>NC_042619.1:249860085-251060085 GCF_901001135.1 Rhinatrema bivittatum
TGCTTATGCTTTATGCTTATTGCTTTTTCCTATTTTCTTCAGATGGATCCTTCCAATTTTTGAAAGAAGATCTTTTGGCTAAAATAGCCTCTTTCACTTCACCTTTTAACCATACCAGCAATCGTTTAGCCTTCCTTCAGCCTTTCTTAATGCATGGACTACATCTGGACTACGCTTTTAAGATGGTATTTTATAACAGTGTCCACGCTTGTTAAATACTCGTAATCTTTGCAGCAAGCAAATGGAATCCGGATCCAGGCCAAGGGTCAGGGCAAGCAGCGATCCAAGTCAGCATCCAAGACAAAGGTTAGAATTGGGGAAATCAGGCCAAGGCAGACACAGACAAGACATGCAAAGACAAGACAGAGCAGGACAGACAAGGCAACACAAGACAAGGCTCCGAGGAACAGGGTAAGGCAAGAAGAAGAAAAAGGCAAGGAGGGCATAGTAGGGCACAAACCAGACAGGGCAGGACAACAGGAATACAGGCAAGAATAGCAAGACAAGGCACAGGAATTAGCAACACGCACTGCTAGGCAGGAGGACTTATTTCTGAAGCAAGGCAGTGGAGCACGCCCAAGGCTTAAATAGCTGGGCCGCTGACATCATCATGGTGCACCAGTACTGGAGTTTCCTGCCACGGGGCATTAAACGAGTGGCACACTGCCCATATCCGCACCTATGCAGGCCCCAGGGCAGAGAGTTCATGGCAGCATCCCTGCCGTGTTGGTAGCATCTCCAGGCATTTTGGGGTAAGTGCAGCCAGTTGCGGGTCTCCCACAGCTGGCCAAACTTTACATTATGCATATAAGTTGGGAGATTTTCTAACATGCATGCAGCAATGAAATACCAGTTTCTACCAATTAGTCTAATAGTTCGCCCAGTCCATCTGCAGGTCATCGAGACCCTCCTGGCTCTTCAGCTTCAACTACCTCCATTTCACCCAGATCCCACCCAGTCAGTATTTCACTTTTAATACATTTACTATCACTTACTTCAAATATAGAGCAGGTGTAAATATACGCAGATAAGATGCCAAATCTACGGGCCGGATTTTCAAAGGGTTACTCGCTGGGCCTATTTTCAAAAGGCCCGGTGACGCGCGTAAAGCCCCGGGACGCGTGTAAGTCCCAGGGCTTTACTAAAGGGGCGGGAAGGGGACAGGGCATGGGCGGGGCAGTCCGGGGGTGGGGCAGGGTCAGAGGCTCCTGGCACAGCGGCCATTTGCCACTGTGTGGGGGATTGCGTGCCGGCAGTTAGCCAGTGCGTGCAACTTACTTCAGCCCCAGGGCTAAAGTAAGTTTTGAAACAAGAAAAAAAAAGAAAATGGTAGGGGGGAAAGGGCGGGGGAGGTAGGGGAAGGGAAGGAAAAGCGGGGTAGGGGGTAGGGAACGGGGAAGGCTGCTCGGTGCAGGCTCAGCGCGCGCAAGGTGCACAATTGTACACCCCCTTGCGCGCGCCGACCCCCGATTGTATAACTTGTGCGCGCACCTTTTAAAATCTACTCCTACATGCATAAATTCCTTATAAAATAGCAACTTACATGTGTGAATGTTGGCCCTGCCCTAGAACGCTCCTGGCTCGCCCCTTTTTTAAATGCACAAATTTACTCATAGTCTCTTACTTACATGTGTATTTGAGGTTTATAAAATAGCATATACGTGAGTATGTGCTATGTAAATGCATATATGCTGATTTTTATGAGCGCAACTTTTAAAAATTCACCCTAAATTATAGAAATATTACATGAAAACTGAACACAGTTGACCTCAGGTCACCCGCAAGGGAAATTTATTTAGTTATTTATTTAAAACGCATTTATAATCTGTGGGAAATATTTCTTCTCTGACATTTTGGAAAATATGCATCTCTAATTCCTTTACATTTTGCATCGTACAGGAGGAAATGCATTTCTTTTCTCCTGTTATACAAAGCAGTCAGATTCTGGCATTTGAGGGTTTCCAGTTCAGCTTTTATCTGCATATTTCTTTTTCTAATTTGTGGACACTTATTCCGTATTTGGTAGGATTCATCTGTGTTTTGCATATGCAACCAAGGTTAGGGAATTTGCTGGCAAGCTTCAGTGTAGTAATCTGTAGCAATCCAGTTTGTTTTGTTTTCCAAACTGCACTTCTCAATAGGAGGGTATATTGTGTTCTAGGGCAATGATTCTCCCCTATTCAAAAAGGTTGTTTTAAGTGTTCACATGCCCAAACATGCACTATTTAGTGCAGACCTCATTATTTTTAGTGAGGTGTATTTAGTAATAAAGTGCATTTTGGAGCATTAACACAATGCACCTTTTTATATAGGGACCTATATTTACATTACAGTGTGATATTTGGGCCTGTATGTCTAGTGCCCACTCATGTTAACTTCAGGCCCAGCCAAAAAATCCATTCTGGCAACATCACTGGTACCAGTTTTCCCTACTTAATCTGAGTCCCTGCTTTCACCCCTTCTCCCACTCAATTTCTGAATCTGTGCTAAATCCAAGTCCTCATTCAGTCTCCAAGTCCCAGCTTTCCCCTCTACTCAATTCCTACATCCCTGCTCTCCCCCTCCCCCACTGAATCCCTGACTCCCTATTCTTCCCTTGGAGCTTCAAACTCCTGTCTCCTGGGACTTTCTCTCCCCTCCCTCAACTTCCACTGCCTTCTCCCTCACTCTAAGCCTGGTCAGGCTGATAGGAGGATAGTGGAAGGACAGCAAGAGCGGAACAGAGAAAGCAGTAGTTTCACCCTCAGGCCACATTGGAAGGGGGTGGCAGCTCCACAGTGGCAATCTGCTTCAGCCTGCAAGCCACATCCAAAGGGAGAGGTGGGGAGGGGCAGCAGTAGCACTGGTTTTGGCCCCATAGGCCTCGGGGGAAGGAAGGAGGAGGACGGCTCCATAGCAGCCCTCTGCTTCAGCCTCAGAAGCCAAGTCAAAAGGGGGCAATGATGCCCCCTCATAGATGGTTTCCTATGTACACAACTCAAAAACTGGTCCACTTCTCTGTTTTTGTATGAAAAGTGTAGGGTCTGTACACAGTGTTCATGGGTCCATTGTGTGCTGCAAGAATATGTGTGAGTCTATTCTCTGGGCTATTTTTTAACTTTGAACTTGGTGGATTGGAATTGGATAGAGTAAAAGGAAAGTATGCCATGGCCTGGCTGTCATGATTTCCATGAGTGGAAAAGAAAATAAATTAATTTTTCTTCCCATAGGAAATAATGGGAGCTACAGAAACAAAAAGAAACACGCATAGACTGACTTTGCTCTGCACTAGAGTAAATCTATTCTCCAAGGACAAGCAGGATGGTAGTCTTCACATGTGGGTGACGTCACTGGATGGAGCCTTATCACGGAAAACCTTTCTGTCAAAGTTTCTAGAACTTTTGACTGGCACACTGAGCATGCCCAGCATAACATTATCCCTGCAGCCACAGGGGTCTCCCTTAAATCTCTTTTTTTCTGCGCTGCAGTTTGCCTTGCGGTTAGGAGCTCTGTGAGAATTCTCATACAATTTTCCTCACAGAAAAAAATAATATTTTATTTCAAAAAACATTCCCTCATAGGGGTCTCCCATCGTGACAGTATTTTTTCCATCATTCAGTGAGTAAGTTCACTTTCCCCAGTTGGTTCCTGCTCCCACCTTTTTCGGTGACTGCAGGCCATCGACTGTTTTTGGGCCTCAACCTCTGCCATTATGGCAGCAGGTTTCCGAAAATGTCCGGAGTGCCTCCGAACCATGTTGATTACCGACCCACATGATGTCTGTGTGCTGTGCCTCTGCTCATCACACGACGTATCTCACTGCCCAAGTTGTGCCCAGATGACTCTGAAGGGTAGGCAGGCTCGCTTCGACAAGATGGAGACTCTGTTCAAAATCAAGTTGACTCCATCGACTTCCACCCAATCGTCACTGGCAGGACCATCGAAGAAGTTAGTCATTAAACCTCGCTGGGAGCACCAGGGCAGCGGTGACCGTCCATCACCGACTCCGTCTAAGGCATCCACATCATCTACCTCAGTGCTGGGGAAAGACCGGATCGAGCACTGAGGGAAGCACTGACACCAGCACCGACGCGAGTCAACACCCGGTGCTATCGAGACGCTTGCGAAGAAGGCACGAGTAGAGGAGCCTTTAACACCCTCTCCACCCAAAAACCAAGGCGATCCCCACCGATATCGGTGAGGGGTACTGAGCCCCCACAAGTCCCTGTGGAGGTGCCAGTAACGCCTAGCCTGCCACCCCCTGTAGCTGCGATATCTACACCAGCTTTCAGGGAGGAACTGGACGGTTTCATCCACCAGGCAGTGCTTGATGCTCTCTGAGACCTACAGCCATCGATGCCGGCCCCCAGACCGGCACCAACACCTGAGCCATCGATATTTGCACCATTGCTAACCAGACTGAATACACTCATTGGTGCCCTTCCAATACAACCCATGCCACCGATGCCAAAGCAACCGGCAAAACCTCTGAATTCCCGATTCCCATTCCTGGGTCCTCAGATGACGAAGGCACAGATTCCAGTCTTCTGTCACCGATGCCTGAACAGATGCCTGGTCTATCAGGGCTCTCGGGACCGAGAAGCCCTCATTTTCCATCGATGCCTCAGGTGCCATCGAAACCCTCATCGGTGCCACTGTATCTTCCATCGAGCCATCGAATGATCCATCGGTGCCAACCCGTCCTACCATACCAATCTTCTTCCCTCCTTCAGGATCTCGACAAGAGACCTTTTCTGACACATGGGAAGATGTTGACACCGACACATCCACGGAGGATATCTTATCAGAACCATCTCGAGGAGCCCAGGAGAGAGAGAGATTGAGGGGCACCAACTCCTACCTACATCCGTTGAAAGAACTGCCCGGAACAACTCGGACCTCACGCGGTGAATACTCGGAGAGCGACCCGACCCCCCCCCCTGGCTGTGAGAGGGCAGAGCCGGATGACGTCGGAGGAGAGCGTCTGCCCATAAATTCCAAGGCAGACTGTTACATCTTGGGAGCCCAGAAGAGAGAGAGATTGAGGGGCACCAACTCCTACCTACATCCGTTGAAAGAACTGCCCGGAACAACTCGGACCTCACGCGGTGAATACTCGGAGAGCGACCCGACCCTCCCCTGGCTGTGAGAGGGCGGAGCCGGATGACGTTGGAGGAGAGCGTCTGCCCATAAATTCCGAGGCAGACTGTTACATCTTGGGAGCCCAGGAGAGAGAGAGATTGAGAGGCACCAACTCCTACCTACATCCGTTGAAAGAACTGCCCGGAACAACTCGGACCTCACGCGGTGAATCCTCGGAGAGCGACCCGACCCCCCCCCCTGGCTGTGAGAGGGCGGAGCCAGATGACGTCGGAGGAGAGCGTCTGCCTATAAATTCCAAGGCAGACGGCGCACTGCCGCCGTCGGTGCACGCTGCGTAAGCCGTGCGCTCCGTAAGGGGCGCGCGGCTTGGGTTGGCTTAGGCCGGCGAAGGCGAGAAGGCGCCTCTCCTCTTTGATGTGGATATAGGTGTGATGCCCAGCCAGATTCTCTAACTCCACTATTGATGTATCTGCAGCAGGAACTGTGAGTAAAAGATTCAACCTGTTTTTGGACTTCCTTTTCTTGTTTACTTAAATTAGTTATGCCGCACACAAAGCGGAAGGGGAAGGTACGTACGGAAGCCTCGACCCCTGCCAGACCTTCCCCATTACAAACAACGTTGACTAACTTTTACCCACCTGTAGAATTTGTAACCTCGGAGAGTCCCGCTATAATGGTTGGAGGAGAGCAAACCCCACCATTATTAGGAGAAGTGAGCTTAAGTCCCGGGGCTCCAACTATTCCATCACCTCCAAAAATCAGCATACCTATCGGGGTCTCTGGCACAACTGACACAGGGATACCGATGGAACAGTTGAGTTCGTTCGAGGAGGAACCTGATAGAAAGATGCTGCAAGATCAGGGTAAGGACTTTGGACTCCTTCCCTTCAGAGAGGTGAGAGGTATTGGTGAGACCTTGGAAAGATCCAGGATCTCTATACCATCAACAGGAACGGTATTAAGTCCCCCATTGGGGAGCAACGTAGTCCAGGAACAGACCAATGAAGTTTTCTCATATGCCCGAGGCCCTGCTAGGTAATCCAAAAACAGTGACAGTGGAAATGTTATGGCGTGCTATGAGTATGTTACAAAATAATATAATGAAGTTGAATACTAGTATTAAAGAGATGCAAAGTGTTTTAGTAAATTTGAATCCCTTGGTTGTTAACTATGGGACCGTACTGACAAAAGTGCAAGAGGATATTTCCTCTATAGAAAAGGTACAATCTTCAATAATTAAGGGGGAATTGGCTTTAAATAAAAAAGTTGAATTATTGGAAAATCATGTTAGATATTCTAATTTAAGGTTTGTTAATTTCCCCAAATGTAGGATGGTTTCTGCCAGGGAACAATTAAAAAATTATTTTCTGGAAATTTTGACATGGCAGCCTGAAAATTTTCTACTAATTACAAATGTTTATTTTATTAATGAAAAGAAAGTTACTACCTCAGAGCAGTTGGATATTTCCCTAAATGTAACTGAGCTAATAGAAACATCGTATAGTTCCAAGTGGAGATGAGAGGTACTCTTTTGGTCAAGTTTGCATTGTCTTCAGATAGAGACAAGGTTTTAAAAGCCTTTATGTTGAAAAGAACCTCTCTCTACTTGGGACAAAAAATCTGGATTTATCCAGATGTCTCCAAGGAGACACAAGAAAAAAGGAAAAGATTCATTGCTCTAGCCAATATTGCTGGGACATTTGGTATTCAGATAATGATAAGATTCCCTTGTAAGTGTGTCATGCGGGTGGAAGGGGTAAGATATGTGTATTATGATCCACTTCACTTAGAGAACTTCCTGGAAGAACAAAGGAACCAAAGGGGGGGGGGAAATAATGCCTAATTTAACCAATATTTGGTAATAATATATCTACAAATTCCTGTTATAACTGAGTAATTTTGTTATTATTTTGGTTTAAATTTGCTCTGTGCTCCCATTTTTGTTTGGTAACAGGATATAGATAATGTAATTCATTTAATGGTTTATATTGATAGTTTATGGTTCTTTATGTGAATTATCCTTTATGCCTAAAAAATATTCATAGAAATGTGAATAATGTAACTTGAATTGTTATTTACTCATTGTAAATTGAAAATTCATAAATAAACAATTAAAAAAAAAAAAAAAAAAGAACCATCTCCTCCAGAAGAAAGGAGAAAATCTCCCCCAGAGGATCTCTCCTTTGCCAATTTTATTAGGGAGATGTCAGAGACAATTCCCTTTGAACTTATTACAGAGGAGGACACACGCCACAAAACATTAGAGGTTCTCCAGTTTGTTGATACACCAAAAGAAGTGATGGCTATACCGGTACACGAAGTGCTAGTAGATCTCCAACATCGTCTCTGGGAGCATCCTTGTGCTGTTCAGCCTGTGAATAAGAGTACAGATGCAACTTATCTTGTCCAACATATTCCTGGTTTCCAAAAACCACAACTGCCCCATCAGTCGGTGGTAGTTGAGTCTGCACAAAAGAAGGTCAGAAGACTGAGACCACACTCTTCAACACCTCCTGGCAAGGACCAAAAATCCATTGATATCTTAGGTCGCAAGATGTTTCAAGGTTCTATGCTAGTGTCACGCATAGCTGCATACCAACTTTACATGACACAGTATCAAAGGAATCTCTGGAAGCAGGTTCAGGGAATAGCCGACTCTCTTCCCCAACAGCAACAAGATAGTCTCAATGCCATACTAATAAAGGCCTTGAGGCTGGTAAACATGAGGTTCGTACTGCGCACGACTCCTTTGAAACAGCTTCTTGCATGTCAGTGACAGGAATCAGTGCCAGGAGGTGGGCCTGGCTAAAATCCTCTGATCTCAGACCTGAAGTCCAAGACAAACTTGCCAATCTACCATGCACCGGTGAAAACCTATTTGTCGACAAGATGCAGTGGCTCAATTAAACGACCACAATGAGACCCTGCGGTAATTATCAACAGTGACTACGAGGTCCCTTCTTCTGCAAGAAGATCCACTAGAAGGGACCTTAGAAAACAATTTTATCGCCCTCGCAGATACTATCCACCTGCATCTCGCGTGAGGCCAACTAGACCGTCTCAGAGAAGACATCCTCGACAGCCTAAGACATCCAGGCCTCAGCCACCACCACAAACAAGCCAGGCCTCTGGATTTTGAGGCATATCCAGAGAACAGCAGTCATCCATAAATCCAAAACCAGATTTGCCAGTAGGAGATCAAATTCGTCACTTCATAACCAACTGGCTCAACATAACCACAGACCAATGGGTTATATCCATCATAACCCAGGGATACCATCTAAACTTCCTCATGGTACCCCCAGACTTACCACCCAATCCTCTGTGGATACAAGAAGATCACACAGGTCTTCTAGAGTCAGAACTGTCCACCTTTCTGGGCACCAGGGCCGTGAAACCTGTTCCCTGAGCATAGCAGGGCAGAGGGTTCTACTCCTGCTATTTTCTCATTCCAAAGAAATCAGGAGGCTTCCGTCCCATCTTAGACCTCTGCAATCTCAACAAATTTCTACGAAAAGAAATATTCAGGATGGTGACCTTGGGCACCATGCTTCCCCTTCTGCAAAAAGGATATTGGCTCTGTTCTCTGGATCTTTAAGATGCTTACGCTCACATTCCAATATTCCCACCTCACCGCAAGTACCTTCTTTTCCTAGTGAGACATCAACACTTTCAGTACAGAGTCCTGCCTTTTGTGCTTGTCTCGGCACGCCATGTATTTACAAAGTGACTAGCAGTGGCTGCGGCCCATCTACGCAAAAAACACATACACATTGTTCCTTACCTGGACGACTGGCTCATCAAGAGCCAATCCAAGCAAGGAGCTCTAGATGCCCTCAAGTTCACTATCAATCTGCTACACTCGTTGGGATTTCTCAACTACCAAAAATCCCACCTGACTCCATCTTACTTTCTGACTTTCATCGGAGCAGATTTGGACACCACCGTGGCAAAGGCTTTCCTGCCCAACAACCACGCAAACACACTCTCCAGACTAGCTGTATCTCTGTGCACAAAGAAAACAGCCTCAGCCCATCAATTTTTAAAGTTGCTGGGACACATGGCTTCCACGGTCCACGTCACTCCTATGGCCAGACTGGCCATGAGAATAACTCAATGGGCTTTGAAATCTCAGTGGCTCCAAGCCATTCAACCGTTCTCATCCTAGATTCAAGTAACCCACTAGTTACGTTTATCACTTCTCTGGTGGATGAACAAAGTCAACTTGCTAAGAGGTCTACCTTTTCAGCAACCAGTTTCACACATAACTTTGACCACAGACCCATCCACCTTGGGTTAGAGAGCTCATGTGAACAATCTTCAAACTCAAGGTACTTGGACACAGCTCAAAGCAACGTTTCAGATCAACTTCCTAGAGCTTTGAGCTATATGTTATGCTCTATATGCATTCAAAGACTACCTTTCATACAAGACTGTTCTCATACAAACAGACAACACAGTTGCAATGTGGTACTTGAACAAGCAGGGCGGCATAGGCTCTTATCTCCTCTGAAAAGCCATGCAAATCTGAGCCTGGGCCCTTGCACACTCCATGTATCTACGGGCCACTTATCTGGCAGGCATGCAGAACGTGGTAGCAGATCGCCTCAGCCGACAGTTCATCCCCACGAGTGGTCTCTGGATCCTGTGGTAACGACCAGAATCTTCCAATGCTGGGGTCAACCAACGATAGACCTTTTTGCATCCAAACTGAATCACAAAGTGGACAGATTCTGCTCCCTACACAGACAACCAAACAAGTTAGCCATGGATGCCTTTGCTTGCCCCTGGAACACAGGCCTCCTATACACGTATTCCCCGATACCGCCGATAGCTAAAACCCTTGTGAAGCCACAACAGGACAAAGGGTCAATGATACTCATAGCCTTGTATTGGCTTCGACAAGTATGGTTTCCCATGCTTCTTGACCTCTCGATCAGAGAACCTATTCGCCAAGGCACAGCGCCCACTCTCATAACTCAGAACCAAGGCATGTTATGCCATCCGAACCTTCAGACCCTATCCCTCACAGCCTGGATGTTGAAAGCTTGATCCTCCAACTGCTCAACCTTTCAACTGATGTCTCTCAAGTGCTTGTAGCTTCACAAAAGCCTTCCACATGAAAATCCTATCATTCTAAGTGGAAAAGATTCACCATGTGGTGCACGCAAAAAGCTATCGAACCCTTTTCCTGCCCCACTCCATCTCTATTAGACTATTTCTAGCACCTTTCAGACTCTAGTCTCCAGACATCTTCAGTGAGGGTACACCTGAGTGCTATCTCAGCATACCACAAGGGAGTCGGGGATGCCCCGGTAACAGCACAACCCCTTGTGAGTAGGTTTATGAGGGGCCTACTACCACTTAAGCCCCCTCTACAGCCACCAGTTAATGAATGGGACCTAAATGTATTTATTTATTTAAAATATTTTCTATACCATCGTTAAGTTATATACCATCACAACAGTTTACAAAAAGGCACAAATGGATATGTTCAATAAAGAACTGGGTACTACGTGTATAAGAGTGCCAAAAGGTTTCAGTTACATCAAGTTTCAAAATAAAGACTATTTGAGTGAGTGTAATAAATCTTGTCCTTTTCATATGTGTGCTGTATGTATACTATTAATTAAAATTAGTGGTAGGTCTTAAAATAAAATAAAGAAAATGCATATAGAAAACTAAATGCTGGGTGTTGGAGCACTAATGCCAGTTAGTTACACTCTAACTCTCCCATCTTATTTCTTAGACTTCTGGTATTCGTATGTTTTTTGTTTGGACTAAAACCACCTGCTTGTCAGTTGACAGGGATAATTTGGATTTTTCAGGTGGTCCTTTACTTATAGACACATGGACTACTTTTACTTTTATTAGAACCTCTCCGTTGGGATGTCCTAACGCTCCTGTTTCATTAGTATCTTTTAAAGATACCTCCTTCCGAACCATGTGCTGATGAGTGACTGACTGCTTTCCCTCTTATTATAATTCCCCTGTTTCTCCTCCCTTTCTGCTCTAAAGAGGACAGAAATGGATGGATCCTGAAGCAGGCACAAATTTGAAACTTGTGAGCAGTAGGGCCAACTATCACGTTTTCCACCTTGGCCTTGATGAATAGCAATACTACTTACTTACAAGTACTTACAAGGCTCATGTGCTCCCCATTTGAGCCTTTGCACTCATGCGATGTTAAATTTCTTACATGGAAAGTTCTCTTCCTAGTAGCCATTACATCTGCTCGAAGGGTTAGTGAGTTACAAGCACTTGTCACATACTCACTCTATACAAGGTTCCTACATGACTGAGTGGTCCTAAGTACTCACCCTAAATTCCTTCCCAAGGTGGTTACTGACTTCCACTTGAATCAGTCTATGGTCTTGCCCACCTTTTTCCCAAGGCCTCACTCTCATCAGGGTGAGAGAGTTTTACACACCTTGGATTATAAACGTGCACTTGCATTTTACCTAGACCGCACTGCAGTCCATAGAAAATCCACCCAATTCTTTGTTTCTTTTGACAAAAACAGACTAGGAGTTGCAGTGGACAAACAAACTCTCTCCAACTGGCTAGCAGACTATATCGAATTCTGTTATGAAAAGCAGGCCTTCCTCTCCAGGGACGAGTGAAGGCACACTCAGTAAGGGCCATGGCAACCTCAGTAGCACACTATCGTTCAGTGCCGATTGCCGAGATCTGCAAAGATGCAACATGGAGCTCTCTTCACACATTTGCAGCACATTACTGCCTGGACAAGGAAGGATGTCAAGACTCTGCCTTTGGACAATCTGTCTTGAGGAACTTATTTCCAGGATAATCCCAACTCCTTCCACATCCAATCTGCTGTGATTTTCAGGCTGCCTCATTTTTCACAACAGTATGCCAGTTGTTGTGCCTGTTGCACAAGTTGTATGCTGTTGGACCAAATAAATATGAGTCAGCCTGTAGCTCGCTAATCATCCACATGTGAGGACTACCATCCTGCTTGTCCTGGGAGAAAACAGAGTTGCTTACCTGTAACAGGTGTTCTACCAGGACAGCAGGATGTTGTCCTCACGAAACCCACCCACCACCCCGCGGAGTTGGGTACGAAATGTTTTATTATTTTATTTTTTCGCTCACACCTTTTGCTATAAATGAGACTGAAGGGAGACCCCTGTGGCTGCAGGGATCATGGCATGCTGGGCATGCTCAGAGTGCCAGTCAAAAGTTCTAGAAACTTTGACAGAAAAGTTTTCCGTGATAGGGCTCTGTCCAGTATTGTCACCCACATGTGAGGACTACATCCTGCTGTCCTGGGAGAACACCTGTTACAGGTAAGCAACTCTGCTTTCAGAGAACAGGTTTTGGGGAAGTGAATAAAAACTGTGTGCAGTAATGGAGATAGAGCAGAGCCCAATAATGGCACATACAGGTGGGCTTCACCTTCTGTGTTGTGAGATTATATTTTGTTTTGTTCCCTTTCAAATACATTTTTTTAAACTTTATTTAAACGCTCTCAACACTTACAGAGGTGGTAACTGCATACAACATACCACAACTCAACTGATAACAGCATTACAAAAAGGATGTTAACACATACAAGAGCATTGGCAGGAAAGGAGTACCTCTCTTTCACAATGAAATGACCCTGGCTAACTGGCTAGCTGCTTTCTGAGGAAAAGGGTTGACATTTAGGCCCTATAACATTAATAGTCACATATAATAATAACATCCCAGATGCACAGGGTTCCGTAATCAAGGATTGAACAGACCTCGATAGCCAATATCTCAAACAAATTGCATTATTTAGTTTCAAATTTCATCTTAGCAAATACATAAGCTCTTCAATATGGCAATCTCATGCACCTGCTGGCACCATACTGCTAATGTGGGTGCAGATTTCCACAAAGTGGAAATCTTAAATCTGTCTGCGTAGATTAATTGGTTCGCCAGTAAGCGCTTAGAAGTTACCATATGAACATCCCCTTGAACCCTACAGGCACAGGGCTAATGTGAGATTTTTGTTTTTTTTTAATCATTTCTTTATTGGGTTTTCATATTATTATACATAAACAACTGTAAGAACATGTTCAATAAGTGTATATTATTTCCGACCGTCTATACCTCTAGAAAATATAGAAGCTGCAACTGCTATATAGACTTTGAGCGATACAGACTTCATGTTATACAACCTTTCTTTATCCCAAACTCCCTCCCCCCACCTTCCATGGTCTTCTTGCAAAGTCCGATAACTTTGTCTCGCAGAATCTATGACGAATTTCTGGAAGCTTCTTTGTACTCCTAATGTGAGGTTTATGTTTACTTCTAGGATTTTGCCAATCTCCAACTGAACTCTGGCCCAAACCCCTGTTACATATGGGAAGGACCACCATGTATGAAAGAATGTACCCACTTGCCCACATCCCCTCCAACATAAACTAGAAGATCCAAGGGAGAATTTAAAATAGAACAAGGAATACCTGTGCGCCCTATGGAAAAGCTTATTCATGAGATCCTTTTTACAGCTACATATGGAAATCTTATGAACTGCCTTCCAAATGGTGCTCCATTCTTCAACATCCAAACTCATCTGCATATCAACATTTCACTGATATATGAGCCACAATGGTGGATCACAACCCACTGGATAGAGTTGTATTGCTTTGTACAATTTAGAAATTCTCTTCAAAAACAGGTCTTCTCGCACAAAGATTTTCTCTAGCAGGTTGAGGACGTTTGGCTCCCAACTTTTCCTCCTATATTTCTCCAACTCCTCCACCAAGACTCTACACAAGGGTAGTGATCCCTCCCCCATCTCACATTCTTCTTGCATGTCCGAGAACGATTTGAGGCTGATCTTATCTGCTTCCTATATTTGTCCCAGGAATTTTAGGTCTTGCTTCCACCATTCAGCAGCCTCTTTTTGTTGTATAAAACCTGAGACCCAGAAGCTATACCTAATATGTTTAAGCACCGAAGGCAGCTGAGAGGACATTCCCAGCTACCAGTGCACCGCTTTCCAAATTCGTAGTGTATGTGAGATATGTGAAGTCAAATCCCCACCCCAGAAAGCACAATCCACTAATTCAGGTTGCACCAATAGCTTGAGCAGGTCCACTCCCACTGCCAGTTTAACTTCTAAAGAGTACCATGGTACAGCTTGATCTCCCTGCCAGCAATGCTGCCCAATAATAACTCTGTAAATTTGGGAGATCCCGCTTCTTTCGGCCTCCAGAAGGTACGCAATTTGATGCGAGCAGGCTTGTTTTGCCAGATAAATTTAATGAGCACCCCATTGACAGAGGAAAAGAAACTATCCAGCAGGAAACAGGGAACATGCTGGAACAGACACATTAATCCAGGCAAAATGTTCATTTCCAAAACCCCAATCCTCCCGGCCCAGGAAAGGAAAGAATCACCCCAAGCCACAAGATCCCTGTGGATATGGTCCACTATAGGGGCATAGTTGAGTTTATATAAATCCCGTGGTTTCCGGAGGAACAAGATGGCCGCCCTCTGAGAGCTCTGCAAGACGTTTCTCCCTTTATTTTCCTTACTGCTGGTTTTCCTGGTGTTTTTTCATGCCTCATACAAAGTGGAAGGCAAAGCTAGAGTATAGCTAACTCTCCCTCGCTGGATGGTAACAAACCACGGATCGACACCTTCTTTGCAGGAACGCCAAACGAAGTGACGGGAGCGCAAGCCACTGCGGAGAAAGGCAAAGAGTGAACACTGTCTCCGCTGGCAATCTCATTAACCCCCGGAGCACTGAGCACACCAATGCCTCCTTCTCAAATTCTCCTGATGATACCTGAAAGCTCTTCAACCCCCCATGAGGTAATTTGGGGGGAAGTGAATTTAGAGCGAGATGTACGAGAAGGGAGAGAAACTTTAACTGGAACTACTGAAGGGGCGTTGCTTAGGGCCGCCTGTGCTAAAACGTTTCTAAACGGACATGTGGGATATGGCCCAGCTTATTCAACCTTAAGTCCTCACCCCTCAGAGGTTGAAAGTGGAGAATATTTAGGGGGTACGAACAAGTTGGTGGAAGTTATCTCTCCATCGATTAAACCTCACTTTAAAAAACCAGCAAAGATTATTTGGAGTTAGTTTGGGATGCCTTAGTTATTCTAGAGGCCTCTATAACTTCTCTAACGAAAGCCTATTTGGCTACAAATAATTATATGCAAGTAAATGCAGTTTCCATTACCAAAATCTTGACTGATTTGGAATCTTTTGAATCCCGGATTTCGGTGGTAGAAAAAGTTCAAAATATTCTCCTTCAATCAGAACAAGTTCATGAAAAAAAGTTGGCGAACTTGGAAAATTTGTCTAGAAGTCTGAACTTAAGAGTTCTAAACTTTCCAATTATACAGATGATTTCACCTATTAAACTCTTTAAAAAATTATGGGGTAGATTTTATAATTTTGTGCGAGCGCGTACTATTGTTCGCGCACCAGGCGCGAACAAGAGTACGCAGGATTTCAATAGATACGCGCGTAGCCATTAAAATCCGGGATCGGCGTGCGCAAGGCTGCCGATTTTGGGCAACCTGCGCGCACCGAGCCGCACAGCCTGCCTCCGTTCCCTCCGAGGCCTCGGAGGGAACTTTCTTTCGCCCTCCCCTCACCTTCCCCTCACCTTCCCCTCCCTTCCCCTACCTAACCCACCCCCACCCGGCCCTATCTAAACCCCCCCCTACCTTTATCGCCGGATTTACGCCTGCCGGAGGCAGACGTAAATCTGCATGCGCCAGTGGGCTGCTGGCGCGCCATCACCCGACCCGGGGGCTGTTCCGGAGGGCGCGGTCCCAAACCACGCCCGCGGCGCCACCCCCGAAACGTTGCATCACGCCCACCATGCCCCCTGGCATGCCTCTCCATGCAAGCCCCGGGACTTACGTGCATCCTGGGGCTTGCGCATCCCGCCGAGCCTATGGAAAGTAGGCTCGGTGCGCGCAGGGGGGTTTGGGGTAGGTTTTCGGGGGGTACGCGCGTAGGAAAATCTACCCCTATATCATTCAAATATTG
Organism: Rhinatrema bivittatum; assembly: GCF_901001135.1. NCBI lineage: Eukaryota > Metazoa > Chordata > Amphibia > Gymnophiona > Rhinatrematidae > Rhinatrema > Rhinatrema bivittatum. The sequence continues at coordinate 249,876,175 of NC_042619.1, forward strand.
AAGATTCCTAAAGAGGCTTTACCGATATAGTAAAGGCTTATTATTTGCCATCTGCTGTTGAAGACAGAGAAGATGAAGTTCAAACTCAAGATCAATGATTGGATATTTCAACTATTTTGGAATTATCTCAATCTTTTGAAGTAAAAAAAAGATTCCCTTTTAGTGAATTTTGCTTTTCAATCTGATAGAAGTAATGTATTGAAGTGTTATTTCCTTAACCGTTTATCTTTGTTTTATGGTCAAAATATATGGATATACCCAGATCTCACTAGAAATACTCAATTATGCCGTAAGAAATTTTTAGCTATGCATAATGAGGTGGTTACTAAGGGGGGGCATTTCTTTTTATGTTACCCCTGTAAATGTTTCTTGAAATTTCAAAATGCTAGTTATATATTTTTCGAACCATCTCAGCTTCGTACCTTTCTAGACTCTCACACTTAATCAGAGTTTAGGTATTTGATGCAAATAGAAAAATTGGTTATATCTCTTAGCTGTTCCTCTTATAATTTACCTAGGTATTTTTGCTTTATTTTCTCTTGTTCCTTCCCCTATTTTCTTAAGACTAAGAGGTATACTATATAATAAGATTGTGAAAGAAATGCTTGCCTAAATCGTAGTTGCTTTGTATTACCTCTTTTACTTTACAAGATTATTCTTGAATGTATGTAAAATGCTTGAAAAAAGAAAATAAAATCCTGTGGATTCCGAAGAACGCATACCCCTAAATATGTAATGCCATCTTTTGTTTTCTTAAAGGCGGACAGGTTCGGGGGAATATCTTTGAGACCCGCAGCTCCAATAGGGAACAGCTCTAATTTAGAGAAATTAACCTTAGAGCCTGAAACTCTACTATAATCCACTAGAATTTCATAGTTTTTGGGCACCAGCCTCTAGGATTCATCAAATATAACAAAACATCAGCATATAGTGAGATGACATGCTCTGCTCCTCCCTCTTTGAATCCCATGAGTCCCGGACAAGCGCGGATCTTTTGGGCTAATACTTCAATGGCTAAATCAAACAATAGTGGGGACAGCTCTGCCTAGTATGACGTGCAATGAGCTACACTGGAGCCCGGGGGTACGTATACAGAGCCCTAATACAAGCTTGAAGGAAGCCGGAAGGCCCACTTTGTCCAGGACCAAGAATAGAAAGGGCCACCTAAGGTGGTAAAACATCTTCTCCACTTCTAGCACCACAACCTCTCCCACCACCCTACTCTGTCTGGTTAAACTGCATGATATCTACCAGCCACCAAGTATTGGTGGTAGACAGCCTGCCCTTAATGAAGCCTGTTTGATCTTCTCCCACCAAGTAGGGCATTACTATTTTCACCCTGAGCTGAAAATATCTTGGCTAAAATCTTGATATTAGCATTCAATAGAGATACTGAGCGATAGGAGCTTGGGTCAGCACCATCACGACCCTCTTTGTGAATTAAGACAATGGAGGCATCTGTCAAGGTATGTTCTGTCTCTGGGAATCTCTGCAGATGATCTAGCATACCCAACAGAAGTGGAGCAAAATCCAAAGAGAATCTTTTGTAAAAGTCCAGATAGAAACCTTCTTGCCCTGGGCATTTGCCATTCAGTAACCTCATTATTGCCTTGTGTACCTCAGCCAGAGTGATCGACACTGCCAGCTACTCCAGCTGCCTCTCAGTCAACCCTGGGAGCTCCAGCCCTCTCAGGTACTCTGCCATTTCCTCTTGACTCCCTGGCTGCATACAGCTCCTTGTAGAAGCCCTGAAAAGTTTTATTTATAATCTGTAAATCATGCAAGACTGCACCCGCCTTAGTCCGAATGCTATGAATCAAAGTTTGGGTCGATCTCTTCCCTATAGTGTGTGCAAGCAGCATACCCACCTTATTGCCAAGCTCATATATCTTCTGATGGGAGCATTGAAAGGACCTTTCCACCCTATCTGCAGCCTTTGAAGTTCCTCTCTGTAGAGCCCTGTACATTCTCATGGAGCAGGTAGCTTTGTAATGCATTTTTAACTGCTGGATCTACCTTTCTAGAGAGCTTTCCCTATGTATTCTCACTTTCTTAAGGTAACTTGCAATGCTGATAATTTTTCCTTGCAGCATTGCTTTCATAGTTTCCCATATCACCACTGCTCTACTTCTCTATGTACTGTTTTAAATTCTTTAATTGCTGTGATGACCATATTGCAAAAGTCATCATGGATTAAATCACCAGACTCTGTGAAAGCCAGGATCTTGCAGGAGTCTAATGGGTAGCAAGATCGGACAATGATCCAATATCTGACTAGAGAGAATATCCAGCTGTCCCACCTGACACATGAATTGAGCTGTACACAGAAAGAAATCAATATGGCTATAGGAATTATGCTTTTAAGAGAAGCATGCATAGTTCTGCTAAGTTGGGTATTGGATCTGCCATACATCAAATAATCCTATCTGGTCCACCATTTCATCCAGCCCATCTGCTCAACCTGCTGACAGCCCTCTGCCCAATGATCTATCATGGCTGGGATCCAAGCACGTATTCCAGTCTCCATCCATTATACATGGCAAGGGCGAAAACTGCTCTAGTGTCCCAGCTAATCTCGCATAAAATTCCCTTTGGCCCACATTGAGTCCATACATTAGATAGATTTTTGAGCATTTCAAAACAATATAAATGGAAGCCGAATACACCATGTTACTACTGTAGTTTTTGGAAAACCAAATATTTGCTTACTGTTTGCGAAGTGAAGGCCTAAACCTTTGGAGATTAATCCTATGTGTTTAGACTCTCATATTTATGTATCTGGATTGATATGTATATATAGATAATTGAACTTGTGAATGCCTGGATGCATGTGAGAGTAGGTGCATTATGCACTCTGCAGCTATTCCCAAAAGTTCTTCATAAACCCATTTCGAGGGATCAGTAAAGAACTGTCAGTAACCGATTGCAGACTGACTCCTGAAGATTATTACACACAGGATTCCTCACATCCTAATCACATCATACCCAACTTTCATTCCATAAAGCATATTGGTTAAGGATTCAAACTAAACCCTCCTTTTTTGGCCTGGAAGTTTTCTCCTACTTTTTTGAGCTTCTAGCTCAAACAGAACCAGAGCCAGGACTGGGATCTATCACTATGGACCTTCATTTGCAACTACATGGGAATTTTTCCCCTATTTTATATCTCCTCCCAACTTACGTCAGTCCAGACTTTGTGCAACAATCCTCAAAGCAGGGGCTGTGGTTGCTGCATTTGCAGTATCCCCATCTTTGGCTGACCCAGGAAGTGGAAGACCTGAGCCAAGAATCAGATTCAGGTCACTCTACATGGCAGCACACAGCACTGCTTCCAGCCATCCCCATATAACTGAGGACAGAAGAAGTACATTAAGGAAGGCCTTGTGGTTTCTATTCCAGGTGCAGCAGTGCCCGCTCTCAGGAAGGAACTTTGGTTTTATGAGGAAGTAGAAACAGATTTCTAATTTGCTCTGTTTTACTGCTAGGCACTGCCTTTCCTGTAATTTTCCAGGTGTTCTCATTAAGGATATGTTAGTGCCTGAAGGTAAAGCAATGGGGACTGCAAAGGAAACAATCTGTTCAACATGAGAATTTGTAAGGAAGACAGCTGTTTCTTCTGAGCCGTATCACAGGAGTGTAACAGGTGCACACCGTTAGATTATAAGGCTTTAAAGTCATTTATTTATATATTTTATTTATATTCCACTTTTTCTAACTCTTCAAAGCGGATTAAATTTAGGTACTGTAGGTAGTTCCCTATCCCTAGTGGGCTCACAATCTAAGTTATATTTTATTTAAGAACATAAGAAATTGCCATGCTGGGTCAGATCAGAGGTCCATTAAGTCCAGCATCCTGTTTCCAACAGAGGCCAAACCAGGCCACAAGAACCTGGCAATTACCCAAACACTAAGAAGATCCCATGATACTGATGCAGTTAATAGCAGTGGCTATTCCCTAAGTAAACTTGATTAATAGCAGTTAAGAACATAAGAACATGCCATACTGGGTCAGACCAAGGATCCATCAAGCCCAGCATCCTATTTCCAACAGTGGCCAATCCAGGCCATAAGAACCAATCCAGGCCATAAGTCTATTCCATGTTACTGTTGCTAGTAATAGCAGTGGCTATTTTCTAAGTCAACTTATCCAATCCTTTTTAAACACAGCTATACTAACTGCACTAACCACATCCTCTGGCAACAAATTCCAGAGTTTAATTGTGCGTTGAGTAAAAAAACTTTCTCCGATTAGTTTTAAATGTGCCACATGCTAACTTCATGGAGTGCCCCCTAGTCTTTCTATTATCTGAAAGAGTAAATAACCGATTCACATCTACCCGTTCTAGACCTCTCATGATTTTAAACACTTCTATCATATCCCCCCTCAGCCATCTCTTCTCCAAGCTGAAAAGTCCTAACCTCTTTAGTCTTTCCTCATAGGGGAGTGTTCATTACCGGAGCGCTGCCATACTCCGGGATTTCAAAGGATGGGGCAGTAGGCCTGCCCTTCTGTAATAACTCACAACTTCTTATCTTAATGAATAATATTTATTAGTAAAATGCAAGAAATGAATATATAATTAATTTGTCTTAGAAGCATAGTGCATCTAACAGCAAAGTACCTAACCTGTAGGGATGTGAATCGTGTGCCCGATCGTTTTAACGATCGGGTTCGGCTGGAGGGAGAACAAAATCTGATCGGTAGAGATGTGAATCGGAATCGGTTCCGATTCCAATTCACATCACTAATTTTTTTTTAGTGAGGCCCGAGCAGAAAAAAAAAAAACCCACCCCGACCCTTTAAAATTGACCCCTTAGCTTCCCCCACCCTCCCGAACCCCCCCAAAACCTTTTACATGTACCTAGTGGTCTAGCGGGGGGGTCCGGCAGCCATCCTTTGCACTCATACCCTCCGTGCCGGTATCAAATGGCGCCGATAGCCTCTGACCTACTATGTCACAGGGGCTACCGGTGCCATTGGTCAGCCCCTTTCACATGGCCATCGGCGCCATCTTGTGCTCCTACCATGTGACAGGGGCTGACCAATGGCACCAGCAGCCCCTGTGACATAGTGAGGGCAAAGGCGATCGGCGCCATTTTGCTTACTGGCAGCCGACGGCCCGAGTGAAGGAGATCCAGAGAGTGAAAGGGGTCCAGCAGGGGTCCGGGAGCGATCTCCTTCACTCGGGCCGTCGGCTGCCAGTAAGCAAAATGGCGCCGATCGCCTTTGCCCTCACTATGTCACAGGGGCCGACCGTCGGTCCCTGTGACATAGTGAGGGCAAAGGCGATCGGCGCCATTTTGAAACCAGTCCAGCACCGAGGGTATGAGTGCAGGGGATGGATCCCGGACCCCCCGCTAGACCACCAGGTACATGTAAAAGGTTTTGGGGGGTGGGGAAAGCAAAGGGGTCATTTGGAAAGGGTCGGGGTGGGGTTTTTTTATCGGGCCATCGGCGCCATTTTTATTAATGGCAGCCGACAGCCCGAGAGCGGGAGATCGCTCCCGGGACTCCCAGTAGATCACCAGGTATTTCTAAAAGGTTCTGGGGGGGTTCGGGAGGGTGGGGGAAGGTAAGGGATTAGTTTTAAAGGGTCGGGGTGGGTTTAGGAGGATTTTTGGTGTGCCGGTTTTCCCGCCCTCCCCCCAAATAACTCCCGTTAGTGGACATTAACCCCATTAACGACTTTTAACGATAAATCGGGGGAATTTCTATTGTTTCGCGCACTCTAACGATTTTTGACGATTTAAAAAATATCTGACGATTTTTTTAAATCGTCAAAAAACGATTCACATCCCTACTAACCTGTCCTGCTTTCTCTTTTCTCCTCCTTCTCCCGTTTTCAAGTTACACATTACATTCTTATATACAGATTTTGCTAACAGTGTACGTTGTTTGTTTTGGGATGACTTCCTTATATGGACTAAACCTTTTACCTAAACTAATGATGTAAAAGTACCGTTATCTTGGTACGCTAGACCTTGAGCTGGCTCCACACAAACTGCTTGCATCTCTCATGCAAAGCCCGTTAAAAACAAATACATATTCCTTCTCTTGTGCAAAACTGTTCCACTAATTTCATTATTTAGTTATTTAATCCAGGTTATTTCAGGAGCTGTTCCATTCCCCTTATCATTTTGGTAGCCCTTCTCTGTACCTTCTCCCTCACAATTATATCTTTTTTGAGATGCGGTGACCAGAATTGTACACAGTATTCAAGGTGCGGTCTCACTATGGAGTGATACAGAGGCATTATGACATTTTCCGTTTTATTCACCATTCCTTTTCTAATAATTCCCAACATTCTGTTTGCTTTTTTGACTGCCGCAGCACACTGAACCGACGATTTCAATGTGTTATCCACTATGACGCCTAGATCTCTTTCTTGGGTTGTAGCACCTAATAGGGAACCTAACATTGTGTAACTATAGCATGGGTTATTTTTCCCTATATGCATCACCTTGCACTTATCCACATTAAATTTCATCTGCCATTGGAATGTTTGGTGGAATTGAAATTTGTCCTGCACCAGACTTCAATTACCCCAATATTGACTGGGTAAACGTATCATCGGGTCACGCTAGAGAGATAACGTTCCTGGATGGAATAAATGATAGCTTTATGGAGGAATTGGTTCAGGAACCGACGAGAGAGGGAGCAATTTTAGATCTAATTCTCAGTGGAGCACAGGACTTGGTGAGAGAGGTAACGGTGGTGGGGCCGCTTGGCAATAGTGATCATAATATGATCAAATTTGATTTAATGACTGGAAGAGGAACAGTGTGCAAATCCAAGGCTCTCGTGCTAAACTTTCAAAAGGGAAACTTTGATAAAATGAAAAAATTGTTAGAAAAAAACTGAAAGGAGCAGCTACAAAAGTAAAAAATGTCCAAGAGGCGTGGTCATTGTTAAAAAAATACCATTCTAGAATCACAGTCCAGATGTATTCCACACATTAAGAAAGGTGGAAAGAAGGCAAAACGATTACAGGCATGGTTAAAAGGGGAGGTTAAAAAAGCTATTTTAGCCAAAAGATCTTCATTCAAAAATTGGAAGAAGGATCCAACAGAAGAAAATGGGATAAAGCATAAACATTGGCAAGTTAAATGTAAGACATTGATAAGACAGGCTAAGAGAGAACTTGAAAAGAAGTTGGTGATAGAGGCAAAAACTCACAGTAAAAACCTTTTTAAATATATCCGAAGCAGAAAGCCTGTGAGGGAGTCAGTTGGACCGTTAGATGATCGAGGGGTTAAAGGGGCACTTAGAGAAGATAAGGCCATCGCGGAAAGATTAAATGATTTCTTTGCTTCGGTGTTTACTGAAGAGGATGTTGGGGAGGTACCCGTAATGGAGAAGGTTTTCATGGGTAATGATTCAGATGGACTGAATCAAATCACGGTGAACCTAGAAGATGTGGTAGGCCTGATTGACAAACTGAAGAGTAGTAAATCACCCGGACCGGATGGTATAAACCCCAGAGTTCTGAAGAAACTAAAAAATGAAATTTCAGACCTATTAGTAAAAATTTGTAACTTATCATTAAAATCATCCATTGTACCTGAAGACTGGAGGATAGCAAATGTAACCCCAATATTTAAAAAGGGCTCCAGGGGCGATCCGGGAAACTACAGACCGGTTAGCCTGACTTCAGTGCCAGGAAAAATAGTGGAAAGTGTTCTAAACATCAGAATCACAGAACATATAGAAAGACATGGTTTAATGGAACAAAGTCAGCATGGCTTTACCCAGGGCAAGTCTTGCCTCACAAATCTGCTTCACTTTTTTGAAGGAGTTAATAAACATGTGGATAAAGGTGAACCGGTAGATATAGTATACTTGGATTTTCAGAAGGCATTTGACAAAGTTCCTCATGAGAGGCTTCTAGGAAAAGTAAAAAGTCATGGGATAGATGGCGATGTCCTTTCATGGATTGCAAACTGGCTAAAAGACAGGAAACAGAGAGTAGGATTAAATGGACAATTTTCTCAGTGGAAGGGAGTGGACAGTGGAGTGCCTCAGGGATCTGTATTGGGACCCTTACTTTTCAATATATTTATAAATGATCTGGAAAGAAATACGAAGAGTGAGATAATCAAATTTGCAGATGACACAAAATTGTTCAGAGTAGTTAAATCCAAGCAGATTGTGATAAATTGCAGGAAGACCTTGTGAGACTGGAAAATTGGGCATCCAAATGGCAGATGAAATTTAATGTGGATAAGTGCAAGGTGATGCAAATAGGGAAAAATAACCCATGCTATAATTACACAATGTTGGGTTCCATATTGGGTGCTACAACCCAGGAGAGAGATCTAGGTGTCATAGTGGATAACACATTGAAATTGTCGGTTCAGTGTGCTGCGGCAGTCAAAAAAGCAAACAGAATGTTGGGAATTATTAGAAAGGGAATGGTGAATAAAACGGAAAATGTCATAATGCCTCTGTATCGCTCCATGGTGAATACTGTGTACAATTCTGGTCGCCGCATCTCAAAAAAGATATAATTGCGATGGAGAAGGTACAGAGAAGGGCTACCAAAATGATAAGGGGAATGGAACAACTCCCCTATGAGGAAAGCCTAAAGAGGTTAGGACTTTTCAGCTTGGAGAAGAGACGAATGAGGGGGGATATGATAGAGGTGTTTAAAATCATGAGAGGTCTAGAACGGGTAGATGTGAATCGGTTATTTACTCTTTCGGATAGTAGAAAGACTAGGGGGCACTCCATGAAGTTAGCATGGGGCACATTTAAAACTAATCGGAGAAAGTTCTTTTTTACTCAACGCACTGTTAAACTCTGGAATTTGTTGCCAGAGGACGTGGTTAGTACAGTTAGTATAGCTGTGTTTAAAAAAGGATTGGATAAGTTCTTGGAGGAGAAGTCCATTACCTGCTATTAAGTTCACTTAGGGGCGGATTTTAAAACCCCTGCGCGCTGGCGCGCCTATTTTGCCTAGGCCGCCGGTGCGCGCAGAGCCCCGGGACGCACGTAAGTCCCGGGGCTTCCTGTCGGGGGCGTGGCGGGGGCATGGCAGTGCGTGGCGGGATGACGCGGCGTTTAGGGGGCGGCATTTCGGGGGCGGCGACTTGGGCGTGGTTTCGGCCCGGGGCGTTCCGGGGGCGTGGCCGCGGCCTCCAGAACAGCCCCCGGGACCGGACCACGGAGCGGGGCAGCCGGCCGACGCGCGCAAAGGTAAGGGGGGGTTTAGATAGGGTTAGGTAGGGGAAGGTGGGGGGAGGGCGAAGGAATGTTCTCTCCGAGGCCGCTCCAAAATCGGAGCGGCCTTGGAGGGAACAGGCAGCGCGCGCTGGGCTCAGCTCGCGCAGGTTGCACAAATGTGCATCCCCTTGCGCGCGCCGACCCCGGATTTTATAAGATACGCGCGGCTACGCGAACAAAAGTACGCGCTCGTGCAAGTGTTTAAAATCTGCCCCTTAGAAAATAGCCACTGCCATTAGCAATGGTAATATGGAATAGACTTAGTTTTTGGGTACTTGCCAGGTTCTTATGGCCTGGATTGGCCACTGTTGGAAACAGGATGCTGGGCTTGATAGACCCTTGGTCTGACCCAGTATGGCATTTTCTTATGTTCTTAATATCTAGTAGCTCCCTTTTGCATAAGGTCCCCTTAGTTAACACAGAAAAAACAAGAAGGGTCCCCTTAACCCAAATCGCTGTGGACCCTAATGTTAATCCTATAAACCGGAGTCCTAAAAATTGAAATAAATCATAGGATAGCAAAATACTGTAATGCTAAGAACAGTAATCACCATTACCCTGTTCCCCAATCCTTCACCTCCCTTCCTTTCCCCAACCTCCCCCTGCCTCATCTTAGACCCCCCTCTTTCCACCCCCACCACCCTCCATTTACCCCAAAGCAACCGTAAACACTGGGTTGCAGATACAATCTGTATATAGGAGGAATCATCATCGTACTAGTTATTCATCTCCTCAGTCACATAATGTTGCGATCCTGCCCGTGAGGAGCGCAGGCTCTTACCTCACGCAGCCTCGGGCCGCTGACACTCTTCTGTTCCCCCAAATCAGCTGGGGCCATCCCCGCAGCTATTTCCATGTGGCCAGGTCCTCCGTTGCTGCTCCTAGCTCTCCCCGACGGCCTGCTTTGCTCCCGGGGTCTTCAGCCGGCAGGGAGGCCGTCCCTGCTGGTGTCTGCTTCAGCCCGGGTTCTCGCCCGGCAGGGAAGCCATCCCTGCCGGTTCCTGCAGCCTGCTACAGCAACCTGCTCGTCCTGCAGCCAGCCCTTCTTCTGTTTCCTGCTTCTGTCTTCGTGGCTGGAAGCCACTCCAACAGCCTGCTCTTCGTACAGCTTCACGGCAGGGCTGCTCTGCTGCCTGCCTTGCTTCCTGGGCCCTCCATGTGGCCGAGGACGCCACCAGCGGATCCTGCTTCTCTCTTCTCCAGCTCTCCTTAGGCGCGGGTGCGCGCCTCTCATCTGTTTTTCAAGGGCCAGCCAGGTGTGGCCTTCTGCTGACCCCTCCCTGGGCGTTGTCCTCTTCAGCCCTAAAAAAGGGCTCAACATCCATTCCAGCTTTGCCTTCGCAAGGAGTTGGTTACTCCTGGGATCCTGCTGGCTGTCGCTCCAGGAGTCGTCCTTTAGGGGTGTGCATTCGTTTTGAACTTAAATGGAAAACGCAACTTTTTTTTTTTTTAACTTAAAAAAATGATGAGGCGTAAACGATCGGATTTCCATCTTATTCAACATAGCTATGTTGAATACGTTGGAAATCGCGATTGTTGATCTAAATAAAAATTTAAACCCCTCACCCTCCTTAAACCCCCCCCCCCCAAGACTTACCAAAACTCCCCAAGCTGGCCAAAAGTTCCGTGAGGGTCCGGGAGCGGACGCGTGGGGAATCACGTGACGTCCGCGTCACTCCGACGTCACGCCGACGTCACGTGATTCCCCTCGGGTTCGCTCCGGGACCCCTCGTTGGGCCCAAAAGGCACTTTTGGCCAGCTTGGGGGGGTCAGGAGGCCCCTCCAAGCTGGCCAAATGTGCCTTTTGAGCCCAACGAGGGGTCCCGGAGCGAACCCGAGGGGAATCACGTGACACCGCGTCACTCCGACGTCACGCCGACGTCACGTGATTCCCCTCGGGTTCGCTCCCGGAACCCTCGTTGGGCCCAAAAGGCACTTTTGGCCAGCTTGGGGGGGTCAGGAGGCCCCCCCAAGCTGGCCAAAAGTTCCTTTTGGGCCCAACGAGGGGTCCGGGAGCGAACCCGAGGGGAATCACGTGACGCCGCGTCACTCCGACATGACGCCGACGTCACGTGCTCCTTGCAAAGGAGTTCAGGAATGGCGTCCTGACCCCGCTGGACCACCAGGGAGTTTTGGTAAGTCTTGGGGGGGGGCGGGATTAAGGCGGGTGAGGGGTTTAAATTTTTATTTGCACATATGGACATAGACTCAACTTATGGAATTCTCCATATGTCCATATTGACCGCAAATGGGACCCCCTTTCGACTTATGGACTTATGAACTTAAACTTTTGGTCTGCACATCCCTATCGTCCTTGTTCCAGCATTTCTTCAAGGTCCTGTGTTTCCTGTTCTTCGTTGGAGCTCCTTGTCTTGTCCTTTTGTCTACGTTCCAGTCCTGATGTTCACCTGCTGTTCCAGATGTCCGTGTTCCAGCCCTAAGGTCTGTCTCATGATCCAGTACCTGTGTTCTAGTCCAGATGTTTGTTCCTGATATCCGTGATCCAGCCTGATGTTGCTTCTCCTGATGTCCATGAGTCTGTCTTGCTCTCCTGAACCCTGGTTCCTTGTTCCTGAGTCTTCTGTATGCTTGGTACCTCGCGGCAAGCCATGTCGTGGTCCGCGACCAGCCCCACGGGCGGGCTGAGTAGGGCGCTTCATGATGCAAGCCTTGTACCTTGTTCCTTAATCTCTGAAAGCCAAGTACCTTGTTCCTGAATCTTCTGTACGCTTGGTACCTCACGGCAAGCCATGTCATGGTCCGCGACCAGCCCCACGGGCGGGCTGAGTAGGGTGCTTCATGATGCAAGCCAAGTACCTTGTTCCTGAATCTTCTGAAAGCCAAGTACCTTGTTCCTGAATCTTCTGTACGCTCGGTACCTCGTGGCAAGCCATGTTGTGATCTGCGACCAGCCCCAAGGGCGGGCTGAGTAGGGTGCTTCATGATGCAACCTTGTTCCTGAGTCTTCTGAAAGCCTAGTACCTCGTTCCTGAGTCTACCTCTATGCCTGAGTCTTCGTCTGTGTATCCCAGAATCTCATTCCTGAGTCTACGTCTGTGCCTGAGTCTCATCCATGCATCCAAGTACCTCGTTCCTGAGTCTATACCTGAGTCTTTGTCTGTGTGCATCCCAGAACCTCATTCCTGATTCTACGTCTGTGTATCCAAGTACCTCGTCCCTGAGTCTCGTCTGAATCTCCATGTACCGGTCTCTGCTGCCCTAAACTCCATCTGGCCTGCCGCTTCTTGCCGTACCCTGCGGCAGGTCCGAAAGGGCTTGGAACGGTCGGAGGACTGTTCATAAGACCATCATTGCGTTGTTGGTCTTCCGAAGCGTGCAGGTCCGGAGGAGGGTCAGTGTCTCCAGTCTTCAGTCCAGCCTCGCTCCTGTCCAGCCCATGCTCGGGCATGCCTCGCCTACCGTAGCACCTCTTCGGAGTTCCTCTGTGGTCGAGCCGTGGCCCAAGAACACACACCTCTTGGTAAGTGGGACGCTCTCCTAGCGCTCCACAACACATAAAGCATCAACTTTCACTTTAAACATGATATAAGTAAACCTGCTTAAAGCCTGCTTAAACTTGACAATTGTCATTAAGCTAAAGATGTGATAAATATAATATTCAAACCAAAAAGAAACAGGCCAGTGAAAGAAAGAAATAATAAATCCAAAGGCAAAACTTCCACTCAAAAATCAATTTTTTTATACCATATCTGGAATTCATGTATTTATGAGAGATAGGAGGAAAAGACCTCAGAAATACACACATATCTTGTTGCCCAAACTTAGTATGTCATGGTTCATTATAATCATCGGTCAAAAATTTCCATCCTTCCTATGATATTCAAACAGTCCTCATTTAACTTTATTATCTTCTTATTTTCTCTTAATATCTTATCTGTATTTTATGTGTAAACGGTTTTTATTGACTTTTAACGGCAGCAAAATAATACAACACTGAGTCGGGCTGGATCCTGCGCCCTCCTCAGAAACAGACGTCAACATGTATCAGACCTCATATTTACTCCTCTCCCCCCCCCCCCATCCCACATGAAGCATTAGGGTGAACGGCGTTCTGCTACAACTATGGTTCCCATCCATGTATCGCACACAATGGAAAGCTTGGCACTCAATCATTTACTACGAGGCTACGAATTCGATGCGGTAGGGCCTGAATATAAGTTTGCCACACTGTGAGAAAACGCCGCCGATTGTGCGGGGACGGCCGTAATGCCAGACACTCCATAGATATCATGGTGTGCAGACAGTTCCTCCAAGCCCAGAAGGTCAGAAGATCGCCACACAGAAAGGATTATTTTTTTCCCCACAAGACAATCTTTACACAGGAGCATGCGCGAGCCAGGATCTCTAATCCGAATCGGTGATATACAGCCAAACAGCATCCATAAAGGAATAATAGGAAAGGCGACATCTAGCAAATCTGCAAGGTAATCTGCTACGCGCCTCCAAAAGCTCTGTATGGGCGAGCAAGTCCAAAAAACATGGGACAGAGTACCCGTGGCATGTCCACAGTGAGTACAACCCGCCGACGGAGCTATAGTTAAGTGAAATGCCACCTGGGGTGACACATATGCCCGACTCAAGAATTTAAATTGTATCCATATCTTCTTAATCCCCCATATTATACTAGGAGATACTATAGGACTAAGAGTCCAGGAAAGCTCGTAGCTGGTCAACCTGATTAAAAATATATCTATTGTTTTGATAGAGAACAATACATCTACAAGGGAAATGTAAGATAAACTTAGCTCCCCGCTGTGTAACTTGTTCCCTCAATACTAGAAATTCTTTTCTTCTTAATTGAGTATTTAAGGACACATCGGGAAAAATCCTAATACCGTGTTTCCCCGATAGTAAGACACCCCTGATAGTAAGACGTAGTGGGAATTTTAGGGGGGTCGGCTAATGTAAGACATCCCCCGAAAGTAAGACGTAGTGTTAAAAAAAAAATTATTTTTAAATACCTGTCGGAGGGCCGCGTGGGTCCAGGCGGCCGGCGGCGGGAGCCGGGTGGTCGCGTGTTAAATCTAGGCCGCGGGCGGGTGGGCGCTTGTTCCCGGGGGGGGGGGGGCGGGTGGACGCGCGTTAGTTCGAGACGGCCGGCGGGCGGCGGGTGGTCGCGTGTTAAATCTAGGCCGCGGGCGGGTGGGCGCTTGTTAAGGCATGTGACTGCCTTGAGCGCCGAAAGCAGCCCCCACCGGCAGCCCCCAGCGCCGAATCGCAGGGGTCGCACAGGCGCTGTGGGCCTGTGCGCGCATTCATTCACTGCCGGTGGGGACTGCCGGGGGGGGCTGCCGAGGCAGCCCCCACCGGCAGTGAATGAATGCGCGCCTGTGCGACCCGGCCTAGATGTAACACGCGACCACCCGCCGCCCGCCGGCCGTCTCGAACTAACGCGCGTCCACCCGCCCCCCCCCCCCCCGGGAACAAGCGCCCACCCGCCCGCGGCTTAGATTTAACACGCGACCACCCGGCTCCCGCCGCCGGCCGCCTGGACCCACGCGGCCCTCCGACAGGTATTTAAAAATTTTTATTTTTTTTTGAACACTACGTCTTACTTTCGGGGGATGTCTTACAGGTTTTTTCCAATATAAGACATACCCTGAAAGTAAGACATAGTGGGACTTTTTGGGGTAAAAAGAAAGTAAGACGCTGTCTTACTTTCGGGGAAACACGGTAGGATAACCATGAAAATTTAAACTCTGATGTTTAAAATATAATCTAAGAATTATATCTCTTTGTGAAATGTCTGCAAATTGGACAACTAATGTAGCTCTTGATTTTATTTCAGTATCTGAAGACTTCTCCAAGAGTTCTGATAAATTTATATCCTCTTTCACCTCATCCTGGTTCTGTTTTCCTAAACCATAATTACTTTTAGCTTGAGTGACATAGTATATTCTGGATATCACTGGCAAAGTTATTTCAGTGTATTTCAATATATTAATTAAATAACTTTTAAACAATTCTCGGGGCGAGAGTAAATGTGTTATAGGAAAGTTTAGAACTCTTAAATATGGATCAGACACATTATCTTTGAGATTTTTCTTTGGTATAGCCTGCTCAAATTTCTGTCCACCAGTTTCTGCAATTACTAGTGAATTATTTTTTCTAGAATGCACAGAATGTAAACTATGTTTTTGTTTAAATTTAAATGTAAGTTTCTATACACAAGTTAAGTATATAAAACTGTGTATTTCTTTTGTAAAATGGAAAGATTAATAAAAATTATATATAAAAAAAAAAAATAAATTGTAATTCCCGGTAATACATATTGACCGAGATCCTGGCTACACGTCGGAAACACATCTTGAGAATGGTCTGAGTAACAATGAAATCACCATCCCTTCTCCAGTGTGACTCTAATGTTGCACACATATCCCTCTCCGAGCGCTTCCGTATCTGCTTATAGTAAAGTGATAAGGACGGGGCCTCAGGTTTCTCAAAGCGAAATACCTGTTCTATGGAATGGAATACTAAGGGATTTTTGTGTGCCTCAGGGATTGACCGCACGCATATAGTGGCCAATTTGTAGATAAGGGAAGGTATGCGTGACCCCCAAGCCATAAATCGCCTGGAAGTCCTTAAAGGAGAGAATCGCCCGTCTGCCTTGAGCAAGTGACCCAATTGAGTGACACCCCTGGACCTCCAGACCTGAAAACTAGAGGACTGTATGCCCGATGTAAAGTCAGCATTCCCAGAGACTAGGAAAAAATAAGCACACAAGGCGGGAACCTGCAACAATTTAGTCACCCACCTCCACGCCTGCCGAAGTGGGAGTACAAGAGGTGTGTGCAGGTCTGGAAGAGGAACGGATGTGTGAACCAGAGCATGTCCGGATTGTGGATGGCTTTGTGTATAGGGTGAGGGTTTTAAATTGGATTCTGGCTGTAATGGGGAGCCAATGGAGTTGTTTGAGAATAGGTGTGATGTATTCTTTTCTGCGTGTGCCTGTTAATATTCGTGCAGCTGCGTTTTGTAGTAGCTGCAGGGGGGCAATGCTATTCTTCGGAAGACCTAGGAGTAGAGCGTTTGAGTAGTCTATCTTAGATAAGATGAGGGCTTGTAGGACTGTTCTAAAATCGCTGAAGTGCAGGATAGGTTTAAGTTTTTTGAGGGTGTGTAGTTTATGGTAACAGTCCTTGATGGTGGAGGAGATAAATTTCTGTAAGCTGAATTGTGGGTCGAGTATGACACCTAGGTCTCTTATGATTTGCGAGAAGACTGGGGGGAGGGGGGGACAAGGGGTGAGCTGGTTGTGGAGTTGGGTAATGGGTTGATGTGTTGGGGTGTAATGATCATAAGTTCAGTTTTGTTAGCATTTAGGGCTAGGTTGAGTTGGGTAAGTAGACTGTTGATGGAAGAGAGAGCACTTTCCCATCTTTTTAGGGCATTGGAGATGGTGTCAGTGATGGGTATAAGAACTTGCACGTTGTCAGCGTAGACAAAGTGTGGGAGATCAAGATTTGAGAGTAGATGGCAGAGGAGGAGGAGGTATATGTTAAAGAATGTAGATGATAAGGAGGGGCCTTGGGGTACGCCTCTTGTGATATTGATTGGCTCGGATTCGTGGTTTTCAATTTTTACCTTGAAGTGTCTGTCACTGATGTATGAATTGAACCAGCGAAGAGGGGTCCCAGAGATGCCAATATCAGCTAGTCTGTCGAGTAATACAGAGTGGTTGATAGTGTCGAAGGCTGTGGAGATGTCTAATAGGGCTAGAATGAATGTGTGACCTTTGTCAAAGCCTCTGATGACTAGGTCAGTGAGGGAGATCAGTAGAGTTTCGGTGCTGAAGTGCTTTCTAAAGCTGTGTTGTAATATGGAATGGGTAAGTGAAACATCAGGACATGCTAGAGAGATAAAGTTCCTGGATGGAATAAATGACAGTTTTATGGAGCAATTTGTTCAGGAACCAACAAAAGAGGGAGCAATTTTAGATCTAATTCTCAGTGGAGCACAGGATTTGGTGAGAGAGGTAACAGTGGTCGGGCCAATTGGCAATAGTTATCATAATATGATCAAAATTGAATTAATGACTGGAAGGGGGACAGTAAGTAAATCCACAGCTTTAGCACTAAATTTTCAAAAGGGAAACTTTGATAAAATGACAAAAATAGTTAAAAGAAAAACTGAAAGGTGCACCTACAAAGGTTAAGAGTGTGTAACAAGCATGAATGTTAAAAAAAAAAAATACCATCTTAGAAGTGCAGTCCAGATGTATTCCATGCATTAAGAAAGGTGGAAGGAAGGTCAAACGATTACCAGCATGGCTAAAAAGTGAAGTGAAAGAGGCTATTTTAGCCAAAAGATCTTCATTCAAAACTTGGAAGAAGGATCCATCAGAAGAAAATAGGATAAAGCTTAAGCATTGGCAAGTTAAATGTAAGACACTATTAAGGCAGGCTAAGAGAGAATTTGAAAAGAAGTTGGCCATACAGGCAAAAACTCATAATAAAAACATTTTATTTATTTATTTTATTTAACGCTTTTCTATACTGGCATTCATGATGCATATCATATCATGCCGGTTTACATGGAACAAGGGTTAAACATAACTTAACATTGAACAAGAAGCAAAGTTACAAAAAACCAGGTGGAGTGAACTTGGACGTCTAGGTAGCAAGCGGTTACAGAAAAAAGGAGAAGGACTTAAACAAGTGGTAAATAGGGGATGCTTGGATCTATATGGAGTGCTTTCCTACGTGACTTTTATTCATAGTTCAAACCTGTTGAGGGAAGGCTTGTAAGAATAGCCAGGTTTAAAGTTTTTTCTGAAATGTTAAAAGGCAGGGTTCAAGTCTGAGATCTGTAGGCATGGTGTTCCAGATGGCAGGCCCTGCAGTCGAGAATGCCCGTTCTCTGTTGGTTATATGAAGGGTGGCTTTAGTTGTGGGAATGTGTAGTGTTCCTTTGTACCTTTCTCTGATGGTCTTGTAGAAGTGTGAAGTTTGTAAGGAATCTGCAGATCGAGTTGAAGCTGTTTGTGGATGGTTTTGTGAATGATGGTAAGAGACTTGTGTAAGATTCTATAGTTTATTGGGAGCCAATGTAAGTTCCTGAGGATGGGTGTGATGTGATCAATGCTGTTGGTGTTTGTTAAGATTCTAGCCGCCGAGTTCTGGAGCATTTGGAGCGGTTTTGTTGTGGAGGAAGGGAGACCCAAAAGAAGGGCGTTGCAGTAGTCTAACCTGGAAAAAAGCAGCGTTTGGAGGACTGTCCTGAAATCTTGGAAATGTAGGAGAGGTTTGAGTCTTTTTAGCACTTGTAATTTGAAGAAGCAGTCCTTGGTAATGTTGTTGATGGATTTCTTTAGGTTCAGACAGTTGTCGAGGTTTACACCAAGGTCTCTTACTTGCGTGATCATGGTATTGAACGAAGTCTGTGGAGGAATGTCGGTGTGATTGGAGGAGATGAGGAGGAGTTCGGTTTTGGCAGTGTTAAGAACCAGGTTTAGACTGGTGAGGAGGAGGTTGATGGATTGGAGGCAGTTTCCCCAGAATATGAGTGTTTTAGTAAGCGATTCAGTTATGGGTATCAGAATTTGAACGTCGTCGGCGTAAAGGTAATGTTTTAATTTTAGATTTGTTAGCAGCTGGCAGAGGGTATATTCGGATATATTTTAAAATATATCCAAAGCAGAAAGCCTGCAAATGAATTGGTTGGACCGTTAGATGATTGAGGGGTTAAAGGGGCTCTTAGGGAAGATAAGGCCTTCGCAGAAATTCTAAACAAGTTCTTTGCTTTGGTGTTACTGATGAGAATGTTTTGGAGATACCCATTCCAGAGATGGTTTTCAAGGGTGATGATTCAGATGAACTGAACCAAATCACAGTGAACCTGGAAGATGTGGTAGGCCAGATTGACAACTGAAAGAACTAAAAAATGAAATTTCAGACCTATTGCAATTTATTTGTAACTTATCATTAAAATCATCCATTGTACCTGAAGACTGGAAGGTGTCCAGTGCAACCACAATATTTAAAAAGGGCTCCAGGATGATCCAGGAAACTATAACCAGTGAGCCTGACTTCAGTGCCGGGAAAAATCATGGAAACTGTTATAAAGAATAAATCACAAAACATTTATAGACATGATTTAATGGGACACAGCCAGCATGGATTTACCCAAGGGAAGTCTTGCCTCACAAATCTCCTACATTTTTTGAAGGGATGAATAAACATGTGGACAAAGGTGAACCAGCAGATGTGGTGTATTTGGATTTTCAGAAGGCATTCGAAAAAAATCCTTCATGAGAGGCCTCTAAAAAAACTAAAAGGTCATTGTTGCGCGCCCCATCTGCTCTTGGCCCACGTACGGGCCTGCTCACCTCACTAGCTCCTCTGCAGGTCACTGGTCGGCCTCCCCAGTGGCAGCCGCGAGCTCCTCCAGGCCTCGGTCCCACGGCGGCAGTCGCTGGGCCTTCCACTGCGCACTAGGCCTCACGCCGGAGTTCGGCGTCCTCCTTGGTGTCAGCCACGCCCCTACACGCGCGTGGACCGCCCAGTCTCTTGTAGGGCCAGGGGCGGTTCCTAGCTCCGCGGCGCGTCCTGATTGAACGTACTAGTTAAGGAGGTTCCTGCCTGCACTTCCTTGCCTTGGCAATCAGGTCGGCACTGTATGTGTACTAGTTTGCCTCCGTGTTCACAGTCTTGTTCCAGTCTTGTTCCAGCCTTGTTCCAGTGTCCCCCTGTTCCAGCATCTGTCTGTCATGTCTCCCCAGGTAATACCTTCGGACTGATTCTCTGATACTGACCTCTGCCTGCTCCTTTGACGATTCTGCTCGCTGCCTGGATCTTGACCTCTGCCTGCTCCATTGACCATTCTGCTCGCTGCCTGGATCTTGACCTCTGCCTGCCTTCGTGACCTCGTCTGACCTCTGGAACCTGACCCCTGCTTCGTTGACTACTCTCGGACTGATTCCTGGTATCTGACTCCTGCTTTGGCTGACACTCCTTGGACTGATCCTCGGAACCTGACCCCGGCTGCCATTGACCACGTCTCTTGATTCTGGCTTTGTCCCATGCCTTGTCTTCGCCTATACTGTACTGGCCTTCCCTGATTCTCCAGACCTACAGCCTAGTGACTGACCACGCTCCCTTGCTGCTTGTGGGCACACCTCTCTACTACCTCTCCTAGAGACCCTGCGAGGTCCACCTAAGTCCAAGCTGCCTGGGTCCCTATGGGCTCCACCCAGGGGGACCGTGGGCTTCCAGTGGTGAAGCTCTTCCTAGCCTCTGTCTCCTCCTGTGCTCCACCCCCTGGGGGCAGGTGCTTCCTGGTCCCTACCAGGGAGCCGTTCTCCACTGCTCCAGGACAAGGGTCCATCTCCAAGCGCAACAGTCATGGGATAGGAAGCAATGTTTGTGGATTGTAAACTGGTTAAAAGACAGGAAACAGTAGGTTTAAATGGTCTGTTTTCACAGTGGAAAAAGGTAAACAATGGAGTACTTTTGCAATCTATACTTGGACCAGTGCTTTTTAATATATTTATAAATGATCTGGAAACGGGTACGACGAGCGAGGAGATCAAATTTGCAGATGACACAAAATAATGCAGAGTAATTAAATCTCAAGCTGATTGTGATAAATTGAAGGAGGACCTTGTGAGGCTGGAAGATTGGGCTTCCAAATGGCAGATGAAATTTAATGTGGACAAGTGCAAGGTGATGCATATAGGGAAAAATAACCCATGCTATAGTTACAAATGTTAGGTTCTATCTTAGAAGTTACCACCTAGGAAAGAGATCTAGGCGTCATAGTGGATAATAGAGATGTGAATCGTGTGATCGATCGTCTTAACGATTGATTTTGGCTGGGGGGGAGGGAATCAGATCGTCGCGGTTTTGTTTTTTTAAATATCATGTAAATCGTAAATCGGGGGAGAGCGGGAAAACCGGCACACTAAAACAACCCTAAAACCCACCCCGACCCTTTAAAATAGATCCCCCACCCTCCCGAACCCCCCAAAATGTCTTAAATTACCTAGGGTCCAGTGGGGGGGTCCCGGTGTGATCTTCCACTCTCGGGCCACGGGTGCGTTGATAGAAATGGCGCCGGCGCTACCTTTGCCCTGTCAGCGCCGGCGCCATTTTGGTTCCTGTCCCCCGACGTCACGAGCGTAGGAGATCGCTCCCGGACCCCCGCTGGACCCCCAGGGACTTTTGGCCAGCTTGGGGGTGCCTCCTCACCCCCACAAGACTTGCCAAAAGTCCAGCGGGGGTCCGGGAACGACCTCCTGCACTCGAATCATGTTGCCGTATTGCAAAATGGCGCCGGCCATACGGCTGGCGCCATTTTGCAATACGGCAATATGGCCATACGGCCGGCACCATTTTGCAATACGGCAACACGATTCGAGTGCAGGAGGTCGTTCCCGAACCCCCGCTGGACTTTTGGCAAGTCTTGTGGGGTCAGGAGGCCCCCCCAAGCTTGCCAAAAGTCCCTGGGGGTCCAGCGGGGATCCGGGAGCGATCTCCTACACTCGTGATGTCGGGGGACAGGAACCAAAATGGCACCGGCGCTACCTTTGCCCTGTCATATGACAGGGCAAAGGTAGCGCCGGCGCCATTTCTATCAATGCACTTGTGGCCCGAGAGTGGAAGATCACACCGGGACCCCCCCACTGGACCCCAGGTAATTTAAGACATTTTGGGGGGGTTCGGGAGGGTGAGGGATTTATTTGAAAGGGTCGGGGTGGGTTTTAGGGTTGTTTTAGTGTGCCGGTTTTCCCGCCCTCCCCTTCCCCCGATTTACGATTTTTGACGATAAATCGGGGGAATTCCTATTATATATCGCCTCTAATGATTTTTGACGATTTAAAATATATCGGACGATATTTTAAATCGTCAAAAAACGATTCACGTCCCTAGTGGATAATACATTTAAATTAGTGTGCTGTGGCAGTCAAAAAAGCAAACAGAATGTTAGGAATTATTAGGAAGGTAATGGCAAATAAAATAGTGGATGTCATAATGCCTCTCCCTTATAATACACCTTGAATACTATGTGCAATTCTGGTCATCACATCTCAAAAAAGATATAGTTGCATGGAGAAAGTGCAGAGAAGGGTAATCAAAATGATAAGGGGAATGAAACGGCGTCCCCTATAAGGAAAGGCTAAAGAGGTTAGGGCTGTTCAGTTTGGAGAAGAGATGACTGAAGGGGGATATGATAGAGGTCTATAAAATCATGAAAGGACGTGAACAAGTTAATGTAAATCAGTTATTATTTGCTCTCTCAGATAATATAAGAATTAGGGAGCACTCCATGACGTTAGCAAGTAGCTCATTGTAAACAAATCGAAGAAAATTCTTTTTCACTCGGCGCATAGTTAAGCTCTGGAATTCATTACCAGAGGATGTAATTACAGCAGTTAGTGTAACTGAGTTTAAAAAAGTTTTGTATAAGTTCCTAGCAAAAAAAATCCATAAACTGCTATTAATCAATAAGAAATAGTAGCTTGAGATCTATTTAATGTTTGGGTACTTGCCATGTACTTGTGACTTGGATTGGCCACTACTGCAAACAGGATGCTAGGCTTCATGGACCCTTGGTGTGACCCAGTATAGCATATATTATGTTCTTATGTTCTTTTGTAAGAATCCTGTACCCATCTTGGTAGTACTTCCCCTTTAAGGGAGCTCCTTGTTAAATCAAATCAAATATAATCCATCAAATGATCTTTGCTCTGAAACAGTAGAATAATACCTAAGACAGGGAATGAACTAGTAGTCTTTCATTTAAGTTAAAATTTAAATGAGTATGTTCTTCTATTGGCTGATCTACTAGTCTTAGGTTTCCAAGTGTCACCATAGAAACAGGTTACTATCTTAAGCAATCAAGAGTCTATTAACCTTAGAAGTTGTGGAATTGTCACCAGATTGACATAAAATTCTATTTATGTGAAGCCGGGAAGAGGGCAGAGTTTTCTTTCTCAAGCAATTTTCATTCTCCTGCATTTGTTTCAGTTGCCATACCCCTGTAATGCAGATTTGCATGATACCAGGAAGCAAAGTGGTATGTTTCTTGGCTGCTGCCGATAGAAAAGATGCTTCTTTTGATTGGAAACCAATTGTCGGCTGGTATGGAAAACCAGAAGTCACACCACAGAAAGAAACAGTGTTGATAGGTTTCTTAGTGTATTTGAAACTCAGCACACTAAGAAAAATGGTGGAGGTGTATAAGGGACTAATATAGATAATGAGTCCCTTTTTTTTGATGACACTTTTTAAACTGCAAATGTAGTAAAAAATACAATTCAGGGTAATAAATATTAAAATTCAGAGAAAAACCGTTAATATTTTACTAAATATAATCCAAAATTTTAAATGGTGATACATCCCAAACCTCAAAAAACTATGTCCTCCTCTCAGTTCCAAAGGCTTGTCGGTAAATCTCTTGTCAAATACAACATCTGTTCTCCATATACCAACATAGTGCCACATTTTGACAAAATGCCTATTTCAGAGAACTTATGTGACATCCATAGTACATTTTAAAAATATGAAGTTTCTCTCTCTTATAAGCTGAAAAAAACGTAAATCACCCCTGTGAGAATGTGCACTTCTTGCCTTTAGTAGATAGAAACTTCTTATGATAATGCACTATGAATGTCCTGGAAGCAGTCCCTTCTCTATGGACCCTTATAGTATAGTCAAGACACAGACAAGAAAAAATAAAAGGCATCAGGAAATGTATTTATTACAATAAACATATGCAGCCATCCAGCAGCAAGATAGAGGTTTATCCATCTTTTGCAGTGAGTGCCCACCTGTATTATTATTTCCAGTTAGGAAACAATCATATTGCACCCAGTTGCCAAGTGCCTCCTAGCACTGAGAGAACAAGTACAATCTCTGGAAGCTAGTGAAACTCCTTTTTCATGGGTTTTCTGTATTCCAAAGGACACATAAAAGAACTTAGATCTTCACGTTTCTTCCCCTCCTCCTCTGTCCCAACGGTGTGGGTCCTTTATGGGGGTGAAGGTAGACCAGCTTGCTTAAACAGTGGGTCTTTCTCTTGGGACCTCTGGAGGTGTGATGATGCACTGATGCAGGGATAGATGAATGGACACAGTGCTGGGTGTTCTACTGAAACTTTATGAATTAGAGGAATTATTAAATAACTGTCCAATTTATTCATAAAAAGTAGATTTTAACAGCTGTAAGTCCCTTCTCTTATTATTATTTATTTATTTATTTAACTTTTTTTTTTATACCGGGATTCATGTAAAATTTTACATATCATCTCGGTTTACATTGTAACTGAAAAACAGGCATGTGAGGAATGCAAATTACATCGAACATTGCATAAAACTTGGATCAGAATACATGGGGAAAAAACTTGGAGCATAATAAGGGGAGAAAACGCATATTTTTCCCCTGGACATGTTGGGCAGTCCAATTAAACATAAAGCCCCTCTAGTGCTCCACCAGAATTGTAATATGAAAACCAACATACCAGATGAATGGTAGATATTTTACCTGCCTTTTAAATAGATGGTTTACCATTTAAAGAGCAACTCTGCTCAAAGGTGGAGGTTACTGTAATTGGGTTGAAGAATAGGTTTAAATCTAAGCGATTTTCTGTTGCCCTATGATTATGGATGTTCTTGCTGCTACTCTTCTGTGTAGATGTAACTGACTCATGTTCTTTGTAACAAAATCTTATCATTCCTGCACTGAGGGGTAGATTTTTAAAAGAAGCGCACGTGGTGTACAGGTGTGCTCAATTTTACAAAATGCGTGTGCAGGCGCGCACATGTTATAAAATCGGGGGTTGGCGCACGCCAAGGGGGTGCACAACTGTGCAACCTTGCGCGCGCAGAGCCAGCGCAGAGCCACAAAGCCTTTGCCAGTTCCTACACCCGCCCTTTCCCCACCTACCTTTTTCTTTTTTTGTGGACTTGTTGCAAAACTTACTTCAGTCCTGGGGGCTGAAGGTAAGTTGCGCGTGCAGGCTGAGCAGCAAATATGGCCGCTGTGCCGGGAGCCTGACCCTGCCCCGCCGCCCAGCCCCGCCCTTTTTGCAAGCCCCAAGGCTTACATTGCGTCCTGGGCTTTGCGCGCGTCGGCTAGGCCTTTTTTTAAATCGGACCGGCTCGCTTAAACCCCCGGATTACGCGCGTAACCCTTTTAAAATCCGGCCTGAGTGTATAAGATGCTCAGCCTCTTGGTAAAATTCCTACACTGTGTGGGATTCCCTTAGTATATGAAAAAATCCTACCTGAGACCAGTTGCTTTTCTTTCACCAAGCCTGCACTTGTGTCCCTAGGGGAGATCCAGTGGTAGGTCTCCATTCTGGTCTTCTTCCTTCTTTCCTCCAAACTCAGGTGTGATGACCTTTCAGAGAGAAAGGTCTAGAGCTGACACAGATTGGGCTATACAGCCTAGTTTCCACAGGAGAGGAGGGGTGGCAGAAACCTGTCAAACAAGAGAAAATATTTCACTCAACAGTCCTGAAAAAAACCCTTCAGGGGTACTACTGACACTGCAGTTTTCCTCTGACCTAGAAGGAAACTAGCAGGTCTTCAGTGTCCTAGTCTCTGCTCTGAACCTGAGATAGATCCTGAGGTAGACGTGAGAGAACAGGCTTTCTCTATTGTCGACCCTGCATTATGGAACAGCTTGCCAGAACAGCTGAGAATGCAAACAGACACATTGGCCTTTAAAAAAAGATTTTAAAAGCTGGCTATACCAACAAGAATCAAAATTGACAATACAGCTATGTAATGTATTCTGGCACAAATCTAGCCCAGCAGCCTAAACACCGTAATATTAAATATGTTTGTTTTTTTTATTGAATGATTATTTGTAAATGCATACATTATTTTTTATTATTATGTGTGCTGCATTTGTAAACTGCTGCAATCATTCCCTCAAAGCAGTACTATATAAGATTTTTTTAAAAATAAAAAAATAGCAGGCAGTGCCTAGAAAGGACTTTCCTCCAAAAATATACTCACTGAGGGGGAACAGGCCTCACTCTGAAAGCAAATCCAAAAGCTCCTCACTCCTCAAATGCCAACCAAAAATACCACACCTCATCTACTCCTAGCCCCATTTATAGGAAAAAGGGTCCACCCACTCAGACAGCCTCTGGGGGAGGTGTTGATAAGTGGTATCTCCTTCTAGCTAACTAATTCCTAAGTTAGGGTAACTAGGGACCATCTAGAGGCTGACCTGGGGGTCGCCACACTAGAATGGCTGACCTGGAAAAGCTGAGATAGAGAAGTGAATAGAGGAGACCTTCAGACTGAGCAATCTTACCTTCATACTGGCAGTCCCGTGCTATGTTAGAGGAGCAAGGTCACTAGGAACAGGGAGACAGAGGTATGTGAATGGGCATATTAGAGCTGCCCCATCTCCATTCTGGCAGTCTCTGTGCTGCTTTGAAGCAGCAAGCACACCAGGAAAGAGATCATTACTTTTCAGTGGCAGGAAGCTGGGACATGCCCTTCAGATGATGTGTTATTCTCTTGTACCAAGGATACATCTTCACAATGGTGTGTTCAGGAGGGCAGGGATAGGACTGCTGTTGTTATTGGTGATTCGATTCCATTAGGAATATAGATATCTGGATGGCTAGTGGCCATGAAGATCACTTGGTAACTTGCCTGCCTAGTACAAAGGTAGAAAGCCTCACACATTGCCTAGATAAGATTTCAGAGAGTTGTTGGGTTCATGGACCTTTAGACCAAGGCAGCAGTGAACTGATGTGGCAGTGGTCTGGGAAGTAGCAGAGGCCCAAATGGACCTTCACCTTTATCAGCCCATGTTCCCCTTGAGTTAAGCCTTTGGTTGCTGGGGCCGGTAGGTCTTAGGTGGAGGCCTCTGCTAATAATGACGAGATCCATCAAGGTAGCTGGTTCGGAGTAGGCATGGGAGAGGCATGTCCGATGGCAGGCAAGGTTAGTGTCAGATGGCATTTAAGAGTATCCAGGAGTCAGGCAGTGGTCGGTGGCAGGCGGTGTTCAAGAATAACCAGGAGTCAGGCAGTGATCTGTGGCAGGCAGTGTTTGAGGGTTGTCCAGGAGTCAGGCCAAGATCAATACTGGGTATCCATCCAAAGGGAATAAAGGGACAGATAGGCAGGGCAGGAAGGTAAGGAGAGACCAGGCGGAAAACACAGAAGGCAGAGAAGAACTGAAGATGTGGAACATTGGAACTGAAGAACGAAGACACAGAACTAAAGAATGAAGACATTGGGACTGAAGAACAAAGACAGGGAGTGCTGGGACTGAAGACAGGAAACCCTGTGGCAACACGTACAACTAGCAAGTAGAAAGACCTATTGCCAAGGTGAGGTGGAGAAGGTCTGGAAGGACTTTTATAGACCTAACTGTGTGAGATCATCAATCTGCGCCGAGGAACCTTTCCCACTCTGGGCCTTTTATGTTTTGCAGTATTGGCCGTGTGCGTACCTAGGGGTGGCCACGGTGGCAGGAAGTCAGTGGCGTCCAGCTGCAGACAGGCCAGTGGCACGTTGCTGCGAAGAGGAGCAGAGCCTGGCATGGGAGAGTGGCAATCCCACTGCGGGAGTGTCTTGCTGTGGTCGTGCCCAGCCAGTGAGGTGAGGATGGCGGTTCACAGGGTTAGCCTGCGGACCACTGAACATAAACATGGGTGCTGGGAGGAGCCAGAGCTGTGGGTCCTTTTGGGTACCAATGACATAGAAAGATGCAGGAGGAGAGTCTGGAGGCTAAATTTAGGCTTCTAGGTATTAATAGTAAACTAAAACCCAAAATCTCCAGAATAGT
This sequence comes from Rhinatrema bivittatum, assembly GCF_901001135.1. Taxonomy (NCBI): domain Eukaryota; kingdom Metazoa; phylum Chordata; class Amphibia; order Gymnophiona; family Rhinatrematidae; genus Rhinatrema; species Rhinatrema bivittatum. The sequence goes on from NC_042619.1 coordinate 249,904,176, forward strand.
GTTCTCAGAAACACTATTAGTTCAGTGTGCAAGCACCTAATAATGGTAGGCAGAGCACCAGTGTCTGAATGCATGAATGAGACAGTGATGCAGGGAGGAGGGCTTTAGGTGTAACATTTTGCAAAGGGAAGAGCTTTTCTGGTGGGATGTACTCCACCTTAACCCAGCTACTGGTATTAACAATTAAAAAGAAAACAAAGAAGTTCTTAAATTAAAACATGGGGGAAGCTAACAGTTGCTGAGGCATGGTTCAAGCAGGGTATCCATATAAGATACCTTTAAACAAGGGAAATTAGATTGTTTTTATGAGGATATAAAAAAACCTGATTCCAAATTACCTGAATTGACTACTTATAAGAGAGGTGTGGAAAAGAATTAATTTAGAAGTCTGTATGTAAATGCCAGAAATCTAAAAAAATAAGATGGGAGAGTTAGAGTTTATGGCACTAGGTGAAGATATTGACATAATAGGCATCTAGTAGAAAAAGGGCAACCAATGGGACACAGTGATACCAGGGAACAAAATATATCAAAATGTCAGAGCCGATTTGGTGATGGTGGTAGCAGACATTATATGTCAAAGACTCCCTAGACTCAAATAAGATATGCATTCTGCAGGAAACAAACTGTACTTGGAATCGTTAATGGATAGAAATTCCATGTAGACAGGGAGCAGTATAATACTGGGGGTTTATTACCATTCACCCAACTAGGAGGTGAAACAAAACTGTGAAATGCTAACAGAGATTAAGACAGGCTACTAAGCATGGAAACACAATAACAATGGTAGTTTCCAATTATTCCAATATTGATTGAGGACTATCTCATTTGGGGCATGTCAGAGAGGTTTTAAATTACTAATTGCCATAAATGACTACTTTCTGGAGCAAACTGGTCCTAGAAGCCATTAGGTGGTGGTGGTGGGGGTTGTCTACTTTAGATCTAGTTTTCATTGAATGTGTCATTCTGGGCAAGAGCGTAACAGTGGTGGAACCTATTGGCAGCAGTGATCGTAATGTAATCAAATTTGTGACAGTTATGGGAGGAAAAATAAATTAATTTACTATTATAACATAATTTTAAAACGAGGAGGACTATGATAACATGAAGAAACTAGCTAAATTAAAACTAAAAGAAACAGTTGCAAGGGTTAAAGGTCTACATGAGGCATAGTGACTGTTTAAAAACACCATCTTGTAGACCCAAATAAAATGATTCCACAAATTAAGGAAGGTCAAAAGAAGAACAAGCACTTGCTAGCATGGCTAAATGGTGCTGTGAAAGAGGCTATCAAAGTCAAAAAGGCATCTTTAAAAAAATGGAAAGCAGGGTATAATGAGAAAAATGGAAGGCACAAAAGCATTGCAAATTAGATGTAAAACACTAATAAAGCAGGCTAAGAGAGAATTTGAGGAAAGATTTACCAAAGAGGCAAAAGCTAATATTAAAAATCTCTTAAAGTTTACTAGAAACAAAAAACCTGTGAGGGAGTCAGCTGGGGCTAGGTAGTTAACCAGGAGATAAAAGGGGCACTCAGGGAGGTTAAAGCTATAGCAGAAAAATTAAAGGAATTCTTTGCTCCTATCTTTACTGTGGAGGATGTTGGGGAGATACCCACACATGAACCATTTTCACTGGGTAATGACTCGGAGGAACTGAATCAAATCATGTGAATCTGGAAGAGGTATTGAAGCAAATTGACAACACTGGGAACTGATGGTATTCATCCCAGAGTTCTAAAACAAGTCAAATATGAAATTGTAGACCTGTTGCTGGTAATCTGTAACTTATCATTCAAATCTTATTCTATACCTAAGGACTGGAAGGTAGAAAATGTAAAAACATTTTCAAAAAGAGTTCCAGATGTGGACCTGAATTAATACAGACTGGTGAGCCTGTTGTCTGTGCCTGGTAAAATGGTGGAAGCTATAGTCAAGAGCAAAATTACAGGTCATAAAATATAATGGCTTAATGAGGAAAGCCAACATGGATTTAGCAAAGGGAAGTCATGTCTTACTAACCTATAAGAATTCTTTAAAGGTGAAAAATAAACATGTGGATAAAGGTGAGCCAATCTATATTGTATATCTGGATTTTCAGAAGGCATTTGATAAAAGTCCATCATGAATGACTTAGGAGACATTGTCTTACTGTGAACTGGTAACTGGTTAAAAGATAGGAAACAAAGAGTAGTACTAAATGATCAGTTTTCCCAGTGGAGAAAGGTGAATAGTGGAATGCGCCACAGATCTCTATTTGGACTATGATGTTTAACTTATTAATGATCTTGAAAAGGGACAAGTAAAGTGATCAAATTTGCAGGTTACACAAAAATATTCAATATAGTTAAAACACAGATGTTGTGTTTGTGGCATTGTGGACCCTTGGTCGCAATGGAGATGACCCCGCCCATGGGGAGGGGCCCCATGGGGAACCACTGCGATAGGCTGAACTCAGATAGCAGACACAGTATGGATAGGGGTTTATTGTATTGCTGTAATTAGATGGTGAAAGCAGGAAGGTAAGGCACTGATCCCAGAAGTGCCAGTACATTCAACAGGCTCAGATGTGAAGTCTCACCCAGATGTTTATGATAGGCGGAAGCCGCAGTGCGGATAACGTCGCGGCTGGTGGGTGGAGCTGGAGCACCGGATCATAGAGGTACTCACAGGAATGATGGCGTCTTCCTGATGGTGGAAAGTTGGGACCGAAGGTCCGTGGTACAGATATAATGGCTGGTAGGCCCTCGAGGAGCGAGTACCCGATGGTCCGATATCCTGAAATGTAGAAGAGAGAGAAAGACCCCCAAGGAGTGGTTGTCTTAGTTAGAGAGGACCCCGAACCATAGTTGGAAGTGAGACCCCCGAGGAGCGGGTATCTAGAGCTTCTACAGGAGCAAGGCCCTTGGAGTGGAAGCAGCGTCTAAGTGTGCAGCTTAGAGCAGTCAGAGTAGCTAAAACCGAAGTCCTTGCTAACTCAAGGTGGTAGCGGAAGCGGAGGCTAGATATACACGGAGGTACTGAAGTCATGCGGTGGGGCCACCCCCGAGGTTCCCGCCATGATGTGTATTTGAGCGGAGGAGATGTACGCGCTCGCGCCCTAGGAGGGTCACGGGAGTGAGCATGGTGGATGGGGATGCCCATGCTGGTTTGGAAATGCCGAGACCCTCAGCACTCGGCACCGGAGCCAGCCATCTTGCCCAAAGAGAGTGAAAGAGGAGAAAAAGAGGTAAGGCAGAGCAGTTGCAGCCGTCTGCAACTGACGGACGCAACAACAGACAGACTGTGAGGAACTAAAGAAGAATCTTGCAAGACTCGGGAACTGGGTTCTAGACATCTAAATGGCAGATTAAATTTAATGTGAACAAGTGCAAAGGATGCACATAGGAAAAAATAATCCTATTTTTAGGTAAACATTTCTGGGCTCTGCATTAGGAGTAATCAACTAGGACAAGATGGGACTCCTTTACATTTTTACTGTTTCATCTCTTTAGGTTAACCAGATTTTTAGCAAAATTAACCACTCTGCATGTCCACTAAATCTCTGTTCTACTGATTTATTGAAAGCCATTAGGGAGGATATTAGTCCTTTTATTGAAAACAATTGTCAATATGTTACTATCTGAAGAAATGATGGCAATCTCAAAATCATCCTCTACCCATCCTCTACTGAAGAAACCTGGAATGGACCCTACTATATTATCCAATTATCAACCCATCTCTTCCTTGTCCTTTCTCTCAAAACTAATTGAGACTGCTGATTTGCAACAAATTGATAAGAGTTTATTGAAGATCATTCTGTTTTTGATCCTCAACAATTTGGGTTCTGGAAACATTTTAGAACTGAAACGTTGCTTTTATGAAGCAAATCCATGGTGATTTCAGTAATGGAACTGAATACATTATGGTGTTTTTGGATGAATCCGCTGCCTTTGATATAGTCAATGTATCATGATTTCTTGATTGTCTAAGGTTGGGATGGGAGGGATTGTTCTATCTTGGTTTACCTCCTATCTCTCTGAGTGCAGCAGGTTACAATTGCCATGAACACCTCATCTTGGTATCAGATCGTTACAGGCATCCTGCTTACCTGACTCTTACATAAGCTTTTGGGAGAACTTGGCTTAAACAACAAATTATATGCAGATGACATACAATTCTTCATACTGGTGACTTCATCTTGGTCTATAACTTTTAAAGTTTTGACTATTTGTCTTTCTGCAATCAAGCAGTGGCTTCACCATAATAAATTAGTCCTCAATGTAAGCAAGACTGATTATTTTGAGTAGATTTCCATCTACTGATTTTCCTGCTGTTTTTTCTTTTGAGAATTGTTTATTGCCTATTAAAATCCAACAGGGTAATTTTAAAAGGAACATGTGTATTGGTGTGTGAGCGGAGAGAGGCGGTAATTTAAATTGTGCTTGCAGTACGCATGTATCATTTCAAGTACCCCTCCCACGCGTATTTCAGCTAGAGCTTTAGTGGCTCTTACGTGCATATGCAGGTGGATTTTAAAACATGCTCACACAGGAGTAAATGCCCTAAAACTCAAGATCTCCAGACTTGCTCTTCATCAGGACCAGAAGTAAAGTTACACAGAAAACAAGGCGACATGCACCATAGTCAGCTTTTTTAAAATGTGGACTTATACACGTAAGTCGGCCCCACCCCAGAATATATGTGCACGTATTTTACTGCTGAACAAGAACTGGAGGTCTTGAAAGCAGCTGCATGCGCTCAGTATCGGTTCATATGTAGTACAAACAGCTTCTAAAATGGATTTTCTGCTAACTCAATTTGTTTTAAACCAGAGTGTCAAACTGAACCTGAAACTGAACCATAAAACAAACTGAACTGTCATTTCTTCCTGAACCAGAACAGGACCTGAACCATTATTTGAAAATCTCTGTTGAACTTGAACAAGAACAGACCCATAGAATAAAGGGTCAACTAAAAAAAAAAATTAATATGGGACACTCAGTTGTTCCAGAGCTAGAATGATTCGGAATGCCCACATAAACCCAATACATAGTTGGATTTGACGGTACAAATAAGCATTTCCAACTTATTATTTAGAAGCTGATATTCAAAAAAAGCTGACCTCCTAATTTTAAACTGCTAAATTAGGTGCCTATTTTCAGCTGAACTTAGGAGCCTAGATTTTCAGTTGAAAATTCCTATAAATTTAGCAACCTAAATTTAGACCTTTTCATTTGCCTAGATTTAAGCACCTTACCCCTAGATTTATCAAAATGCTATATTTATAGCAGAAATAGCGCCTGAGATTAAAAAAGGGGCATGGTGAGGGTAATTTTCCACCTCCCGCATCTCATAGGCATTTTTTGCGTCGTGAGCAACATTATTGCATCATGGGCTACGTCAGCGTGTTCCGCGATGTATTCACAAGTTCTGCGATGCATCAATGCGTCGCGTGTCATTAGCCATGGCACGTGATATTAGCCGCGTCTCGCATTGTTTTATGCACATTGCGCAATATCTTTGTTTTATATATATATATATATATATATATATATATATATAGTCCCACTTCCTGCAGCTGCCTTTTTGAGGGTGTGTCAAGGTGTGAGTTAGAGGACATGAGTTGTGGTTTAGTGGATTAAGAGGTCTTATAGAGATTTCTGAGTTTGTTGTCCTGTTCTTTACTGTTGTTCCTTGTGTTTACCTTTACCTTTGTCTTTTGTCTATATGTTTGTGAAAGTTTTTGTTTGTTTGTCACATTTGTCTGTTCATCTTTTTCTGTGGAGGAGTGAGGAGGTGTGTGGAAGAGTGTGAAGAAGTGGTGGTTGTGGAGAGGATGGTGCGTGAAAGGTGTAGGGACAAAAGAGGAGAGGAGGAGGGAGGATGAGGGCAGGAGTGCTAGGGGAAGGAACAGTAGGAGTAGGGCCAGGGCCAGGAGCAGAAATAGGCAGGAGGGAAGGGATAGGAGGAGGCAGGAGGGAGAAAGGGATAGGCAGGCAAGGACGAAGGGAGGAGAATGCCAGGCTAGGGATAGAGAGAGAGGGCAGAAGGGAAGGGAGTTTGCAGGGTAGGGACAGGAAGGGGGAGGAAGGGAAGGGCGATGGGAGTGGAAGTGAGAGCAAGGAAAGTGAGGACACTTCTCCGGAAGGGGAAGTTGCATCCCATTCTGGCAGCCAGGCAGCAGGATGCCCGCAACTGAGGGCTCTCAAAGGACAATGAGATGATTATTGCTGGTGTCCTCGAGCATTACCCCTTCCTGTTTGGAAACTGTGCATTCAGGACCTCCAAGGCATTGAAGTGCCAGATCTGGTGCAACTTTACACTGGCAATATCCAAGCGGAGTAATATCGAGCGCAGTGCTGAGCAGGTAGCTCATAGATACCGGGACATAAAGGCACAGATAAAGATGAAGGTCAGCAGCCACAGCAAGTACTTCTGGCAGACAGGCAGAGGAGCCCCATGCCCAATTGTTCTTATACCCATGGAGGAACACCTCATTCAGCGACTGGGACCAGATGTGTTCGATAACATGGCTGAGCAGCTAGACACGACGTGAGCCAGAGCTGGTAAGTTCACCTCAATTGTAAATGGCAAGGCAGCTACATTTGTGCACATCATTTGGCATAACATGCTCACATTGTTTGAAAAGCTAAGTGCACATGTCATGCCAAATGTTCCATCTTGCCTTTGTTTCCACAGCTCTCACCCAGGCCTCTGCCAGTCTCAGCCATCAAGCCCCAGGGACCAGCAGTCAAGCCCCATGGATCAGCGGCACAACTGCACCCTTGTTTATGAACACAAAGACCCAGTTCAGTGAGGAGGAGGAGGAGCAGCAGTAGCAACAGCAGCATCACAGCCCACTCCTGGGCTTAGCAAGCTCGCTAAATGTCAGTCTGAATCTCTCTGGCTTAATGGATGAACCCAGCCTACAGACACAGTGCAGGCAGCACAACCTTGGTCAAGCACACCACATCGCCAGCATGAGGCAGCAGGCACTAATGCGGACCAGACCAGCAGCCCCCTCATGCCCATTCTGGTGGCCAAACCCTCATCTCCCAACATGAGCACAGCACCAGCTATGCCCCCACCACAGCTCTGCCACCAGCAATCCCAACAGCACCATCCACCACACCGGCCTCCATTCAGGAGCAGCTGATTTTGCTGGAAAGGAGCCATTGTGTGCAGCTACACCAAATATGGGCAGAGCTAGTGTGCCTGAGAAGGGCTGTCAATGGGCAACCCCAGGCCATGAGTGCTCAGACCGCAGTACAGGCACAGGGTTTCACTACAGTGGCAACATCAATAAACAATCTCACTGCTGTCACTGTTGCGTCGGCTGGCCACGGAGTTTGCGACCGGCCTTCCTCACCTGCTGCGCCACCATGGCAGGGACAGGCCCTGGTTTCCCGGGGATGGGGAGGGGGTGCCCCCGGCACAGCTCTCTTTGCTGCCCTGCCAGCCGACGGCATGCTCGGGAATATGGCAGAGATGCCGCCACCGACTACTCCTCACGTCTGCTCTCCTTAGGCGCACGCCCCTGCCCTGACTCCAGCTTGAACCTGACCCTGCCTCCAGCTGACTGCTTTAGACTTGGCTTTTCTTAGGCTCTTGCCTACTTGCAAGCCCGGACTTAACTTGTTCCTAACTGCTTGCCTGCTTCAGTTTGTCTGGGCTTCTGGAACCAGGCCTTGTCTTCAACCTTGTTCCTTTGGACCCTGCGTCTCTGCTGCTTCCTGGCACCCTGCCTTGTACACTCTCTCTGGGACCAACCACGCGGAGGCCTGCCTAAGACCAGCCGGCCCGGTACCCAAGGGCTCAACCTGCGGGGAACAAGGGCTGGTATTGGCGAAGCTCCAGTCGGCCTCCGCTTCCCATTCAGCACCGCCTCCTGACGGTGGGGACCCGTGGGGGCTTCCCTTCGGGTAGCGCCAACTCCACCTCGGGCCAAGGGTCCACTTCCGCAACAGTGATGGCACAAATTCTGCAAAGAATGCCAGAGCCAGCACTGTTGCCTTCCACAGACTCACAGGACTCAACCCCATGCAGCAGCCCCCATTCTGAGAAAGAACTGAGGGGGAGGCCTCCCTAGGACATGACACCCCCAAGTGGTAAGCCACGGCGTGGCAAAGGCCCTTGAACCTACCCAAACACCTGACCTCTAAGGCTGAAGAATAAGATTTGTAGGACAAACCTGGCCAAGTCTCAGTACAGAGTTCCTGGGTCAACTAGATGAAAGAAGCTTGCTGGGTCCATCTTGACTTGAGAGTTCCTGTGCCAGCTAGATGATAGCGATGGTCTAATGCGTGCCACTGTAGTCCTGAAGTCTACTTCTATTGCCCTCCTCTACACTCTGCCCATACTCCAGCATCCTTAAAGCCATCTCCAGTCACAGTTCAGCTGCTGCCACATTTCATCATGTCTTATCTACTGCTCCTGATGCTGGTGTCTCATCTCATCTCAGCCTGCTACTGCCTCATCATGTCTCATCTGCTGCTCCTGATGCTGGTGTCTCATCTCATCTCAGCCTGCTGTGACCTCCATGCTGCTGTGTGTTCTCCTGGCTCTCATGCATCCATGCTGCTGTATCTTCTCCCGGGACTCCTGCCTCCATGCTGCTGCGTGTTCTTCTGGGGCTCCTGCCTCCATGCTGCTGTATCTTCTCCTGGGGCTCTTGCCTCCATGCTGTGTTCTTTGGTCCTCGTCATCTGCCTCCATGATGTGCTCTTTGGTCCTGGTTACCTGCCTCTATGCTGTATTCTGCTGCATTGGCCCTTAGGCTGTCCCCTTGAGTGCACTCTTTGAACATGGACTGTCTGGGTCTTTTGGGTTAGTGCATAGTTGTGCTGTTACTAGCTCTCACATTAGAACTGTACTGTAGCTATTCGGGTGCAACTTCCACTTTCTATGTTCTTTGCTGTAATCATGATTGTGCAAAAAGGATAAGATGCAAAGCCTGTATATGTAATGATGCCATATCTAACAAAGTATGTACAGGTCTACATGCAATGTGCTGTTCACTTCATTTACAATGTCATGTGCTATTTACTATCTTGTCCATGCAGGATGTGATTATCAAAGACAATGACTTGCTTGGCATCTGTTGACTAGATTTGTTTGGTAATAAACTGGTCACAGGTTAAAAATATACATTTTCTGGTTGTGTCTTGTCATTGTGTGGTTTTTTTTTCTTAAGGTTTGAGGTGGTCAAAGGTGTGGTCTTCTCATGACTTGCATGCTAGTGTGCCCTTGCACATTACAACTAGGCACTTATCTGGTAGGCAATACCATATGGCCTAAGCTATACAACTGAAAGCTCAGTGTATGCTCCTAAGGAAGACAACAAGAGCTAAACTTGAAGCTCCTTACTGTGGAACTTCACTTTTAGCTCCTGTTGACTTCTTCACTCAGAATCTCCCCCTCCCCACTCCCGTTTAGATAACCTCTTTCATGTATCACACTTTTATAATTTTACTTATATAATCTAATCTGTTATTTGTATGCTCTGAATGTTCCTTATTTAATTATCTAATTACGCAAAAATTGTAAAGCCTGTTGCTCAGTTCTGTTATATGTAAACCGACGAGATGTTCCCAACGTTCGTCGGTATATAAAAGTTATTAAATAAATAAATAAATAAATAATGTTAGCTACGTATTGGGTACATGGGCCTGTATTTGTCAAGGCCACTAGGTAGCTAGTGTTCAGTTCCATATGCTGTTGAGTACAATTGGTATCAAAATGTTTGACTACGGGTGCAGTAGCTATGTCTTCACTCTCTGGGGGCCCAATCAGTGGTGGAGCTATGCACCTAACATAGTGTAGCTACAACAAATAATTGCCCTCTTCCATTGTCAAGATATATCACCTATGACCTAACAATGGGCCTTCTCTCTGGCTCTGGGCCTGAATGCTCTCATGACATCATTCTTTTCTCAGAGACCTACTTGAACAGTTACTAAAGTCCAAGGTTTGGTTCTTCAGTAGTGAGCTGAAAGGTGCAGCTGCAGGGGCCAGGGCCAGAGAGTACATTCTGAACATGTCAAGTTTGTGTGGTGTAACTTAACCTTGGGCCCCTTTACTTGTGTCCTCAGTACAGTTAAAATGCTATGTGTACCCAACACTTTTTATGGTTCACACTACAACAAATAGGTCATCAACTTGCAAGCTGCTGGAACATGGTGCCGTCTGCCATGTGACAAATGAGAAGGAGTGAGGGATTTGTATTGTGTAGAGAATGGCCACAGGTAAAGAGCAGACAGTCTAGAGGGCTGCAGCTGCTCTGTTTGGGACCAGGCAGACTGGCACAGACCAGCTGCCACCCCTGTACTGGCCTCACCTGTGGATCTCTCTAATACCTGTTAGCTAAGGATGAGTCATATTTATTGGCATTACTTGAACTATCAGCTGCCTTTGATATGGTTGATCATCTCATCCTGATTCGCAGGTTGTCTGAAATTGACCTAAATGGTACAACTCTCCAGTGGTTCACGTCGTATTTACAAAATCGTTGTTTTCAAGTGAGGATCGGTAACTCCATATCAGAGAAATTTAATTTGAACTCAGGAATGCCTCAAGGATCATCCTTATCTGCTACCCTTTTTAATATCTATATGTTACTTCTTTGCCAACTATTAGCCGGACTAGGTATCACCCACTATTTATATGCAGATGATATTCAATTTCTCCTGCCCATTAAAGATGTAATAGAAAATACTTTGAAATTGGTCAATGTTTACATCTCAGCAATTCAACAACTATTAGTTCAAATGACGTTGGTCCTGAACCTTAAAAAAACTGAGATTATATTATTAAATAGAAAATTGACTTTAAATAACCCTCTGCATTTTCAAATGAACTCCACCCAAATTGAATTAGTAAGTCATGCATGCGATCTGGGAATAACAGTCAATAGCAACCTGATTATGAAAAAACATATTAGTTTGAAAACTAGAGATGGTTTTAACAAACTACATATATTAAAACATTTAAAACCTCTCCTCACCCATGAAGACTTTCATACAGTACTTCAGATGCTAATATTTTCCAACTTAGATTGTTGTAATGCCCTTTTATTTGGCCTCCCAGCAAGTATGATAAGACCTTTGTAGCTACTACAGAACACTACAGTCAGGGTCTTGACTGGGTGTAGAAAGTTTGACCATATAACACCAGTTTTAATCTCTCTGCATTGGTTGCCAGTAAAATTTAGGATCGATTTTAAAGTTCTTTGTCTTTTACACAAATTTATTAATAGTGATCAAACAGAATGGCTGAATGCGGTTTTACATCTTTACACCCCCAGAGAAATTTGAGATCAGAAAATAAAGACCTCTTGGTTGTCCCTTCAGTACGAACTGCAAATTTGAGTGAGGTGAGGGAGAGTGCTATTTCAATAGCAGGACCTAAATTATGGAACTCTTTACCTATTGATTTAAGGCTGCAAACAGACTATATGATTTTCAAAAACAAATCTAAAAACATGGCTTTTCAAAAAGGCTTTTGCGGGATCTGATTAATTGGCTATCATCGCTCAAGGCAAGGAAGTTTAAATAGTTTTTTGAGACTGAGGCATGCATCTTTTATCTGTTTTATGTTATTTATGATTTATTTCATAACTATGAGTTTTATTTTATTTTACAACTTTTTCTTAATTTCTTGTAACTTATTTGTTTTTATTTTATATTTATTGTAATTTTAATTTAGCTTTATGATTTTACTGATTTTTATTTTATTTCTTGTAAACAGTTAAGATTATCACAGAATGGTGGTACATAAAAGCAATAAATAAATAAATACTGAGCTGAAGAGCTGTCGGGAGGGGGGAAGGGGGGGAGAGATGTGCAGTACAGCCAGATATGAAGTCATACCAAACTGTCAGACTGCATATTGGAGTTGTGACGCAGCCAATTGTCACTCCCATCCCCACCCCCTCCCCGTCTCAACACAAGGTCTTACCAGTGATAGGCCTAGGCGGAAGGTCACTCCACATGAGGCCATTCTGACAACAGCCCATACTATCAGAAGAGTGAGGAAACCCTTGTCACAAGTGGAAGCCCTGGATCATTGCTAGGCAAGAACAGTGTGTCCAAAATGAATGCAAACACACACTGCCTGCTGTGGGGTATGCATTGCAGAGGTAAGGGAGGGAATTACTAGGCCTAAATCACCTTCCACACATAGATATTGACAGAGGCTAACACTGCACGTCACTTACTCATGTACATACACATACACCAGCTCAATTGCATGCACCTACACATGGCCAATGTGTAGGTTCCTGGACACTTTGTAATGAAGCATCTGTGATATCAGTGGCGGCCTGATTCCTAACTGCTAATGAGATAGAGTCATTACTCAGCATACACCCTTATCTACACCAGCACGCCAGACACAAATCTGTCTAAGGCATATATGGTATGTACTTTGTCTCAGGTACTGACATGGGCCCCTCAAGGCCTCAGGTGGCAGTAAATGCAGGTTTTGCAAGAAACCAACACTGAAAGTACATAAGCCATCAGGGCAACCACATGAGACACAGTCTATAGGTCAGCTACTCCTCTGAGGGGGCCACAAGTCAGGGCTGTCATGTGGACCAGCAAGGGCCTCTAACTCTAAACCACCTGATTGTACCTTCATCAACCTGGCCTATGTCCTTTCTCCATGCAGGTCACTCCAGGAATCGTACGCCTATGTGCTTTAAGGGTGCCCACAGAAAGCATAAGGAGTGTAACAGTAGCTATCTCTACTAACACACAAGTCCACATTAATTACAGGAACATACATACAGCAGCAAAAGATGACTAGCCCTCAGCTGTATGGTCCAAGGGCCGTGCAGCACCTTCACATCTCCTTAGTGGGCAAAGGCTACCAGCGACCTCTCATGCTAGGCAAATTGCTTCAAACACACTTTTGCGATGGATTCAATTAGGGGAAGCTGTGGTTAGGAGACATTTGGGTAATATTACAGTCTTTCCAAACCATATTATGATCTTAATACAGGTAAAGGCATACCACCACCTGATTCCCCGTCCTGCTTCCACACAGTCTGAACAGCATCCTTGTCTAGGCTCCCTGAGAAGTAAAAATTACCAGTGTGACATCCCAAATGACAAGGCCCTCACCGTCTGGACATGATAGTTGACATTTAGCCTAGGTAGCTGAAGGCTGGTGCATGTGTGTATGGTTACAGCCAAACCCTCACAGATTTGCTGGCTTGCAAACACCTGTGAGCATTTGTGGGAATGACACTGTCCTTGACATGCTCTTTAGGAAAGCCTGTTACTGCACACCTGCTTGATGAGCACTCTGAGGTGTACAGTGGCTCTGCCACAGCTAATGCAGTGCTGGAGTCAGTATCTTTACAGGCCCTTGTGACACTAGGCATCCCATGTACAGGTACATATCGTCAGAAGGACACAGATGTTTGCTATGGAATGAGCCAGTTAAATGTGTACTCTGAGAATGATATATTTTATAGTCAACCTGTAGATTGACAGTGTGCCTTAAAGTTTCTCAGCAAGCTGGGCTTCACATGATATCTAGAGCTAGTGGTCTTCATGTTCCAGGGCCAGCTGGAGTCCCAGCATAGCAATCAGGTCTGGCAGGAAACATTTGGCAAACTAGGTGGCTGCCTAGGGCGCTGAAAGCAGGCAGAGTGCTACGCGTGTTGCAGTGAATGCGAAAGTATTGCGCGGTGCCCGCACGATCACTCTCTCCACGAGATCGCCAGAGAGAGAGCATGGGGTAGGTTGATGTCACCGCCTGGGGTGGCTGAACATCCTTGCTCCGGCACTGATAGCTATGCCACTATGGCCACAACATGTGACATCTAGGACTGTGTGCAAAGCCTAGGCCCAGCCAACCTAACGCAGCAAGCTAGGGTAAGCTATGTACACTGTGTTGGCATAACTACACTAACACTATGTAGAGACCTGGCTCTTTTACAGTCACAATCATTCTGAAAACCTTTGGCCAGACACATGTCCCCTTTACTTGGCATACACTTTTTCATAGTACAGTCTATTGCAACATTGTCAAGATGAACCCTAACTAGGTCAATATGATTTCTTCACACACAGCGCCAGGCAGATGAAGCTTGAGTAAAAAGAAAGATTGTCAAGAGGAGAACTGATGCAAACACTCTGCTTGGCTGTTTTACATGGAAGGGGAAGGAGGAGTTGATTGCTAACAGGCAAAGTGATGTTGTATCAGGCTTTGGCGAAGCTGGCTGCCACTCAGCGTGTTGTCCTGGGCTTCTGCGGGTGGACATGGTGGATCCTGGAGTAGGTCCTGAAGTATATCTATTGATAGACCATGACATACTGCAAGATTATGGAATACAAAGCATAGCAACACTATATCCGCTACTCTGGGTGGCACATACATTAAAGCTCCACCTGTTTTGTCCAAACAGCGAAATCTACTTTTGAGAACTCCGAAGATGCATTCTATGACACAGCAAGTTGAACATAAGGCCTCGTTGTACCTCATCTCAGCCAGTGTGTTAGCAATAGCAATGAGGGTGAGAAGCCAGGTCTGGGACCCATATCCAGAATCTCCTGTGGCAAACACAGAATGGCTGTATCACTCACCCCACCATTAGCTGGACATGTGAATGATAAGCCACAGAACGTTATAAGACAGTGGAAGGTTACCTCTATGTTAGCTGGGCTCTTCTAATACTGTTTCCCTAACCTAAGTCCATGCTACTTTATTTGTTGACAGTATATGAACAGTATAGGACTTGCGCATTCTGTGTCAGCTGTTCCCGAATGGCTAACTGCATGTGGGGTTCCTACCAATTGTGTGCCTGTTACTAATAAAGAAGAAAACAGTACCACTTTGTAGCAGTCATCAAACTATGGAGCTGTACCTCACAGCTGCCATTCATGTCCTAGCAGAAAAGCTTCAGGCCCCTGCCTGCTCGCTGTATGTCCTCTCCAGAGACACATTGTTCTGATGTGACAGTTAATATGTTAGTCCAAATAATGCGCATGCCGCTACTTTAGTTTTACCTGCATTATGGTGAAGACAAATTCGTTTGAGCTATTCGCTGACTGATAACTAACCAGCCACACAGGATCTGGAAATACCAGCAGTGTGGATACTAAAAGAATGTGAGTAAGGAAATACATTTCTAATGCTGGAAATTTGAGGCTTGGAAAGGACAAATGTTTTAAGAGAAGCCTGTGAAACTGTATAGTGGCTGCCCACTCACAAAGCTTGGGGGCAAGTACATTGTGTGACCACACAACATTAGCCTTTCCAGCATGTGGAGAGAAAGGTACGTCCTGGCACTCTGGCATCTACATCTAACAGTACAAGCCATTTGGCAGGTAATCAAGACTGTTTCCTCCCCCACAGTCCCCCACCCCCTTGTCCCAGTGCGTTGATGCAAACACAGAACCAGAAAGTAATTAGCAAAAGAAGCATGGGTCTTACCTACAAGCCAACCATCACCGTAGAGGCCGTCCTCAAAATCTTCAAAGAGGCCCGATTGCCTAAGTATAAAGGAATCGTGTGCAGATCCTGGGTACCTGGCCACAACGAAGAGGATGTGCAGTCATGCATCACAGACCACTTGCACGTTGATGGAGTAGAAGAGCTTTCTGTTGCGGTAGATCTCCTCCCTGTTATGTAGTGGGATGATGGCTATGTGAGTGCAATCGATAGCTCCCACCACTTTTGGAAAATGTGCAAAGGCCTAAAAGGCTCTCTTGATATCCATCAAGTGCTGCCTGTCCTGAGGGAATACGATGAAGTGAACAAGCCGGTCGGATACAGCTGTTATGACCTGGCCCAGACAGCAGGAAAAAGTGCTATGGGACATTCCCCCAACTATCCCTACTGTTGTTTGGAAGGAGCCAGATGCCAGGAAATGCAGGGTGGCCAATAGTTTGGTGAGCCCAGGTATAGAATGAGACCGTTCCGTGACCAGATCCAGATCCCCTCTGATTTCATCATATAATTCCACAATAGTCCGAGAGGTGAGGCAATTCCTATTTACCACATAATCTTCTGTCACGCCAGCAAAGAGGTTCGTGGAGGGAATATGAACTCCCTGTATCTCCTGTGCCATGGACGCCTGTGTGGCAAACCTGGTTGTGGGCTCTGACCTCTCTCCCTGCGGGGCCACTGGCTCACGCGTGGGTGGTGGGACTTCCCGAGGAGGGGGGGGGGGTTGGATATTCCTTTTCATGTTCAGCTTGTTGTTGTTAGTCTTCTTCTTCTTTCTCTTCTTCTTGTTGTCTGTGGCGATCCCCCTCAAGCATCCAGTATCCACTCACAAGTACATTTGCCACAAACATAATGGATGTAGCAAGGCAGGCCAGGTGGGGAAAGCTGTTTTTATTAGCCCAGGAGGGCCTGGTAGGTGTGTTTGCAATAAGGCTCAAAATTATCGCGTGTGGTAATAGTCACAAACTGTGGTAACAGTCGAATGCATGTGATAGAAACTTTTTCCCCCCATACTGCCTAAAAAAATAGGTGTAGTTATTTCTGACGTTAAATCCTGCATTACTGTGCATTAATCGGACATGGGAAGCAGTAGAAGACCCTCTTTGTTTTTACTCCTCCCACTGTCCTCCCACTTGCATACTCAAGTATATTTGCATACACCATTGCATTGCGGTATTTATCACATGTGTTAGGGCTTTATCATATTAAGCATATTAAACCGTTATCGCGTGCGTTAAGGCCCTATTGTGAAATGATAAATGACTTGGTAAGTTAGGTGCCTAGTTCTGAAAGGCAGTATTCAGTTCCTAACTTTGTTTCCCCATCCTGATTTCAACCGTGTGGCCACCCACTTGTCAGGAAAAAATAAAAAACTTATTTCAGCAAGCCTTTGGCTGATTTTATTTGATATTACTTAGTTTTATTTCACAGTCTATTGCAGTATGCTGGATGAGATGAGCGTTTGCTAGCTATGTTGTACCAGTTTATTATGTATGTTTTTCTGTAAGCCACTGTAGGCCTCAGTATAGGTGGCTAATAATGCAAATATATAAATAGATATTCTCAATTTAGGTGTCTATTGAAGCTAAGGGCCTGATTTACTAAGGCTTTTTTCCCATTCTGTGTTGCAACAGATTTAGATCTATAAGCTTTTGTCCATCCTACTTAGTAAGTGATTCTATTATGCCTTATATTTACATTTCCTCATGTGAGCCAGAACTGAACCAGTTGTTTCATGTGTGCCTAACTGGTTACTGAACTGTAACCAACTATAAAATAACTTCAGTCACACCTAAACCCGAACCAAAAAATTTAATGGTTTTACTCCCTGCTTTAAACCAAAAAAAAATACACTTTCCTCACAAGTCAATATTTTAATACTAAGACTGGAATCTCTCTTCAAAATTATATTTTTTACAAAATGACTTCAGAGATCATTTGGGGATTTTTTTGGTTAGTAACAGTAATTAGTGAGTAGGGTCACACTTAATTACAAAAATGCAATGAGACTGTTGATGATGTTTGTATTGGCTGACTGCATTGACTAGTTATCCTCCAAATTCCAGAATAATGTCTGACCTGAAGCAGTCAGGACAGTCAGGTTTAGTGATTTCTTTGTGTCTGTACAAGAATCCTTTCTTGGGATTCTTTGTGATATTCTTGTTCTCCAGTAGCTGCATTTTTCATGTGAAATATGCTTTTAATGTAGTAATCAAAAAATCAACTTCCAGTATGCCAAAAATGGAAATCACAATGAAAGGCTGACAATAGAGGGATTAAGGGAGCACATTTTCTATTTACTGAATTAATGGATTAATGGAGCAATCTAAAGAAAAAAAGTCACTTTACAGGGGGCAGAAACAGATTGATTTGCTGTGAAGCTTTTGCACTCGAACTGGTGTCATTTATTTCCGAAAAGGTATAAGTAAACTGCTCTGGACATGTTTTGTACCCACAGAACCTTTTTGCTCACTAATAATATTGGGGTAGTTTTTAAAAGGAGCATGTGTGCATCCATGTGCCTGCAGTTCCCGACATGCGCACATGGACGTGCTGATTTTATAACATGCATGCGTCAGCACACGCATGTTATAAAATACGTTTCCCACACGTACATACACGCCAGATTTTAATGTCTGTGCATGCATGTACGGGCAGATGGGCTCCTCTATGCGTGGGGGGAGGGAATTTAAAAAAGTGACGTGTGGCAACACGAGTAGGGTTTCCCCAGTTCCCTCCAAGTCCGCTCCAATTAAGGCCCCTTAACCCCTTCCTAGCTACTCACTTTTTTTTGTTCCTTACTAACTGTTCCTCCAGAGCAGAGGTAAACTGCACGTGCCGGCTGGCTGCTGGCGCGTGCTTCCCCAGGACAGCGGCTAATGACCCAGCCACGCGTGTAACCCTTGAAAATTAAGCACACAGCCCTTTTAAAATCCAGGCTTTTGTCCTTGCCCCTTCTATCTCTGCCAATGTTTACAAAAAATCTGGAGTTTCCTCATGCACTGATTACATTCATGGACATAGTGTTTTCCCTGTAGATAGATAGGTAAATAAAGGCAGTCAGTGAACGATGACTTGCTTGAGTCTATCCTTGTTTTAAGTTCAAGTGTGTGAGTGGGGTCCAATTTTTTTCCTTCTGGTTGCAAATAAGCTTAGATGGTAACTTTTAAATAGCTGCGCGGGTGCACATGTATGTGCATATGCCGGCTTGTGCCAATGGATGTGGCCATTTTATAACATACGTACATATATGCGTGAATGTATGCGTGAATGGTATAAAATAGGCTGTACACATGTACACAATTTTATACAGATGCGCGCATATGCACACAAATGCTGCCTCTACTATGTAAGTGAGGGAATTTAAGTAGATACGCATGCCTACACAATTACCAGTTCCCCCAGTTCAATCCTAGTTCGTCCAGGTAAAGGACTTTCAAATCACCCTAGTTAAATAGCCTCACTTTTACCCTGTTAGCCCCAAACCTCAAAACACCACGGACTAGCCTAGTTTTTATTGTTTTATGACTTACACGCCATCCATAGTAAAAGTAAAGTTTCGCGGTAGGGGACCCCGTCGTGTGTTTGTGCGCATAAATACACATTGGTTTCATTAAAAAATCTAGGAACACCCTTGCCCCACCCAAACCATGCCCACGCCCTGCTCCTCTTTTCTTAAAAAAAATGTTTTGTGCGAGAACCGGGAGATATGCACGTACTTGTATACCTTTTAAAATCCATACAGTGCACACCGGCCCGACTTCTGTGCATAGCTCCTGGCTTCGGTGCTTGTAGAGCTTTTAAAATTTGCTTTTTAGCATAAGGCCTTTGAAAATCGGAATACTCTTGAACCTGTGCATTGCACAATAAAAGTCTAATAAACTCCTTAAAATAACTGAACATTTCTGAGATTATTTTGTTGAGTGCCGCAAGGTATGCATCTGACGGCAGTGCTATTGCAATGGAAGCCATGCATCCACTTCCTAGTCCCTTCCGGAACTGGTGCATTAAGTGTCACTACTAATATGCTTTGGGAAAGTGTTTCTGATTGTTTTAAGAAAACCCTTCAGCAGCTATGTGTATAAATTATATATCAAACCATTTTTAAAAGATCAAACTGCTTATACTGCCTTAAGTACAGTCTTTAGTTAACAAGGCTAGGATTGTCGAGTGCATGAACAAGTGAGATACAGAATGTCACCCTATGGCTTCCAGACTAGAGAACAGGTTATCAGCAGGAACTTTTCACTTATTAGAAAACAACACAGAAATGTGATTGGTTGAAACTAGAGAAGAATAGAGCTGCTAATCTTTGTAATTTCATGGGAACCGTTAGCCTAAAGTGCTGGTTTCACGTAGATTCAAACAAAAAAGCCAATTTTCTGGGATTTTGAAGCAATGGAGGGATTGTGAAATCTCTCATGGCCATCACACAGCCCTGGGGAGAGCTGCAACTTCACTTTCTCTTTCCTTTCTTTTCTCTTGCCTTTCCCAGAGCACTCACCACAGTAGTTGCTGCAATATTTGAGAGCTTAATGCTAGAAGCTAGAACACTGAGAGGAAGAGGAAGATGCATGAAAGGGGCTTGATTAAGAACCCACCAATACGTTCAGATTCAGTAAACTTTATTGGCATGACAATTTGTAATGTGTTACCAAAGTATTCCTCTCGCTCTCTCTGTCCCTTTCTAGCAGTGTTATTTTCTTGACAAATCCTTCCTTTCTGAATTTTGCTTCCTCTGTCTTGTCCGTCCTGATTTTCTGTCTTATAGCCCTTCAATACCACTGCTGTCATGTTCTTTCTCTTCATCTCTCTGATCTTCTTCCTTCATTACTTTTCAGCGTGTGTGTTAGTGTGGTTTGTTTTTTTTTGTCCCTTATGATGGCAGGCTATATAGCAGTGAGAATGGAGATCCTTACTGCCTGCCTTAGAGATGTCAATGAATTCACTTAATGCAATTTACTTAGTAGGTACCTTTTCCCTGAAAGTTGATTCAGGGCTTTCCCTATCTGTCTTTGTACAGTCAAATATGGAAAAGCATAGGAAGTGACTCTATGCTCTGCAGTCGTGCTGCTTGATCCTGTAACATGTCACTGTTCTCCACAGAATGCTGTAACGTGTCACTATTTTCTGCAGACATGCTGCTCAGTCCTGTAAGGTGTCACTGTTCCATGCAGAATTTTGTAATGTATCACTGCTCGCTGTAGACGTGCTGCTTGACCCTGTAACCTGTAACTGCTCTCCACAGAATGCTGTAATGCAGTGGTTCTCAACAAGTGTATCAGGACACACCAGTATGTCGCGAGGTCACGGAAGGTGTGTCACAGATCCAGCAGAAGGCTGCGCTTTTCTCATCAGACTGGACAGGAGATGGCTGATTTCTCCTTTATTGGGTATGAGAGGAAGCTGCACTTAGTTCCTTCTCCTCTTCCTGGCCCAGTGGGAGGTTATTCCCTTCTCTTTCACCCAGATCACAGCGAGATATCACCAATTCCTGTTCATATGGACCCGGCAGGACACCAACTTTATCTTCCTCTGCCTGACCTGGCAGTGAGGCTGCTGATTCTCTTTCTCTTCACTGCATGGGTCCTGGACATGAAAACAGGAGCATGAGGGAGAGAGGTGTGTGCTTTATAGATCCACTGCTGACTGCCGCTGCTGCTGCCTCATCATCTTCCTCTCCTCAATGCTTCTTGCCCTCATCTGCTGCTGGTAAAGGGGGAGGGGGGGGGGGTGTCTCTGGATTGGACTGAAGGCTTCTGATGGCTGGGAGAAAGGAGAAGGGGGAAATGTGTTGGGCAGGAAGGCCTTGGGAGATAGGAAGTCAGGAATCTGTTGGATAGGAAGAGGTGGGGGAAAGGAGGTTGGGGTTGCTGGGAAGGGAGAAGTAGAGGAAGGAGGAGGCTAGGGGCTGCTGGACAGGGAGGACATGGAAGTGGAGGGAGAGATGGAAATGTGGGGCCTGCTGGGCTGGGGGAGAAGGGAGGTTAGGGGCTGCTGAGCAGGAAGGAGTGGAAAAGGGGTAGTCAGATGTATGCTGGGTAGGGAAGGGGAGAGGGAAGGGCAGGGAGAGTTGAGCAGGGCAGAGAGGCGGCACAGGGAAGAGGATGCAGGGGTGGGGGTATTGGAAATGTTGGACAAGGATATGAGCATATGAAGGACGATTGAGTAATTGGGAGAAGTGAGAGGTGATGGGGACATGGGGGGAGTGACGGGGTATAAGAGCCATACTATGTCAGTTTTGAGAATATGCATTTCTTCTGTCTTTGAACTTTGCTTAGTATAGGAGGAAATATATTTCTGATTCTAGTTCTCCAGTTTTGCATTGCATGTAGAAGGTCTTGATGGTTCCATTTCAGTTTTTGTTTCCGCATTTGTAATATGTGGCACTTTATTCTGTATTAGGTGAAAGTTGGTCTATCTGTATTCTGTATATGTGTAATGTTGCGCTCGGGAGTGGACCCTTGTCCTGGAGCAGTGGAGAACAGCTCCCTGGTAGGGACCAGGAAGCACCTGCCCCAGGGGACGGAGCACTGGAGGAGACAGAGGCTAGGATGAGCTTCACCACTGGAAGCCCGCGGTCCCCCCAGGTGGAGCCCGTAGGGACCCGGGCTGCTTGGACTTAGGTGGGCCTTGCAGGGTCTCCTGGAGAGGCAGTAGACAGGCGTGCCCACGGACAACAAGGGAGAGCGGTCGGACTCGAGACTGTGGTTCAGATGGAGCAAGGAGGACCAGAACAACGTAGGTGATGACAAGGCAAGGGACAGAGCCAGAATCAGGAGACGGGGTCAATCAAGCAGACGTCAGAATCCAAGGGTCAGTCCGAGGGGTAGTCAGCAAGGCAGAGGTCAGGTACCGGAGGTCAGATGAGGTCACAAGGCAGGCAGAGGTCAGGATGCAGGCAGCAGACAGGAAGGACTGTCTGTATTCTGTATGGTACTACCTGGGAGACGAACAGATAGACGCAGGAACAGAGGGACGCTGGAACAGTAGGAAGCAGGAACAAGGCTGGAACAGTAGGATCCTGGAACAAGGCTGGAACAAGACTGGAACAAGTCTTAGAATGCAGTGACAATCTAGCACACAATAGAAATGCCGACCTGATTGCCAAGGCAAGGAAGTGCAGGCAGGAACTTTTCAATGGGCGCGCCGCGGAGCTAGGACCCGCCCCTGGCCCTACAAGAGGCCGGGCGGTCCACGTGCGCGCCTAGGGGCGTGGCTAATGCCATGGGAGCCGCCGAACTCCGGCGTGAGGCCTGGTGCTCAGGCCTCACACCGCCGCGGGATGCCGAGGCCTAGAAGCACTCGCGGCTGCCGCTGGGGAGGCCGACCCGGGACCTGCAGAGGAGCCAGAGAGGTAAGCAGGCCCATGTGCGGGCCGGACGCAGATGGGGCGCGCAACATGTAATTGGGATGAGGTACTTTACTAGCATGTAGGGATTTGTATGTCTTATTTGTTATATTTTCTAATATGAAATTGCACTGGTGGTGAACTGCTGCCTTTTCATGGGTAGGGCTATTGCTGTTTCATTTCTTGGAGTTAATGCTGATTCGGTATGGCAGGTTTGATAACATGTACAGACTGGGGTTTCTTTGTTTCTTTGTTTCCAGGTTTTGTATTTTATAATGCACCTGGTAGTAGAGGGAGTTTGTGTTTCTATTATTGAGATGACACCAGAATATAATAGGGATGTGAATCGTGTCCTCGATCGTCTTAACGATCGATTTCGGCTGGGAGGGGGAGGGAATCGTATTGTTGCCGTTTGGGGGGGTAAAATATCGTGAAAAATCGTGAAAAATCGTGAAAAATCTAAAAATCGCAAAACCGGCGCATTAAAACCCCCTAAAACCCACCCCCGACCCTTTAAATTAAATCCCCCACCCTCCCGAACCCCCCCCAAATGAGTTAAATAACCTGCGGGTCCAGCGGCGGTCCGGAACGGCAGCGGTCCGGAACGGGCTCCTGCTCCTGAATCTTGTTGTCTTCAGCCGGCGCCATTTTCCAAAATGGCGCCGAAAAATGGCGGCGGCCATAGACGAACACGATTGGACGGCAGGAGGTCCTTCCGGACCCCCGCTGGACTTTTGGCAAGTCTCGTGGGGGTCAGGAGGCCCCCCACAAGCTGGCCAAAAGTTCCTGGAGGTCCAGCGGGGGTCAGGGAGCGATTTCCCGCCGCGAATCGTTTTCGTACGGAAAATGGCGCCGGCAGGAGATCGACTGCAGGAGGTCGTTCAGCGAGGGTTCCGGCGCCTCGCTGAACAACCTCCTGCAGTCGATCTCCTGCCGGCGCCATTTTCCGTACGAAAACGATTCGCGGCGGGAAATCGCTCCCTGACCCCCGCTGGACCTCCAGGAACTTTTGGCCAGCTTGTGGGGGGCCTCCTGACCCCCACGAGACTTGCCAAAAGTCCAGCGGGGGTCCAGAAGGACCTCCTGCCGTCCAATCGTGTTCGTCTATGGCCGCCGCCATTTTTCGGCGCCATTTTGGAAAATGGCGCCGGCTGAAGACAACAAGATTCAGGAGCAGGAGCCCGTTCCGGACCGCTGCCGTTCCGGACCGCCGCTGGACCCGCAGGTTATTTAACTCATTTGGGGGGGGGTTCGGGAGGGTGGGGGATTTAATTTAAAGGGTCGGGGGTGGGTTTTAGGGGGTTTTAGTGTGCCGGCTCACGATTCTAACGATTTATAACGATAAATCGTTAGAATCTCTATTGTATTGTGTTCCATAACGGTTTAAGACGATATTAAAATTATCGGACGATAATTTTAATCGTCCTAAAACGATTCACATCCCTAGAATATAATATCTTTTTTGTATGGTGAATTGTACAGGGGAATGTCTTAATTCTGCTCTGCACTAATTGTTAGGAAGCGGGAGATTCCTGTGGATGCAGAGTATATGTTTATATTTAATCCATGATGGTCATGTGTTCACTGGGTCACACATGTGAGTGTCATCTCTCACGTGTGTCCTGATAGAAAAAGAGATGTGATTTGGCCGAACCTTTTGGTTCGGGTTTCGTTATTAACCCACCGCGGGAAATTTCGTTTCCCGCAGTTCGGGCCGAATTAATTTTGTCTGCCCCCCGAAACAATGCCCAACACCCTCCCCAACCCTTCAAATTAAAAAAAACCCCCCAAAATCCCCCAAACCCACCCCAGCCCTTCAAATTTAATTAATTACAATCCCCCACCCTCCCGACCCCCCCCCCAAGACTTGCCCGATCCCCCCCCCAAGCCTTACTGAAAGTCCCTGGTGTTCCAGCTGGGTCCCGGGAGTGATCTCCCCCTCTTGGGCTGTTGGCTGCCACTAATCAAAATGGCGCCGATGGCCCTTTGCCCTTACCGTGTGACAGGGCTATCGGTGCCATTGGCCAGCCTCTGTCACATGGTAGGAGCAATGGACGGTTTGGCCATCCATTGCTCCTACCATGTGACAGGGGATGACCAATGGCCCTGATAGCTCCTGTCACATGGTAAGGGCAAAGGGCCATCAGCGCCATTTTGATTAGTGGCAGCCGACGACCTGAAAGGGGGGGAGATCGCTCCCGGGACCCCACTGGACCACCAGGGACTTTCAGTAAGTCTTGGGGGGAGGGTCAGGCAAGTCTTGGGGGTTGGGAGGGTGGGGGTTGCAATTAATTAAATTTGATGGGTTGGGGTGGGTTTGGCAGGGGTTTTATTGTTTTAATGTGCCCTTTCTCCCCTCCGCAAAAACGATAAGAAAACCACACGAAATTTCGTGGGTTTTCTTATCGTTTCGTCACGCCCCCAAACCACGACGAAATAGGAAATATCGTCTCTATTTCCTATTTCGTCGCAAAACAAATGCATATCCCTATTAAGAACCACTGCTCTAATGTGTCACTGTTTTCTGCAGATGTGCTGCTTGGTCCTGTAACATATTACTGTTTTCTACAGAATGTTATAACATCACCATTTTCTGACTGTAGATGTGCTGTTTGGTCCTGTAACAGATCATTGTTCTCTGCAAAATGCTGTAATGTGCCACAGTTTTCTGCAGACATGCTGCTTGGTCCTGTAATGTGTCACTGTTCTTTGCAGAATTCTGTAATATAACAATGTTTTTTGCAGACGTGTTGCTCAGTCCTGTAATGTTTCACTGGGCTCCGCAGAATGCTATGACATGTCACCATTTTCTGCAGACATGCTGCTTAGCCCTGTAACTTGTCACTGTTTTCTTTGCTCCATTGTTCTGTGACTCTTTGCCAAGCAAACAAAATCAATTCATAGGTCTTTCCTCTATTACTGTTGCACTGTACGATAGGATTTTAGATTCCTGGAAAGAGTGTCATCTTGCCCAGATGTTGCTGCAAATAAATAATAAAATGTTTAAATACCTAACTCAAATTTTCTGAAACAGCAGGCTGTTTTTCTGTTGCCTGTGAAATGGGAACAGTGAAAACCAGTATGTATCACGTGTCTACTTCTCACTACTTTAGATTTTGAGATCCTTGGCATGTTTGACTCATACATTTTGCCAGTTTACATTGTGCCTACATGTCATGCTAAAAAAAGTTTGTAAACACATTGTGGCACCTGTTTGGGTATTACTGCAAATACACAGTCTCTATATTTCTAGTTCTACATCTGTTGTAGCTAGCTCTATACTTTATCTGTTTATTGTATTGATGTAAAGGAGAGTCAACATGGTGAATTTAAACTGTTTAATTGACCCCCCTCATAAAATTCTCAATCTATTTCCCTTAGTTTTTGTTACATTTTGTATAGCACTATTGATCAAAGCAAAGTTTACAAAGCTAAAAGGTCATGCATAAAATAAATTCAATATCAAACATATAGAGAAGAAATTAATTTGGGAGATCTAGGCAGAATAGATGTTCAAGATATGAGACCTTAAAACATTGGGGCACAGGGCTGGATGAGATATGGAGAAGAATAACATTCCCATGATGAGATACAAGAGATAAGAATGATTAGAAAAAGACAATGAGCGTGGGAGAGTGAAAGAGGCAATAAGCACTCTGTATGGAGACTGTCAGGCCGATAAAGTATGGTGAGCTCGGCCGAGCGCACGGTTTAGCACCCATTTGGCTGCACGTTTTCGACGCGTGTCTATTACCTCTTATACTGTAAGGGGTAATAGTGCCTCGAAAATGTGCGGCCAACCTTGCGAAAACTAATAGCGCTCATGTATGTTGATGAGCCTATTAGTTAGTCGCCCGGGATACTGAAAGTAAAATGTACGGCCAAGCCACACATTTTACTCTCAGAAATAACACCTGAGTAGCAATAGGACAGGACAAACAAAAATGAAGAGTAGCAATGAAAATAAAGATCAAGATTTCAATGTTGATGGCATAAATAAAGATTATATTTGTGTGCATGTCGCACTCTGATGCTGCCTCTGTTGTTTGCACTGCTCATAGAAACATAGATTGTGACAGCAGATATCGGCTGTGTTGGAGCAGAACTCCTTGTTCTAGAAATTTCATGGGTTTTTTTCACCTGGCAGCTTCCTTTAGTTTCTTAGCAATTCCAGCTCAATCAAAACTGTTCCCCCCCAGGGTTTAGAACACTATGAGGCTTCGTGTTTAGCTACCAAGAGTTTCCCCATTTTATACTCCTTCCTTTTAGCCCACCTGTTGCAGCAGCAGTAGTCCTCTGACTAAGAGGTAGGAACCTCAATTCCCTCATGGAAATCAGCAAAAATAAAACCTCTTAGCCAGTCAGTTGTGATGGTTACTATATACCCTAGGAGGGGTTGGGTGGAAACCAGAAGGGTAATCTGGGCAAGAAAGAAAACCTGGGTGGAACCTTCAGAACTCAAGAATCCCCAAATTAGGAGAAAATCTCCTTCACTTAGAACTAGGGGGGTTGTCAGAGAACAAAGAGGAAGGGTCTTCACAGTCTTCACCTCAGGAAGGGGGAGGGGACACCCAGGTGGACTGGGAGGAGAAGGGGAGGGGGCTGGACAGGAAGAGGAAGGAGCACTAATAGAGGCAGAGGGAGACATGGAGGAGGAGGAGATAGAGGTAGAGGTGCTGGAGAATCCAGAGCCAATGCTAATAGATGTAGGAGATGAATGGTGGAAGCTATGGTGGGTGGTGGCAGTAAGGGCTTGGTTTCCATCAAATCAAGACCACAAGCACTAGAAGCTGTGCTTGATAAGACTCTTCTGGTCTTGGCTAGCAATTGTGGCAGAAGCCAGAGACTATGTTTAAAAAGGGCAGGTTCACGCCCTGTGGCAGAAGCCAGAAACTGTGTTTAAGACAGACAGGATTAAACCCAGTAGCAAAAGCAAGAGACTGATCATTAGGTGGTTCTCTCCGCCAACTGTGATTTTGCTTGTGCAGAGAAGGCTGCACCTATTTTCAGAAAGCCTGCCACGAACTGTTAAGCTTCTTGCAGGCTTAAAGCTTCTGCTCAAGCATGGGCTGTGTTTTGAGGTTGTTACGCTATATGGAAGAGTCCTGCAAAAGAGAATTGTTTACTGAAGCATTGGCTGTGTTGGGGAATATTACAATCTAGAATCTACTCTCATCCCGGGGAAAGTCAGAGAGGACGACACAATAATGTTGAAACGGCTGGGATTCGCTCATCCCAGGACTGTAAATAGTGACTGCATCTTGCCATCTGGCCAGTCCAAGCAGCAGAAGCTGGGATTTGAATCTGGATCTGCCATATGGCAGCATACAGCACTGCTGCTAAGTCATTGGACTGGCCTTTAGAACTTGCTTGCCTATTGTGCATTATTTATAATTTTAGGTGCAATTTTTGAACTTTGCTTTAAGACAAAGTCTTTGGGTTCTTGACTCCATGCATTCCACCTTGTTGTGCCATTTGCATGGAAAAGACTTCCTGAATTGGTGCAGCACGCTTCCTCTCTGGCCTTATTCAAGCACAGTCTAAAATCCCACCTTTCTGAGGCTGCTTTTAAATCCTGAAGGCCAAATTTTAATAGCCCGGCGCGCGCAAATACTGGGGGAGGTATGCACGTGGCTGGGAGGTACACGTGCCGAGCGTATTTTTGCAATGGTCCAGCCACGTGCGTATCTCTTGATACGCATGGAAGTGCTAGGCTTTGTGAAAGGGGCGGGCTGGGGGTGGGGTCTGGGCGGCCATTAAGTCCAGTCCCGGGGAAGCTAGCTGGCACACTACTGTTCAAAGAAGCAGGTAAGTTCGAAAATAAAAAAAAGAGGTAGGTTAGGGTAGGTTTAGGGGTCGGAGAGGAGAGGGGAAAAGGGAGAAAGGTAGGGAGATAGAAAAGTTCCCTCCCAGTCCGCTCCTTAATTGGAGTGGATTGGGAGGGAACTGGTGTAGGCCCGATCATGTCGCCACGTGTTTTTAACTAAAATCCCCCCCCCTTGTGTGTGTGAGTTGCGACCCGCCCGCACATGCATGTGCCGATATGTGCATGCGGGAATCATATTTTATAACATGCGTGCAGCGACACACACATGTTATAAAATCACCGCGTCCATATGTGCACGCCAGGAACCATGCGCGCATCTTTGAAAATACACTTTGAAATACATTTCCCACAAACTCTTGTGTCTCATGTATGTCTGTTTTGACTAGATTGTAAGTCCTATGGAACAGGGACTGTCTTTCATATGTATCTGTACAGCGCTGTGTAAGTCTAGTTGTGCTTTAAAAACTATAAATAGTAGTAGCTTTTTCCATGGACTTTGTAACAATTTGAAAGAGAAAATACATAGTTTCTGTTTTAAAGCTTGCTGCAGGTTCTTTTAAAGCTGCTTTTTGTGCGTACAAACTTTCTATAGAAAATAACATGTACAGACTTGAAAAACAAACAATGCATGTTATTTTCTGATCACATTTATAGCAACCCCTCCCACCCCCCCAGTAGGACTCCAGATTTGCAGGACAGGTTGATCCAGTCTTGGTTTTAGCCAGCACATGCAGGGACTTCTAGCCTTGCTTTTCTTAGGGAAATCACTAGGTACACCAGTGATAAAGATCCATGCAGCCAGTGGTCTAAAGCAGGATCGGATTCTCTTGTCCTGAAAATCTGATCGCAGTTGGCCATCCTAGCCCTCTTGAGTGCCTCCTCTAAATGAAGTTAAACTTTGCATGCACTTTTAGCCTTATTCAGACAGCCAGTTTCCTCAAGTAAATCGCTGTCTATCCTTTGAAAATCAACCTTCAAAGATATTTCCATGCCTCCATCATATTCTCCTTCTCCTTCTTCTCTGTAGTAGGGCATACATATTTAGGTCATTAAACCTCACTTCATAGGTCTAATAAAGCAGGTGCAAAATCCGTGGGTACAGAAGTAACTGTGGTGCCAGCTGGCCCCTGAATTTTCAAAGGAAGACGCCATAGTGAATTTCCCTTCGAGAATGTGTTTGCAGGCCTGTGGGGATTGAAAAAAATATTGCCTTCCTTAAGTAGAAATGAAGGAAGAGCAAGTAACTTAAAAAAAAAATCTTAGATTTTTTCTGAAGCCTCAGAAAAAAATGAACAGTGAAATATTTGGACACAATTAAATTTAACGTTTACATCTTAGAATTTAATTGTGTCCAAATATTCAACTGTTCATTTTTCTAAGGTTTCAGAAACCTGTTAAATATTGCTGCTTAACTGACTGTCATTTTTTAGAATAAGTTTAACAAACCTTGTTAA
Organism: Rhinatrema bivittatum; assembly: GCF_901001135.1. NCBI lineage: Eukaryota > Metazoa > Chordata > Amphibia > Gymnophiona > Rhinatrematidae > Rhinatrema > Rhinatrema bivittatum. The sequence continues at coordinate 249,934,245 of NC_042619.1, forward strand.
AAAGCCTCTCTCCCTCTTTTCATTTGAATTTCTCTGTCATTCTATATATTTACTCTTGCTCTTCTGATCAGTCTCCTTTCTGCTGAGTTCTCCACCCTTTTGTCCTTTCTGTCACCTATTTTTCCCATACTTTATTCGTAGACTTTCCTGTTCCCAATGTCACTTAGTTTATTCTCATTTCTGTCTCTTTGCTTTTTTTTTCTCATTCTCTTGTTCTCTGCCTGTTTCTTTCATTGCTTTCTCTGTTCATTTGCTCTCTTTCTCTGTGTGCTGTTTTCTTTTCTTTTCTTTCTCACAATGCTTTGTTCCTCTCTCCATACTTCCAATTATTGTTCTTGGATTGGGCTCTTGAGATCCCAGGTCAGTTCCAAAAGTCAGACAGGAGTTTGCAAGCTGGTCTGGCTATAATATTCACAGCCATGGTGACTGCAAGGCACATAGGTGGCCCACCTCCTTGTCCTCAGGTTTCCAGTTCTTGGTGGGAAGAGACTAATAAATTATTAATCCAGCTTGTATGGGTGAGATTTGTGGTGGAGGTGGGAACTCCTACAGTCCCCGCTCATAAATCATTTCAAAGGCAAATTTGCTCTTGGTTACCAAGGGAACAAGAGAATGAAATAAAGGGACTTCTCTTGCAGAAATCACTTGCTCAGAAGAAAAGTGAGAAAGGAGAGAGTGAGGAGGAGGAGAGAGTAAGCAAGACTTCAGACTGTGATGCTGAGAACTTCCAAAAATGAAAAACTATGACTAAACAGCTGGAGTTATAGCAATTGCTGCCCTTATAGTAAAGAGCTTGACATATCAACCCAACTGGTTTTAGGTATTGGATGGACAGAGTTGTCCCTGATAAGAATGCTTCTGAAAAATCAGGTTTAGAAGCTGCTCTATAATAATTATGCAGGAGTAAGTAGATGGCTGTAGGTGAAACATGGAAGGAAAGCCCTTGACCTTGCACGAAGGGTCAGATGTATAAAAGGTTTTCTCCTAAGGCAAGCAGGATGTTAGTCCTCAGAGATAGGTGATATCATCAGATGGAGCCCAGCATGGAAAACTTTTCTCAAAGTTTCTAGAAGCTTTGACTAGCACACTGAGCATGCCCAGCATGCCACTATTGACGCATTCATGCGAGGTCCCCCTTAAGTCTTGTAACATAGCAAAAATACGAGCGAAAAAGTAAAACAACAAAATACAGGTTGACCCAACTCCACGGGGTGGTGGGCGTGTTTCCTGAGGACTAACATCCTACTGTCCTAGGAGAACACCTGTTACAGTAAGCAACTGCGCTTTCTCCTAGGACAAGCAGGATGGTAGTCCTCACAGATGGGTGAATACCAAGTTCCAGGCTGCTCCCGACAACAACAGTTACTGAGCAAGGTGCCAATGGGCACAACAACTGTAGTGCTGTTGGTCAGCAGGGGGACAGCCTGGTTCCAATCAGGGGCCTTAGATAGGAAGAGTTGGGTTTAAACCTGGAAGAGATTGCAGAGAACAGATTGGCCAAAGGCACTGTCTTGTCAACCATCCTTGTCTAAACATACCTTGAACCTTATACCTTGAACATATTTCTCCCCTACTCTATAATCCTCCCCTAGTCCCAACCCCTCGGTACCCCAATTATTTTCTGTTTAATGTATACCGTTGTTTTTCCTGTAAATATTATATATTGCACTGTTATCCTGTAAATATCTTATATAACATGAATATTACCCTGTAAATATCATATATAATGCTGATTATTCTAGTTTAAGCTCACATATTTCCTACACGTTCCTTGTCAAACGCCACTTCGGCGTAATGTTTTTGTTCAGTGTACACCGACTTGATATCACTGATGAACGTCAGTATATAAAAACTGTTAAATAAATAAATAAATAAACAGTAGTGGGCAGCGAACGTGTGCAGGGAACTCCACATTGCTGCCCGGCAAATGTCGGCAACAGGGACCGCCCGCAGGTGGGCTACCGATGTTGCCATGGCCCTCACAGAGTGAGCTTTGATTCGGCCTCCAAGCTGAAGGCCCGCTTGTGCATAGCAGAAGGCAATGCAGTCTGCCAGCCAATTAGATAGAGTCTGTTTACCCACCGCAACTCCCAGCCTGTTCTTATCGAAAGACACAAAGAGCTGAGTGGATTGCCTGTAAACTGCTGTGTATTCCAAATAGAAAGCCAGAGTCTTCTTGCAATCCAATGTATGAAGAGCTCGTTCCCCTGGATGGGAATGAGGCCTTGGAAAGAAGGCGGACAAGACAATGGACCGATTGATGTGAAAGTCAGTAAATCACCTGGACCGGATGGTATACACCCCAGAGTTCTGAAGGAACTAAAAAATGAAATTTCTGACCTATTAGTAAAAATTTGTAACCTATCATTAAAATCATCCTTTGTACCTGAAGACTGGAGGATAGCAAATGTAACCCCAATATTTAAAAAGGGCTCCAGGGGCGATCCAGGAAACTACAGACTGGTTAGCCTGACTTCAGTGCCAGGAAAAATAGTGGAAAGTGTTCTAAGCATCAAAATCACAGAACATATAGAAAGACATGGTTTAATGGAACAAAGTCAGCATAGCTTTACCCAGAGCAAGTCTTGCCTCACATATCTGCTTCACTTTTTTGAAGGAGTTAATAAACATGTGGATAAAGGTGAACCGGTAGATATAGTATACTTGGATTTTCAGAAGGCATTTGACAAAGTTCCTCATGAGAGGCTTCTAGGAAAAAGTAAAAAGTCATGGGATAGGTGGCGATGTCCTTTCGTTGATTGCAAACTGGCTAAAAGACAGGAAACAGAGAGTAGGATTAAATGGACAATTTTCTCAGTGGGAGTGGGCAGTGGCGTGCCTTAAGGATCTGTATTGGGACCCTTACTTTTCAATATATTTATAAATGATCCGGAAAGAAATACGACGAGTGAGATAATCAAATTTGCAGATGACACAAAATTGTTCAGAGTAGTTAAATCACAAGCAGATTGTGATAAATTGCAGGAAGACCTTGTGAGACTGGAAAATTGGGCATCCAAATGGCAGATGAAATTTAATGTGGATAAGTGCAAGGTGATGCATATAGGGAAAAATAACCCATGCTATAATTACACAATGTTGGGTTCCATATTAGGTGCTACAACCCAAGAAAAATATCTGTTGTATAATGCCCCTTTGTTTTTTCCCTTTTGAATTTACCTCTTTGTGTTATCAATGATTTGGTTTTGTTCTCTGTATTTCCTCTTATCAGTTCTTTGTAAGCCGGCATGATGTGCCTTACGAATGTCGGCATAGAAAAGCCGTTAAATAAATAAATAAATAAATAGTGGATAACACATTGAAATCGTCGGTTCAGTGTGCTGCGGCAGTCAAAAAAAGCAAACAGAATGTTGGGAATTATTAGAAAGGGAATGGTGAATAAAACGGAAAATGTCATAATGCCTGTGTATCGCTCCATGGTGAGACCGCACCTTGAATACTGTGTACAATTCTGGTCGCCGCATCTCAAAAAAGATATAATTGCGATGGAGAAGGTACAGAGAAGGGCTACCAAAATGATAAGGGGATTCCTGTACGTACCCGGATCAGTCCAGACAGTGAGTTGAGCCTCCTTTCCAGCAGGTGGAGACAGACTAAAACTTGAAGGATGCCCTATATCAGGACAGAGCCTATCCTCTAACCCAGAGCTTTCCAAAGTGTGTGTCGCGACACTTTACTGTGTCGCCTGTAGTGTGCCGGTGTGTCGCGCAAGCCCGGTGCACGTGACACACCGGCAAGTGGGAGCCAATGCGGCCGCCGGTGGACCTCATCCCACTGGCGGCTTAGTACTGAAGAATCGCTGTGCTCCGTGCCGGCAGGAAGATCGGCAAGGCCGTGGTGGAGCTCACGTCACCACGGTCAGAAGAAAAAGGTGACGTCTAAACGTGCAGGTGCTCCTTCTCCTTCCTGCCCATGCGGCCCCGGAAGAAAAATATTGAAGGAGCCGCACGGGCAGGAAGGGGGAGGAGCGTCGGCCACGTGCAGAAGAGGAGCAGCGTTGTTGCTGCCAGCTAAGAAGAGGAGGAGGAGGCCCGGTAGCAGGGTCCCCACCGCGGATCGGCCGGAGAAGAGCAGGGCTGCCGCTGCCGCGGATCGGCCCGAGAAGAGCAGGGCCGCCACTGCTGCGGATCGGCCCGAGAAGAGCAGGGCGGCCGCTGCAGAGCCCATCCTGCAGCGACCCGTGAAGAGGAGGCCCATAGGTAGAGAGAAGCTGAGGGCCGTAGAGTGCGTGTGAATGCATGGGTGCCTGCCTGAGGGTGTGTCTGTGTATGAGAATGTATGGTGTCTCCTGGGGTTTGTATGTGTGAGAAGAGGTGCCTGCCTGTGTGTGGTGTATGGGTGTGGTGTGTGAGAATGAATTGGTGCCTGCCTGGGGGTCTGTGTGAGAATGAATGTGTGCCTGCCTGGGGGATGGTGAGGGAGTGGTATGAAAATGAATGGGAGCCTGCCTGGGGGTCAGTTTCAGTGTGTGAGAATGACTGGGAGCTTGCCTGGGTGTGGTGTTTTGTATGAGAATGATTGGGAACTTGCCTGGGTATGTGTGTGTGTATGTGAGGGAGCCAGAGAGAGTGAGAGCATGAGTGTGTATGAGAAAATCCAGGGGAGTAAGAGTTTGTGTGGGGTGTGTGTGTGGAGGGGAAGAGAGTGTCTTAGAGCCTGAGAGTGTGTCAGTGTTTGTGAGAGCGAGAGGTTATGGTGGATATAAGAGCATGAATGTGTATGTATGTGACAGTGTATGTGTGAGAGAGAATGGACATGTGAGTATGTGTGTGAGAGAGAGAGGATAACCTCCTAATCCTTGACAATATCAGGGTGACTGGAAATCAAGAGCTCCAAAGTATGGACAGCAGGGGCTTTTTAAAATCCTTATTAGTTTTAATTATTGGGTGTTATTTGATAAATGTGCTGTTTTGAAATATTTTATTGGTGTTTGGGAAATTGTAAAAAATGAATTAATAGAAATTCTATTTATCAATAGTTTTAAAATATTCTTTTATTAGTATGGTTTTACTATTATAACTGATGCTTTATGTTTCTTGATTTTATGTTTTATGAGGAATGGTGGTTCTGTTTTTCCATTGTTAATACAGAGAGTCTGGCTTCTTGGGATTTCCATTTCAGTTTTTGTCTAATTTGTGCTCCTTTATTTTGTAGTCTGTATTTGGTGAGGGTCTGTCTCTGCTCTGTGTGTATGACCATGATGAGAGATTCTGCTAGCATAGGGATCTATAGCAATCTGGTTTGTTTTGTTTCCTCAGTAGGTGGTATATTGGTATTCTAGGACCCAGTTAATATTTACCCTTGCTTTTTCACAGGTAGGGTTATTGTTGTTTGAGTCCTTGGTGTTATTACTGTTACGTTATGATGGGATTGCAGTATAGATTTTGAGTGTCTTTTTTGCGGGGTTTTGTGTTAGTTCACAATGTGCCTGGCAGTGGAAGGTGTTTGTGCTGCTGTTACTGTGAGGTGACACCAGAATTTGAAAATATCTTTTAGTATGATGAGCTGTAAGGGAAACATCCAAGCTCCATTGTTTGGGGGAATTTCAGTGGATGCAGAGAGTTACAGAACTGGAGGTGCAGGATTTATATTGACATTCTGTCCCTTCCTATAAATTCCAGACTTCACTCTCATAGCCATATAGAATTAGTTGAATGAGGCTATCAATAATTTTATAGTGTGAAACTGGCCAGCTTTTTAAAATTACGCAGAAGACCTTTTGGACTTTTTTATTAACATCAAATATTCAAAAGCTGTGTCCATCCCATCAAGCTCATATATCTCATTAAAGAGGTAAATTGAATAACACAATAACTTTGTTTTATTATTGTTACTCATAAATTATAACAATAACATTAATCTTGGAATATTATATATTTTTAATATAAATGAAAGGTTTTCACAAGATAGGTTGTGTCGTGAAACATTTTATTATGTATATATTTAAGGAAACATACGTAAATTGTCAAAATACATTTTGTTCATTTAACCTTTAACCTCTGGTTTGCTAGTAGATGAATTACTGTGTCCCGAAATTATGTTTGTCTAAAAAGTGTGTCACCAACATGAAAAGTTTGGAAAGCTCTGCTCTAACCCTTCAGTATTCGTCTGTGTCCAGCAGGTGCAGCATCTCCACTTCGGTTCTCTGCTGTAGGCTAGTCAGCCTCTTTTCTATCTGTCTTTTGCTAGGCTCAAGCAAGTATTTCTTTTGGTTCTCGCTTGTTTAAAAAAAAAAAGAAACAGAGAAGGGAAGTTGCCTTTTATTTTTAGCGCTTTTCCCTTTCTGTGTGGGAGACGGTTTCGTCTCCCAGCTCTTGCCCGGCTCAGGGGAGGCTTTGCCCCTTTTGCAGGAGGGGTATTCCCTGCATAGCCTGAGTCCGTGGATGCTTCTAGGTGCGGGGACCGAGTCTCTCTGGGTCTCGTTCCCCCCTCTGGCTGCCGAGAGGGTTTTTTGAACCCGCTGCTGCGCTCAGTAAAAAAAAAAAAAAGTTTAAACTTTAAATAAGTTGCAGGTACTCACCTACCTCTAACTTATTTGCAGCAGTTGACTAGCATTTTTTATTTTTTCTGGTCAGAGCAGGCCTTGAACCAGCAGCCAGACTAGCAGGAGGCAGCAGGTTTCCCTCCTGCTCTCTCCTGCTGTGCAGGCTGTCAATCAAACCTTTTTTTCTACTTTTTTTTCTACAGCCACGGCTCTGCTATGTCCCAGCAGGCAGCCTGCCTTTCTTGTGGGCTGCCCTCTTCGCGTTTTTCGCGGCAGGGTCTCTGCACTGCTTGCCTGCCGGGTGGGGAAGGTCCCTCCTCGGCAGGTCAAGCAAATTTAGCCCGGGGCTCCACTCCTCCCGGCATGGCCAGGCCTTTCTCGGGTCGGCAGAGCCCGGGAATGGCGGCCATATTGGATTTTTCGTCGGGGCCGATTTCAGTGCTCCCTGGGGCTGGGGGGGCAGGATTTTTTTGATTTAACCCCCGATTTGGCCCCCGCGGGTCCCCAGGAGGGGGGGTCCTGACCCCTCCTCGCCCCCCCTCCCCCCCACCGTCAAATCCAGGGTCCCTTTTTCAGCGGATTTCGTCCTCCTCATGCACAAATCTTATTTAGCTAGCTTGCATGAGCAGGGCGAAAGCCCCCCCTTGTCGTCCCCCCCCCCCGCCAAAAATCCCTCGCTCAGCGCTGTTGACCGCTGGACCGGCTGCAGAGCCCCAGGGACCAGTTTGGGTGCGGGTGGTCCCCCTTCCCCCCCCCCCCCCCCCCCCCGGTGTCTCCCAGGTCCTCGGACCCTGCTGCTTCCTTGGATTCGGCAGATGCCCCCCCCTTGAGGGGATTGATCCCAGAGCCCTTCGCCTTTTTCGTAAGGAGGAATTGGAGCCCCTCCTGCCCTTTGTTCCTGAGGAGCTGGGTCTGGAGAGTCCCTCCGTGGATAATCTCATGGCCTCGCTTCCTAAGGATATGAACCCGGTCCTGGGTGGGCTCCGGGCTCCGGCCTCGGTCTTTCCCTTCCACCCCATGCTCAAGCTCCTTATCCTGCGGGAATGGGAGGCCCCCAAGGGTGCACTCCGGGTGGGGCGTGCAATGGATAAGCTCTATCCCCTTCCAGAGGAGGGTTTGGAGCTGCTGCGATATCCCTCGGTGGATTCTTTTGTCTCTGCGGTGGCCAAGCACACCACGATTCCGGTGGAAGGTTCCACGGCTCTGAAGGATCCACAGGATCGTAAGTTGGAGGCTCACTTGAAGCGCATCTTCGACGTTCTGGCCCTCGGGGTCCGGGCGTCTTGCTGTAGCAGCCTCATGATGCGGGCAGGCCTTCAGTGGGTTCAACAGTTACTCTGTGCCCAGGATCTTCCGCCAGCAGAGGCAGAGCAAGCCGAACGTCTGGAGGCCGTAACCGCCTATGTATCGGACGCCTCTACGACCTGGTCCGTGTGCAGGCGAAGGCGATGGTTTTGGCGGTGGCTGCCCGGAGGCTCCTTTGGCTATGCCATTGGTCGGCTGATCAGACGTCGAAGACTCGGCTGGGCACGCTGTCCTTCAAAGGTAAGATGCTCTTTGGAGAGGATCTCGAGAAGCTTATGGACTCCTTGGCTGACAACAAGGTCCATAAGCTTCCAGAGGACCGCCCTAAGTCTTCTCGGTCCTTTGCGCCCTCCCGCTCTCGCTTCAGGGGCCAGCGTCGCTTCGCTTCTCGAGGGCGGGGCAGCTCAGCGAGGGGTTCTTCTCGTGCTCAGTCCTGGTCGCAGTCCTTTCGTGGCAGGCAGCCCTTTTGTGAGGGCCAGCCCGGGCGTGCCACCTCTAAACCTGCCACACAATGAAGTTCAGCTGACCCATTCCTCGGTTCCTTACCTCGGCGGACGCCTCTCCCTGTTCTTCGAGGAATGGGTCAAGATCACGTCGGATCAGTGGGTCTTCGACATTATCAAAGATGGGTACGCTTTCGAGCTCGTCTGGGACCTGCTGGATCTCTTTCTTTTCTCGCCTTGCGGACGGGCCAAGAGGGATGCGGTGGTCCAGACTCTCTCCAAACTCCTGGATCTGGGAGTGGTGGTCCCAGTTGCGGAAAAGGAGATTGGCGCAGGCCAGTATTCTATTTACTTCACTGTGCCCAAAGAGGACGGGTCCTTCCGCCCCATTCTGGACCTCAAGAGGGTCAATCGGGCCCTCAAGATCCCCCACTTCCGCATGGAAACCCTGCGTGTGGTCATTGCGGCGGTCCGCCCCGGAGAGTTCCTTGCTTCTCTCGATCTCGCAGAAGCGTACTTCACATTCCCATCCACCACGACTACAAGAAGTATCTCCGATTCCACATCCTCAACCAGGACTTCCAGTTTCGAGCTCTCCCCTTCGGCCTCGTGACCGCTCCTCGCACTTTTACGAAGGTCATGGTAGTGTTAGCGGCGGCCCTGCACCGGGAGGGGATTCTCGTCCACCCCTATCTGGACGATTGGCTCATCAGGACCAAGTCGGAGGCCTCTTGCCAACGGGCGGTGGATCGCGTCTTGGAGCTCCTTGCCTCCCTCGGGTGGATAGTGAACTTTTCCAAGAGCAAGCTTCAGCCCTCCCAGGAATTGGAATTCCTGGGAGCCCACTTCGACACCCGAGTAGGCAAGGTCTTCTTACCACGGGCGCGTGCCCTCAAGCTGATCGATCAGGTCCAAAATCTGATCGCGCTACCTTCTCCGACCGCCTTCTTCAAGTCCTGGGATCCATGGCTTCCACCATCGACCTTGTCCCCTGGGCTTTTGCTCATATGCATCCGTTGCAGAAAGCTTTGCTATCCCGTTGGCAGCCAGTGTCGGAGACAGTTGTCACGTAGTCCTTCCGTTCTTGGATTCTACTGCCGACGAATTACAGTGGTGGCTGTCTCTTCCTCATCTTCTGCAAGGGATGCCTCTTCAAGCTCCACAGTGGACGATAGTGACCACGGACACCAGTCTCCTGGGCTGGGGTGCGGTCTGCCTTTCTCAATCCACCCAGGGAATATGGTTGCAGACTCAGTCGCGCTGGCACATCAATCGACTGGAAACCTTGGCGGTCCGCCTGGCTCTTCAGGAGTTCCTTCCCCTGATCCGCGGCAAGGCGGTAAGAGTCCTGTCCGACAACTCCACCACAGTGGCCTACATCAATCACCAAGGGGGCACTCGCAGTCCCCTGGTAGCCTTGGAAGCCAGCCGTCTCCTCTCTTGGGTGGAGCGCCACTTACAGTGCCTTGCGGCCTCTCAAATAGCAGGCAAAGAAAATGTTCAAGCCAACTTCCTCAGCCAGCAGTCGCTCAATCCGGGAGAGTGGGAGCTCTCGGACGCGGCCATGGCTCTGATAGTGGACAGGTGGGGTCCTCCTCACCTCGACCTCATGGCGACTCTGCGCAATGCCAAGGCAAATCAATTCTTCAGCCGCTGGAGGGAGCACGGTGCAGAGGGCGTGGATGCTCTGGCTCTACCTTGGCCAGCGGACGTCCTTCTGTACGTGTTCCCCCCGTGGCCACTGGTGGGGAAAGTTCTCAGGAGAATTGAGCTCCACCGGGGACCGGTGATTCTCATCGCTCCCGAGTGGCCACGAAGACCGTGGTTCGCGGATCTCATCAATCTAGCGGTGGACGGGCCCCTGCGACTCGGTCATCTCCCTTGTCTCCTCCGGCAGGGGCCTGTATTTTTCGACCAGGCTGATCGCTTCTGTCTAGCGGCCTGGCTTTTGAATGGCGTCGCCTGAGGCGCAAGGGTTATAAGGAGGAGGTCATCTTCACCCTGCTGCGCGCCCGGAAGCAGTCGACTTCTCTGGCCTATGTGCGCATCTGGAAAGTTTTTGAGTCTGCGTGTGCGGAGTCTGGTGTTCCGGCGTGCTCCGCCTCGATTCCTCTGGTCCTTTCTTTTCTTCAGAAGGGTCTCTCTAAGGGCCTCTCCTTCAGTTCTCTACGCGTTCAAGTCTCTGCGCTCGGCTCTCTCCTGGGTCGGGTGGACGGTCATTCCTTAGCTGCTCACCCGGATGTGATTCGTTTCCTGAGGGGTGTTAGGCACCTTGGTCCCCCCTCTCGTGCCACGTGTCCGTCGTGGAGTCTCAACCTAGTCCTTCGTGCTCTCTGTACGGCTCCCTTTGAGCCTCTTTGCAACGCTACGCTCAAGGATCTAACACTCAAAACTGTCTTTCTGGTCTCTATTTCCTCTGCTCGCCGGATTTCCGAGCTCCAGGCACTGTCCTGTCAGGAGCCCTTCTTGTGTTTTTCTGATTCCAGGGTTTTTCTCAGGACGGTTCCTTCCTTCTTGCCTAAGGTTGTCTCCGCTTTTCATGTCAACCAGTCGGTAGAACTGCCCTCGTTCTCTCTGGAGATTGCGGGTATGGCTGGTGGCGACCTTCGTTGGCTAGATGTCAAAAGAGTTAGTATAGCTGTGTTTAAAAAAGGCTTGGATAAGTTCTTGGAGGAGAAGTCCATTACCTGCTATTAAGTTCACTTCGAGAATAGCCACTGCCATTAGCAATGGTAACATGGAATAGACTTAGTTTTGGGGTACTTGCCAGGTTCTTATGGCCTGGATTGGCCACTGTTGGAAACAGGATGCTGGGCTTGATGGACCCTTGGTCTGACCCAGTATGGCATTTTCTTATGTTCTTATGTTCTTAACCTTAGGCAGGAACTTGGGGTGCATACGCAAGATGACACAATCATGAAAAAATGTGTGTATGGCGGGTTCGTAACCAAGGCCTGAAGCTCACTAACTCTATGAGCCGAAGTAATCGCCACTAGGAATATAACCCAGGTGAGGAACTTCGGGTCACAGGAGCATAAGGACTCAAAGGGAGGACACATGAGCCACACCAGGACAATGTTGAGGTCACAGGACACAACAGGAGGCCAAAGACGGTCTCTAGTTGAATCAGACCCCTCATAAAGCGACCTATGATAGACTGCACCGATATGGGTGTGCCAGTGACACCCCGCTGGTACGCACCAACTGCACTTAGATGAATCCTGACCGAGGTGGTTTTAAGGCCAGACTTGGAAAAGTGCCACAAATAGTCCAGGAGCCTGGGAAGGAGGGCATGTGAATCGATCTAAGCCATTCCCTGCACACCAGGCGGAGAACCTTTTCCATTTCAGCCTGTAAGACTTCCTGGTGGAAGGCTTTCTAGAAGTCACCAGCAACTGGGAGACGCTTTCTGAGAGGTTAAGGGGATGAAGGACTAACATCCAATCTGTCAAGGCTAATGCCCGGAGGTTTGGATGGCACGGGACAACCTGGTTCTGAGTTATCAGATTGGGTGCAGTCCTCAGCCTGATGGGATCCCTGATTGATAGATCCTGTAGGAGAGGGAACCAGACCTGCCTGGGCCAATAGGGCACCACTAGGATCATGGTCCCTTAGTCCTGTTGAAGCTTCAGGAGATCTTCAAGAGGAGCAGAAGAGGAAGGTATGCGTACAGGAGACCCTTCCCCCAATGAAGGGTGAAGGTGTCGGAGACTGGACGGCCTTCCCCCACGAACAGGGAGCAAAGGTTGCTCACCTTGCAATTGTACGGGGAGGTGAAGAGGTCCACATCAGGGGTTCCCCACTGGTGGAAAATGCGGGCCGCCACCTCCAGATTCAGGGACCACTCATGCAGCTGAAAAGAGCAGCTTAGGCGGTCTGCCAGCATGTTCAGAGTCCTGGGCAGGTACGCCGCTCACAGTGACATCCCCTGCAGCAGGGCCCAGGACCAGCTCTGTACTGCCTCCTGACAGAGGAGGAATGACCCTGTGATTCCTTGCTTGTTGATATACCACATCACGACTTGGATGTCCATCTGAAGCAAGACTGTTGTGTCAGACAAGCGGTCTCAGAAAGCCAAGAAAGCGTAGCGAATCGCCCAAAGCTCTAAGAAGTTTATCTGACAAAGAGCAGTCCATTGACCTTGCATGTGGAGGCTGTTTACATGGGCTCCCCAGCCCTAAGGGGAGGCATCGGTGGTAAGCACCTCCTGAGGCGGGGCAGTCTGGAAGAGAATCCCTTTCCCCAAAGTGGAGAGATTCTCCCACAGGTCAGAGAGATCTTCAGAGGTTGTGTAATGGAGACATGGGCCTCGAGGTCCTAGGATGCTTGCTGGCATTGCGCCCTGCGCTTGTGAAGGCAGGCTAGCGGCATAACATGCACTGAGGCTGCAATATGGCCCAACAAGCGAAGCAGAAGACGGGATCCCTGTGGGAGCAGACAGCTCCAGATGTATCAGGTTCCAGGCAGGAAAGGGGGCGAACATCCTCCTGGCCAAGAACCAAAAATCTCATTTCCCCATCTCAGAAGAACTCCAGAGGATGCTGCAGTGGGCCACCACCATATCTTTGTTTCCTGGGCAGGCAGCTTCAGGGCAGGTCTTCCCTAGCTAGAGCTCCCCAAGGAGAGGCTTCCTCAAGACCTCTTCCCATGCAATACCCGGAGTCTCACAATCTTACTACAAAAATGTAAAATCCCCAAAAATAGCCCAGTACAACCACTCTGCACCTATGGAGTGGGCTGCAGGAATGGAGTCCCTGACCTAATCCAGAGATCCCTGGCAAGGAGGAGCCCAAGCCTCCATGTAGGCCAAAACCTAACATAGAGCAAAAACCTCCAACCTCCTCCAAAACTCCAAACTAATAATTCCCCCTAGAGCTCCCCATAGAGAGCCGCTTTATAACCCACAGAGAGGGATGTCCATTCAGCTCCCTCAAAAGGAGGAGCTGCACTGAATTGATTATCCCCTAAATGTTCTTTCTAACTGTCCTATCTCTATGAGGAAAACCCCAAGACTTACTGGTAACGGAACTGTAGTGTCTGTTACACCAGTAGGAAGTGCGTTGGTGTTTTAGGGCCTGGTGTAATATTCCCAGTGTTGCCTGTTTATAGATAGGGTTTTTACTTTTTGAGTGCTGGCATTTAGTGCTGTTTTGGTTTGGGAAGTTTATTATATTGTAATTCAGTTTACTCATGGCTTTCTAAGAACCAAGCTCAAACCAAATATGCATTACAATAGGCCTAATTCCATATGGGTTGTGTGTATTTTTTTTTTTGCAAGGTTTTCTGGTTGGTACCAAAGCACTGCATGTTGTTGTAAATGAGAAAGTACAGTCTTTTGAGGTAAAATTGAATGGCCTTTTTCATGTAAAAATCTGTTATAATAAATGTAGGGACGGTAACTTTCAGTTGGGCATGTGGGCGCACATAAATGCATGTGCAGTAGCATAAGCCCAGGGATATCACAATTTTATGACATACATGTGTATGTTATAAAATAGCCTAGGCAAGCATATTTGTGTGCCCAATTTTGCAACTGGGCGTGTACAGTCATGCATATCCTGGAATGAGCTGTGCTACTGGGGGAGTTTTATAACAGGCACGTTTCCATGCCATGATCAGTTTCACAGGTTTTAGCCACCAATTCTCCCAGTCTAGAGCTAGATCCTCCAAACCCCCTGTTTCTTTAGCCTGCACTCCTGGCAATTACCCCATACCCCTTTAAACCCCTAAGGGATGTTTTGTTTTTTTTAACTTATACCTCCTCCATAGCAGAAGTAAAGTTAAGCAGCATTGGACCTGGGCGCTCGCCCAGGCGCATAGCTATTTGCACACACATCTCCTGGTCCTGTCCCAGAATGCCCATGCCCTGCCCTCATCATGCCCATTTTTCATTCGAACTGAGATATTTGCATATCAGGAGATATGCGCGCATGTAGATGGCTTTTAAAATTGGTTGGGTGCATGCATGTCCTACATGCGCACACATCCCTTTTAAAATTCACCTCATAATGTTTGTGTATGGTGGAGCTGGGGAGGGGGAAGGCAGTGGAAAGCTGTAAGATTCACCTAGGTCACCTAATACCCTTGCACCAGCTCTAGTGTAACATATTCTAGGACCCAGTTCAAAGCCTCTGACAAGGATGTTTCTGCCACACTGAATTTACATTGTATTTTTTTTGTCATATATTCTTGTTTTTATTTTTATTTTTTAGTATTTACATGTTGATAACAGCTGGATTTTGTTGACTGATTTGAATTTTTCTGGTGCATTATTAATTCCCTTGTATGAAGGACATACCTACCAGCCCTGAGATTTTGTATTGGGTTGAAATATGTAGTAGTTTCAAAATTCAAAGAATGCACTTTTTAGGTAAATGTTGAGTGTAGATTACTACAATTTTCCATGGGGACAGTCCACCAGATAACCATCCATCCCTGCAAATTACTACTTGCCCACTGTTGGCACTATGTGGAAGAAGTGTCCCTAGATTTGCCCACCAGAAATCTGGTTGCTTTACTCTAACCTCACTATATCTATAAACCATGTTCAGAGAAGCCTATGAATGGCTCCATTAGAATCCACCATTTCATCATCTATCTGACCATTTTGTCCAGGTGGACGGTAGTATACTCCTAACACTATACTCTTACCCAACACACATGGGATTTCTACCCATATAGATTCTACTGTGCATTTAGTCTCTTGTATGATCTTTTCTTGTTGGACTCTACGCCTTCCCGGACATAAAGCACCACACCCCCACCAAGGTGAACCCTCCTATCATTGAGAGATAATTTGTACCGTGCTATAGCACTGTCCCATTGGTTATCCTCCTTCTACCAGGTCTCTGAGATGCCAATTATGTCTGTCTCATTATTCACT
The DNA here is from genome assembly GCF_901001135.1 of Rhinatrema bivittatum. Lineage (NCBI taxonomy): Eukaryota > Metazoa > Chordata > Amphibia > Gymnophiona > Rhinatrematidae > Rhinatrema > Rhinatrema bivittatum. The sequence goes on from NC_042619.1 coordinate 249,949,381, forward strand.
GCTATACACTCTTTGAATTTGATTTGCAGATGGAGGAAGAGTCATGGGCCAGAATAGTTGACATTTTCAAGTTTATGGATCCCCCCAAATATATTGTGGCAGTGCCAGTCCATGAGATCCTTCAGGAGATGCAGATGAGAATGTGCGTCTCAATGAATAAGAAAGCAGATGAAATATATTATTTCTAGAAGCCTCTTTGGATTCGAGAAGCAAGAACTGCCTCATCTGTTTATTATGGTTAAATCACTTTAAAAAAAAGGCCAAAAGGTCATGAATACATTCTTGATGCCTCTGGGGAAGGATTCCCATACCTTTGACCTAATTGGGAGAAAGTTTTACCAGGAAGCTATACCCAATGACCACATAGCTTTCTACCAGCTCTTATAAACCAATACATGCAAAGCATGCTGAAAGACATGAAGGGTTTGTTAGAGCATCTCCCTCAAAGAGGAGTATGGCACTCTATTTTATTTATTTATTTATTTAAAACTTTTATATACCGCCATTCTGATTTCAATCATGACAATTTACAAACAGTAGCAAATAAAAGTGGCACTAGGAGACAAGATAATAGATAAGAGCGGTTGCAAGAGCTAAATGTTTGCATTGTTTAAAAATACCATTTTGAAAACCCAGATAAAATGTATTCCATGCATTAAAAAAGGTCAAAGGAAGACAAATGACTGCCAGCATGATTTAATAGTGAGGTAAAGAAGCATTGTTAAAAAAATGGAAACCTGACCCAAATGAAAAAAAATTGGCAAGAGCTTAAATACTAGCAAGTTAAATGTTAAACAGTAGTTAGACAAGCCAAGGGAAACTGAGAAATAGTTTGTCAGTGTCAGTGAGCCAAAAACTAATAAAATCTTTTTTTCAAGTAAGTTTGAAGCTAAAAGCTATGTGAGGGAATCAGTTGGGCCTCTATTGTTAGAAATGTCGGTCGCGGCAGACCGTGACCGGGACCGGGTGTCATGGCCGCCGGCCGCGGTCGGCCACGACGAGGAAAGGACCCGGGGCAGCAAGGGACTCACCCGGATCGCCGGGGTTGACTTCGGGGATCTGCAGGGCAGGCAGCCCTGCCTGTTCTCATCTTCACCGCCGCCATTGCCGAGCCGGCAGCATGGCTCCGCGGCTAGCTGACTCCTCCCCCTGCTCCTCTTAGGGCCGCGCGCGCGGCTGTACTGAAATTCTTAAAGGGGCCATGACAGGAAGTGTCATGGTTCCCTCTGCAGCTCCTCCTTCCGCTTCCTGTACTTAAGGCAAGGGCTGAGCATCCAGTCCTTGCCTTAGTATTGAGGTTCCTGCCTTGAGTGGTTCCTGGCTCCTGGTTTTGCTTCTTCGTCCGTCCTTCTTCCCTGCTCCGTGGATTGATTCTTTGTTGCTGACTTCTGGACTGGTGGACGTGTCTTCTCTGGCTTGATCCTGGTACGGCTCTGGACTCCTCTCCGGCTTGACATTGGTACGGCTTCGGACCCTTCTCCTGCCTCGATCCTGGTACGGCTGCGGACCCTTCTCCTGCTTCAACCCTGGACCGGATTCGGATCCTGCTGAGGTATTGATTTCTGGACTGGATTTGAACTCTTCTGGAAACCCATTCTTAAACTGTCACGACCTGCTGGAGGCGCCAGCCGTCTGGAACCCACGACCTGCAGGAGGCGCCTGCATCCAGACATCTTTCAGTCTTCAGAAGAGTCGCCTAAGTCCCAGCGGCCGGACCCCTACGGGCTCCTCCTGGGGGGGTCACGTGCTTCCAGGGTGAAGTCTTCTAGCAAGTCTACGGTCCAACAGGCCTCGCCCTTTGCGGTAGCTGCTACCCCGAAACAAGGGTCCACAATCATAACATCTATATGACCAAGATGCTAAAGGGATGTTCAGGGAGGACAAGCAAATAGCAGAAACGTTGAAGGAATTCTTGCCTCGCTTTTTACAGAAGAGGATGTTGGGAATCCACTCCTGAAACATTCTTTAAAATGGAGATTCTGAGCAACTAAAACAAATATCTGTGATAATGGAGGATGTAATACATCAGATTGACAAACTAAAGAGTAACAAATCACTAGGGCCAGATGGCATCCACCCCAGAGTTCTAAAATAACTAAGACTTAAAATTGCTAACCTCTTACTAATAATCTGAAACCTTTCCTTTAAAACAGCCATGATTCCTGAAGACTGGGAGTGTGATGCCAATGTTTAAAAAGGGTTCCAGGAGTGATCTGGGAAATTATAGACTGGTGAGCCTGATGTCTGTGCCAGGCAAAACGGTAGAAGCCATTAAAAAAAATGGCTATATAGATAGCTATGGCTTAATGGAGAAGAGTCAACATGGGTTTAGCAAGAGGAAGTCTTATCTTACCAGTTTGTTGGTAAGGTATAAATAAACATGTAGATAAAGGTGAGCTGGTTGATATAGTATATTTGGTCTTTCAGAAGGCATTTGACAAAGTCTCCCATGAGAGACTCCTCAGGAAATTATAAAGTCATGGGATAGGCGGCAATATCTTGTTGATTGTGAACTGGTTAAAAGGCTGGAAATAGAAGGTAGGACTAAATGGTCAGTTTTCCAAATGGAGAAAGGTCATTTAGTGAAGTACTGCAAGGATCGGTACTGGGATCTCTACTGTTTAACATATTCATAAATAAACTAGGAAGGGAATGATGATCAAATTTGCAAATGATACATAATTATTCAATTTTGTTAAAATGGCAGCAAATTGCGAGAAACTTCAGAAGGACCTTGGGCAACTGAATGACAGATGAAATTTAATGTAGAAAAGTGCAAAGTGATGCATATAGGGAAATTAATCTCAACTACAGGTACATGATGCTGGGTTCTGTATTGGAAGTCACTACCAGTAAAAGGATCTTGGAATCTTTGTGCACAGGGAGGATAACGTTCAAACAAATGAGCATGGCGGCATATGCACTCATATTTGGCTACAAGCAGATCTACACGTGTTTAACCATGAATGCATCCAACTTGACCTGGAGAGCTCATGGAGAGCTCATGTAGAGCTCATTGCACCCACAGCATGCTCTGGAAAAACTTCATCTGATAAACTTCCTAGAGCTAAGATCAATACAATATATTCTAAGGACTTTCAGAGATTGGTTGACCAACAAAATTGTCATCATTCAGACAGATAGTCAGCTAGCGAAATTCTATGTGAACAAGAAGACAGAAACAGATTTGTACCTCCTGTGTCAGGAAACTATTCAGATGTGGGACTGGCACATTTCTAAGGGAATTGAGAATATCCTGGCAGACTGATTGATTCAGATGCTTGAACTTCGAAATGGTCCCTGGATATGGGACAGATATTCTGTGAATGGGGAACACTTTCAGTAGATCTGTTTGTGTCTCCTCTGAACATAAATGTCCTGAATTTCTTCTCTAGAAGAGGGACACAAGGTAGTCTAGCCTTGGATGCCTTCACCCTAGACTGGGGAGAGGGTCTTCTGTATGCTTATCCTCTAATTCCTCTAGTGACAAAAGCCTGCTAAAATTCTGAAGAGATGGGGGGAGACCATGATCCTCATAGCCCCTTATTGGACAAATTAGATTTGCAAATCTATCTGGGGCATATTCATTGTGGATATCCTAAAAACATGACTGATAGGTGTGCCCCAAGGACTGGATTGAGAAGCATTGCCTTAACCTATCTGAAGAGGAATCTTGTATTCTTCGGGCTTCTAGGAAGGATTCCTTGAGGAAATCCTATCTGTTGACATAGAAAATGTTTGCCTTCTAGTGTGATAGAAAGGCACTAGACCCTTTCTCCTATTACACACAAAAACTGCTTGAATACCTTCTACATCTATCAGTCTGGTCTGAAGATTAACTCTGTTAGGTTTCATCTTAGTGCAGCTGGTGCTCATCATCACCATGTATTTATTTATTTATTTATTTATTTATTTATTTATTTAAAGTCTTTTCTATACCGTTGCTAAGATATATACCATCGCAACGGTTTACATGTAGGCACATAAGTAATGTTGGAGTAAGCGTACTATAATACATTCTAACAGGTGCCATTAAGTTTCGGTTACATTAAATCATCAAAATACGCATAAATGTTTAGTGATGTAGGCCAGGTGTACCTGGAAGATACTTTTACAGGTAAAAAATCTCATTTCCTGTGTTTTATTATTACGTTCGTTGTGTACTAAATTTGTTAAAATATTGTAATGCACATTTATGAGAATAGTGCTGGGTGCCGGTGCTCTTCTGTTTATTCCAGTGTATTTTCTATTCTCCGGTCTCTTTATAAAAGGCTTGTTTAAAAAGCCATGTCTTTAGACTTCTCTTGAATGTTTTGGGGTCTCTCTGTAATCTGGTCTCCAAAGGCATTGTGTTGCAGAGTGTGGGTCCTGCTAAAGGCAATGCCCTTTCTCTTACCTGGGTTAGTCTTGCTGTCTTGACTGAGGGAATGGTTAAGAGAGCTTTGTTTGCTGAACAAAGGTTCCTGTGTGGGACGTGTACCCGTAGTGCAGTGTTTAGCCAGTCCGCTTTTTCATCATGTATTAGTTTATGTATGGTGCATAGTGCTTTGTATTTTATTTTTTGTTCTATGGGTAGCCAGTGAAGTTCGGCCAGAGTTTCAGTTATATGGTCTCTTCTTCTTTTTCCAGTTAGTATTCTAGCTGCAGTGTTTTGCAGAATTTGAAGTGGTCATATTGTTGTATTTGGGAGTCCTAGTAAAAGTGCGTTACAGTAATCGGTACTGGTGAAAACTAGTGCCTGAAGCACTGTTCTGAAATCTGCAGGAGTTAGTAGCGGTTTAAGTTTTCTGAGGATCATGAGTTTAGCGTAGCCTTCTTTTACTTTTAGCGATATGTGTCGTTTTAGATTAATTTCGGGGTCCATTATTATTCCAAGGTTCTGTACTTTTTCCGCCAGTTCTATTTTCTGGTTGTTTTTGAGTATTATTGGGGTTTGAATGATTTCGATATTTTTTCTTTCTGAGTGTAGAAATTCCGTTTTTTCAATGTAGAAGGTAAACATCTCTTTGCAGCTTTTAATGGTTTAGTTTATGCAGGGCTTGCTTCAAGTGAGGTTTCCCATCAAGTCTCCTGTTGTGTCATGGACCTGTATTGACCCAGCTGATGAAAGCCCCCTTTGAGCCATTAGACTGCTGTGAGCTGAAGTACCTGAATTGGAAGGTCATATTTTTGGCAGCATTCACTTCAGCAAGCAGAGTAAGTGAGCTTTAGACTCTAGTGACTTATCCACCTTATACAAAGTTTTTTTTTTGTTTGTTTTTGGGTTTTTTTAAATAATAGAGTGGTTCTGCACATGTATTGCAAGTTCTTGCCTAAGGTAGTGTCAGACTTCCACTGTAACCAGTCAATCATCCTTCCAACAATGTTCCCAAGGCCACATATTTGTAAGGGTGAGCAAGTGCTGCACAGTTTGGATTGCAAAAGAGCCTTGACCTTCTATCTGGAGCAGACTGAAACCCTTAGAAAGTCCACTGAGCCTTTTGTTTTATTCGATCCCAACAAACCTGGAATTGCTATTGCCAAGCACATCCTTTCTCATTGGTTAGCAGGTTGCATCTCCTTCTATTATGGCCAGGCATGCCTGGATCTGGTAGGGCATGTCAAAGCTGATAGTGTTAGAGCTATGGGAACATTGTTAGCCCACCTGAGATCCGCTCTTATGGAAGAGAATTGCAAAGCTCCGACATGGATTTCAATCCACACATTCACTTCTCATTACTGTTTGGATAGGGACTTCTTACAAGACAGTAAGTCTGGTCAGTCTATCTTGTGGAGTCTATTTGAGGTGTAGAACCCAACCCCATTCCCCTTGTATTTTTTCCAGATTATCCTTACTGAAAAAATAAATAAAAGAAAACGGCTGGTTGCCACCAAAAATACTTCTGCCTATTGGCAATGTTTTCTGGTTATTTTTTCCTCTTTTTTTTCATTAAGTGCAGCCTACAGCTAAGGACTTCCCACATGTGAGAACTTAGCATCCAGTTTGTCCTCAGAGAAAACAATGTTACTTACCTGTAACAGATGTTCTCCAAGAACAATAGAATGTAAGTCCTCACAAAACCTACCTGCCTTGCTTTCCCTTGGATATGGTGCTTCATGTTTGTGAGTAAACAGCTATGGAAGAACTGAAGTGGCCCCACACGACACAGTAATGCAGGTGGTATGGCACATGTTGAATTGAGCATGCCAAAAACTTCTAGAACTTTTTGAGTAAATATTCCATATTGGATTCTGTCACCTGTGAGGATTTACCTCTTGCTGTCCTCAGAGAACACCTGTTTCTGATAAGCACCTTTTGCTTTTTGCAACAGCACAAACTACTGAAAATTGTCTCCACATACTGTCTTAGTATAGGGGTGGTGAAGCAATAACACAGTGGGGATGGCTTCAGTATTTCAGATAAATGTAGGAATTGCAGTAGCAATGATACAGAAATAAACCAAGATATAGCAACGCACTGCAGTGATATTGTGAGGATAGCAGTGGTACTACAATAATACAGAAGAGAAAGGATGGGCTAGTCTTAAGACATTGTCTGGGGAAGGGAGTGTATTGATCCCAAAAGCTTGTATCTGTAAACATTCTTTAGTGAAATAAAGAATGGTTAGTTCTCTTTTTATTAAGGTGGTCTTCTAACCAGGCCCGGTGCGACTGGGTGTGCAAATCGTGCAATTGCACGGGGCAGCACACCTGGAAGGGTGGGGGCTGCGAAGGAAGGGGGCCCAGGAAAGGGATCAGCCAAAGGCCATGCAGTCACTGGAGGCAGCAGCAGAAGAAAACAGGGAGCTCATTCTGTGATCCCTCCTCTTGTGCTGGCCGGCCCCGCGGTTCTCAATACTTATGGTGCTACTACTTCCTGTATCGTCATCTCCCAATGCACGAGATGAGCATACAGGAAGTGCTAGCACTGCCAGTCTTGACTAATGCGTGCCGGCTTGCACACGTGGAGGAGCAGCAGGAAGGACGCCTACTGCTCTGCTACACGATGAATCCTTCTCTCTTCCAAGGAAAGAGGCATTGGGTGGCAGCAGCGGCAAGAGAGACCCGTGGACCCTGCCTACATAGAGATTACAGACTATGTGTAAATTAAGCCTGCCTGTTGGGGGGATGAGTATGTATGTGTGTGAGTGAATAGGAATCTGTCTGAGGGGGATGGAGGGATGTGTGTGTATGTGAATGAAAGCCTGCCTGGAATGAGTGCTTGTGAATGGGAGATGTCGGGGAAGGGGCTGGTTATGAATGAGAGCCTGCTTGGTTTGGATGGGTGGGTAGGTTAGTTGGTTGGTTGTGAATGGGAGCCTGTCTGGGATTGGTGGATGTGAATGGGAGTCTGCCTGGGGGGGGGGGGGGGTGTTTGTGTGTGAATGGGAGACTGCCTTTGGTGGGAAGGGAGTGAAAAAGTTTTGCCACCCTCACTAATCCATGCCAAGCTCAAGGTGACTGAAAATCAAAAGTTTTCAGGTATGGGAAGCGAGGTATTTTTCCCTTGTTTCAATTATTAGGTACTAGCGGACCCCTGCCACGCGTTGCAGTGGCTGAGTCAGATTCTTTTCCCTCCCTGCCCCTTCCCCTTGCTCATTTAGCTCAGTCACTCATCCTCTTCCCCCTTGGTCACTCCACCCCCGCTTCCCTCCCATGTCCCCACTCCAACTCTGTCCCCTCACACTCACCTCTCCCCTCATTCTTCCTCCCCTGACAGTTACCTCCCTCCTCATTCTCCCTTCCCTCACTGTCACCTCAGTGACTCCCCACCTGGTGAGGGCTGTTTTGTATCCTTTCGGAGATGGTGCACATTTTGTGTATGTGTTTGTGTGTGCCCTCCCCCTTTGCACCCCAAAGTAATCCCCACAGAAATGTTGTGTTTATATAAGCCTCCCCCACCCTCCCTTCCCCCCCACCAGGCCGGCGAAATAGACTAACCCACAAGAGTTGCAGAATCTCGGAACTGCCCCCTGGCCCCCCCCCCCAAACATGGACGCAAGAACATCCCCACCCCCACCCCCCTGCAGGCCCGACGATACCTTTCAAAAATGGTAGTTGGTGGAGTGGGCGTTCGTTCCGGCATGGAAGTATTGGCGCCGGGCCCTCGAGGTGGAGTAATGGGAGCGGTCATCTCGCTCAGATAGTAAGGGCGAAGGTGCGCCGGTTGCCAGTTCAGAAATTGGCATCGACGGGCCCTTGCTCTTACTATGTCACATGGGCTACTGCCGCTATTGGCGTTCCCGAGTGTCCTAGTAAGGGAAAGAGCCGTCGGCGCCATTTTGATTGCTGGCAGCCGACGGCCGTAGTGTATGCGATGTGTACCAGAGCGATGTTGCTCCCCCCCGCTGGAGCAGCCCGAATTATTCTGCAGTTTTCCGTGCATTCGGAGGGTGTGGGCAGTAAGTAGAAAAGTCATGTGCGTGGGGGGTGTGAGGAGGGTGTTTGCGTGTGATTTCGTAGGGTGTGGGAATTGCAAACATGTGTCATGTGAGTGGCCTCCCGGTGTAGCATGCTGGTATTTAGTGGGTTTTTTTGTGTTTTGGAGGGTGTGTGAAATAAGTACAATTGGCATGTGTGCGGGGGGGGGGGGGGGGGGGTGTGTGAGGAGGGTGGATTTGTGTCTGTTCGGAGGGTGTGTGAATCGCAAACATTGGTCACGTGTGTGTGGGGTGTGAGCGTTTGTGCATGGTATAAGAGCTTCCGCTTAAGTCCACCAGATGTCGCTGTTTTGTGGAACCAAATTTTAAAACTTTTTTACTAGCCCCCGGTGTGACATATATGTAAATGTAAGTATAGAAGATCCTTGCCGTATGTGAGGTGAAACTTGTGTCCAAATTTGAACGCAATCGGTTAAGTGGTTGCTGAGATTAGCAATTTTGTACAAACTATTTAACATTTTTATTTATATAGATTTGATGTGTCTGCTATTTTGAAATATTTTATTGCCTTTTGGAAATTTTAAAAACTTTTTATATCGGTTCTTAATTATTGGATGCTATTCTATTTGTCATCTTTTTGGCAATATTCTTTTTATTAGTATGGCTGTTTATGATTGATTTATATTTCTTGATTGTATTGTTTGATTTATGAAGATTGGTGAAATTTCTGGTTTTCCATTGCTTCGTAATATAAAAAGTCTAGCTTGTTAGAGTTTCCAGTTCAGTTTCTGTCTACACACTTCTATTTATATTTATGGTTTCTTTATTCTCTATTTGTTCAGGTTCTGTGTGTGTTCTGCATGTGTAAGCGAGGTGAGGTATTTTGCTAGTACGTATAGTTTCTACGTAGGAATTTAGAGCAGACTGGTTTGTTCTTCTTACTTAATAGGAGGTGTTAGGGCCTGGTGTAATATTTGCCTTTTCATAGATAGGATTGTTCCTGTTTGAGTGCTTGCAGTTTACTGTTTTGGTATGGGATTTTTTCTATATTGTTGGCTGTCCAAAGGCCAAACCCACACCTATGACACATTACAATAGGTCTAGTACTATATGGGTTCCAAGTGTCCTTTTTTGCAGAGTTTTCTGGTTGGCACCATGGCAATGCATGCTTTTCTATACAACAAACTGGTGCAGGCTACAGGCCCCAGCCAGCATCAATGTTATGTACCGGTAGGTGGAGAAAGAGCACCTGGGGGATCATGCCTTCACAATTTAGAAATTTTGGACCTTGGATGGGGTAAAATAGGTTCGGGGGGAGTGTATTAATCTTCATAGTTTTGATTGCCAGAGGGAGCAGAACCTTTTTTGGCAGCGGAAGAGGGGGGGGGGGGGGGGGGGGGGGGGTCGATGATTGAAACAGAGTATAAGACTGACAGTTTCTATTATGTGCTGAAATGACAGGAGTCGGATGGCACCTTATAGACTAATCAATTTATTAAAGCATGAGCTTTCAAGGATATTTCACTTCGTCAGATGCAATGTGTGTTGATTATTGGGGAAAACAAAAATGTTGTGTTAAAAAGTAAAAAGAACGGGAGAGGGGGAGGGTAGCACAGCAATTGTTCACACAGGGCAGCAAAAATGCTAGTACCGGCCCTGCTTCTAACCAGGGCAGTAGCGTTCATAAATATTTAATACAGCAGGGAAGGGACAGCACTGGCATGCAGCACTATAGATAGACAGCAATAGTAGTAGAGGGATTTTTATAGTAGTGAGTACTGCACTAATGCAGAGGGGATACTATCTATACTACTGTAGTACAATAGGAGTACCTGATTTGACTTCTGCCTTAAGGTTATGCACCAATTGTACTTCACTAAGGTTACTGCTAGAGAGCTCTGTACTTTTACAGAAATGGAGTTTAGGGGAAGTTCATTCTTCCAAGGGAAGCCCTCTATTCTGAGTTACTAGTGGAGGTGGATAACTTGTGTTTAACGATTAGTCACTGTAACGAAGTCAAACTTCCCTCCCCCACAGCAAAGCCTGTCCCACACAGACAGAGCAACTACATACCTAATTGGAGTTCCTCACACCTACAGGGTATAGCCTTAAACTAAATGACAGAACCATCTAAGAACTGCAGTCAGAGCCACGCAGCTCAGGGTTGCTATGGATTTTCTGGCTTCTGGGGTTTTTTTTTAATTACAGATGGTTTAAGCAAAAAAAAAAAAAAAAAAATACAAATGTGAAGTCTGAGAATCTTGTGAGAGTGCTGTGAAGAATTATCTGTTTGATTTCCTTGTGAGTCAGGAACTGCCTCTAATGAGCATTATTTATTAAGTTCTATATTGGATCATGCTCTCTCTAATTGTTTTCAGTCTTTTCTATAGCATTCTTTAAGTCTATTCCTCTTCCTCTGTATTAGCCTGGGTTCCTGAAATGCTGATGAATAATAGTAGTAGTAGTAGTAGAAGTGGTAAAAAAAAACCCAGTAATAATTTGTCTCTGTATAGAATCTCTTGTCCAGACAGTATTCTAACAGTTCAGAAATGTACATGTATGGTTCCTGACTTGACAGCACATTTCTGACATCCAGTATGCAAGATGGCTTCCAGTGAGGAAATAGGAAGAAGGAAGATTATTGTTGTTATCCTCAGATAGGGACCTTCTGGCAGCAGTTAGCTTTTTCTTGCTGGAGATAGATCCCTGTGCCAGGTGATAGGGTCCTGTTGCCAGAGAGCGTTCTGTGGCTCATGTGACTAAGGATGGCTCTCTTAGTGATAAGAGAAGAGAATATGATGAGCAGATTCTTCCCATAGTCATGTGCCCATAATGGAAACTGTTCATTCTGCATTTTCAGAAGAGAGACTGTTAGCAGTGGGGTTGTTTTTTTCAGTGAGCAGCAGCGGTAAAAAAAAATGAATGTTAGGAATTATTCAGAAAAGAATAGAAAATACCATAATGCTTCTATATTAGGGATGTACTTTTGTTTCATGTCATATTGAAAACAAAACAGAAAAATGAATGAAACTGTGTTTTCATTTTGTTTTGTTTTTTAAAAAAAAAGGTAGTGGCAACCAGCCAAAACAAAGTCCTACCTGGTCTTTTCCCAAATCTCCCTACTAACCAGATCTCCCCCCCACCTTTCCAGCTCTTCACGCGGCAGAAGTGGTTCCCAGACGCTCCTACCCTGGTGATGCTTTATTCAGAATGGCACCTGCAGGACCTGAGGTCAGCGCCATTTTGTTGAATGGAGGTGTATCTGTACCTCCCTACAGAGCTCCTTCCATATAACAAAATGGCGCTGACCTCACGGCATGCCAGTGACGTTTTGAATAGAGCTCCAGCAGGGCTGGAGCTTCTGGGGATTGCTTCTGCCCCATGAAAGCGCCTATAATTGCAGGCAAGTTGGAAGGGAGATGGGGAAGAAGCCCAGTAAGATTTTATTTTTTTAGAACTGCAATTTGGGACTTTGCTGCATGAAAGGGATGTCCCAGGACTGGCTTTTTTTAATTTTTAACATGAATTGAAAAGAAAATGTAAAAGAATGAAATGAAACAAACCCCTCACCAAAGAAATAAAAATAAAAATAAAAAAGCACATTATAAACTCCTACTCTGTATAAATCAATGGTATGACTACACTTTAAGTATCATGTGCAGTTCTGATATTTCCATCTTAAAAAAGATATAGCAGAGCTAGAAAAGTTACAGAGAAGGCAACGAAATTGACAGCATATAGAATGGCTCATTTATAATAAGCTTGATAAATTGGGGCTCTTAAGCTTTGAGAAGAGACAACTGAGATAAGGAATGTATTTTTTTAGTTTTTAAAAACATGAGTGGTGTGGAATGGGTAAATAAGGAACGGTTATTTACCCAATCAATTAGTACAAGAACTAGTAAACACTCACTGAAAATAACTGGAAGTAGATATACTATAAAACAAATTTAAGAAAGGTTTTTTCAGTCAGTGCCAATTAAGTTGTGGAATTTGTTTTCAGAAGATGTGGTGAAGGTTTTTAGTATAGCTAAGTTTAAAAAAGACTTGGACAAGTTTCTGGAGGGTAGTCCATTATTAGCCATGTAGGCATAGGGAGTGCCATCTCCTACTGTTGGGAGATAGTAGTGAACAACAGGGAGTGGATCACCCTATTAGGTTCTGGCAGGTTCTTCTTTCAAGCAACCCAGTTTGTCTGCTCTCAGACACAGGATACTGGGCTCAATGGACCATTGGTCTGACCTAGCACAGCATTTCTTATGTATATCAAATATCAATACTATAATAAAAATAGGAAGCCATTCCTACATGTGCACTTCTAGGTATCCTACATATTGGAATTGGGGGTGGGAGGGGTACATATAGGTACCCTTCCCATCCCCAACACAAGGCATTTCAGTGTATCTAGTGCCCCTTTCCTTGATTTCTGTTGCCTTTTATTTCACATAGAGTATATATCCTATACAACGTATAAGAGTATTTCACAAAATGTTTAAGAGTAATTCACACAATGTATTTTCGGTGGCTCCCTATCAGTCACTGGCTCATTTCCTTCTCTGTTTACGTTTCCATCCTTTCCTCGTCTCTCCTTTCCTACTGCCCCCGCTTCCCTCCCCCTGGTTTTATGTATTTTTCCTCCTTTCTTTTACATTGTAAACCGACATGATGTCCCCAGGAATGTCGGTATATTAAAAGCCAACAAACAAATAAATAAATAAATAAAATATTTTCATTAGATTCCCTGGCCTACCGCAAAACTTTCTCTATGCATGGTGAGCACGTTATAGCCATTAGCTGCCTATATGCAACAGGGATTAATTTCAACTGTTTGCCTCATCTCCGAACGTCTTTCCTCATTGCGAGTTATGGAGACAAATGTGTTCTCACATTGTGGATACTAGGAGTAATTCTATGTAGTCTGCTTTGGAAAATACAACACATACCTTAGTGCCAGTTTCTGTAAGTCTTTTAATATGGTAACATAATAATGACAACAGATAAAGACCAGATAATCCAGCCAGTCTGCCCAGCAATTTGCTTATGGAAGTAACTGCCGCGCCATGCACTTTCTACCCTTAACAGAAAGCATGGTGGCAACCTGCACAGAGCGGCAGTTACTGTGGAAAGGCTTATTGTTTACTCGATCAAGAATAAGATGCCCCACTTAGAGGGCAAGTTTCAAAAGCCATTTGTTGTTGGAAAATTGCTCACCCTTCCTTTGAGTAAAAGTAACACGGAGGCATTTCAGGGATGGGGTTAGGGCAAGGAATGCTACAACACATGTGGTTTGAAGGGAAAAGTATCCATAGAAAAAGCAGGTACAAATTTCTGCAAATACTTTTATCCTAAGCAATTCTCAAAAGGAAATTATGTCTATCAAAGCTTTTCAGGTTTTTCTATTTTCCTCCCCAGCAATCTCTGTTGCTTTTCTGTCTCCAGACAGCATGCCCAGTGAGCTCAGGGGACCCTTTCCAGCCCAAGGGGCTCTTCCTCCAAGGTGCTCCCACAGCAGCATTCATTGGCTGGTAGGGGCCACCATGGTAGTGGGTTCTATCTTCTGTTCTTCCTCCCTGGTCTGTGCACTTTCAGTCCTTTTCTGTCCAGCAGTAAGGATCATGAAAACAAGAACCATAGGAGGAAGGCCCTTCTGCAATTAAAGGGGCATTTCAGAACTGCAGGTGTTTTACTTTGCAAGTATCCAAGTTCTGAAAATAACTGCAGTAAAAGTTTCCTATATTTCCGGTAGAGTGTCCATCAAGCTAGGTTGAGAGAACGTAGCCCAAATCTCCTCTTGGAGTGAGTTTCCTCACTCCGGCCAGCAAATCTTCACTAGAGACCACTGTTCTTTCCGTAGGTCTCATGTGGAATGCGAAAGTGGCCCCCAACCCCCGACGCTCATACCTAATCCCCACCCCGAGTTAGTAGGTGGCCCTCCCATAGGGGTTAAAATACCTGTCTAGGGCATAGGCACTACAGTAAGGTCTCTCTCTCCCTCTCCCTCTCCCTCTCCCTCTCTCTCTCTCTCTCTCTCTCCCTCTCCCTCTCTCTCTCTCTCTCCGGAGCCTGAAACGGGCTGTCTGGAACTATCGTGGACGATCAGGCCTCCAAAGTCAGTTGCTGTAAGTTAATGAAACTGCCATGGAATGTCACTCTGAGGCCTAAAATACTTTAAAAGAATTACAGAGGTCTTTCACTGAGACTGGGGAAAATGTTGACTGGTCAACAATTTCATGGTTACTCCGCAAACATGCCCTATATTGAAGGATGTCAAGAAGGAAGCCATTGCTGAAGAAAAGCCATAAGATGTGCCACATAGTGTTTGCAAACAAATACTGAGGGGATCATGCATGTATGTAGGACAAAATGTTATAGTTTGATGAAGAAACCAAAGTGGAACATTTAGCTCTCAGTGCTAAGCAATATGTGTGGCATAAAGCAAATACAATACATCACCTGCTAACACCATCCCTACAGTAAAGCATGGTGGTGGCTGCATTATGTTGTGGGAATGCTCTGCAGCAACAGGGACAGGAAAGCTTGTGAAGATCAAGGGAAAGATGGCTGGGGCAAAATACAAGCAGATTCTGGAGGTAAACCTATGTTACGGGCCCTGGAGTCTGGGAAACACACCTGAGGAGCAACACAGGACTACAAGGCAGGACTTGGAGCAAGGCAAGGGCCGGTCTTCTACCTAGCCAGCCCCCTCCCCTGCAGGTTGAGCCCTTGGATTTTGGGGCCTGTAGGTCTCTGCAGTGGCAGTACATCATAGTGGTGAGTCCACACAGGCAAGGCTTAAACAAAGCAACCTGGAAACAAGGCTTGGACAAGGCAGGTTGGAGACTTGGCAGGCAGACCAAGGCAGGTAGGGCTTGGCAGACAAGGCAAGGCTGGAGACTAAGCAGGACCTGGACCTAGTCAAGACAAGGCTGAGACAAGGCAAGAACAGGACTCTATTGGAAAAGACAGGACAAGACCAACAAGGCAAAACTTAGACAAGGCAGATAAGAGAAACACCGAATAAAACACTGAAGCTCGAAGGCAACAAGGATAAGAATAGACAGAATAGGCCTGAAGACCTCAAGGCAGGATACAAGACAGAATAGGCCAAACAACCTCAAGACAGGAAACAAGGCAGCGTAGGCCTGAGGGCCACAAAGCAAGGAGAAGGCAAGAAGGCCTGAAGGCCACAAAGCAAGGCAAGGCAGAAGGCCTGTAGGCCATAAGGCAAGAACAAGGGACAAGTCACGGAGCCAGAAGTGATACCATGAGAAGACAAAGTTACTATTGCAAGTCTGGTTTACGTTGGGCTGGGACTTGGGCATGGCAATGGCAGAGAGGAGGAGCTTGGCTAGACTAGTGATGAGGCTCACTGAGGGCCTCTGCTGGTGGAGAGGCATCATGAAAGTAGGATAAGGTTGCATACCAGGCCATAGATGTGGGGCTGGGTAAAAGGTTCACATTTCAGCAGAACAATGATCCTAGGGCAAAAGCAATAATGGAGTGGTCCAATCAAAGCCCAAATTTGAATCCAGTTGAAAATCTGAGGCAAGACTTGAAGACTGCAGTCCATAGATGATCCCCACCAACTTGAAAGAGATTGAACTCTTCTGCCAAGATGATTGCACTAAAACTGCACCATCTCACTGTGGAAAGTTGGTAAGACACTTATCCTAAATGACTCATACTTGTTATTGCTACAAAAGGGCTTTGATTCTTTGTGAAGACTTATGCAATCGAGACTTTGTGAGGTCTATGTATAGACATAGTCTGGATAGCAAAGTTAGCCAGATAAGCTATCTTATGTTCTTATGTTCTTTGGAGGCATATTCAATAGTGCAACCACACTACTGAATATAGACGGTTATCTTAATTAGTTAGCTGGCTAACTATAGGACAGCTCTTTGACTCAACCGGAGTTAGCTGGCTAAGTCAACCGACTTAGGCCAGGATTAATCATTCTTCACAGAATGATGAATCCTGTGAAAACGGGGGGTGCGGGGGGTGCGAAGGGGGGGCAGGCTTGCGAAAGCCCACAACCTTCGCACCACGGTGGTGCACCGGCTGCCGGCTTTCGCACCAAATAGCGCCACCGTGAAAGGTGGTGCTATTCGGTGCACTACTGCCGACAATAATGTTAGTGACATTATCGCCGGCAGCAAAGACACCACTGACTCCACCCCTCCCCGCCCCAACTCCTCCCATCCCCACCCTGACTCCTCCTCTCCCTGCCCTGACTCCTCCCTTCCCCGCCCGACTCCTCCCCTCCCCCTAATTTGCATGATATCACATACGAAAAGGCTCTTTTTGCATGCGATAGAGGCTTATCACAAGCGATACAGCCGTATCCCCCTTAGCCAGCTAACTCAACTACTCCCAGTTTTGCCCCTGGACCACCCCTAACTTATCTGGCTAAATTCTATCCTCCTAACTTATTAGCCAGCTATAATTTAGCTGAATAATGGCTGAATATAGCTGGATAAGCCATTTATTTTATTTTATTTATTGATTGATTTTTTTAATACCGTCCGGAAATACCATCACAATGGTTCACATAGATACAAATATCATCAAAATAAATTGAATAAAATAAGATCAGAAATTACAATTTAAGTTCAAACTATTATTAAAACAGAGAAGTAGAAGAAAGAATTCATAGTTGAGATAAATCACGTCACCAATGTTCTCCTCAAAAGTGAAATAAATCTGTATCCTGGTAAGCCTTGGTGAATAACCATGTCTTTAGATCTTTTTTAAATAATTTTAAATCTGGTTGACAGATAACTATTATATTATCGATCTAAATGGCTTTTGAATATGGACCTCTTTTTTTTTTTATTCTGAATTACTTTTTGAATATTTCTATAATTGTTCTTTCATGATGAAAGTATACAGTATGTTGTGTAGATAAGTAAAACACACTCCTACTATAATGCATTTTGATTTTGATTTTTTAGACAACAGAATGTGAAAAATGCACAATGGTGTAAAGACTTTTGCAAGGCATTGTGTATATATATAGGGAGGGAGAGAGAAAATAGACTGATAAGGCATGCAAATTGTCTGCTGTAGAGACCATGCATTGTTTGTCTTGAAATTTTATGTCAGATAGTGACACATGCATGCAGCATTGTATTTAATAGTAATACCTTGCTTCTTTCTGCTTTTATATACTGGAAATATTGTCATTTTAGTTCTGATTCTTAAAACTGCCAAATACAGAGGTGTGACAAAGAGACTGTCTGAAAAGACAAAGAAAAATCTGCCAACCCATTTTAAATGTAGACCAACCCATTTTAAATTTAGTCTCATTTTGCAGATAAAATTGCTATCAGGAGTAGGATATGGCATTTACCATCTGCTGTCCTTGTGCTTCTCCACAATTACTTCTATCACTTTACCTTGCAAATGTCTTTTGCTTTTTTTTCTCTTAGTATATTATTAACTTTCCTTCCCAATAGAATCTTTTTGTCTTTCCTCCTATTGCTCAGGTAAACTTCTGCTCCTTTGCGCTGTAGTTTTATGCTTGTGCAGGGATTCTCACAGCTCTACAAGTGCTACTGTCACTCTGTTTTGCGGGAGGACATTCCATTCCTTCTTTGAGAGAGAGTGGAGAGCTCCGTGTTGCACATCCCTGATGAAATAAACTAATCCTAGCTCTAACGGTTAGTCAGAGAGCAGCAGCCTAGATTTCTCTCCTCCACAGCAAGCCTTCTCCCACACACAGGCAGGCACCGGTAGCAGACAAACATTCCACTGGAATCCCTCACACCTACAGGGTATAGCCCTGTCAGGAGAAATGCAGCCCAGAGCCAGCTGGCATCCCCCACTCCACCCACCTCCTATCTTAAAAAGAAATCCCTCCCCCACAGCCCCCACCCACGGCCATGTGCAGCAGCTCCCTCTCTCTACCGTTAGAAAGATTTTGTAAGCTCTGGCAGGAAGATACCAAAGAAAGAGAACAGAACAAAGAAACTTCTCCTTTATTCCTGATTCATTCTTGTCCAAATTAATGAGGAATTTTGCTTGGATATCTCTTTGACAGGCTTTAGCAGAAAAATGTGAGGGAGCTATTTGGGCTGAATTGTGGGGTAGGGGGTGAAGAAAGGATACAGTTTTATGTGTTGTGTGGGGTTTATAAAACATCAGATTATTTTTTCCTATTGAGCACTGAATTTCTGTCAGCTCTTATCTTTTCAATCATCCCATGGCTTTTATCCTGTTTCTTCCAGTTTCTTCTGTCACTGTTGTGCATATTAATCATTTTTAGCTACTTAGAGTAACTGTAATTGAGAAATACTAACTCAGTTCCTTCCTGCAAGGCAGAGTGAGTTTCCTTTTAAGAAGTATAAACAGCTGTCTTGTAACATCTTTTAGACTGCTTTTTCTCACTTCTTCCTGCTGGTGGTCTTTTCATTCCTCCTGCTTATGGCCATTCCTCATATTTCCCTACTTGAATAATCATCTGGATGGTGCCTTTTTTACACTATTGCCTGCTGAGAAGGACCCCCTCTCCATACATCTTGTCTGTACAGTCAGTAATCAGTGTCCTCTCTCTCATGCTGGAATCTTTAGTTCCATAATAATATGTGCTGCATAGCAACATAGAGGGTAGTTTTCAATTAGCTATGTAGTAAACAGGTTCTCTTTAAAAATTAGCATACAGTACATGCATTACAAGCACACACATTTTGCATATGCTATTTTGTATGGAAGGCCAAGGGAAATAAAATGGGGTGTATATTTTTTAAAACATCATCTACACATGCTATTTTCCTCCCTGCCCTGGGAATGCCTCCTTGCCAGGACCGGTGCAAGAGTATTAGACGCCCTAGGCACCCATTGGTCTTCCACCTCTCAACCCCCAAGACTTATCTACTGATGGCAGCTCCTGTGCCCTTCTGCTGCCTGTGGGATGAACTGTGCTGGTGGCCTTAGCTTTCCTTCCATAAATTAGGCAATTGCCACCAGCCCTGCACCTTGCAATCCAGCTTGAAGTGTGCATGCTGTGGAAGCCCATGCTTACTTTTAGGTGAACAGAGGAGGGCAATATTCAGACAGCAAAATCCAGGTGGATTAATCTGTTTCAACACAGCTGGATTGCTTTGAAAACTGTCCTCTAAATTGGAAAACATAGTAACATAGTAGATGATCTTGACACATAAAGACCAGTTGGTCCATCCAGTCTGCCCAGTTATTCCTATCTACACTGCTAAGGATATATCTTTGCTGCCAGTTGTAGAAGCTTGAGTGCTAGTAGTATATCACTCCATATCCAAGTCAGTTTTTGTTTTCTTCCTCTTCACTTCTTTACCATCCTGGGTAGGAAAGCATACAAGTTCCCAATCTTAATTCAACACCAAGAGCCTCTCCACCACCAAACTTAATAATAATCTAATCATCTACCAAAACTAGTGAGGATGCTACCCAAATATTTTGCCTCCTAAATCTGTGCGGTCTTGCTGGATGGTATCCAGCCACCTGTCAGCACTGACCCAATTGGTTTCTGGGGAATTATATCCTACTGCTAATCTTGCTATGCCAAAGCATGTATGATCACTAAGCTGTGAGGGCAACACAAACAGTAGATGCCAAGGAATGTCCATTGATATTCTTTATTAGGAGACTTGTTAATCCAATAAAAAGACACCTGACTCAGGCCGAGTTTCGCCCCCACACAGGGGCTGCCTCAGGGGCTGTATGAGAAATATCTTATATGCGTGTGATGATAATCTCATGCCAATGAATTTTCAAAAGGCTGTGAATCAAAGTGGAATAACAACAGCGTAACTGGTCTTCTGCAACACGTGATTGACAATTTGATGAAGACAGTTATTTTCAATGTGCTGTGATGCGCGTCGTGGCTACTGACACTCAAAGCTGTGGGCGTATGGATCAAAACAGTATAACAAGCAGTGTTCTGGTCTCCTTCTACTCATTTTGCTGGACAGCCATGCTGCCACCAATTTCCTGACATTTACCCAGTTGGTTTCTGGGGATTTACATTCAACGGGTTCCAACATGGCTTCCTCCATGGCCTGCAATACTGTTAGGTGGTTTTCCTTACATTTTGTTTTCTCCGTGGACAAGCAGGATGGTAGTCCTCACACATAGGTGACATCATCAGATGGAGCCTTGAGGCGCTGTAAGCCTCGCAGTGTGAGTGAGCTCATTTTCGCCGTTTTTTGGCTTTGTGGAAAACATTGCTTTTCTCATGTTTTTCATGGATTTTTCCCTCATTGTTCCATCGCTGGGTCCCTCTCTGTACCCTTTCCTTAGTGTCTCATAGTCAGGGTTTTCGGCGATTCAGGTAAGTTTCCTTTTGCAGTCGATTCCCAGTGGTGGCGGTGCATTAGTGCCCGTCGGCCATCGATGCACCACTGCTGTCATTTTCGGTTCGTGCCCCTTTTGTTTCATCTGACATGGCCACGTCTGGTTTTGGTGATTCTTCTGGTGCCCAAGGACCATGTTCATCACAGATCCGCATGAGATATGTATCCTCTGTCTGGGGTCATCGCATAACATCTGGGGTTGCCGTTTATGCGCCAAAATGCCCCAAAGGGACGTCTGCTTCAACTTGATAAGATGGAGCAGATCTTCGGGCCTGAAGAAGTCTGAGGCATTGGCATCGGTAGCATCGGCATCGAAGGACCAAGGAGCCACACCGATGGACACTGAGACATCAACATCAGTGGGACCATTGTTCCATCGATGCCGTCAGTGGATAGGAGTGCCGGAGATTGACTGTTGTCAATCTCTTCCAGGCCAAGGACATCGGGTTCCTTGTCTTTGGCCTGGACTCCAGGGAAAGACCGGGCCAAGCATTGAGGGAAGCCAAAGAAGCATTGGCACTGTTACCCATCAATGCATGGTGCTGGGCACGGGGATGCACTGACTGTTTCCACAATGCCCCCAAAGCGACCCAGCGGTGAGGAGTACCAATCCTCCATCGGTGCCTGGGGTCCGCGACAGTCTCCATCAGTCCTGATGCCAGTCACTGCGCCACCTCGAGGATCCGAAGAGGATCTGGCCACCTCTCCTTCCTCCCAGTCAGTGTTGGCATTGGCAACATTCGAGGAGGAGCTGGAGCACAGAGTCCAGCTAGCGGTAGACTGGGCGCTGCAGGGCTTCAGTCCTGTGGCACTGACAGCATCGGACCCAGTGCAGCCCATTCTCGTACTGCTTCTGGAGAAGCTCAATGTGCTCATCGGTGCATTACCAACCCAACTGGTGTTGGTTCCTAGGACAGCATCAGTGTCCGGGGCACTGAGGCCTCCCCCTACCGATATGGTGTTCGTCATCAGTTCCTCCTCTGAGGAAGCTCCACCAAGGCCGGCAGAGATGTCGAGGCTTGCCACCCCCTGTCCAGTTTTACCAGTGCCTGCACCGTTAGACAAAGGCCAAGCACCTAGAGACTCATCTCCTGTGACTTCCAGTGAGGATGAGGAACTCTGACTCCTGAGGGGATGACATTTCGGAGTCCTCCAAGGAATCTGAGGGTCTCCCTTCAGACTCTTCTCCTCCAGAGGAACAAAGGAAGCCTCCGCCTGAGGGCTTATTCACAAGTTTTGTGAGGGTGATGGCAGAAGCCATCCCTTTTCAGTTGTTAACAGAGGAGGATGTCAGGCATAAAATGCTTGAGATCCTCCAGTTCGTGGAGCCTCCTAAGGAGATTGTGGTTGTTCCGGTACACAAGATCCTTAAAGATTACTCTCAAGGATATAGAAACACCCCCTCACAGTGTCTCCCGTTGATAAGAAGGCAGATGGTGACTACCTCTTCCAGAAGTCTGCCAGATTCAACAAGCGTCAGCTACCCCACCAATCAATGGTGGTCGAATCCACCCTCAAGAGGGCCAAGTGCTGTTAGACTCATTCCTTGGTGCCTCCGGGGAAGGACCATAGAGTGGTGAATGCTCTTGGAAGGAAAGTATTTCCTTATTAACCGCATTGCTGCCTACCAGCTCTACATGAGCCAGTACTCGTAGAACATCTAGAAGCAGGTTCAGGAGATGGCTGAGCAGCTGCCTCAACAGCAGCAAGACACCCTCATGTCGCTGGTCCATAAGGGCCCGGAGTGCAGAAAACATGAGGTCTGTGCGACCTGTGATGTTTTCGAGATGGCATCAAGAGTCTCTGCAACAGGAATCGGCACCCGCAGAATGGCATGGCTGTGGGCCTCGGATCTCTGACCAGAGGTACAGGGATAATTTGCTGACGTGTCATGTACTAGGGAGAATCTCTTCGGAGATAGGCCACAGCATCCCTCACCCTAACTTTGGGACCACCATGAAACCCTCCAACAACTCTCCACCAGCACTCCAGACCTGTCTGCCTCTTCTAGGAGGCCAAGGAAGTCTTTCTTTCACCAAAGGAAGTACTATCTTTTAATCCCTCCCCCACTCCCGTCCACACCATCAGGGCTCCCACAGCTGTTCTAGGCAGCAGAGAGCCCCCAAGCCCCAGCTGGCTCCTTAGTCAACTCCGGGGATGGGGTTTTGACTGGGTCGCAGGGAGCATAGGCCAGTTGCCCGTACCCGTGATGATGGACCCTCCTGTCAGGGGCAGGCTGTGGATCTTTGCAAACCAGTGGCTCAGTATAACCTCAGACTAGTGGGTTCTGTCCATTGTCCGTCAAGGGTACTAATCGAATTTATTGAATGTCCCACCAAGTTGTCCTCCATGCCCATCTTGGGGACTGGTAGTACATCAGGAGGTACTACTAGTGTAGCTGTCCGCCCTCTTAATGGCCAGAGTGGTCAAGCCCATATCACCAGGGCAAAGAGGGTGGGGATTCTACTCCAGGTACTTTCTGATTCCGAAGAGAACAGCAGGACTCTGTCCCATCCTAGACCTAAGGGCCTTGAATAAGTTTCTAAGAAAAGAAAAGTTCAATATGATTTCCCTGGGCACCTTATTTATTTTATTTATTTAACTTCTTTTACTATACCGATACTCAAGACCAGGTCTTATCGTACCGGTTTACAATAGAATAGGGGGGAAACCAATTAACATCTAGGTAGAAATGAAAAGTTACATTAAAACAGGGAGCGTAAAACATGGAAGATGGAAGATAGGGCAGAATTAACTATACCAATAAGGAGTGATAAATATAATCAACAAAAAACAATAAATTAGTAATACATAAACAGAGATTCATCCTCAGCGGTTATTAACATGGTATGTCCGGTGGGAGGAGAGGGGGAGGTGAGTAGGGGGGAGGGATAAGGGAGGGGTTGAAGGGTGAGAGACAGTGATCCCCCTTTTGCAAAAAGGGGACTAGTTATGCTCCCTTGACCTAAAGGAACGCATACACTCATATCAACACCTTCCCAAGTCACAGGAAGTATCTCCAATTTGTGGTGGGGAAAAGAGCACTTCCATTACTGGGTGTTGCCGTTCGGGTTCACGTCAGCCTCAAGTGTCTTCACAAAATGCCTGGCCGTAATGGGCAGGCTGGGCGTGCATGTTTTCCCATATCTGGATGACTGGCTGATCAAGAGCACAACTCAGGCAGGAGCCACCAGGTCCATGCACCTGACCATCCAGTGTTGGAGTCACTAGGGTTCATTCTCAACTACCCAAAGTCCCATCTCAGCCCATCACTTCAATTGGACTTCAAAGGAACCCTGTTAGACATGGCTCAGGTCAAGGCCTTCCTGCCTTGCCAGAGGACCTTCATCTTGACAACCATCACAGCTGAACAAAAGAACATAAGAAATTGCCATGCTGGGTCAGACCAAGGGTCCATCAAGCCCAGCATCCTGTTTCCAACAGAGGCCAAACCAGGCCACAAGAACCTGGCAATTACTCAAACACTAAGAAGATCCCATGCCACTGATAACAATTAATAGCAGTGGCTATTCCCTAAGTAAATTTGATTAATAGCCATTAATGGACTTCTCCTCCAAGAACTTATCCAAACCTTTTTTTGAACCCAGCTACACTAACTGCACTAACCACATCCTCTGGCAACAAATTCCAGAGCTTTATTGTGCGTTGAGTGAAAAAGAATTTTCTCCGATTAGTCTTAAATGTGCTACTTCCTAACTTCATTGAATGCCCCCTAGTCCTTCTATTATTCGAAAGTGTAAATAACCGAGTCACATCTTCTCATTCAAGACCTCTCATGATCTTAAAGACCTCTATCATATCCCCCTTCAGCCGTCTCTTCTCCAAGCTGAACAGCCCTAACCTATTCAGCCTTTCCTCATAGGGGAGCTGTTCCATCCCCTTTATCATTTTGGTTGCTGAGATCCAACAGAGCCAGCAGTTGTGAGCCTGGCACATGTTAAGGCTGTTGTTCCATATGGCTGCAATTGTCCATGTCATTCCCTTGGCACGTTTACACATGCGCAGAGCTCAATGACCACAGGTCGCAATGGCACAGGCTATTTAGAGCCTCCAGGATTGCACCTTAGTCACCCTTCTATCTGGGACTCTTTGTCCTGGTGGCAGGTACTTTCAGATCTGGAAAGGGGGATCTCTTTTCAAAGTCTCCCTACCCAAATTGTCCTAACCACGGATACATCCACCCTGGGGTGGGGAGCTCATGTAGTTAGGCTCAGCACCCAAAGCCTCTGGTCCGTTCAGGAACGTTCTTATCAAATCAACTTCCTGGAGCTTCGAACGATCAGGTACACACTATGGGTTTTCAGAGATCGGCTGTCCAACAAAGTTGTCCTGATCCAAACCTATAACCAGGTAGATGTGGTATATCAACAAGCAGGGAGGCATGGGATTGTATCTCCTTTGTCAAGTAGCAGTCCAGATCTGTTCATGGGCCCTATCCCATAGGATGGTGCTCAGGGCCACGTACCTGACCGAGATGGAGAATGTGGTAGCAGACAAGCTGAGTCAAGCCTTCAGACCCCACGAGTGGTCCCTGGACCAGAGGGTAGCGAATCAGATATTCTGCCTCTGAAGGATGCCCGGACTTAGATCTATTAATGTCCCCCTGCAACAGGAAAGTGTTTCTGATCTGCTCCCTGTACAGGTCAGATGGAAAATCAGCCTCAGACGACCTTGCCCATCACTGGGCAAAGGTCTTCTGTATGCATGTTCTCTGATTCCCTTAGTGGCAATGACTCTCTTGAAGCTTTGTGAGGACAGGGGGACTAGGATTCTCATAGCCTCTCACTGGCTGAGACAGGTCTGGTTTCCACTCCTACTGGAGTTGTCTATCTGGAAAACAATCAGTCTGGAGACTTCCCCACATCTCATCACACAAGATCAAGGCAGACTGCGGCATCCCAACCTCCAGGTCCTGTCACTCACAGCCTGGATGTTGAGAGGTTACTCCTATAGCCGCTTGATCTTTCAGAGAATGTGTCTCGGGTCCTGGTGGCTTCTAGAAAGCCTTGCAATAGAAAGTCATATGGATTGAAGTGGAGGACGTTTCTATGTGGTATAAGCAGAATGCCCTATATCCATTCTCCTGCCCCACACAAAAACTGCTTGACTACCTTCTGCACCTATCGAAAGCTGGCTTAAAGACCAACTCCATTAGAGTTCATCTCAGTGCAACTGGCCCATACCACCAAGGTGTAGACGGTACACCCATCTCTGTACAGCCTACAGTTGTACGTTTCATTGGGGCCTGCTTCAGTTGAAGCCTCCCCTAAGGCCTCCCACTGTGTCTTGGGTGTGACACGTGCCTGACCGCGGCAGACCCATGGCTCGGCCCCCTCATCTCTTTCAAAGTGATCCAGCATCTGGTCCCTCATCTCTGGCGGTGTGGGCCGCCAGTTCCGTCCTCGGGCCGCCCCTGGGGCCTCTGGTTCTGCTGTAGCTCCTGATGTTCCACATCGGGCCTCTCTGCATGGCCCGCAGAGAGACATCGTCCAGACCAGCACCGTGCCCAGCTAGTCAATAGGGCCCACAGCGAGAATCTGGCTGGAGCCCCGGATGAGGACGTCGGCAGAGCTCCGGTATATAAGCCCGGGCTCCGCTCTCTCAAATTGCCTTTGCAACAGTTCCCCTCGCTAGTCGAGTACTCGTTGCCTCTTCAGTTCCTGGTTCCCGATCCTGATTGCCTTCGTTCCTGTTCCTGTGTTCCTGTTCCTTCCTCTCTCCTTCGGATTGCTAACCTGGTTTGACCTCTGCATTCCCTGACTACTCCATTGCCTCTCTCCAGCCCTGGACCTCTGCAGTTCCTGACTACTCCGTTGCGTCTCTCCAGCCCGGATCTCTGCATTGCCTGACTACTCTGTTGCCTCTCTCCAGCCCCAGACCTCTGCATCGCTTGACTATGCCATTGCTTCTCTCCGGCCCTGGACTTCTGCTTCGTCTGACCATCCTTTTGACTCTCTCCTCATCTAGACCTCAGCCTTGCTTGCCACTGCTTCCAGACTGCCGCCAGCCGACGCCTCTTCAGCCTTTGTCCTGGACGTGGTTCATTCAGGCTTCGGCCTGCTTTTGCTCGGGCGCCCTCTGTCAGACTGTGTTCCTATTGGCGCCCGGGTCTCCGGGACTCCGCCTCATCCAGTACAGACTAATACCTACACTAGTTGCTGCCTCTGGGCTGACCTCGATCCACCCATCGATGACCACTGATGGAGGCCACCCAAGTCCAGCCGGCCCCGGCATCCAAAGGCTCAACCCTCGGGGAACGAGGGCTGGTATTGGTGAAGCGCTAGCTGCCCTCTGTCCGTTAGCTCTCTCTGCCTGCCGACGGTGGGGACTCGTAGGATCCCTCCTACAGGTAGCATCAACCCCACCTCGGCCCAAGGGTCCACCTCCGGTGCAACATTGGGACCTCAGCATGGTGTTCGCTCAGCTGATGAAAGCAGGATGTTAGTCCTCATGAAACCTGCTCGCCACCCCGCAGAGTTGGGTTTCTTCTATTTTTTTATTTTAATCATAATGCTATGTTACAAGACTGGAGAGGGACCCTGCGTGGATGTGTGGTATAGGGCATGCTGAGCATGCTCAGTGTGCCTAATCAAAGTTCTAGAAACTTTGACATAAGTTTTCTGCATCAGGGCTTCATCTGATGATGTCACCCATGTGTGAGGACTAACATCCCGCTGTTCTCAGAGAATACCTGTTATAGGTAAGCAACTCTGCTTTCTCCTTATCACCATTCCCCTTTGCCTCTGCTCTTGAAGGCACGAAGGGTGGGTTGGTATACTGCTTCCTTCCAACCCTCATCCTACCACTGTCTTCTATACATGCCTCAAGCGGGCTTGAATTCTTCCAAAGAACTGGTTTTCATTGCTTCTGTTGGTAATTTGTTTCATGCATCTTCCAACACCTCAGTAATGTAGAATTTCCTCTGACTTTGTATCATGATCCTTTTTCCTTGAAAATTATTTTCTATGGAAAATTTCCCATCCTATGATTTATTGAAGTCTGCTAAATATTGGAATATTTCTATCATATCTCCCCTGTCCTTTTTCCTCCATGTTGAGTGTCTCAAGCCCTTCCACACTAAGATATGTCATTTGGTGACAGAAAAATGGTAGAAAAGGGAAGACTCTGGCTGTTCCTGAGTATATTTTCCTTGCACAGTGGAACATAGTGAAATTTGGAAATGAGAATGTCATGCTCTGAGACAAGCTTGTTCTGTTTCTTGTTCTCATGAGGTCATTAGTGTTTACAGTATCATCAGCGAATGAGGGATCAGGTGGTAAGTATCAAAATTTGTGTTTGCTTTTCTGCCCTGCCTGTGGTGTTTTCTACACAACTTGCCACATAACTTTCATGCCACTGAGCCCTGCTTGGAATGGAGCCCATGGACTCTGGCATCTTATACAGCTACTTGTGTTTCATATTAATGAGCCAGGTTAAATATTCTGTAATCAGTGTAATAATACACCTGATATAGTTTTAGCGATCTGCCTTTTTGTACTATGACAGGGTATTAATAGTAATTACTCTGCTTTGTAATTGGAGCTTTAAATACTAATTCAAACAGCTAGAGGAAAACCAATTAGTGCTAATTTCTCTCTCTGTGTTTTGGAGAGCTTGTGTCTGTCATACTGGGAAGAAATAGGTTGGTAATTAGTACAGTTGGGTGGTAGATAGAAGTAATTACCAGATCCTTTCTTTCATGTTCTTACTTTAGAATTTTTTCAAAGGATATCTAAATTTCATTTTTAAAGGATACTAGGACCTTGAGCCTGAAATGAGAACTGCACTGCTGGAATTATCTTGGACTGTGGACACTAGTGCTAGTGTCAGGTCTCCAGAGGCAGCTTCGGCTATAATGGAAGTCCTAAAACGTGTTTGCCAGCTATGGAGCACTGATAAAATATTGAAATTTCCTGATCTCACAAATCAGAATTGACCAGGCTCACTCAATTTAAAGTTTCCATAAAACTTGCAATCTTTGCTTTTGTAGTAAAGATCTTCATTGCTCCTTGATGAGTAACTCATAGTTGAAACTGAATTCCCCTGTTGCATAGTACTATACAATAGGGCATGATTTCACACCTAGCTGCGATTACTTTAGCCGAGAAAGCCAAGAAGAGCAACAAATGACTGACCTGAAAGTCAATATGCCTTTTATTCCAAAAAGGTGCCATTATCACTGCTTTGTCCGCAAATCTTTACAATTACTTACCTTGGTTTTGGAGCGTCTTCCCTTAGCACTCCAGGAACACGTTCAGTTGGGATTATGGACTGCTCCATAAGAAAGCCCAGCTGCTCAAGTAACCATTTTTCATACAGACTTGTAACTTCAAATCCTTAACAGATTCAGGAATTCCCACAATTTGTATGTTACTTCTCGATCTATTCTCTAGATCTTCTACTTTATTTTACGGCAAAATTTTACTTTGCACAAGCTGAGATATTTGTGCCTGCATCTCCATTGTCCTATCTTCTTTGCCGCACTATGTGACTTTCAGCCACTCTCAAATTGGAAGCGTGCATGTCAACATTCACATTTATCTTCTCGGAAATTGACTGCATCTTAGAGAAGCGATCTTCCAAAACTTCAGTGACAGATTTTATCATCATTTGGATTCCTCTAACGAAATTTCCTTGATACGTTCACTTGGGATTGTAACCTCCAACATGAGGCCTTCACTGCCACTTTATGTTCTCCACCAGTGCTTTTTTTGCTTTTGTGGTCATTTCAGTAGCCTCTCTAGTCACAGATTTGTCCATATCCCACAGAACACAGTACAGAACACAAGAAAAAGAATACAAAAATCAGTAATATCCAGTGGTCATAAAAGTAGGATTTTGCAGGGCCTGCATGGGAGCTCCTCAATGGACATCCACTTCCTGCCTGATCCTCACATGATTCTCAAATATGGATTCTCAGTTGTAAGTCTGATAATCTCTCTGTCCTCTTCTTCACTTGTGCTCAAATTCCAAAATCTCTTATCAGCAGATGTGTCAGCATTCCTACAAACAGATTATGCCCTCTTTACAATAATATTCCTTCCATCCTGTATGTATGGCAGAAACATTTAGAAGAGCTTGTGGAAAAGAAACTTCTCTAAAATTCTGGAGCAGACAATCTTCCAGCAGACTCTGGACTTCCTTATCTTATTTGATACAACTGACCCCTTTCATTCTGACTTCTGATCTCCCCTTTCTACAGAATCTTCATTTATTTAAACATCTCCACACATCCTCTGGTGCCAGATCATCTACTTCTTATTTTTCTGGACTTCTCAGTGTTTGGGTTGGTTTTTTTTTTACATTTGAGCCTACTATTGACTTCAACATTCCATCATCGCTGGGTTTTCCTGGTCTACCTGTACCTGTTTTGTCACTTCTCTCTTCACCTGCTGCTTCAGGATTCTTTTCAACAACTCTTATCCCACTTGTTCAGCACACACTGTTGGTGTCCCACAAGGCTCTCTGTCCTAGAGCTACTACATTGATCTGTCTATACACAGTTTCTGAGTGTATTGATCTTAGTTTTGGTTGCTCTTACCACTCCTTTGTTGATCATACACAAATCTATTTCTTATTTTGTTACCCTTCTCATTCAGTTTCCTTCCAGCTATCTGTCTGACATTTTGCTAATCACACTATCCTTAACAGAAATATGGGCGTAACCTGCAGAGAGTGGCAGTTACTACCATAGAAGACTTGCTGGGCAAACTGGATGAACCAGTTGGTCTTTTTCTGCCGTCAATACTATGTTACTATGTTGAATCTTACAAGCCTAAGATCCTGTCCTTTCTTGCATCATTCAATGCCCCTTTTCCCTCCAGCCTCCACACATTAGACTCTGTGCCTTTTTTCTTTGCCAACTGACAAAATTATCAGTTTGTCTATATACACTGGGTTTTCACTCACTACTCAACATTTCTAATCTCTGCCATTCTCTATTATCAGCTCCATAATAGAAATATATCAAGCTGAAAACATCTGGCTGCCCCATCTCTCAAAATTCTATGATTAAATCTACAAGATCCAGGGCCTTAAGGGGAGGGGCACCAGATCTCTGGAACTCACTCCCCCTCTGCAAGGCATTAATGATTACTTGGACTTCTGGCATTAACTGAAAACATGGCTGCTCAGCCAGCAGACCAGCACAGACTGAAAATGTGGTTTACAGAACAGCAGATCCACAGAGCACGCATACCTGAACTATTACCATATCTAATATAAATTGAATAAATGATGTAAACTAAATTGTATAATTTACTATAATGCTTATAACTAATACAATGCCTGTCCTCATTGTAATCTGCTTTGGAATGGCATACAGACTTTGAAAGGCAGAATAGAAATCTCAAATTAAATTAAATTAAAGCTGAGGGGCATGTCCATGCTGGCTGCTTGAGTGTACACTTCTCCCTCTCACTCCCTAGAAACCGGCAGGTTTCCCTCATATTATCCACTCCTCAATCACCACAAACATCGGAGGTCATGCCTACAAAGTGTATTAAACTCTTGCACTCCCAGTCGGAGCTTTTGATGATGGCAGGACGCCCAAAGCATACTGGCCCCGATAGAGCCATCGGGGGTGAAGACAAGATGGAGGCGGAAGGCCTGTTCCCAGAGGGATTCTCTTCAGGCCTCTCTGAGACTGCATTAAAGGACCTCACCCGGGCAGTCTTGGCTGCGCTGGCAGATCAACTCCACTGCATTCAAACCTCAGTGGATGAGGTCCGCGACTGAATGGAAACCTATGCGTCTTCTTTGGCTGGGGTGCAAACTACAATAGCTGCGCATAAGGACCGGCTGACCACGCTGGAAGCGGGCATGCTTGAGCTCTAGACCTGCCACAGATCTCTCGAAGACAAGCTCGAAAATCTGGAAAACCGCAGCTGTATGAATAATTTGCAGATTGTGGGGATCTCTGAATCGGTGTCTGGAGAAGACTTGGATCCCCGATCAATTACAGCTTACCACGGCTGCGAGGCCTATTCTAGTGGAGCCAGTGCACTGCCTTGGTGCAGGGGGGCCGAATCAGCTGCGGCCTCGCCAGGTCATTGTTCGCTTTTTTAACTATACAGATAAAGTCAAGGTCCTACAAGCTTATTGCAATTTGAAAAATCTCATGTATCAAGATGCCAAACTTTTAATCTTTCTGGATTTCTCCAACAAAGTGCAAGCGGCACGCAAAGAATTTTCTCCTTACTGCACACGGCTTTATCAGCGTGGGATCAAATTTGTTCTTCAGTATCCGGTGAGGTTGCAGGTTTTTCTCCAGGGCGAGACCAAAATGTTCTCCTCGGCCCATGCAGTCAAGAAGTTCATTGCCCAGCTACCGGGATAAGGCCAGGAACCGCTTTGTGCTCCCTTTGCTTACGTTTTCTGAAAGGAGGGGCTGCTTTTGAAGTGCCTCCCTGGCTCTGTGGCCCTTGCTCTGTTTAATATGGACTTATTTTTGTTGCCTTAATTTCATTGGATCTCTCAGAACTTGTTTAATTCTATTTGCTTTTGTCATAATATTTTTCTCTTTTTTTTCTGTATTGGATATACAGGACTGTGACACTTTTTCTTTTATCTGATGTGGTGCATTTGTTTCGTCCCCATTGGCTTCTGTGGTTTTTTTTGCTTGAGGCTTTTTCTTAGTTTTATGGTTTTTGTGAGCCTGGGACACTTTATCTGGAATCCTTCTGGTTCCAGGAGACCCCGATTGGTAGTAGGCACACCCTATTGGTGAGGAGGAAAGGAACCACCTCTTCGCCATGTATTTCAGGGGGATGCTCCTCCTGGTTGGGGGATTGAGAGCTAAGGTTGTCTATCATGTTGGTGGAATTGTTTTGTGTATGGTGTCTGGGTATGATTGGGGTTGTGTGAGTGCTGACCCACCTGAATCTCCAGTTTATTTTTTGGTTGCACTCTTGTGCTCTTATGGGGGAGGAGCGGCTTTATGCTGGGGGATCCTCTCCTCTGTTTTTCAAGGTAATGCTTTGGATTTATGCTGTTTTTTTGCTCTCCTGGCTAATCTTGTTCTTTCTACTCTCAGTATAGATGGCTTGCCCTCACTGATTAAAAGGAAACATGGGATGCATATAGCTTTTCTTCATGAGACCCATTTGGATGATGCGAAGCACCGAAAATTGCAGAGGAAATGGGTTGGCCATTGTTTTTTGTCTTCTTTTACCTCTTGACAGCAAGGAGTGGACATTTTGATTAGCAGGAGGGTCAGCTTTTCCTTGATGAGATGCTTGACTGATCCTAATGGTTGCTTCGTTATCATGGTAGGGGAGCTTCAGGGTAATAAGGTGATCCTGATCAATCTTTATGCCCTCAGTGTCTATTCCCATAGATTTTTTTCCACTCTGTTGGCCAAGGTTGTGGCCTGGGAAGGCCATGCGGTGATACTAGGGGGAGATTTGAATGTGATTGACAACCTGCTGGTAGATTACAAGCCATCTAAGACTACTAACAAAGCACAGGCTGATTTGGGAGTGGGTTTTTCTCTCACGATTTGCAACTCATTGATGCTTGGCGTACTCTTCACTTAGAGGACTGGGAATATACTTTTTTTCTCCTGTGCATAAAGTATACTCTAGATTGGATTATATTCTTATTTCTGAGTTTCTTTATAACAAGTTGGTGGCCAGTGAGATTCATGATATCCTTTTTTCTGATCATGCCCTAGTGCTTGTAATGTTGAACTTGCTTCCCTTGCCTCAGGGTCAGCTTCAGTGGTCTATGTCCCCTTACCTCTATAATGATAAATGGTTTGCTGTTTTTCTTCAAGATAAATGGAAGGAATATGTTGAATTTAACTTGATCCCAGAAGTTGACCCTATCACTTTTTGGAGTGCAGCCAAGGCTGTGCTGTGGGGTCATATTTTAGCCTATCAAGCTCGTTCCAGACAAGATAAGGACTCTGCTATTCTGTCGCTTACAAAGTAGATAATGGCTCTGCGGCATGCCCATATACAGGATCTTGATAGGGACAAACAAGAGCGCCTGAAAGTGGCCAGCAGGGATTTGAATTCTCTCCTGGACCCAAAGATCCGCTAGAATATTCTATACCTTAAATAGAAACTTTATCAATGAGGGAGCAAGTCTGGTAAACTGCTCACCCGACTGGTGAATTCTGCTGGCTGTTTGAAGGGGCTTATTACTCTCCTCAGGGATGGCTCAGTGCATCTCACCATCACTCCGTTGATATCCAAGGCCTTTGTCTCTTATTATAAATCTTTGTATACAGCTGGGTCTACTAATGAGCATACTTATCATGAGTTTATTTGTGTCCTGGATTTGCCTGTCCTGAGCGCATGCACTCGGGAGCTCTTGGACATGCTGATTCAGGAGGCGGAAATTTGCCAGGCTATCCGGCAGCTGAAACTGTTAAAGGCTCCGGGGCCTGACAGCCTTGGACCAGAATTTTATAAGTTGTTAGGTGACCATACCCTACTGCCTTTAAAAAAAATATGTTCCATGCTGCCCAGGAACAGGGGGATTTTGAAAGTGGCTATAACTTCGCTACTGTGGTTTTGTTACCTAAACCCGGGAAAGACCCAACTTTCACCCTGTCTTATTGGCCTATTTCCCTCCTCAACCAAGACATTAAACTGTTAGCTGCTTTTCTGGCCCAGCAGGTGAACTTAGTGATTACCAAAGTTGTTGCTCAGGATCAGACTGGATTTATTAAAGGGAGACTTTCTAACGCTAATCTTTTGAAAACTTTGATGGTTACTCTTTCCCGCATAGCCAGCACCTCCAATGGCCTTCTCTTCAGTCTTGATGCTGAAGTGGTCAAACTTGTTTCAAATTCTGGAGTGCTACAATTTTGGAGACTCTATTTTAGCTTGGGTCAAATTATGGTATCATTTACCTCAGGCACAGCTATTGGTGAATGGGACCCTCTCTGAGGTTTTTTATTGGCAGGGGTACCAGGCAGGACTGTCC
The DNA here is from genome assembly GCF_901001135.1 of Rhinatrema bivittatum. Lineage (NCBI taxonomy): Eukaryota > Metazoa > Chordata > Amphibia > Gymnophiona > Rhinatrematidae > Rhinatrema > Rhinatrema bivittatum. Next base: position 249,984,026 of record NC_042619.1, read on the forward strand.
CCTGGTGATTAAGTTGTGGGCTCTTTGCTCTTTTCAAGGCATTCAGATCCAGAAAAAATCTATCAAATTAAGCCTCTTTGCTATGTGGGTAATCCCATCAATTGCCTGGGGATATTATTGCAGTTTTCAATGAGTTTGGCTCTTTTTCGGGGTTTAAAATTAACTATGGGATATCGATGGCCTCTCCTCTGTCTCCCAATCTGCAGGCTACTTGGGATGGGTCATTTCCATTCACCTAGGTGGGTTCTCATTTTAGATACTTGGGCATACAAGTATCACGATCTGTTGAACTATATGCCCTTAATATTGACACTGCCTTTCGTCACGTTAAGGCTTTATTGCTGAGATGGAAGGCCCTCCCTCTTTCTGTTCTAGGTAGAAGTGCCTTGGTTAAGATGGTGGTTCTCCCTAAGTTTCTCTACCCTTTACAAATGCTCCCACTGTGACTTTCTGCTTCAGTGCTCTGGGCATACCGTTCTGTGGTGGGTGTCTTTCTATGGTGCAATAGACGGGCATGGATGGGGTTGGATGTGCTGAGGCTCGACATTAAACATGGCGGAGTTGTTCGACATTAAACATGGTGGAGTTGCACAACTATAATGTGGCCTATTTACTTTGTGACTTGCAGGAACAGGTGTCATGCCATTCTAAGTATAATGTGGAGAGCTTGATGTTGGACTGAATGGCTCCTTATACCCCAATCAATTTCATGCATCTCCCCACAGGTAAACTGTCCTCTATGAAACTTTCCACGTTTTGGCTCACGGCTCTTTGTAGAGCCTGGGTCTGGTGGCGGAGGCTAGGGGCTCATAGTGCGATCATTTCCCCTCTTCTTTCAGTGTCTGGCAACCCAAATTTTATCCCTGGTTTGGGTAATTCCATTTTTCAAAGCAGGTCCATGATGGGTCTTGGCTGGGTGGCCCAGTTGACGGATACTGACTCATCTTATCTCTACTACTTCGAGCAGTTGAGGGAGGAGTGGGACATACCGAGACACCAATTTTTTGCATTTCTCCAAGACCAATATTATTGTCATAGTTTAACAAAGGGAGATATCTCTCCAATTGTTCTTACTGACAATGAGGAAAGTTTTCTCGAGACCATACCCAAGTTTAACAAAATTGCCACCTGGGCCCAGCATCTCCTTTCTGCTTTGCCCACTCCCCACCTGGTTCACCTGGCTGAGAAGTGGAGTGAAGATCTTGGAGTGGATACTTACTTGGAGTTGATGGCCTGGGCCTTCTTGATGAGCTATAGATATTACTTAGCTGCCTACATGAGGGAAATTCAGTTTAAGTTACTGCATAGAACATATGCTCCAGGATTCGGGGTGTTCTGATGAAATTGTGGGATTCTAATGCTTATTTAAAATGTGAAGTTGCACCTAGCACCGTTTGTCACATGTTCACTGGGTGCCCCAAACTACGGCTGTTTTGGAATCACATTATAACTTTTCTAGATAAACTCTTGGACAGTGATCTTCCTTGGTCTAGGGTATCTATGTATTTCTGTTTTTGGGACACTGAATGTTTGTTACCTGGAGGGGAAACGATTTTTGGCTGTGGCACTTCTCCTTGCAAAGAAAGTTATCCTATTGAACTGGAAATCTGAGATGTTCCTTCCTTTGCCCAGTGGACAACTTTACTGCAACAGACTGCGCAGCTGGAACTTCTGTGGAGGTGGGTTATGGCTTCTCAAAGACTTAATATCAACCTCCAAGGTTACTTTGCCTTGTGGGAAAAATTGCTCTCTGCCTGTTGATAGCATATCTTTGGACAGGATCATGATGGCCAACATATTGCTTTATTAGCGTTAGTTTATCATAAGGCCTATTTTTCTTTATCTCTTTATATTGTGGGTCTGTGTGATGGTGTGGTGGTTTGTGTGGGTTATGAATATGTATGGCTGTGGGTGTGTATGGGGTTTTTTGGCGTGTAGGGGTTTCAAAGTTTAAAAACAAAAACTTTGGGTCATCTTGCTTTCACCGTACCAATCAGAGTGCTATGGTTGTTATCTTACAATGTTGTTTATTATCATTACGCAGTTGACTCAATAAAAACGAATATAAAAAAAAGAATTAAATCAAAGCTTCCGGTCAAAACTGAAAACCTTTCTATTTAAACAGGCTTCTCTGAGTTCCAGATTCCCCAACTATCCTGTTATGACTGAACCATAAGACTTCCATTTTCTTGCAACAGCATATACAAACTAAATAAAATGAATAAAGAAGCCTTACATGTAACATTTTCTGTAAAAATGTTTTTCTTAGCATCTAGTAAGATGAATCCAGAACCAGTGAGTTATGCACCTCTATTAGCAGATGGAGATAGAGCAAAGCTGATATAACAGTATATATACTCCTGCAGTGACATCAGCCTGCCAATATTCTCTTCAAAGTCAACTGTGGGCAGACTAGCAAAAACTTGATTAATAATAGACAATCATTTCAGTACTCAGCCAACAGGAAACACTGAGCTCAGACAAAAAATGCATTAACACTAATCTAGAAACTGGACTGATACTTACCAGTAACCCCTGGAACACGTAGCCACGCAGCAGGGCCATAGCACAATCATTTGGCAGCCAAGGGTGGGAAGCTGGATTCATCTGACTATCCTAAAGAAAAGGAAATTATCAGGTAAGTAGTAATTTCTCAGTTCTTAGCATCTAGTCAGATGAATCCAGAACCAGTGGATGTACCCAAGCTACTCCCAAATAGGGCAGAAGGTTGCCTTCAGTCCAATCAAAAATGCACGTGCAAAGGCTGCGTCCTCTCAGGCCTGCATATCCAGACGATAATACCTGGAAAAGGTATGTAAGGAGGACCACGTTGCAGCCCAGCAAATGTCAAAGGGAGACAATCTGACTTCCGCCCATGACATTGCCTGAGCCCTAGTGGAATGAGCCCTAACCTGACTAGGCAATGGTTGTTCAGCATCCACATAAGTGGTCATGATCACCTCCTTAATTCAGCAAGCTATTGTAGCCCGCAAAGCTGGCTCGCCCTGTTTACTACCACTGTGGAGGATAAACAGGCAATCCATCTTCCAGAAAGGTTTAGAAACCTCTAGATACCTTAATGCTCATGTTTTGCAGTATCATATTGGATTCTTCTCTGTGCTGATGAGACCCTAAATTAGCAGGTGACTGAAGCAGTGAGTTGAGATGTTCATCAGTAGTAGTTGGTGTTCTTGTTCTTTCCTTTGCAGATGTTCATTTCCCTATCATGGCTAGAGGTGTTAAGAACCAGAGACCACCCTCTTAACTTTCTCTTTCTCATTTGTATTGGCCATGCTACAATTTCATTTTGTTTCTTTTAGATACTGCAAGTCATGAATTGTTAAGATTAAAGATACCTACCAGATTTTAACATCAACATTTCATTTTATATTCCAGAATTAACTTGTGCCTGTCGGCTGCAATGAATCCGTTCACAAGCCCTTGTGATCCCTTAACCCTCAATCCATTTTCTACATTGTTTTTATTTATGTCAGGAAACAAATGGCCTTCTAAACCTCTTTTGGTATGGTTTCACACCTGACCAAACCCCAAACTTGCAACAGAATCGCTGGGTAGATGGATGGACAGTAAGCTAAAGGTCTAAGTGACAGGGTGAAGACAGTGTGTGTCTGAAATGGCAGCCAGAATTATTCCAGGATAAAAGGGACAAAGTGTAGGTGAGCAGACCAGGATGGAGATGCAGATACCAAATAAACAGAAATGTGAACAGACCAAGAAGGAGGTGCAGGCAGCAGGCAGACACAGGAATGAAAAAGCCAGGAAAGAGTGGCAACAACAGTGTTAGTTAGCAATGTTTCCTTTTTTTTATCTACAATGAATGTGACTATAAGAATATCATAATGTTTCTGTATAAATCCATGGTGTGACCAGACTTTGTGTATTGTGTGCAGTTCTGGTCATCCCATCTCAAAAAAACATAATAGAATATAAAAAACATAGAAAACATAGAAAAATAGAAAAGGTAAAAGCAAGTGCAACAAAAACAAGAAAGTGTATAGAACGGTGCTACTAGACATACACAGAACTATACAGATATACATAGGACAGTCCCTGTTCTATGGAGCTTACAGTCTAATCAAGAAAAACATACATGACAAACGAGTCTATGAAAAGAATATTTATTGTAAATAAGTGGTTATGATTTGAAAGCAGCCTCAAAAAGGTGAGTTTTTAGCTGGATTTGAATACAGCCAGACAGAAAGCATGATGCATCAATTCAGGAAGTTTATTCTAGGCATACAGTGCAGCAAGGTGGAAAGCGCGGAGGTGGGAGTTGGTGATGGGGGAGAAGAGTACAGATAAGAGTGACTTGCCAATGAACAGAGCACAGGAGGAAGAGTATAAAGAGAGAGAAGATATGATAGATAATTAGGAGCTGCAGAGTGAATACATTTGCAGGCGAATATGAGAATCTTGAACTGTACATAGAAGTGCACAAGGAGATAACATAGCTTATAATCCCCCCCACCTCTTCCCCAATTTTGCCCTCTCACTCCTCCTCACTCTTCTGGTTTTAAAAAAGGTTTGTACAAGTTTCTGGAGGACAGGTTCACTAGTAATTATAAGCCAGGTAGACTTGGGGGTTGCTACTTCTTGTTTCTGGGAATGAGCAACAGAGATCATTGGGATCTGCTAGGTACTTCCAAGTGACCTGGATTGGCCACTGTTGGAAACAGAATGCTTGGCTTGATGGACCATGATTCTCTCTTAAGATAGCACTTCTAAGTTCTTGTATTCTTTTTCACTCTCACTTTGGAAATATTGATCTCATTTGGTTGATATCATGTGTCTTTGTTGTGGCAATCCCCTTGGAATCTTCACTAGATGATCCTAGTTGAGAACCTGGGCAGAGAAGGAAGCAGACCACTTTGCTACAGCACCCTTGTGTGGTGGCTGCATTGGTAGGCTCCTGCCTGAAAAGATTATTGTGGCATTTTGAGTTAGAGTTTAGAAGAGTAGGAACTATTTTACTTTTTGTTTTCCTCTATTTTTTGGGTTCTAGGCCTCACTGTTCTGGTTACACAGAATAGGAAGGAGACATTTATCCTTCTAATCAACCTGTTTGGTAGAATTGCCTCAAGTTTTGAGTTAAGATATTTTTGGAATTCATGTTCAGATTTTTCTTGTGAATCTTTAGTTCTGTTTCATGGAGGGAAAGTCCCTGCCTTGGGAAGGATAGGAATAGAGAAAACTTGCTCACTCCATTTCAGAGTCAGTGGATGAATAGTGGTGACTTGCGGCAAGGGAGCCCCATTTTGTGAGGTTGTTGCCTTTTAGTTTGGGAGGACGTTTTTGCCATCACCCTTTCTGCCCAGAAGTAGGGAAAGACAGGTTTCTCCACTAAGTGGACAAAGTGAAAGTACTTCTTCTAAGATCATCTTATTTTGCCATCTGGAGAGTAGAAGTAAGAGTATTTTTTAACTGGAGACCCCCACCACCCTGGGACATAAGAACATAAGAAATTGCCAGGCTGGGTCAGACCAAGGGTCCATCAAGCCCAGCATCCTGTTTCCAACAGAGGCTAAAACCAGGCCACAAGAACCTGGCAATTACCCAAACACTAAGAAGATCCCATGCTACTGAAGCAATTAATAGCAGTGGCTATTCCCTAAGTAAAATTGATTAATAGCCATTAATGGACTTCTCCTCCAAGAACTTATCCAAACTTTTTTTGAACCCAGCTACACTAACTGCACTAACCACATCCTCTGGCAACAAATTCCAGAGCTTTATTGTGCGTTGAGTGAAAAAGAATTTTCTTCGATTAGTCTTAAATGTGTTACTTGCTAACTTCATGGAATGCCCCCTAGTCCTTCTATTATTCAAAAGTGTAAATAACCGAGTCACATCTACTTGTTCAAGACCTCTCATGATCTTAAAGACCTCTATCATATCCCCCCTCAGCCATCTCTTCTCCAAGCTGAACAGCCCTAACCTCTTCAGCCTTTCCTCATAGGGGAGCTGTTCCATCCCCTTTATCATTTTGGTTGCCCTTCTCTGTACCTTCTCCATCGCAACTATATCTTTTTTGAGATGCAGCGACCAGAATTGTACACAGTATTCAAGGTGCGGTCTCACCATGGAGCGATATAGAGGCATTATGACATTTTCCGTTCTATTAACCATTCCCTTCCTAATAATTCCTAACATTCTGTTTGCTTTTTTGACTGCTGCAGCACACTGAGCCGACGATTTTAAAGTATTATCCACTATGATGCCTAGATCTTTTTCCTGGGTGGTAGCTCCTAATATGGAACCTAACATCGTGTAACTACAGCAAGGGTTATTTTTCCCTATAAGCAACACCTTGCACTTGTCCACATTAAATTTCATCTGCCATATGGATGCCCGATCTTCCAGTCTTGCAAGGTCCTCCTGTAATGTATCACAGACTGCTTGTGATTTAACTACTCTAAATAATTTTGTATCATCCGCAAATTTGATAACCTCACTTGTCGTATTCCTTTCCAGAACATTTATATATATATATATTGAAAAGCACCAGTCCAAGTACAGATCCCTGAGGCACTCCACTGTTTACCCTTTTCCACTGAGAAAATTGACCATTTAATCCTACTCTCTGTTTCCTGTCTTTTAACCAGTTTGTAATCCACGAAAGGACATCGCCTCCTATCCCATGACTTTTTAGTTTTCGTAGAAGCCTCTCATGAGGGACTTTGTCAAACGCCTTCTGAAAATCCAAATACACTACATCTACCAGTTCACCTTTATCCACATGTTTATTAACCCCTTCAAAAAAATGAAGCAGATTTGTTAGGCAAGACTTCCCTTGGGTAAATCCATGTTGACTGTGTCCCAGTAAATCATTTCTTTCTATATGCTCTACGATTTTGATCTTGAGAATAGTTTCTACTATTTTTCCCAGCACTGAAGTCAGGCTCACTGGTCTATAGTTACCCGGATCGCCCCTGGATCCTTTTTTAAATATTGGGGTTACACTGGCCACCCTCCAGTCTTCAGGTACAATGGATGATTTTAATGATAGGTTACAAATTTTAACTAATAGATCAGAAATTTCATTTTTGAGTTTCTTCAGAACCCTAGGATGCATACCATCTGGTCCAGGTGATTTGCTACTCTTTAGTTTGTCAATCTGGCCTATTACATCTTCCAGGTTCACAGTGATTTCGTTCAGTTCGTCTGACTCATCACCCCTGAAAACCATCTCCGGAACTGGTATCTCCCCAACATCCTCATTAGTAAACACGGAGGCAAAGAATTCATTTAATCTTTCTGCAATGGCCTTATCTTCCCTAAGAGCCCCTTTAACCCCTCTGTCATCTAATGGTCCAACCGACTCCCTCACAGGTTTCTTGCTTTGGATATATTTTTAAAAAATTTTATTATGAGTTTTTGCCTCTATGGCCAACTTCATTTCAAATTCTCTCTTTGCCTGTCTTATCAATGTTTTACACTTACCTTGACAATGCTTATGTTTTATCCTATTTTCTTCAGATGGATCCTTCTTCCAATTTTTGAAGGATGTTTTTTTGGCTAAAATAGCCTCTTTCACCTTTTAACCATGATGGTAATCGTTTTGCCTTCCTTCCACCTTTCTTAATGCGCAGAATACATATGGACTGCGCCTCTAGATTGTATTTTTCAACAATGTCCAAGCCTGATGAACACTTTTAATCTTTGCAGCTGCACCTTTCAGTTTATTTCTAACTATTTTCCTCATTTTATCAAAGTTTCCCTTTTTAAAATTTAGTGTTAGAGCTGCAGATTTACTTATTGTCCCCCTTCCAGTTATTAGTTTAAATTTGATCATGTTATGATCACTGTTGCCAAGTGGCCCTACCACCGTTACATCTCTCACCAAATCTTGCATTCCACTAAGAATTAAATCTAAAATAGCTCCCTCTCTTGTTGGTTCTTGAACCAATTGCTCCATGAAGCAGTCATTTATTACATCCAGGAACTTTATGTCTCTAGCAAGTCCTGATGTTACATTTACCCAGTCAATATTGGGGTAAATTGGCACGCGTCGGACGATTAACCCCGACAGCCACAGAAGAGAAGTTCATTTGTTTTTAAATATATACGCTTAAAAAACCAAAAAAATTCTTTTGAACATTGAAAACTAATATATTGGATGCTAGCTGATTCGGACCAATGATTAAAGTGACCCAATTGAAGTGCATGAAATACAAGTTTTAACTTGTGAGCACTATGGGTGGTATGATGGTCCTTAAATTTAAAGTCTAAATACATATAAGCATTGTTTACATACAGCTTTATAAATTGAAAAATCTTTCAGTACCATGTTTCTTATTTAGGTAATTGAAATCTCCCATTATTATTGCACTGCCAAATTGGTTAGCTTCCCTGATTTCTCTTAGCATTTCATCATCTATCTGACCATTTTGTCCAGGTGGACGGTAGTATACTCCTATCACTATACTCTTACCCAACACACATGGGATTTCTACCCATATAGATTCCACTGAGCATTTACTCTCTTGTATGATCTTTATCCTGTTGGAGGAAGTCTGGAGAACCTTTGGACCCCATATATTTTTGAGAAGGGATTTCCACCCATATCTAGGATACCTTGGCCCACTTGAGATTTTCACTTTTCCATGCCCTGGAGACTGACATAATTTCAGGACACTTGCATAGATAAGGAGAATTTGAAGAAATCATGTTGAGAAATGAATGTATCAAAGAACAAGTGTGTATGGTACAAAATGATTACTATTGAAGAGATGAGGCTGTAAAGTTAAGTTGGAACACCCACCCAGAATGTCTCATCTGAATATTTGGCATTTATATTCATCCATATTATACCTCCTGAAAGTGACACCCATAGAAGAGGTTTACCTCATACTTTGGGCCTTGGAGCTCTGCCCTCCCCCCTATCAAAGAATCTGCATGCCAGGGCTGTTGGACTATGCAAAGACTTAACCCCAGGACCGAGTGTGACCCTTGCCTTCCCAGATCCCAGCCAGAAGTGGGGCTGCATTGTGAATGTGTTTTATTCTTGATATCTTATGTCACTAGTCCTTAAGTCTTTACTTTTCAGCCTGCACAACCAACCTGGTCTCCAAACACAAATTACCCACATAGTTTATGTCTGAAGATGAGGTGCTTGTACAGATTTAAAAATATGCACATACTTTAAGTCATCTCCAATGAGGGCATAGGAGTACGCTGAAATTTTAATGTACATAGGGAATCCCCCCATCGTTAAACCTTGGGAATATCTCTTTTTAGCGCAACTAAAAGTACACATACTTTTAGAAGGCTGAAAATCCTTCTTTCCACAGAACCCCTGACTAAGCCTTTGAAAATAGCTTCACATGTGTTATTCATCAGTAATAATTGTAATTTCTTATAACAGTTCTTTTTAGCTGGTGCCCCGTCTCAGATGTTTAGGCCTCTGACTTTAGCAGTGCTAGGAGATTTTGATTCCATGACATCAGACTGGACTTTGGAATTTTTTCCTGCTGTGTCCAGAGAGTAAAAGGAAGACTTGAACCTTGTTTTAATCAGAATTCTTTTCATTACCAATTTAAATTTGTTGTTAGACAATGAGCTTAGTAATTAAAAATGTATTTGGTAAAATAAATCATACTTTTAAAGACCTGCAGAAGCAGAGCAATGCTGCAGGCCAGTTTATCAAAGAAACACTCCCATATCCAGCTTACTACTAGTGATTGTCATATAATTAGAAGGATGTGAATAGCATTGTGCTATAAATGTATATTTCCCTCTGTTTCTTTGGCCTGTTAAAGCCCCTTACGCTCAATGCTCTGTTTATACATGATAGACAACTAATTAACATCAAAACCTCTTGAAAGGTCTTTTCAGAGGTAGCGTTCTGACAGATTATGTCAGGAAGGAGCACTGATTTGTCTAAGCAGTGATCATATTGTTTCAGACTGAATGAGGTGAATATTAAACTGCTTTAAATGTACGCTTCATAAAGCACTAATTACACACTCCTGGGAGAGCACGAGCTAGGAATACTAAACAGCAGAAAAGTCAACAGATTGCTTTTTTTAGTATGTTGCTGGGTTCCGGGGTTTTTTTTTCTCTTTCTGTTACAGTTGAATCACAGCATGTTAGAGCACAGCTTTGTGTGTGCATTCTCGCTCTCTCTCTCTCTCTCTCAGAAAATGCCTCTTACTTGAGTGTTTTTTGGTTTCTGTGGCATCTGCTCTTACCTATGCTTGCCAGTATGTGGAAGTGGTAAAAAGATTGAGGTGATGGGGGAGGGGGAGGGGAGACTGGATTTCACTAGGTGTGGAATCCATTTGACATGAAAAGTTTCAATTATATAAATTAGCTTTTACCCTAGCTGGCAGTACTATGCTAAATGTAGCAGAGGAGTGTAAGAAACCAGCACACCTGCCTGCTGCATACTCATCTAGACCTCCTGGTGTGAAGCACACCCAGCTGTAGGATGCACACCTGTCTCTAGTGCTTTCTAATGGATCAGGCCTCCAGTGAAATGTATTCCTTTGCTCCTCTTAAGATGCCAATCCAGCTGAGGGCTCGGCCTGTACATCCCTGAATGTATGCCTGGTCTGCCTGAGGATTTCATTAGTAAATCTCTTAGCAAACTGCATCTGCATTGCCCATCCAAGAAGGAGTATATCAGTCTTTGTAGAAATAACACCATCTTTCTGCATCCAAATCTTGATTTTTTTTTCCCCAGATAATATTTTAAAAATATTTACATTTAAAAACTTACTCCAAGGTGGTTGATGCATGTCCCCACTGCTTTCTAACCTGCAGCAGGGGTCTGAAAGGAAAATGGCTCCAAATGGATCTTGCTGTGGATTAGATAGTATCTAGAGTAATAAGGAAGAAAAGACACTCATGTATGTTTATTTCTGTGTCTCAAATGCTTTCTTACATACCAAGATTCATTTTTGCTTGTCTGTACTGCAGAAGGGCCATTGTTTCAACTAATTCAAAGGTTTCAGGGAAAGTCTGTAGCGAGAACAATGACAAAGAAATGTCAATGCAATTCAACAAAGATGTTGCTAACTGAATTTATATTGATGTTATACTGTATTTCAATGTTATATTTCATTCAGATATCTATATTTCAGAAATATTAGCTTAAAGTAGGCAGAGTATTCAGAAAATCCCTATTCGTTATTACTTGTCCTACAATCTAGCATTTCATTTTATGTATAACATGACCTAGAACTGAGAGATAAGGCTGTACATTGTCCTCCATTCTGTATGTTCAGGAAATGGGTGACACTGTGTGAATTATGGCACCTTTAAGCCAGTTTTCTGCCTTTGTGATTTCAGATCCTTTAGCATTACTTGAGAGTAATTCAGCTTCATTTGCTAGATTTGTACTGAACTTAATTCTCCAGATAGTAAAAGTGACCCCTCTCTTCCCAGGGATTCTAATTATAGTCTCCTGCAGTAAAAGTAAGCATGCCTTTTTTTTTTGTGACAAATTGTAATTTAGTTGTAGATAGGACAAACTTTTCTAATGTCAGGAAGAAGAACCATAGAAAGGACAACATAGTTGAAGATGATTTGAATTGGGAACTTTGACAGTGGTCCCTGATGTCTTGCGTTCTATTTTACCCTTACTGATTATGCTCTGAAATGCCAATTTGGTGGCTTCAAAAACCCCTATTTGATGGCCAACAACATGACAAGAAGAAGAGATGGAGGAAAAGGGTTCTCAATTATGGTAAATCAGCTTCAGTGGTATTAGGGTGGAGTTCTGAATAGAGCTAGAAGGAAGCTGCTCTTGCCCTACACAGTGACCGGAACTGAAGTGTTGGCCTAAAGCCTGTCTCAGTATATTATTGGCATAAGGCAGTCTGGGAAGCGTAAAGGATATGCAGCAGGATGGTATTCAGAAGAAAAAGGGTTTCCCTCATGACATGCCTGAGTCATGTGACTCCATCTTGTGCCAGTGTCCAGGATTATTGCAGTGCTCGCTAAGCAAGCATGGTGGCTTTCTGTCTGCCGCTGATCAAGCAGCTGCTCAGTTTTTCTCTGTTCTATTGTCAGAGGACATCCCACTTGACCACGCCTGTTACCATTTTGACTGAAGAACTGTTTTCTAGCTTTTTTTTGCTCACTGCAGAATTTTTTTTCCTCTGCTGAGTTCCTCTTTTACTTAGTTGCCCTAGTTAGGTTTCAGCTTTGTTTTTGTTTTTTAAGTTTTCTTTTTTTTTTTTTTTTAATCACAACTGTACATTGTGACAGCTATCTGGGATAGAGTATTTAACATTCTAACCTGTGCATTGTACAGTGACTTGTACATGCAGCCGGGACAGAGTATTTAACATTCTAACCTGTGCATTGTACAGTGACTTGTACATGCAGCCGGGACAGAGTATTTAACATTCTGACCTGTGCATTGTACAGTGACTTGTACATGCAGCCGGGACAGAGTATTTAACATTCTGACCTGTGCATTGTACAGTGACTTGTACATGCAGCCGGGACAGAGTATTTAACATTCTGACCTGTGCATTGTACAGTGACTTGTACATGCAGCCGGGACAGAGTATTTAACATTCTAACCTGTGCATTGTACAGTGACTTGTACATGCAGCCGGGACAGAGTATTTAACTTTCTGACCTGTGCATTGTACAGTGACTTGTACATGCAGCCGGGACAGAGTATTTAACATTCTGACCTGTGCATTGTACAGTGACTTGTACATGCAGCCGGGACAGAGTATTTAACATTCTGACCTGTGCATTGTACAGTGACTTGTACATGCAGCCGGGACAGAGTATTTAACATTCTAACCTGTGCATTGTACAGTGACTTGTACATGCAGCCGGGACAGAGTATTTAACATTCTGACCTGTGCATTGTACAGTGACTTGTACATGCAGCCGGGACAGAGTATTTAACATTCTGACCTGTGCATTGTACAGTGACTTGTACATGCAGCCGGGACAGAGTATTTAACATTCTGACCTGTGCATTGTACAGTGACTTGTACATGCAGCCGGGACAGAGTATTTAACATTCTGACCTGTGCATTGTACAGTGACTTGTACATGCAGCCGGGACAGAGTATTTAACATTCTAACCTGTGCATTGTACAGTGACTTGTACATGCAGCCGGGACAGAGTATTTAACATTCTGACCTGTGCATTGTACAGTGACTTGTACATGCAGCCGGGACAGAGTATTTAACATTCTGACCTGTGCATTGTACAGTGACTTGTACATGCAGCCGGGACAGAGTATTTAACATTCTAACCTGTGCATTGTACAGTGACTTGTACATGCAGCCGGGACAGAGTATTTAACATTCTGACCTGTGCATTGTACAGTGACTTGTACATGCAGCCGGTACAGAGTATTTAACATTCTAACCTGTGCATTGTACAGTGACTTGTACATGCAGCCGGGACAGAGTATTTAACATTCTAACCTGTGCATTGTACAGTGACTTGTACATGCAGCCGGGACAGAGTATTTAACATTCTAACCTGTGCATTGTACAGTGACTTGTACATGCAGCCGGGACAGAGTATTTAACATTTTGACCTGTGCATTGTACAGTGACTTGTACATGCAGCCGGGACAGAGTATTTAGTAGTGTTCATGTGATATGACCTGTCCAGCAGAGGGTGCAGAATCCCTGCTCAACAGGTTACCTCAGTTTCACTTAGGATAAAGGCTTCCTGACTGATCACAGCTTAGTTCATTACTCATCCAGCCTGAGAGAAAGAGATATTGTCTAATGCCTTGTGCTAATCATTCTGCAATTATGGGGGAGTTCTTGGCTATATCCCAGTTCTTTAGATTTTTAACTGCCATAAAGGTGTCAGATTCCACAGAGGCAGCAACAAAATGAATGAAACTACTGTACAGTTTACAGCAAAACCTTTTGATATCACTCCACAGTCTGTCCAAGACTCAGACAGCAGAAAACAGACCTTTACTACCAGGCAATTTGCTTGACTTCTCATTTCCATACTTTCTTGAGATTCATCATCAGTATCTCTGATTTCTCTGCACATTACCGGTACTTCCTATTACAGCATCCCTCAAGTAGTAGAAACCTCTTTGTGACACACTAAGACCATTTGACTGCCTACCTGTGGCTTTTGGTTTATTTCTGTTCAGTATTCTAGTGAAAATTCTTTTTCTGCATGTTTAGCAAGTAACATGTAGGATATATCCATTGCCTGTTGTGCATTTCAGTTCCTAAATAAAAACTCTTCTTGGACTTCTCTTCCTTTTGTCAGTATATATGGAAATGATTCTGGTCTCCTTGATTAAACTTGGAGAAGGCAGCAGCAACTGTGCCTGTGGACTTGGCAGATTTTGTGTTAATGCAAACTAGATTGTGTATTGTGTTTTGAAGATGCACATTCTGGGCAGCAAGTGAGGTCACCGAATTATAACATGCCTGGAATGACCAATTTCCATTTTACAATATTCCTGTCTCTTCATCACATGTTTTCCCATAGTCCTTGGAAATCATGCAAATCTCTTTTGGACTAGCTGTTAAAATTCAATCCTGGAGTCACAGTTTTGAACAGGGATAATACCTCACGGGCTGATACAGAGACCGGCACGCGCAAAGGCCACTCTCCTGTGCGTGATTCAGGGGGGAAGAATATGCTAATGAGGGCCTGCGGTAAAAAGAGGCGCTAGTGACACTAGCGCATCCCTAGCACCTCTTTTTTGACAGGAGCGGCGGCTGTCAGCAAGTTTGACAGCCGACGCTCAATTTTGCACGGGTTCGGAAAACGGACACCGGCATAATTGAGTGTCCATCTTTCGACCCGCGGGCCGATTTAAAAATTTTTTTTTTAATTTTTTTTTTTTTTGGGGGGGCCTCCAACTTAATATTGCTATGATATTAAGTCGGAAGGTATACAGAAAAGCTGTTTTTTCTGCTTTTCTGTACACTTCCCTGGCGCGGGCAGGCGTTAATTTTTGAAAGTAAAATGTGCGGCTTCGCTGCACATTTTGCTTTCTGGATCGTGCGGGAATAACTAATAGGGCCATCAACAACCATTTGCATGTTGCGGGCGCTATTAGTTTCGGGGGGGTTGGACGCGCATTTTTGACACGCTATTACCCCTTACTGAATAAGGGGTAAAGACAGCGCATCGAAAACGCGCGTCCAAACACGGGCTAACTGTGCGCTCCACTGGAGCGCACTGTACTGTAACGGCCCATCAGTGAGGTAAAATTGTTTTGGGAGTTGGGAGAATGGTCATATGAGGATTCTAAACATAAAAAAGTCAGGATGGGATAAGGTATAGTCCTGGAATATCAACCTTGGGCAGATCCAGATACAAGATAGGATCAGTTATAATAATAGAATAAATTACTCAGGAAGACAAAATCATTTTCTATCTATGATCATCTGAACAAAGTCATGGTTCAAGATGGTGTCCAGGTTAACATAAGAATATAAGATATGCCATACTGGGTCAGACCAAGGGTCCATCAAGCCCAGTAGCCTGTTTCCAACAGTGGCCAATCCAGGTCATAAGTACCTGGCAAGTACCCAAACCTTAAATAAATCTCAAGCTACTATTATCCAAGGACAAAGGGGCATTCCATGAAGTTACCAAGTAGTTCTTTTTTTTTTTTTTAATTTTCCAGAGATAACCAGTAGGAAGAAAATTATTTTTTACTCAGTACATAGTTAAGCTCTGAAATTCATTGCCAGAGGATGTGGTCACAGCAGTTAGTGTAAATGGATTTTAAAAAGGTTTGGTAAGTTCCTAGTGGATACATTCATAAACTGCTATGACTGTAATTAATAAGCAATAGTAGCTTGTAATCAATCTAATGTTTGGGTTACTTGCCAGATACTTGTGACTTGGATTGGCCACTGTTGGAAACAGGATACTGAGCTTGATGGATCCTTGGTCTGACCCAGTATGGCATATCTTATGTTATGTTCTTATGCTTATTAATTAATAGCAGTTTATGGATTTATCCTCTAGGAACTTATCCAAACCTTTTTTAAACCCAGTTACATTAACTGCTGTAACCACATCCTCTGGCAATGAATTCCAGAGCTTAACTATGAGCTGAGTGAAAAAGAATTTTCTTGGATTTGTTTTAAATGTGCTACTTGCTAACCTAATGGAGTGCTCCCTAGTCCTAATTATCTGAGAGAGTAAATAACCGATTTACATTAACTTGTTCAAATCCTTTCATGCTTTTGTAGACCTCTATCATATCCCCCCTCAGTCGTCTCTTCTCCAAACTGAACAGACCTAACTTCCTTAGCCTTTCCTCATAGGGCAGCCATTCCAAGCCCCTTATCATTTTGGTCGCCCTTCTCTGCAATGTTTTGAGATGTGGTGACCAGAATTGCACACAGTATTCAAGTTGCGTTCTCACCATGGAGCGACACAGAGGCATTATGATATCCAGCGTTATATTTGCCATTCCCTTCCTAATAATTCCTAACATACTGGGGCCGATGCAATACAGTGTGCTGAGCCAAGCACACTGTTAACCTGCAGTCAGATGCGGGTTAACAGCATGTGAATGAGGCTATTAGGCATTCACTCCCAATGCAAAAAAAAAAAAATGTGCGCATCGAAAATTAAAAGAAATAAAACTAAAAAAAAAAATTGAAAGTCAGACCCATCACTAAAACCGACGCCAAGTTTATTGGCGTCGGTTTACCTTACCGGCGGACAGCCATGAAAACCGACACCGATAAACCTGGCGTTGGTTTTCGTGACTACCGTTCGCCGCTAAAAAACAACGCCGAGTTTATCAGCATCGATTTTCCTTACCGGCAGACAGCCACGAAAACCGACACCAATAAAATCGGCATTGATTTTCAGTGGTGAACGGTAGTCACGAAAACCGACGCCGGGTCTATCGGCGTCGGTTTTTGTGGCTGTCCGCCAGTAAGGTAAATTGATACCGATAAACTCTTCATTGGTTTCCCTTACGGCCGTACGCCAGTCACGAAAATCGACACCAAGTTTATCAGCGTCAGTTTTTGTGACCGACGTACGGCAGTCATGAAAACCAATTGGGTTCGCGTTAGCAAGGATGTGCTAGAGTTGCGCAAGTGACCTTAGCGCCTCCTTGCTAATGCGACCCCCTAATTTTAATATTGCATGGTGCCCCCCCTTAGGGGTGCCATGCGCGCATTAATAGAGCGGACGCTGACTGTTCAGCACCCAGTTTCTACATGACTTTATTGCATCAGCCCCTCTGTTTGCTTTTTTGATCGCCACAGCACACTGAGCTGACGATTTCAATGTATTATCCACTATGACGCCTAGATCTCTTTCCTGGGTGGTAGCTCCTAAGATAGAACCTAACATTGTGAAACTAAAGCAAGGGTCATTTTTCCCTATATGCATCACTTTGCACTTGTCCACGTTAAATTTCATCTGCCATTTGGCAACCCAGTCTTCCAGTCTCTCAAGGTCTTCCTGCAATTTATCACAATCTGCTTGAGATTTAACTACTCTGCATAATTTTGTGTCATCCGTAAATGTGATCACCTCATTCATGATACCCCTTTCATTTATATATATATTAAAAAGCACTGGTCAGTACAGATCCCTGAGGCACTCCACTGTTTACCCTTTTCCACTGAGAAAATTGACCATTTAATCCTACTCTCTGTTTCCTGTCTTTTAACCTTTTAATCCACAAAAGACATCACCTCCTATCCCATGACTTTTTAGTTTTTAGAAGCCTCTCATGCAGGACTTGACTTAGCTGTATTTTTTATATTTAAATCATGCTGAAAAATAAATTGTGACCTTTTTGGTGATGGTTGCCCATCTTTCTTCATTTCTACTGTCTATTTAATGCATGCCAACATGCACCCAACTTCTCCTGTTTAGCTTTTTTTGTTTTTTAATACTTATTTCCAGTTTATATTCAACAGATATGCCCAGGTTTGTTTCGCTATTACCAAATACTGCCCTGTTCAAAGTATACTGCAATTAGTGCACAGCTCTGGGAGTACTGTCATGCGAGAGACTTGGGTTTAATTCCTGAGCCTGATAAAGGCAGTGTTCACAGTTTCTGGAAGGGGAGGATATCCTTGCTCAGTAACAATACCCACTTACTAGATTCAAGTTATAGACATACCAGATTGTAGAAGAAGTCACAGTTTCTGGCTCCCGGCCTACTACTTCACAGTGATAATGTGGGTACAAGAGAAAGGGGTTAAAACAAGGGAAAAGCCCCCCATAGTTGAGAAAAATGGCTCCATAGCCAGGTCCACTCAAGCTGAAAGCTTAAATGGAGCAGGAGGAAACAGCCAGGTATTATCACACTTCCAGTATGTTTCCCAATGCTTATTCAAAAGAACATAAGAACATGCCATACTGGGTCAGACCAAGGGTCCATCAAGCCCAACATCCTGTTTCCAACAGTGGCCAATCTGGGCCATAAGAATCTGGCAAGTACCCAAAAACTAAGTCTATTCTATGTTACCGTTGCTAGTAATAGCAGATGAATGGCTGTTCTTTTGCCTCTGTAAAATCAGTGAATCCTGCAGTGTTCCATCATTTGTTATAATCACTGGGAAGCACAGGGTTACTTTAATAAAATCATCACTTTTCCCAAAGCCTTTCCAGTTGCTTCACTGTCTAATTATGCATGCAAAATAATCATGACTCATAATTGTATAATAATAAAGTAAAGGATAGAAATCCCTGGGTATGTTCTTTACTCTCTTTAGCATGATACAGTGAGAAATAAGGGATAGAAATGCCTGGGGATGGTCTGAATTCTCTGCAGTGTGATACAGTGAAGTAGCAGGGATAAAAATGCCTAGTGCCGACCCTTATTCCCTGCAGTAGGATAGAGTGAGATGTAAGGGATTGAAACCCCTGGAGATAGTCTGTATCCCCTGCACAGTGTGATACAGAGAGACAGAAGGGATAGAAATGCCTGGAGATGGTCTGTATTCCCTGCACAGTGTGATGCAGAGACTGGGCCAGTACAAGCCTATTTGGCACCCTAGGTGTACCTTTTGTTATTCATCCCCCAATTTATCTATTAGCGTCATCTCCAGCCTAGCACTCCTTCCTACCCACAGCAATGGCTCCAGGACTGTGCTCTCTTCTTTGGCAGTATTGGCTCTGGTACAGCATCCCTCTGGACCTCACACTGGCAGGATTTTGCCACTCCCAAAATCTTAGCACTCTAGGCGACTGCCTTCTTTGCCTAATGGAAACACCTGCCCTGTACAGAGAAAGAGAAGGCATAGAAATTCCTGGAGATAGTTTGTATTCCTGCACAGTATGATACAGAGAGCTAGAAGGAATTAGAAACCCCTGATGATGATCTTTATTCTTTATAGTGCTCATCGTGGATTAGAAACCCCTGATAATGATCTTTATTCTTTACAGTGCTCATCATGAGATTCAAAAGTAGATATGATAGGAGACATCCTTTATTCTATGCATTATGAGGTCCATACTCAGAAGCTATCTGGCTAACTGAATATTTAGGTACTTATCCAGCTAAATTTTAGCCAAATAGCTTATTTTCCGGCTAACATTTAGCTGGCTAACTTAGGGGTGTTCTGGGGCATTTCAGGACTATCTGGCTAACTCCTATATTCAGAGTTAGCTGGATAACTTATTCAGCTAAGTCTGGTCGTGCCAAAGAGCTGTCCTAAAGTTAGCCAGATAAAGTTATCTTGATAACTTTAAGATAACTGGCTACATTCAATAATGCAGCTGCAATAATACCTCCAAAGTTAGTGAATAAGTTTATCTGGCTAACTTTGATATCTGGAGACAGTGACTGAATATGGACTTCTATATACCTGTATTAAGTACCATTTCCTTTTTTTGCCTCAAACAGAAGCGCGCTATAGGAGGACTCCACTCTATATTGAGTCCTGTTGTTTTGTGCTTGTTCAATGCTGGCAGGATGCTCCTTACTACTACTACTATTGCTACGAGATTGTATCATTTCTAAGTGCTACTAGACTTATGCAGCACTGTATTGACATACATAAGAGAGAGTCCCTACTCCATGCTTACAATTTGGTAAAGATAAACAATCATGACAAACAAGAGTCTGGGATGTGTATTGTAGAGAAGTACTTAGGATTTGAAACAGTTTCAAATTGGAATTAAATATGGCTAGAGAGGGTGCATGATGCACGGATTCAGGAAGTCTATTCCAGGCAAGTGGAAAGTGCAGATTCGGGATTTAATGGTGGAGGAGAAGGGCACAGATATGAGCTACTTGCTCAATGAAGGAGTTCATGAGGAAGAGTTCAGGAAGACAGAAGAGAAGATAAGTAATGAGGAGCTGCAGCATGAATGCATTGATAAACAAGTAAGAAAAGCTTGAACTATATGCAGAAGTGGACAAGGAACGAATGTAGCCACTTGAGAAGAGGAGTTATATGATCATAGTGACACTAAGCATAGGTTTGCTAATATCAGAATAGATCAAATTATTGTCATGGTTTTGCCTGTCATGCAGCCTCACCGTGCCCTAATCCAGTCCACTATGACACGTCCCCATCAGCAGAGGCCTCCAGTGAGCTCTGTTCTGAGCTACCCAATCCTTCTCCTCACTGGCCACCTGACTCAGCCTATGATGCAGCCTCCTTTCCACCAGGGAACCTAGCAAGCTCCTCATCCAGCCTTGCCAAGCTCTGCCTTGCTGCTCACACCACACCCAAGCCCCAGCCCCATTTAACCCTGCCTTGCCAGAACCCAAATGCCATTTCATGGAGTCAGCCTTGGCTGTCTGATCTAGCTGCTCTTGCCTTGCTCTATGTCTTGTGGTCTCCAGGTCTTCTGTCTTCTTGGACCTTTGCCTTATGGCCTATTTAGGTCTTACCTTGCCTTGTGGCCTTAGGCCTTCTATTTCCTTGGACCTTGCTCTGTGGCCTACTCAGGCTTTAACCTTGCCTTGTGGTCTCCGGGTCTTCTGTTACTTTGCACCATGCTCCGTGACCTACTCAGGCCTTTCCTTGCCTTGTGCCCTCTGGATCTTTTGTCTCTTTGCATCTTGCCTTGTGGCCTACTCAGGCCTTACCTTACCTTGTGACCCCTGGGCCTTGCTCTGTGGCTTTCTCAGGCTTCTCCTTGCTTAGTGGCTTCTGAGCCTTATTCTTAGTAGTCTTCAGGCCTTCTGTATTGATGCCTTCAGACTTCAGTGTTATATGTTCTGTGTTGTCCTTGTCTGCTCCTGCCCTAGTCTGCCTTGTTTAGTCCTGTCCTTGTCTGTTTTATTTTTCTGCGTCCACATCAGCATCAGTACTGGTGCATGAATCAGGCCATTTTTGCTTTTCAACTTTGAGTCATTTGATTTCACATTGGCTATGTTATGTCCAATGTCCACCAAACAGAAGAAAGACAACTTCTCTAAGTGCCCCAAGTGCAGCTGCATTATATAAGTCACAGACCCGTATGACAAATTTGTGCTGTCTTGAGTGAGATCACAATGTCTCATATGCTCCACATGTGGGAAGATTATTTTCAGAAGCTGACAAACCCAACTAGTGATCATGGAAAAGCTATTTGGTTTAGATAAGTCTAAATCATCTGCATTGACATTGAGAGCTCCAGGAGCTGCACTGGACACTGGTGGTGCATTAGTATTGAAGAAGCATTGACCTTCATTGACATCAAGCACTAACAAACTTCCTTTTTCCCTTCTAAGTTTCAGAATATATTATCTGTGCAAAACTAAGTCTCACTCTCCACTGGGAATTCTTCTCTAGCAGTTCATACTGGTCTGAACTCCTATTGCCTCTCTTTGGGTGCAGAACCTCTTCGGCTGTGGACAAATACTCACTGGATGCTTGTCCTGCTACTGAGTGTACATCAATTTCTTCACCAACATTATATCTGGCTGAAGCACAAAAGAGAAAAACAATCTGGGGTTGTTTTCCCCTGACTAGAAATCTTACCAAGATTTCTTCTTTTAGCCATTCTTGGCTGCTCCAAACACTCCCTCTCAGAAGATCCAGGGACTCTAACCTTGAGGCCCAGAGCCTAATACTAGGGAAAGCCCAGAAACCTCTGTGCTTGGACTTTTATTCAAACTCCAAAACTTTCAGGCTTCTCTCTTTGGGAAGTGTCTGAAAAACACTATTTCTCATCTGTCCTCACTGTGGTATCCCTATTGGAGTTACATTCCTCCTTAGTAAGGAATTTTTAGTCCCTTTACACACACACAATTCTTCCAGGAGAGTGTACTTGTATTATTCACCCCTTCCTTTTGCTTTGCTTTAGTGTTTCCCAACCAG
The DNA here is from genome assembly GCF_901001135.1 of Rhinatrema bivittatum. Classification (NCBI taxonomy): domain Eukaryota; kingdom Metazoa; phylum Chordata; class Amphibia; order Gymnophiona; family Rhinatrematidae; genus Rhinatrema; species Rhinatrema bivittatum. Next base: position 250,006,262 of record NC_042619.1, read on the forward strand.
TGTGCCATGGCAGATTGGTGTGCCACAGAAAAAAACACTACTGCCTCAGATCCAGGCCACTCTTGGGCTCTGCTCTCAGCACTTTGCATCAACAAGAGACACCAGCAGTGGTTCCTAAACATGTAGGAGTTGCTTTCTGAGAACATGTTAATCATGCATGTCTCTTCTTCCTAGCTACATCTTGAGTCCTGGAGTGTGATAATTAATAGGTAGCATGCAAGGCATGGATAGCCAGGTCCCACTTTGTGCAGTACACTCATTGCTTACAGCACCTTCTCAACATCCCGTTCCAACATCTGTCTTATCCCCAGCCTGTATGAGATAGGGAGAGCTTACACTAAACTCTGGATGTGACTCACTCTGGGGCCGATACAATAAAGTGTACCCAGGCTAGCGCATAGGTTTACACATGGTTGGATGCGCTAGACTAATACCTAATGCAATAAGGAGATTAGAGCGTCCAAAATGCGCACCCAAATAAATGCATAGCCAATAGCGCTCATCACATGTAAATTCCATGTAGATGAGGCTATTAACTATTACCACCCCGATGCAGAAAATCACTGGGTGCCCAATGCGCACTTTTTAATGTGGCAAAATTAACTCCAGTCCCGGAGCTGATGTTAAGTCAATACACGAATCAAGGGCTCATTACAAAATTAAAAATACTGTTCTCTGTGGTTCCTCCTACTTAGTATCATTGTGATAGTTAAATCTCCTGCTTACAGTGTTTAAGAATAAAGGTTTGACGTAAAAACAAATGTCTGGATGCACAATATACATGAACAATATACATGCTCCAGATCAATTCCAGTCTTCGTTTTTCCGCGTGCCCTTTAGCACTGCGGTCCTCGGAGCCCTGTGAGTCTTCTCACAAATTTTCTAAAAAAGTTAGATAAAAATCTAAAGTTTTTCCCACATCGGGTCTCATTCTTGTTTGGAACCGGACGGTGACAAACCTTTTCTCAGAATTTTCATTTTTGGCGCTTCTTTTTCTCAGACTTCTCATCAACGGCTGTCGGTGTTTTTTCAGCATGGCCTCCGGTTTCAAGAAGTGTTCTTGTAACCAGACCATGTCTGTTACAGATCCGCATTCGGAATGTGTAATCTGTCTGGGAGAGAAACATGAAATTTCTTCATGTTCTCAGTGGCAACAAATGACCCCAAAGGGTCGAAAACTTAGACAGGAAAAGATGGCCCAGGTTTTTCAGTTACAGGCATTACCATCACCATCGACTTCCACTAAGTCTCCAACTAAAAAACTTTTACTAAAGAAAAAACACGTCGAGGGATCAGGAGACGCACCGTCATCGACACCATCCTCTGCATCGAAAAGGTCAGTGTTAGAATCCAAACAAAAACATAAGCACAAACACCGCCGAACATCATCGATGCCACCATCGACAGAACCGTTACCAAAATGACCAAAAGTCATCGCCTCGGTATCTGCGTTACCCTCGACGTCAGCGTCACCTTCACTGATGACTACACCGGACTTCACAGCTCTCGTCCAACAACTGGTCCTCGACGCTTTAAAAAAGCAACTTCCGGCGTCATCGCCGATGCCGGTGTAAACACCGATGCCGGCGGGATCGCCGATGCTGGCGGGATCGCCGATGCCTACGTTACCGTCGATGCCGGCGGAACCGTTGATGCCGACGTTATCGTCGATGCCGGCAGAACCACCGATGCCGACCACAACTTCGAGCACAGCAGGACCGCTGATACCATATGTTGGTACTACATCATCGATACCACTATCGATGCCGTCCACCTCCATGCTATCTCCGTCGATAGCGCTGACTTCCAGAATACCAATATCAGAATTCTCCTTCCTCTCCACATCAACGACACCTCTGTCATTGATGAGCAGATCACTGCCTCTTTATACCACTGCTCCCACCGTTCCATACCTTCCCAAAAAGGTACCTCACTCTCAAATATCTACTAAGAGAGCAACATTCATATCAAAAGCACCAATCTCTGAAGATAGGTCCTTGCAGGATATTATAAACAAAAGATATAATGACTTACTATCTTCCTTACCAACTGCACCAGAAGATATTCCACCTGCACATTCACCATCAAATGATCCTTTACCAGGACCTTCTGGGATACATCTTACTCAAAAGGTCACCCCACCTCATCAACCAACTCCTTATGATTCCTGGTCTGACACAGATACCGAACCATCATCAGAGGAGTTTATGTTGGACCCGTCTCCGCCACCTGCTTCAAAGCAGTCACCACCGGAAGATTTTACTTTCCAGTCATTTGTCCTGGAAATGGCAGATAATATCCCTTTTCAGTTGCATACCGAACAGGACAATAGACAACAAACTCTAGAAGTTCTTCAATTTGTTGATCCCCCTAAGCACACTCTTGCTATACCTGTCCATGACATACCACTGCAATTGCAACAACGTCTTTGGGAGCATCCTTGTTCAGTCCCGGCAGTGAACAAACGCATAGAGTCTACATATTTAGTGCAACCTTCCTCTGCATACCAAAAAACACAGCTTCCCCACCACTCGGTAGTTGTGGAATCAGCCCAAAAGAAATCTCGACGGACAAGGGCCCATTCATCAGTCCCTCCAGGGAAAGACAATCGGTTCCTTGACCAACTAGGCCGAAAGGTATACCAAGGAGCAATGCTGAATTCCAAAATATTAGCATACCACCTGTACATGACGCAGTACCACAGAAACTTGTGGAAGCAGATAGAAGAGTTTGTGCCCTCTTTACCTACACAGTATCAAGAAGCTGCACAAGCTATTATACAAAAAGGATTTAATGCGGGCAAACATGAAGTTCGAGCCGCATATGACAGCTATGACACCGCCTCACAAGTGGCCGCATCTGGAATAGCTGCAAGACGCTGGGCCTGGCTTAAAGCATCTGATTTAAGACCAGAAGTACAAGACAAACTGGTTGATCTTGCCTGCCTGGGGGATAACCTGTTTGGTTCAAAAGTACAGGACGCTATCTCCCAATTACGGGAGCATACAGAAACGCTAAGGCAGTTATCCGAAATGCCACAGGACCCTTCTACGCATACCACCAGACGGCCACCACGAAGGGATACCAGAAGACCATTCTTCCGACAGCGTAAATATTACCCCCCATCGTCTAGACCGAGACCTTCTAGATCTCAGCAAAGACCTCAACAACGGCAACAAAGAACTCAAAGACCAGCACCAGCCCCTCAAACTGGACCTGCCACTGGCTTTTGAAATTATACCCGGAGAACAGAGCCCACATGCCAATCTTTACCCAACTCTACCAGTAGGCGGAAGATTACAACAATTTTACATCAATTGGACATCGATAACGTCAGACCAATGGGTCCTGTCTATCATCCACAAAGGATACCATCTCAATTTCAATTCAATCCCTCCAGATTTTCCACCAAAGCCTTCTCATTTTACCGAAGATCACATTCTTCACCTTCAAATAGAATTATCCGCCCTTCTGAGTGCCAGGGCAATTCAAAAAGTACCCCGGGCCCAGCAGGGCAGAGGATTCTACTCCCGCTATTTCTTCATTCCAAAGAAAACCGGAGGCCTTCGTCCCATACTAGACCTCAGAAATCTCAACAAATTTCTAAAAAGAGAAAAATTCAGAATGATATCCTTGGCATCATGCTTCCACTCCTTCAACAAGGAGATTGGCTCTGTTCTCTGGACCTTCAAGATGCTTACGCTCACATTCCAATTTTTCCCCCTCATCGCAAGTATCTACGCTTCATGGTAGGAAATCAACACTTCCAATACAGAGTTCTACCATTCGGTCTTGCCTCTGCTCCCAGAGTATTCACAAAATGTCTGGCAGTAGTAGCTGCACACTTACACAAACAAGGTGTTCATGTCTTCCCATATCTAGACGATTGGCTCATAAGAAGTCAGTCCCAAGAAGGAGCTATAACTTCTCGGAATCACACAATTGCAGTACTTCACAACATGGGATTTCTCATCAACTACCCAAAATCCCATCTACTTCCTTCTCATCTTCTCCAATTCATAGGAGCAGAGTTAAACACTATCATTGCAAAAGCCTTTCTACCAAGCGATCGAGCAGAAAAGCTATACCTCTTGGCAAAGTTGTTACATTCTCAAAAACAAGTAACAGCTCACCAAGTACTAACACTATTAGGCCACATGGCTTCCACAGTTCACGTCACTCCTATGGCAAGACTCGCCATGAGAGTAACCCAATGGATCACAATGGATCACAATGGATTCAAGCCATTGGATCACAATGGATCACAATGGATTCAAGCCATTCAACCCTTGCACTCTCCAATCCAAATCACACAACTACTTCGTTCATCTCTCCTTTGGTGGATGGACAAGGGCAATTTACGCAAGGGACGGCACTTCCAGCAGCCAGTCCCATAAGTAACGTTAACTACAGTTGCGTCCACCTTGGGTTGGGGAGCTCATATAGACAATCTCCAAACTCAGGGAACATGGACAAAACTCGAAGCAACGTTTCAAATCAATTTTCTAGAACTTCGAGCTATACCTTATGCACTTCATGCGTTCAAGTACTGCCTTTCACACAAGACTGTTCTAATCCAAACGGACAACACAGTAGCCATGTGGTACATCAACAAACAGGGAGGTACGGGCTCGTATCTCCTCTGTCAAGAAGCCGCACAGATTTGGGGATGGGCCCTGAACCATTCAATGTTCCTCCGTGCCACCTATCTTGCAGGCATTCAAAATGTGGTGGCGGATCGCCTCAGTCGTCACTTCCAACCACACGAGTGATCCCTGGATCCCTCAATAACGACCAGGATATTTCAGCGTTGGGGTCAACCAACGATAGACCTGTTTGCGTCACATCTGAATCACAAAGTGGACAATTTCTGTTCTCTACACAAACAGAAGAACAAGCCAGCCAAGGACGCCTTTGCTCGCCCTTGGAACTCAGGCCTACTATACGCGTATCCTCCGATACCACTTATAACCAAAACTCTAGTGAAGATATGACAAGACAAAGGGTCCATGATACTCATAGCCCCGTATTGGCCTCGACAAGTATGGTTTCCCACACTTCTAGAACTCTCAGTCAGGGATCCCATTCGTCTGGGAGTAGCTCCCACTCTCATAACTCAAGATCAGGGTCGGTTGCGCCATCCCAACCTCCAATCCCTAGCCCTGACAGCATGGATGTTGAAAGCTTAATCTTACAACCACTTAATATTTCATCCAATATATCTCAAGTGCTTATAGCTTCACGTAAACCTTCCACACGAAAGAACTATTCTTCTAAATGGAAGAGATTCACTGTGTGGTGCAGGCAAAATACTATTAATCCTTTCACCTGCCCCACTACTTCTCTTCTAGACTATTTATACCATCTTTCAGAATCTGGTCTCCAGACTTCATCTGTAAGAGTTCACTTAAGTGCAATCTGCTTACCATAACAAAATAGGAGATGCTCCAATATCTACACAACCTCTTATCACCAGGTTCATGAGAGGTTTAACTCAACTTAAACCACCAATTCGGCCTCCAGTCACATCATGGGACCTGAACTTGGTTTTATCAAGACTCATGCGTTCCCCTTTCGAACCCATAGATTCTTGTGATCTTAAATTTCTCACATGGAAAACTATCTTCCTCATAGCCATTACATCAGCTAGGAGAGTAAGTGAGTTACAAGCACTGGTCACATATGAACCTTACACTAGGTTTCTACATAACAGAGTGGTTCTCCGAACACATCCAAAATTCCTTCCCAAGGTAGTTACGGAATTCCACATTGAATCAATCCATAGTTTTACCCACATTCTTTCCAAGGCCTCATTCTCATCAAGGAGAACGAGCCTTTACACACCTTGGACTGCAAACGTGCATTGTCGTTCTACATAAACCACACAGCAGTCCATAGGAAGTCTAAACAACTTTTTGTTTCTTATGACCCAAACAAACCAGGTAAAGCTGTGGGTAAACAAACCTTATCAAACTGGCTAGCAGATTGCATACAATTTTGTTATGAACAAGCGGGCCTTCCTCTCCAAGGGCGAGTAACGGCACATGCAGTTAGAGCAATGTCAACCTCAGTAGCACACTACCGTTCAGTGCCAATCCTTGACATCTGTAAAGCTGCAACATGGAGTTCTCTTCACACCTTTGCATCTCACTATTGTCTAGACAAAGAAGGAAGACAAGATTCAGCCTACGGACAATCCGTTTTAAAGAACTTGTTTCCAGTGTAATCCCAACTCCTTCTACATCCAACCTGCTGGGATCTTCAGCTGATTCATTTCAATCAACAATACTCCACTGTTGACTCAATCACAAATGACTCAGCCTCTAGCTTGCTAATCACCCATATGTGAGGACTAGCATCCTGCTTGTCCTGGGATAAAGCAAAATTGCTTACCTTGTAATAGGTGTTATCCCAGGACAGCAGGATGTAGTCCTCATGAAACCCACCCGCCACCCCACGGAGTTGGGTCCGATACGTTTTATTATTTTATTTTTTGCTAAAGCTTATTGCTACATACGAGACTGGAGTGAGACCCCTGTGGCAGGGAATATTATGGCATGCCGGGCATGCTCAGTAGCCTCAGGCAGCCAGTCAAAAGTTTATAGAAACTTTGACAGATGTTTTCCCGCGTTCGGGCTCCATCAGTGACATCACCCATATGTGAGGACTACATCCTGCTGTCCTGGGATAACACCTATTACAAGGTAGCAATTTTGCTTGTTTGCCCCTCGCTTCCTTTTCTTTGAAATTTGGAAGGGAGACTGTTGGGGCTTTCATCACCTCCAAAGCTCTTCTTTTGGCCAAATGAATCCTCTCCATCTCCATACTGTCTGCTCTGTGGAGGTTGGTATGCTACACAACATTTTTATTAATGTAATTGTGCCTTGCACTTGAAAGGTTGCAAAACAATGCTTTTACCCTGTTGTCTGTCTTCAGGCTTTCTTAAGCATTGTCCCTTTCCCTATTTTCATTAGAGACTCTTGGACCTTAATCCACTGCTTTTTCTCAGGATGTAACTCAAAGGGGCCTGCTCACATCACTTGACAACCCTGTGCACACTGCGTGAACTATGGCTCCTACCATCTAATGCTACTGTGAGCTCCATATTACCACCAGTGCACTCCTTCCATCTCCATACTAACTTATAATTAACCAAAGGAGTAAAAAAATGAAAAATTAAATACCCCTGTTATATGATCTCACTCAACCATATAGATACTTCATTCAGATTGTGATGACTTGCAGGAAGACCTTCTGAGACTGGAAAATTGGGCATCCAAAAGGCAGATGAAATTTAATGTGGATAAGTGCAAGGTGATGCATATAGGGAAAAATAACCCATGCTATAGTTACACAATTTTAGGTTCCATATTAGGAGCTACCACCCAAGAAAGAGATCTGGGCCTCATAGTGGATAACACATTGAAATCATCGGTTCAGTGTGCTGCGGCAGTCAAGAAAGCAAACAAAATGTTGGGAATTATTAGAAAGGGAATGGTGAATAAAACGGAAAATGTCATAATGCCTCTGTATCGCTCCATGGTGAGATCGCACCTCGAATACTGTGCACAATTCTGGTCACCGCATCTCAAAAAAGATATAGTTGCGATGGAGAAGGTACAGAGAAGGGCAACCAAAATGATAAAAGGAATGGAACACCTCCCCTATGAGGAAAGACTAAAGAGGTTAGGACTTTTCAGCTTGGAGAAGAAACGGCTGAGGGGGGATATGATAGAGGTGTTTAAAATCATGAGAGGTCTAGAACGGGTAGATGTGAATCGGTTTTTTACTCTTTTGGATAATAGAAAGACTAGGGGGCACTCCATGAAGTTAGCATGTGGCACATTTAAAACCAATCAGAAAAAGTTCTTTTTCACTCAACGCACAATTAAACTCTGGAATTTGTTGCCAGGGGATGTGGTTAGTGCAGTTAGTGTAGTGGGGTTTAAAAAAGGATTGGATAAGATCTTGGAGGAGAAGTCCATTACCTGCTATTACTTAAGTTGACTTAGAAAATAGCTACTGCTATTACTAGCAACAGTAACATGGGATAGACTTAATTTTTGGGAGCTTGCCAGGTTCTTATGGCCTGGATTGGCCACTGTTGGAAACAGGATGCTGGGCTTGATAGACCCTTGGTCTAACCCAGTATGGCATGATCTTATGTTCTTATACATTTGAGTGACCTTCATATAGCACATTCCGGGCATGAAAACATTTTAATTCCCAGTGAAGTACAGTGTTTCAGTATATTCATTGGTCACAAGATATGCTCCATACTACTCATTTTTAAATATATTTAGTAATGCAATTTAAAAACTGCTGTGCAATAACCTTATCTTAATGCATCAATTCAGTGGAAAGGCAGTCAACACCAGTGCACCCTGTTTAGTTTCCAAAAATAATGGAAGAGTCATTTGAGCATGTGTCAATGTCATCAATGTATCATCTTTAACTCTTGCTGACTAATAGCCTGATTTTGTTTTATTTTGAGAATGAGAGGTTCCAAAGTAAGAATAAAAAGAAGCGATGACAATGGGCATCCCTACTTAGTGCCCCTGCCCAAGCTAAAACTTCCAGAAATAGTGCCATTGATACAAATCTGAGCCTTTGGGCTACAATACAATAGCTGTATTACTTGTTAAATATCCCCGAGAAAGCCAAATATCATTAATACACCTTGTAACCACACCCAAGCCACCCTGTCAAACGCTTTCCCTACTATCATGGGATCCTTCAATTTGGAATGAGTGTATGCTTCTAAAACTAGAAGTAGTCTCCGGATATTTGCTGATGATCTTTTTCCATACACAAATCCAGTTTGTTCTAGCAAAATTCTTCAGCATAATTGTTTTAAGTCTATTGGTAATGATTTTGGCATATATCTTAATGTCCTTATTCAATAATAAGATAGGTCTGTAAGATCATGGATCTTTTGAATCTCTACCCTGTTTAGGTAAAACCGCAATGGAAGCTAACTGCATGGTTTCAGCCATTAACTCTTTATCTAGCATGTATCTGAATAGTTCTCAACAGCAGTGCTATGGAGTTTTGTAACAATTTATAAAACATAGCGGATATCCCATCTTGTCCTGGCGATTTATACAATTTTAGTTCCTGGATTATTAGATTAACTTAATCTTCTGAAACTGCTGGTCTATTTAGCAATTTGAGGTTAGCTTCTGATAATTTGGGAAGTTGTAAACCATCCAGAAACTTTTGTTTATTATTGTCATATATGGTCTCTGTTGCGACTCCGGGTCGGCCCCGGAATCGCCACCTACCCCGCCGGGGTCCTGGCCGGGTTCCGCGCTCCCCGGGCCTCCGGGCACCTCTGCCGCCGCGGGCCCGGCGTCCTCCCATCTCGCCCGGGCCTGCAGCTACCTCTGCCTCTGCTTCCACGCCGCGCCGGAGCAGCCGGCGTTCCTCGGCGGTAGGCCCCGCCCCCTAGATGCGCGCGCGCGGCTCTGGCCAGAATTAAAGGGGCCAGCGCGGGAGGAACATGGGGGACGCCCTCTGATGACGTCAGACGCTGCAGGGTATGTAAACCCTGCAGTCTGACTAAGCCTTTGCCTTGCAACGAGGTTCCCAGGTTTTCCCTGTCTCCAGTTGCTGCGTTCCTGTATCCTTCGGCTTCTTCTTGGCTTCTGACCCCGGACTGGCTTGCGGTGATTCTTGGCTTCTGACCCCGGACTGGCTTGCGGTGATTCTTGGCTTCTGACCCCGGACTGGCTTGCGGTGACTCTCTGGCTTCTGACCCCGGACCGGCTTACGTTGACTCTTTGGCTCCTGACCTCGGACTGGCTTACGGTGATCCATTGGTTCCTGACTCTGGACTGGCGAGCGACGACCCTTCGGCAATCAACCTCGGACTTCATCCGACTCGGCCCCCGCGGGTCCTCCTAAGTCCCAGCGGCCGGGTTCCTACAGGCTCCTCCTGGGGGGACTTCGGCTTCCAGGGTGAATCTCCTAAGACCCAGCGGCCGAACTCCTACGAGCTCCTCTCGGGGGAGGATCGGTTTCCAGGGCGAAGATCTTCTCACTACTGGACCAGCTCCATCGTCTCCATCCTTCTCGCCAAAGCCCTTGGTCGCATAGGGCTTCCAGAGTTCCTGCTTCGGCCAGTTCCGAGCCCGTCTGTGCCGCCTCCCGGTCGGGGCCACTGCTGTCACCATCTACAGCAACTTCTCCTCTGGTTCCGATCGGCCCAAGGGTCCACGAATCCAACAGTCTCTATTATACAGATTTTGATAAAGGCCTTAAATATTTCACTAATCCCACCAGTAGAAGTAATAAAATCCCCATTTGTGTCTTTTATTCCACAAATATAATTAGACTTCCTTTGGCTTTTGTTGCTTGCATATATCCTGGTTGATTAAGAAACTGAAATAATTTATACTTGAACATGAATATGAAGAGAGGTTGAAGAACCTAAATATACCCTGGAGGAGAGGAGGTGCAGGGGAGATGATACAGACCTTCAGATATCTGAGAGGTTTTAATGATGCACAATCAACAAACCTTTTCCGTTAGAAAGAAATCAGTAGAACTTGGGTCACATAATGAAACTCCAGGGAGGATGACTCTGAATCAACATCCGGAAATATTTCTTCATAGAGAGGGTGGTAGATGCCTGGAATGCCCTTCCAGAGGAGGTGGTGAAGCCAAAAACGGTGAAGATTTCAAATGGGCATGGGATAAACACTTGGATTCCTAAAGGCTAGAGGATGGAAATGAAGAAAAGAATGCATGGGGGTAACTTGCTAGTGTGGCAGTTACTACCCTTAACCAATAAACCTTCATACTGTTGATGCAACTCCATCATTTCTCTCTTCTTCAATGGCAGGGGGAAAAGAGTAAAAAAGGAATTAGATTCAGAGAGCAACCATCAAGGACATTGAATTTTATGGTCTGGGAAAACAAATAAGCATGGCGGTAACTTGCTGATGTGGCTGTTACTACCCTTAACTAGGGGTGTGCATTCGTTTCCTATGTATTGATAATCCGCAACGTATAGGGCCATATTCGTTGTATTCATGGGGAAGCGAAACGTATTGCAATTCCCCACAAATTCAACGAATCTTCGCCGAATTATTCAGCCGTCTAAAGGAGCGAATTTAAACAAACCCCCCACCCTCCTGACCCCCCCAAGACTAACCAAAACTCCCTGGTGGTCCAGCGGGGGGTCCGGGAGCCATCTCCTGCACTCATGCCCACGGCTGCTGGTATTCAAAATGGCACCGATAGCCTTTGACCTTACTATGTCACAGAGGCTACCGGTGCCATTGGTCACATGGTAGGAGCTATGGCTGGCTGGCGCCATCTTGTGCAATGGATGGCACCAGCCATCCATTGCTCCTACCATGTGACAGGGGCCGACCAATGGCACCGGTAGCCCCTGTGACATAGTAAGGTGAAAGGCTATCGGTGCCATTTTGAATACCGGCAGCCGAGGGTGTGAGTGCAGGAGATGGCTTCTGGACCCCCTGCTGGACCACCAGGGAGTTTAGGTAAGTCTTGGGGGGGTCAGGAGGGTGGGGGGTTGTAGTTAATTCAATTTTAGCCAGGAAACGAATAAGAATTAACACATGATCGTATCGGGGGCCCCCTTGCTGAATGCAACGTATCTGCACCCCCGACGAATACAAATCCCGAATGCAATGTATGGCGTCCCTCTGCACATCCCTACCCTTAACCAATAAGCCTCATACTTTTGATGCAACTCCGCTTCAACAGCAAGAGGTAATGGGGAATTGGACTCGGACAGCAACCAACAAGGACCCTGACTTTGACGGTCTGAGATACTGATAAGTATGGGAATAACCTGTATGGCGCGGCAAATAACTACCATAAGTTTGCTGGGCAGACTGGATGGACCATTTGGTCCTTTTCTGCTGTCATTTCTATGTTTCTATATGTATGCAGCTAAATTCTAGCCGCATAACGAAGTCGGAGGCATTCTAGGGGCCGGTGGGAGGCATTTCCAGGCAGAGCAAGGTTAGCATAAGTTATTCAGTTAGCCACATAACGTATGTGGCTAACTCTGGTCAGGTCACCGGGCTGCTCGAAGTTAGCCAGTTAGACATAACCGGCTAACTTTAAGATAACCAGGTATATTCAGCGGTGCAATTATGCCACTGAATATACCCTCCTAGTTAGCCAGATATGTTTATCCAGCTAACCAGCCGAACTGCACAGTTGCTCAAAACGAATCCTTATGTGTTCTGTGAAATATTTCCTTCCAGTTTTAAACAAGCTACGAGACAGTGTCCTCAGGTGCCTTGTATAGTTCTTGTTGTAAAAGGCAAAATAATCATAGTTCCCTATTTATTTTCTGAACAACTTTCAGGATTTTGTATACCTCTCTCATACAGAAACCTGAATGTAGGCTGATTGGAGTGCCTGAGAAGTGGAATATAAATCAAATAAATAAATAAACAGCTTAAGGGTGGATGGGCAATCTCTGCTTCCATTACCATTTATCCTTATCCTTAATCAGACCCTGTAGGGGGACCCCTCTAGACATTGGGACCAGGCACCTGCTTAATTTTCTCCTCCCCTTCTCTCTGAATCCATCACTGTTCTCATATCTCACCATTGTCATCTTTATTTCAGCTGAAGAGTTGTCATTTTTTGAGTCTCTCTTCTTTTTGAAGTTGTTCCATACCATTTATCATTTTTGCTCCTTTCTGTACATCTTTTAGGTACCTTCCACCTTTTTGAGATAGGGTGACCATAGCTGATCTTTTCCCTTCTCTTGCTCTATGTTTGGGCTGCTGTGGTCTTTCACCAGGTGTCTGTGTTCAACCTAAGCATTGCACCATCACTCCTGGGCTCCTGGCCTCCTGTTTTGTACACACTTACCCCCTCTGGCTCAGGTCCAAACTGCCCATCATCCTCTCTGATTGTAAATTTTCTGTTGGCCACCATGCAGTTTCTTATATTTATTCACTTGTTTGGGATAAAATAGTGCATCTTTATTTATAACCCTTATTTTTAAGAAAATTATTTGCTTGTCATTTAGTTGTTAATTTCATACCTTACATGTGGTTCCCTTGGTTGCAGAAGTGAAATTAGATAGACCTAAAGGAAGGATGTTTTCTTGCTTCATTCCTTCTTCATAGAACTCCCTCCCCAAAGAAGTCTGTCTTAGATCTGTTCACCTCCTTTTCAGATATTTAACAAGCCTATGTAGATTTATTTATTTAAATATTTTAGACCACTTAACCTTACTAAGCGGTTTACAATAAAAACATTCAAAATAATCAAATACATAAAAACAGTAATAGTACAAAATTATTAAGAATATGAAACAAATCTATATACAAAAGGACAAATGACTTAAAAATTACAAAAATCAAACACACAAAATATAAAAACATAAAAATCACTGCATATATTACAGGCCTCTGCTCATTAGTTCCACTTCTTGGCTACCAGTATTCTGCAAAAATTCAGTAAAAAGGATTTAATCAGTATTGTGCTCCCCAGCTGCCGCAGGCCCACAACCAGGTTCACTCACCCTCAGTGCCGGCTCTCTGGCCTGGCCCCTTCTCCTTTGGTGGCGGTGGGCAGTGGCTCCCGCTCCTGTTCTGCTCTTTCGCCTCCTGGAGTGCTCCATGTGGTGGGGAATCACTCTGGGCCCGTCTAGGCCTCTCCCTCACCACGCAGCCAGATGTTGCTGCCTCCTGACTGGCCTTGATGGCCTTAGGTGTGCACGCGACTCCTCTGAATTTAAAGGGACTGCGGCAGGAAAGCCACCCGTGGCCCCTTCTGATGACGTCTACAATCCCTCCTATATAAGGCAAGTTCCGGCTGTCAGAGCTTGCCTTGCCAACAGGTCTCCATGCTGTTCAACTGTGCTCTGCATTCCTCATCCTGCTTCAGTTATGGTTCCTGACCCTGCCTCAGTTCCAGCACCAGTTCCTGCCTCCATTTCCCTTTCGTATGGATTCCTCAGTTCTGACCCATTGCCTGTACTCAACTTCGTACCTTGCTGCCTGCCTCTGACCCTTTGCCTGGAATCGACCTTGTGCCTTGCAGCCTGCCTCTGATTCTTTGCCTGGACCCAACCTGTGCCTGACGCAGGTTTCATCTTCCTGACTGGATTCCTCTCCGCGCCCAGTTGCCTACCACTCGCCAGGTCTCTGGTCCTGCCTCTCAGTCTCGCCAGCTGCTTCCCGCAGTTGGACTCCTTTGATAGTTGCTGCCCTTTGGTGTGTCACCCTCAGGCCATTCTTATGGGATCATCCACCTGGAGGCCCATCTAAGTCCAGCTGGCCCCGGCACCCAAGGGCTCAAACTGTGGGGAACGAGAGCTGGTATTGGCGAAGCTCCAGCTGGCCTCCGCTTCCCATCCGGCCTTGCCTCCCAACAGTGGGGACCTTTGGGAGTTTCTCCCACAGGTGGCGCCAAAACCACCTTGGGCTAAGGGTCCACCTCCGCAACAAATCATAGGCCTGCTGGAATAAATGTTTTAACCAGTTTTCTACATTTTAAAAGAGATGTTTTGGATTTAATATTATCTAGCAAGATATTCCAATTGGCTGTCCTTGTACATAAAATAAACACTCTCGAGATTCGTCAAATCTTACTTGCTTGAATAAAGGAACACATAGTAGGATTTTATCTAAGGCTCCTTTTGGATTGATAGATTTTTAGTGCAGCATTGATGACTGGAGGGGCTAATCCATTTATACACTTGAAGACTAAAATCAATATTTTAAATTTTATGCACCAAGAAATTGGGAGCCAATGAAGTTCAGTAATCTTGGGAGTAATATGTTGTTTAATAGGAGTACCAGAGAAAATGCGTGCTGTGGCGTTCTGAACTTATTGCATGGTTTGTTAAGTAGTAAAGGCAATCCCAAATATAAAGAATTACAATACCAAAAGGTAAAAGTACTAAAGTGTGCATTATAATTTTTAAATTAGTTTTATTTACAAAAGGGCACAATCTCCAAAGAAGGCACAGTGTGTAAAAAGCACTCCTCATGACTTTGTTAACCTGCAGATGCAAAGTCAATTTAGAATCCATTGTAATACCCAAATTGCGTACTTGGGAGAAGATAGGGACTATACACTTTGAATCATCAAGTTCTTAGGGATATCATATGAAGGACATCTCGCTAAGTACAAGATTTTGGTTTTAGCCATGTTGAGTACTAGTTTATTTTGAGATAACCAGGATTTTAAGGTGAACATACATTCAGTAATCCTTTTGAGTAAAACATCAGAAGAGTTTTTCAGGGATAAAAAACTGAACGCCATCTGCATAAAGGCAAAAACTGATGTCAAGTATATGTATTTATTTATTTATATTTCTATACCGTTCTCTAGGCAATGATAGTGGTTCACAGCAAAACGTACATCAATATAAAACAGTAATTCCAATAGCAATAATTACAAAATGTATAGGTATCAAAATTTCTAATAAAATTTCATTATACATGAAACAATAATCTCCCAGCATTAAGTACCTATATTTCTGTTTCGCCCTCCTTTTCATAGCCGACATATGCAAGACCAAATAATTATGTTTTTAAATCTTTCTTAAATGGCTTTATATCCTTCTGGACACGTAATTCGACTGGCATTGAGATCCATAGTTTTGGCCCAACAGTTAAGATCGCTCTTTCCCTCACCTCACTTTTAGGCCTGTATTTTCTAAAATCACAGGCCTTTGAGAATCGCACGGTACCAGGGGGTGGGGGGGCGAAGCGGGGAGCGGGCCTGCGAAAGCCGGCAGTGATCGCACCACTGCGGTGTTATCACTGCCAGCTTTCGCAAACCAATAGCGCCACCGTGAAAGGTGGCGCTATTGGACGCGTTACTGGCGGCGATAAGGGTTCTTACCTTTTCACCGCCAGTGATGTCTCTGCTGCGTCTGCCCCAGTGCCGCCCCGATTCCTCCCCTTCCAGTGCTGACACCGCCCCAACTCCGCCCCGATCTAGGGACTTTTCGCGTGCGATCCCATTAGAAAATTACCCCCTTAAATGTGTGGAATGTAGTGAAGGTATTTGTAATAATCCCTTATTGGCCGATCTTAGGTTTCGTTGTTGTGTGTATAAATTCAGCATTGCGCTTAGCCAATTAGTATTATTTTTGTTGATCATATTGTGGAGTATACATAATATTTTGTAATATACCCTGAATTTAACCGATAACGAGTGTAATGATTTCAGAATTGGTGTAATATGGTCATATTTATTATTACCTGACAGAATTCTTGCAGTGGCATTTTGCAGCAATTGCAGGGCTCTGGTTGTATTTTCTGGCAATCCAAATAATAATGAATTACAGTAGTCAAATTCAGTGAATATAAGGGTTTATTAGACAGTCCTGAAATCATCATATTTTAGTAGTGGCTTCAGTTGTTTTAGTATAGTTTATTATAACCATTTTTTATTTTGTTTGAAATATGCTTCTTCTGTGTAAAATTGCTATCTATTATAATTTCAAGGTTA
The DNA here is from genome assembly GCF_901001135.1 of Rhinatrema bivittatum. Lineage (NCBI taxonomy): Eukaryota > Metazoa > Chordata > Amphibia > Gymnophiona > Rhinatrematidae > Rhinatrema > Rhinatrema bivittatum. The sequence goes on from NC_042619.1 coordinate 250,022,729, forward strand.
TGTGCTTGTTCCGTCAGTTCTATTTTAGTAGAATCTATCAAGAAATATGTAGGGGTTTTTGTGTGAATCTTTCTGTTTAATAGCACGATTTCTGTCTTTTGTTTATTGAGAACTAACTTCATATATTTTAGTAATTGCTGTATTGCAGAAATATAAACTTCTAAGATCTTTAGGGAATGTTCGATTGATGTTTCTGTTGGGACTATAAACTGAACATCATCAGCATAGATGTAGTAGCTTATTCCCATTTCTGTCAGCAAATGGCACAGTGGAAGCATGTATATTTTAAAAAGGGTCACCGATAGTGATGATCCTTGAGGTACTCCTTTATTCATATGTATTGAACTAGAGGAGGCACATCCTGTTCTCACTTGATGTGTTCGATTTTATAGAAAAGACTTAAACCATTTTAATGTTTTTCCAATTACGCCAATTTCTATCAATCTTTGAGTCATGATGTTATGATCCAGAATATTAAAGGCTGCTGATAGGTCTAATAATACCAGTATATATGATTATCCAGCATCAAATCCCCAAGGTACTGTGTGGGTCAAAGCTAATAATTGAGTTTCAGTACTACAGTTTTTTCTGAAGCCGAATTGAACTGGAAATAATATATTATTTGTATCAATATGAGCTGTTAATTGTGGATGGATTACTTTCTTCATTATTTTGGCAATAGCTGGTAGAGTTGTTATTGGTTTATAATTGTTTAATGCCTTTCTGTCAATATTGTTTCCTTTTAAAATTGGTTAATTGATGCGCATTTCAATAAGCTAGGGATTTCACCTCGATAACAATAAGTTCACCAACTTTGTGATACATGTTATCACCAATTCAGATATTGACTTTAATGAAATAATGGGTAACACATCTAATGGATGGTTGGCTGGATTTAAGCTCTTTAATATTTGCTGAACTTCTAATTCTGATGTATATTCAAATACTGACCATGGCGGTATTTCTGCCACCTGTAGAGTTAAGATACCCAATCCTGGCAAATTATTCTTATATCACAAACCAATTAACAACTAACACATATATTGTGACATCAATATAATTCAATAATCTTTATTAGTGAAAATATGAAAACACTCACAAATTATCCATAATACCCCACACAATAGATATTATATTTTAATAAAACATCACACAATATTTAAACATCACCCATCCAACACATATCATACATACATTCCACATTCAATCTCTCATAAAAACCATCTCCCAATTTCTAAACATTCAAATTAAACATTAAATACAAATCTTTCCATTGCACATCATCAAATGTAGATACAATACACTTTTATAAGCAGAAAGAGTTATATTGCACATTAATCCTCGCGTTACAAGAACGTCAATCCTCTTGATCTTTTTTGTTCTCTCCAGGAGAGCTTTTTCAAACAATCTCCTACTGCTCATGTATCCAACATCTATTTAAAGGGGTTTCTAAAAACATTCACACAAAATTTTTTTAACAAAATTCAGTTAACACATTTTATACTGCTAATTAATCAGAAAAAGTTTTCCAAGAAACTCTCATACCTGCACGTCCCAAAGAGCTTGCCCAGACGTACAGGTCAGCACATCCCCGATCTTTGTATCAAAGTGTGTCAATTGTTCAAAAGCATAAAACACATCTCTCAAATGTTTCCAAACTGGAAATAGAACGAATCAGAACATATTCAAGTCAAAAAACTTCCCCCAGGAGTTTACCAATATGCAAGACAATCAAGATTCCTTACCTTCCTTATCTCAGGCGAAAAAACGTCATCACCTCATCTCAAAGAAAAACGCCGCCATTGAGTGCATCAACGGAAGTAGTCAAACCCTTTCTCTTACATCCTTTTAAATCGCGCTACACCAATCAGAGCCCAGCCTGCGACTAGCTCCACCTCTTAAAGTATACCGAAACAAAACCAATCAATAATGTTACTAATCCAAAAAACAATCGCCACCCCCAAGCTAGCCAAATTTAACCAGTCACTAAAGAGCAATCAATAAAGCTTTGTAGCCTAAATGAAACCTAAAAACAGGTAACCCAATCAATCCTATCGTTTAATCCTTTTGGCCATAAAGTCTGTAAATTGAAAATCCATCGCTGTTCTTTCTGCAACAGTATCTTATTTATATTACCACCCCGTCTGACAGAGACTTTCTGAAGCACAAAAAAACGAAGTTCATCTACCGTATGGTTAAACTCTCGCTAGTGTTTCACTAAAGGAGCTGTCTCCACCACATTTCTTATTCTGCTACAATGCTCTAGGATTCGAAGTCTCACCATTCTTGATGTTTTTCCTACATATAACAGCCCACATGGGCACTGCACAACATATACTACCGAACTTGTTTGGCATGTAGTAAAATGCTTCAAAAAGAATTTTTTCCCAGAAGCAGGATGTGAAAAATCCTTCATTGATAAACAAAGTTTGCATACACTACATTTAGTGCAAGGATAATGCCCACCAACCTTATCCATTTGTTGCTCACTACCTCCCAAATCCGAGTGAACTAAAATGTCTCTCAAATTCCTAGATCTCCTAAAAGAAAACATAGGGGGATCCTGCATACCCACAAAACCACTCACAAGATGCCAATGATTTTTAACAACCTCAATGAGGTCCCCAACTCGATTCGAATAAGGTAACACACATACCAAAGCTGGTGCATTCTGTTTTGGCTTTGGTTGTAATAATAAATCTCTGTTAATATATCGAGCTCTTTTATAAGCCTTCCTCACTATACGTGTAGGATAACCCCTTGCACTAAATCTTTCTTGCAAACCTTGTGCATGAATCTTGAAAGATGGTATATCAGAACAGATCCTTCTTATCCTAAAGAATTGCCCTACCGGGATATTTTCTCTAATATGCTTGGGATGAAAACTGTTAAAATGTAACAATCCATTCCTATCAATTGGTTTGCGGTATAACTCAGTGACAAATTTACCACCCTTCTTTCCCACTTTCATGTCCAAAAATGAAACCCATTGAGTCTGGACATCACAGGTAAACCTCAGATTTATATCTTGTCCATTCAAATAGTGAAAAAATTCTTCAAATTCACATTGCGTACCAGACCAAATAACCAGGACATCGTCAATATAACGGCACCATAACCTTACATGCTTGTACCATAGTGAAGAATAAACAAACTTGTCCTCAAATGCTGATACGTACAAGCATGCAAGGTCAGGTGCCATCGTCGCACCCATAGCGGTGCCATGCACCTGCTGATAGAAATCATTTTGAAACATAAAGTAATTCTTAGTGAGCGCTATTGTAGCTAGTTCTACCAAAAAATGCGTCGGAACCTTCCTATTAATCCGTGTATCCAAAATCTCCTGCACTAGATTTATTGTAGCCCTCTGAGGGATATTTGAATATAATGATTCAATATCCATTGAGATCAGCAGGGTAGATTCCGATACCTCTGGTAAAGATTGTAGAACTGTTATTAGATGTGACGAGTCCCTTATAAAAGATCTGGCCAATGGAACAAAAGGTCTCAAAAAATGATCTATATAGATAGATAAGGGTTCTAATATAGACCCTATACCGGCGACTATCGGTCTCCCAGGTGGAGACTGTAAGGATTTATGCACCTTTGGCAAAACCTTTGCCACCGGGCCCTATACATCTGGGCCCTATACATCCAATCTTTACAGTCTCCACCTGGGAGACCGATAGTCGCCGGTATAGGGTCTATATTAGAACCCTTATCTATCTATATAGATCATTTTTTGAGACCTTTTGTTCCATTGGCCAGATCTTTTATAAGGGACTCGTCACATCTAATAACAGTTCTACAATCTTTACCAGAGGTATCGGAATCTACCCTGCTGATCTCAATGGATATTGAATCATTATATTCAAATATCCCTCAGAGGGCTACAATAAATCTAGTGCAGGAGATTTTGGATACACGGATTAATAGGAAGGTTCCGACGCATTTTTTGGTAGAACTAGCTACAATAGCGCTCACTAAGAATTACTTTATGTTTCAAAATGATTTCTATCAGCAGGTGCATGGCACCGCTATGGGTGCGACGATGGCACCTGACCTTGCATGCTTGTACGTATCAGCATTTGAGGACAAGTTTGTTTATTCTTCACTATGGTACAAGCATGTAAGGTTATGGTGCCGTTATATTGACGATGTCCTGGTTATTTGGTCTGGTACGCAATGTGAATTTGAAGAATTTTTTCACTATTTGAATGGACAAGATATAAATCTGAGGTTTACCTGTGATGTCCAGACTCAATGGGTTTCATTTTTGGACATGAAAGTGGGAAAGAAGGGTGGTAAATTTGTCACTGAGTTATACCGCAAACCAATTGATAGGAATGGATTGTTACATTTTAACAGTTTTCATCCCAAGCATATTAGAGAAAATATCCCGGTAGGGCAATTCTTTAGGATAAGAAGGATCTGTTCTGATATACCATCTTTCAAGATTCATGCACAAGGTTTGCAAGAAAGATTTAGTGCAAGGGGTTATCCTACACGTATAGTGAGGAAGGCTTATAAAAGAGCTCGATATATTAACAGAGATTTATTATTACAACCAAAGCCAAAACAGAATGCACCAGCTTTGGTATGTGTGTTACCTTATTCGAATCGAGTTGGGGACCTCATTGAGGTTGTTAAAAATCATTGGCATCTTGTGAGTGGTTTTGTGGGTATGCAGGATCCCCCTATGTTTTCTTTTAGGAGATCTAGGAATTTGAGAGACATTTTAGTTCACTCGGATTTGGGAGGTAGTGAGCAACAAATGGATAAGGTTGGTGGGCATTATCCTTGCACTAAATGTAGTGTATGCAAACTTTGTTTATCAATGAAGGATTTTTCACATCCTGCTTCTGGGAAAAAATTCTTTTTGAAGCATTTTACTACATGCCAAACAAGTTCGGTAGTATATGTTGTGCAGTGCCCATGTGGGCTGTTATATGTAGGAAAAACATCAAGAATGGTGAGACTTCGAATCCTAGAGCATTGTAGCAGAATAAGAAATGTGGTGGAGACAGCTCCTTTAGTGAAACACTAGCGAGAGTTTAACCATACGGTAGATGAACTTCGTTTTTTTGTGCTTCAGAAAGTCTCTGTCAGACGGGGTGGTAATATAAATAAGATACTGTTGCAGAAAGAACAGCGATGGATTTTCAATTTACAGACTTTATGGCCAAAAGGATTAAACGATAGGATTGATTGGGTTACCTGTTTTTAGGTTTCATTTAGGCTACAAAGCTTTATTGATTGCTCTTTAGTGACTGGTTAAATTTGGCTAGCTTGGGGGTGGCGATTGTTTTTTGGATTAGTAACATTATTGATTGGTTTTGTTTCGGTATACTTTAAGAGATGGAGCTAGTCGCAGGCTGGGCTCTGATTGGTGTAGTGCGATTTAAAAGGATGTAAGAGAAAGGGTTTGACTACTTTCGTTGATGCACTCGATGGCGGCGTTTTTCTTTGAGATGAGGTGATGGCGTTTTTTCGCCTGAGATAAGGAAGGTAAGGAATCTTGATTGTCTTGCATATTGGTAAACTCCTGGGGGAAGTTTTTTGACTTGAATATGTTCTGATTCGTTCTATTTCCAGTTTGGAAACATTTGAGAGATGTGTTTTATGCTTTTGAACAATTGACACACTTTGATACAAAGATCGGGGATGTGCTGACCTGTACGTCTGGGCAAGCTCTTTGGGACGTGCAGGAATGAGAGTTTCTTGGAAAAATTGTTCTGATTAATTAGCAGTATAAAATGTGTTAACTGAATTTTGTTAAAAAATTTTTTGTGTGAATGTTTTTAGAAACCCCTTTAAATAGATGTTGGATACATGAGCAGTAGGAGATTGTTTGAAAAAGCTCTCCTGGAGAGAACAAAAAAGATCAAGAGGATTGACGTTCTTGTAACGCGAGGATTAATGTGCAATATAACTCTTTCTGCTTATAAAAGTGTATTGTATCTACATTTGATGATGTGCAATGGAAAGATTTGTATTTAATGTTTAATTTGAATGTTTAGAAATTGGGAGATGGTTTTTATGAGAGATTGAATGTGGAATGTATGTATGATATGTGTTGGATGGGTGATGTTTAAATATTGTGTGATGTTTTATTAAAATATAATATCTATTGTGTGGGGTATTATGGATAATTTGTGAGTGTTTTCATATTTTCACTAATAAAGATTATTGAATTATATTGATGTCACAATATATGTGTTACCTGTAGAGTTAAAGCTTGATCTGAAGATTGAGGGAAACTTTTTGTTAAATTTTGAATCTTTTGTTAAAGAACTTTGCAAAATCGTTACATCTATCTACCGAAGCGTCAGTGTTTTCATTATTTATACCTGAAACATCTTTAGTTACATTTTTAACCATTATGAATAAGACTTTGTGATTATATTTTATATAATGAATTTTTGTTGCATAATAACCCTTTTTTGTATTATTAATTAATGTTCTATATTTAGATAAGTGGTTCCTAATGTAATAGGGGATGGTGTTTTGCACCATAGTCTTTCTTTTTTTCTTAGTAGTTTCTTTGATTCTTTAATTTCAGGGGTATGCCAAGGTTTATTTTTCCTATTTTTAACAAAATTCTTGGTTATGCTTGGACTAATTTCATTCACAACCAAATTTGTTATCTCAATCCATGACTGAGTTGCTATCTCTGTGTTCTCATATGATATCAAACTAAGCGCATCTGACATTTTCTCTGTGTGATCCTCAATTGACATTTTCTTTTGATATGTAAACGATATATTGTCAGCTCTAGAGCTATCTTGATTATTCTTTATATGTACAGATGCATGAATCAATCTGTGATTCGACCAAGAGATTGCCTTAAGCTCAACTTGTTCTAACAAAAGTTTTGCTAACATCTTGCAAATGGGGGAAATATATAGATTAAAAATTTTGAAGTAGGGCGGAACCTTGAGGAATGCTAGTACTTAGAGAAATCAAAAAGGATTCATCACCAATCCAGACTATTCTCTGTGTGTGTTCAGTCAAAAAGGACTCAAACCATTTATACACTGAGTTATTTATTTATTTATTTATGAGCTTTTATATACCGGCATTCATCATGTCGGTTTACAAGTAACTGTGAAAGGAGGAAATTACAATGAACAATGATAGAGGGCTATCTATAGGGGAGGGGGGAAGAGGGAAGAAGCAGGGAGGAAGATAACCCAAAATTACAAGGGCAGAAAAAATTAACAAATAACAAAACATGTCACAAATGTGTTAAACAGAATAAACTTATAAACAGTTAAAAGCAAATCTTTTGATATTATGTACAGTAAGGCGATATGGCAAGGGGGCTAGGTGGGGGGGGGGGGGGTTGATGCTGGGGTGATGGAGCTGGAAGGGGGATGATCAGGGAGCTAGGTTGGTTCAATGGAGATTGCAGTCTGGGTTTTGATTAGAGTTGTGAATCTCTGCCTGTTTTAAATGCCTCAACATCATCCCATGATTAATGGTGTAAAATACTGCTGTTAAATCAAGAAGAATTAAAAAGTATTCCTCTCCCTGATCAAAAACACAGTGAAATCCATCAAATATAGAGAGCAATAATGCCTCCGATTGTGGGCTGATCTGAACCATATTCCTGGAAGTCTAAGATGGCATGTTCGTTAATAAAAGCTTCAAGTTGTTTCAATACTATTTTTTCTAAAATCTTTGATAAAAGGGCAAGTTGGAAATAGGACAATAGTTACTGGGCTCACACTAAGGTAAATTTGGCTTTTTTAAAATTGGTCGTACAACTGCAGATTTTAGTGACACTGGAACACATCCTTCTTTAAGGAAAAATTTTACAAAGGATTTAAGAAGGTTGGCCAGATGTTCTCTTAACACTTTCATTGATGCAGTGGAGCAGTCATTCATGGGGCAATAATTAATTTTCATTTTAGTTACAATCATCTTTTGAGACCTCAGTAAAGAAGTCCTATAGAGTTGTTAACATTAACATTGTTAAAATTACTAGATAAATTTATAATTTTCTCTCTAAAAAAACTGACCAAATGTCTGCATTCAGACCTGATTTATTGGTAATTCTCCCTGTAGGTGACAAGGTTAGAGATTTCACAATATGAAATAATTCTTTAAAGCAATTAGGGGCAGCTTGAATTTGCAATGAAAAATAATCTTGTTTGATGTTAGCAGCTTTAACTCTAAAGCACTTTAGCTCAGTTAAAAAAAAGCTTGTTGATCAGATGGGGGAGTTAGATTTTTGCATTCTAGATGTTTCAATTGCTGTTTTAAATGGGTTACCTCTAAGCTAAACCAGGGGGCTCTATACCATCTGTTGTTGATCTTACTTTTCATGGGTGCTATTTGATCTAATGCTGTCTGAAGGGAAAATTTCCATTGCTCTACAGCTTAATCCATACATGTTATAGTACCATTTGTTAAAAGGTGTATACCCATTTATCTTTAAGGTCACTCACTTCATGGGGACCACATTTCACAATGACTTTCTTGTTGTTACTGGTCTTACATATAGACTGGAACATAAGTGCATGCAAAAAATTAAAAAGTGATCAGACCAAGTGTTGCGCTGGAGGTGGACCTTTGAGCCGAGGTGGGGTTGATGCTACCCATAGGAGGGATCCTATGGATCCCCACCGTTGGCAGGCGGAGTGGGCTGAAGGACGGAGGCCGGCTGGCTTTTCATCAATACCAGCCCTCGTTTCCCGTGGGTTGAGCCTTTGGGTACCGAGGCTGGCTGGACTTAGGTGGGCCTCCATATGTCGTCGTCGATGGAAGGATCGAGAGGTCAGGCCAGAGACAGCAACAGTGGAGAGAAGAAGTCTGTACTGGACGAGGTGGAGTCCTGGAGACCCAGGCGCCAATAGAACCAAAGTCAGACAGGGGGCACCTGAGCAAGAACAGGCCAAAGCCTGAATAGGCCAAGTCCAGGATGTAGACTGAAGAGCAATCATAGGGCAAGCTGGAGTCAGGGCCGGCGGCAATCTGGAAGCAGTGGCAAGCAAGGCTGAGGTCTGGATGAGGAGAGAGTCAAGAAGATAGTCAGGCAATGCAGAGGTCCGGGCTTGGAGAGAGTCAATAGTGTGGTCAGGCAAAGCAGAGGTCCGAGCTTGGAGAGAGTCAACGGCATAGTCATGCAAAGCAGAGGTCCGGGCTTGGAGAGAGTCAATGGCGTAGTCATGCAAAGCAGAGGTCCGGGCTTGGAGAGAGTAAATGGCATGGTCAGGCAAAAGCAGAGGTCTGGGCTTGGAGAGAGTCAACGGCATGGTCAGGCAAAGCAGAGGTCCGGGCTTGGAGAGAGTCAACGGCCTGGTCAGGCAAAGCAGAAGTTGAAGTCCAAGGAGGCAATCCAAGGGTAGGTTAAGGATCAGGAACGAGGAAACCAGGAACAGGAGTCAGTGAGGATCAGGAACCGGGAACGAAGGAGAATCACCAGGAGGCAGCGAGTACATGACCAGCGTGGAGCCTGTTGCAAAGGCAATCCTTAGGAGCGGAGACCAGGCTTAAGTACCGGAGCTCCACTGATGTCATCATCCAGGGCCGCGGCTAGGTTCCTGCCGCGGGCCCTACTTAAGACATAGTGATGCACGCACCTAGGGAGGGGTGCAATGCTGAGTGGCGGCGTCTCTCTGCGGGCCACGCGGAGAGAACTGACGCGGAGCACAAGGATCTGTAGCTGAGCTGAAGGCACCAGGGGTGGCCCGAGGATGGAGCCGGCGGCCCATTGCTGCCAGGGATGAGGCACCAGGCACTGGATTCGTCTGAGAGTAGTGAGGGGGCCAGGCTGCGGATCTGCCATGGCCGGCACGCGTAACACCAAGGAACTTTAGAGCAATCAAAATTTGTGTCTCTAAACCAAGCAGAATGAGATTTGATAACGATAAGGTCTAAAAAGTGACCAAATCTATGTGTGGTCTGATTAATAATTTGTGACCATCCATAGCTGCCATACTGTTTAAAATAAACTCACAGCTATCAGATAAAGGGGCGGATTTTCAGAGCCCTGCTCGCCTAAATCCGCCCAAAACCGGGCGGATTTAGGCGAGCAGGGCCCTGCGCGCCGGTGAGCCTATTTTACATAGGCCTACCGGCGCGCACAGAGCCCCGGGACTCGCGTAAGTCCCGGGGTTCTCCGAGGGGGGGCGTGTCGGGGGCGGGCCCGGTCGTCGCGGCGTTTAGGGGGCGTGTCGGCAGCGTTTGGGGGGCGGGTACGGGGGCGTGGCTACGGCCCGGGGCGGTCCGGGGGCGTGGCCACACCCTCCGTACCCGCCCCCAGGTCGCGTCCCGGCGCGCAACAGGCCCGCTGGCGCGCGGGGATTTACTTCTCCCTCCGGGAGGCGTAAATCCCCGGAGAAAGGTAAGGGGGGGGTGTAGACAGGGCCGGGCGGGTGGGTTAGGTAGAGGAAGGGAGGGGAAGGTGAGGGGAGGGCGTTAGAGGATTCCCTCCAAGGCCGCTCCGATTTCGGAGCGGCCTTGGAGGGAACGGGGGTAGGCTGCGCGGCTCGGCGCGCGCCGGCTATACAGAATTCATAGCCTTGCGCGCGCTGATCCGGGATTTTAGTGGATACGCGCGGCTCCGCGCGTATCTACTAAAATCCAGCATACTTTTGCTGGCGCCTGATGCGCCAGCAAAAGTACGCCTATTCGCGTTTTTTGAAAATCTACCCCAAAGGGAGGACATCTATATGGAGGCTAAAATTCCCTAAAACTATAAACTCCTTCATATCAGCACCAAGAGATAATAATGTTTCCATTAGAATGGAATGATAAGAATTTAAATAATTAGGAGGTGCATAAATAAGGCAGATACCCCATTTAGCAGTGGAAATGGCGAGCACTTCTAAGTGCTCAGTTGATTCAGTGGTCAGCATTACCATATTTAGTGCCCTTTTAGCAAAACATAAGGTGACCATCACTCTATCTGAAATGTCTGGGTTGAGAAAAGGGCTGGTAGCCAGAAACTCCAAGTTGCTTTAAAAAAATTGTATCTGAATCCTGAATCCAGGACTTGGTAATACAAAAATGATCAGGTATTTTATTAATCAAAATGTCCATAACTATTGGGATTCTCTTATGAATTGCTTGAATATTTATCAAACATAAACTAAAAGGAAATAAATGCTGTGAAAAGTAGACTGAGTGGTTATATATTACATCATATAACACTTTTCAAACAATCTGGTAAAGCAAAACTTAGTTTACCAAATGTAAATATATGGTATGAAATCAGTTAAGAGAACCAATATCATAATGTATATCAATACAAGCACACAACATCACAGAAGGCATTACATAGAATAATCAAGTAAATAAGATTGCAATCACAGAGATAAGAATAAAGAAAAGGTATTATGCAAAGAATACTCTCCTCATAGGTCCTCCCTGCTATGGAATCATGTATTCTCGAAACAAGGACTGTATGACGCTGGGAATTCCACATATAGAAGCTATTTGCTCTCTTGTTCGTGACTCATTCAACGACTCACCATTGCACACAGATTTATATTTATTTATTGCTCATTTCTTATATACTGCTAACATACATCTTATTCAAAGATGCCCATCTATCAGCAACAAGAAATAGAGCATTCTCCATTGCCTGTCCTAAAAGATGGAACTCACTACCCCCTTATTTAAGAACTCAAACTAATATAAAAATGTTCAAGAAGGATCTTAAGACTTTCCTTTTTCACAAAGTCTACATTAATGATTTAATTCAACAATCTAACTTCAATCAATACTACCAACAGACCCATGCAAGAGAGATACTGAATTAACATCTGGCATCAGCCATTGTAGCAGCAATATGAACTTATAATTAACAACGCTAGAAGTCCATTCCAAAGATGAATAAATACCAAGACTATTACCTTCCTCGTTTTCCCTTTATTTCCTTGTCCTCCCTTTTTCACCACCAACCTCTCCGCCTTCCCTTCATCTTTCCCACTGTTAATTTATGCAACTATGTTTTAATTGTATATTCTTTGTTTGATTTCTGTAAACCGTTATGATGGCTGCACCGAATGATGGTATATAAAACTGAACAAATAAATAAATAAATTCTCTCTGACTTTAGTCCAGTGTCTGTAAGTTAGGTGTTTCAATTTGCACCCATAGCTCTGACATTTGCCAACTGGAGTTGTCAAGCTATAGCAATTAAGACTCACAGTTTCAGTAACATTTATGACTCTAGCTACAGCTGTTAGGGAGATATCCTGTACTAGTCTTCTGAACACTGGCTCTTATCAATGTTATCTCTTAGAACAAAAAATGTTAGAGGAACCAAATGTCTCTTGCCCCCTGCCTTATCAATTCATCAATAACAGCCAGAGACAGTGTGCTGAGACAGTGTTTCAGGCTTTAATAATTATGTGATGTTTGCTTAACGAATGTCGGTATACAAAAATTTTAAATAAATAAATAAATAAATTATTCTTAAGTTGTGCTAAGCTATGTGCAATGTACATATTGATCCACATTTATCAATTTATTGGGGGTTGTTTTGATCCATAGCTAATCCCACTTTTGCGTTACAATGTTTTTTGGAAATCTTAACTAGCTCCATAAAATAATGTTCTTACAAATGCGAATCTTGACCAACATCCTTTTTTAAATTAACCAAGAATCTGCTCGACATGTATGGTCTGGGACAGTACTTACTCAGGATGCTGACATATTGTCCTCTTCCAAGAATTGTAGGAATAGCTTCACCTATCTGTCCAATAATAAAGATCAAATAAGGTCTTGAAAATAATTTAAAAAAAAAGATGAAAAAATAAGAATACAAACACGGAGGAACACTCGAAGAGGCATACAAAGGGATATGTTCCTTTTGCACTCTCCTTTGGTGTGAGAAAGTCACTCACTGGCTCAGCACACACTACCTTCAGCATCCTTGGTGCCTGGGGATAACGTCATGGGTGGGAAGGCAATCCCACCAGGTAGAGGAGGGAGTGAAGTACATGATGCTTGGTTAGCAAGTTAAATCCAAGGTCTCCAAGGCAAACTAGATTTGTTTAGTTTTTACTTTTTATCACATGGATTTTCAGGTGATTATTTTCTTATGCTATTTGTAATATTTATTATTTAATATGATTTTCATACTTTTATTAACATTTTTCTTATTTGTCTTTTGAAATTTTGATTTATTTATTGCATTGTTTTAAACTGTTGTACCACGTCTTACAAACCTTAGTGAGTTCTAAGGACTAGCTTAGCGTACTGTCAGTTTACTTGGATTCATAAGTAGAAGAAACTTTGGAAACTTTAACCTCTATTATCTCCTCAGAAATGAAATACAAATCAGAACAAATAGGGAGAAGGACTATGATTTTGTTTTTTTTAAATAGGAAAAGAATTATTGAAAACATGTTTTTAAGGAACTTCTGTTTTAAATAGAATAAAATTCAGCCTCTCTGATAATTAATTAACATGTATAATGAGAGAAGGCAGTTCTTGGTAGATGAGATTTGTCTTTGGGTAAAATGTTACATTCCTTGAGGTTGGCTTCCCTCAAAAGTTCACTTGATAGTTTCATAATCAGAGCTGATCATAAGAGGGTGTAGGACCCAGGATAAATTAACTGCAGTGTGGTCCTGGAACACTGAAAATATAGGGGCGGATTTTAAAACCCCTGCGCGCGCCGGCGCACCTATTTTGCATAGGCCGCCGGCGAGCGTAAAGCCCCAGGACGTGCGTAAATCCCGGGGCTTTCGAAACGGGGAGGGAGGGAGGGGGCGTGTCCGGGGGCGTTCCCGAAACGACACAGCGTTTCGGGGGCGTGCCGCGGCGTTTCGGGGGCGGGCCCGGGGTGTGGTGCCGGCCCGGGGGCGTGGTCGAGGACTCCGGACCACGCCCCCGGGACCGGAGGACGGAGCGGGGCTGCTGGCGACGTGCGCAAAGTTATGCCTGCTTTCAGCAGGCGTAACTTTGCCAACAAAGGTAAGCGGGGGGGTTTAGATAGGGCCGGGGGCGCGAACAAAAGTACCCGCGGGTGTAGTGTTTGAAAATCCATCCCATAGTGTTGGGGATGGATCTATCATAGCGGTGCAGAGTCCCCCAAAGTGTGCGGCCTAGAGCAGTCACCTCTCTTCACCACCCCCTCTGTTGGGCAGTTTATCGTTATATGTAAACCGGAGTGATTTATAGTCTCTATAAGAACCTCGGTATATAAAAATTAAAAATAAAAAAAAAAATAAATAAAAATAAATAGCCCTGTTCATAATACTAGAAACCCTTAGCTCCTGAAATGTTCATCAACCAGCATGGGAGGTCTTTATTTCTTTCTCTTTATATACCTTCTTTCCTTTTATTCACTTTCTCTTTCTATATCTCCTTCCCTTTGTTCATTCTGTTTCTTCCTTGGGCTATCTCTCAGCTCGATACTGTAAGGTGCGGTTGGAGATTAACTTGCTGTGGGCGCACAATTGGGACGCGTAAGGCGATCCTGCGATACAGTCTCCAGTTTCACGCGTCCTTAGCGCTTCTTGAAACCAACCCGTAACCTTTTCCGCACGCAGCATGTATATGATATGTAAATGAACGAATTAGCTATTTAATGAACAAATTAGCTATTCCCCTCCGATACTGTGATGCGCGCTCCAATTATCTCCTTTGTAACCCGCTATTTTGCTGTGTCCTTAACCTGTTAGTTTACCGCCTACCCTCTACCTGGTGTTAGTGTGGTGTTCGAACAGCTACGTACCAGACTGCACCATGGACGACCTCCATATATACTAACATTTGCAGCGTAAAGTTGTTACATATATATATATATATATATATATATATATATATATAAATACCTTGTCACTTTCCGAATCCCCCATCTCCACACGGGCGGGCGTACTGTCATCGAGGCGGCGGCGAGAGCCAGCGGGCGGGTGGGCGCCCGTTCATCCAGGCGTTTCATCCAGGCGGCGGCGGGCGGGCGCGCGTTTGATCCAGGTGGCGGCGGGAGCGGGCGGGTGGGCGCGCGTTTGATCCAGGCGGCAGCGGGAGCCGGCGGGCATGCATTCATCCAGGCGGAGGGAGCCGGCGGCGAAAGCGGCCTCCGGCAGCCCCCACCGGCAGTGAATGAATGCACGCCTGTGTACGCCCGTGCGATTTAGGCGCTCAAGGCAGTCACATGCCGTGACGTCAAGCGTCGTGACGTCACGCCTTGAGCGCTGAAATCGCACGGGCGTACACAGGTGTGCATTCATTCACTGCTGGCGGGGGCTGCCGGAGGCCGCTTTCGCCGTCGGCTCCCTCCGCCTGGATGAATGCACGCCCGCTGGCTCCCGCCGCCGCCTGGATCAAACGGGCGCCCACCCGCCCGCTGGCTCCCGCCGCCGCCTGGATCAAACGCACGCCCACCCGCCTGCTCCCGCCGCCGCCTGGATCAAACGGGCGCCCACCCGCCCGCTGGCTCCTGCCGCCGCCGCTTGGATGAACGGGCGTCCACCCGCCCACCGGCTCCCACCGCCGCCTCAATGACCGCATGCCCGCCCGTGTGGAGATGGGGGATTCGGAAAGTGACAAGGTATTTATATATATATATATATATATATATATATAACACTTTATTCCCTTTTGTTTTAATTTTCGCCCTGCGCCTTGCTTCGGGAGGGGGGGAACCATCCACTTCCTGGTGCCTGTCATTTCAAATGACATTTGAAATGACAGGTACCAGCACACCCAGGATACTGTATAGGCGCTGTATTAAGCGCCTATACAGTAAAATGAGTTGCGCGGGCCTAACCTTCGCCTAACGCTTCGCAGACGCGGCATGCATTTGCAAGTAATTTACATAGAGTATCGAGCGGTATGTGAAGAGAACTGTGCATGCGGGGAACGAGGGTGCGCCCGGCACTGCCGCACTCTTTCTACCGCGGCCTTAGAGTATCGACCAGTCTGTGCACTGGGTTCCAGTCTAGAGAGCACAGCAAATTGTGCATTTCTTGTATTATGTGCTTGATGTGGGTTTGAGATGCTCAATGCTTGGGTATGTTTCTTACAAGTATAATTATTAGCTGGCAAGAACCACAGGAAATCAAATACAGTGTCACAACAGCTTTATCTTACTGAAATTAAAGGCAGACTTTATGACTAAGGGAAGACATTTCACAATATGAGTGTTTTGAAGAAATGTGATCCTTTTTACCTATACACCTCTGACATCTCTTTAAGTAATCTTCCTTTTCTGCTAGGGAGACTCTTCTAGATCGCAATCCCCTGTATCTCATTTTCTCTGTATGATGCAATGAGCTTCTCATGACTTTGTCCCTGCTTTTACAAATGTTTGATTTTATTTTCTCAAAGGCAAAACCTTCTCACTCCCTTCTCAGTACTGATCTTCTCCATTCTTATAATATCCTTGAAAATGTATCTTTAATGTTATGCTCTTGTTTTAATTCCCCTTTATTACTCAGAGCCATATTTTAGCAGAATTGGGTATTTGATATCTGCTAACTCTAGTTGTACTTTTACTGCCGCTTATTTATATATTTATTTATCTATTTATCTATTTATTTATTTATTTACTTACTTACTTTAAAAATGTATATACCGTATGTCAAACTTTCTAGGCGGTTAACAGAGAACATACATAAAATCATATTAATACAGACATAATACAGAATAAACAATATCATGACAATATTAATGTTGCGTGTCCTGTCCTGTCTGGGCCCACTTACCCTCGACTTACAGCTCCCACTCCCGGTTCGTCCTCCCTTGCGGCAGTGGGCAGCCGCCTGCATACCCGAGCCTCCTCTGCCGTCCTCGGCTCCTCAGCGGGTCTCTCTGCGTGTCCCGCGGGGAGACACCGCCATCCAGTGCCATGCTGCCCTCTAGGTGCACGCGCATCTTGCTGGGTTTAAGAGGCCGTGATGGGAATACATCCCATGGCCCCAGATGATGACATCACTGGGCCCTGGTATATAAGGCAGGGCCCAGCCATTAGTTCCTTGCCTTGGCAACAAGTCTCCATGCTTGTCGTGTGCTCATTGCTCGTTCCTGATCCTGTCTACGTTCCTGGTTCCTCATCCTGTCTATGTTCCTGGTTCCTGTTCCTGATCCATACCCGGTCCTTGGCTTTCCTCTTTGGATTGACTTCTGGCTCTGACCCCTGCTACGCTTGACCACGTTTGGATTGACTTCTGGCTCTGATCCCTGTTACGCTTGACCATGTTTGGAATGACTTCTGGCTCTGACCCTTGCTATGCCTGATCACGCTCAGACTGACTTCTGGTTTTGACCCCGACCATGCTCGGACTGACCCTCGCTTGTTTGACCACCTTTCCTTGTCTGCTGCCTGCCCCGATGCCAGCCTGCTCTCCACCACTTCTTCTGGTATCACCCTGGACTTGGCTTTTCAGGCTCCGGCCTACTATTACTCAGGCGCCACCTGTCTTTGCCTCTGGTTTCCCATTGGCGCCCGGGTCTCTGGATCTCTGCCTCGTCCGGACCCACTTCCACCTTCCTGTTACCACTGCTGGTCCCTGGCTGATTACTACGTCGCCTACTGGGAGTCATCGGACGGATGCCCGCCTAAGACCAGCCGGCTCCGGCACCCAAGGGCTCAACCTTCAGGGAACATGGGCTGGTATTGGCAAAGCTCCAGTTGGCTTCTGTCGCTCAGCCAGCTCCACTTTCCGATGGTGGGGACCCATAGGGCTTACCCTGTGGGTAGCATCAACCCCACCTCGGACCAAGGGTCCACCTCCAGCGCAACAATTAAAATAAATGATAATAAACGAACAATAAAAATCTACCTGGAAATCGTTCCTAAACTATTCAAATGCTCTCCATAATCTATGCACTAGCAAAAGCTCGAGTAAACAAGTGAGCCTTAAGTATTTTTCTAAATTTAACACCGAAATCTCCTCCTTTAAATTAAGCGGGAGAGCGATCCAAAAGAGAGGACACTGGACATAAAATAACCTCTCACGTGATTCATCTAAACGAATAATTTTTGGGGAGGGTACAGACAATAAGACCTGACTTGATGAACTTAAACATCACGAAGGGCAATATAGTTTCAGGGCCGCATTAAAACTAGGCCGGGCAATTCCATTTAATCCTTTAAACACAAGCATGATTATTTTAAAGTAGATTCTCCATTTAATGGGTAATAAATGCAAATTGATCAAAATAGGTTAAATATGTTCACATATAGAGATTCCTGATATGACCCTAGCTGTTGAGTTCTGTACTAATTGTAATGCCTGCAAGGATTTTGGGGGGAGGCCTAAATAAAGTGCGTTACAATAATTAAGAGGTGATAACACCATAGAATGGATAGCGGTTCTCAAATCTGATTCACTTTAAAAAGACTGAAGTCTGCGCATTGTGGGGTAGATTTTAAAAGAAGCGCGATCAGCCTACTTTTGCTTGCGCATCAGACTCAAGCAAAAGTACGCTGGATTTTAGTAGATACGCGCGGAGCCGCGCGTATCCACTAAAATCCTGGATCGGCGCGCGCAAGGCTATCGATTTCGTATAGCCTGCGCGCGCCGAGCCGCGCTGCCTCCCCCCGTTCCCTCCAAGGCCGCTCCGAAATCGGAGCGGCCTTGGAGGGAACTTTCCTTTGCCCTCCCCCTCACCTTCCCCTCCCTTCCCCTACCTAACCCACCCCCCCGGCCCTGTCTACACCCCCCCCTTACCTTTGTCGGGGGATTTACGCCTCCCGGAGGGAGACGTAAATCCCCGCGCGCCAGCGGGCCTGCTGCGCGCCGGGCCGCGACCTGGGGGCGGGTACGGAGGGCGCGGCCACGCCCCCGGGCCGTAGCCACGCCCCGTACCCGCCCCCAAAACGCTGCCGACACGCCCCCGGAACGCCGCGACGACCGGGCCCGCCCCCCGACACGCCCCCGACACGCCCCCCTCCGAGAACCCCGGGACTACGCGAGTCCCGGGGCTCTGCGCGCGCCGGGAGGCCTATGTAAAATAGGCTTCCCGGCGCGCAGGGCCCTGCTCGCCTAAATCCGCCCGGTTTTGGGCGGATTTAGGCGAGCAGGGCTCTGAAAATCTACCCCTAAATGAAGTTGTAAAAAGTGCTTTTGATAATTTTAGAAATCTGAGATTTTCTTTCATATTTCTTGTAACATTCTATGTAGGAAAACTGTATGGTGTTGCATTTTATAGAGTTTAAAAGTAGGTGGCTGCTGCTCATTAAGAAAATGAAACTAGTGGGCAATCTGAAGTAAATACTAAGTTTTGCCGAAATGTCTCTCAGTTATAACTTGGCTCAGCACCTTATTCCTGCTTGTAGGATCCCTGATTTCAAGGGAATTGTGCACATATCCATTCCTGAGTACATCATGAATCTTTCATTACCTGGCTGTACTTTGATACATAGTAAAGAGCTGCTAGGCGGCATCATTAGCAGTTCATCAGCTGGGCCTATGCTACAGTTCTGTTAAAGGCCAAGTTATAAAATAATGTTCCTTGCTCAACAGCACAATTCTGAAGGTTTGGGCTTTAGACCCTGCAGTTTTTACACTCCTGAGATGCTGTCACTGATATTACAGTATTAAGAAAATGTATAGTAGTGAGCAATAAAACTAGTTAGACAGTACTCTGATTCCTTCTTCAAACAAATTCCTATTCTGATTAAACTGTGACAAGAATCTTTTGTATCAAATATGTGCAAAAGGATGAAGAATGCAGGGAATGGGGAGAAATGAAAGAGGTGCATGAAAGGTGCATGAAACGCTGATTAGAAGTACTCTGAAATTTGCTGTCAGTTTTTAAATTATAGTAACTTCAGACCAAGGTAGTCGCTCACTGGAGAAATTGTTGGTCTTAATTTTGCCAAGGACAAGCAGAATGACAGTCCTCACACATGAGTGTCATCATCTGATGGAACTCAGCATGAAAACCTTATGTCAGAGTTTCTAGAAATTTGACTTTGCCTCACTGGGCATGCCCATGCATTCCATTATAACACATATCCACATGGAGTCCATTCAGTTTTTCTTTTTCCGCAGAGCCCTTTGTTTATGGTTTTGTGTCTCGTGCCTCTGTTCAGGGCCTTTAGAGTTTTTTGCCAGAATTGCAAGATCGTTCATCATGGGGTCCTGTGGTTTTGTTCTTCTTAGTTTTCCCTAGGTACGGTTTTTCAGTAGTTTTTTTTAAGTTTCCATTTGATTCTCTTACTCTCTCTGCGGTGATGGGCCATCAGTGCCTATTAGCCATCAAACCAATACCACCATCAGTGGGAGCATTGAGAGGAGAGGATCGCCTTGCTGGTGGCTGAAAGGAATCAGTAAGTTTTTGCTTGGGAAATTTTATTTTTTAAAAGTATTGGGGCAAAGTTAACTATTTGGGAATATTATTTAGTATGTTTGTGTGTTTGTGCTTTTAATAGTTAGAAAGGCAGCGAATAAACAGAAGTTAGACTGTTTGTATTCTTAAATAGTCAGTCAGTAAGGCAGCTAGTAAGCAGTAGTTAGTGTGTTTATTTATAATAGTCTGTAAGGCAGCTATAGCTAATAAGCAGAAGATAGAGTGTTTGAATATTAAAAAAAAAAAAAAAAAGTAGCCAGTAGCTAGAAATAAGCTAGGAGCAGTGTATACCTAAGTAAAAAGGTTGAAAAGTTCAGTTCAGTTACTCACCTTGGAAAGGTGTTAAGGTGGTGTGATTTGGTTTGATTAAGTACCAATATTTGTACCAATATTTGTTAATCAAGAGAGCAGTGAGTCACTCTGGATGACTAACTGAAGTTAGACTGTGTTTCCCAACCCTCCCACCCCTCACCCACCCACCCTTAGCTCATCCTTTAATTTAAGGGCAGGTGTCACTTTCACAAAAATACAAAAAAAAAACACCTTATTGAGAGTTTGATCATTCCCCTGTAGGCCACTACCAGACATATAGTGAATTCACTAATACTTTTAAAGGACATTAATTAGACACATTCCTACTCCCATAGCAACCTAAAACTTAACTAGGAACTGAACAAATTTGAAATGAAGGCCGCAGTCCAGCAGCAAGAGGGGGGGCTTCCCAGTCTTTTGCATCGAGTGTCACATGTATGATTTTTTACCTGCCGGTGAGAAATTATACATGTGCATGCGATGCAAAGAGCTCCTGACTCTCAGAGAACGAATCCGATCTCTGGAGGCTAGAGTGGTAGACCTGGAGGAGCTGAGGCAGACAGAGAAGTATATAGATGAGACCTTCAGGGACATAGTAGCCAAGTCCCAACTTCACACTGGCAGCCCTGGTGCTGCCTTAGAGGAAGAAGGTCTCATGATTGGAGAGCATCAACCTGGTGCAGCAAGAAAGGATCCTGTAGCAAGGACCTACTCTCCAGGTGGTGCATTGTCCTTTCGCACTGAGGATATCTCCCCAAGGCCTACTGCCCAGGAGGGAAGGGTTAGGTCGGCCATCATAGTTGGTGATTCGATTATTAGGAATGTAGACAGCCGGGTGGCTGGTGGGCATGAGGATCGCCTGGTAACATGCCTACCTGGTACAAACGTGGCGGACCTCACGCGTCACTTAGATAGGATTTTAGACAGTGCTGGGGAGGAGCCAGCTGTCGTTGTACATGTGGGCACCAACGACATAGGAAAATGTGGGAGAGAAGTTCTGGAAGCCAAATTTAGGCTATTAGTTAGAAAGCTTAAATACAGAACCTCCAGGGTAGCATTCTCTGAAATGCTCCCTGTTCCACACGCAGGTCCCCAGAGGCAGGCAGAGCTCTGGAGTCTCAATGCGTGGATGAGAAGATGGTACAAGGAAGAAGGATTCAGTTTTGTAAGGAACTGGGGAACCTATTGGGGAAAGGGGAGTCTCTTCTGAAGGGATGGGCTCCATCTTAACCAGGGTGGAACCAGACTGCTGGCACTAACCTTTAAAAAGGAGATAGAGCAGCTTTTAAACTAGAACAAAGGGGAAAGCCGACAGTCGCTCAGAGCACAAGGTTCGGAGGGAGGTATCTTCAAAGGATACTAATGATGCATTAGAATTAGGGCATCCCGACAGTAAGGTTCCAATAATAAGAAAAGTAGTCCAAGTGCCTGTAACTAAAAACTCACCTGAGCTAAAAAATTCTAACTGATCCCTATCAATTAAAAAAACAGAATGAAATGTTTGTATGCTAATGCCAGAAGTCTAAGAAGTAAGATGGGAGAATTAAAATGTATAGCAGTGAATGATTCAACCACAATTGAAACCCTCCAAACAAAATTATTACCATGTTATGTAATCTTCATGGACCCCAATATAGAGTGACACATTTAAACTAACTTATAGACAATGTTTTATGATAAAAAAAAATTTTTTAGGAAAAGAGAGGAGCGTTTCATATAATGGTATCATAAATCCCCGAAGGGTAATATGATTATAATTATAATCATAAACGGACCTCCCCCGTCCAGTGTTTTTTTGAAAAACTTGTGACAACACCAAGTGTAAACCTCTCTCGTTTTTTCAAAAAAATGTTCATTGCTGAAAACTGTGAATATTCACTGCATCAATCCTCAAAGCAATAAATATTACTGTCCCGGTAGATAGTGATGATACCGGATGGTATTTCTCAATGCTAAGACAAGCTTATATAGACCTCTCAGGCATTAAGAAACATGAAAAAGGCTTAAATTATAAGCTCATTCAACATCCCGACTTATCTGATGTTATCAGTGAATGACCGATGCAGCTACGTTTCAAGTCCGTCCAAGGGACCTTTCATCAGGGAATTCGTCCTCATTCAATCCTCGGTCGGTGAGTGTTGAGATGTTGCCTGGTGGTTTTTGTAAAGACTTGAACGTGAGTCGGGTTGACTCTACCCGGGTCTGACAGACGCTGAAAGCTACCGGATATGCTTTTTTAAACTTGGTGATAGGATAGCCTCTTAACCAACCCAATCACTGCTATGATGTCACTACATGCGAATCCAAACGACCAATCATAGAAACACAATGAATTCTGATGCTCGCAAAATCTGTCAACGTCAAATGAATTACAATAATGAATTCCAGTCCAACGATTTATTCAAACCCCGTGGCGCTTGCAATTGTAGTGTGAAAATCCAATATGCCTCCCGTTTATTTAATAATCTGATCTGATCTCCTCCCCGAGAAGATGCCAGAACTTTATTTATTTATTTATTTATTTACAGTTCTTATATACCGCACAATGGGTAGGGAACTATCCGTCTAGGCGGTTTACATATTAATACATACACAAATAATATTATACTAACAATACGTTGACAAATAGATCATAAACATATGCAATCATATTAAAATCATAAAATAAACGTAAAATACAAAGGAATATATGTTATGGTAAATTTGATCAAGAATGGTCCATTTTAAATCCATAAAAGCGTGGCCCTGTTGAACACAATGTGAAATGATTGGAGCTGTCAAAGTCTCTGTGTTTAATTTGGACTTGTGCTCGTTTAGACGTATCCTGATTTTCCTAGTTGTTCTTCCAATATATACCTTAGGA
Source organism: Rhinatrema bivittatum (assembly GCF_901001135.1). Taxonomy (NCBI): domain Eukaryota; kingdom Metazoa; phylum Chordata; class Amphibia; order Gymnophiona; family Rhinatrematidae; genus Rhinatrema; species Rhinatrema bivittatum. The sequence goes on from NC_042619.1 coordinate 250,046,169, forward strand.
CAGGTGCAAATGATAGCATATACAACATGATCTGAATTACATGTAGTATGCGATTTCTGAAATACTTTGTAACCAGTGCAAGGTTCAACCCAAGCTTCCCCATCGATACTATTTTGACAATGGGGGCAGTGACCACAATGACTGTGACTACCACTTTCCTTGTGAATGCAACATTCTGTGGTGGCATGAATCAACTTGTCTCGGATATTGGTACCCTGTGTGGTGACAATTAAAGGGGGTTCTTTGAAGACATCATGCAATGCTAGTACTGGCCAATGTTGACGGATAGAAGAAGCAATAACGGAAGTAGCAACGGATTGTTTCAAGTTGCAAACTAATGCAGGATCTTGTTTAGTAGGTTGTAACTGAGCAAGGATGACCTATCTGAATATTTCGCCCGTTTATATGCTTGTTTGACAACTGATTTAGGATACCCATGTTCTAAAAACCTTTCACTCAAGATTCTGGCTTGTCTTTCAAAATCTATGTGATCAGAACAAATATGTTTAATTCTGAAAAATTGGCTCACAGGTAGCCCATGCTTGAAAGATTGTGAATGATGGCTGTGAAATTTCAAGAGATTGTTTTTATCAGTAGGTTTACAATACACGGTGGTACTAAATTTCCCCTTTTTTAAACTGACCAATACATCCAAAAATGGGATTTGGTGTGATGATTGTTGTTTGGTGAACTGAAGATTTGAATCCTGAAGGTTGATCCATTCGAAGATAACAATCTTTCTTCGGTACTCTTCCACACAAAAAATATATCGTCAATGTATCGCACCCATACAACAATCTCTTGCCACCATTCAGATTTATAGATGAAATTCTCTTCAAAATTAGACACATATATGTTGGCAGTAGTGAGAGCTAAAGGAGAGCCCATTGGAATTCCATGGATTTGGGAGAACAATTCATCATTTATTTATTTATTTATAACTTTTTTATACCGAGGTTCAGGTAACAGAGTTACTTATCACTCCGGTTTACATTTCAACAGGTAATAAATAATGACAATCATGTGTCTTACAATGAACAGGGATGTGAACTTGGCAAAAAACATAACTAGGAAAAAAGAACAATGTGTACAATTAAAACGAAATGGGCTTGAGGGATATCAAGCCGAATAGGAAGGGAAGTTGACTAAAGGAGGGAGGAGAGGGGGAGAAGTTACTATGGCTGAGTAAACATAAACAAAAGCCCTGGGTAGGGACAGTCTGTGGAGGCTGTGGAAGAATCAAGAAATTATGGGAATGCTTGACCGAACAGCCATGTCTTGAGTCTTTTTTTGAACGTGGTGGGGCATTGTATCAGCCTGAGCTCAGGATGAAGCAAATTCCACTGTTTGGGGCCTGCGGAGGACAGAGCTCTTTTTCTTAAAGATGTTTTGATGGGAGGTGCGTGCAGAGTGCCTCTCTGTGCTAGTCTTAGCGGACGAGATGAAGTGTGAAGTTGGAGAGGCATTGAACATGAAATAATTGTTGTACAACACAGCCTCAAGAAGCTGTAAAATCACAGCATTAGATATTCTTTGATGAGATAACCTGTGTGCAAGGCACTGTTGAATAGCTTGAAAAACTTGCAATTGGGGGATATTGGTATATAGTGCAGAGATATCCATCGTCACCAACACATAATGTCCATCATTATCCAATGAGATATCTTGTAATTTTTGTAATAAATGAATAGTGTCTTTAATATATGAAGCCAACAAAGCTACATAAGGTTGCAAGAGTTTATCCAAAAATATCGCTGGAGCTTCCAAAACTGAATCATTAAGTGATACAATGGGTCTTATTGGCGGATTGTTGAGATCTTTATGAATTTTAGGAAGAGAGTATATCACCGGTATACGAGGATATTCTTTAATGAGAAATCTTTTCTCCTTATCAATTAATCCCACAGTCTGGTCAACAATACCCTGTAACATCTGTGATAGTGAATGCGTAGGATCAATCATCAATTTTTAATAATATGTACTGTTGTTTAAATGCTGGTACATGACATGATCATAAACCACTTTATCTTGCAGAACTACCCCTCCCCCTTTATCAGCGGGTTTAATAATTAAATCCGTGTTTTGTTCAAGCGATTTCAACGCTGATCTCAATGAAGCAGAAAGGTTATGTTGCCAACGATGTTCCTGAGTTTCATATCTAATTATGTCTTGTAAAACTAATTGTTCAAAAGTCTTCACATGAGGATCTATAGCCCCAGGTGGGTTCCATGTAGATCGTGGATGAACTATAGACATATCTTGGACACTGGAATTTTCCAAATTGGAAAAAAACAATTTCAAATTAAGTTTTCATATGAAACGGTGAAACGCTATATGAGCATCAAAAGGTGAGTGTTTAATCGTAGGGACAAAAGATAAACCGTGATCCAGTACAGCTATTTGTTCAACTGATAATGCAGTAGTAGATAAATTGACAACTGCTGATGTCATTTGTGCCTGGTTCAGGTATTGGACCCGGACTGTGGAGGAGCTTCTGTGTTGTTGTCGTAACATAAACATCCTTTGGGTCGCATTGGAGCCTTTCCGCGAGTGGGTAAAAAATCACTCTGTACTTGTGGCTTCTGTGTGGAAACCGAATTGTCTGCCTCCTCTGAACCACTAGAATTCTCGTCAGATGAAAAATTGAATTTAACACGCTTGTGTTCAGTTTTATTCCCCAACCAATTGTACACTCGATCCAATCTATAATCTGTCTGATCTCTTCGAAATTTACTGATTTTTGTTTCCTTGATGTTATCCCTAAATTTCTCTAGGGTGGCCTGATGTTCTTGCAATTTTTCTTCAAATTGCTCCGGAGCAGATTCCTTTTTTAAATTCTCAATTTGTTCTTGTATTGGAACCGCCAATTCTTCAGTGAATTTTTTCACTTGACCAACTATCAGTAACATCAGATCAAGGGCACATTTGTTGAGGATGGCTGTCCAAGTTTGCTTAAACAATTTATCGTCAGTAAACAATAAAGGTTCCTTTTGGACCCGCAACCCACGAGGAATGAGTTGATGTTTTATATACTCAATAAGGGTTGTACCGTGCAATTCAGCCCGAATACTCTTTTTACTCAAACGGATATATTCGTCCCACGATGTGCTAATGATTTGTTCATCTGTATTAGATAGCAATGACAGCAGGGTTTTAACATCGGCTATCTGAGCTTCCGTAAAGCTGAAAACTTGTTTCCATGATTCCATGGCAATGATCCAAAAACTGGTGCAAAAACCACGTAAGATACCAAATCTGACAAAAGGCTCCAAATAATTTATGAGGGATTCCTACCAAACTAGAAGTCAGATTTAGCAGTGAATGATGACATAGACTTAATTGGCATCTCAGAGACATGGTGGAAGGAGGACAACCAATGGGACAGTGCTATATTGGGGTACAAATTATATCGCAATGACAGAGAGGAGCACCCAGGAGGCGGTGTAGCGCTTTATGTCCGGGATGGCATAGAGTCCAACAGGATAAACATCCTGCATGAGACTAAATGCACAATTGAATCTTTAAGGGTGGAAATCAGTTGTGTGTTGGGGAAGACTATAGTGATAGGAGTATACTACCGTCCACCTGGTCAAGATGGTGAGACGGACAGTGAAATGCTAAGAGAAATTAAGGAAGCTAACCAAATTGGTAGGGCGGTAATAATGGGAGATTTCAATTACCCCAATTACCTGATGAGTAAAGATGGCCGGCCATCCAGTGCTCCTACCATGTGACAGGGGCTGGCCAATGGCACGGATACCCTGTCACATGGTAAGGACAAAGGGGCATCGGCGCCATTTCTTTTTAGAACAGCTGATGCCTGGGAACGGGAAATCTCTCCCCGAGGCCCCCCTGGATCTCTCCTCTCCCCGAGGCCCCCCTGGATCTCTCCCTGAGGCCTCCCGAGGCCCCCCTGGACCACCAGGTAATTTTAAGAGGTTTTGGGGGGGTCGGGAGGGTGGGGTCGATTTAAAGGGTCAGGTGGGTTTTTATTTTTAGCAGCACGGGCCTCCCTAAAAAAAAAATTAGCGATGTGAATTGGAATCGGAAACGATTCCAATTCACATATCTTAACGATCAGATTTCCCTCCCCCCCCCCCCCAGCCGAATCTGATCGTTAAGACGATCTGGCACACGATTCACATCTCTAATAAACAGCTCCTTTGTATCTCTGGAAGTAGCCATGTTAGCAAGAGATCATTCATTATCTCTCCCATGAAATGCAATTGGGCCATAATGAGTGTGATGTCATATACACACACTGATCAAAGCAATTGGATTCCACTACATACAGAGGATAAATTTCAAAGGGACTGCGGAAATGGCATCTTACAAAATTGCCCGCCCTATACATGGATTAAATTTACATGTGAATGTCATGTATGTGCATAAGTTTACCAAACTGAATGGAGGCATTTCTCCAGGTAGAGTTGGGGGAAGGGTTTGGACTTATACCCATACTTTTAAAAATTCAAACACATGCATATAAATTTTCCTGAAAAATATACGTGTACTAAATAGAATATATAAGTGTTTGCAGATAAATTTAATGGGATAATTTTTCAAAGCTTTGAAAACTGGTGTAACTTAAGTGCATATTTCTCATGTAATTTAGGTGGATTGTTACCCAATTACTTGTAGTGGGCAATTTTCAAAGGGATTTCCTTAGGTAAATAGCATTTTGCCCGTGTAAATCGCCTGTCTGAAAACTGCACCTCCTCCCCCCCCTGCTGCCCCCACATGTGGGTGAAAGTGCATGCTTGGTTCCTTAAGGCACAGACTTTTCTCACATTGAAGTGGGGGGAGGGGTGCTGTTCCCAGGGTAGAATTAGGTTGGATGGAGAAAACTATTCTTTTGGATTTTCAAAACTGTGGGGGTAATTTTCAAAGGAGTTACGCGCATAAATGTAACTACTATTGTAGCAATTTTCAAAAGCCATTTACTCACATAAAGTGCATTTATGCGAATAAATCCTATGGACGATTCAATGACATATATTGTAGCAATTTTCAAAAGCCCACTTACTCGAGTAAAGTGCATTTACATGCGTAAAACCCAGATTTATGCATGTAAATGCTTTTTAAAATCCACCCCTATGTGCATAGTTCTCGTTGAAAAAATTATCTGCAGAAAACACAGGTGCAAATCCCTGTGTGTTCATTTTCCTTGGGCATTTTTCAAATGGAAAAGTATGTGCGTATTTTACCTTTGAAAACTGCACAAAGTCCACAGGTGGAAAGTACCCATGGACTTTGCAATAATGTAGGGAATGTGTGACTACTCCCAGGAGTTCAAAAGAACCAGAAAGGAGGTTAAATACTTTCCAAACTCTCCTAGTGGTAACATTTGCAAGTGGTAGAGTATATTGCTATATTTTGTGTCTATTTCTGAAACATTGCGCAAACATGCACAGTACAAACTTAGGACCTGATTCACTAAGGGGTTTTCCCATAGACACAAAGTGGGAGAAAAGCTGTAATGAATCTGGCCCTTATTTTTTAAAAGATGGGATATTAGCATGATCACATGTAGAGGACCCGATACGTCTGCTACAGAATGTTAAAAATAAAGGGTCATTAGTGGCCCAGTGAAACAAGGAAAAGACTAATGACTTCTCTAATTCTCTGCCACTGCATGATAAGTCCTCCAAACAGAAACTGGTCACTGACTTGTGATGAATGATTTTATGATGTTCATCCACAGTTAACACGGCTATGATTATAGCAATTATAGAACAAAAACCTTTTCTTGGTGGGAGCCTGTGAGAACGCAAAGACCCAAACGTCCTACCATATGAACAGTCACCTGTTCTGGGCTCCAGTACCCTCTGTTCATCACCCAAAGTAATCTGTTGTCCCACGTTGTCCTTGGTTTTGATGGTTAATTTCCCTGCATCCCTTCATTAGCGTTCTCCATGTTCCTGTAATTCCTTCATATTGCCTTTTGTGTGACAGAGGTCCTCTGGCGAAACTTCTCCCCCAGGTTAAAATATGGATTGGAATAAAGGGGAAACGCTAGTGGCTCAGACGATCACAAGTCATGGATTTCATAATGCGGTCTGTAGGCTTACTTCAGTGTCAGACAATGAAGGTGTGGCTTAGCTCATTGCAGTATTTTGCCCATTGTGTAGGCGTCAAGTTCAGTGGCATCTTGTCAACACTTGAATGTGCTGAACATCACTCAGGAGGGCATTCTTGAAGAAACTGATTAAGTTAATTACTGAGGCATTTTTGTATTTAATGTAAAAGGAATCTTTCTGAGATACTCCTGCTAAAACTCCTTTTATCTTCAAGAAGTGACATCATTTTTTTTTGTGTCCCACATTACTAGTGCACTACGTTTAGTGTAGCATTTGACAGTTTTAAGTTTTTCATTTTTCAAGCTGGCATTACTAGCAGTGACTACCCACTGTGCAGTAGAGCAATGTGTGAGGGATGCTTGTGTTACTGCTGCTGCTGCTGCCACTGCCCTGGTGTGGTCTGTGGTGCGGCAGTGCATATACAGTGCTATCTTTCTGGAAAAAACACTGCCAGTACTCACAAACCGGATGCATGTTTGTTTGGGGTTTTTTTGAGGGACCACAGGGCAAATCAAATAGGTGGAAGAAAAAGGTGCCAGTAGTCAGTACTGGCATGGACCCCCTAAAAAAAAAAAAGCCCTGTGTGTATGTATTTGTGAGGGAAGCTTGCACTGCCCTGCCTGTATTGTACCTATTCTGTGGAGGGACTGTGAGGTCCATTTTCAGCCGCTGGGCAGCTCGCCTAGTTGCGCTGCTCAATATATCCAGCTAACTTTAGGACAGCCTTACAGCCCGACCAGATTTAGTCACATAGGTTAAGCAGCTAATTCCAAATATCGGAGTTATAACTTATGCGGTTAACTCTGCTCCTCCTGGAAATGCCTCCCACCTGCCCCCGGAACGCCCCCATCTTATGTAGCTAAATTCTAGCCGCATAACTCATTATGCGGCTAGAATTTAGCCGCATTCGGCTCTTAATATAGCTGAGTAGCCATTTAGATGGATAACGTTTCTGTATGTGGAGGGAAACTTGCACTGCTCCTGCACATGATGCACCTGTTTTATGATGAGGCAGGCTGGATGTTTTTGTGGAAGCTTGCACTGCTGCTGCCCCTGCTATATGTGTCCTGTGGGGGGGGCAATGTATTTGTGTGTGTGTGTGTGTGCGTGTGTGTGTGAGGGAAATTTGCAGTATTGCTGCCTGGGTTGAACCTGTTCTGTGGTGGGGCAATGTATCTGTGTATATATATTTATATGTGTGTGAGGGAAATTTGTAGTGTTGCTGCCTGTGCTGTACCTATTCTGTGTTGGGGCAGTGTACGTGTGTGTGTATGTATGTGAGGGAAATTTGCAGTGCTGCTGCCTAGGCTGTACTTGTTCCATGCAAACTGGAGGACACAAGCCTCTTGTTCCATAAATGTTCCACTTTTCACCTCATTAATTTCAATAACTAAATATAAATATAACCTTAATGGGTGATCTTCAAGAAGTGTGAGACTCACTCTCAGTACTGAGGCTAAGTCCTTATTAATACAGTTTAATCTATTTTAGCCCCAAATGATGGATTGTCTGTGGGTATTAAGTATATCATATTCTTATGAATGCTGACAAACAGAGTCCCCAGATTCCTGTGGCAAATTTTTCAAGATTCTGTGGCAAGAGTTAACAAATTCTGTGATGATTATGTGGCAAATTTGCATAATTTAGCATACATTTCAATTTAAGTAATGTATTTTTTAATTTATAAAAATAAGTTAGTTTATTTGATTCTTTATCAGCGGAAAAGGGATTTTAGTGATTGGGGCTGGGGAGAAAGGAGAAGGGATCTGGAAATGGGAATAGAGGAGGGAAATGAAGACGGAATCTTAGGAGGGTAGACAGATAAGGGATGGAAGAGCACAGAGGGAGAAGGAGAAGAAGATGGGGATTCAGGGAGGATAAGGAAAGAGACTGAGGGGCAGGAAGAGGGATCAGGAATAGGGAGATAGGAAGAAAGGGCGTTTCCTGTACGTACCCGGATCAGTCCAGACAGTGGGTTGAGCCTCCTTTCCAGCAGGTGGAGACAGACTAAAACCTGAAGGGTGCCCTATTAGAGATGTGAATCGTGTCCTCGATCGTCTTAACGATCGATTTTGGCTGGGAGGGGGAGGGAATCGTATCGTTGTCGTTTGGGTGTTTAGAATATCGTGAAAATCGTTAAAATCGTGAACCGGCACACTAAAACCCCCTAAAACCCACCCCCGACCCTTTAAATTAAATCCCCCACCCCCAAATGCCTTAAATTACCCTGGGATCCAGCGGCGGTCCATAGCTAAATCGGGGGAAGGGGGAGGGCAGGAAAACCGGCACACTAAATCCCCCTAAAACCCACCCCCGACCCTTTAAATTAAATCCCCCCCCCAAATGCCTTAAAGTACCCTGGGGTCCAGCGGCGGTCCGAAACGGGCTCCTGCTGTTGAAGCGTGTTGTCTTCAGCCGGCGCCATTTTGCAAAATGGCCGCCGCAAAATGGCGGCGGCCATAGACCAACACGATTCGACCGCAGGAGGTCGCTTCCGGCCCGCCGCTGGACTTTTGGCAAGTCTTGTGGGGGTCAGGAGGCCCCCCCAAGCTGGCCAAAAGTCTCTGGGGGTCCAGCGGGCGTCCGGGAGCGATCTCCTGCCGCGAATCGTTTTCCGTACGGAAAATGGTGCCGGCAGGAGATCGACTGCAGGAGGTCGTTCAGCGAGGGTTCCAGACCTCCGCTGAACGACCTCCTGCAGTCGATCTCCTGCCGGCGCCATTTTCCGTACGGAAAATGGCGCCGGCCGTACGCGTAGGGCCAGCGCCATTATCCGTACGGAAAACGATTCGCGGCAGGAGATCGCTCCCGGACGCCCACTGGACCCCCAAAGATTTTTGGCCAGATTGGGGGGGCCTCCTGACCCCCACAAGACTTGCCAAAAGTCCAGTGGGGGTCCGGAAGCGACCTCCTGCGGTCGAATCGTGTTGGTCTATGGCCACCGCCATTTTGCGGCGGCCATTTTGCAAAATGGCGCCGGCTGAAGACAACACGCTTCAACAGCAGGAGCCCGTTTCGGACCGCCGCTGGACCCCAGGGTACTTTAAGGCATTTGGGGGGATTTAATTTAAAGGGTCGGGGGTGGGTTTTAGGGGGATTTAGTGTGCCGGTTTTCCTGCCCTCCCCCTTCCCCCGATTTAGCTATGGACCGCCGCTGGACCCCAGGGTAATTTAAGGCATTTGGGGGGGGGGTTCGGGAGGGTGGGGGATTTAATTTAAAGGGTCGGGGGTGGGTTTTAGGGGGTTTTAGTGTGCCGGTTTTCCTGCCCTCCCCCTTCCCCCGATTTACGATTTTTTGACGATAAATCGGGGGAATTGGTATTGTATCGTGGCCCTAATGATTTTTGACGATTTAAAATATATCGGACGATATTTTAAATCGTCAAAAAACGATTCACATCCCTATGCCCTATATCAGGACAGAGCCTATCCTCTACCCCTTCAGTATTCGTCTGTCTACAGCAGGTGCAGCATCTCCCCTTCGGTTCTCTGCTGTAGGCTAGTCAGCCTCTTCTTCTTTCTTTTTCGGCTCAAGCAAGTAGTTCTTTGATTCCCGCTTGTTTTAGAAACAAAGAAAAAAAATCTATGAAGGAAATTTTGCCTTCTTTTAGTGCTTTTACTGTTTTTGTGTGGGAGACGTCCATCTCCCAGCTCTTGCCCGGCTCAGGGGGGCTTTGCCCCTTTTGCAGGAGGGGTTCCCTGCATAGTCCTGAGTCCGTAGACGCTTCCAGGTGTGGGGACCGACGCTCTCTGGGCCTCGATCCCCCTCTGGCTGCCGAGAGGGTTTTTAACCCGCTGCTGCGCTCAGTAAAAAAATAAATAAATAAAAGGAGTTTAAAAGTTTCAGGTACTCACCTACCTCTAACTTATTTACAGCAGTTGACCAGCTTTTTTATTTTTTTCTGGTCAGAGTAGGGCTAGAACCGGCAGCCAGAGAAGCAGAAGGCAGTAGGTTTCCCGCCTGCTCTCTCCTGCTGTGTAGGCTGTCAATCAAGCTTTTTTTTCTTCAGCCGTGGCTTAGCTATGTCCCGGCTGGCAGCCTGCCTTTCTTCACGTTTTTCGCAGCAGGGCCTCTGCACTGCTTGCCTGCCGGGTGGGGAAGGTCCTTCCTCGGCAGGACAAGCAAATTTAGCCCGGGGCTCCACTCCTCCCGGCATGGCTAGGCCTTTCCCGGGTCGGCAGAGCCCGGGAACGGCCGCCATCTTGGATTTTTCATCGGGGCCGATTTCAGTGCTCCCTGGGGCTGGGGGTCCAGATTTATTTTTATTTAACCCCCGATTTGGCCCCCATGGGTGCCCAGGAGGGGGGTCCTGACCTTCCCTCACGCCCCCCCCCCCCCCCCCGTCAAATCCAGGGTCCCTTTTTCAGCAGATTTCGTCCTCCTCATGCACAAATCTTATCTAGCTAGCCTGCATGAGCTGGACGAAAGCCCCCCCCTTGCCCCCCCCCCCCCGCCAAAAATCCCTCGCTCAGCGCCGTTGACCACTGGACCGGCCGCGGAGCCCCAGGGACCAGTTCGAGTGCGAGTGGTCCCGGGGGTTCCCCCCTCCCCCCCCCCGGTGTCTCCCGTGTCCTCGGACCCCGCTGCTTCCTCGGATTCGGTGGATGCCCCTCCTCTAGAGGGGGATGACCCTAGAGCCCTCCGTCTTTTTCGTAAGGAGGAATTAGAGCCCCTCCTCCCTTTTGTTTTGCAGGAGCTGGGTCTGGAGAGTCCTTCCGTGGATAATCTCATGGCCTCGCTCCCTAAGGATATGAACCCGGTTCTGGGAGGGCTCCGGGCTCCGGCCTCAGCCTTTCCCTTCCACCCCATGCTTAAGCTCCTTATCCTGCGGGAATGGAAGGCTCCTGAGGGTGCGCTTCGGGTGGGGCATGCGATGGATAAGCTCTATCCCCTCCCGGAGGAGGGCTTGGAGCTGTTGCGATATCCATCGGTGGATTCTTATGTTTCTGCAGTGGCCAAGCACACCACGATTCCGGTGGAAGGTTCCACGGCCTTGAAGGATTCACAAGATCGTAAGCTGGAGGCTCACCTGAAGCGCATCTTCGACGTTCTGGCCCTTGGGGTCCGGGCATCTTGCTGTAGCAGTCTCATGATGCGAGCGGGCCTCCAGTGGGTCCAACAGTTACTCTGCGCCCGGGAGCTTCCACCAGGTGAGGCAGAACAAGCCGAACGTCTGGAGGCAGTCACCGCTTACGTATCAGAAGCCCTCTACGATCTGGTCCGTGTCTAGGCGAAGGCGATGGTTTCGGCAGTGGCGGCCCGGAGGCTCCTTTGGCTACGCCACTGGTCGGCTGATCAGTCCTCGAAGACTCGGCTGGGCACGCTGCCCTTCAAAGGTAAGATGCTCTTTGGCGAGGATCTTGAGAAGCTTATGGACTCCTTGGCTGACAACAAGGTCCATAAGCTCCCAGAGGACCGCCCTAAGTCTTCCCGATCCTTCGCGGCCTCTCGCTTCAGGGGCCAGCATCGCTTCGCTTCTCGGGGGCGGGGCGGTTCTGCGAGTGGGTCTTCTCGTGCGCAGTCCTGGTCGCACTCCTTTCGTGGCAGATGGCCCTTTTGCAAGGGCCAGCCCATGCGTGCCGCCGCTAAACCTGCCACACAATGAATTTCAGCCGACCCATTCCTCGGTTCCTTACCTCGGCGGACGCCTCTCCCTGTTCTTCGAGGAATGGGTCAAGATCACGTCGGATCAGCGGGTCCTCGACATTATCAGAGACGGGTACGCCTTCGACCTCGTCAGGGAACTTCCAGATCTCTTTCTTTTCTCGCCTTGCGGCCGGGCCAAGAGGGACACGGTGGTCCAGACTCTCTCCAAGCTTCTGGATCTGGGAGCGGTGGTCCCAGTCCCGGAAAGGGAAATTGGCGCCGGCCTGTATTCTATTTACTTCACCGTGCCCAAAAAGGACGGGTCCTTCCGCCCAATATTGGACCTCAAGAGGGTCAATCGGGCTCTCAAGATCCCCCACTTCCGCATGGAAACCCTGCAGGTGGTTATAGCGGCAGTCCGCCCCGGAGAGTTCCTTGCTTCCCTCGATCTCGCAGAAGCTTATTTTCATATTCCCATTCACCGCGACTGTCAGAAGTATCTCCGATTCCACATTCTCAACCAGGACTTCCAGTTTTGAGCTCTTCCCTTCAGCCTCGCGACCGCTCCTCGCACCTTCACGAAGGTCATGGTAGTAGTAGCGGCGGCCTTGCACCGGGAGGGGATTCTCGTCCATCTCTATCTGGACGATTGGCTCATCAGGGCCAAGTCAGAGACCTCTTGCTGGCGGGCGGTGGATCGCGTCTTGGAGCTCCTTGCCTCTCTCGGGTGGATAGTGAACTTTTCCAAGAGCAAGCTTCAGCCCTCCCAGGAGTTGGAATTTCTGGGAGCCCACTTCGACACCCGAGTATCAAGGTTTTCTTACCTCGGGCGCGAGCCCTCAAGCTGATCGATCAGGTCCAGACTTTGATTGCCCTACCCTCCCCGACAGCCTGGGATTATCTCCAAGTCCTGGGATCCATGGCTTCTACCATCGACCTTGTCCCCTGGGCTTTTGCTCATATGCGTCCATTACAGAAAGCTTTTCTGTCCCGTTGGCAGCCAGTGTCAGAGCAGTTCCACGTGGTCCTTCCGTTCTTGGTGGCTGTCTCTTCCTCATCTTCTGCAAGGGATACCTCTTCAAGCTCCACAGTGGACAATAGTGACCACGGACGCCAGCCTGTTGAGCTGGGGTGCGGTCTGCCTTTCTCAGTCCACCCAGGGAACATGGTCGCAGACTCAGTCGCACTGGCACATCAATCAACTGGAAACTTTGGCGGTCCGCCTGGCGCTTCAGGAGTTCCTTCCCCTGATCCGCGGCAAGGCGGTACGAGTCCTGTCTGACAACGCCACCACAGTGGCCTACATCAATCGCCAAGGGGGCACTCGCAGTCCCCTGGTAGCCTTAGAAGCCAGCCGTCTCCTCGCTTGGGCAGAGCGTCACCTACAGTGCCTTGCGGCTTCTCACATCGCCGGAAAAGACAATGTTCAAGCCGACTTCCTCAGCCGGCAGTCGCTCGATCCGGGAGAGTGGGAGCTCTCGGACGCGGCCATGGCTCTGAGGAGGACAGGTGGGTCCTCCTCACCTCAACCTCATGGCGACTCTGCGCAATGCCAAGGCCAATCGGTTCTTCAGCCGCTGGAGGGAGCACGGCACAGAGGGCATGGATGCTCTGGCTCTACCTTGGCCAGCGGACGTCCTTCTGTACGTGTTTCCCCCGTGGCCACTGGTGGGGAAAGTTCTCAGGAGAATCGAGCTCCACCGGGGACCGGTGATTCTTGTCGATCCCGAGTGGCCGCGAAGGCCGTGGTTCGCAGATGTCATCAATCTAGCGGTGGACGGGCCCCTGCGCCTCAGTCATCTCCCTCGTCTCCTCCGGCAGGGGCCTGTATTTTTCGACCAGGCCGATCGCTTCTGTCTTGCGGCCTGGCTTTTGAACGGCGTCGCCTGAGGCGCAAAGGTTATAGGGAGGAGGTCATCTCCACCCTGCTGCAAGCCCGGAAGCAGTCGACTTCTCTGGCCTATGTGACATCTGGAAAGTTTTTGAGTCTGCGTGTACGGAGGCGGGTGTCCCTGCGCGCTCTGCCTTGATTCCTTTGATTCTTTTCTTCAGAAGGGTCTCTCTAAGGGCCTCTCCTTCAGTTCTCTACGCGTTCAAGTCTCTGCGCTCGGCTCTCTCCTGGGTCGGGTGGACGGTCATACCTTAGCAGCTCACCCTGACGTGATTCGTTTCCTGAGGGGCGTTAGACACCTCCGCCCCGCCTCTCGGTCCACGTGTCCGTCGTGGAGTCTCAACCTAGTCCTTCGTGCTTTCTGTACGGCTCCCTTTGAGCCTCTTCGCCACGCTATGCTCAAGGATCTTACTCTAAAGACTGTCTTTCTGGTCTCTATTTCCTCTGCTCGCCATATTTCTGAGCTTCAGGCGCTGTCCTGTCGGGAGCCCTTCTTGCGTTTCTTGGATTCCGGGGTTTCTTTCAGGACGGTTCCTTCCTTCTTGCCTAAGGTTGTCTCCGCTTTTCATGTCAACCAGTCGGTCGAACTCCCAGCGTTCTCTCCGGAGGAGATTGCGGGTACGGCGGGTGGCGACCTTCGTTGGCCAGATGTAAAACGAGTCTTGCTTCGCTATCTCCAGGTCACCAATGACTTCCGGGTATCATAGAAATATAGAAACATAGAAATGACGGCAGAAGAAGACCAAACGGTCCATCCAGTCTGCCCAGCAAGCTTCACACATTTTTTCTCTCATACTTTTCTGTTTCTCTTAGCTCTTGGTTCTATTTCCCTTCCACCCCCACCATTAATGTAGAGAGCAGTGATGGAGCTGCATCCAAGTGAAATATCTAGCTTGATTAGTTAGGGGTAGTAGGGGTAGTAAGCGCCGCAATAAGCAAGCTACACCCATGCTTATTTGTTTTACCCAGACTATGTTATACAGCCCTTATTGGTTGTTTTTCTTCTCCCCTGCCGTTGAAGCAGGGAGCTATGCTGGATATGCGTGAAGTATCAGTTTTTTTTTCTCCCCTGCCGTTGAAGCAGAGAGCTGTGCTGGATATGCGTGAAGTATCAGTTTTTCTCCCATGCCGTTGAAGCAGAGAGCCTTGCTGGATATGCATCGAAAGTGAAGTATCAGGCACATTTGGTTTGGGGTAGTAACCGCCGTAACAAGCCAGCTACTCCCCGCTTTGTGAGTGCGAATCCTTTTTTCTTCTCCCCTGCTGTTGAAGCTATGCTGGATATGCGTGAAGCATCAGTTTTTCTTTTCCCCTGCTGTTAAAGCAGAGAGCTATGCTGGATATGCGTGAAGTATCAGTTTTTCTCCCATGCCGTTGAAGCAGAGAGCCTTGCTGGATATGCATCGAAAGTGAAGTATCAGGTACATTTGGTTTGGGGTAGTAACCGCCGTAACAAGCCAGCTACTCCCCGCTTTGTGAGTGCGAACCCTTTTTTCGGACCATCTCTTCGTCCTTTGGAGTGGTCCCAACCGCAGTAAACAGGCTTCTAAGACCACGATTGCGCGGTGGTTGAAGGAAGCCATTTCCTCCGCATATCTTTGTCAAGGTCGTCCACTTCCTGAGGGTCTAAAGGCCCATTCTCTGCGTTCTCAGGCTACTTCGTGGGCGGAGAGTCAATCTGTCTCCCCGCAGGAGATTTGCAGGGCCGCCACTTGGACGTCTCTGCACACTTTTGCTCAGCACTACCGTCTGGATGTACACGCTCCGGTGTTCGGTTCCTTTGGACGGCAGGTGCTTCGAGCGGGACTGTCTCGGTCCCACCCAGTTTAGGGAAGCTTTGGTACATCCCACTGTCTGGACTGATCCGGGTACGTACAGGAAAGGAAAATTAGTTCTTACCTGTTAATTTTCGTTCCTGTAGTACCATGGATCAGTCCAGACGCCCTTCCCTGTCTATCTTCTGTCCTCTCGAAGCTTGTTTTCTTGCAGGTCTGCAGATTTCCATATATTTCTTTGTGCAAGATTACTGAGCAATTACACCGGAAGCCTTGGTTGTTTTCTTATACCAAGCTGATGCAAGAGCGTATAGGTATACCATGTTTTCTACATTATTCTATATTTGCTCCGTTGAGCTTTACAGTTACTTGCTTGATCCTATTCTTGGGTTTGTTGTTTTATGCTTTGACATACATTATACTGAAGGGGTAGAGGATAGGCTCTGTCCTGATATAGGGCATCCTTCAAGTTTTAGTCTGTCTCCACCTGCTGGAAAGGAGGCTCAACCCGCTGTCTGGACTGATCCGTGGTACTACGGTACAGGAACGAAAATTAACAGGTAAGAACTAATTTTCCTATTGGGATGGAGTGAAAGAGGAAGAGGAAAGATTGGGATGAAGAAGAGGAGGAGGAAAGAGGGAGGACTAGGGATGGAGGTAGAGAAGGAGGAAAGATTAGGATGGGGTAAAGGAAGGAAGCCAAAGCCCCCCCAAATCACATCCCCATTCTCTTTCTCTTATCCTCCCTTCCAAAGCCCTTTTGATCCCCTCATACCTCAGTACATCCTTCAATCCTCTCACTCACATCCTAAAACCCCTGCAGCCTCCTCACTTCTCTTGCACCGGTCCTACAGGGATCCCCTCATTCACATTCCATGTCCAGTCGAAACTCCTCACTCTCGGCCCTGTTTCCTCCCTCACTTTCACAGCAGCATGCTCTCCCATCCCACAACCCCTCAGTCACTTTCTTCCCTCACTTGCTTCCCTCTGATTTGATCCCTCACTCTTCCACTCAGCCCCATGATCCCCTCACTCACTGTCCCTCATTCACTTTCTTCCATCCTACCCACATTCCCTCATTCTCTTTCTCCCCTCATTCTTTCCCCTTCTCTTGTGATTCCGTCATTTTCTCTTTTTCACTTCCTTTTTCCACCATCCCCTCACTCTCCCGCAATCACTTCAGATCTTCTCACTCACTCTGGTTCCCTCCCCCCGCACAAACTCTGGCTCACTCCCTCCTCCCACCCTATGTACTCCTCACTCACCTGGTTCGCTCACCCGATCCCCAGTTCACTCCCGTCCCTCCCCCAAAATCTTCTCATTCACCGTCTTGTCAGGAAATAGGTGGAGGAGGGCGGACCTGCAGCGCCTCAGGTGCTTCCTTCTCCTGCTCCCCTGCCATGGCCCGAGCATTGCACTTTGAACCACAAAGCAGAAAAGGATATACCTGAGGTGCTGAAAGGCCTGACAGGTGGATGAGTGATGGGATCCTGGAAAGGGGGGGAGGGCAGGCAGAAGGGAAAGATTGCATCATCTCACTGCCACCAGTGCTACTCTTCTGGGTAGGATCAGAACTCTGGTCTCTCCAGGACTGACCAATTTTGTGGAATAGTGGGAGACTGGGATTGATGCCAATAAAGAAGTTGGCCATATTAGTGATGTTCCAACATAAAACTTCACTGAAGCATGAATTCAAAAAGAACAATGTGGCACTTGGTACTCTCAAATAATTTCCATAATAAACTAGCCGAGTGAATCTGTGCTCCCTTCCTTCTCTTTAGGTGTAATATGAACTTGCCCTGGGTAACTGTAAAAATGGGGGCCTCCTCTCAACAGTACCTGGGATCCACTGCTTGATCTTGAAATCTCCAGTTTTCTTACTCTATGGATACCTTTTCAGCTGTTTGCTGTTTGTGATAGCTTAGTTTCTCCTCTCTCCTCCAGTTTATGGTAGCAGCTGGGTCTCCACTCTTCCTCTGCCATTTGCCAGATTGGCCAGCACAACTTTCTTAGCACTGGAAACTTAAATACTGGGTCAGAGGTGGAGTTAAGTATCCAGTGCTAAGAAAGTTGTGCTGGCCAGATGCAGTCTCTCTGCATTGGGGAGTACTGCTTAATGCCCTCATTTTCATGGGATTTTCATGTGAGGGCGCTAAGCAGTACTCCCATTTAGAAATGCACATTTTCTGTATACAAAATTCCTTGCTGTTTCTTAAAATCCTATCCCTAGCATCCACTCCCCAGTTACTTCACACACACACACACACACACACACACACACACACACACATCCCTGCTGCATCCCCAGCATCCTCTCCCTAGTCTCTTAACTTCCTCCTGCAGCATCTAGCTCCTGTCTTAAGCTTCCTCCTTCCCAGTGTCTTCCTTTTGCCTCCCCCAACCCTTCCTACTGCTACCACTGCATCTGCTCATTTCTCCTGCCTCTTCCCTGAGCAAATTACCAATTTAGAGGCAGAGCTGCTACTACCATTCCTTCCTGTCTGAACCAATTCTGCAAGTATGTTCAAATCTCACAGGTCAGTTCTGGTATGCAATGCACGAGATCAGCATTTGGGACACACCAGCCCATGAGTTTTGAACATGCTCGCAGGGCTGGCCCAAATGGGAAGGAAAGATGATAGTGGCAGCAAAGGCTCCTATTCTCCTGCCAGATCTGGGGTCTGACCGGTCTGAGATGAAGCATGTGTGGCTGCTTAAGGAGCCTTGCTCGGTCATGCCTGCAGCCCCCTGTCCAGCTTTGCCGGGGCTGGCACCGGTGCCACCAGTGCTGATGTTTCTGGACGAAGGCCGAGCACCTAGGGCCCCATCCATTATGAATTACAGTGAGGATGAGGCCCCAAATGACCCCTGGGAGGATGACTCTGCAGATTCCTCCTCTGAGGACTCAGAAGTTCTCCCTTCAGAACTGTCTCCTCCAGAGGAACGAAGGAGGTCTCCGCCGGAGAACTTGACCTTCACAGGTTTTGTAAGGGCAATGGCTGAGGCCATCCTGTTTCAGTTGATTACAGAGAAAGATGCCAGGCACAAGATGCTGGAAATCCTCCAGTTCGTGGAGGCTCCTAAAGAGATCATGGTGGTCCCGGTGCAGGAGATCTTTAAGGAGTTGCTGCTGACCAATGAGAATCTGGGAGCACACCCTCACAGTACCTCCCATAAACAGGAAGGCAGATGGGGTTTACCTCGTCCAACAGGCTACCAGAATCAAAAAGCATCAGCTATCACACCAATCGGTAGTGGTCGAATCTGCTCTCAAGAAGGCTAAGTGCTCTCAGACTCATGCCTTGACGCCCCCCAGGAAGGATCATTGAGCGTTGGATTTTCTTGGAAGGCAATTATTCCTGGGAACCATGCTCATTGCCCGCATCGCCTCCTACCAGCTCTACATGAGAGGTCTAGAATGGGTAGATGTGAATCGGTTATTTACTCTTTCAGATAATAAAAAGACTAGGGGGCACTCCATGAAGTTAGCATGTGGCACATTTAAAACTAATCGGAGAAAGTTCTTTTTTACTCAACCCACAATTTGTTGCCAGAGGATGTGGTTAGTGCAGTTAGTATAGCTGTGTTTAAAAAAGGATTGGATACGTCCTTGGAGGAGAAGTCCATTACCTGCTATTAATTAAGTTGACTTAGAAAATAGCCACTGCTATTCCTAGCTACAGAAACATGGAATAGACTTAGTTTTGGGGTATTTGCCAGGTTCTTATTGCCTGGATTGGCCACTGTTGGAAACAGGATGCTGGGCTTGATGGACCCTTGGTCTGACCCAGTATGGCATGTTCTTATGTTCTTATATTCACGCAACCTCTGGAAGCAGGTGCAGGAGGCGGCTGAGCAGCTGCCTCAACAGCAGCAAGACAGTTTCTTATTGCTGTTGTATCCAGGTCTGGAATGTGAAAAATTCGAGATTCAGTCAACCTATGATGTTTTTGAGACAGCAGCAAGAGTCTCTGTAGCGAGAATCAGCACCCACAGAATGGCATGGCTGGAGGCCTCATATCTCTGACCAGAGGTACAGAAAACACTCACTGACCTGCCGTGTACAGGAGAGATTCTCTTCGGAGATAAGTTGAGGGACACGGTGGCCCAGTTGTGGGATCATCATGAGAGCCTCCAGCATCTCTCCACCAGCACTTCAGACCTGCCCTCCTCAGCCAGGGTCAAAGGAGGTCTTTTTACTGCCAGAGGAAGTACTAACCTCTGGCCCCTCACTCCCATTCGCAGAGGGTGAGCGCTCATGGCTGTCCCAGGCAGCAGCGAGCTCCCAAGCCCCTGCTGGCACCCCAGCCAAATCCTGGGACAGGGTTTTGACTGGATCATAGGGAGCATGAACCAGCCTCCTGTACCCAAGATGCTGGACACCCCCCCCCCCCCCCGTCGGGGGCAGGCTACAGTTCTTCGTGAATCAGTGGCCCAGTATAACTTCGGACCAGTGGGTTCTGTCCATCATCCGTCAAGGGTACCAATTGAACCTAATGGGTGTCCCTCCAAATTTTCCTCTGTGCCCATTTTGGGGGCCAATAGTGCATCAGGAGGTACTGTTGAGGGAGTTCTCTGCCCTCTTAATGGCCAGAGTAGTCGAACTTGTCTCACCAAGGCAAAGAGGGCAGGGATTCTACTCCCAGTGCTTCCTGATTCCAAAGAGAACAGGGGGACTCCATCCCATCCTAGACCTAGAAACATAGACACATAGAAATGACGGCAGAAGAAGACCAAACGGTCCATCCAGTCTGCCCAGCAAGCTTTCACGTTTTTTTTCCTCCCCCATACTTATCTGTTTCTCTTGTCCCTTGTAAGTGACTTTTTGTTCTATTTCCATTCCATCCTGTCATCCCTTCCACCCCCGATATCGATGTAGTTAGCAGCGCTGGAGCTGCATCTAAGTGCTGGAGCTGTATCAGTGCTGGAGCTGCATCTAATTGAAGTATCTAGATAATTGTTTAGGGGTAGTAACCGCTGTCGTAGCAAGCTACTCCCACTCATGTTTATCCAGCCTATCCAGCTTGTGCAACTCAGTCCTTGTTGGTTGTTGTCCGAATATAAATCATCTTTACTTCATTCCCCCTGCCGTTGAAGCAGAGATCTTTTCATCATTCCCTCTGCCATTGAAGCAGATAACTATGCTGGATATCATTGAGAGTGAAGTATCAGGCTAATTTGGTTTGGGGTAGTAACCGCAATATCAAGCAAGCTACTCCCCTGCTTTTTTGTGGATGCAAATCTTTTTTTTTTTTCTATTTCCTCTTGCCGTTGAAGCCTTCAGCAAGTTTCTGAAAAAAGAAAAGTCCAAGATAGTTTCCCTGAGCACCCTGATTCCCCTCCTGCAAAAAAGAGACTGGCTATGCTCCCTCAATTTAAAGGATGCGTACACTCGCATTTAGATCTTCCCAGGTCACAGGAAGTATCTCCGATTTATAGTGGGAAAACAGCACTTCCAGGACAGAGTGTTGCTGTTTGGGCTAGTGTCGGTCCCACATGTCTTTACAAAATGCCTGGCCATGGTGGGGGGCACATCTCTGCAGGCTGGGAGTGCACGTTTTCCCTTACTTGGATGACTGGCTGGTCAAGAGCGCCTCTCAGGCAAGGGCAGATCGGTCCATGCGCTTGACCATCCAGGTGCTGGAGTCACTAGGGTTTTTCATCAACTACCCAAAGTCCCATCTCAGCCTGTCACCTCGATTGGATTTCATAGGAGCCCTGCTAGACATGGCTCAGGCAAAAATCTTCCTGCCACGATCCAAGGGGGCTTACCTTGGCATCCATAGCGGCGGTGATTCAACAGATCCAGCAGGTGTCAACTCAGCACATGTTGAGGGTGTTGGGCCACATAGCTGCAACCATCCATGTTACTCCCTTGGCACGCTTACATATGCGCAGAGCCCAATGAACCCTGAGGTCGCAGTGGCTCTAGGCCACCCAGAACTTCCAGGCCCACATCTGAATCTCTCCATCTCTCCAAGATTCTTTGTCCTGGTGGCGGGTTTTCTCGAATTTGGAATGGGGAGTATTTTTCCAAACCCCCTTCTGCACAAATTGTTCTAATCACAGATGAATCCACATTGGGATGGGGCGCTCATGTAGAAGGGCTCTGCACCCAAGGCCTATGGTCCACCCAGGAAGCAGGGTGTCAAATGAACTTCCTGGAGTTTTGGGTGATCAGGTACACTCTGTGGACTTTCAGAGATTGGCTGCCCAACAAAATAGTCCTGATCCAAACAGACAACTAAGTAGCGATGTGGTATATCAACAAGCAGGAAGGTACAGGATCTTACCTCTTGTGTCAGGAAGTGGTCCAGATCTGGTCCTGGGCCCTGTCCCATGGGATGATATTCAGGGCCATGTATCTGGCCGGAATGGAGAATGTGATAGCAGACAGACTGAGTCTGGCCTTCAGACCCCACAAGTGGTCTCTGGACCAGGGTGTAGCAAACCGGATCTTCCGCTTCTGGGGAAACTCAGATGTGGACTTGTTCATGTCTCCCTGCAACAGGAAGGTGACTCAGTTCTGCTCCCTGAACAGGTCAGACAGTGAGCCAACCTTGGACGCCTTTGCTCTCCACTGGGGCAAGAGACTTCTGTACACGTATCCTCCGATTCCTCTGATGACAAAGACTCTCCTGAAGCTTCGAGAGGACTGAGGGACTATGATCCTCATAGCCCCTCATTGGCCAAGATAGATCTGGTTTCTACTCCAGGATTTGTCCTTCCAGACACTGATCAGTCTGGGGATTTCTCCAGATCTCATCATGCAAGATCAGGGCAGGCTGCTGCATCCCAACCTCCAGGCCCTGTCGCTCACAGCCTGGATGTTGAGAGGCTGATTCTGCAGCCACTTGATCTTTCAGAAAATGTGTCAAGATGTGTCCACTAGAAAGTCCTACGGGATGAAGTGGAGGAGGTTTTCCATGTAGTGTGAGCAGAAGGCACTAGATCCGTTCTCCTGCCCCACACAAAAACTGCTTAATTACCTTCTACACTTATCGGAGGCTGGCTTGAATCCCAACTCCGTTGAAGTTCATTTAAGTGCAATTGGCGCATACCACCAAGGTGTAGATGGTATTCCCATCTCTGTACATCTGATAGTTGTATGCTTTATGCGGGGCCTGCTTCATTCAAAGCCTCCCCTAGAGCTTCCTACTGTGTCTTGGGACCTCAATGTGATGCTAGCTCAGCTGATGGAAGCTCTTTTTGGGCCGCTGCACTCCTGTGACCTGAAGTACCTGACCTGGAAGGTCATTTTTTGGTGGCAGTCACTTCAGTGCACAGGATCAGCAAGCTCCAAGCCTTAGTGACTTATCTGCCTTATACCGAGTTTTATCATAACAGGGTGGTCTTTCGTACGCACCCTTAGTTCCTGCCTAATGTGGTGATGGATTTCCATCTTAACAAGTCACTCATCCTGCCAACATTCTTTCCTAGGCCCCATTTGCACCAGGGCAAACGAGCACTGCACAGTTTGGATGCAAGAGAGCCTTAGCATTCTGTCTGAGCCAGACCGAAGCCCATAGATAATCCACTCAACTTTCATTTCTTTTGACAGAAGTAGATTGGGAGTTGCCTTTGCCAAACAGACACTATCCAGTTGGCTTGCAGACTGCATCTTTTTCTGTTATCCCCAGGTGGGACTGCATCTTGGAGGTCATGTCAAGTTTCATTCTGTCAGAGCCATGGCAACGTCAGTAGCCCATTTGCGAGCAGTTCCCGTGGAGGAGATCTACAAAGATGCGACGTGGAGCTCTCGCCACACATTCGCATCTCACTACTGTCTGGCTAGGGATGGCTGACATGGCTGACTGGCAGGTTCAACCAGTCTGTCCTTTGGAAAATGTTTGAGGTGTAGAACCCAACTCTTCCATCACTATAGTTGTTGTGCCCGTTGGCACCTGGCTGGTGCTTGTTGCTCCCCTTTTGTGTTGGAGAGCAACCTTTAGCTAGGAATTCACCCTTGTGTGAGGACTACCATCCTGATTGTCCTAGAAGAAAGCAGAGTTGCTTACCTGTAACAGGTGTTCTCCTAGGACAGCAGGATGTTAGTCCTCACAAAACCTGCCAACCATCCCATGGAATTCAGATTCTCCTATTTTTTGTTTTAATTTTTTTTGTAATTCTATGTTACAAGACTGAAGAGGGACCCCCACGTGAACGCATGGTATAGGGCATAGTGGGCATGCTCAGTGTGCCTAGTCAAAGTTACAGAAAATTTGACATAAATTTTCTATGCCGGGCTCCATCTGATGATATCACCCATGTGTAAGGACTAACATCCTGCTGTCCTAGGAGAACACCTGTTACAGGTAAGCAACTCTGCTTTCTACACCCTTGCCTGGTAGGAGGTGAGCATCACTTCTCAAATGCAACATCTCCTCTACCAGTTCCATTACAGTATTTTTATCTGTGTGGTGCAAACAGGTCATGGTTCAAAATACTGTAATAGAGCCATACAGAAGAGGAGAGTTGGCATGGTTAAAGGAGTGCAGTTCTACCAACAGCCAGAATGGTAAGGAGGTAAAGAGTGATGGAAGAGATATGAAAAAGAATTTGGGGGAAGGAGAGAATGAAAGGAGGAATTAAGAAGGAAGGGGAGAGACAGACAAACTGGGCAGGGGAAATAAAGCTAATGTATATGCGGGGGCTACATAATTAAGAGCGAAGGAAGAGCCTGGAGAGCCCAAAAGGTGAGAGAACATATACCCATCATTGTTTCACTAAAATCCTTTGAGCCATGCCTGTTGTAGGTTGGGAGGAAAGGTGGGAAGGAAGTAACATGGTGGGGATGGGGGAAAGATGGAAATAAGTATAGTGCTTGGAGGGAAAAATGGAAGGAAACTGCAAGAAGAAAAGTGGCAGGGAGGAGGAGAAGAAGGAAATGGATGGAGGAAAAACTTGTCTGAAGAAGAGGAATAAAGGATTGGGAGTGAGAGAGGAGGGTAAAGACAACCTGGACCTGTTGATTTTTTTTCACACTTTCTCCTGTATTTACAAACTTCTCTTCAGATGGCATATCCTAGCAACACAGAATAGCCCTGTTACTTGAGGACTGGAAGGGAAATTTCCTCCAGTACTATCCCCATAAGAACATAAGAACATAAGAAATTGCCATGCTGGGTCAGACCAAGGGTCCATCAAGCCCAGCATCCTGTTTCCAACAGAGGCCAAACCAGGCCACAAGAACCTGGCAATTACCCAAACACTAAGAAGATCCCATGCTACCGATGCAATTAATAGCAGTGGCTATTCCCTAACGGGCCGATACAGTAAGGGAGGAGGGAGAGCTGCGTTAGTGCCGGGCGCACCTGCGGTTGCCGCACGCACAGTCCAGCTCACCTACCGCTCGATACTGTATGTAAATAGCTTGCAAATGCAAGCTGCGTCTAAGAAGCGTCCGTGAAGCGTTAGGCCCGCGCAACCCATTTTACTGTATAGAGCGCTATACGGTATCCTGGGTGCGCTGGCCTAACGCTTCACAGACACTCTGGTATCTGTCATTTCAAATGACATTTGAAATGACAGGTACCAGGAAGTGGACGGTTCTCCTATGCTCGTCCTCTCTCCTCTCCTCCCGAAGCAAGCAACGAAAGTGGAAAAAATGAAAAAAAAAAAAGTCACATTCCGTGACGCCAAACGTTGTGACGTCACATCTTGAGCGGCCCAATTGCACGCACAGGGGCCGCTTTCGCCCATGCAATGCGTCTATCTTCACGGGCAGCTGGAGGCAGGGGAGCCGCGGTCCCTCGTCGCCAATGTCCGTCTCCGGAGGGGGGCTGCAAAAAAGTAAGTCTCTTCGTTGCTTTTCACTGCCAGTCCTCTCTCCCCTGCTCCCGAAAAGCAAGGCTGCTTTTCGCGCCTTGCTTCTGGAGGAGGGGAGAGAGGACTGGCAATCCCGAGTGTAGGATTGCCCGTCCTCTCTCCCTTTTTTTTTTTCGCTTTTTTTTCGCTTTTTTCCGCTTTCGTTGCTTCGGGAGGAGGGGAGAGGACTGGGGCTGACCCGGAGACCAGCACCCATGGATGCGGCCAGGGCAGGTGAGCGGGGGCTGGGGGAAAGTTTGCCGCCTACCCATACCCCTGCCTCTAACGCAGGGGTAATGGTAGGTGGTAAGTTAGCAGGTTAAACGCACGGCAAAACGGCAGGGTAAAAAAGCGATAGTCGGGGCGCACGTTACTGTATGGGAGGGAATAGCTAATTCGATCGTTTACATGTAATATACATGCCGTGGGCGGAAGGGGTTACCCGGTGATTTAAGGACGCGGTAAGAATAGGTTAAAGGGGATTGTATATCGCAGGAAGGGCTAACGCGGCCGAAAAGTGGGTAGAGAGCGGGTTAGGAGCAGGGTAACCGTGGCCGCACTTTACTGTATTGACCTGCAAGTAAATTTGATTAGTAGCCGTTAATGGACTTCTCCTCCAAGAACTTATCCAAACCTTTTTTGAACCCAGCTACACTAAAAGCACTAACAACATCCTCTGGCAACAAATTCCAGAGCTTTATTGTGTGTTGAGTGAAAAAGAATTTTCTTCGATTAGTCTTAAATGTGCTACTTGCTAACTTCATGGAATGCCCCCTAGTCCTTCTCTTATTCGAAAGTGTAAATAACCGAGTCACATCTACTCGTTCAAGACCTCTCATGATCTTAAAGACCTCTATCATATCCCTCCTCAGCCATCTCTTCTCCAAGCTGAACAGCCCTAACCTCTTCAGCCTTTCCTCATAGGGGAGCTGTTCCATCCCTTTTATAATTTTGGTTGCCCTTCTCTGTACCTTCTCCATCACAACTATATCTTTTTTGAGATGCGGCGACCAGAGAATTTGTGCTAGCAGGTATCACTGCAGTAATTGCAGCCACCTTTTCTCCCTTCCCAAAGTTCAAGCAACTCATCAATACAGCGCATGCAAGCCTCATAGGATTGAAAAGTTAAACTGAAGCCTATTGCTTACGTAGTGGCCAAGCCATGGTATTGAGAAAGCGGACCTTTGTGCTGTAGTTTGGTTGGCTCTACCGGATGAGCAAGCTCATATGGCCCACACTGACAACTGGCGGCT
Source organism: Rhinatrema bivittatum (assembly GCF_901001135.1). NCBI lineage: Eukaryota > Metazoa > Chordata > Amphibia > Gymnophiona > Rhinatrematidae > Rhinatrema > Rhinatrema bivittatum. Next base: position 250,072,562 of record NC_042619.1, read on the forward strand.
GTACTCCACAAGCGGCCGACAGGAGCTTTGCCTATACCAACTGTCTTTCCTGCAGGTTGACCCCTTGGGTTCTGACAGCCAGCAGGAGAGTCCCAGGGCAGTAACAAGTGCCTGAGTCCAAGACCAGGTAAAGGTCAGGGCAGGCAGCAGACAAAGATCCAGGAGATAGGCCAAAGGTCGGGGCAGGCAGCAGACAAATGATAATCCATGAGACAGGTTGGGACAGTCTACAGACAAACAAAAATCCAGGAGATAGGCCAGGAGTTGGGGTCTTATGACCGTCGGTCGCAGACGGCTGCAACCGCTATTACTCACTGTGTGTTCTGCCTCTCTCCCCTGGGGAAACTCGCGGCTGTGGCCAGCCGCTTCTGTCACTCACTGCTCTGTTTCAGGACTCCCCAGGGTGGTGAGGACGCCGCCAATCGCCATGTCTCCTCCGGGCCTCCCTAGGCGCGCGTGCGTGCTACATGGCCCCCCTTATGGACGCCTGGGTGGGAACCTCAGGGGCATCTCCCCTTGATGACATCACTAGCCCTGGACTCTTAAGCACCATCGGGGCTTGGCCCTAATTGACTTGGCAATGGGTTCCTTCCTTGCTGAATCCTGCGGATCGCTACGGACGTTAGTTCCTGGTTCCTGCTCTTCCTGCGTGAGACACTCTCGGGTACCCGCTCCTCGGGGGGCCCTGATCCTGTCTCTGGCTATCCGCTCCTTGGAGGGGCCCTGCGCCTCGGACTCTGCTTACCAGCTTCCCCGCTCCTCGGGGTTGCTCCCGGAACTACCCTCACTTCACAAGACTATTGAGTGTACCCCGCTCCACGGGCCATTACCGCTCTATACTGCTTGTGAAGATTCAATGTGGGTATACCCCACCCTGCAGGCCATTGCCTTCCTACTCTGCTTTGTGGAGACCATCGCAGGTGTACCCCGTCCTGCGGGCCATTTCCTCACTACTCTGCTTCGTTGACACCTGCGGAGGTGTACCCCCGCCCTTCAGGTCTCGCTTCCTACTCTGCTTCGTGGAGACCATCGGAGGTGTACCCCGTCCTGCAGGCCATTGCCTCACTACTCTGCTTTGTGGAGGACCCACGTAGGTGTACCTCGCTCCGCAAGCCATTGCCTTCATTTGTGACTGTGGCACGCCCCTGCTCCTCGGGGTCAGCGCGTTTTGTATCTTGTGACTGTGCTGCACTTCCCCGCTCCTCGGGGGGTAGTGTCCTCTCTCACACCAGAGATCCCAGGGGCTTCCCCGCTCCTCGGTAAGCCTATGTCATACCTCCAGTGCTGACACGCTCCGTGGCTCTGCCCCTGGGAAATCTTTCTTGCTGCACTTCTCCATACTCAGCCTGCATCCCCATGCCTCGGGGTCTGCCCAGCTGCTCACCACTAGGGGGACCTATTCTGGCAATTGTATCCACATCCTTCTCTCCGTACCCTCTGGGCTGTCTCATCCATTGCTGCTGACCTCGCGTCCTGACGGTGAGGCCCAGTGGGGCTCCTCCCTGTGGGCGGTACCATCTCTCACTTCGGGCCAAGAGTCCACTAACTCACGAGTTCTAACATGGGGCAGGCAGCAGAAGAACAATGGTCAGGTCCAAAGAAGAAGGTCGGGTCCAGGAGGCAATCAGAAGAGTCATAGAACAGACCGAGATCAATACCAGGAAGACAAGCCAGGGGAAATAGAGCAAGACAAGAACAAGGACAGGGAGTGACCACCACACTGTAAAGCATACTGGGCAGGGAATATAGACCAACCTTAGGAACACAGAGGAAAGCAGGAACACAGTGACCAGGATCAAGGGTAGACAACACAAGGAGAAGCAACATGAATTGAGGAGAAGATCACCCAGGAAACCTGTTGCCACGGTAAGGAAAGCAGGGCTGAGCAGGTTTAAATAGCTAGAGGTGAATGATGTCATCCAAGGGTAACTGCAGTTGTTTCCCACCTAGGCACATATATTATGCACATACTTGGGCGTATGCACACCTAAGGCATCCACCAGCAGTTCCCTGCTGTAAGCACGTCTGTGTGTGCATAATGGCAGTGTTCTGGCAGGAAGAAGGAGCTGGATGTTGGTAAGTTGGACGGCTAGGGGGAAGCAGCTGGGGACCATGGGTTCTTATAGTACCCCCCCCCCCCCTTCCAAAGCTCCCTTTCCAAGTTTCTAGGCTTCGGTTTCTGGGGGAACCATTGATGAAATTCCTGGATTATTTGAGGAGCTTTAAGGTTGGAAGCTGGCTCTCACGAGTTCTTCTTGGGTCCATAGTCCTTCCAGGCTATGAGGTACTGGGGTTTATTTCTTACTCTCCGACAGTCTAGAATTTCAGCTACCTCATACTGAGTATCTTCTTCCATGACGATGTCAGTAGGTTGAGTTGAAGGTCTCAAAGGCCATGATAACACAGCCTATTTTAGAAAGGAGACATGGAACACATCATGAGCGTGGGGGGTAGTTGCAACTTATAGGTTACACAGTATTTCCCGCCTAGGCATGCATATTATGTGGGTACTTGGGCATGCTTTCGCCTAAGGCATCCACAGGCAGGTCTCTGCTGTAAGCGCATCCATGTGCACGTAATGGCGGCTTTTCTGGCGGAAGGAAGGAGCTGGACCCCAGTAAGTTGGATGGCTGGGGGGAAGCAGCTGGAAACCGCAGGTTCTAACACATGGACCAACTACTGCTAATTGATTTTTTCCCCAATGCTGCTTAAATCGACTAGAGTCATGTTTGACTTTTAGAGTCAAAACAAATGCTTGGCTTTCCCATGGCTTAGCTGTTAACTTTTCTCCAAGTCTATACAAGCAAAATGGCTAAAACTGGACTGGCTCAGACATGGACAGTCATTTGGTAATTCTAGATAGAAGAATAAATATCTAAACATTGCATAAACCAGTACTGGAATTCACACACAATACCACGCCCCAGGTAGAGAGACAAAACAACCTAATTCCTCTCTTGAAGCTTATACCGCAGGAACATTGCTCTCTTGTGCAGCCTGCCAAGTTCTGTTTGTTGAGAAAGCCCTAAGACCCATAGGAACAGTTTTCCGGTATACTTTTATGGAGAAAAAGGAAGTATGTGAAATTCTTAGAGCAGTCTTGGCAAGAAAAGTCTGTTCAGGATCTGCCAGGAACATGATCATTCAGAAATAGGAATCCTATTTCACCAGCAACCTCCTTTTCCAGTACAAAAGAAGTTTATATGGTTACTTATGCATATAATGGAGGCAGTGCATGCAAATCTATCTCATGCATATTCATTGTGGATATCTTGAAAACCTGGCCTGTTTGTAGCTCTTGAGGACTGGAGTTCGCCACCCCTGATTTATGTATTAGCTGCTTTGCATGCATTAGTAAATTGTATGCATGCAAATGAATGCAAAGCAGCTAATTTCAGTATGGGATGGATTTCTGGGATACTGTGTGGTAAATGCTGTTTTCTTAGGGGCGGATGTTCAGAGCCCTGCTCGCCTAAATCCGCCTAAATTCGGGCGGATTTAGGCGAGCAGGACTCTGCGCGCCAGTGCGCCTATGTTCAATAGGCCTACCGGCGCGCGCAGACCCCGGGACTCGCGTAAGTCCAGGGGTTTGGCGAGGGGGGCGTGTCGGGGGCGGGCCCGGTCGGCGCGGTGTTTTGGGGGCGTGTTGGCAGTGTTTGGGGGGCGGGCCCGGGGGCGTGGTTACGGCCCGGGGCGGTCCGGGGCGTGGCCGCGCCCTCCGTACCCGCCCCCAGGTTGTGTCCCGGCGCGCTAGCGGCCCGCTGGCGCGTGGGGATTTACGTCTCCCTCCGGGAGGCGTAAATCCCCCGACAAAGGTAAGGGGGGAGTTTAGACAGGGCCGGGCGGGTGGGTTAGGTAGGGGAAGGGAGGGGAAGGTGAGGGGAGGGCAAAAGAAAGTTCCCTCCGAGGCCGCTCTGATTTCGGAGCGGCCTCGGGGGGTAGGCTGCGCGGCTCGGCGCACACCGGCTATACAGAATCGATAGCCTTCCGCGCGCCGATCCAGGCGATCCCGCGTACTTTTGCTTGCTCCTGATGCACCAGCAAAAGTACGCCAATTCGCGCGGTTTGAAAATCTACCCCTTAGCGTACAGACAGTTGAATCCAAAACCAGTGGGTTATGCACGTCTACCAGCAGATGGAGATGGAGCAAAGCTGACATCACAGTATATATACCTCATGCAGTGACATCAGCCTGCCTGTATTCTCCATTTCCAGCAGATGGTGGACATGCATCTCCCTTTTGGGGATTGCTTTAAGTTTAGAAGGAGAAAAGAAGAAGGAAATTTAAGTCACCCCACTCTCCTGTGGTGATATCTTATGGTTCCTCCCTCAGTTGAGAATTACTGAAATGATTTCTGTGGTCCCTCAGATGTGTGCTTTAGTCCAGAAGCTGATTTTTCAACTAGTGTGGACTTAGCTGTAAAAAAAAACAAACAAACAGGTGAAAGGCAAGTGGGTGCAGGAAGCCAAGTGGCGGTGAAGGTCTATGCCCTGTCCCCCGCAGCCGGTGATTGGCCTTGTGCTCAGCTGGAACATTTGATTGTGCGCCTAGTTGGGCGCATAGGAGCGCCTACCAGGGCGCCCATTTGCTTGCGCACAAATGCACTTTTTTATGTGCACGCACACACATGTACCTTTTTGCACACATTATCTGAGCATCCTGGGGGAGCTTAGTTTGGACACTTATATAGGTACAGTGTTGTTCGCCTTATTTGTGAGCACCTAATTTTTGGGCGCACTATTGTCAAACACTTGTTTGGGCATATTGGCAGACTAATGGCACCCATAGCAAAGAAGCCTAAGTGTTGGATTCGTGGACCCTTGGGCCGGTCGGAACCGAAGGATGAGTTGCTGAAGGAGGTTGCAGCAGTGGTCCCGACCGGGAGGCGGCAAGGACAAATTCGTGGATGGCCGAAGGAGTGACTCTGGAAGCCCTATGCGACCAAGGGCCTTGGCGAGGAAGGATGAGACGATGGAGCTGGCATGGTGGTGGGAAGATCTTCGCCCTGGAAGCCGATCCTCCCCCGAGAGGAGCTCGTAGGAGTTCGGCCGCTGGGACTTAGGAGATTCACCCTGGAAGCCGGAGTCCCCCCAGGAGGAGCCCGTAGGAACCCGGCCGCTGGGACTTAGGAGGGCCCGCGGGGGCCGAGTCAGATGGAGTCCAAGGTTAAGTGCCGGAGGGTCGTCGCTCGCCAGTCCAGAGTCAGGAACCAAGGGATCACCATAGGCCAGTCCGAGGTCAGGAGCCAAAGAATCAACGTAAGCCGGTCCGGGGTCAGAAGCCAGGGAATCAACGTAAGCCGGTCCGGAGTCAGAAGCCAAGGAATCAACGTAAGCCGGTCCGGAGTCAGAAGCCAGGGAATCAACGTAAGCCGGTCCGGGGTCAGAAGCCAAGCAGAAGCCAAACGATACAGGAACGCAGCAACTGGAGACAGGAATACCTGGGAACCTCGTTGCAAGGCGCTGAAGAGGAGCAACTGCAGGGCTTAAATAGCCCTGCAGCGTCTGACGTCATCGGAGGCAGACCCAGCATTTTCCCGCGCTGGCCCCTTTAAATTAAAGACTGAGACGCGCGCGTGCGTGCGTGCGTGCGTGCGTCTAGGGGGCGGGGCCAGCCGCCCAGGAACGCCGGCTGCTCCGATGGGGCAGAAACGCGGCGGTAGAGGGGTCTGCAGGCCCAGGAGAGATAGGCCGATGTCGGGGCCGCGAAGGTGGAGGTCCCTGGAGGCCCGGGGAGCGCGGGCTGGTGCCGGAGCTGTGAGCGGGTAGGCGCCGATCCCGGGGCCGACCCGGGGATCGCAACAGTACCCCCCCTCCTACGCCCCCTCCCGGGAGGCCGTGGCTTGTCCGGGTGCCTGGAATGAAACTGGCGGAGGAGGTCCTTATCCAGGATGTGTGAAGAGGGCTCCCACGAATTCTCCTCAGGACCGTATCCTTCCCAAGAGAGAAGATATTCCCAGCGATGACGACGGAGCCGAACATCCAACACCTCCCGAACTGTATACGTGGCCCCAGGATCAGAAGCGACCTTGGAGGGCTCCGGAGGCAGAGGTCGGAAGCGAGAGAGGATCACCGGTTTGAGGAGGGAAACATGGAAGACGTCATGTATCCGAAGGGTAGACGGAAGACGTAAGCGGTAGGAGACTGCTCCAACCCGTTCGGCCACCCGGAAGGGTCCAATGTATCGGGGCGCTAGCCTCATGGAGGGAGTCCGAAGCTGAATGTTCTTGGTGCTCAGCCACACCTTAGATCCGGGCAGAAACACTGGAGCGGGTCGCCGAGACCTATCCGCGTAAGCCTTGAACCGGGCGGCGGTGCGGTGAAGCTTCTCCTGTGTGGCGCGCCAAAGCCGATGAATCTGGCTGGCCGTCAGATGCGCGGCTGGAGAGGAGGTAGATACTGGTAACGGTAGGGGAGTTTTGGGAACCTTCCCATAAACCAACTGGAAGGGAGACTGTAGCGTGGCGGAGTGTCGATGGCGATTGTAAGAGAACTCAGCCCACGGAAGAAGAGTGACCCAGTTATCCTGCTGCTCCCCTACAAAGGCTCGGAGAAAAGCTTTCAGAGTTCGATTCGTGCGTTCCACTTGACCATTACCCTGGGGGTGAAATGCCGTGGGTAAGTCCAGCTGAACCCCAAATTTCCTGCAGAGTGCCCGCCAGTAATTTTGCCATGAATTGGGGGCCCTCGATCTGAGGCAATATGTAGGGGCAAACCATGCAGTCGGAAGACATGCTGGATAAACAGTTCAGCTAACTCCGGAGCCGTGGGTAACTTGGCTAGGGGCACAAAATGGGCCATTTTCGAGAAGCGGTCAACAGTGACCCAGACCACAGTCTTACCCTGGGACGGAGGCAACTCCACCACGAAATCCGTGGAGATGTGAGTCCACGGTTCTGCGGGTACAGGGAGTGGCTGGAGGAGCCCCCAGGGGCGGCCTGGGTAACGGCTTCTGCTGCGCGCACGTGGGACAAGACTGGACATATAGGCGAACATCCTCCTTCACCCGTGGCCACCAATAGAACTCCGTTAGTAGCTCAAGTGTCCGGGCAATCCCGGGATGTCCGGCTGTCAGGGAGTCGTGTGCCCAAGCTAGGACCTTCTTTCTAGAGCGTACGGGAACTACTGTCCTCCCCGCGGGTGCAAGCTCGGTGGCAGACAATTGGACCTTCGCCGGATCCAAAATGTATTGAGGGGTTTCCGAGGTATCCTCAATCTCCGAAGTGCGTGAGAGAGCATCTGCCCTAATATTCTTGGCCGCCGGTCGGTACCGGAGGGAGAAATTGAACCGGCTGAAAAAGAGGGACCAGCGTGCCTGCCGGGGATTGAGCCTTTGCGCATGGGATAAATACTCCAAATTTTTGTGGTCCGTGTACACTACGATTGAATGTTGGGCCCCCTCCAGCCACTGACGCCATTCTTCAAAGGCTAGTTTGATGGCAAGTAGTTCCTTGTCCCCGATGCCGTAGTTCTTCTCGGCAGGCGAAAACTTACGGGAGAAGTAGGAACATGGCCGAGCTTTACCGTCCTTGGAGATCTGGGACAGGACGGCCCCAACGGCCACGTTGGAGGCATCCACCTCCACTATGAACGGGCATACGGGATCCGGGTGTCGGAGACAGGTGTCCTGAAGGAAGGCCTGCTTAAGATCCTGGAAGGCCTGCACGGCGGTTGGAGTCCAGTTTCGGGCATCGGCTCCCTTACGTGTGAGAGCTGTTAGAGGCGCCACCAGGGTGGAGTACTGCGGGATGAAGTGGCGGTAAAAGTTGGCGAAGCCTAAGAAACGCTGGAGCGCTTTTACCCCCATCGGTTGTGGCCAGTTCCGGATAGCGGCGACTTTATCGGGATCCATGCGGAAGCCGGTAGAGGAGACGATGTACCCCAGGAAGGGTAAGGATTCCTCCTTGAACTGGCATTTCTCCAGCTTGGCATACAGTCGGTTCTCTCTTAGCTTTAGCAAAACCTGGCGTACATGTTGACGATGTTCCTCAAGGTTCCGGGAGAATATTAATACGTCGTCCAGGTAGACAATGACTGAAGTGTAAAGGAGATCACGAAGCACCTCGTTCATTAGGTTTTGAAACACAGCTGGGGTGTTACAGAGACCGAATGGCATGACGAGGTACTCATAATGACCGTCCCTGGTATTAAAAGCGGTCTTCCACTCGTCTCCTGGTCGGATCCGTACGAGGTTGTACGTCCCTCTAAGGTCCAGCTTGGTGAAGATGCGGGCCCCTTGCAGACGATCCAGGAGTTCCGGAATCAGGGGCAACGGGTAGCGATCTCGTCGGGTGATCTGGTTCAGGCCCCGGTAATCAATACAGGGCTGAAGAGACCCATCCTTTTTGGCCACAAAGAAGAAGCCGGCTCCCGCCGGGGAGTTGGATGGTCTTATAAACCCTCGGTCCAGGTTCTCCTTAATGTAGGCAGACATGGCCTTGGTCTCTGGTAGAGACAGAGGGTAAACTCTACCGCGAGGTGGCGTGGTATCCGGCAGCAACTCAATCGCACAGTCGAAGGGGCGATGCTCAGGTAGTAATTCAGCCTTCTCTTTAGAGAATACATCCCGGAAGGCCTGGTACTGAGGTGGCACCGTCAGTGGGGCTGCCAGAAGCGGAAGTATCTGTAGTGGGCGAGCAGGAAGACAGCGATGGGAGCAGGCTGGCCCCCAAGACGTGATCTGAAGCGAGTCCCAGTCTATCACCGGGGAATGTTTCCGTAGCCAGGGCAGTCCTAGGATGAGCTGGTGAATGGATCTCTCGAGGATGAGAAAAGAGATCTCCTCCTTGTGAAGAAGCCCGACCTGAAGCTGGAGAGGACGTGTGCAAGTGGTAATGGTCCCCGGGAGGGGAACTCCCTGGATGGAAGATACCCGCAAAGGTGGTTCCTGAGGCAAGACCTCGAGCTGCAGTTGTTGTACTAGATCTCGGAGAATAAAATTCCCCCCGGACCCGGAGTCAAGCAGTGCCAGAGTATCGAATCCTCCTCCTGGAAGGCAGAGTTTCGCCGGGAAAGTACATGGGGAGTTCGGAGAGGTACTGCCTAGAATCAACTCCCCACTAGACTCTAGGTTCGGGGCGTTTCCCGGACGCTCTGTGCAGCGAGCCAGAAAGTGCCCCTTTCCACCAACAATAGAGACACAATCCCTGTGAGCGTCGACGCCTCCGTTCTTCGGCAGAGAGAGGACCCCGGCCCAGTTGCATGGGTTCTTCAGGCGGCAGGGCAGCTGCCGCAGGTGGAGAGGCCCGGACCCGAGGTAGCGTGGTTCGACGAGCCGCTGGACCCTGGACGACCCTTCGCTCCCGGAAGCGACGCTGGATGCGTCGGTCCACTCGGCCGGCCAATTCTACAAGCTCTTGGAGGTCATCCGGAAGATCCCGGGCCACGAGTTCGTCCTGGAGCCGTGGAGACAGGCCCTCCAGGAATATTCCATGTAGGCTGTCCTCCCCCCAGGCTAGTTCGGAGGCAAGGGTCTGGAACTCCATAGCGTATTCCTCTAAGGGGCGATTGCCTTGTCTCAGCTGGAGTAGTTCTGAGGCAGCTGTGGAGGCGCGAGACGGTTCATCAAAAATTCTCCGGAAAGCCTTGACGAATTGTACTAGATTATTCAGTCGGGAATCCTGGCGCTCCCAAAGGGAGGAGGCCCAAGCCAAGGGTCTCCCGTCCAGAAGGGAAATAATGTAGGTCGTCTTGACCCGGTCCGTGGAGAATTGTGCAGGCAGAAGGTCAAAGCGGATATAGCATTGGTTGAGAAATCCCCGACACGCCTTCGGATCTCTAGAATACCGGGGCGGTGGTGGCATCTGTACCGGGGCAGAGGTACCCGCATTGGCCTGGGACGAGGGTGCTGCGGAACGGGTTGCGGAAGCCCCCTCAACCCGATCCGCCAGGCATTGGACGGTTGACATCAAGGTCTCAAGGCAGGTCTGTTGTTGTTGTAGCTTCTGAGCGATGCCCGGAATTGCCTTGAGGCCGGCTAGGTCCGCCGGGTCCATGGCCTTGCAATCTGTTGGATTCGTGGACCCTTGGGCCGGTCGGAACCGAAGGATGAGTTGCTGAAGGAGGTTGCAGCAGTCGTCCCGACCGGGAGGCGGCAAGGACAAACTCGTGGATAGCCGAAGGAGTGACTCTGGAAGCCCTATGCGACCAAGGGCCTTGGCGAGAAAGGATGAGACGATGGAGCTGGCGCGGTGGTGGGAAGATCTTCGCCCTAGAAGCCGATCCTCCCCCGAGAGGAGCTCATAGGAGTTCGGCCGCTGGGACTTAGGAGATTCACCCTGGAAGCCGGAGTCCCCCCAGGAGGAGCCCGTAGGAACCCGGCCGCTGGGACTTAGGAGGGCCCGCGGGGGCCGAGTCAGATGGAGTCCAAGGTTAAGTGCCGGAGGGTCCGTCGCTCGCCAGTCCAGAGTCAGGAACCAAGGGATCACCGTAGGGCCAGTCCGAGGTCAGGAGCCAAAGAATCAACGTAAGCCGGTCCGGGGTCAGAAGCCAGGGAATCAACGTAAGCCGGTCCGGAGTCAGAAGCCAGGAATCAACGTAAGCCGGTCCAGAGTCAGAAGCCAGGGAATCAACGTAAGCCGGTCCGGGATCAGAAGCCAAAGCAGAAGCCAAACGATACAGGAACGCAGCAACTGGAGACAGGAATACCTGGGAACCTCGTTGCAAGCGCTGAAGAGGAGCAGCTGCAGGGCTTAAATAGCCCTGCAGCGTCTGACGTCATCGGAGGCAGACCCAGCATTTTCCCGCGCTGGCCCCTTTAAATTAAAGACTGAGACGCGCGCGTGCGTCTAGGGGGTGGGGCCAGCCGCCGAGGAACGCCGGCTGCTCCGGCGGAGCAGAAACGCGGCGGTAGAGGGGTCTGCAGGCCCCAGGAGAGATAGGGCCGATGTCGGGGGCCGGCGAAGGTGGAGGTCCCTGGAGGCCCGGGGAGCGCGGGCTGGTGCCGGAGCTTGCGAGCGGGGTAGGCGCCGATCCCGGGGCCGACCCGGGATCGCAACACTAAGTGCCTTGTCCTGTGTGTTGCTTGTCATATTCAGGCATCTCAATCTGGCGTTCCTTCTAATTTGTGTCAGTGCTGTTTGGAGGCTCAGGGAGAATTAACTCCTTTTGATTTTACTAAGCCTAGTTCTTCCCAGCCTGGTGCGGGAATGGAAAAAGAACTTTTAGAAGGGTCACCTGATTTTGGAGCTCCTCTAACTGGTTCTTCAACAGGGAAAGGTAGTTTCAGTGGGCACAGGCAGATGTCCCATGGTTTTGGCATGGATCCCTCTGCCTTTTCTTGAGCAGTTATCCAGCAAATTTGCATAACTGTGCATATATTTGCAATTTAGTCATTTTATGACATTTCTGTGTCCAGTTAATTTATTTGGTTCTTTAAAAGAGGAAAAGGGATCTTAATGATGAGGAATAGGAAGGAAGGAGGGGAAGGGTTCTGGGAATGAGAAGACCAAAGGTGTCAGATGAGGGAAAAGAGATCTCAAAGGTCAGAAATGAAGAAGAAATCTTAGGCAGAAGGAGTAGAGGGATAAGGGACGGAGGAGGAGGATAGAGGCACAGAGGGAGGAGTAGATGGTATAATAATGTGGCTTGCCTCAAAAAAACAAAACAATTTGTGTTATTGTAACGCAAACTTAGGAATTGTAGATATAAGATCCTGGGGGGCATTGGAATGCTTCTTAAAGAACCATCCAGACCAAAAATGACCCCCCCCCCAAGTATAAAATACCCCCGGGTGTCTATGCAGACCCCTGCCCAATGCCTGCCACCTGTTGAAGTGGCCCCATAGTAAAAAAATAAAAATAAATAGTGTTTAATGGTGTGCAAAGATACCTCCCCTCATTACCCAAATCCCTCCCCTTTAAATAAAATAACCTCCCCGGTTCAACGCCCCTAGGCATTCAACTCCCCTGCCCCCATACCTCTCCTTCCGTAGAATAGAATTCCTGGTCTATAGTTATAGTGCCCCCCTACATGGAAAATAGACCCTAGTGGTCCAAAGGAGCCCCTAAATTCACCCTGTTCTGGATCCATCTTCATACTTTAGAAGACATCCCTGGTCATTCAGTGGCAGCCTGGAGTGTACCCTCGGTCAGATCGGTTGATGCCATTGTTAAAAATGGCCCCGACTGGCCTTTGCCCCTATGGTCAGTGCCATTTTGGAAAAAGGCGTTGACGGGCCCAGAGCTAGGGGGCATTTTTGGCTGCCACTGGATCACCAGGTCTGTCTTCTAAAGACATGGGGGTGGGATTTTGGGGGTGGAGGGTTTGGGGGGCCCTCTTAGACCATCTGGATCAATTTTCTGTGTAGGGGAGGCACTTCAACCATGAAGGTCGGTATAGAAAAGTGTTAAATAAATAAATAAATAGACAAGAAGAATTTTATTGAAGGGAAGAGGAAGAAACGTTGGGTGCCTGTGGGGGTTTGAACTGGAGGGGAGTTATTTTATTCATGGGGAGGTGTTTTGGGGAAGAGGTGAAACATTGCAGTGCATCATTAAAATAATGTATTTTTATTTACTATGGGGCCCCCTCAATAGGTGACTGCCAAGATCTACGGGAACATTTTACACTTTGGGAGAGGGGTCATTTTTGGGCCATGTGGACTTTAGCATGATGGCAGTCCCAGGTGAAGTGAGCTACCATCATGCATTTTTTGAGCGCTTGCAGTGATATTTTTTATCATGGGATTTTTCTGCAAAATCACCATGCTATTTTCTCGGGGAGGGGCAGTATATCACAGGAATGACCCTGTGATATTTCGCTCCTCTCGTGGTAAAATACTGTGGCTTGATAAATGACACCCTTAGATTGTAAGCCCTCTGGGGATCGGAGAAATCCTGTTGTATCTGAATGTAACTCCGCTTCAACTACCAATGACAAGGCATGAGCTAAATACAAAAATAAAATAAAAAATAAATCAGTCCCACATTGTCTGTCACAGCTTGTGCCAAAAATATTGCCTCACAGAAGTATCTTTCAAGGTAGGATTTTACAGTGTTTCATCTTTGAATTTAACACCCTATGTCCCTTTTCTCTGTCTTGCCACCTGTGTATTTAGTAGCCGCTTGACCTGTGCCGATCCCTGTTCTTTGTCTTGCCACTTTTGTGTTCATTAGGCATTGTAAGCGCCTCCTCCTGTGTTCTGCAGAATGCAACAGCTGTGCTTCTGAAGACTCTGGAAGTGGTAAAAGCAGAACTAGAAAAAAACAGAACTCCAAAGGACAGGCATGTGCCAATGGCAGATTTTTTAGTTTATAGTAGCTAGTACAGTTAGTAGAGAAACAGATGAAACTTTGATAGTGTTAAAGAAAGCAAATTTACAGTCTGGAAATTTACTGTGGATGGTACTTTAAACAGGGATACAGCTTCTGTGTTTGTAATGAAACACATTTCCTGTTCAAATTTATAAAGTCCCAAGGGTAGTGTAAGATTCCCCTTCTTAGTTTGCCAAAGCCTGTAAGAGACAGCATCTGGATTCAGGAACAAATCCAGAAAGCAAAGCCAGAATTTTAAGAGTTGTTCTTGTGCCAAAAAGATTTGTTGAGATACATTTGAGTACTGGTACAGAGACCATATATATTGTGTGTGTCACAGAAAGAACAGTGCACACATCAAGGAATCACAGATTAGGGTTGCCAACTCACATCAGCTCGACCGAACAGGCTGATCCAGCCCTGGCTTTGCCCTGTTACATGCATAGAGTTGTAGTTTCCGATTGCGCCATTGATGCCTCCCAGTCAGAACTACAACTTCATGATTGCAAAAAGTTATATATGCGAATCATAACATGCACACAATGGGCTAGATTTTAAAAGCCCTGTGCGCCGGCGTGCACAAAGCCCTGGGACGCGCGTAAGTCCCGGGGCTTCGTAAAAGGGGCGGGAGGGGCGTGTCTAGGGGTGTGTCAGGGGGGCGGGCCGGGAGGGCGGTCCCGAGTCCCCCAGCACTGTGGCCTGTGCTGGGGGATGCGAGGCGGCGCGTGCAAGTTACGCCTGCTTGAAGCAGGCGTAACTTGCCCAACAAAGGTAGGGGAGGGATTTAGGTAGGGCCGGGGGGTAGGTTAGGTAGGGGAAGGGAACGGAGGCAGGCTGCGCGGCTCAGCACATGTAGGCTGCCGATTTTGCGCAGCCTTGTGCGCGCCGACCCCGGATTTTATAAGATACGCGCGGCTACGAGCATATCTTATAAAATCCGGCGTACTTTTCTTCGCGCCACTTGCGCGAACAAAAGTACGCGCGCGCGTACTTTTTAAAGTTCTACCTCAGCCTGTTATTTACATACATTCTTATTTAATTTAAAGGTCACTGACTCTGTAAGTCAACCTTGTTTCAATTTGTGCATCTTGGGGCAAAGTCCAGGGGTGCTTTTACCCACAAACTCTGTACCATATTTCAAAAGTGCAGAGTTTTCACTTTGAAACTTGCTTGCTTTTTCTGCAGGTATCTTTTCTTTTTTTCATTGAATGTAATCCATGTAGAACTGAAAATGCAGCATACATGCATTAATTTTCCTCCTTTGACTAACCCTCTCCCCTCCACCGCTTATGGACACCTCCTTTCAATGCAGCTAAAAGTATGCTTATTGTGGAAACCCCTGCATACTTTTAGCCACATTTAGAGAAGGCCATTTTCAGACAGCTGATTTATGTGGTTAAAAGCATGGACCAAGTACAGATCCCTGAGGCACTCCACTGTTTACCCTTTTCCACGGAGAAAATTGACCATTTAATCCTAGTCTTTGTTTCCTGTCTTTTAACCAATTTGTAATCCAAAAGACATCACCTCCTATCCCATGACTTTTTAGTTTTCTTAGAAGCCTCTCATGAAGGACTTTGTCAAACGCCTTCTGAAAATCCAAATACATTACATCTACCATCTACCGGTTTACCTTTATCCAAGGTTTATTAACCCCTTCAAAATAATGAAGAAGATTTGTTAGGCAAGACTTCTCTTGGGTAAATCCATGCTGACTGTTCCATTAAACCATGTCTTTCTATATGCTCTGTGATTTTGATCTTTAGAATAGTTTACACTACTTTTCCCAGCACTGAAGTCAGGCTCACTAGTCTATGCTTTCCTGGATTGCCCCTGGAGCCCTTTTTAAATATTGAGGTTACAATGTCCAGTCTTCAGGTACAATGGATGATTATAATGATAGGTTATAAATTTTAACTAATAGATCTGAAATTTCATTTTTTAGTTCTTCAGAACTTTGGGGTGCGTACCATCAGGTCCAGGTGGTTTGCTGCTCTTTAGTTTGTCAGTTTGGCCTACTGCATCTTCCAGGTTCATAGTGATTTGGTTCAGTTCATCTGACTCCTCACGCTTGAAAACTGTGTCTGGAACTGGTATCTCCCCAACATCCTCATTAGTGAACACAGAAGCAAAGAATTAATTTAGTCTTTCTGCAATGGCCTTATCTTTCCTAAGAGCCCCTTTAACCCCTCGGTCATCTACAGTTCAACCGACTCCCTCACAGGTTTCTTGCTTCGGATATATTTTTAAAAGTTTTTATTATGAGTTTTTGCCTCTTCATTTCAAATTCTATCTTAGACTGCCTTATCAATGTTTCACACTTTACTTGACAATGCTTATGCTTTTTTAATCAAAGGTCAGTCTTATATTCATAATCAGATTGAATCATTAATGTGCATCCAGGTGACAGGGACTCTAAACTAGGCATGGGTCACTAGAAATGTGTTATTAGGAAAATATTCAGAGATGTCACTTAACCTCTATCGTTGGATTATTTTAATGAGTCATTGTGGCAGAGGTTTACAAGGGGATTGGTTTTATTTCTTTAAGAGAGTATTATGAAGGAGAACCACAAGAGGAAGTGTAAGTAGTGGATCTACTACCCTTCCTTAACCTATATGGGACCAGGCATCTAGCCTGGTCCACCTTAAACCCCATAGAGGGAGAGATCTCTTCTGGATGGGACCCTGCTGAACAGGATAAGAGGTGGAGATGAAATGGGAGCAGGAAGCCCTGCATCTCCAGGAGAAGGAGCTCCTGAATCCTCTCTGTGTTAAGGTAATGATGTGAATACATTGCTGGAGGTAAGCAGTTTACGTTTGTTTGCTGATTGTTATAAAGAATAAAGCTGGAATTGATAAGAAAGGAAGGTTGGAGTCTATGTGCCTGTGTCTACAGCCTGAAAGTTAACTCGGCTAACCCACAGAGAGTTTCCGTGGAGTTCAATATAAGGTGTGGTCAGAGAGAGAAGATGTGTTTCTGGTTCCTGCTACAGCATTCTAGAAGACTGATAGAGAAGTTCCACAGGTGGGCAGCTGGTCAGCTGTGACCAGCAGAAGCCATGGGATGCCGGTGAACCATTACTAGGCTCTTGGGTAGGCAACACAAGAGGGTAATGGTCCATTGACCACAATATCCTTGTGGAAATCAGGTGGATAATCAGAGCTTAGTCATCAGCTCTATAGAAACGTGAACATCTCCAGTATTGTCTCCTGCACTTCTGTAGATTGGAAGCTGAGAGCTCCATGCTGCAGGGCTTGTAAGGAAGTGCTTCTGTCTCCTTGTTATTGCTTCTGCCTCCTCCTGCAGTCCATTGGCTGGCTATGACATGTCTGACCAATGGGCTTCAAAGGAGGGCAGGCAAGAAATGCCTGTCTCCCCTCTGACACTGCTCCTGCCTCCCCCTGCAGCCTATTGGCTGGCTATGGAATATCTAACCAATGGGATGTGGGGAGGACAGGCATTGCACTTTTCCGTTGACCAGCCGGATAACAGTCACACTAATAGAATTTCATCATCCGACAGCATCGAGTCGGGCCTGATCTGTGTCCTTTTAGGAGTGAAAAGGGGAGATGAGAGAAAGAGACACTGGATAGGGTGATAAAAAAAAAGGAGATGTGAGAGAAGGAAAGAACAAGTAAGACACTGAGTGAGGGAGAAGGAGAAAGAAGAGATGCTGAGGAGAGAGGAGAAATGCTGGGGAAAAAAGGGAAAGGTAGAAAACATGCTGGAGGAGGGGAAGAATTGAGAGGAGATATTGGGAGAGAGGAGAAAAGAAAAGGGGAGATGCTGGGAGATGAGGTAATTAAAATTTTCAACTATTCAGTGATTTTGAAAATTATGTGACCCTTATGTGAAAGTTGGGGAATCTCTGCTCTAGGATCCTAAATGCTTAATTTTTGGGTTTTTTTTACTGCCTTGGCTTCTAGCCACCAAAATAAGCTCTGATATGTATTTATTTACCCTGAAAAATATCATTTTTCCCACCGATTTCCTCCTGGTTTTGTTCTTGTTGTAATAAACACTATTAAATTCCCAGGTGACAAATAAAAAAAAAAATTGAAAATGAAGGTCCCTATACATAGATAATAGGGTTCCAAACCTATATGGATCTACCTAAGAGTGAGTTCTATACCTACATGGTTCTATATACCTTTAACTATGATTGCTTAGTGTTGCTAATTCTGGTTTATTAGCTTTGGTTTTCTTTATCAAATAACATTGCTGCAGTATCATTGAATGTGGCAATAGTACTTTTATTGCCTTTGATAAAACTCTATTTCTTTTCTTCTTGGTAGAAGAAACTTGGGGAACTTTCTGCTGTCACTAATTGCTGTAGTATTTATCTGGCTCCTCAGAGTGCTGGTTTTAATGAATGTAAATGATAGTGTATTAATGTACAGCTGCAGAGCCCAATGCTACTCTCCATAGGGTCTCGCTATGCTTCATTCAATACTGTATTCTGTATCACCAATACAGCAGGGTTATCATTAACCTATTAATGGTGCTGCTAATGTTAGTAAGAAGGGGGTGAGGCAGAGGTGATTGTCATAAGACTCAAAGATGTCAGAGACCTCTTTTCTCTAGTCCCCAAAGTTTCTGTCAAACATAACCCAGAAACCCACTGTCCACACTATATTTGCTTTGAAGGTAAGGGAGACATGGGTAGCAAGAGGGAGAAGCATCTTCAGATTTTAATTACTTTCCAAATACATGTACTGGGTGTAAATCCCTCCCACACACACACACACTTTGACAACAGCATTACCTTCAGAGACTTCTGGGTTCTGAACCACTCTGTGCACAGATTCATGCTGTGGGGAGCAGGATTTACCTGTGAGGCTTAGGGGATCATCAAGACAAAATTAAAAAACAAAATAGTCCAATAAAAAAAATAATAAAGTGTACTTTAATCCTACAAATCTTTTAGCACTAACAAAAATATGCAGAAAAACAGTCCAAGTTTGCTCACCACAATCTTGTCATGTTACTTGAGTGCTAGTGGACAAAAGGCCTTCTCCTTACTTCCCAAAAGGCCCTTTCTTCTCAAGGCCCAAATGAAAAAAAAAATCATGGAACTACTCCTCTTGCACCAAGAGTTATTTACTGGCTACAGACAATCTGAGAACAATCCCCTCCTCGTGACCTAGAGTTTTAATACTCCTGGACTGCTTTTTTAATCATGCAAAAGAGAGCATATGTCTTCTGTGGATCCCTGTCTGCCTCTTCCAAGCTCCTGACATTATGAACTGCTACTCGGAACTCCTCCCTAGTACTTCATGGATTCACCTTTATAGAACTGTGGCTCACTCACCCACTTGGGGGATAGACCTGCCAATTATTCATCCCAAACACTACCACCTTCTGAACCTAGAGGATTCCTGAACCCCTCGTGAACCCCTAGCTGGTTTTACATGGATGAAGCATAGAGATGTAAGCTTGGAGATCAAGGTTTCACAGATTGTTGTGGATATGGAAGTGGAACAGTGAGCAACTTGCTTAATTGTCCTGTGCTCATTAGATTATGGGTTCTTTTGTTTTTTTGACATGGTAGTTTTCCACTGGTCTTTTGGTTTTCCAGCTCAATTGGAACTAGAGCTGGAATCTGACAACATGATGCCTTCATTTTCTATTATCTGTGGATTTTTCATAATAGCATGGTAAATGTCTGCAGAAAAAGACTCAAATGGTCCATCCAGTCTGCCTGCAAGATTTTTTTATTTTTTATGTTTGTAGTAACTGCCATTTCATTGAGGTTACCCCCCATCCCTCCTGTTAAGGGTAGTAATTGCTGCTCTGTGCAGGTTACCCTTTTCTTCATTTCCATCCTTTAGCCATGAGGGATCCTCTGTTTTTATCCCATGCCCATTTGAATTCCATTACCATTCTTGTTTCACTACCTTTTCTAGGAGACCATTACATGCATCCACCATCCTTTCCATGAAAAAATATTCCCTGATGTTGTTCCTGAGTTTACCATCTTGGAGCTTCATATTACGACCCCTAGTTAAACATAGAAACATAGAAACATAGAAATGACGGCAGAAGACCAAACGGCCCATCCAGTCTGCCCAGCAAGCTTCACACATTTTTTTTCTCATACTTATCTGTTTCTCTTAGCTCTTTGGTTCTATTTCCCTTCCACTCCCACCATTAATGTAGAGAGCAGTGATGGAGCTGCATCCAAGTGAAATATCAAGCTTGATTAGTTAGGGGTAGTAGGGGTAGTAACTGCCGCAATAAGCAAGCTACACCCATGCTTATTTGTTTTACCCAGACTATGTTATTCAGCCCTTATTGGTTGTTTTTCTTCTCCCCTGCAGTTGAAGCAGAGAGCTATGCTGGATATGCGTGAAGTATTAGTTTTTCTTCTCCCCTGCCATTGAAGCAGAGAGCTATGCTGGATATGCATTGAAAGTGAAGTATCAGGCTTATTTGGTTTGGGGTAGTAACCGCCATAACAAGCCAGCTACTCCCCGTTTTGTGAGTGCAAATCCTTTTTTCCACATTTCCTCTTGCCGTTGAAGCTTAGAGCGATGTTGGAGTCACAGTAACCATGTGTATGTTTATTGAATAAGGGTATTATCCCCAGGCAGTTGCCATCATTCTGGCGAGCCACCCACTCTTCATTGACAGCCTCTTGACTTTATGGATCCACAGTGTTTATCCCGCGCCCCTTTGAAGTCCTTCACAGTTCTTGTATTCACCACTTCCTCCAGAAGGGCATTCTAGGCATCTACCACCCTCTCCGTGAAGAAATACTTCCTGACATTGGTTCTGAGTCTTCCTCCCTGGAGCTTCAAATCGTGACTCCTGGTTCTGCTGATTTTTTTCCTACGGAAAAGGTTTGTCGTTGTCTTTGGATCATTAAAACCTTTCAAGTATCTGAAAGTCTGTATCATATCACCTCTGCTCCTCCTTTCCTCCAGGGTGTACATATTTAGATTCTTCAATCTCTCCTCATAAGTCATCTGATGAAGACCTTCCACCTTTTTGGTCGCCCTTCTCTGGACCGCCTCCATCTTGTCTCTGTCTCTTTGGAGATACGGTCTCCACAACTGAACACAATACTCCAGGTGAGGTCTCACCAAGGACCTGTACAAGGGGATAATCACTTCCCTTTTCTTACTCGATATTCCTCTCTCTATGCAGCCCAGCATTCTTCTGGCTTTAGCTATCGCCTTGTCACATTGTTTCGCCGACTTCAGATCATTAGACACCATCACCCCAAGGTCTCTCTCCTGCTCCGTGCATATCAGCCTTTCTTCCCCCATCGAATACAGTTCATTCAGATTTCCACTCCCCATATGCATGACTCTGCACTTCTTGGCATTGAATCTCAGCTGCCATATCTTCGACCACTCTTCCAGCTTCCTTAAATCCCATCTCATTCTCTCCACTCCTTCCGGCGTGTCCACTTTGTTGCAGATCTTAGTGTCATCCGCAAAAAGACATACCTTACCTTCTATCCCTTCTGCAATGTCGCTCACAAAGATATTGAAAAGGACCGGTCCCAACACCGATCCCTGTGGTACACCGCTTAAAACCGCTCTCTCTTCAGAGAGAGTTCCATTTACCATCACACATTGTCTTCTGTCCATCAACCAGTTTGCAATCCAGGCCACCACCTCGGCACTCACTCCTAAGCTTCTCATTTTATTCACCAGTCTCCTGTGCGGAACAGTGTCAAAAGCTTTGCTGAAATCCAAGTAGATGACATCGAGTGCTCTTCCTCGATCCAATTCCTTGGTTACCCAGTCAAAAAAGTCAATCATATTTGTCTGACAGGATCTTCCAATGGTGAATCCATGCTGCCTCTGGTCCAGCAATTCTCCCGACTGTAGATAGTTCACTATTCTCTCTTTCAACAGTGACTCCATTACTTTTCCCACCACCGAAGTGAGGCTAACCGGTCTGTAGTTACTAGCCTCTTCCCTGTTCCCACTCTTGTGAAGCGGGACCACCACCGCTCTCCTCCAATCACTCGGCACCACTCCCGTTTCTAGGGATCCATTGAACAGGGCACACAGTGGACCCGCCAGCACATCTCTGAGCTCCCTCAGTATTCTGGGATGAACTTCATCAGGCCCCATGGCTTTGTCCACTTTCAGTTTCACCAGCTCTTCCCATACATTTTCTACTGTAAATGGAGTTACATCTACTCCACTCCCCTCCAGTTTTTTGTTAACTAGTGACGGTCCTTCTCCAGGGTCCTCTTTAGTGAACACAGAACTGAAGTATTCATTTAATATTTCTGCCATTTCTTTGTCTCTCTCCACACATTGATCCTTTCCACCTTTCAATTTCACTATACCACTTAGTTCTAGAGTTTGCTTTCCAAAGGGAAAGAAGGTTTAGTTCTGGCACCGACACCTAAACCCAGTGCTGGTGCCTGGCTCTAAGGCCACCTAGGCCAGGTGCTGATGCCCAGTCCTGAAGGCTAGTTCCGTTGCCAAGACCTAAGCCCAGCCCTGAAGTGCCAAGGCCCAGCTCTGACTCCATTGGTGCTTGCTGCACTAGTGGAAGGCACTGAAATTACATCACTCCAGCACCATCCTCCAAGCAGATGATGTCATTCTTCAGGCACCATGACACTTGGATTAGGCCTAGTGCCAGGGCCAGGCTTCGGTGTCAGGCTCCAGCACTAGGCTTAGGTTTCGGCAATGGGATGAGGTCTTAGGACTGAGTCCTGGTGCCCGGTTAGGCCTTGGTGCTGGGACCAAGGGACAGGCTCCAGCACTGGGCTTAGGCCTCAGCACCAAGACCAGGCCTCGGGGATGAGCCTGGCACTGGCCTAGGCCTTTGTGACATGACCAGGCCTTGGGGATGGGACCAGTTTTCGGGACTGAGCACCAGGCCTATGTTTTGGTGCCAGTACCAGGCCTCGCCACCAGGCCTAGCCCTTAGGGCCAGGTCTCAACACTGGCCTAGGTCTCCTTGCCATGATTAGGCTTCAGGGCCAGGCTTCAGTGCTGGGACCAGGATTCAGGGCTGGGCCTAGGCTCATTGCCCAATCGAGCTTAGGCCTAGGTCTTGGCACTTGAACCAGTCATGGTGCTGGACCCTGGCACAGTTCCAAGTCCAGGCTGATTTTGGCCCACGATGGCCAAACCAGGGCCTCCAGAAAACCTTTTTGTTTCTTTTAGTGCTTCAATTTTTTTTAGTTTTTTTCTAGTTTACATTTTTTCAGTTTGGCAAATTAACCAAAAAATTAACCATATCTAAATGAACCTCCTACCCCCCGAAACAATAAACAAATCAAACCAAAAATTTTGGGGCTGCATATCCCTAACACCTACTCTTACCTTGGCATTAATGGAGAGGCTAGCAAAATCCTATGGAACTTAGGCTACATTGTTAGGAGTTTTCAAACTCCTGTGATAGAGCATAGCTAACTGGCCTGAGGTGAGGATTCAGACCAAAAAAACAGGATCAGGCAGTTGAACAGATGTGCTAATCTCCCAGACTGTGAAGGTATATGTCATGGGCTGTGTAGACAGCATAGGACATGTTTTGCCAACTTCAGTCTTCAAGAGCCATAAACAGGCCTATTTTTCTGGATATCCACAATGAATATGCATGAGATAGATTTGCATACACTGCCTCCATTGTATGCAAACAGGCCAGGTTTTCAGGATATCTCAGGCGTATTCATTGTGGATATCCTGAAACTTGATCTGGATTTGGCCACACCTGGCATAGGGCATCATGACCTGATGACCCTCCATTGCATTTAGATGCCTCAAAAGTTTGTGTCACTAGATGAGAGAGCAAATGCGATTCTGTAAAAGATTCTCCCATTTAAATTCAATTCACACACAAGTCATGACATCATCATCATCTAATATCTCACCATCAGACATGCCCAGGTTCTGTGATGATGGGTGAACAGCAAAGTAGCAGATTTGGATACACTAGGAGCTCAAGCTGCAGATCTGCACACAGATGGCTCAGGGAATAGGACCACTTTTCACTGGGCCAAAGCAGCAGTGGAGTTTGGCATCCCTTTGGATGGCTGAGCAGTACTATTTATGATCACATTATTCACTGTCATAGTCTGAGAAAGTGGCTAGAAGAGGTGCCCTAACCATTGTTTCCTGAACCTTAACCCTGGTCAGCATACCACAGCAGATGGCAGTCCAAGTTAAAAATCACATGAAATGACAAAAAAGGCTGAAGTGACACCATGCTTGTAATGTGCACACAGAAATGGATTCAGGGCCATCAGAAGGGACGGATGAGGCAGATGACTGCCCGGGGCACCAATGTGCTTTGGCAGGGGATAAGGCACCAGAACTCTAAGATGCAGCTGTAGTGGCAGGGGCTATCCAGAGCTCCTATGCCATTGTTAGCATGATGCCACATCCTTGGAGGGAGCCCGAGTCAGCCAGCTGCTGCATCATCTGAGAGGGCCTTGCCATTCCATAGCTATCTCTACCCCCATACTGCTAGGGTTTTGCTTGGTCCCTTGATGGATTTGAATGAACTATACAGCAGCAGACAGACCAAACAGAATAACAATTCTAGTTGGCAGAGAATGGACCAGATTCAATATTCAGATAATAGTCCTGACTGAACAATGTCTAGCTGAAGAAGGACAACTCAGTGAGAAGAGAGCCAAACTCACGTTCTTTTGGAGCAGCCAAGTAGAGTGCTGTGAAGTTGGTGCTGGATTTTCCATCAAAACAATAGTCAACAAGTAATAAATTTTCAGCCACAGTGGCCAAGGTATGGGTGAATTTGCAGATAGTTTTGCAGCAAAAACTGTGCCTATTAGTAACTTAACCAGACAAAATCTAGCCAGCTAAATAATGCTTAGTTTTTCATTCAGAGTTACTACTCAGGAAAAAAATCTCTGAATCAAGACATTACATTGAAATCCTCAGCTGAGTGTGGAACAGCAATCAAAAAAGCAAATAGAATGTTAGGAATTATTTGGAAAAGAACAGAAGACCAAACAGAATGTCAAAATGCCTCTATATGGATCCATGGTGTGACCGCACCTCAAGTACTGCATGTAGTTCTGGTCATCCCATTTTAAAAAAAAAAAAAGATATAGCAGAACTAGAAAATGTACAGAAAAGGACAAAAAAATTAAAAAGGTTATGGATCAGCTCCCATATGAAGAAAGACTAAGAGGTAGATCTTTAAAAAGTACGCGCGCGCGTACTTTTGTTCGTGCAACCGGCGCGAACAAAAGTACGCTGGATTTTATAAGATACGCGCGTATCTTATAAAATCCGGGGTCGGCACACGCAAGGCTGGATTTACGCGTGCAAGGCTTTTAAAATCTAGCCCTAAGGTTAGGACTTTTCAGATTGGAGAAAAGACAACTGAGAAGAGATATGACAATAAGTTTATAAAGTCATGAATGGCATGGAACAAGTTAATAGGGAGTGATAATTTACCTTTTCAGATAATACTATGAAACAAACTAGCAGCAGATTTAAAACAAGAACATATTTTTTCAGTCAGCCTACAGTTAAACTGTGAAATTTGTTGCCAGAGGATATGGTCAATACCAATAGTATAGATGGATTGAAAAAAGATTTGGATCAAGTTTCTGGGTGACAGGTTCATTAATAATTGACCACATCATATCATCCATTAAGTCTGTGTTTCCCAATCAATGTGGCTGGCATACTGGTGTGCCTCTAGACCTGATCAGTTGTGCCATGGAAAAGGCATCATTGCCTGATACTCAGATCCAGGCCAGCACTTTGTGGCATCAAGACATCAGCAATGGCTCTTAAACATGTAGGATCTCCTTTCTGAGCACATGTAATCATGAATGCCTCTTCTTCCTAGCTGCCCATTTATTACCTGGACTGTGGTAATAAATGGGCAGTGTGCAGGTCACGGATAGCTGGGCCCCACTGTGTGCAGCACACAGTACCTTCTCATCTTCCCCTTGTTTGAGTTCTTCTAGCCTGTTTTATCACTAGGCTAAGTGAAATGGGGAGAGCATGTGACTCACTCTGAGTGCTGGAAGCAGAAGCAGAAGCAGTGGAGGACCTCTGGCACTTGCATGTAGAAACCATGATAACTAACTGAGCCAGCTGCCCGCACCATGCTGACTTGTCCCTTTTCCTGCACTTTTTTATAGAGGGAACAGGTCCATTGTGATGGGTTCGTGAGTGTCTCTGCCCCTTCTCTTCATTTGTTTTAAAATTTGGGAGAGAGACTGGTAGTATTTTCATTGCTTCCATAGCTCTTCTTTAAGCCATATGAGCCCTCTCCATGTCTGTACCACCTGCCCTGTGGAGGGTGGTTTGCCACAAAACATTTTTCTTAATGGAGGTTTGTCTTGGATTTGAAAAGGTTGGGAAACACAGCATTAAGTATAAGTATGAATCATTTAAAGTATGTTACCTTTGGAAAACAGTCATTATTGCCAAATAGATTCTCTTTTTCTGATATATGATCTGTCTTTAACTTTTGTACTGAATGCTTTAATAGAACATTTTTAAAACTCTGTCAACTATATGTAGAGACTTCTTATGGTCTTGACTCAGGACCAACAGCTTGATGAATATAGAACTTTTGGTTTCCTGGTGCGACCTTTATTTATTTACTTATTTTATTGATTTATATTCTGCTTTTTCAGGTATTTCAAAGCAAATTACATTCAGGTACTGTAGATATTTCCCTATCCCCTGGGAGCTTACAATAAAGTTTACTAATCTGTTTCGAATGTTGTAGTATTTCAGAGGAATCTTAATTCATGTAACTAATTCACTGTTGCCTCTGATGCAAAATGTAGCCTCCCTCTATATGGCTTATTTAGGCCCAACGGTTTCTAACTCGCTAAGAACTGGCCTTTGTTGGGCAATAGCACCATGAGCCTTCATGCACAACAACCTGGTTTATAATCTTTATTTTACATCCTCTCCAGACTCACTTAATCCAGCCATTGTAGGGACAATCCTTGCCGAGGGTTCCCTTAGGAACCAGGCCACTAAGTGTTGCCATTAGGCGATGATTAGGACTCCCTCCCCTCCTCATCCAGGGAGAGTCCCTGCAGCATGTCTAGCCCCAGCTGACCCCGAGATCAGGGTCCTGGCCTGAGAGTCACCTCTGTACTACTTCTTGTTGTTATTTCTGTTCTTGATAAAGAACGACCAAACAAACCTTTCTAGAATCCTTGATATAGATTTTCATGGACTTATCTGGTGCATTTCAGCACAACTGCACAGTTTCTTTTTCATCCACAAGGCAATGTTCTTTCTTTAGTGTTGTACTTTTCACTAATCGGGGGAGAACCTCTTGTTTTACCAGAAGGTGTCTAAAACCACTAAAAAGAAAGGAGGCCAGGCATGCAGTGAGAAGGGAAATAATTCATGTCTGTAGCGGCATGCTGAGACCTGACTGTTTTCTTCAAAGAACAAAAGTGAAATGCTGTAAGTGGGATTTTTAAATTAATTAGACAGCTGTTAGGCTTTAGGGTCCTTGACAATAAGTCTTTCTCTTATCCTGAAATGAACTTGCACTGAGCAGTTAAACAACCAGGACCTGTCACTGGGCCTTAATCTGTTACACCTCATAAGGATCTCTTCGACTCTTGTGGGATTCAAGGGCATGCATCATTTTTTATCACTTTTCAAGTCATGTAAAAAAGCACATGGGAACTGATTCAAGCTTTACTTCTGTCCACCTATCTACAAGTGAAATTCATTCATCAGTGCTAAACTTGAAGTGGAGAGGTAAAATTACCTTGATCTGATAAAACTGAGGTCATATTTAATAGGGTTAAAGTTGAAAAGGACTGCAAAGGCCATACATAGACATGGTTTTCACTTCCTTTCTTGTTTATTTTTTGTATTTGTTAATGTTTGGCCTAGTAGTTTCCTCTTGTCCTTTAGGCATTCACCTGAGTCAGAGTCAGCCTTCACTTATTTGTTTTTAAAAATGGATAGTCTGCACAATCCCATATACTTGGCAGGTTACAACAAAAACATACATACATAAAACATAAATTTAAATAAAATATCAATTAAAACATACTAAAACCAAAAATGTCTATAACCTAATGGGTGAATTTTAAAAGCCCTATGTGCGCCAAAGCCGGGAGATACGCACATATATCGGTCCAGTGCTTGCCGTGCGGATTTTAAGAGGCACCTGGGTATGCAAGTAAAAACTTTTTTCATGAAAGGGGCGGGGCATGGGCATTCCAGGAAATATGAATGAAACCAGCGAGTACGTATTTACGCACAACAGCGCACGCCAGGGTCCCTATCCACGTAACTTTACCTCTGCTATGGATGGCGTGTTAGTCATGAAACAAAAAAATCTAGGCTAGTCAGCAAGGTTTATGGGTTGGGGCTAATAGGGTAAAAGGGAGGCAAGTTAGCTAGGGGGTTTAGGAAATCCTCTCCTTAACTGGGGCGAACTGGGAATAAATTGGGGAAACAGGTAATTGCGTTGGTATGCATATGTACTAAAATCCCCCCCTCTTACATGATGAGGTGGCATTTGCTCGCAGATGCATGCATCATTGCAAAATTGTGCACAGGTAGACGCGTATAGCCGATTTTGTACCATGCATGCATATACGCACATATGTTATAAAATCGCCGCGTCCACGTGCATGAGCCAGCAAATGTGCGTACATGTGCTCCCACGCGCAGTTCTTAAAATTCATCTTTAAGAACATAATACAGAACAGTAATAAAAATAAATAGCCTTTTATAAAATTAAACCTTGCAAAAAATTAAACTATGCCATAAGCTTGTTTAAAAAAGAAAGTTTTGACTTGCTTTCTAAATGTAGAGAAGGACTTGATGTCCCTAACTTCATCTGCATGCGCATGTTATAAAATTGCGTGTCCATGTGTGCGCACCAGGTAGCGGGCACATGGACGCGCTCGCACAAGTTTAAAAATTTATCCCAAAATGGTTAATAGTCTTCTGTGCCATGAGCCTTCATTTTAAACAACCTGTGATTTTTTTCCCCATTTTTAACCATCTCCTACCTCCTGTAGGTATCTATCATTTTAATAGTGTTTCAGAAAAAAAGGAGATCCTAACTGAGCACAGATAATGTAACTCAGTTATTACTGGTAAGTTCATGGAAAAATCATTGAATTAGGAAAAGCTTTGCTCTTTTGATGTGTCAGTTTCTGTCAGAGTTAGAAGGATATGTGTATATGTCGGCCAGGTATACCGCTGAGTTTTGTGATTTAACATTTACCTTTGTTTACTGTTTTAGTGCTTTTTAAAAAATAGATTTTCATAGGGTATATTTATTACCGTGATATGAATTGAAAACCCCACCAGTCTCTCTTCCATATTTTAAAACAGAGAGAAGGTGATGAGAAAAACATGAATTGTCACAGTGGACCAGCTTCCTTTATATATAGGTGCAGGAGAAGGGAGAAGTTGGTGTGGTGCAGGCAGCTGGCTCGGTTAGTTACCTTGCCTGCTGCATGTGGCTGCTAGAGATGTAATAATACTTTTCTGAACTGAGAGTTGATGGTCATAACCTCACCACATAAAAGTAAGTTTTGTGTAGTCTGGAGATGACATTTTATATGATTTAAAGATGATGTGCATATTTTGTGTAATTGAGGAATAATGGATCTGCCATGGATGTTATGTAATTCAGAAAAACATTATCAGCACTAGCAGCATTGTCTTCTCAAAATGCATATCGCATCATGCCCCAGTAGTAGCCCTTATGGCACATGAAGAAACTCATCAGCAGTGAAAGCCCCTGTAGCAAAGAGATACCACAGTCCTAAGAGTAGGAAGATTGCTTTGAAGATCGTTTGATTCTCCAAATCAAAGAATTTCCAAATCCTTCTCATCTACGCACCACCAGGACTCCTGAAACACAACCTGTCCCCACTAATAGAAACCATTGCAAACAATCTCAACATGGACATCCCTGCAATAGTACTGGGAGACTTCAATATACACATGGACAGGACACCTCATACAGCCACCTGTATGAGGTGTCCTGTCCAACTCCTCATACAGCCACCTGTATGAGCCACCTGCCAACTCCTCATTGACTCCATGACTGCAGTCGGCTTCAAACAAATAATAAAAACTACCACCCACAAAGCAGGACACACACCGGACCTCATCTTCACCAATACAAAAATCCCAAACAAGGCCGGGGCCAAGATGGTGGCGGGAGCGGTTGTGTGAGAGGATGCTCCGTGAAACTCTGTTAAACTTTTTGAGTATTATGCCTCCGAAAAGAAAAGGCAAGGTGAGGGCCTACCCCCTGGAGCCCCCCTTACATGTGGGACAGCAACGGATAACCTCCTTCACTTCTGTTTTGGTGGAAATGGGTGGAACAAACCCTGCTTTGGCTTCTGAAGGGGGAGCTCCGACGCTACATGGGGAGATTACATTGAGTCCCCCGGACTGTCAATCTCCAGCACCTCTGGCATTACGAGAGATCCTGGTAGAGCAGGCGCCTTCTGATGACATCATCCCCTCTCTGGGGGGGGGGGGGCACTGGAGAGGGAGGAACGGCGTTACAGCCTCAACTTTCCTCCAGTGTGCTGGAAACAGAAATAGGAAGAACTCCTGGTGGAGAAGTAACATCGTTATCGCCGGTGGAGTTTTTGGATGAGGAGAGGAGAATCTCTGCGTTGCAGACACTGGTGTCTCCGGAGCCACTAATAGCCTGTGGAGGTGGTGAGTTTCAACTACCTCCGAAGCCGGCAGTGGTAACACTGGATAAACTTTGGGACCTGGTTGCCAGCTTTGTGGGGATGGTTAAGGAATGTGAGCATAAATATCAGAAACTTGAATCTGTCTGAAGTGAGCACCCAAAATCTCAATTTGGGTAACCAGATTAAAGACCTTAGTACTAGAGTGGTCTCTACAGAACAAAACTTACAACAGGTCCAGGCTGTGAATTTAAAGTTAATAAAGGATCAAGGAAGTCAATCCAAATGGCTGGAAGCATTAGCAAATTATGCAAGACACTTTAATCTAAGATTTTTTAATTTTCCTCAGATCCTTGAGAGGAGCTAGCTACTACTTTGAGAAAATATTTCATGGAAAATTTAAAGTTCGAAGAAACAAAAATTCCTCTGGTTAACAAAGCTTATTTTCTATCCAAAGGGGGTAGGAATAATGGAGTTAACCAAATTAATCCTTTGGAAAACTTGACACAATTTTTGGAAAATTCAGAAGCAGAGATATTGCATTATGGTGTATTGTTGGTATCATTTGTGTCTGAAAAAGACATCAATGAAACAATGAGAAGATATTTTCAGAATTTTCCTACAGTGTTTTTCAGTCAAACAGTTAAAATATTCCCTGATTTCGCAAGAATTACCCAATTAAGGAGAAGGGAGTTCCTGAGGTTAAGAACACAAGTAATTAATCTAGGTTATGTATTTATCCTGAAATATCCATGTAGATGTTTAGTGAGAGGGAAAGAAGAGAGTTTCGTATTTAATGCTCCAGAACAACTGAAATCTTTTTTGAATGCAGGGAAATAGGTATCACCCTAGAGAACAGGTCCCATGACAGTCATAAAAAGGTATACTGAATGTCGTTAAGCCAGTTTTTCTTTAAAATATAATTTCCTTTATTATCTCCCATATATGAGGGCCCCAGCTTTATCTTTTAATTTTTCCTCATTGAAAGGATGTATTTGAATGTTGTCATAGTTGTAAGTTTAGATGTTAATGAAAGTGTGTTTTTCAATGTTACATATCTTTCTTTTCTAAAGTAAGATGTATTGATTACATCTTACTTAATAAAACTTAATAAAGTGTGAATTAAAAAAAAAAATCCCAAACACACCACCAACAGCAACCGCAATCCTGTGGTCAGACCACAAACTAATCCAAACCAAGTTATACCTCGAAAACCCCATCCTCGAACCAAATAAGCTCAATAAATTCATCGAATTCAATAAATCATGCACCATGATGACCTAATTGAAATACTACCAGATGGCCTGAAAGCCCTAAACACAACTGACACAAACGCAGCCATAGACTCATGGTTCAATATCAACACAGAAGTCGCTAAGATCAAATGCCCACACATCAGAAAAGAACTTAAACCATCATCCAAACAAAAAACACCATGGTACACCCCTGAACTGAAGAATATCAAACACCTATTAAGACAAGCTGAAAAGAAATGGAGACGATACTCAACTCCCCAGCTGAAAGACCATTACAGGACCATACTTTATATATACAAAACTGATATTGACAAAGCCAAATGCGACTTCAATGTTCTAAAAATACATAACTACCAATTCAACCCCAGAACCCTTTTTACATATGTCAATAACCTTACTCAACCATTCAAAACTCACCCAGAAATGCCAATCAGGCAAACAACTGCGATGAACTAGCCCAATTCTTTAACAAAATACTAAATCTAATCGCAAAAAACCCCAACACAAACGATGAAACCACAACAAACTCAAGCATAGACAACAACAAATGGGCACACTTTGAAAACGTTGCGTCAACTGAAATTGAGGCAATCATACAAAACATGAATCCTGCTGCACATACCATTGATCCCATCCCCATAAAATTCCTTAAGCAAATACCTAACCATATAACCAAACCAATAGCAAGCATAGTCAACCTATCACTTGATCAAGGCATATTCTCAGATAATCTGAAATGCGCCATCATCAAGCCAATCCTCAAAAAGCCTCAACTTGATTAATCCGATCCAACAAATTTCAGGCCAATCTTGAATCTACCATTCATCGCCAAGATCCTCGAAAAAACCCACAATATTCTATTTCCTACACAGCATGGCTTCAGATCCTCCCTCAGCACTGAAACTCTACTACTTTCCCTCTCAGACACAATCCTAAGAGGCCTGGACATCAACTCCTCTTATCTACTCGTCCTCCTTGACATCTCCGTGGCATTTGACACCATCAACCACAAAACTCTACTACTCAGATTAAGAGAAATCGGCCTACATAGCACGACTTTTAGTTGGTTCAATTCATTCCTATCCAACAGGTCCTGCAAAGTCAAATTCAACGACTCCAAATTCAAGCAGATTCCCCTTCCTCATGGTGTTCCGCAAGGCTCCTCCCTCTCATCCACTCTGTTTAACATCTACATGACCCCCCTATGTAAGATCCTAAACGAAATAGGACTGTTACACTGTGTATATGCCGACGATGTTCAAATACTGCTCCCAATTAAACACTCGATTGAACACACCCTAAACCTATGGAACTCCCATCTAGCTACAATGAATCACCTCCTCTCCCAACTATCCCTCACTCTAAACCATAACAAAACAGAAATCCTGTACATATCTAACAAACCCACCCCACCTCCCATTACCAAGCCCAACACAATTCAACCAAAAAACCAAACACTTGCCTCAGTAAAAAACCTAGGCATCGTCCTCGATAACCAACTAAACTTCAAAAAAATATATTAACAACATTCTAGGATTTCACAAACTTCAGATCCTAAGAAAAATCAAACCACTTCTATACCCACAAGACTTTCGAACAGTCCTACAAGCCCTGTTGTTTTCTAAACTTGACTACTGTAACTCTCTACTACTGGGTCTCCCAGCATCCACCCTCAAACCTATTCAATGACTACAAAACACCGCTGCCAGAGCTCTCACAAATAGCAGCAGATCAGACCACATCACACCCATCCTCAAACAATTACACTGGCTGCCCATTCCAGAGAGAATCCATTACAAAGCTTTAACCATCATGCATAAAATTCTCCACAACGACAAATCCAACTGGCTGACTACCCCCTACACCTCCATACTCCCCAAAGGAACCTTCACTCCTCAAACACCGGACTCCTACAAACACCATCCCCGAAAGCAACACACAGATTATCAACAAGAGAACATACGCTATCACTTGCCGGCCCCACCCTATGGAATAAACTCCCAGCAGAACTAAGAACAGATCCGTCAACCCAATCTTTTAAGAAAAACCTTAAAACCTGGCTCTTCTGCAAAGCCTTTCCAGAAATAACATGACAACTACCTAAATCACAACATATCCCTCTAACTAAGGAAAATTTCACCGCTATGTCCCTAGCTACCACCCACCCCATGTTACTCCCCCCTCATTCCAGTCGAACTGCTCATCAACAGTACTTTTTTTACACCTGCAATCTCGCACCTCTAACTACCTGCTCAATGAAACCCCTGAACACCCGCTCCATCTTAGTTCCCTGCAAGCCCATGTAGTATACAATACACATACTTATTGATTATGTATCTATTCTTCTCGACTATTTGCTTAACCGATCAACAGTTATAGTTGTTCTCCTGTAACATGTAACTAAAGGCCAGATTTTCAAGGATTTACACGCGTAACCAGGCTTACACATGCCGGACCTATTTTAAAAAGGCCCGGCGACGCGCATAAATCCCCGGGATGTGTGTAAGTCCTGGGGCTTTACTAAAGGGGCAGTCTGGGGGCGGGGCGGTCTGGAGGCGAGGCCAGAGACCTCCGACAGAGCAGCCATTGCCACTGTGTTGGAGGATTGCGTGCCAGCAGGCTGCCGGCGTGCGCAACTTGCGCCTGACCAGAGGCAGGCGCAAAAGGTAGGATAAACATTTGGAGGGGGTTAGAGTAAAGCTAGGCGGGGAAGGTTAGGTTAGGGGGAAGGGAACGGAGGAAGGCAGCGCAGCTCGGTGTGCGCAAGGTGCACAATTGTGCACCCCCTTGTGTGCGCTGACCCCGGATTTTATAACATGCACGCGTCTGCGCACGCATGTTATAAAATTGGGCGTATATGTGCGCACGCTGGGTAGCACGCGCACATGTATGCTGCGCATGCTTCTTTTAAAATCTACCCCTAAGGCTCTTCTCCCATTTTGAGTCTATGAGAAAAACCCTTAGGAGGTAATTTTCAAAGGAGTTACGCGCATAAATGTAACATACTATTGTAGCAATTTTCAAAAGCCATTTACGCGAGTAAAACCCAGTTTTATGCATGTAAATGTTTTTTAAAATCAAGCCCTTAGTGAATCAGGTACCAAGCCAGATAATACTGAATACTGGCATTTATGCGGCTGACAGACCAATGCAGAAAGCTACGATTGGCCCAACACATAGTTTTACCTGCAATTGTATGCTTGTTTTCTGCAGGTAAACCTTACCGCCAATGCAGTAAGGAGTTTTGCTTGCAGAAAATGTGTGGGTAAAACTGGGAGTATTGCTTAGCACCGTCACATGGAAATCCCATGCAAATTAGGTCATTACGTAGTACTCCCTAATGCATTAAGCTGTACTGGCCAACACTCACTCTTTCCTAGTGCCGTAAACTTAACTCTGGGGTCAGAGAAGGAGTTAGGTTTACAGCACTGGTGTGCCAGCACCTAAAATTTATAAAAAAGTATTTTCCACTTCACTGCCACTTATCCAGATAAGTGATGGTGGCCTCCCCCAGTTATCCGGGTAAGTGATAGCAGCAGCTAATGACGCTGATCAGTCTGACATGGACACAGCCCCCCCCCCCAGTTAAAATGTGTGTTCAACTTGTGCCGAACGCACATTTTACACTCAGCACACTTTTTTTTTTTTTTTTAACTCCCAATGCATTTGGATCGCACTGGCTTACTGCATTGGGAGTTTTAAAAAAAATTATCTGGTGTTAAAAATATGCACTGAAATTCAGCACACAGTTTCTTAATGCCAAGATTACTGCATTGGCCGGTAAATTTACTGTATATGTTACACCTATACTATGGGAAATATAGAGTGGAGCTTTGGAATGCTGGCCCTTCTGCAATTTTTCATATTAAATGTATTGGATTAAATGGAAACCCGATTCCCTTGAGGAAGAGTCGAAATGTTTGTCATGTCCAGCATTTGGTGGGCTTACACTTGCAGACCGATGCAATACCAATCGCTGGCTGCAGCGCACAGCTCAACCCGCGATTGGACTCCCCGAGCAGCCATTCATTTTGGAGGAGCCCAAAAAGTATACAGAAAAGTAGAAAATACTGCTTTTCTGTACTTCCTCTGACTTAATACCATGGCGATATTAAGTCGGAGGAATTAAAAACTTAGAATGACCCGGAAAAAAAAAAGGGTGCCAGCAGTCAGGTTAGGAAAAGGGATGCTCTAAAATTGATCATCCATTTTCCTAACCAGTTGACAGGTGCTTTGGTCAGGTGCCCACTGCCAAGAAGGCTTAGGGGCGTGCAGTTTCCCCTAGCACCTCCTTTTTACCGCAGCAGCCCATTTGCATTTTGCATTGGGCACCTCAGAGAGGTGGATTGGTGTGCGTTAAGGGAGCGGGCACTCAATCTTGAGCACCCATTTAATGCGTGCCGATATTGTATTGGCCTGTTGGAGTCTTTCACAGCAATCCAATGCTTCAAGAAATTGGATTTTTTTCCCTTTTGAGAAATTAAAATAAGTGGATTTATTTCTTTGCATTGCATTTGCATTCACCATTCATGAGCAATTTTGAAATCACACAAATAAAATGAATTATTAGGAAATATAAAAAAAATATTTACATAAAAATCTAGAAATGTTGGAGAACTATGATTATAATTAAAAGGGGAATTATTGCTTATGTTAAGCATCCCAATGATCTTATATACAACAGAAATTTAGCAAGTGTTTACAGCTCCTCTCTTAAGCCAGGTATGGGCTCTTTGAGTGTTTTCACCTCGGGTTTGTTGTTTTTACTTTAAGTTAGCTGGACACTTGACCCCACTCCTCACTTAACCAACTAATATTTTAGCTGGATAAAAAGTTAGCTGGCTAAGTGCCAGCAGCTGACTGTAATGGGAATTTTAAATCCTGCCATTTGGCTGGCTAAATCCAGATTTAGGACTAGAGGCACTAAGCCGCGATGTTTCTTCACGGGAGGAGTCTCAATATGGCAGGGCGGGGGTATTGCCACGATAGTGGGCCCCCTCCCCTGAGAAAACATTGCCGCTCTATCGTGGTGTTGTTTTGTCTCGCAGCAAAACAATGTGGCATCAGCCCTATGGGCATGATGGCGGCCCCAATCTCACGGGACTATCATCGCCTTAAAGGCCATGCCAAAAAATAAAAAGTGAAAAATATAAAGGAAGTATGTGTGGGGGGGGGGCAGAGCTGACTCCCTGCTCACCCCGGGGCAGCCCACTCCCAACCCCATCATAAATCAATAAAGTGTCTCTCCTCCAACCCCCATTTCAATACAAATATGATCCTCCAGGTTCTCCCCCCCCCCCTTCCTCCTACCCTCCAATGCTTAAAAAATCTTCGGGGTATAGGGCCCCCACAACCTGCCTCTCCCTCACTTCTCCCAAATCTTAGAATAGATCATTGGTTTCTAGAATATACACTACCCCTCCGACCCCACCACACTCCACCCCCCCTAACCTCAAAAGTGCAAAAAGGATTCTATGTTTGGGCCAAGTGTTTGGACCTTGCCTCAGTCATGTAACTAAAGCAAGGCCAGGTTGGCACATAGAAACATAGAAATGACGGCAGAAGAAGACCAAACGGCCCATCCAGTCTGCCCAGCAAGCTTCACACATTTTTTTCTCATACTTATCTGTTTCTCTTAGCTCTTTGGTTCTATTTTCCTTCCACCCCCACCATTAATGTAGAGAGCAGTGATGGAGCTGCATCCACGTGAAATATCAAGCTTGATTAGTTAGGGGTAGTAGGGGTGGTAACCGCTGCAATAAGCAAGCTACACCCATGCTTATTTGTTTTACCCAGACTATGTTATTCAGCCCTTATTGGTTGTTTTTCTTCTCCCCTGCCGCGAGGCACCATTTTGAAAAATGGCACTGACTGGACCTGGTGCTAAGAGGATCCCCAGACCCCAACAGGGAAGTCTTTTTGTACTTTTGAAGTTAAGGGAGGTTGCTTTCATGGGGTAGGGGTGTATATACTAGAAACCAATGATCTATTCGAAGACTTGGAGGAT
Source organism: Rhinatrema bivittatum (assembly GCF_901001135.1). Lineage (NCBI taxonomy): Eukaryota > Metazoa > Chordata > Amphibia > Gymnophiona > Rhinatrematidae > Rhinatrema > Rhinatrema bivittatum. The sequence goes on from NC_042619.1 coordinate 250,109,705, forward strand.
GGGGAGGAAGGGGAGGTTGGAGGAGGGCCCTATAACCCAACAAATGTTTTAACCATTTGGGGGGGTGTCATTGTGCAAGCTTCTTTTCTATTTCGTTATCGGGGCTGCCTTAAGTGGCAGCTCCAGGGGGAGCAGAGGGGTCAATTTTGACCCCCCCCCTCCACACCTTTTTTATCCCAGGACAAGCAGGATGATAGTCCTCACATATGGGGTGACGTCACTGGACAGAGCCCTATCACAGAAAACTTTCTGTCAAAGTTTCTAGAAACTTTTGACTGGAACACTGAGCACACTGAGCATGCCCAGCATGCCATTATCCCTCGAGCCACAGGGGTCTCCCTTCAGTCTTCTTTTTTCCGCGCTGCAGTTAGCCTCGCGGTTAAGGAGCCCTGTGTGTTTTCACACAACTTTTCCTCACAGAAAAACTAATACTTTTTCTCAGAAAAATCCCCTCATTGGAGTCTCCCAGTCTCGGATCAATTTTTCCTCGATCAGTGGCTAAAACCAAATTTTGGGGTTGATACCATTCCTTAATTTCATTGGTGACTGCAGGCTGTCGACGGCTGTCCGGCCTTTCACAATGGCAACTGGCTTCAAAATATGCCCTAATTGCCCATGTACCATGTCTATTACTGATCCATACATTGAGTGTGTTTTGTGCCTCGGCCCTGGACATAATGTTTCCTCATGTCCTCAATGTGCCAAGATGACTTCCAAAGGTAGAAGGGCCCGTCTAGATAAAATGGAACATCTTTTCAATATCCAGCTCGTTCCATCGTCATCGACGCAGTCGTCACTGGCAGGAGTTACAAAAAAGGTAATCCTAAAAACCCACCGGGTGCATGGGGGTAGTGGGGACCTACTATCCCCAACTCCATCGAAGGCATCGATGAAGTCAGCATTGGTGATTGAAAAAAGAGAGCACCGTGAAAAACACTATCATCGACATCGATGGGAACTGCCTGGTGCCGATTCCGATCCGGGGGTGAATTCAATTCCTACCGACCCACCCGCTAAAAAGCCCAGGATCGAAGATGCTTCAATGCCATCGATTCCAGAACCGAGGCAATCCCCACCGACATCGGTGCTGGTTACTGAGCCCCCACAGGGACCTGTGGTGTGGCTAGTTTTGCCTCTTCTGCCACCCCCTATAGCTGCTCTGTCCGCATCAGCTATCACGGAGGAACTGGATGGATTTATCCACCAGGCAGTAGTCGATGCCCTTCATGACCTCTATCCACCGGTGCCGGTTCCCATACCTCCACCGACTCCAGAGGCATCAATGCTTCAGTCGTTATTGTCCCGGCTCGATTCCTTAATTGGTGCCTTGTCAACTCAACCGATGCTATCAAGGCCAAAGACACCGATTAAGCATCCGGATCTACCGGTACCGATTTCGGACTCTTCAGAGGCTGAATCCACTGACTCCGATCAGCCAAAACCAGGACCATTGTGTCTCTCAGGATCGAGCCGCCCGATTCCAGCACCAATTCCATCGATGCCAATTCCATTACCATCAATGCCAGGTAAAAAGAAACAAAAATCATCAATGGAACCGTCAAAAATCAAGTCACTATCGATGCCATTCTCCATTCCTCCTGCTAGTCCACGTCCACACACATTCTCAGACACCTGGGAGGATGTGGACTCCGATTCCTCCACTGAGGACATCTTGTCGGACCCTTCACCACCAGAAGAAAGGAGAAAATCACCTCCTGAAGATCTCTCCTTCTCTAACTTTGTGAAGGAGATGTCTTCCATGAACTCTGTACAAAGGCACAATGGTATCAGTCTTTTCTTTTGGACAGCGAGCTATTTTTGACTGCAATTGGTTTTGTTGTATTTTATAGTATTATTGTTCAGTGGCTTATTTCTTATTTTTTCACTCTCTCTTTTTATTGTTTTCTTTGTCATCATGAAGTTCCCATTTACTGCAGCCTATGATCCTGGGTTTTGTGCTTTTTTGGACAGCCTATGACAATGATGGCAGAGAGGGGTGAGTGGTCGAGAGGTCTATTATCATCTCCACGTCATCTTCCCATATTGGGTGGAGTCCCACAGTTAAGGAAGGGGCTGCTTTCAAATAGGATGAGGATCAAAAGGACTGGGGTGGTCTGGGGGGAAGGGGTGGGGGTGAGTTGAATGATGAAGGGTTGCCAAGGGGAGGTTACAGATGCCAAGGTGCTTGCCATGTGGGCATGGGGAGTGTACATTTTTTTTTTCATGTTTCTATATATATTCTGGTAGTTTACTGGGGATTGGAGTCCAGAATTTCTAGATGGGGGGGGGGGGACCTGGGCTGGGGGTGGGGCTTTTCCTTTTCCTGATATTAGTTTTTATCTACTACTGTGTCACAGACTGATTCTTGCTGAGTAAAAATCATACACACTTCATCTCCTGGAATGTTTCGGGCTTAGTGTCCCCCATTAAAAGGCAAAAGATCTTGAATATATTGAAACAACATCAGACTGATATAGCTATGCTACAGGAAACCCATTTGAATGAACTGGAGCATAGTAAATTGCATTGGTGGTTGGTTGGAGACTCATACAGAGCCTCCTCAGGAACGAGGAAAGCGGGCTGTGGCATTTCAGGTTAAGACAGTGGTTAAGGAATCAGGTCGTTTTCTCATCCTTACCGGATCTCTTTTTGGGAAGCCCCTGATATTACACAATATCTATGCACCCAATAATTATGTTCATGCCTTTTTTATTACCTTGCTGGCAAAGCTTAGGGATATGCAGCCGGGATACCTTATAATAGAGGGCGACTTCAACATCGTACATGACGCCCTTTTAGATAAATCCCATCCCGCACCTCATGAGCACCTACTCAGCTATCAAGGTATTCCTTTGTTATGTAAACAATTAAATCTTCTTGATGCATGGCGTATACTGCACCCTACAGAGTGGGATTTCATTCATGTATCACATGTGCATGCCAAACAGTCCAATATCAACCCTATCTTACTTTCCACTTTTTTTTAATTGCTTAACACCATGATACGACTGTTATATCCATGTAGGCTGACCTTCAGATGTCCAGCTAGGGAATCAGCAGTAGGAATTTCCAGCATTTTTAGCTAAAGATCCTGGGTTTTGTGCTTTTTTGGACAAAAAGTGGCTGATTATCTAGAGCACAATAGCCCCCATGTGTCGGAACCAGCCCTCTTTTGGGAAACAGCCAAAGTAGTCCTACCAGGTGAGCTCATTACATTTTTAATACAGAGGCATAAAGATATTGATAGAAAAATCCTAAGACTCGAACAGCAAGTGTATATAGACAACATCTTGCCAAACAGTGGACATACCTCCTATATTATATCCCTGGTGGCAATTAATTCACTTATTCATCAGTTGACGCAGAAGTCCATATTTTTATATAGATTTCAATTATTTCATCATGGCAGTAAGTCAGGTAAACTGCTGGTTTCTGGGTAAAATGCAAACTAGGTACCAAATATATTGCCACATTTCGAGGGAATGGTAATAAATTTGTTAACTCCTGTGATGGTCTTCAGAAAGTGTTTGCTAACTATTTTCAGCAATTATATTCCAAGCAATCAGGCAATGTTCAATGCATGAGGAGTATCTCAATAGGCTCGTGCTTCTGCAGCTCACCTCTTCACAGCTTGAAGTTTTGAATGCCCTGATTAGTGTATTGGAGATTCAGCTCCATATTACAAAGCACCAGGGCCAGATGGATATGGGGGGGGGGGGGGGGGGGATGATTTTATAAGATATTGATGAAACAGGTATCTTTGCCTCTTCAGGCTTTGTTTACACATCTAATTGAAACCCAGTGTTTCTTATATAGACCAACAAAGCGTTGATTACTCTTCTTTTGCCAAAGAAGGGAAAGGACCCTTTATTTCTGGAATTGATCTTAAGCTCTTGGTGAAAATTCTTGTGGACCACTTGGCACTTTTTATACCAGGCCTTGTGGAGGATCATCAAGTGGGCTTTGTCCATGGTAGGCACTCAGTCCTGAATGTGAGAAAGATCCTGTCCTCTATGCTTTGTTGCCAAACTCATGATATCTCTTCACTGCTAATCAGTTTCATTGAGGAAAAGGCTTTTGACTGCATGGCATGGGATTACCTCTTTTGTGTCCTAGAGAGATTTGGTATCAAAAGCCATCAAGTTATTTATTCTAATCCAACTGAGCAAATCCTGGTAAATTCTCACCAGAGAATTTTCCCTTCAGAGGGGGACATGGCAAGACTGTCCACTTTCACCTCTGTTATTTATACTATCTTTGGAACCTCTTCAATGGGCCATCTATCAGAATGCCAGTATTGTAGGGGTTTTGATGAGCAAGTGCATGTTCAAAGTGAAACCCTTTGCAGATGATTTCTTGGTGCATGTTCAAGACCCTTATGGTTGGATGCATTGATGGAGGAATTCTCCAGTTTTGATTCCTTCTCGGGTTTTAAACTTAACATGCATAAATCTGAATCCATGGCCTCTCATAGATCAGTTCAATCCTTATGGGGATCCAGATTTCCTCTTCATTGGGCGGGCAGCTCCTTTCAATATCTTGGTATAGTGCTCCCCATAGATCTCACACAGCTATATGATTTGAATATCCTGCCTTTACTTAAAGTCATGAAAAATAAATTCCTTGCTTGGAAGGATTTGGCACTGTCAGATACTGGCAGGGAAAATCTATTTAAGATGATACTTTGGCCAAAGTAGTTTTATATTTTGCAAACACTTCCTGTATGGCTTCAGAAGCGTGATATTAAACTGGATTACGCCATGCTTTCCCGCTTTTTGTGGCAGGGTGAACGTGCTTGAATTGGATTAATAGAATGGTAGGGAAAAAAAAAAATTTACATGAACAACCGGGGGGATCCAAGATGGCGGCACGTTAAGAGCCGGAGCCACAGAATCTCCTGCTTGTTCTCTTTACTATTGAATACTTTGTGGACATGTCGCCGAAACGGAAGGGAAAAGTAAGGGTTTATCCCTCAGCACCCCCTCTGTTATCGATTTTGCAGCAGGAGATCACAAAGTTCCTTAGCTCCTCAACCATCAATCCAGAGGTCGAGGAACCCTTGGAGCGGCAGTCGGAGAGTGAGAAAACCGCTCCGGAGGAGACTACTCTGAGCCCAGAACAGCGAGCAGTTCCAACGCAAGGGTCAGGGCTTTTTTTCCAACTCGACGCTCTGACTGAAGGAACTCCTTCCGGGTCACTTGCAGAGACGCCAACGCTGACTGATGCGATACTAACACCAGCAACAATTTCGGTCGCCCCTGAAGGAACAGCAGCCAGAGCGGGAACAACGGATATCGGACTGGGAGAAGGGGCAGCGGGGGTAAGTTCTGCGAGTTCTATCCTGCAAAGACCGCAAACACTTACCCCGACTTTTAAACCCCTGAAAATACCAGATCGCCCTGATGTAGTGACAATGGCTGCCCTTTGGGACTTGATGGCGGGAGTAGCTTCAGTCGTAAATCATCTGGGTGAGGAAGTAAGAACATTAGCTTCTCAAAGCTCTCAAAATACTACTGATTTACAAAAGAAACTTGACCAGGTTTCAAAACGTGTAACAACCCTGGAGGAAAAAGAGCAGACTAACTTAAAATTTCACGCTGCTGTTGTTAAAGACAATCAGTCAATGGCTAGGAGACTGGAGATAGTGGAGAACTCTTCAAGAAATTTAAATATAAGGATTTTGAATTTTCCTCAGGTTTTAGGCGAAAACCCCTATATTACCTTAAAAAAATATATGCTGAATGTCTTGTGTTTTGATGAAACAAATATTCCTGTTGTGAACAAATGTTACTTTTTGCCTAAAGCATTGCCACCATCAAACAGACTAGACATCCAGGAGAATTTAACTCAATTTTTAGAAGAGTCAAATACTACTGAAGTAATAGATAGAGCAACTTTACTAGTCTCAATGCTATCCATTATGGATGTTCAATCCATTATGAAGAAATATTTCAGTAAATTTCCTACCCCTTTTTTAAATGAAAACGTGAAGATTTTCCCAGATTTATCCCCGATTACCCAGGGTAGACGCAGAGAATTCCTTGCTCTGCGCCAACAAGTTATCGCATTGGGTTATTCATTTAAAATCAAGTTTCCTTGTAAATGTTATTTAAAGAAAGGAGCTGAAGTTAATATTTTCTTTACTCCCGAACAGTTAAAAGCTTTTTTATCATTGCAAACTCCTGTTACATCATCACCCATTAATACTTAATTATAATGGTTGAGTTATGTGCCTCCTTTTATTTGTTAAATATACATTTTTTCTTTTGATGATTCACTCTCAATTAAAACGGATCTTAATATATTGCCATGAAAGATAGAAAATGGCGTGATATATACTGATTTAATATTTAGAAAAGATGAATAACTTCTAAGATATGTTAATATTGTTTATTTTCTGTTCTCCTTCATCTGATCTAATTTTCTCTATTTGCAAAATTTAAAGGTTTTGTAAATTAAAAAGTTGATAAATAAAGAATTAAAAAAAAAAAATAGAATGGTAGGAGTCTGGCGAGAAGGAGGACTGGGTATCCTGAATCTTGACGAATACAATATTGCCTGCTTATTAAGGCATGTTAAGGATTGCCATTGTGAAACCTCCCATTTTACACCACTGGTCTTCAAGAAGAACCTTATAGCTTGTTCTATACCTCGCTATTTACTTCATGCAGTGGCTACATATTTGCTGCAGGTATTTTGCCCTATTGGGATTGTCTGTCCACTGGATTTTTTGAAGAATTGTTTTGCCTGTGCTTTTTCCTACTTTTACACTGCTGTGCTTTATTTTGTCTACGGTAAAGTATTATTTTGGTTTTGGAGCACAATTTGATATTTGGACTCTTATTAAGAAACTGTGCTTAGTTCCCTGGGTCTTACAATTTTGCTGTTCTCCCCCCCGGAGAATCCGGATCCGGAGTGGCAGCCATATTTTCCTCAACTCTGCAGTATCTGAAGATGACCTCCTTTCCTGTTTCTGGGAGTAATGGAGATAGGGGATTATACCAGTATACCCCTCAGGTTGCGCCTGACTCTGGCTATCCAGTAGAGGGTGTATAAAGATCACTGTGGGAAGTGGAAGTGAGTTTTTTCTTGCTTAGGCGAGTAGGATAGGAGAAGACTGACGAGATCTCTGCTAGAGAGTGTCTTCTAAAGCAGAGAAGCAGAGTGAAGTTATAGATTGCCAATGAGGGGCCAATGTAATTATCTGAGTATTAAACTCTGTGCTGCAATTCAGTGCAGTTTCTTAATGCATAAGCTAAAAAAATGTTTAACTCTTAATACAGTAAGATAATGATTTGCTAATGTATAAGGAGTTAAAAAATGTGCACAGACCTGGAAATGTGTGTAAAGAAAAGGCTTAGCATGCACAAAACATGATTTATGTAAGAAAGCATGGTTTATGTGCAAAAACTATTTTACATAGAAGGCAATTTTTGTGTATAAATTTATTTGTTTAGATTTATTATATTGTATTTTCTGCACATAAAATACCAACTACAGGTCCCAGAACTGGAATTACAGCTTTCACCTAGAGACTAACATTAGCTCTGGAAACTTTGCTCCACTTTGGACTAGGAGTTAAGTTTCCAGCGCTAAGAAAACACGTGGTCAGTCAGCACTGCTCTGTGCAATGGGGGTAATAGGTAATAGGTAATGCCTTCATTAGCATGGACTTTCCATGCAAGTGTGGTGCTAGCCTAAATGCACATTGTTGAGTGTAAAATTCTGTATGCAAAACTCCTTGCTGTATCTGCAGCAAAATTTGCACACACAAAAAAGTCGATTTTAAAAAGCATTTACATGCTTAAAATTGGGTTTTGCATGTGTAAATGCACTTTACCCATGTAAGTGGGCTTTTGAAAATTGCTAAAATGTATGCCATTGAATTGTCCATAAGATATTCACATGTAAGTGTACTTTATGTGGTAAATGGCTTTTTAAAATTGCAATGATAGTATGTTATATTTGCACATGTAACTCCTTTTAAAATTATCTCCTTCGTGTATAATTGCGGGACTGTGCGCTCTGCCAGGCTCACCTTATTACATCATCCCCCAAATGAGATGAAGACTGGAGAAGTCTGACTGAGGGGACAGGAGAGAGGTTTATTGAATCTCTTTATGCAAACATGTCGGCAGTAGCAGGGATATCCAAGACTGCCATATGAATTGAAATAATTAAAGCATTGAACCAGCCTGATGCTGGAACTATGAGTAGATTCCATTTGGGAAAAGCTGTTCCAACTTAGCCCAAAATTGTAATCCTGTGGGAAAGAGCAGGAAGCCCTCAAATTTTCCAGGGATAGGTTGAAGAAGCCAGCTTCTTTAAAGAACAGTAATTAGTGTGTAGTATCTCACTGGGAGCCTTTCACCTGAGAAGGTGAAACTTACTGGCTTGCTTAACCTCCAGAATTAATGTTGTGGTGAAGACCCTAAAGAGTGGTGCCTCTGTGCCTTAGAAGAATTTGAGAGAAGAAACAACTTATTTTGATTTATACCTACTGTCTGTCATCAGACTGGAGAGTGTGAACAGCCTGCCTAATGCAGAGGAGCACGATAAGTGTAGCTACCATTTACTATACTTGGCTTTCAATGACTGTAAATAGACTCTTAGGGGTCGCGCGTATCTTATAAAATCCAGCGTACTTTTTTAAAAAATCTACCCCAGTATGTGTAGGGCCCAGCCATGCACATAATCCCCGAATTGTACATGCGCAGGCCTTCTAAAATTTCCCCGTTACTCTTTACCTAAAAAATAAAAGACCTTGGAAATAATCCACACCTATACAGATATCACCATTTATGGTAAAGCAGAAACTGGGAGATTAACTTTCAAACCTATCTGCAGTATAGAATTTGCATGCATAAGTGGACGTGCAGAGATTTATAGTAGTATTTTAAAAATTGTGCTGCGGGAGCTGCTCAGTTTTTAAAGTAGCACGTGGTTCTGCTTTGAAGGTAGCTTCGGCCAATCTATCCTTTGCAACCTCTTCCAGGATTAAACCCAACTCTCCCTACATAGGGCCCATTGTTTGGGTTCAGGCTGACTCCCTATATTACCAAATGCGCTGCAGTTATTTTTGTGCCCATTGATATCCAGTTCAGTGCCCGTTGGTCATGTTTGTTGCTGGGAGCAGCCTGAGCTTGGTATTCACCCATCTGTGAGGGCTGCCATCCTGCTTGTCCTAGGAAAAAGCAGAGTTGCTTACCTGTAACAAGTGTTCTCCTAGAACAGCAGGATGTAAGTCCTCAGGAAACCTGCCCATCACCCTGCGGAGTTGGGTTCTCCTGCGTTTTGTTATTTTATTTTTTCGCTCATGAATTCTATGTTAAGAGACTCAGTGTGCAGGTCAAAGTTCTAGAAACTTTGAGAAAAGCTTTTTGTGCCGGGCTCTATCTGATGATGTCACCGATATGTGAGGACTAACATCCTGCTGTCCTAGGGGGAACACCTGTTACAGGTAAGCAACTCTGCCTTCTCCCAAAGTCTCTGGAAGACTAGGTTGACTTGCTCACATTTCACACTTGCCCATCAAATGGATCTGGTTGCCTTTTGTCACCTTATCCTGATGACTGCCATATGGCCTTACATTTGCTTAGCAGAAAAGAAATGAAGGTACTAACAATAGCACAATTCCCAAAAATTGTAAAGCAAAACAAAAATAAAAGGGAATCAATCTATCAACATAGAACAATTTTATTATATATCAGAAATCAATTTTTTAGGACATATTATCACAAGACCTTCAACAGTAAAAGAAATTGAAAGGGTCAAAAACCCTCACACCCCTCAAACCACTGACTATTAGGATGCCAAATATTCAATTAAAAAAGGTAACAGACATACCTTGCACCCACATCAGTCACATAGCATACTTTAACACATCCACACCAAAATAAAAACCATGTATAAATTCTCAACTTGTACCCCTAGATACAATGTATACAAAATCTCAAAATATAGGTACAATGTATACAAGTTCTGTAAAGTATACCCCAACCGAGGCCACTGTTTCACTGAAAAAATTTCTTCAGGAGCATTTGTTAATGACTAACAAAAAAAAAAAAAAACAACAATAAATAAATAAATAAATAAAAATAAATAAATATATTGACATTGTTTTGGGGAAATTTTTAAATTCTCAAAAGGCTGAAGTCAAGGGTATTTTCTATTTCTTTTACTGTTGAAGATCTTACATTTACTTGGCCAAAAAAATGAAAGAATGCCTTACCATCCATTGCTGCCTTACAGAGTCTGCAAAATCAAAAGGTTTGGAAAATGAATAAGGTGTTAATTTTTTTTCCTCATGCACATAGGCTGTCCAATCCTCTGTATGGTGGAGGCAGGTAATTCTAACGCAGCTGTGCTTATAGCAGCACTGGGGTAAATAGTCAGTCACTGAGCGGCTAGTTAAGTTAACTGGATACACATATCTGGCTAACTTAACCGGGATATGTGGTATCCAGCTAACTTTAGATCTACCCTATGGCGCTTCTAGAGTTAGCATAGCGGTTACGTTAATTTGTTAGCCAGCTAAAGTTTAGCCAGGTAAGCCTTTTAAATATGCAGCTAAGCCATTTAGACGGATAACTTTCCTGTTATCGGTCTAATTGGCTTTTCAATATATACCCCACTGTTTCTAAAACCAGCAATCTCTACATACCTCTTAAATATGGTAGCAAACTGATAGCAGGGTCAAAACCTGTTGCACAAAAAAATGATTGCTGCCCTTCACTCTCACAGCCAGGTATGCCTTTTTATTTTCTACCACAAATGCGACCAATGAATTACTAACTCCCCCATGCTGAGCTAGTCAGCTTTGGATCATTGGATGTACAAATACAGCTTTTTTCTTGCAATTCTATATTACAAAGCAAGAGTCCATTATCCCTCTGATAAATCTAAGAGGCAGCAACTAGTTCGCTGAGTCGAGGTACATTAAAAACACAATTGAGAAAGCTAACCTGAAAAGGTAGGTTTTGATTGGAAACCCACAGTATGCTGGCAGGGCATGCCATAGATCCCTGATTAACTTCTTTATCATGGGATGCCTCTGATTATTGCCTGGCCTGGCTCTCCTTATCCTCCCGGCCATGAACTTTTTTGCCATAAAATTCTGAATTGAATTAGCCAAACCCTAGTTCTTCATAAAAAAGGCTAGGCCAGCAAGTTGTGATTATAGTTGGTTCTCTTCTTTTTTAGACTGGAAAATTTCAGCAGGTGAGAGTAGATGTGGTTTCAAAGTGGGTTGCTATCAGCTTGGATGTCCCCCAGGTCTCTTCTCTATCTCTGTTTTTTTAATATTTTTGAGCCCCTTGTATTATAAGCTGGAAGAGTTGGGAATCTTTTTTTAGTTTATACGCAGATGATTTACAGTTTTTGTTTCTGGTCTGTTCCACCATGGCTGAGGTTGTTAGGTTTATTTCTACCTTGATGGAAGTGGTTAATTCATGGTTGAAACAGAATGGGCTAGTTTTGAATATAGCCAAGTCAGAAATGTTACCATTTACATGTAGGGAGGAATTTGGTCTTTTTCCTAATTTATCAATAGAGGGTTTTTGAATTGGTATAGGATTTGGGAGATTATTTTGATGTCTCTTACCTTGTGTTGTATCTGTGGATCCTTGGCCTGAGGTGAGATTGACCCAGACCCTAGCAAAGCAGAGACTGGTCAGGAGCTTCACCTTTACCAGCCCACGTTCTCCTTGGATTGAGCCTTTGGGTGCCAGGGTCAGCAGGACTTAGGCGAGGGTCTCTGCTGATGACTGGTGATTTATTTTATTTATTTATTTAAAGGCTTTTATATACCGGAGTTCATGCACTAGTGCATACCACTTCGGTTTACACAGAACAAGGAACAGAAAATTACATCAAACAGATTGAACAATTAAACAAATATACAAATATACAATTACATCCAACAATTGGGTATAAATAACATGGCTAACTTAGTAGGAACTTAGAGTTTGAGGTAAAGGAGAGAAATAGTACCAAGTGGTAACAGAACAATGTTAATGGCTAAATAATAAATATAAATAGTAAATACAAATTCTTATAATAAATACAGGTGTTTACAGATTACAGTCTTCATGAAAAGTTTACGTCTACAGAATAGGGTTAAGTAAATAAGAACTGGCGGTTATTTCTATAGGAGTGAAGACTTCAAAAACTGAGGTTACATCTGGATTAAGAGGTATTGGTGTAGCATGCTCAAATATTTAATGATTTGGAATTGTGAGACCAAGGATAAAATTAGGAGTTGTTTGATATGATTATAAAAGCGAGAATGATTCAAGTTCTGGGATGTGGTTCTGAGCTAGACCTTTAAGTGTAGGCTTTTGTAAAGAGCCAGGTCTTGAGTTTCTTTTTGAATGTTCGAGTACACGTTTCGAGGCGAATGTCCGTGGGGAGGGCATTCCAATGAAGGGGGCTGGCAGTCGAGAATGCACGTTTCTTGAGTGAGGACTTGGCTGAAGGTGATGTGATCCAAGGCTGGGCTAGGTGATGTGATCCAAGGCTGGGCTAGGGTCATAGGCAGGCAGCGAGTGGGCGTATCAAGTGTCCAGGCAATGGTCAAGGCAGACAGTGTTCAGGTGAATGGAGGGTCCAGGCACTGGTCAATGGCAGGCAGCAGTCAGGCATGTCGAGTGTTCAGGCAATGATCAAGATCAGGTATCCATCTGAGAGAGAGGAAGAGGAATGGATAGGGCTGAAGCAAGTAGGCAAGACAGGAATAGGTTGGGCAGACAAGGACTGGAACAGGCTGAACAACGAAGGCTGGAACAGGCTGGAGCAAAAGCTAGTAGCAAAACACTAAAAATGTAGCTGGACCTGTGGCTGAGGCAAGGAGATTCTGGGGCGCTGCCCTCATATAGGGCAATGCTGGTGACATCATCAGTAGGGTCCATGGAAGCTTTCCCGCCACAGCCTCTTTAAATGGCCTGATGTCAGGCGCAGAGATCAGAGGCTGGCGGCATCCAGTCAGGGTGAGTGTCAGCAGCATTCCGCCGCACTAGTAGGAAGTGTGGCCATAAAGGTAAGGGCAGCGGTTTATGGGGGCAGCCCGTGAACTGCCAAATGCAACACCTTGCAGGTTCAGTTGCGGTGGGTGGTTAGGAATGGGTTTTTTAGATTATGTAAATTATATCATTTGAAATTTATTTGGAAACTCAAGATTTTACGACTTTGATTCATTCCTTTGCTTTATCGGTTGTGGACTATTGTAATGCCCTTTATATTGGGCTCCCTAAATGCGTGTGCATGTTTTACAATTGCTGTAAAATGCAGCTGCTCAAGTGGTGGCCAGGTGTGGTTTGAGAGACCATATTTCTCCAAATTTGTGAGATCTTTTCTGGCTGCCAATCAAGCAAAGGGCTAAATTCAAGATTTTGGTCCACCAATGTATTTATGGGACTGGTCCAGAATATTTAAAGCAATTGTTACATTTATATGAACTACCTCGTTCATTATACTCTTCAGGATAACATTTACTGACCATCCCTGCGATGTCATCGGCTAGGCTCCAACGTACTCGCAGTCATGCATTCTCTTTGGTAGCCCCTTCCCTTTGGAATATTCTTCCTGTGGGATTGCGGCAGCAGACAAATTATAATGGCTTCAGGAAAGATGTAAAGGCATTTGTATTCAGCAAGGTGTTGTTGTGTTGATTTTATGATAATTGTTATTTGTATGATTTTATTGTTTTGTTGTTTTAATTTGTTATCTGCCTTGTACAAGTGTTTGGCGATAAAGCAGGCTATACATGTTTTTAAACAAATAAATAAATAAATAAAATATACTCTTTGTTAACCCTATCTCTACAGTTTTCTATACAAAAACATGAATGAATCTGAAATAGAATAGAACAATATAGTCAACTACCAGCATCTGGGGCACCCAGCTATAGCACCATCCCTTGCTGCTGAGGAAAGATTGCATCAGCTTGTACACTGTTCATATCTCTGAAAAGAGACCACTTGGTGTAAGAGAGACAGTCGGCTGTCCCATTGTGTATCCCAGGAACATGTTTCACCCATAGCATCTATTTAACTGCAACCAATGCATAGGCCGCCGGCGTGTGCAGAGCCCCGGGACGCGCGTAGGTCCCGGGGTTTTCTGAAGGGGGCGTTTCGGGGGGGGGAGCCGAACGACGCCTCGTTTTGGGGGCGGGGGGCGGCATTTCGGGAGCGGGCCCGGGGGCGTGGTTTCAGCCCGGGACGTTTCGGGGCGTGGCCACGCCCTCCGGAACAGCTCCCGGGTCGAGTCTCAGCGCGCCAGCAGCCCGCGTGGATTTACGTCTCCCTCCGGGAGGCGTAAATCCGTGGATAAAGGTAGGGGGAGGTTTAGATAGGGCCGGGGGGGGGGGGGGTGGGTTAGGTAGGGGAAGGGAGGGGAAGGAGAGGGGAGGGCGAAAGAAAGTTCCCTCCGAGGCTGCTCCGATTTCGGAGCGGCCTCGGAGGGAACGGTGACAGGCTGCGCGGCTCGGCGCGCGCCAGCTGCCCAAAATCGGCAGCCTTGAGTGCGCCAATCCAGGATTTTAGAAGATATGCGCGGCTACGCGAACGCGCTTTTTTTAAAAATCTACCCCACAGTGTGCTAACTGCCTATTTGTTACCTCTGCCACTCCCATACTGCCACACAAGAAAATCACCTTTCTGTCCTAGAGCTACAGGTCCTAGATGGCCAATGCAACCACTACAAGAAAAATCCAATGACAACTCCTCCCAAGTGTTCTATGCACTCGATATCATATAGAAATATACATACATGCATACACATATATGTATGTGTGTTAAAAAAAATAAATATATATATATATATATATAGTCATAGCACTTTCCTAAAAATACATAAATCTTAGTAGACTGTGATACTTTTATTGGACCAACAAAAAAAGATGTTGTCATACAGGAACTTTTGAGTCCCTAAAGCACAAACACAGCACACATATATAAATATATATATATCCACACCCACTGCTCATAAATGTAAATAGTCATAAATTATGTACAGAGCTTTCACATATATACATACATACAGAACACCTATTTATACACAAAATAGCAGTCATAGATTTGTAAGGCTGATTAAATCTTCACAGTAGATTAAAGTTAGGTGCATTCCAGCAATGGGAGGTTCCAGAGCAAAGAGTTATTTGTGATTGATAGTTCTGGTCCATCCCAGGATAAGGTTTGTGTCCAATGTCTATAAAGGTGACTCTATAACTGATAATAGGAGAGACAGGCGGAAGCAGGCAAGGGAGAGGCAGCAAGCACTGTGGCTCTCTTAGCTCCTCTCCTTGGTGATTTTGATCACCTGTTACTGCCTATATTTTGACCAGTAAATGCTATTTTGTTTTGGAACACCACCCTTTGTGTGGACTTCTTTTATTGAAAGATTGTGTTTTGGGTCTTGCAGCTTTAGCTGTCCCCACTGGAGAATCCTGAGCCAGAGTGCAGACAGTTTTTCCATACTCTGCAGCATCTGAATGTGGCTCTTTGCAGGTTTTTAGGGCATGCCCTGAAAAAGAGGCTTACGTATACATACAGCATACCAATAGCCAGACTGCTGTAGATATCTTCAAAACTTTGTAATAGAGATACCTGAATTTCCTGGCCTTGACTTTGGTCTGAATAAGTCATATTGGGTTTTTATCTTGAAATTTGGGTATAATTGTTGGAGGTGATGTAGCAAGGACTATGTTGATGGAGAAGACAGAAACATGGACACTTTTCATGACCTTAAAAAATACCTTTGTTTCCTTCCTAGTCTCGCACAAACTATGTTATTGTATCCATTCCTGAGAGGCGCTACATATGTAATAGAAAATGTGGAAGTTAGCAGACCTTAATTAACTCTGCTATGCTGATCCAGTATCCAAGCTAGTTTACAGCCCCTGATATGATTAGTGGGGTGAGAGTGCACAAGAGGGCAGTGATGGGAGAACACCTTTCTTACATTGGTGTTGGTACATCCACTGCTAATGGAGCAAGCATGTTTTTTCTTTATACAGGTGTGGTTAGACAGTAATTTTGTAATATTGATGTTTGTTAGTATCACTTACTGACATGAACCATTTCATAATATTATCCTGGGCAGGTTGCCAGGAGATTTTTTTTTTCACCACACTGAGCTCCTGATTCTGTTGCATCATTACTTAGCCATGTCCTTTTGTTAAAAATAATATTGTAACCCATGCTGAGGCCTTAGGAATTTTCTCTTGTATGTGATCTCAAGTGATAAGGGTCCAACATGAAACTTGAAAACCAAATCTCCTTCCCAATCCTCACCACTTCATCCCTCCACCGCATATCTCAACTGACACTGCTGAAGTCAGTCCTGGGCCTAGTGGAGACACTAACAGAAGGCAGTGAGCATATGGACTGAGATTGCATGTGTTCACAGGTCCTGCATACTGTACAGAAGCCAGAAGGAGTTTTATTTATTTATTTGGATTTGTTACCTGTCTTTTTGAATACGAAATTCACTCACAGAATGTAGCTGGATAACTAAAAAACCTAACCGGCTATATTTGAATATAACCACAGGTTTTTTAAGTTATCCAGGGCAAATGCTAGCTTTTTTGCTGCACTGTGCTAACAATTATTGTGCTGCCCTCCTGCTCATTCTGTTTAATGCTTAATTTTTTTGTTTTTATAATAACCAATACATAATAGAAACAGTCTCTGTTTCAGTCTTTGTCCTACTTTCATTCAATCTTAGCTTCTGTCCAAAAAAGCCCATATCCCTCAGGCAATCCACACTTTAAAAATGGACACCTCCCACCTCAAATCCCAGGTGCCCCTGGACATCTACTGGTATGTAAAAATGGCACTGGCTACTCTTGTGGCCAGCCCCATTTTGTTCTACAGAAGTACCTCCATACTATTCTAATGTTCTTTGACTTGACCCACAGAAAGCCATGAGTAAATGGAATTGCCATTATAATACAGTAAACCTCCCATAAAAAATATAGCACTAACTGCTAGCACTCAAACAGTAACAACCGTACTTATATAAAGGCAACACTACAAATATTACACTAGGCCCTAGAACAATACACATCCTATTAAAAAAAAACCAAAAAACAGGACAAACCAGGCTGCTTTAGATCCCTATACAGGAGCTACATACTAGCAGAATACCTCACACATGCAGAACAAGGAAAAATCCTCACCAAATATAGAAGAAAGACTATAAAGTACAAACAGAAACATGTAAGACAGCAACTGAACTGGAAACTGCAATAAACTAGACTCTATGCAGAAACATTACCATTCCTCATAAAGCATCAAACAAAATCAAGAAATATAAAAGCACCAATCATAACAGTAAAATATTATGTAACCCCTGTATGCCAAGGGTCACCTTTCCAACCTCAGGGAGCATTGTAGTTACTGTCCTGAGGTGGGGAAATAAATCTCTGGAGCTGTGAGCTGGGGCAGAATAACCTGCAGGGCCAGAACCATACTAAAAACACTCCTTATAAATAACCCACTCTCCAGACTCAAGTTATGCTGTAAAGCAGCGACTTTGAACCAGTGTGTCACCAAGCACCGGTAGGTTTGTTGCAGCTTCCTAGTGTCCCACCGTCCCGGTTGTGATTTCCTCCCTCTCCTTCTTTGCAGCGAGATGCACTTATTCTTCCACTAATGCTGATGTCATTCCATCCAAGCAGAAACAGAGGCATGAGTGGAAGTGAGGTACAGTGGGGTGCATGGGAAGAAGAGAAGACCATGCAGCAGCGTGGCTAGGACCAAAATGAAGCACATCCAGTGATCAGTGATGGGAGAAAGAACAGAGTTAGCCCACCCAGCTGACTGAATTATTCATTCTTGGGCTGCAGGGTCTGGAGGAGGAGGCTACTGCAGCTGCCATTTGTGCTGGGAGGAGTGGGGGTCATGAGTGAGAACGAGCCGGAGGGAGAGAGAGCATGTAGGTGTGATTGAGAGCTTATAAGTAAGAGAGTGTGTTTGTGCAAGTGTGATTGACAGTATATCTAAGGCCTAGATTCATCATTCTGCCATATTTTTAGCAGAATGATGAGCCATGCAAATAAAAAAAAGGGGGGGCGGGGAGGGGGCGAATTGTGCAGCTGGCTGCATTGCGGCAGTGCATTTTTGCTGGGCCGCAGTTTCACACCCATAGTGCCTCGGGAAAATGTGTAGTTATTTCCCACGTACTGCCAGCGATAATGTAGAAAACATTATTGCTCGTAGCGCTGCTGGAACATAACTCCCCCCCAAACCCCACCCACACTTCTCCCCTTCTAATTTGTATTGTACCACCACGATGAGGCCGGTATCGCATGCGGTAGGGTACATCGCGGTTTGATGAATGACCCAATAAGTGAGAGAGCATGTTTGTGATTGAGAGAGAGAACATGTATGTGCTTGAGCGCATATGTGTAAGTAAGAGAGATCATGTGTGTGATTGAGACAGAAACTGGTCAGGGAGATGACTGGTGTGTGTGAAGGACAGAGACTAGTCAAGGAGATGACTGGTGTGTGTGAGGGACAAAGAAAGATTGGTTAGGAAGGTGACTGGTGTGTGTGAGAGAGAGAAAGAGAGACTGCTCATGGAGATCATTGGTGTGTAAGAGACAGAGACTGGTCATGGGATCTAAATGGTATGTGTGCATGACTGGTTGTGGGCCCTAAGGAAGAGGTCCATGAGGACAGAGCTTCAGCAGCCACTGCTGCTTCTGGTGAGTGCTATTGGCCTGCAAGGAAAAGGAGTAGAAGAGTTGCTGGAGAGAGTAAGTAAAGGTGTCTTTTTAAGTTTATTTTTCTTGATTGACTGCCATTTTAATTATTGGGTATTATCTGATATGTCTGCTGTTTTGAAATATTCTATTGGTATTTGGACAATTTTCCAATAATTTTTATGAGTTTTAAATTGTTGGATGTTATTCTGTTCATTGGCTGTTTGGAACATTTATTAGTATAGTTTTACAATTATTTCTGTGTGGGGATCTATAGCAGCTTGGCTTGTTCTGTTTTCCTAATAGGAGGTGTATTAGTGTTTAAGGCCTGGTTTAATATTTGTAGTGTTGCCTTTTCATGGATAGGGTTGTTACTGTTTGAGTGTGTTCCATAAGTCAGGTGTAACTTTGTGTGGATTAGTTTGTGTGCATTATTGCAGATCCTGGGACTATGCTAGGCGCTATATTTCTCTTTCCATTTCTCCAGGTTTGCACTGCATGTAGAGTGGCTATTTTGGTTTTCCATTCCAGTTTCTGTCTCCATATTTATAATTTGTGGTCTTTCTGTGCTTTGTGATGGTCGGTTCTGTGTGGGTGACCGAGGTGAGGTATTTTACTAGCATGAAGGCATTTGTATCAATCTTATTTGTTGTGTTTTCTCAATAGGACATGCATTAGTGGTAAATTACTGTCTTTTCATAAGGAGGGGTATTCTGCCTGCAAGTAAAGGGAGTTTGTTTTGCTTTTACTGTGATGTCATCAGAACCAGAATATCTTTTTTATATGGTGAGCTGTACAGGGTAATGCCCTAGTTCTGCTCTGCACCCATTGCTGGGGGTTGAAGGGATTCCTGTGGATGCAGAGTGTATGTTTACACTTTGCCCGATGACAGACATGTGTTCAATATGTCACACATGTAAGAACCATCTGCCAGATGTGTCCTGACAGAAAAACGGTTGAGAACCATCACTCTAAATAATAGATAGTTTACTGCAGAATCTTCAGGTTCAAACATAATGACAGTGACAGTTCAGGTAGATGCAGAAGTCAAACAGAATTACAGTTCCAGAAATCTTAACTCTCCTTATAGTTCCTCTCCTTAAATAACAGTTTCTTCTTACAGCAACATAGTAGTCCTGGTTACTTTGTTTCTCTTCTTCTTAGTCTTTGCACGCGCACACGCTAGTCTAGTACTCTCCTTAGTCTCCTTAGCAAAATAGTTACTCACAAAATGTCCTGCTCAGCTCAAGGAAAAATCCCTCTGAGATAGCCCCAGGATCCTCCAAGCCCCAAAACCAGTTCCCTCTAGCACAGTTTGACTTCCTGGCACAGATGAGTTCTTGCTTTAGTTAAGTGCGGCTTTTATCATTTACTCTTTTAACTTCCAGGCTGTATTGCACTCTTTACTTCTTCTCCTCTGCTCTCAAGCTTCTGGGGATTTTTAGGGAAAATTCCTGCACTCTTGCTGCTCCCTTCTGAGATCCTGGGTGAGAATCACAGCTTCATTCCACTCTCTTTCTTGCTTTGTGAACAGCCCCAGACTCAGGAGCAGGGTTGCCAGATTATTGTGAAAGGACAAGCATTATTTAAAACAAAAAACAAAAAAAAACAAGCCCAAAACACATGAGAAAAAAAAATAGATGAAATCAAAAGTGGTGTAGAACAAATGAAAAAAACACCATGTCACATTATTTTTTACCTGTAGTCAGCAGGTATAGACAGGCTTTCTTACAAAGGTGAACTTCTGCACAGAGAAGAAATGTAAAAAACCATAATTAAATGAAATAAAAAATGGTTTAGAACAAATAAAATAAACACCAGCCCCTCACACACATCCCCCCCTCTCCATCCCCTCCAAGCACATCTCTGGCCCCCTCACATTCATTCCCCACTCCCCATCCCCTCCATGCACATCTCTGGCCCCCCTCACATTCATTCCCCACTCCCCATCCCCTCCATGCACATCTCTGGCCCCCACACACTCATTTCCCCTTCGCCATCCCCTCCAAGCAGATATCCGGTCCCCTCACACTCATTCTCCTCTCCCAGCACATTCATTTCTCCCCTCCTGATGCCTCTTCTCTTTGTAGGCAGTTGAGTGCTACACTCCCTTCAGCGTTCAGATCTGCTGTGCCGCATAAAAGCTTCCTTGGTCACCCAATGCTGTTGCTTGCCATGTGGGGTCTGCTCATGTGCTCTTGTGAGCTATGCAGCTCTAGTTGGCTATGCTGCAGCAATAATTTTGCGTGAGCCTGCTATGGACAGGCCTCATTGGCAGCAGCAGCCAATCACAGCAACAGCAGGGCACAAGTCCCGCCTACCAAGCCCAAAAAAACACGATTGGCAGAAAAAAAGCATCCAATAAGAAGCAACCAGTGAATTGAAGAAAGAAAAAAAAAAAGCAAATCACTAGAAAAAAAACCCCAAACTCGCAGGAAATAAGCAAGGTTGGCAACTCTGCTCAGGGTCTTTTATCACCTCTACTCCTTATCCAACCTTTCAATAGATGTACCCCCTTGTCTGTCAAGAAGGCAGGTTACACCTCCTGACACACAGCTGACCCAGGGCTCTGGAATATTCCTGTGCTGGTTCCAGTTTAACTTTTTGACCCATGCACATCCTGTGCACTTCCAGCAGATGGTGACACACAGTTTGCAACCATTCAAGGCTCCCATAAAGAGGAAACCTGCATTTCACCATTAAACCTTTCAGCTCTTTTAAAGTCTATGCACATTCTGTGGCTTAGGTGTCACACATACTAACAAAAAGGAATAAATATTTCAAAACAGCTGACAAATTGAATAAAATCTAATAATTAAAAACTCGTACTTTTTTTTTAATTTCCCAGACACCAACAAAATACTTCAAAACATCAGACACTTCAAATAACACCCAAAAGTCAAAACTACTAAAGAGTCCAAATATCAATCAGTCAGGGGAATTCTGTTTCACTAATTACTTGATCGGTCAGTACACATATATCCATAACAGCTTTTGCAAGGAAGATTACTGAGTTGCTTCACTTCCTGTGGGGGTATATGTACCCGTGCTGACGTCAGATCCGTCTCCAACTGCTAGCACGAGCACACTATACCCACTTGTTCTGAGTCCATCTGCATACACTAAAGAAAAGGAGATTATCAGGTAAGTAATCTCAACATTTTTGTAACTTTTTTTTAAAACTTGATTAAATCTTATGAATTTTTGTCAAAGACAGATGGAACAGTCCGCCGCTATCAAAAAGGAACTCTTTGTTCTTCATTCAACTGAGATCTAAATAGTTCACTTCATATACATTCTCCCACAAACATCACGATTGTACTTAGCTTTACTCAATCTCAATTTTGCCAGTTATGAAAAAAAGTCATTGCAACGCGGAGCGGGCAGTTTGAAATCATGAAATAAAGGAACGGACAAGATTAATGATCAACATTCTTGAGCTGAGTTGAGCGGTGGGCAAGCGGTTTTTCCCCTGATGAAGAATTTCTTCGAAACTTGGCCATGTCGGGCTAACATGCTGCTGTGAATTGGCGTTTCAGCATCTTTCAATGTGGATTGGGCAAAGTTTTTTTAAAAAGTTACAAAAAATTAATTTTTGAATAAATAGTAAACAAAACATTAGGGGATGGTGGTTGGTCGTGATTAAAAAATAGTAATAATGTTAACCTGGATGGTAACTTTAAACCTTTATGAAACAACCACTTTCCTCTTTAAAAAAAGTTTTGCAAAAAATATTTTTTGTCTTGAAGAAAGAGTTTGGAATAATGTTTGTTATCCAGGTTGGAGACTTATAAGTTGATGTAAGGCAAGAAGAAAGGAAAACAAATGTAAAAAATATTTTTGAATGTGGGTTGTTGATTTTCATATGGGCTCCTGTCATGACATGAGCAACTGCATAATGTTTGGAAAAATGTCCCCCTCCAGCTCTCTCATACAAGGATTTCATATTTAAATTTCATCTCTCCTCTCCTTCAGAGAAAAGAGACATGAAAAATTGAAAAGGGTCAGTACTAAAACAGAGCTGAGAATTTCCAGCTTCAGGATAATGGTAGAATAAAGAGAAGAAATCTCCATTGGCACCGAGAAGCAAGCATTGGCATAAGAAACAGTGTACCAAAACTCCTTTGGCACACATGATGTCTGTGCCATCAACATCGAGTGGCACAGTGCTGAAGATTCTGACACCAGTGTTGTTAAGCACCAAAGGAACTCTGAATTGGTGCCTTTTCTGCACCACTTGTGGACAAAACCTTTCCGCCCTTACTAGTACCAGAATCAGACAGGTCTTCTGTGGTTCTTCCTTTGCCTGCTCCTGAATGTCAGCCTTTTATGCAAAAATTGTGTTTGGAATTTGTCCATTCCAACCGCTCCTCCAACTCCTCTCATGGAGTCCATCTTGGATAAATTGTCTGCCCAATTAGACTCCCAATCTTCTGTTTCTCTGTTTCAAAAGAATCAAAATGTGCACCAGGAAAAATCTCAAACCTCTTATCGCTTCAAGGGATAGACTTTCCTCTGGATCCTCTGATACTATTCTATGACATTCCTATTGCTATCGATAATTCATTTGAAGAGTTAACAGGTTCGCCCTTGGTACTGTCACCAGAGCCAGTTAGAAGCACCACTCCATCAGAGGACATCACTTCTCTGATCTTTCTTCAAAAAATGGCAGAAGCAATTCCATTTAAATTGGAAGAAGAGTCAAGAGAGGATTTACCTGATGTTCTAAAGTGCGTTCAAGCACCTACACAATACATTTCTTTGCTAGTCAATAAATCTTTTCAAGATCTACAGTTTAAACTGTGGCAGACTCCTTTCTCTGCACTTTCAGTGGCTAGAAAGCTGGATCTTAGAAAATGAGGTATATTTAAAAAGTGTAGCTGCCCCACAGATTGGTAGTAGTAGAAAAAAAAATCCAAGTCTCATTCTAATAGTTTTGCATCTTTGCCTGGAGGACTACTAAACAGCATGAGAAAGAAAATTGTCCAGTCAGCAATGTTGCAAAGTAGAATTTCAGAACATCAGTTCCAAATAGTTCAGTATCCTTACAACTTTACACAGAAAATAAAGGACACATCACCAACTTTACCTTCAGACTCACAAAGTCAATTTACCGCTCATCAAAATTATGCTGAAGAGTGCGCCAAGCATCTCAATAGATCTTCTTTTGATATTTTTTAAACTGCTTCAAGATCATCAGCAATAGCAATAAGAGCCAGAAAACTAGCTTGGCTAAAAGCCTTAGCTTTACAAGAGCAGGTATATGAAAAATTGGCAGATGCTCTATGCTCTGAAGACAATATGTTTGAAGACAAAGAGACAGTAGACCTTATTAAAAAAAACAAAAAACAAAACACTGCTCAATCCTCCAAACTCTGTTAACAGTAACCTCTCACCAATCATCCACTCTTAGGAAGTACTAGCAACAACCATACAGGAAACAATATTACTACTCTCTATAGAGAGTACCAATCATATCCTTACTAGAGGCAATTTTCACAACAGTAGCAGCATCAACAGCATCAGCAACAATCATGGCCCATCCAAGGGCTACTCAACAGTCCTCAAAATTTAGCACTGAATTCCCTTGAAACTCTTCCAGTAGGGGGAAAGCTCACATTCTTTTACCTCCAATTACCACAGTCCATCGCATTCTCAAAATAATATACAACAGTTATCGGCTAAATTTTCAAAATCTACCTCCTCTCACTCCATTGAACCCTACTACTGCTATTACTTAACATTTCTATAGCGCTACATGACATTCGTACTGCTGTACAAACGTACAAAAAGACAGTCCATGCTCTAATAAGAGAAACATACAGGACAAGAGACTTGGGGTATTTCATAAAGCAAGAAAATGGATATATAGAAAAGAAAGTTACTTAACAAGGCTAAAACCAGTCAATCAGGCATAAGATTTAAAAGCGGTTTCAAAAAGGTGGATCTTTAGATGGGATTTAAACATGGCAAGTAAGGGAGCATGACACACCATCCCTCTGTGGGATTTAAGGGATGGTACAACAAAGGGGAAAACAGGGTCACTCCACTACATTCCCCCCCCCCCCCCTCCATCTTGAACCAGTTGGTCCGAGCGTCATTACTCCCCCCCTGGATCCCATCCAGGAGAGTATGACATACCTCACTCCCCTTCTTCTGGCCTCCCACCAGCTAGACTTGGGGTCAGCTGTTGTGAATACCTTTTACTCATCTCTATGGTGACTTGTCCCTCCTCTGCTCTGTCATGACCAGCACCCTCTGGTAACTGCATCGCGGTGCTACTCTTTGGCTCCTCAGCAGCCTCTTTTGCTGGGATCTCCACACTCCTTTTCGCATGACTGTCCATGGCCCCGCCTTCTGGGCTGTCCAGGGCAATGCCTCCATCTGGTTTCTCTGGTATTCACTCTCACTAGGGATTCCATGGCCTCTGTGGCCTCTTCAATTGGTGCCTTGGCAGCGCCACTCTTAGGCTTCTCGATACTGCCTCTCACAGGACACTTGGTACTGTTCCTTTCTGAGCAGTCTTTGTGGCCCTCTCCAGAGCTCTTTTCATTGTTTGGACACCCTACAGGGCGTTCCTTGGGGCCTCCTGTAATGCCAATCTCAGGCCTTCCTGCAGCGCCCCTCTCAGACATCTTCCTGCTGCATTCCTGGCTCTCTGTGAGACCTCTCTCAGGGGTTTCTGCAGGCGCTCTCTCTTTAGACTCTCTACAGTCATTGCAGGACTATTACTCTGGTTCTTCTCCAGCTCAGTTACATTCCCCTTCGTGGAGTCTTGCCACTCAGGATCTGTATTGGCTTCAGCACCATCACTGCTTTCTGGTCCCTTTGAAGCAGTGTACCTCTCCAGGGTAGGGCAGACAACTGACTTGGGTAGCTGTGGCACTCTCTCTGATTCCCGTTTTCTCCAGGGGTTTGTCCAGAGACTCAGGGATGTTATGACACTTGCTTGCAGCTGCTTTTGCCCCCTAGGAGGCTTTGAGCCAATTCTTGCCAATTAACTCTGACATGCTTCCACTCTGTTGCTCATGCTCTGCAGTACACTTACTGGATCCAGACCAGGCTTTCGGTAGTATTGCCCAGGCCTTTAAGCCTCTGACTTCTGCACTTACTAGCAGTTTCACTTTCAGACCATGCCGTGCTCCAGCCAGAGTGCACAACTGCTATGTTCTCTCTATATTTTTTTTCTATAAAAGGAATAAAATAAAAAAAAAAAAGTGCCTCACCAGCACTAATTATACTGGGGCCAATGCAATTAAAATGCACAGAAAGTGGGCGCTGAGTATTCAGCACCCGCTTTCCTATGTGCCCCCAGGCACCTCTCCTGGGGGCACATAGGAATAATTAGGGGTCGCACTATCAAAGAGGCACTAGGGTCGACTGCGCACCCTAGCACTTCCTTGACAGCATTTGCCCAGGAGAGGCCATCTGCCGGTTTAGAAAATGGATGCTGAATTTATCAGCGTCTGTTTTCTAAATCAGCACACAGTCATGGGTTCGGGAAATGGACTCTAGCTAACTGAGCGTCTGTTTCCCAAACCTGACCGCTGGCACTTTTTTAAAACTTTTTTTTTAATCTTTTGTGCCTCCTACTTAATATCACAATGATATGAAGTAGGAGGATGTACAGAAAAGCAGTATTTTTTGCTTTTCTGTACAACAGCAGGCGTTAATTTCTGAGAGTCCATCAAGCTAGGTTGAGAGAATATTGGACAAATCTCAAGGACATCAAATCTTCACAAGAGTGCACTGTTCTGTTCATACGTCTCACTCTGCATGTCAACCCCCTACACTACTACCTAAACCTCACCTTGAGTTAGTAGGTTGGCCTCCTATAGAGATATAAATAGCTAACTACTACAAAGGCTTTATAGATAGTCTCTCTCAGTGGTTGCAGGTAAGAAATGCAATATTAGTGCAAAAAGTTAACATACTTTCCAGTAATACCTATGCAAAGTGCTAAGATAACACACATTGTGATAAATAGGCTATTACCAATGCCATAAACCTACTTCAGCAGTATTAAAGTTACACACTCACAAGGTTGTAGACCACCTTCCCTCTGGACAGTGTATATGCACTCCCTCTGGTTTGGTCAGGATAGTTTTTCAGTAGCTGCCTCTCCTGGGGCCTTCTGAACCCAGCTGGGCTTACACCCCACAGGGTCCCACCCACAGAGCTCTCTCTGTGGGATTTAAGATGGACCAAGCCTCTAGCCTGGTTCTGCACATAAAACAAGGCCACTCCACTACAATTCTGTATTTGATGAGAGTCTGTGTTCTGTATATATGACTGAGGTTAAATATTCTGCTAATGTGTCATTTCTATATAGGGATCTATAGAAGCTTGGATTGTTCTGATTTCCTAATAGGAGGTGTATTGGTGTTTTAGGACCTGGTGTAATATTTGCAGGATCATCTTTTCATAGGGTTGTAACCAGGGCCAGTGCTAGGTTTTTGCTGCCCTGTACGAAAAAGTACTGTGCTGTTCCTGCCCCCTCCCCCCCCCCTATTCATTCAGTGCCTGTCCCGGGCCCATCAAATAAAGCCCAGCTCTGTCCTGCAATCTTTACTTTTAAAAACTGACAATCCCCCTCCCCAGAACCCATGGATCGGAAAGGGTATTAGGTACCCTAAGCAAACCTTTCAGCCTTGCACACTCGCCACTCCCCCCCCCCCTCCCCACACACACACACACACACTCACACACTCCCACACCCTTTTTAGACACACAGAATTAAATTATGCATTTATAACAAATTTTACATGAAAAAGAACATTCAAAAGTACAGTCATCTGAGGCAAAAATATCACAACATGCATATTATAGTTAATATCTTCTTTTAAGTTTTTTACTTTTACGGTACTGTTTTATGTTTTATGATATTGTAAACCGTTGTGATGGAACCTCTCTAAATGATGGTATATAAAATTTTATAAATAAAATAAATATTATATTTACATGCACTCCTGTGGTGCCAATGAGAAAACTGCAAAAAAGACACTTGGAACTCCTATGGAATTAGACTTTTTATAATGCATATTGGTTATGAGCTTGGCCCTCAGAAAGCCATGAATGAATAGAATTACCATTACAATATAGTAAACCTCCCATACCAAAACAACCCTAACAACCTTGTCTATGAAAAGGCAACTCTGCAGATATTACACCAGGCCCTAGAACACCAATAAAACTCTTATTAGGAAATCAGACTGCTATAGATCCCTACACAGAAGTTACATGCTGGCAAAATACCTCACCTTGGTCACATATGCAGAACACAGACAGACCCTCACCAAATACAGAATAAAAAGATCAGAAAGTATAAATAGAAACATGCTAAGAAGAACTGAACTTGAATCCACAACAGCCAACCTTTTTTATGCAGAGTAACAATGGAAAAACAGAGACAGTACCATTCTTCATAAAACATGAAATAATAAAATCAATATAAAACATCAATCATAACAGTAAAATCATATTCATAAAAAGAATATTTCAAACCAGTTAATGAATAGAATATCAAAAATTTCACACACCTATAAAATATTTCAAAACATCTGATGAATAAAAAATCCAATAATTAAATTGTGGTCAATTATTCTGTATTTGGTGAGGAGATAGGCAATGTGCTGTAATGATGTGTGCAGATCTGAAAAAAAGGACAAATTTGGAATGGTTTTTCCTTTTTTTCCTGATGGTCAGAAATAGAAAAATTTTACATCACAATCCTTGACTCTCAGACTCATTCTTTATAAGTGACTGTTTTTGTTTGCTTACAGTACCACAGAGGGAAGGAGCAAAGGAAACTCTATTGGTGGCCTGTCTGCAGGCAAGGAAGCTTTTGCCCCCTAGGCAGCTCACAACAAGTGTGTTGTGATGCTTTCCCTATCCAGCTTGGAAAATACTATCTTTGCCTCTGGCTAGGTCCACTGTACCATCTGCTCAACTATTTTTATTTTTTTATGAGGGACTGGTGCTTAGTTCTCAAATAAGCATCAGATACTTTCACATTTTATGTGCCCCATGAGAGGGTTATACAAGATATAGAAGTAGGTGATCTCAAGAAACATGTCCCTTCATCTTCTGGGCAAAAACAATGTTTTGGAGGACTCGAGTCATTGTTTTCAACAACACAAATGGTCATGCCATCCCAACACAGCAAAGTTTCTCTTTCGAATCTGGGGAATGACACAAGTGAGCATCTTTGCAGCTCCATTCAACTACAGACTCCCTTTCTACTGCTTGAAAACACAAGCACCTGATTCCTTCACATCAGATGCTTTCTGTATTCTGTGGAATCAAGGTCTGATATAAGCATTTCCTCCAATACCACTCATATCCAAAACAATCTTCAAGTTGAGAAAGGACAAAGCGAAGATGATGCTAATAGCATTCTATTAGCCGTGTCAAGTTTAGTTTCCATGGCTTGTATGCCTAAC
This sequence comes from Rhinatrema bivittatum, assembly GCF_901001135.1. Lineage (NCBI taxonomy): Eukaryota > Metazoa > Chordata > Amphibia > Gymnophiona > Rhinatrematidae > Rhinatrema > Rhinatrema bivittatum. The sequence goes on from NC_042619.1 coordinate 250,138,850, forward strand.
CGTTACTCAGCTAGTACATCTACATATATTCCCAAATCCCTTATGACAGTATAACAGGACATGGCTTCACCCTAAGCTTCAGTCTCTAGTACTCATAGGGCCTAATTTTCTAAAGTATCGCAGGCCTGGGATACTTTAGAAAACTGCGCTAATGGGGGGCGGGGGTCAAAGTGAGGGGGCGGTCCTGCGCTATCCGGCAGCAATCGCACTGCCGCGGTGCAATCGCTGCCGGTTTCGCACCCAATAGCACCACCATAGAAGGTGTAGCTATTGGGCGCGAAGTAGGACGCGAAAAGGCCCTTACCTTTTCCCCGTCTGCGGCGTCTTCGCGGAGTTGGTCCCGGTGAATCCCCGACTCCTCCTCTTCCGGGGCCGACTCCACCCCGATTTAGGTAGCGCAGGCTATCGCAGGCTTGCACTAACAGCGCAAGCCTGCGATAGCCTTGGTAAATAAGGCCCATAGTTTGGATATTGAAAGTAGGATAGTGCAAGCTATGCCCCTACCCCAAGAAGTAAAGAAAGTAATCCTCTCAGCATGGAGACCTTCTACCCTACAACTTTAAATGGAAGATGTTTTTTCATTTGGTATATATCTCAGAAGGAAGACCCATTGAATTGCTCAATTTCTGCCCTTCTATGATATCTGCTCACTCTTTCCAAATCCAGATTGAAGTCAAATTCCATTAGGGTACACTTAAGTACAATTGCTTATCATCAACACTTAGCAGGACATCCAGTCTCTCACCACCCAATAGTAGCAAGATTTATTAAAGGCCTTCACCATCTTTACCCTCCCATAAAAATCTCTCCTACTGAGTGGAACCAAAATATAGTACTTGCTAAACCAATAACTACCCACCCCATCCCTTCGAACCCTTAGTATTGGTAGATCTCAAATTCCTTTCTTGGAAAGTGGTGTACTTGATAGCAGTGACCTCAGCACGCAGAGTAAGCAAACTCCAGGCCTTGGTAGTGCATACACTATATACACAGATTTTCAAAAATAGTGTAGTATTACGTACTCATCCAAAGTTTTTACCTAAGGTTCTTACCTGACCGCTTCCCTAACTTCCCCCCCCCCCCCCCCCGTCTTAGTCCCTGCCCCGCCACCCCCCCCCTGCTTCCTCTCCATGCTTCCCCCGTCCACAAGATATATGAATAATTGCCTAAGATAAACCTACAGCTGAGCTCAATCTAGCTGATTAGGTATCGCTTTCTATTGCTTTTCATTGTTTTCACTGACTATTTTGCCACTCTTCAGTTGTTATCGTTTTAAAAAATCTTTCCTGGCCTCCAGCTCCCAGGTTTTTCGCTCCCTGTTTGATGTAACTTTTACCTTCTATATAGTTGTTAATTGGTTTCCCCCTGTTCTATTGTAAACCGGTACGATAAGACCGCGTCTTGAGTATCGGTATAGTAAAAGAATTTAAATAAATAAATAAATAAATAAATAAATAAATAAGGGGTTTTCTCAGTCCATACTTCTACCATTCTTTTTTATGAAATTTTTTTCTAACAAAGGTGAGCAAGCACTTCATACCTTAGACTGCAAAACAGCTTTATTGTTCTATTTGGCAAGGTTGAAAGCTTACAGAAAATCCTTAACAATTTGTTTCCCATAATCCAAACAAACAAAGGCTACCAGTTAAGAAACAAACCCTCTCTACCTAGATATTTGACTATATTTCCTATTGCTATACTAAGTCTAGAAAACATCTTCAAAGCAGAGTAAAGGCTCATCAAATGACTTCCACTTCCTTAGCACGCCTTGATGGCTTGATCCCTTTTGAAAATTGCACTCCATAATCCCAAAAGTATAGAGCATTAAGCAATATTTAATATTATAAAGGGTTTATTTCTACCAAAATCCATTGTTTTTGTTTATTTTATTTGGAAATATAACATTGTACTCTTTCTAACATTTAATATAAAGCCCCTGGAAATTTCACATTCATTGGGGTTTTATAACAGTTGTATCTGATTTAAAATTCTGACAAGGAAGTTTCCCTCTTTGTTCATTTACCTTTCCACTGGGAACAGCGGCGCTATACAAATAGAAAAGAGCAATGAGAGGAGCATGTCAGCCCTTCCAGTTGATTGCTGCCAGTGCTTTTTCATCTCACATCTCATACCATGGCAGCCAGAGATGGAAAAGATTGCAAGATACATTTCTTTCATTATATGCTTCGCTGAGAGTTATGCATGTGTGTGAACTCTGCATGTAAAAGCTGACCATGCCAGAGTGATCTATGTATGTTTTGCAAAGAGAATCCCATTACATGTGATGTTATTTATTATTTTTATATACCAACATTTGATCTCAATTGAGATATCAGACTGGTTTACATTCAGGTACTGTAGGTATTTCTCTATCCCCAGAGGGCTTACAATCTAAGTTTTTGTACCTGAGGCAATGGAGGGTAAAGTGACTTGCCCAAGGTCACAAGGAGCAACAGCAGGACTTGAACCCTGGTCTCCTGGTTCATAGTCCACTGCGCTAACCACTAGGCTACTCCTCCTCCTCATATTCCCTTGTGGAGTGGAATTCATCCACATGCAACAAACTATCATGGGAAAGTTACGGCCTATGCTACACCACCTCTCCGCTCTGCTATTGCTTCTTTTGTTTTGTGAATTGAAGTGACCCAGTTTCATTGGTATGAGGTGTCTGAATTTTCATAGTTAACTGGAGGGCAGTTTGTGCTGGTAGAATCAATGCAGAATATTAGTACACTTAGGGCCTGATTTTAAAAAGCATTTACTCGAGTAAAACAGGGTTTTACTCGAGTAAATGCACTTTACTTGAGTAAGTGGGCTTTTGAAAATTGCTATAATATATGCCATTGAATTGTCCATAGGATTTACTTGTGTAAGTGCACTTTACTCCAGTAAATGGCTTTTGGAAATTGCTACAATAGTAGTTACATTTACATGCGTAACTCCTTTTGAAAATTACCCCCTTTATGGTCCTGGGTGTCTGAAACCATGGTTCTTTGTGTACAGATCCAAAAGAAATCCACATTTTACTCTGAAACAATTTCTAGCTGCCTCGGTGAACTGTTACAAATCCCTGCAGAAGGTTGGAATAGTCCTAAAATATTATCAACTGAAGAGTCATGATAAGAAATTGTTTGGAAGGGAGGTTTGATCTAGGATTCATAGTTTATAACCTATGAACAGATCACACAATAAGGGCTTTTCCGATTTAGCATTTAATTTATTTTATTTCTCTAAGAATGTTAGATCTTTATACCATCAATTTAAGGACAACAATTGAGAGTTCAGGAGCTTGCAGTTTGTTTCCATGTTTTCTTTGGTCTAATGTCAGGCCACTACTGTATGAAAGATATGCAGTATAATATATGTGGAGACAGAGGCAAAAGTTCTGATCTTTTCAACACAAGTAGATTAGGTGTCTTGAAAGCCAAGCCTTTCAAGACACCTAATCGCCCCTAGCCTTCAACCTTACTCGCACTAGTGAATCCAACTTCTAGTCACTTATTCCCCCTCGCCTTCCTCTTAACTCGCCCAAACGCTCCCTCCGGCTAGACACCACAATCCCCTTCCCAGTTCTTCTCTTTCCCCCACCTACCATCTCTCCTGTACCTCCGTCTCCCGAGCTGATTTATTTATATTACTTATATTGGTTTATTTTAATTACTGTATTTACTGCTAAGATGAGTTTCATGAGTTTTAGATTATGTTAAAATGAGTTTCTAGAGTTTTAGGCTACGTTTATGCCACTTTTCACTTTGAAGTTTTTACTGTTAACTGGCAACATTGTTCCATGTACCGCCCTAGAGCAAAACTGAAGTTTCATTGTGAACCGATATGATTTGTACTTTTACAGGAATGTCGGTATAGAAAAAATAAAAATAAATAAATAAATATAATTGGAAGTGTTAGAAGTTCTAGTGAAATGCAGGGAACTGTGCAGCCAGATCTGTCTGGCAGGCTGTGATGATAGAATTAACTAGAAGTGAAGTCAGTTTGGCAGCCTGTAAGTATAGTAATAACCCTATAAGGAATATAAGTACTTACATAGCTAGGTGTTTTTGGCAGGCTGTTCAAGCAACAGCCATGCTAGTATTGGTAGCTATTTAGATTATTACAAAGCTTTATGGTTAAATATGAGAAGGAAGGGATGCTAGGTGCAAACTAAGTGAAAGATCTTATACCTTGGATATGCTTACTGCTTACCATTTTTAAAGCACTACTAAACCTTTGCAGCACTGTACAAATATATATGAAAGATAGTCCATGCTCAATGGAGCTTACAATCTAAGCAAGATAAAACATATATGGCAACCAAGAGCTTATGGGAAGTATTTATTGAAGTGTATTTTTTAGGATTTTAAAGTAGCCTAAAAAAAGTGAAACTTTAGACTGGACTTGACCAGAGAGGGAGCATGACGTACCAAATGAGGGAATTTATTCCATGCATATGGCACAGCAAGGTGGCAAGAATGGTGTTGGTAGTTGGTGGTGGAGGAGAAGGGCACAGGCAAGAGCTACTTTCCCGATGATCAGGAGTTCATGGGAAAGGGTGTAAGGAGAGAAAAGAGAAGATAGGTAAGGAGGAGCTACAGAGTGAAAACATTTGTAGGTAAGTAAGAGAAATTTGAAATGTATGTGGAGGTTGACAGGGAGTCAATGTAATGACTGGAGAAGACAGATTTACATGATCATAGCAACTGAGAAGGAAAATAAGACATGCAGCCATATTTTGAATAGATTGCAGTGGAGAAAAAATAGTTCAGTGGGAGGCCCACGAAGAGCAGTAGTCTAAGAGGGAGGTGATGAGAGAGTGAATGAGCATTTTGGTAGCATGCTGAGATAGGAAAGGACAGATTTTAGCAATATTACAGAGAAAAAAATGATATGCTTTAGCAGTGGTTTGGATGTATGTAGAGAAGGAAAGAGAGGCATCAAAGATGACCCTAAGTTTACAGGCTGAGGGAACCGGGAGAATAAGAGTGCCATCCATAGTGTCAGAAAAAAAAGCAAGAGGGGAAACAGATTTGGAGAGAAACACAGGAAGTTCCATCTTGGCCATGTTAAGTCTAAGATAGTGGCGGGACATCCAGGCAACAATGTCAGACAAGCAGGCTGAGATTTGGAACTGGATTCTTAGTGACATTTTTGATGTAAATGTGCTTGGGGAGATATGAACAGATTTTGGGCAAATGGACATGTTCGGAAAGATATGGAGGGCAATGGTAGGAAAGGTTTTAAAAGGTGAAGAAAAAGACGTGTGGGGGAGCTGCTGTTATAGTGCATATGAGACTTTATATGCTCATCTATCGAAAGTAGAAGAATCTCAACTGGGCAGACAAGATGGACCAATTTGGTTTTTATCTGTTATCATTTACTAAATATCCTCATCTGCTCAGGGTGGACAAAAGCAAAGAAGAAAGAGAACAAAAATGTCCTACATAAAGAGTGATATCTTATAAGCAGTCATGCTATATGGCTAGAAGCTGGGATTATATCCTTACCCTAGCCATGTAGACAGGACTAACTGGGCCAGCTGAACATTTCTACCATTATCTACTATGTTACTATAAGGTTATTCCGGTAGATAAAGGTAAAAATAGAAAGAAAGGTGACCAGGCAGATTTGGAAGGTTGTCAGAGTGGTTCTCTTTCCATTTCTAAAGGGAGCAGTGAACACCAGTGGTTTACCCATGGTTGCCATTTTTCCTTGTGTAATTTGATACCAGCATGCAATAGAAACAGCCTTTTCTTTCTGGAGAGATCTGTGGAAACTTGCAACAGTGTAGGAGCCATTGAAATTGACGTCTAGATATAGCTGACATTAGGAGGGAAGTTTGGTTTGTAAGCTCTTAAGAAGAGACTCTCAGATGTATTTGTACTGTGCTGCACACATTTAGTAGCACTATAGAAATGATAAGTAGTAGTAGGAAGAGGAAGGAAAAGAGGCTATGTGATATGTATTTTTATTCTTCCCACCACAAAGAATATCTCAAATACCATGCTGGGTCAGACAAGTTCCATTAAGCTCAGCATCCTGTCTCCGACAGTGGCCAGTCCACGTCACAAGTACAGATTCTACAGCTTGATTGTGCACTGAGTGAAAAAGTAATTTTTATGACTTGTTTTAAATCTGTTAATTTCATGTTGTGTCCCTTTAACACAGCATGAGTGGTCTTGGGCTGTAGTAGATCAGGAGGACAGAGCACTCTGGACTGGGAGAAAGCCAACAGTTGCTCAGGAGAGCATGATTCTGAATATGTATCTTTTTTATTTTTGCACTCATAGCTTTATTAATTTTCAATTAAAACAGCCTGATAACAAAGAGTATTTCTAAGCATGAACAACTGAAGAACACCCCCAAAAGCCAATCCATCCCTCCCTCCCCACTTCCAAGCTCTATCCATGAATACACAAGTAAAGACTCAGTCGCTACTATACCAATTACTTAGAAATTTGTTATATAGTCCCTCATGTCTGTCGTAAGAGAGTTCCAATATGGCTTCCAGATGGTTAAACATTCCTCAAATGCTGCTCGAGAAGTTTGTTTAGCTGTTAGATATTCAAAGTGGATAAGTTTATATATCTTTATTTTGCATTGGTCTATCTTTGGGCTTTGAGCCACAATCCACAAAGACATAATAGATTGAATGGCAACTAAGAAGACCTTCTGTATAAATAGTTTCACAGGCTCTGATGTAGATTCCAGTGGTCCTTCGAACAGACCTAGAAGACAGAGCTTAGAGGTCTTGGAGCATTAAATCCAAGTAAGTGATGATAGTATCCCAAAAGCTAGATATATTTGTACATGCCCACAAACAATGATAATAAGATCCTTTTTCAGTTGCACATTTTAAACATTTATCAGTATCACACATTTTAGCAGCATAAGATTGTGCTCTGGACATGTACATACATTAGAGAACTTTATAGCCCACTTCTCATAAGGTTACATTTTCTACATTTGTGAAGCAGTTTTGCAAGATCAGAACTACGTCCGCTTTTTGTAAAATAAAACCTGCATGCTTCTTCCATTTGTCTATAATATTAGATATGATGTCATCATTTGGAATATTTCGTATAGTCTTGTTTAAGGCTGAGAATGAATTAGGCTTACCTCTGGTACTTCTAATAATGTCATGTAAAGGAAGGGCTGCTGAGAAATCTATGTTACTCTTACTAAGTTGTTGGATGTAATACCTAGCCTGTAGGTAGGCATAAACGTCTTTGTACATGAGGAGAAATTGCTCTTATAGTTCTTAAACTTTTAACTAAATGGGTGATTGAGTCGAGGAGATTGGGAATGCCTTCTAACCCAGCCAGAGCCTACCTACGGAACAGTGTATTATCTATTCTGGGAGGAAATTGAGAATTACCTCGTAAGGCTAATAGAGAAGAGAAGGTATTGGTTAGGTTTAGGGGATCATTTTCTAAGCCTATCGCATGCGAAAAGGGACTTTCGGGGGGCAGAGTTGGGGCAGGTAGGGGAGGAGTCAGGCCTGCGAGGAGGCGGACGCGGCGTTATCTTCACTGGCGGCGATAAGATAAGGACCGTTATCATCGCCAGTAGCGCGCCCAATAGCACCACCTTTCATGGTGACGCTATAGGGTGTGAAAGCCTGCAGCAATAACACAGCGGGGGTGCGATCGCTGCCGGCTTTCGCAGGCCCCCCCCCCCCACCCCCCATTACCACTGGATTCACCATTCTCTGCAAGAATGGAAAATCCAGCCCTTAATTTGTTCACACATAAGTACGCCCAGGCCTGGCGTCCTGCATGCCCAATCAAACTATCCCTGAATGGAGGGGGAGTGTCCCTTACCTTGAAATATATCAAATTTCCTGGCCAGTAAGGTTTCAACCATTCTTGTAGAAATTGTAGGGGTGAGAACACACTGTTGCGATCCCGACCGCCCCTCTCATGTTCGGGCTCAGGCCCGCTTACCGTCGCTTCAGCTCCTTCGGGAATCCGCTTGAATCCAGGCTCGACAGGGCCGCCGCCCGGGGAGTTCCCGCGAGGAGGACGCCATTACAGGCCTACCCTTGCTTGGTCCCGTGCGCGAGAAGGGTTCTCTTAAGCGCACAGCACCCGGAAGCCCAGCTCCGCCTCGCCTGCTGATGTCACGCCCTGCTCCAGATTTAACCAGCGTCCAGTCCCCCACTAGACGCCTTGCAACGAGGTTTCCTGCTGACTAGTTGCTTCCTGTTCCTGTTCTTACTTGCTGCTCTCGTTGTCTCCTGGTTCCTGACCCCAGTTTGCCTCACGGACTTCTCACCAGCCTGCTGCCTGCCTTGACCCCGGTTTGCCTCACGGACTTCTCGCCAGCCTGCTGCCTGCCTTGAACCCGGTTTGCCTCACGGATTTCTCGCTAGCCTGCTGACTGCCCTGATCCCGGTTGCCTTACGGACCTCTCTGCCAGCCAGTCGCCTGCCTTGGTCCCGGTCCACCACGGACTCCTACGCCGGTCATCCGTCACTCCTGCTCCCGGATAGTCTCGCGGCCAGCTCAACTACCCACCGCCTGCTGTGGCTCCAGCCTGCTTCGCGGCCTAGCCTCCTACCCACGGCCGGTTCAGACCCCGCCTTCTTCGGTGACCCGCCTGCTAGCCAGCCCTCTGCCTTTCCACTGGCAGCCATCCCTGAACTTTCTGACCTCTCTGGACTATCTTGAACTGTGCTAGTCCCCAGGGCCTGGGTCCCTACGGGCCCCTCCTGGGGGGATTCCAGGCTCCGGGTGTTCCTGCCAAGCTCTGACTCCACCTCCTGGCCTGCTCTGTGTAGTACCTGCAGGTCGGCCCAAGGGTCTACCTCTTGCTTGCCCACTGCCCAGTCATAACACACACTAGTTCCGGTTAGCCAATCTTTAATATGACGGCAAATACAAGCTAAATTATAGTCTCTTCAATTAGATCATTTCAAACCGCCCTGAGAGATATCCAACATTAAAGAACTTAAGGGGAGCCTTGGTTTATGCTTTGCCCATCTAAAAAGACAAAGAGCTTTATTGATAGGAACTATCTCTGATCTACGAATCCAGAGAGGCAATTGTTGTAAAACATAAAGCCATTTAGGTAGTTTGATCATCTTAATAAAGAATATTTGTCCTGTGAGAGAGTGGAAATATATTCAAGTCTGTAGCTTAGCTTCCATTGATTTTAATAATGGGAAAATATTTGCCTCATAGAATTTGCCCACATCCCTAATGAGTTTGAGTCCCAAGTACCTCATCTCAGATTTAACCCATTTCAATGGAAAGGGTCCTTTCCAGTTAGATTCTAATTCCCCATAGACCGCCAAAACCTCCGAATTATCCCCGTTAATTTTGAGCCCTGCAAAAGACCCAAATAATGTTTGATGACGGAGAATTTGTTCCAGGGAAACCTGCGTCAACGTAAAAAATACTAGCACATAGTCCGCAAATGCTGCTCTCTTAAAAACCTGGGAGCCCATCACAAAACCTTTTATCAGAGGATCTTCCTCAATTTTGCGAAGCAGGGGGTCTATTGAGAGTATATATAGAAGAAGAGATAGAGGACAGCCTTGCCTGATGCATCGGAAAAGATTAAAGTCTTGGGATATTTATTTATTTATTTATTTATAACTTTTCTATACCGAAGTTCAAATAACAGAGTTAATTATCACTCCGGTTTACATTGCAACCATAAAAAACAGTGACAAAGTTGTCTTACATAGAACAGGGGGAGAGAAAAACTTGGATACAGCTTAAGCATGGGGAGTAATGTATCAAAACTGGTAAGAACTGATAAGAGTTGGCTTTTTGGGGTAACAAGGTATTCCGAGGGAGGGGGTAGGAATGAGGGATTGGAAGGGGGTTGGAAGGGGGGTTGGAAGGTGGGGGGGAGGGTAGCTGAGGGTTACCATAGATTTAATGAAACTAATATACATATATTAAATAGCTTAGGCAGCGGAAGAAAAAGTGCTTAGGCATCTGAGCTTAGGAAGAGAAGGTCCGTGGAGGATGAGGCAAGGACGAGTGTTATGGGAAGGCTTGTCTGAATAGTAGCGTCTTAAGTCTCTTCTTGAATGTAATTGGGCATTGTTCCAGCCTAAGGTCCGGTGGGAGCAGGTTCCACTGTTTGGGGCCTACGGTGGAAAAGGCTCTTTTACTAAAGGAGGTTTTGAATGTAGGTGTTCTAAGAGTCCCTCTTTCCGCTAATCTCAGAGGACGGGTTGAAGTATGAAGTTGCAGGGGGGTCGATAGGTCCAGCGGAGAGATGTTAAGAATGGCTTTGTGGGTGATTACTAAAAGCTTGTAGAGGATTCTGAATTTGACTGGGAGCCAATGGAGCTTCTTAAGGATCGGTGTTATGTGGTCCCTTTTGTTAGACTTTGTGAGTATCCTTCCAGTTGCATTCTGAAGCAACTGGAGAGGTTTAATGGAGTTGTCTGGAAGGCCTTGAAGAAGAGCATTGCAGTAATCGATTTTTGAAAAAATGATCGCTTGTAAGACAGACCTGAAATCTTGAAAATGAAGGAGGGGTCTTAGTCTTTTTAATACTTGAAGTTTGAAGAGGCACTCCTTTATTGTGTTGTTAATGAAGCCTGTGAAGCTCAATTGAGTGTCCATGTCTACCCCTAGGTTTCTGACTTTGGGAGAGATGGTTGGGAGCGTTGTAGGGGGTAGGTTGTTTAGAGAAAAGTTACCATCCTGTGTGATTAAGAGGAATTCGGTCTTATTTGTGTTGAGAATCAGGTTAAGATTTGAAAGGAGGTTATTGATGGAGCATAGATAGGTGTTCCAACGACGTAAAGTACTGTCCAGAGAATCTATTATCGGTAGGAGGATTTGGACGTTGTCTGCATACACGTAATGTGTTAATTTGAGCTCGGAGAGGAGTTTACAAAGCGGGAGTAGATAGATGTTAAATAATGTTGGTGATAACGACGAGCCATGAAGGACTCCGAGGGTGGAACTGAATGGAAAAGATTCTTTGCTGTTGATCTTGACTCTGTAATATCTGTTCTGGAGGAAGGATTTAAACCAGTTTAAGGCTGTGTTTTTGATGCCGATGTCGGTTAATCTGTCAATGAGACAGTCGTGGTTAACTGTGTCGAATGCGGCGGTTAAGTCCAGAAGGATGAGCAGGCAGGGCTGTTTTTTTTCAAGGTTCATGATGATGTTGTCTGACAGTGATAATAGCAGAGATTCTGTGTTTCGGGATTTACGGAAACCAAGTTGTGCTGGGGAGAGGATGTTGTTGATTTCAAGGAATTCTGAGAGCTGTTTGTTGACTATTCTTTCAAGGATCTTCGCAATGATAGGGAGATTTGCAATGGGGTGAAAATTAGCTGGGTTGTCTGTGGAGAGGTTGGGGTTTTTTAGTAGAGGTTTCAAGATGGCAAATTTGAGAGGGTCAGGGACGTGACCCTGGGATAAGGAGGCATTAATGATCTGGGCGAAGGGCTTAGCGAAGTTTTTGGCAGAAGCTATCAGTAGGTTGACTGGAATCGAGTCCAGTGGGTGAGTGGATGGCTTTAGTTTTTTTAATATGAATTCGATTTCTAAGGCTGATGTGGATTCAAAATTCTCTAAAATGTCTGCCCGTGGAGATAGGACACCGGGTAGTTGTGTGTGGTTGGGGATGGGAGGCTGAGAGGTGGAGACCGGATGTGGTTGTTATCTATGCGGGAGGCAAGTAAGTTAGGTATTTTGTTCATGAAAAAAGTAGCCAGCTCCGTGGCTTTGTAAGATGCTTTGTCATCTGGAATTTCTGATGTCGGTGGTTTGGTAAGGGATGATACCAAGGAGAAAAGGGCTTTAAGGTCAAAGATGAAATGGTGAATTTTCTGAGAATAGAAGTCTCTTTTAGCTTGCAGGATGACAATTCTGTATTGGTGCATGAGAGATGGTGCATGAGAGATGGATATGAAACTATTCGCCAAAATCGCTGATTGCAGGTTATGATATAGCATGGAGATATATTTGACAATTTTCCCGGAAAAGCCATACCTCCATAAGACAGAAAATAAATATTCCCAGGATACTCTATTAAAGGCTTTTTCGGAATCAAAGCCCACTATCATAGCCGGGCACCAATTCCGATAGGCTTCTTCCATTGCTATCACTAATTTAGTTGTATTGATACTGATGGCTTTCCCCTTGACAAAGCCTACTTGATTTGCATAAATAAGAGAAGGAAATGTCAAGCTTAACCAATCTGCCAGAATCTTGGCAAATAGTTTAGCCTCATAATTCAGGAGGGAAATAGGGTGATAGGAGGCTGGTTTTAAGAGGTCATTCCTGGTTTCTCCAGGACAGTTATATATGCTCTATTGAAGCCATCAGGAAAAGCCCCCTTTCCTTGTGCATTTTGGAAAAATTTTAGAAGCGGAAGAGCTATTGATTTTATCAGGATTTTATAATATTCAGCACTTAGCCCATCTGGCTCGGGAGCTTTGTTGTTTTTACTAGAATTAATTGTTTTGCACAGTTCCTGCAACTCAAAAGGTCTATTGAGCCACTCAAGCTGACTCTCACTGACCTTTGGAAGCTGAAGATCTTTAAAAAATTCTTCTTCCTGTAAGGTGCCCCCTGTTCGATCCTCTTGGTAAAGCATGGAATAGAACATTCTAAACGTTTTACATATATCTACTCCCCTCTTCAAGACCTGGCCTTGCTCAACTTTTAATTTATTTATATGTGTTTTGCCTCTCTGGAGTTGGACCAAATTTGTTAGCAGCTTACCAGATTAATTCCCATAATGAAACAATCAATGGAATGTATGTAATAAGAAATTTAGAGCTGCTAATGCAATTCGATAATCTGTCAAAATATTCTGTGTATTGACGCACCAGATGAGATTTGGCAGCTTGCACCCTCTGTTCCAGTTGGAGTATAAGTTTATGTAAATCTTTGGATCTTTTAATTAGATAAGATGTTATTTCACCTCACATAACTGCTTTACTCACTTCCCAAAATAAATTGGGGTTTGCTTCATGCTGGGAGTTATGCTTAGAATATTCTTCCCATTTACTTTGAAGACATGCTTTCAACTCAAGATCTTTAAAAAGGAAACTAGGGAATCTCCAAAGTCTGGGACACTCCATTTTTGGTCAGAAATCTCAATAACCCCAATATTTGCCGACTGTGTTTTGGGGAAAAGAGCATCAGAAAGAAGCAGGTAATCGATTCGGGACATTGTAGCATGGGCTCTAGACACATGCATGTATTCATGCTCCGTAGGATGTAAAGTTCTCCAAATGTCTATAAGGTTTAATTCACTGCATAGGAGTTTAATCCCCTTCAATTTCCCTCCTCCCCTCTGTGAACTGGCATTTGACCTATCTACATTAGGGTCGTGCACACAGTTGTAATCTCCAAGTAGTATCAATGAACCTTTAAGCATTACTAAGATATGTCGAATAATTTCCAGAAAAACTGATGGCTGTACTCATTTGGTGCATACACATTACACAATGTAAACTCTTGACCTATTAATGTGCCCACTAAGATTTGATATCTTCTTTCATGATCATTGAATTGCTGCCATATCTGGAGATTTAGGGATTTATGGAAGAGCAATGCCCCTCATGCTTTTCTGTTTTGGGCAGGAGCAAAAACACATTGCCCCACCCAGTTTCTCTTTAATTTATTGCACTCCTCTGCAGACAGATGAGTTTCTTGGATCCCCGCTATCTGCGCTTTATGATGCTGCAAGGCAGATAGAATTTTTTTTTCGTTTGATGGAAGATCCTATGCCCCCTACATTCCAAGAAAAACACCATATGTTCCCCATCTGATATTCCAAAGAAATAGCCAGTCTCAGCAGAAAGCTACTAGTTCTATATTTATCAATCGTCCCCCAGCCTGAGCCATCGATTTATACTGTTGCGGTGCTGATATCCCATTAAATCAAGAAATGTTAGTCCCATTTAATAGAAGGATGCTAATTGAAACTATATAACACTTAGGCGAGTCTCTACTGCCAATGTTTCCCCTTGTCAGTCTCAGAATCCCCTCCCCCACCTTTCCCTCTCTAGACCCTCTCCCCTTAACCCTAGTTCCTACCCTCCCCTTACCTACCCCAAATTCCTTATCGCCTGTAATCTATTAATTCTTACCTTCTATTTTTCCCCAACTTCTATGGTTCGTGAGCCGTGAATGATGCAATCGGGTGCCACCCCTCTTTTTTTCAAGAACCACCCTGAGGATGTCCCACCCTTTTTTTGTTCATTCTTGTGTTCAAAAGTGAACAATAATTACATAATCAAATAGATCACAGAATGATCATCATGTGGGTAATAGCCACAGCCTTTAGTAGCCATATAAAACAGAGGAAAAATATTACCCCATTGACCTTCTTCTCTTTAGAGAGCATGCTTGTGATGTCTTCCTCAAATATAGAGAGAAGAAAAAGAAAGAAAAGTCTCCTGAACTCGTTCTGACTCATTAAGTCTTTGGCGACAAAGTCTTGCCATGCAGGAGTTTGCAGGCTTGATCTGGAGAGTCACCCTTTGCCATCTTTCCAAATTTTTAATTTAGCTGGGAATAATAGTGCAAATTGTGTTCCATTGTTTACTAAGTCTCTGCAAATAGACGAAAAGACCCGTTGTTGAGCCACTACCATGGCAGAAAAGTCTTGAAAAATCAAAACTTTATGCGTTTGATATGTTACAGCTCTTCGGCACTTAAATGAATTTAACACCATATTTTTTTGAGCATAATTCAAGAATCTCGCTATCACCAGGCGGGGACATCTCCTACTTTCTTTTTGGGCCCAAGCATGTGGGCGCGCTCGATTGTTAAGGACCCTTGCAATGCCAGTAAATCCAGCTCCTTAGGCAGCCATTGCTCCAGCACATCAACCAGGTCCCCATCTGCGATTTCCTCTGGGAGGCAAAGGAACTGGAGATTGTTTCACCAAGATTTGTTTTCTTGATCTTCGGCCTTTTCCTCTGCTGCCCTGAGTTTGTTTTCCAGTTGGACTATCCGTGTGGTAAGCGCTAGTGTGTCATCCATTACAATGGATATGTGGCCCTCTGCCGATTCAACACAGCGGCCGATATCTTGGATCAAGTCCTTAAGTTCCAGAAAATGGTTTGAGATACTTTCAAATTTTTGATCTAATGCTGCAACCACCACCGTGGTCAGCCGGTTAATTGTTCATCCGGTGAAAAATCTGCCAACGACTCGTGCCAGTTGGCCATCTTGGAATCAATGCTTTTCCCTTTGTCTTTCCGTACCAATCTTGAGGTCATAAGGCAGGGGTCTGAGTGCCTGCTTCGTGCTCAAATTGCTCCCCAACAATTACTTAATCCCTTTGCTCTCCAGCAGTACCAGATTCATGGCAATGCAATGCGGTTATTATCTCTGTGTAATTAGATGGGTAGCACCTGGAGCTCTAGTGACTGCAACTCACTAGGCTCACCGCATCACATGGTCTCTCGCAATGATGTATCTTTGAAGGATACTAACAGAATTGGGAGGTTAGGGCATGCCAGTAAAGAGGTTGCAATAAATGCTAAAGTGGACCAGGTACCTTTAAAGAGCAGACAGAGCAGAGAGATTCTAAATTACCCCTGTTAGCTGATAAGCAGGTTGTTAACACAAACAAAAAACCTACTTTGAAATGTCTGTATACGAATGCTAGAAGTCTAAAAAAATAAGATGGGAGAGTTAGATTGTATAGTACTGAATGAAAAGATAGATATAATTTACATCTCAGAAATCTAGTGGAAAGAGAATAACCAATGGGACACTCTGATAACAGGGAACACACTACTATATATCAAAATGATAGGGTGAATCTGGTGGAGGGGTATTAAAGAGAACTTTGAGTTAAACAGGATAAAAGTTCTACAGGAAACAAAATGCAATGTTGAATCTTTATGTGCAGAAATTCCAGGTTAAAAAGGGAATAAAATAGCAGTGGGGGTGTATTACCGTCCATCTGGGCAGAATGAACAAACAGATAATGAAATGCTAACAGAAATTAGGGAAGCTAACAAAATCACAAGCACAGTATAATGGGTGATTTCAATTACCTCATCAAATAATAAGGGCAAGTATATGATCAATTTCAAATAAACCTAAACATATTCATTAAAAAATATTTTATTCTTTTAAATAACTTACAAATCAATTATATAAGCAATTAAATGTGTACCAACTTATATTTATATATCAAAATTTTGTATAAAAAATTAAAAAATATAGAAAAAATGATAAGAAATCATAAACACATACACACCAAAACATTCACTCCCATACACATCCAAGACAAAATTATAAAGAAAATTACAAAAAGTAAAATGTAAATATATGCAGTTTTTGTAATCACATAAGTAGTCTATAGATTATCCCTAAAATATAAGCTGTTCCCTAAAAGATATTCAAATTTTAATCCAAGATGTGAACCTTCCTATACGGGGAAATTCCCACAGTTTTGAATCCAAAATATAGATGTTCATATACAACAGAATCCCAAACTTCATATAAAAAAAATCCTGACCAGGGCCCAAGTTTCAGGGTAACAGATTTAAGTATAATCTACCATAGCCTGGGAATGATTTGTAAGTCAGTATCTCAAAAGGGAGATCCTCAAATTTTATACATCAACACTTCTTGTCAGGTCAGACTTTTATTCCAACAGCAGCAATGCTTGCCTGCATTGGGGCTTCACTCTAATCTCGGTACGGCTTGCCAGCAATGAGGCTCACTTTATCATGCAAAGAGACTTGTATCACCAAAGAAATACCACAGTGAAACCGCTAATGAATCCAAATCCTACAAATATGAACGTCTCAATGAATTACAATCTGCGCCATGGCAACCTGACTAAAGACGCTGATTTCGATTACCCCAATATTGACAGAGTGTATGTCACATCAGGACATGCTAGAAAAGTTAAAGTTCCTAGATGAAATAAATGACTGCTTCATGGGGCAACTGATACAAGAACCAACAAAAGGGGAAACTATTTTAGACCTACTCCTTAGTGAAACACAAGATTTGGTGTGAGAGGTAACAGTGTTGGAGCCACTTGGCAATAGTGATCACAACATGATCAAATTTGTCTTAATAACTGGAGGGTGGACACTAAAGAAATCTACTGCAACATTTAATTTTCAAAAGGGTAACTATGATAAAATGTGGAAAATGGTTAGGAAAAAACTGAAAAGAGCAACTGCAAAGGTTAAGAGCTTACAACAGGCATAGACCTTGTTTAAAAATACCATCTTGGAAGCTCAGACCAAATGTTTTCCATTCATTAGAAAAGGCAGAAGGAAGGCTAAACGACTACCAGCATGGTTAAAAGGTGAGATGAGAGAGGCTATAATGGCTAAAAGAATATCCTTCAAGAAAAGGAAAAGAGATCCGAATGAAGAAAACAAGAATCAGCATAAGGACTGGCAAGTTAAGTGGAAAGGAAGGTAAAGAGAGAATTTAAAAAGCTTGCCTTGGAAGCAAAAACTAATAAAAACTTTTCCAGGTATATTTGAGGTAAAAAGTCTGGGAGGGAGTCAGTTGGACCATTAGATGATCAAGGGATAAAAGAGACAATTAGGGATGACAAGTCCATAGCAGAGAGACTAAATAAATGCTTTGGTCTTCACTGAGGAAGATGTAAGGCATATACCCATGCCGGAAATGATATTTAAAGGTCATGATTCAGAAGAACTGAAACAAATCTCAATGAACCTGGAAGATATACTAGGGCAAATTGACAAACTAAAGAGTAGCAAATCACTTGCGCTAGATGGTATACATCCCAGAATGCTAAAAGAACTGAAACATCAGATTGCGGACCTGCTATTGGAAATTTGTAAACTATCATTTAAATCATCTCTCAGACCTGAAGACTGGAGGGCTGCCAATGTAATGCCAATTTCCAGGAAACTACAGACCAGTGAGGCTGACATCTGTGCCAGGCAAATGCTAGAATGTAGCAGCACATACGGTAATCATTTAGGCCTGGATTTATCAAAATGCGGTAAGTATTGCATGTGATAGCAAAAGGGGTGTGGTTTATGCAAATATTCATTTTATTGCAATTTGTGCTAATTACCTATGTGAAGAGCAACACAGAGAGACAGAGAGAGAGAGAGAGAGAGAGAGAGAGAGAGAGAGAGAGAGCGAGCCTGGCCATAATGTCACCTCCCTAGATAGGTATTTGTATCCCTATGGTAGGCCCACCTAGTAACTCGAGGTGAGGGTTAGGTATCAGTGTAGGGGGTTAGGGGCCCCTTTGACATTCAATGTTAGAAGTATGAACAGAACAGTGGTCTCTTGTGAACATTTGATGACCCTTGGAGATTTGTGCAATGTTCTCTCCACCTAGCTTGATGTTACCCAGGTAGAGAGACCATCAAGCTAACTCCTCCTATTTTCCATATTTGCATCGCACCATACGATATGGTGCTATTGCATGCGTGAAACACGTTTTCGCATGCGGTAAGGGCCTATCGCATGCGTTAACGGGGCTTTTCGCATACATTAAGCCCTTAACACATGCGAAAAAGCCTTAGCGCATTTTGATAAATGACCCCCTTAGATGGATAACTTTTCAGTTATCTTACTAAATGTCTTTTGAATATTGACCTCATATTTTTTAACATATTTATAAATTACCTGGAAATGGGAATAATGAGCAAGGTGATCAGATTTGCTGATGACACAAAATTTTTCAAAGTTGTTAAATCATAAAAGGATTGTGAAAAATTGCAAGAGGACCTTGCAAAACTGAGAGACTGGACATGCAAATGGCAAATGAAATTTAATGTGAATAAGTGTAAAGTGATACACTAAGGGAAGAGTAACCCAAAATATAATGCAAGGTTCCATATTAGGAGTCACCATTCAGGAAAAGGATCTAGGCATCTTCATTGATAAAACGTTGAAATCTTCTGCTTAGTATGCAGCAGCAGCCAAGAAAGCAAATAGAATGCTAGGCTTTATTAGGAAAGGAATGGAGACTAAAACTGAGAATATTATAATGCCTCTGTATTGCTCCATGGTACGACCTCATCTTGAGTATTGTGTGCAATTCTGGTCACCACATCTCAAAAAAGATATAACAGATTTAGAAAAGGTACAGAGAAGAGTGATCAGAATGATAAAGGGGATGGAACAATTCTCCTATGAAGAAAGGCTAAAGAGGTTAGGACTCTTCAGCTTGGAGAAGAGACGGCTGAGGGGGAGATATGATAGAAGTCTATAAAATAATGAGTGGAGTGGAACAAATAAATGTGAATCATTTTACTCTTTCAAAAAGTACAAAGATTAGGGGACACATAATGAAGTTACTAATTTGTACATTTAAAACTAATAAAATATTTTTTTTTACTCAATGCATAATTAAGCTATGGAATTTGTTGCCAGAGGATGTGGTGAAAGCTGTTAGTGTATCTGCATTTATAAAAGGTTTGGACAAGTTCCTGGAGGAAAAGTCCATAAACCATTATTAAAGTGGAGTTGCAGAAATCCAATGCTTATCCTTGGGATATGCAGCATGGAATCTGTCTACCCTTTGGCATCCTGCCAGGTACATGTAACCTGGATTGGCCACTGATGGAAACAGGATACTGGGCTTAATGGACCTTTGGTCTGACTCAGTTTGACAATCTTATGTTCTTATGGTCTCCAATCTTTTCTTCATAGAGCAGGGCTTTATTTACAGTGCATAAAAAGCAGTAACAAAAGCAGTCTGCTTACTTCAGAGGCACAATTTAAAGTGCAGACTTGTAGCAGGAGCTGCTTTTTCCTCAGGAAACAAAATTAAACACAAGGGGCTCAATATTGAAAGTGCATTCAGTGCTCGATAGCTAGTTAAGTAGGACTATTTAGTGGTCTGCTGACATCAGTGGCTGCTAGATAGCAATATTCGCTTTATTCTTCCTCATAGAGGGGATGATGGGGACATAAACAGGAGCATAGCTATGTTTGCTTTGCCAGCCTGTTCCTTTTCCGGGATCCTTATTATTGAACCACTGCTTTAAGCATATAAGAAACACCATTCAATAGTACACTTTGAAGTTAGGGAGTGTCATTCTGCCTTGCATCTTGGGAAGGTAGTCAACTTTATTCGTGCCAGCCTATGCTTTCAGATAAATTTATGCACCTACCGAAGTGGGCATGTTGTTATGGGAGTCTCTGTTTAGTGGACCCTTGGGCGAACCTGCTGGAGACTGGGAAAGGTGGTCAATGTCTCTAATGAATAGCAGGCCAGGAGGCAGATGTTCAGGCAGGACGTAGATGCTCTTCACCCTGGAAGCTGGTACTCCCCCGGGAGGAACCCATAGGAGCCCAACCGCTGGGACTTAAGTGGCTTCACCCTTGGAAGCCGAAGCCCCCCCAGGAAGAGCCCGTAGGGGCCCGGCTGCTGAGACTTAGACGGGTTGTGGATCAGGAGAGGTAACTGGAACCAGACTAGGACAGTAGCAATACTGTAACTGGGCTCGGGTTCTGGAACCAGGCAGGAACTGTAGCAAGACTCGGGTACTGGAACCGGCAGGAACTGTAGCAAGACTCGGGTACTAGAACCAGGCAGGAACTGTAGCAGGATTCGGGTACTGGAACCAGGCAGGAACTAAGTAGGTACTGTAGTAGGCAGGCAGGAACCAAGCAGGTACTGTAGCAAGCCAGCAGGAACCAAGCAGGTACTGTAGCAGGCAGGCAGGAACCAGGCAAGTACTGTAGCAGGCAGGCAGGAACCAAGCAGGTACTGTAGTAGGAACGGAGCGACAAAGCAAGGCGAGTCACTCCGGGGCACAGCGCAACAGGAAACCGGGAGGCTAACCAGTTGCAAGACAAAGACTGGATGACCGCGACCGGCTTATCAAGGCCGAGGCATCTGATGTCAGAAGTTGGGCGGAGTCACCACTGGTGGGAAACGGCCTAGAAAAGCGCCCAAGTGGCGCGCGCATGTGCCTAGGAGCCGGGCGTCCATGGGAGAGCTCACAGCGGCGCAGCCCCAGCGGGGACAACGCCAAACAGGCCACAAACCAGGCCTCTGGAAGCGGGAGCAGGTCCGGGAGCCCGGAGGTAAGGGCCTGGCCGCGGTGCTCGCGGCCAAAACCGCAACAGTACCTCCCCTCTTACGCTACCTCTTAATCAGTCTGGGTTTACTTGGGTGGTCCAGATGGAACTGCCATAATAAGTCCTTGTCGAGGATGTTACGGGCCGGTTCCCAAGAATTATCCTCGGGTCCGCAACCCTCCCAGGCAAGCAAGTATTCCCATCGGCATTGATGAAACCGGACATCCAAAACTTCACGCACTTGATACGTGACCTCGTCTGGTACTGAAGGATCCGATGGTTCAGGAGCCTGGGAGTGGTACCTGGATAACACAAGAGGCTTCAGCAATGACACATGGAACACGTCATGTATGTGCATGGAAGAGGGTAAGTGCAGACGGTAGGAGACTGCTGCCACTCGTTTGGCGACTCGAAAAGGCCCACAGAATTTAGGAGCTAGTCTTCTAGATGGAATACGTAGCTGTAGATTTCTGGTGCTAAGCCAGACACGGTCTCCTGGGAGGAAGATGGGTGCTGGCTGATGATGCTTATCTGCCCACTTCTTGGCAGACAAGGCGGCTTTACGGATCTTTTCCTGGGTAGAGATCCACAAGGAGCGAAGCTGGCGAGATGAGAGTTGCACTGCCGGGAGTGCACTAGGTTCAGGCGAAGGTAGGGGCGGACGAAGTTGCTTCCCATAAACAACGAGGAACGGCGAACTTCCAGTAGCAGCATGCGTGTGATTATTATACGAGAACTCCGCCCACAGGAGTAGCTTAGCCCAATTATCTTGTCGTTCGTTCACGAAGGCACGAAGAAAAGTCTTCAAGGTTCGATTGGTTCGTTCCGTTTGCCCATTACTTTGAGGATGGAACGCTGATGAAAGACTAAGTTGCACATTGAAGCATTTGCATAGGGCTTTCCAATAACGAGCTGTAAACTGTGGTCCTCGGTCGGAGACTATATCCTGCGGGAAACCGTGAAGTCTAAAGATATGCTGGGCAAACAGGCCGGCTGGGTCAGGTGCAGAAGGTAACTTAGGCAAAGGGACAAAGTGCGTCATCTTGGAAAATCGGTCCACGGTTACCCAAATGACCGCATTACCTCCTGAGGCAGGAAGGTCCACAACGAAATCGGTGGAGATGTGTGTCCAAAGCTCCACCGGGATGGGCAATGCTTGCAACAGGCCCCTGGGCTTCCCGATGAGCGGCTTTTGAACAGCACAGATAGGGCATGAGCCCACAAAAGCCGTTGGTCACCAGTAGAAATGGTTTAACAAGTCTAAAGTCCCTTTCCATCCAGCATGGCCCCCAGTGAGGGAGTCATGGGCCCAAGCGAGAACTGCTCTCTGGGAGCGATGGAACGATGTTCTTCCCTTGGGAGGATACTGAGGTTGCAACAAGACTTACTTTCTCAGGGTCCAAGATATATTGGGGTGTATCAGGAGTCTCTTCGACCTCAGAAGAGCGTGAGAGCGCGTCAGCTTGAACGTTCTTCGAGCTGGGTCGGTAGCGTAACGTAAAGTCCAACCAGTCAAAAAAACAGTCAAAAAACAGCGACCACCGGGCTTGGCTTGCTTCAAAAATGCTAGGTTTTTGTGATCGGTGTAAATCGTAACCGGATGGTTGGCTCCTTCCAACCACTGTCTCCATTCTTCAAGGGCAAGTTTCACGGCTAGCAACTCTTTGTCACCAACACAGTAGTTGTTCTCGGCTGGGGAGAATTTCCTTGAGAAATATGAACAGGGCAACAGCTGTCTAGAATCAGAGTACTGACTCAGTACGGCCCCCACGGCCACATTGGAGGCATCAACTTCCACCACGAAGGGCCGGCTGGGATCCGAATGGCGAAGGCAGGTGTCTAACAAGAAGGCTTCTTTAAGGGCCTCAAAGGCTTGACAGGCAGAAGCAGGCCAATCCACCACGTTAGCCCCCTTTCGAGTGAGGGCAGTTAACAGAGCCACAATATGAGAGTAATTGGGAATAAAGTGACGGTAGAAATTGGAAAAACCGAGGAAGTGTTGCAATGCTTTAAGACCCCTTGGCCGGGGCCAATTCTTAATAGCCGCCACTTTCTCAGAATCCATTCGAAAGCCAGCTGCAGAGACTATGTAGCCTAGGAACGGCAGGGATGTCTTCTCAAAGCTACATTTTTCCAGCTTCGCGTACAGACCATGCTCCCTAAGTATCTGGAGGACTTGACGGACATGCTGACGGTGTGATGACAGATCCTGGGAGTAGATTAACACATCGTCGAGGTAAACAATTACGCAGGTGTTCAGAAGGTCCCGCAACACCTCATTCATCAGGTGCTGGAACACCGCTGGGGCATTACATAAGCCGAAAGGCATCACGAGGTACTCGTAATGCCCGTCTCGAGTATTAAACGTGGTTTTCCACTCATCTCCTGGATGGATTCTGACTAAATTGTACGCTCCTCGCAAGTCCAACTTTGTGAAAATCTTCGCTCCTTGAAGCCGATCAAGGAGCTCCGGAATTAATGGGAGCGGGTAGCAGTCTCACTTGGTAATAGAATTTAGGCCTCGATAGTCTATGCACGGCCTCAGTGAGCCATCTCTCTTGCTGACAAAAAAGAAACCTGCCCCTGCAGGCAACTTGGACGGGCGGATAAAGCCCTTGGCCAGATTCTCCGCAATGTACTCGGACATGGCCCAGGTCTCAGGTATGGATAAGGGATAAACCCTTCCTCAGGGGGGCATAGTACCAGGTAGCAAGTCTATAGCACACATTCTCCGCAATGTACTCGGACATGGCCCAGGTCTCAGGTATGGATAAGGGATAAACCCTTCCTCAGGGGGGCATAGTACCAGGTAGCAAGTCTATAGCACAGTTATACGGACGATGCTGCGGAAGGATCTCCACCTTGGTCTTGGAGAATACATCCGTAAAGTCCTCGTAAGGTACAGGAGGACCCACGGCAGTGTGCATCAAGGGAAGTGCGGGAGTCTTAAGCACTTTCATACAATTAGCTAGGCAAAAAGGACTCCATTTGACAATCTGTAGTGTATCTCACTGAATCGTGGGCGAGTGTTTCTGTAACCACGGCAACCCTAGCACCACAGGGTGGACAGCCTTCTCCAACACTAGGAAGGCTATCTCCTCCAAATGGATCGCCCCGCTGCGGACCGTAATGGGTGCTGTGGACATCTGGACAGGTCTTGGAAGAAGCGTCCCCTGGATAGAGGTAATTCGTAACAGGACCTCCCATCTATGCGTAGGGATTCGCAACTGGGAGACTAAGTCCTGCAGGATGAAATTGCCTCCGGCTCCGGAATCCAGGAACGCCATCATCTCAAAGGAGCCTCTGGGATATTCCAAGGTAACAGGGACAGTACATTGAGGAGCTGTAGCACAGCCTAGGAGGAGCTCCTCCCGACCTCCTAGGCTTTGGCGTTTTCCACACGCTCCTGGCAGCGTGCCAAGAAGTGGCCCTTCTGGCCACATTACAAGCACAACTTCAATGAACGGCGATGTTGCCTTTCTTCAGCAGAAAGCGTGGCCCATCCCAGCTACATAGATTCGCAGGGGGGAGCGTCTGGACGAGAAATCTTGGGCGAGGACACAGGTCTCGGCCCACGAGCCGGACTATGGCGAGAGGAACATTGCTCCTTAGCCCGTTGTTGTAGGCGGCGGTCAATGTGGGCAGCCATCTCATCCTTTATGCGTCCGGAGAGGCCTTCCAGGAAGATGGCCTTAAGACTACCATTTTGCCAACCTACTTCTTGGGCTAAAGTCCGAAACTCCATTGCATAATCTGCCAAGGAGCGAGCCCCCTGACGAAGTTGCAGCAGCTCAGACGTAGCTGTGGCTACTCGGGCGGGCTCATCAAAGGCCTGGCAAAAGTTTGTGATGAACTGTTGTAAGTCCGTTAGCGAAGATTCAATGTTTTCCCAGAGGGGAGAAGCCCAGATTAAGGCTTTCCCATCAAGCAGGGACAGGATATATGCCACTTTCACCGCATCTGTGGGAGACTGCCAGGGCAACAGGGAGAACCGTATAAAACATTGGTTCAAAAAGCCAGGGCAGGTCTTTAAATCCCCAGCGTAACGAGAGGGTGTGGGCAGCTGGGTCACTGATGAGTCTTGGGCCTCGAGTGTTGGTTCTGGGGTAGACGAGGCCCTGGCATCTAACCGGGTCGACAACTCCCCTACCGAACCAGTAAGGACCTCGAGGTACTGTTGCTGATACTGCAGCTGCTGGGCCAACCCTGGCAGGTCCAAGGGAACAGGCGCATCCACCGAATCCATGGCCTTGCAATCTGTTATGGGAGTCTCTGTTTAGTGGACCCTTGGGCCGACCTGCTGAAGACTGGGAAAGGTGGTCAATGTCTCTAATGAATAGCAGGCCGGGAGGCAGATGTTGAAAGCAGGACATAGATGCTCTTCACCCTGGAAGCTGGTACTCCCCCAGGAGGAGCCCGTAGGATCCCAACTGCTGGGACTTAGGTAGCTTCACCCTTGGAAGCCGAAGCCCCCCCGGGAGTAGCCCGTAGGGGCCCGGCCGCTGGGACTTAGGTGGGTTGTGGATCAGGACAGGTAACTGGAACCAGACTAGGACAGTAGCAATACTGTAACTGGGCTCGGGTTCTGGAACCAGGCAGGAACTGTAGCAAGACTCGGGTATTGGAACCAGGCAAGAACTGTAGCAGGATTCGGGTACTGGAACCAGGCAGGAACTGTAGCAGGATTCAGGTACTGGAACCAGGCAGGAACTAAGCAGGTACTGTAGCAGGCAGGCAGGAACCAAGCAGGTACTGTAGCAGGAACGGAACGACAAGGGCAAGCGAGTCACTCCGGGGCACAGCGCAACAGGAAACCGGGAGGCTAACCCGTTGCAAGGCAAAGACTGGATGACCACGGCCGGCTTATCAAGGCCGCAGCATCTGACGTCAGAAGTTGGGTGGAGTCACCACTGGCGGGAAACGGCCTAGAAAAGCGCCCAAGTGGCGTGTGCGCGCGCCTAGGAGCTGGGCGTCCATGGGAGACCTCACAGCAGTGCAGCCCCAGCGGGGACACCACCAAACAGGCCACAAACCAGGCCTCTGGAAGTGGGTGCAGGTCCGGGAGCCCGGAGGTAAGGGCCTGGCCGCGGTGCTCGCAGCCAGAACTGCAACACATGTTACAGGGCAAGCGTTGGAACATATATAATAGTGTAGGAATATAATCATTTTGACCAGATTTATTCAATCAGCCCAAGATACTGGGATATCCTCCCATTCTTTCAAGAGCTATTTGTTGTGTCCGTCGGTGCCCGACGCCCTCTCTCCGCCTTCCTTACCTCTCTGGCACCTCCCTCTCAGTCCGCGGGAAGACTGGCTACCGCGGCGTTCTCCTGCCACTTGTCCTCGGGCATTCCCGGACCGGCTCAACGCTGCAATCGCCATGTTTCCTGGAGGCCTAGAGGCGCGCGCGCTGCTCGGCCCCAATTGAAGTACCGGCATTGGCGCAAACCTAGGGAGTGTCCCCCGAAGATGACGTCACCCGTGACGGATATTTAAGGTCTTGGAATTTGCTAACACATTGAGTTAGCAAGGGGTTTTGCTACCTAAGCTATTCTGCCTCCTCGGGCTTACCAGAGGTACCCGCTCCTCTGGGGCCTCACTCTCTCCTTGTGTTTTCAGGTGACAGTCTGGAACCGGTTACAGTCTGGAACCAGTACCCGCTCCTCGAGGGCCCTGATCCCAGACTTGCTTCGTATACTCCTCTGCCTGGAAGTCTTCACTACCAACTATATCACCTACATCAGTGAGTTACCATCATTCTCTCTGAGCTTTCCCTGGAACCAGGTACTCGCTCCTCGAGGGCATATACTTTCCAGCTCATGGGCTTCATTGGGACATTGTGTGAGTGATACTTTCCAGCTCATGGGCTTCATTGGGACATTGTGTCAGTGTTACCATCTATTCTGCATACCCTGCCTACTCACTATATCTCAGTCTCTCTTCAGCTCAGCCTCCAGGGATCGCTGTTCCAGTATCTGAGGGACTACAGCCCAGCCGGGCTTACCAGCTCACTACTGCCATCTCTGGTGGTTCAGTATACTGTCTAATAAAGAACTAGTGTATGTTTGTCTCCTAACTCTGAGCCTGACTGGTGGTCCCTCTCGGGATCATTCCTCAGGGGCGTGGTCATCTGCCACTGGTCCAAGGGTCCACCCTCAACTCTCATATATAACTACAAATCCTGAACGGATTGCTAACTACTATCTGATTGCTCCTCCCATTGCTCCTCCCATCAAGCATCAGATTCAGAACAGATTGCTAATTCCCTAGCAAATCCGGAACAGATTGCTAACTCCCTAGCAAATCCCGAACACTATTTAATGTTGAAGCAGAAGACATGGGTAACTACAAGCATTGATGTCTTTAAGATCCCTGGGAATAAATACTTAAACCCATTCTGCGCCACCCACATCGCAGCTAAACACTCTGGTGGCTGGACCCTTCATCCCAGGATTAAAACTTCCAACTTATTATAGTTTAATTTATATCCTGCAGCTCCACCATACTGGGCAACTAAGTATAGCAAGGTTGGTATAGAGTCAAGCGGGTCAGTGATGAATTATAATAGGTTACCTGCATAGAGCAAAACCTTGTGTTCTCCTCCTCCCACTGTGATACTTTTTAAGGCTGGATTGACTCATATAGCCTCCACCAGAAGTTCTATTACATAGTCAAATAGTGGCAAAAGAGGGCAGCCCTGCTTAGTGCCTTTGTATGTAGATACATATGTGGTGACCGAACCATTTAGCACCAACCATGCTCATGGCTGCTCATACATTGCTTGTACCCTGGCCAAGAATTGACCTGAAGAACTGAAAACAGAAAAGGCCAGGATACCTTGTCAAAGGCCTTCCTGGCATCTAGGGATACAAACAGGCTAGGAATGCCCCAGGATTTTACATAATGAAGAAGATGAAATAACTGCCTGATGTTAGTTGTGGATATTCTTCCTTTAACAAATCCCATTTGATCCAGATGTAGTAACCTACCCAAAATTAGTTCTAGCCAGAGCTGCAAAACTTTGCCAAGATTTTTATATCTGAGTTTAACAGAGAAATAGGTCTGTATGATCCAAACTTAAAGGGGTCTTTCCCTATTTTATGAATTAGGGAGATTTGGGCATCAGCCATATCCCCTAGGGAGCCATTGTATACCCCTATACCTGATTAAAAACACTGATAAAAATAAAAGGGTTCCACATCTGGCAAGAAGGTTTTATACAACTCTTTATGATAGCCATCCAGACCTGGACACTTACCCCCAGGGAGTTCCTTAACAGCCTCTTGAATCTTGAGAGTATAATTGGTTTCAGTGAGTTTTGCCAAGTGCAACCGAGCCAAAATCTCCCAATCTGAAATTCTGCGGACTCTGAAGCCATGTAAAGATCAGGGTAATTCTGAACAAATTGATCCTTTATCCCACTGACATCTGATTTAACAGAACCAGAGGGCTAGTGGACACTAGAAATGATTGATCTGTTGGCCTTTTTCCTAACTGCCAAGTATGCCTAACTGTTGCCAAGTATGTCCCAAGCTTGCCCTATGTTAACAGAATTTTGTCCTAGTGTTATTTGAGGGCTTTCTCTATTTTAGCAATCTCTGTTGCTTGCAGGTCTCTCCTGTACTTCTTGAGGTCCCTTAGTGTTTGTGTGGAACAGTCTTTCTTGTGCCACGCCTCTAGCTCTCAGATCTGGGATAAGAGCTTGTTCGTCTTTTACTGGTGGAGTTTCTGCAGATGACTGGCATAGGAAATTATCTTGGCCCCTCAGGAAGGCCTTAAATGCCTCCTATCTCAGGACTGGCTGGCAATCAGCTTCAGGACTGAAGGCATTGAATTCTTCCACGGTTGACTTCAACAAGCTAGGGAAGTTCTTGTTACCCAATAAGGAAGTATTTAACCTCCATGTAGAACATCGGCGTTTTGAAAGGCCAAGGTCTGATAGAATTTCTACCAGGTGATGGTCCAAGATTGAGCAGGGCAGTATGTCAATCCTGATAGTTTTAGCTACATAGATGGGTGAGCATAAAAAGTAATCAGTTCCAAAATGGGGGGGGGGGGGGGAGGGGGGGGGGGAGGGCAAAAGGGGCAGCTTCTCCAGGTGTTATACTACAAGAGATGTTGGTGTGTCTCTCTTCTAGGTCATTTAGCGTAGCAGCAGCACATAGGCACTGGAACATAGGAGACTGCAGGGGCCATGGTCCCCTCCAAAAATTCAGGCCACCACAAGCAACTCTGCTCCCTCTTTCTCCCTCTCCCTTCTTTCTATGCTCACAATTGAAGGGCAGCAACACTCGCTCCCCTCCTCTTGCCTGAGCTACAGCTTGCTCACAGGGAAAGTTACATCTTAAAGACATAATTTCTGCCACAAGCTTCCCTTTGAATGTCAGATGAGATGGTCAGTCACTCTTTGTTGTTCTACAGCCAATCCAAGGTGCCCGGGTTAGTGACTGAAAATCATCCTGTAAAAGTTTAGTTCAAGATTGGAATGGCAGAAACTTCTCCTCTCCTCTCCCCTTCCCCTCTTCCTTCCTGCTTTCACGTCCACATCCTTCCCACCCTCCCCTCCAAATGACAGGTGAAAACCAAGACCAGCTGGGCTGCCGCAGTGGCAGGAGAAGAAGCCTAGGCTGCTACAGAGCCCATCCTGTGGTGGGCTACCATGAGGTCTTTACAGGCCTCCATGGAAGAAGAATGGTAGGCTACTGCGGAGCCAATCCCACAGAGGCCAATGACAAGGTCCTGAGAGTGCCTGCCTGCTTATATGAATGTGTGAGAGAGTGCCAGCCTGTCTGTGTATATGAGTGAGTTTGTGTGTATGTGTTTGTGTGTTCGTGCATGAATGCCTGCACACACGTGTATGTGTGTGTGTGTGTGTGTGTGTGTATGAGAGAGTGCCTGGCTGCCTGCCACTGTGTGTGTTTGTATGAGAGAGTACTTGGCTGCCTGCCTTCATGTGTGTGTGAAAAAGAGAGTGCCTGGTTGCCTGCCTACCTGTGTATGTGTGTATGAGAGAGTACTGGCTGACTGCTTATGTGTATATGTGTGTGTATGAGAGAGTACCTGCCTATTGGTGTATGAGAGAGTGCCTGCATGCCTGTGTGTGTGCCTGCGAAAGAGGGCCTGCCTTCATGTGTGTATATGTGAGATTGCCTGGCTACCTGCCTGCCTGTGTGTGTGTGAGTGAGTGCTTGAATGTATGTGTGTGTATCTATGAATAGTGCCTGCTTGCACATGTGTGTGTGTGTAAGAGAGTGTGTGTCTGCTTGTGTATGTGAGAGCATGTGGGGAATGTTTGAGAGAATGAACATGAAGGAATGTGTGAGAGAGAGGATAAAGTTTGTATGGTTCCCCATTCCCCCCAGTCCATAACAATTTCAGATTGACTGGCCATTTTTGTCTATTTTTAAATGTATTCTTTTTATTAGCAGGTTTTATAATTATGAATTATCTATATAAATAAAAATGTTAAATATTTTGGACAAAATCGCTAATCTCAGAAACCACTGAACCGATTGCTTTCAAATTTGGACACAACCTTCATTTCGCATACAGGAAGGTTCTTCTGTACTTACATTACAAATATGTCACACCTGTGACAGGTAAATTAGGTTTAAAAAATTTTTCGAGAAAACAGCGACATCTGCTGGACGTAAGCGCCATCTGTTACACCTTACACTAACACACGCTACACTAATCATTTCGCCAGTCCAGGTCCACTTTTCACTTCCATTTTAACACATTCGCGCACTTTTTTCACTGGAAGATAACTATTTCCTTTACAGATAAAATACACCCACCACCCTCCTCACGCCCCCTACACACATGCCAAATTGATTTACTTCCCACAGCCTCTCAACACACACAAAACCACCCTCCTCACACCCCCCACACACCTGCCAAATTTATTTTCTTCCCAGGCCCTCACAACACACACAAAACCTGACAGAAGTCCGGGAGGCTCCAGCGGGGGGCCAGGACCGGTCCGGGACACATCTCCTGCACTACGGCCGTCGGCTGCCAGCACTCAACATGGCGCCAACGGCTCTTTCCCTTACTATGCCACTCAGGGACACCAATGGCGGCAGTAGCCCATGTGACATAGTAAGGGTGAGGGCCCCTCGGCTCCATTTTCAGGACTGGCAGCCGGCGGACCTTTGCCCTTACTATGTCAGAGGACCTACTGCTGCCATTGCTCCACCCCACTGACATAGTAAGGGCAAAGGGCCGTCAGAACCCGTTTCAGTGCTCACAGCCGACGGATCAACGCCAAGACATCGCTCCCAGACCGCTCCTGAATGCCTGCTCCACCGACAGACATTTTTATCAGGTCTCGGGGGGTCTGGAGGGTGGGGGGTGGTAATGAATTTATTGCGAACATCTTGGGGAGGGGTCACGAGGGGGGGCTGGTTTCATTCATTCAGCAACTCTGGGGGGGCAGGGGGGTGGCTTACTGTTTTTCGCAGGGCTGGGGGAGGAGGGGCAGGAGAGTGTGGGGTGGTTAGTTTAAGAGAACTTTTCTCATACGGTTGTTTTTTGGGAGAAGGGGGAGGTTCACACACAAATACATACACTAAATTTGCACGATCTCGGGAACGCACCAAAATAGCCCTTCCCAGACCACAAAACAAATTTGAAAGTGCAAATTTGGTTAGGGACTGCCCTATTTGGATACATAACGCGCACAGACACCAACAATTTTAATTTCCCAGGTCTTGGGAGGGGGCAGGAGGGTGGGGGGTTATTATTTGATTTAAAGGGTTGGGATTGGGGTTTTTTTTGGGGGGTGGGGGGTTCCCACAGAAATAGAAAGACAAAGGTTTTCTGATCTGAAGGGTAGGCAGTAGGCGGGGGGAGGTGACAGTGAGGGGAGGGAGAATGAGGGGGGAGGTGAGTGTCAGGGGACAGAGTTGGAGTGGGGACAGGGGAGGGAAGGGGGGGGGGGGGAGTGACCAAGGGGGAGGAGGATGAGTGACTGAGGTAAATGAGCAAGGGGAAGGGGGAGGGAGGGTAAAGAATCTGACTCAGCCACTGCAACGCGTGGCCGGGTACCGCTAGTATTTTATATTTCTTGATTTTATTTGGTGTTTTAGGAAGAATGATGGTGATTCTTTTTTCATTGTTGCACTGCATGATACAGTTAGGCTTGTTGCAGTTTCCAGTTTACTTTTTGTCTGCAAGTTTTTTATTTCTACTGTATGGACTCTTTTTTTTTTGTTCTATAATTGATGTGGGGGGGGGTCTGTCTGTGTTCTGCTTGTTGAATATTCTGCTAGCACTGGGGTGGTCAACTGGTGTTTCGTGAGTTTTTTGCACTGGCCGTGGCATCGGTGAGTCTTCTGGAAAGTGTGGGTGCCAAGAAGGGGTGGGAATGGGAAAGGGAAAGGGATCGGGCTGCTGCAGACTGTGGAAGGGCTGGTAGCAAGCACTGGGGCGGGGGAAGCACTCACAGAATGAGCACATGAGTAACAGCACATCATCAGAGTGTGTTTGGGAGTATCTTTGTGTCTGAGAGTGTGTGTCTTTGTTTCTGTGTCTGAGAGTGTGTGCGAGAGTGCCTCTATGAGTGCGTGCGCATCTGTGTGTGAGTGCGTGTGCATGTTTATGCGGGGCAGGGGGGGGGGGTCATAATTTTGAATATCTAACTCAGAAGCAGAAAAAGCTGGGCCTGGCTCTAAAAGTAGTGTAGGCTACTGTACATTTGATATCTTGGGGGGTAGTATGTATAATCCCTCTCTAAAGCATGATAGTGTTTCCAGGTATCAACCAAATTCAGAGTCACAAGTAGATTTTGTATCTCTCAGGAGAACCCCTTTCCCAATTTGGAGTCAAGTGTCCTGTGAGGCTCTGGACATACATTCCAGTCACCACCCATGCAGAAGGTCTGTGATCCCCATAGTGCCAAGGTGTCTGTGAGCTGCTTATAAAACTCAAGCTGGTCTGTGTTAGGACCATAAATATTTACTAATGTTAAGGACTCTTTAAACAGAGAGCACTCCCCTCCAGGTCACTCATAGATCTCAAGGCAAGCTCTTGTGTATGAGAGTGCAAACACCTCTACATTTTGAACTGTATGATGAGTAGTACATTTGCCCAACCTACCCAGTCCGAAATTTTTCATGTTCTGTTTTGGTTAGATGCATCCCTTGGAGAAGCACGATATCAGCTTTTTGTCTGTGGGCAAACTGGAGCATGCATTTTCTTTTAATTGATGATGAAATGCTCTGGACATTCAGCGAAATATACTTAATCTGAGAACTCTTGCTTACATTTGAGAAGACATCAGATACAGTAAGACATTCAACTGCAAAACTCTAAGAAAAGACATTGATGCTATAACTCCTCCCCTCATTGGGCCTCTTAGTGCCAATAAATGAATTATTCCAACTATATATAGCAATCTGATAAAATTACTGTATGCTTTTTTTCTCCTCTCCCCCTATTTCAAGGATTTGACATATTAGTATAACCCCCAAAAATTCTTCCCCCCCCCCCCCAACAGCAAAAATCAACCAATTAAAGTTCCCACCCCAAATTCCCCAGAGCCTCTATAGGCCTCACATCTCCCCAGTGGGAATAACCTTGGGACCAGCAGGGTGGACCTCTCACATGCCCTGTATTCACAGCTTCTCTTCCACCTACTTCTCTACTATCAACAACAGAAATATTTTCTTTGTGAAGCGCTCAATAACTTCCCAGTAAACAAAAACTGCATGTAGTGTTTGGCATAATGAGAGAGGCTGGACCATCAAGTGGTACAATGATCATGGGACTCCACAAGGATGTAACCAAAATGATAGTCATCACTAGCAACATTCTGCCAACATGTTTGGTGCTGAACCAAAACCTTTTCACCAATATATTGCCAAACTACCCAGGCAAGATTCAACATGAAGAGTAGAACTTGAAGCCCCTGAAGAACCACATGGAGCAAGGGGACTAAGATGATCTGTGCACAAGTCTCAGCACTATTAGTCTCAAGACAGTTGCAAACCTGCTATTGTCGAGCTGATCTGTTATTGCCAAGCTGTGCCAAATCTGCTACTTCCGAATTTGTTCGCTGTACTCCATGATTTTTCCCTCAGGCAAGCTAAAAGGAATAATACAACAAAACACAAATAACGTGAACCTTCCTCCTCATTTCTTAACTTATCTGCCTGATAGAAAGGATGCCAGCCGTGTCTCTTGCCAAGCATATGTTCGCTGCTGAGAAGATGGCGATTTTTATGGACTCTGCCTCCACAACCACATGGTCTTGCCACAATTGTTCGAGCTGCTTTTCAGCCACCTTAAATTTGTTCATTTTCTGAAGCTCATTTTTAATTGTGGCAAACTCCTGCCTCTTCTTTTGGAGTTCCACGAAGAAGTTGGGGAAGATTATGATTTTATTCTCAGCGAAGCTGAGGCCTCCAGCTTCATGCAATGCATTTAAGATTTTGCTTTTATCCTCAAAATGGCGCAGTTTACTAATCACTGCCCTGGGATGCGTGTGGGGACCAGCAGCATCCTGCCCTGCTCAGAGCATCACTGGAAGTTCCATGTTTTAGTGTTATTTGAAAGAGTAAATAACCATCCTTTATTTAACTGTTTGACCCCACTCAGGATTTTATAAACGTCTATCATGACCCCTCTCAGCCATCTCTTTTCCAAGCTGAAGAGCCCTATCCTGTATAGCCTCATCATAAGTGAGATGGTCCTTTCCCTTTATCATTTTTGTTGGTCTTCTCTGCACCTTTTCTAGTTCTGTGGTTTTTTTTTTAGATGGGATGATAGAAGTGTACATAATACTTAAGGTGCAATCACATCATTACTCAAAACAGAGGCAATATGATATTATTGGTCTTATTCTTCATTTCTTTTCAGATCATTCCTATCATTCTGTTTGTTTTGTTGATCGATGACAAACCTTGAGCTGAGAATTTCACTGTATTGTCTATAAGGGCTCCAAGATCCTTTTCTTGGATGGTGATTCCCAATATGAAATCCAGTATTGTGTAGCTATAACTGGGATTATTCTTCCCTATGTGAGGCAGTGCCCTAGTGTTCCCCTATTTACCTGTGCAGGACCAGGCTAGATGAGGAGAGTGTGCTCTATGGGCGGGATCCTGCGGGGCAGGTGAGGTTCAGAGGGTGTAACCAGAGACTGCAGAATAAGACCTGGGATCCAGGTGGGGATAACCAGACCAGGCCTGAGATCTTTAGTAGGAAGACAGCTTCTGTATGAAATACTGTCCAAACCTTGAGCTGAGTCGAAGCAACACATTGGGGCTGATGCAAAAAAAAAGCACGGAAAGCAGGCGCTGAAAAGTCAGCGCCCGCATTCTTAACGCCCGCATGGTTTATCGGCGTCGGTTTTCATAACGCAGCCAGACGGTTATGAAAATCGATGCCGAGCATATCAACGTTGGTCTTCAATGCGGCCGACTGAGGGTTTTTTTTTTTTAACTTTTAAAAGAAGTACAGAAAAGCAGTTTTTTCTGCTTTTCTGTACTTCTTTTCAATGCGCTCAGCTATTAATGCCTGCTCCAGGCAGGCATTAATAGCTGAGCGATAAATGTGCATCTGAGATGCCCATATATTTTTTGGCATTGGAGTGAATAAGTAATAGCCTCATTCACATGCATTTGCATGCTATCCCATTCACTCACGCGTTAAATAGGCGCTAATCCCCTATTGCATTAGGGGGTGGATTAGCACCTATTTAACCTGGGTCTGACTGCAGGTTATACAGTGCGCTCAGCTGAGTTCACTGTATTGCATCGGCCCCATTGTAAGTAGAGTGTATACTGTCTGAGAAGACAGTCTATGGTTGTGCATGTGCGAAGTTATAATAAAGTGTTCTGTTTTAAGAAGGCTGGAGTCAGTCTAGTTTGTCTTCAGGCCTGTGGGAATCACTGCTCATTCCCACATATGGTGTCATGCATGAGATTTTTTTTTAAGCTGTGCACAGAAAAACCTCAGCCTCCAAGAAAGTGTCTGTGTGTAGTGTAGAGAGTTGTGAAGAGGACATGTGGTTCTAAAACTAAGTACAGAGCACAGGAAGTGCAGGAGTGCACTGTGATTTGTGAAAGGGTATAGCAGAAGCTGCACTGACGACGGTCGCTCCCTGTGACATAGTGAGGGCAAAGGCGATCGGCGCCATTTTGAAACCTCCAGCACCGGCACCGAGGGTATGATTGAAGGGATGGCTCCCAGACCCCCCGCTAGACCACCAGGTACATATAAAAGGTTTTTGGGGAGGTCGGAAGGGTGGGAGAAGCAAAGGGATAATTTGTAAAGGGTCGGGGTGGGTTTTTTTTATCGGGCCATCGGCACCATTTTTATCAGTGGTAGCCAAAATGGCGCCGATGGCCCGAGAGCGGGAGATCGCGCCGGGACCCCCCCTCCCCCCACTGGACCACCAGGTAACTTAACATTTGGGGGGGGTTCGGGAGGGTGGGGAAGGGTAAAGAATTGGTTTTAAAGGGTCGGGGTGGGTTTAGGGGTTGTTTTGGTGTGCCGGTTTTCCCGCCCTCCCCCAAATAATTCCCGTGCCCTATTTAACGATACAATACAAATGCCCCTGACGATAAATTGGGGGCATTTGTATTGTATCGTGCACTCTAACGATTTAGAACGATTCTAAAATTATCTGACGATAATTTTAATTGTTCAAAAACGATTCACATCCCTACTCTGCAGTACTAGGTGTGCAACCAGAAAGAAAACCTGG
The DNA here is from genome assembly GCF_901001135.1 of Rhinatrema bivittatum. Lineage (NCBI taxonomy): Eukaryota > Metazoa > Chordata > Amphibia > Gymnophiona > Rhinatrematidae > Rhinatrema > Rhinatrema bivittatum. Next base: position 250,175,549 of record NC_042619.1, read on the forward strand.
AATGGATTAGCCAGGGTATGGCAGCATCAGAATGCAGCAATCAGAGATTATGATGGAGGCCTTGATCCAGACTCTCCAGGAGGGAGATAAAAGATTACAAGAAGCCCTGGCAAGGAGTCAGCAGATCTGGGCCATCATCAACTTCTATGTGGAGTGGGACCTTGACGCCTTGTCAAGAAGTTGTAACGCAGAGGGCCCAGGAGGAGGCAGTACAGAATGGCAGTAGCTGGCGCTCAACTACAAGAAGTTTCAACAGAGATAACCCAGTGGGAGGAGGACCAGAAGCAAATTGCCAAAGAGAATGAGTGAGCTTAGAGAAACTTCTAGCCTGCTGGAAGCAAGGCCGGAGATAGGCGCTACAGGGGATCCTGGTTAAGATCCTGTAGGGTGCCCAAACCCTACTGGGAGACCAGAAATAACTCCTGTGAGAAACTCAGAGAAGGGGGCTGTGAAGAACCCTGAGAGAGGGGTCACAGAGAGCCTTGAGGGGAGCAACACAGACAGCCCAGGAGGAGGCAGTAGTGAGGAGTTGGAAGTTTGGCACTACAGGTGGTTCAGATGAAGACCCCGTAGAGTGCCCAAACACTGCTGGGAGTCTGGAGATAACTCCTGCGAGAAACCCAGAGGGAGAGGGCATGGAGAGGAAAGCGAGAGATGCCATGGCAAGCCCAGAGGGTGGCGCTGTGGAGATCCAGCAAATAAGGCTGCTGAGGAGCAAACGACCGGCGTGGGCAAGTGGCAGAGTATACAGATGAGGAAACCGTGGAGAGCCCAGAGGGAGGCGCTGCAGAGAACCTGGAGGAAGAGTCCACGAAGAGCCCAAAGGGAGGCGCTGTGGCGACTCCAGCAACTGAGGATACAGAGAAATCAGCACTGGTGGTTCCCCAGTCGGTCCTTATAGCTCCATCGGAGTGGAATTCGAACCTGGAACCAGCAAAGGACTTAATTAAAGGACTGGGGATGTACACTGCGTGAACAGCACATGGGGTGGTGCTTGTGATGCAGTCAAGGGTAACCCTAAGAGAAAGGGACTGGGAGATCTTGGACTCTCCTGGATGGGATCCAGGAGGAAATAGGGACGCTTGGCCCTGTGGGTCCAAGCCGAGGGGAGGGGTATTTGAGGCTGTGCCCTAGTTTTCCCCTATTTACCTGTGCAGTACCAGGCTAGTACCTGGTCTACCTTAAATCCACTGAGGAGAGTTTGCTCTATGGGCGGGATCCTGCGGGGCAGATGAGGTTCAGAGGGTGTAAACAGAGACTAAGGAATAAGAGCTGGGATCCAGGTGGGAATAACCAGATCAGGCCTGAGGTCTCTGGGAGGAAGACAGCTCCTGTATGCAATACTATCCAAACCTTGAGCTGAGACGAAGCAACACACTGTAAGTAAAGAGTGTAGATTGTCTGAGGAGAAGACAGTCTATGGTTGTGCATGTGTGAAGTTATAATAAAGAGTTACTGTTTTAAGAAGGCTGGAGTCAGTCTAGTTTGTTTCCAGGCCTGTGGGAATCACCGCCTGTTCCCACAATCACTTTGCACTTTTCCACATTAAATTTCATTTGCCATTCAGATGCCCAGTCTCCTTGTCTCACAAGGTCCTTCTACAGTTCCTCGCAATCTTCTGCTGGTTTAACAACTTTGAATAATTTGGTGTCATCTGCAAATATCACCTCATTCCTTCCCTTTTCCTGGTCAATTATGAATACATTAAATAGCATAGATCTTTGTACTAATTCCTGTGGTACTGCACTAATGACCTTTCTCGATTTGGAAAACTGACCATTTAGTCCTATCCTGTTTCCAGTCTTTTAACTATTATTTATTAATACACAATAGCACATTGCTTCCTATGAATGATTTTATAATTTCCTGAGGAGTCTCATGGGGGACCTTGTCATATACCTTCTGAAAATCCAAATATACTTTATCAATCTGCTCACCTTTATCTACATGTTTATTCACACCTTCAAAAAAATCTAATAGATTTGTAAGGCAAAGACATGCATTTGCTAAACCCATATTGACTCTTCCCCATTAAGCCATGTCTGTCTATATGGTCAGTAATTGTGTTTTTAAGAATAGCTTCTACTGTTTTACCTGGCAATGACATCAGGCTCACCAGTCTATTGTCTTCTGAATCAAGCTGGAGCCCTTTTTAAAAACTGGTGTTACATTGGCCACCCTCTAGTCTTCAGGTATTAAGGCTGTTTTATGTTCAATTTTGTTTATTATTATCAAAAATATCATGGCGATATTAAGTCAGAGGTCCCGAAGAGTAAAAAAAGTTAAAAAAAAAAAAATTTGAATTCGGCCCGCGGCTGTCGGGCTGAAAACCGGACGCTCAATTTTGCCGGTGTCCGGTTTCCGAGCCTGTGGCTGTCAGCGGGCTCGAGAACCGACGCTGGCAAAAATGAGCGTCGGCTGTCAAACCCGCTGACAGCTGCCACTCCTGTCAAAAAAGAGGCGCTAGGGACGATTTTACCGCCGGGCCTAATTTAAATACTGAATCGCGCGCACCAGCGAGTGGCCGGTGCGCGCGCCGGGAGAGCGGACGTTTTCCCACTCTCCCGCGGACTTTACTGTATCGGCCTGTTTGTCAGGAAAAATGACAATGAATATAGCAGACCCAATCACAGCATTAATAATTATTTAGAACTGTACTACGTGTTTGGGGTGGCAAAGAAGATATACAAGGCATCCATATATCTAATATTTTCTTTTTCTCTTTAAGTGATTCCCATCTTGCCAGAGAGTAACTCCATTTAGGCTATTTTAAATGATAGGTTACAGATTATTAGGAACAGGTTTACAATTTCATATTTGAGCTACTTTAGGACTCTGGGATAGATACCATCTGGTCTTGGTGATTTGTTTCTCTTTAGTTTGTCAATTTTATATACTATATCTTCTATTATCGCAGAGATTTGCTTTAGTTGCTCAGAATTATCACCATCAAAGAATGTTTCTGGAGTGGGTACCTTCCCAAAACAAGCCTTAGTAAAGTCGAGACAAATAACTTATTCAGTTTTTCTACTATTTTCTTGTCCTCCCTAAGCACCTTTTTTATCATTTGGTCATCTAGCAGCCCGACTGACTCTCACTCTCGGATGTTCCGATTGATGTGTGTGTCTGTTCCAGGGGATTGCAGACCAACCCTATTCTTATTTACAAACCTCAATCCAATCGACCCTCTATGTGCTATTTTTTTTTTCCAGTTATTGTGCGAATTCCCACACCCACCTCCCAAATCCCAGACCTCTGCCTTTCTACTCATTCCACCAGACACTGCCAGTTGCATGATTTACAAGATTTATCAGGATGAAATATATTTTGACTCATTCCCTTTCATTTTTAATTGAATCCTCAAGAGACCTGAGCAGACCTACCACAAAGCCTCAATGCATTCCTTCTGCTCTTAGTTCAGTATGTATTTTCATTGGACAATTTGGAAGAAAAACTGTATTGGCCTCTAATACAGTAATTGCAGTGCTCATTTTTTTTCCAAGATGTTTTGCTTCATTGAACATGGTCCTCCTATCCACAGGGATTTCTGGAAAGGTTTTATAGTTATTCCTGCCCTATTCTATCTGCAGATAGTAGTAAAATCAATCTACCATTTGGTCCATTTGCTAGGGAATTTTCTCCCTAGTTTACAGGATAATATAGGGAATTACAGAGACAAACCATGATTGGGCTTTGTCCAAAAGAAATATGTATTGTAAGTCATAGTCTGGGTCACAAGACCACCTTTAAGTGACAGGGGAGATTTTAAAAGGAGGGTGTGCCCACACCATTCCCAATTTAACAGTTTGTCCACCAGTTCTCCCAGTTAACAGCTAGGTCACCCAACATCCCTCCCCCCCCCCCCCCCGATTGATAGCCTATACCCCCCTAGTTACCCCAGACCCTTTAAACCCCTCAGAAATGGCTCAATTCTTTTATTTTATAACTTATTTTATGAAAGTAATTGTATAACTTACACATTGTCCATAGCAGAAGTAAAGTTGCATGGCAGGGGATCTCGGTGTGTGCTAGGACACACAAATATTTATACGCAATCTCTTGGCCAGGCCCCGAAATGCCGTGTCCTGCCCAGACCACGCGCATGCCTCACCCCTCTTTGGAAACTTTTGAGATTTGTGTGCCGTGGGATTTACACATGTATATGGGTGCCTTTTAAAATACGGTCAGTGCACGTGAGCCCTACTTCTCACATCCCCTAATTCTGGTGCGCACTGGGCTTTTAAAATTCACTAAAAAGAGTATTGTTTCAGGGCAACAAAGTAGTCATTTCTCTCACTGGTGGCAGTGTAAGGAGATCTTTTGCAGTACCACAATTTTTCTGTTTTTCAGACTATTGTTTTTCGCTGGCAAACAAGATTACAGCATTTTCTGTAGAATTTCAGCCCCCAAAATTATCTCTACTGTTCTCTTAGCACACATAACATTCATATCTTCCTCTTCTTTCTCTGTGCAGAGCAACATCATTTATTTATTTTTAAGGATTTGATATTACACCTTTTCCTAAAGGTAAACTCAAGTTCAACACTCTTAGGAACTAAGATTACTACCCCCATTTTATTATTTACATTTTACATTTGCTGTCAACCAAGGCATTTGAAAGCTTTCAAAATACCTTAGAGAAATAAAATAGAGAATAAACATTTGTATTATTTTTGCTTTGTACTCTGATACCTCTTTAATGAAGTATAGGATGTGTAGCCTAGGCTTTGCCCATGATCAACGTTCTTCCAGTAGCAGACTGGGAATGCATGCCCCAAAACCTGGGTAAACTCAGCAGTAAGAATCTTAGAATTCGGTAGTACGTGAGCATCTGCCTGTATGCTGCATTTCTCCCTGGGCTCAATCCTCTCAAATTCATTCAGGTGCCTGGAGAGTGACTAGTGAGAAAAAAAAAATACAAATAAAGCAATTGTTATAACAACAAGTATTTGGGAGATATTCAACAACAAAAGCAAATGTTTGTCACAACCTGAAAAAAAAATTAAAATATACAGGAGGAAAAGCCACACTAGATTCTCCTTTAATGCTCTCTACTCTGCCAACAGACATGCCCAAAAATACCTATTCACTCAAATACATACTGGGAGCCCTCAGACCCAAATATATTTACTCCTGCTTGAGGCTGGTATAAGGCTAAGCCAGAGCAGAGCTGCAGCTGCATAGTCTCATTACTTCCTATGGGAGTGATTCTGACAAATATATTTTCCGCTTAGGAAAAATCAGAAAAGCTTAGCTACAACAAACCCTTTCTTTTACTCTGTAAGAAAAAACACACATGGAAAAAAAAACCCTAAAGAATCCTCCCCTATTTTTAAAGGCTCCCTAAAGGTTTCCATGAAACAACACTTTAGGGGGCTAACTTTGGAACAGGCCGCATAAGAAAGTTAGCAAACACACACATAAGTTTCAAAGTGAACTTACATACTGATGTTCACTTTTAAAATTATCCCACCAAAACTACCGGCACACAAGTACATCTGCTAATTTGTGCACAAGATGTTATGGAGTCTCAATTTAGTGGACCCTTGGGCCAACCTGCAGAAGACTGGGAAAGATGTTCAATGTCTCTAGTATGTGGCAGGCCGGGAGGCAGATGTTCAGGCAGGATGTAGAGGTGCTCTTCACCCTGGAAGCTGGTACTCCCCCGGGAGGAGCCCGTAGGAGCCCAGCCACTGGGACTTAGGCGGCTTCACCCTTGGAAGCCGAAGCCCCCCCGGGAGGAGCCCGTAGGGGCCCAGCCGCTGGGACTTAGGCGGGTTGTTGATCAGGACTGAGAACTGGAACCAGACTAGAACAGTAGACAGGTACTGTAACGGGACTCGGGTACTGGAACCAGGCAGGAACTGTAGCAAGACTCGGGTACTGGAACCAGGGAGGAACTGTAGCAAAACTCGGGTACTGGAACCAGGCAGGAACTTTAGCAAGACGTGGGTACTGGAACCAGGCAGGATCTGTAGCAGGCAAGCAGGAACCAAGCAGGTACTGTAGCAGGCAAGCAGGAACGGAGCGAGTACCAAGGCAGCTCACTCCCGGGCACGACGCAACAGGGAACCAGGAAGTAAACCCGTTGCAAGGCAAAGACTGAGTGTCCGCGGCCGGCTTATCAAGGCTGCGGCGTCTGACGTCAGGAACTGGGCGGAGTCACCACTGGCGGGAAAAGGCCTAGAAAAGCGCCCAAGTGACGCACATGCGCGCCTAGCAGCAGGGCATCCATGGGAAGCTTCCCGGTGGCGTGGCCCCCGCGGGGACGCCACCGAACAGGCCACAAACCAGGCCTCCAGAAGCAGGAACAGGTCCAGGACCACGGAGGTAAGGGTCTGATCGCGGCGCTCGTGGCCAGACCCGCAACAGTACCTCCCCTCTTACACCCCCTCTTAGCCTGTCCGGGTTTACTTGGGTGGTCCAGATGGAACTGCCGTAATAAGTCCTTGTCGAGGATGTTACGGGCGGGTTCCCAAGAATTATCCTCGGGTCCGCAACCCTCCCAGACAAGCAAGTACTCCCAGCGTTGTTGATGGAACCGGACATCCAAGATCTCACATACTTGATATGTAACATCGTCCAGTACTGAAGGATCCGATGGTTCAGGAGCCCGGGAGTGTATCTGGATAAAACAAGCTGCTTCAGCAATGACACATGGAACACGTCATGTATGCACATGGAAGAGGGTAGGCGTAATCGGTATGAGACTGCTCCCACTCGTTCGGCGTCACGAAAAGGCCCACAGAATCTCGGAGCTTGTCTTCGAGACGGAATTCGTAGCTGTAGATTTTTAGTACTAAGCCAGACGCGGTCTCCTGGGAGGAAGATAGGCGCTGGCTGACGATGCCTATCCGCCCATTTCTTGGCGGACTGGGCGGCTTTACGGATCTTTCCCTGGATAGAAGTCCATAAGGAAAGAAGCTGGTGGGCTGAAAGTTGCACTGCCGGGAGTGCACTAGGTTCAGGCGAAGGCAAGGGCGGTCGAAGTTGCTTCCCATAGACAACAAGGAAAGGCGAACTTCCAGTAGCAGCATGCGTGTGATTATTATACGAGAACTCCGCCCACGGGAGTAGCTTGGCCCAATTATCTTGTCGTTCATTCATGAACGATCGCAGAAAAGTCTTTAAGGTTCGGTTAGTCCATTCCGTTTGACCATTACTCTGGGGATGGAACGCAGACGAAAGACTAAGTTGCACACTGAAGCATTTGCAAAGTGCTTTCCAATATCGAGCAGTAAACTGTGGTCCTCGATCGGAGACTATATCCTGTGGAAAGCCGTGAAGTCTAAAGATATGCTGAGCGAAGAGGTTGGCTAGGTCAGGTGCAGAAGGCAACTTTGGCACGGGGACAAAGTGTGCCATCTTGGAGAATCGGTCTAAGGTCACCCAAATGACCGAATTACCTCCTGAGACGGGAAGGTCCACGACAAAGTTGATGAAGATGTGTGTCCAAGGCTCCACCGGAATGGTTAATGGTTGCAACAGACCCCTGGGCCTCCCGCAGAGCGGCCTTTGAACGGCACAGGTAGGGCAAGAGCCCTCAAAGGCTTGGACGTCCTGTCTCACTGTCGGCCACCAGTAGAATCGGTTCAACAAGTCTAAGGTCCCTTTATAGCCAGCATGGCCCCCAGTGAGGGAGTCATGGGCCCAAGTGAGAACTGCTCTCCGGGAGCGACGTGGAACGACGGTCTTCCCTTGGGAGGACACCAAGGTTGCTGCAAGGCTCACTTTCACAAGATCCAGAATGTACTGGGGAGTGTCAGGAGTCTCTTCGACCTCAGAGGAGCATGAGCGCACGTCGGCTCGAACATTCTTAGAGCCGGATCAGTAGCCTAAAGTAAAGTCGAGCCAATCAAAAAACAGCGACCACGGGGCTTGCCTTGGGTTCAGGCATTGGGCTTGCTTCAAGAATGCTAAGTTTTTGTGGTCGGTGTAAATCGTAACCGGATGGTTGGCTCCCTCCAACCACTGCCTCCATTCCTCCAGGGCAAGTTTCATGGCTAGCTACTCTTTATCACCAACACAGTAGTTGCTCTCTGCCGGCGAGAATTTCTTCGAGAAATATGAACAGGGTAACAATTGTCCAGAATCAGAGTGCTGGCTCAGCACGGCCCCCACGGCCACATTGGAGGCATCGACTTCCACCACAAAGGGCCTGCTGGGGTCCGGATGACGAAGGCAGGTGTCTAACAAGAATGCTTCCTTGAGGTTCAGAAGGTCCCGTAACACCTCATTCATAAGGTGCTGGAACACCACCGGAGCATTACATAAGCCGAAAGGCATCACGAGATACTCGTAATGCCCGTCTCTGGTATTAAAAGCGGTTTTCCACTCGTCTCCGGGACGGATTCTGACTAAGTTGTAAGCACCTCGTAAGTCCAACTTAGTGAAAATCTTCGCTCCCTGGAGTCTATCGAGGAGCTCCAGGATTAGTGGGAGTGGGTAACGATCCCGCTTGGTAATGGAATTTAGGCCTCGATAGTCTATACACGGTCTCAGCGAGCCGTCCTTCTTGCTGACAAAGAAGAAGCCTGCCCCCACAGGCGACTTGGACGGGCGAATAAACCCCTTAGCCAGATTCTCTGAAATATACTCGGACATGGTCCGGGTTTCAGGTAATGATAAGGGATACACCCTTCCTCGGGGGGGCATAGTTCCAGGTAACAGGTCTATAGCGCAGTCATACGGACGATGCTGTGGAAGGATCTCTGCCTTGGTCTTGGAAAAAACGTCCGTGAAGTCCTCATAAGGTGCAGGAGGACCTAGGGCAGAGTGCATCAAGGGGATTGCGGGAGCCCTAGGCACTTTCATACAGTTAGCTAGGCAGAAAGGGCTCCACTTGACAATCTGTAGAGTATCCCACTGAATCGTGGGTGAGTGCTTCTGTAACCACGGCAACCCTAGCACCACAGGGTGGACAGCCTTATCCAACACTAGGAAGGCTATCTCCTCCGAATGGATCGCCCCGGTGGGGACAGTAAAGGGTGCCGTGGACATCAGGACAGGTCCTGGAAGGAGCGTCCCCTGGATGGAGGTAATTTGTAACGGGACCTCCCGTCTATGCGTAAGAATTCGCAACTGGGAGACTAAGTCCTCCGGCTCCAGAATCCAGGAACGCAATCGTCTCAATGGACCCTCCAGGGTATTCCAGGGTAACAGGCACGGTACATTGAGCCTAGGAGGATCTCCTCTCGACCTCCTAGGCTTTGGTGTTTTCCGCATGCTCCTGGCAGCATGCCAAGACGTAGCCCTTCTGGCCACAATACAAACACAACTTCAATGAGTGGCAACGTTGCCTCTCTTCAGCAGAGAGCGGGGCCCATCCCAGCTGCATGGGTTCGCAGGTGGGAGCATCTGGACGAGAAGTCTTAGGAGAAGACGCGGGTCTCGCCGACACAGAAGCAGGAGTGTGGCGAGAGGAGTGCTGCTCCTTGGCCTGTTGTTGTAGGCGGCGGTCAATGCGGGCAGCCATCTCTATCAAGGCATTGAAGTCCTCCGGCAGATCTCTGGCAGCAGTCTCTTCCTTTATGCGTCCGGAGAGGCCCTCCAAGAAGATGGCCTTAAGACTACCATCCTGCCAACCTATTTCTTGGGCCAAAGTCCGGCATGCCATAGCATAATCTGCCAAGGAGCGAGCCCCCTGACAGAGTTGCAGCAGATCAGATGTAGCCATAGCTACTCGGGCGGGCTCATCAAAGGCCTGTCTGAAGTTCGAGATGAACTGTTGTAGGTTTGTTAGCGAGGGATCATTGTTTTCCCAAAGGGGAGAAGCCCATATTAAGGCTTTCTCATCAAGCAGGGACAGGATATACACCACTTTCACCGCATCCGAGGGGAACTGCTGGGGCAACAGAGAGAACCGTATAAAACATTGGTTCAGAAAGCCATGGCAGGTCCTTAAATCACCAGCGTAACAAGAGGGTGCCGGTAGCTGAGTCACTGAAGAGTCTTGACCCTCGGGGGCTGGTTCTGGGGCAGATGAGGCCCTGGCATCCAACGGGCCGATAACTCCCCTACCGAACCGGTAAGGACCTTGAGGTACTGTTGTTGATACTGCAGCTGCTGGGCCAACTCTGGCAGGTCCAAGGGGACAGGTGCATCCACCGAGTTCATGGCCTTGCAATCTGTTATGGAGTCTCAATTTAGTGGACCCTTGGGCCGACCTGCAGGAGACTGGGAAAGATGTTCAATGTCTCTAGTATGTGGCAGGCCGGGAGGCAGATGTTCAGGCAGGATGTAGAGGTGCTCTTCACCCTGGAAGCTGGTACTCCCCCGGGAGGAGCCCGTAGGAGCCCAGCCGCTGGGACTTAGGCAGCTTCACCCTTGGAAGCCGAAGCTCCCCCGGGAGGAGCCCGAAGGGGCCCGGCCGCTGGGACTTAGGCGGGTTGTTGATCAGAACTGAGAACTGGAACCAGACTAGAACAGTAGACAGGTACTGTAACGGGACTCGGGTACTGGAACCAGGCAGGCAGGAACTGTAGCAAGACTCGGGTACTGGAACCAGGCAGGAACTGTAGCAAAACTCGGGTACTGGAACCAGGCAGGAACTGTAGCAAGACTTGGGTACTAGAACCAGGCAGGATCTGTAGCAGGCAAGCAGGAACCAAGCAGGTACTGTAGCAGGCAAGCAGGAACGGAGCGAGTACCAAGGCAGCTCACTCGGGGGCACGACGCAACAGGGAACCAGGAGGTAAACCCGTTGCAAGGCAAAGACTGAGTGTCTGCGGCCGGCTTATCAAGGCCGCAGCGTCTGACGTCAGGAACTGGGCGGAGTCACCACTGGCGGGAAACGGCCTAGAAAAGCATCCAAGTGACGCGCGCGCGCCTAGCAGCAGGGCGTCCATGGGAAGCTTTCAGGTGGTGCGGCCCCCGCGGGGACGCCACCGAACAGGCCGCAAACCAGGCCTCCAGAAGCGGGAACAGGTCCAGGAGCACGGAGGTAAGGGTCTGGTCGCGGCACTCGCGGCCAGAACCGCAACACAAGAAACTCTCCAGGAATTAACTTTTGAAAATCAAAAGTAAGTGTATAAGTCCAAACGTCTTCCCAACTCCACCCCGGAGAAAACCTCCACTCAGTTTGGGTAAACTTATGCGCAGACAGGACATATAAGTACATGTTTATCCACATATCAGGTGGACAATTTTATAAGAAGCTATTTCTGCAAGCAAAGCACTGTTTTATCTGCGGAAATGCTTTTGAAAACTACTGTACCTAAGAGCAAGTGCCACTTTGCCATCAGGGATGGCAGCATTTGCCTTTAAAAACGGCTTTGGTCTACCCTCATGTATACTTTATACTATACTAGCTGTACCTGGCCACGCGTTGCAGTGGCAGAGCCACGTTAAGTGGAAAAGAAAGAAAAGAGAATGGGGATAACCGCCCCCTGCCCCCCCCCGAACATGGACGCAATAACATCCCCACGTTCCCCCCCCCCCCTGCAGGCCCGCCGATACCTGTCAAAAATGGTAGTCGGTGGAGCATGCGTTCGTTCCGGCATGGAAGTATTGGCGCCTGGCCCTAGGCAGCCAGCACTGAAACTGTCTCTGACGGCTGTTAGAACTTACTCTGTCAGCAGGGTGGAGCAATGGGAGCGGTCGTCTCGCTCAGTTAGTAAGGGCGAAGGTGCGCCGGTTGCCAGTCCAGAAAATGGCGTCAATGGGCCCTCGCCCTTACTATGTCACATGGGCTACTGCCGCCATTGGCGTTCCCGAGTGTCCTAGTAAGGGACAGAGCCGTCGGCGCCATTTTGATTGCTGGCAGCTGACGGCCGTAGTGTATGCGATGTATCACGGAGCGCTGTTGCCCCCCCCCGCTGGAGCAGCCCGAACTATTCTGCCGTTTTGCGTGCGTTCGGAGGGTGTGGGCAGTAAGTAGAAAAGTCATGTGCGTGGGGGGTGTGAGGAAGGTGTTTTTGTGTGATCTCGTAGGGTGTGGGAATTGCAAACATGTGGCATGTTAGTGGCCTCCCGGAGTAGCATACTGGAATTTTGTGGGTTTTTGTGTGTTTTGGGAGGGTGTGTGAAGTAAGTACAATTGGCATGTGTGTGGGGGGGGGGGGGGTGTGAGGAGGGTGGATTTGTGTCTGGTCGGAGGGTGTGTGAATCCCAAACATTGGTCACATGTGTGTGGGGTGTGAGCGTTTGTGCAAGGTGTAAGAGCTTGCGCTTACGTCCAGCAGATGTCGCTGTTTTGTGGAACCAAATTTTAAAACTTTTTTACCAGCCCCCGGTATGACATATATGTAATATAAGTATAGAAGAACCTTGCCGTATGTGAGGTGAAGCTTGTGTCCAAATTTGAAAGCAATCAGTTCAGCTGTGGCTGAGCCTGGGAAAGTTGAAAAAACAGAACAGAGCAGTAAAGGTTACAGTTTGTGTGTTGGGTTTTTTTAACCCCAAATGAACAGCACCAGCAAAGAATAGTTTAAATATGCAAGCACACCTTCCTGGCCCCCCCCCCCCCCACCCAACCTGGCAAAATAGAGCAACCCACGCTACAGCCCCCCTCTCGGGAGACGTGGAGAATGAGTGCCCCCCCCCCCCGTGAAAAACGCGCAGCGGAAAATAAGAACGGTCCCCCACTGTGCTCCTCCCCGGCTACCTGTGTAAACTGCCAGCCGGTGGCGAGGGTGTGTGCTAGGATTTGTTCCGCCGGCTGCCATGTTGCAAAACTTCACCGGTGAAAGGGATGCGTCAGGATTCGTGACCTAGTAAGGGCAAATGTCCGCTGAGGATATGGCGCCGACGGGCTCTTGCCCTTACTATGTCACATGGTGTACCGACGTCATTGTTGTCTCCGTATAGCATAGTAAGGGCAAGGTCCGCCGGCTCCATTTTGGTTGCTGGCATCCGACGGCCCTACTGAATGTGATATGTCCCGGACCGTTCCTGTGGTGCCGGCGGAGAAGCACGGACTTGTTTCAGGTGTAGTGTGTGATCGAAGTGTAGTGAGTGGGTGGGTGGAAGAGGGTACTTTAATTTAAATTCGGAGGGTGTGTGAAATGCGTTGCTTCCCAATGTAGCAGCCAGGAATCCGTGTTTTGGTGTGTTTTGGGAGGATGGGTGAAGTAAGTGACATTGGCAGGTGTGTGGGTGGGGGTGTGTGGTGTGATGAGTGTGGATTTCTGTGTGTTATGAGGGAGTGTGAATGAAAGACAATAGCCCTGTGTGGGGGTGGGGTGTGGTGTGTGAGTGTGTGAGAAAGGTGTAAGAGGTTGCGCTTGCGCTGACGGCCACCAGATGTCGCTGTTTTGTGTAAGCAATTTTTAAACTTGTATTACCTGTCACAGGTGTGACCTATATGTAATGTAAGTGTATAAGATCCTTCCCGTATGGGAAGTAAATATTGTGTGCAAATTTGAACGCATTCGGTTAAGCGGTTGGCGAGATTAGCGACGACATACAAACTATTTAACATTTTTATTTATATAGATAACATGCATATAATCTCTCCTATCCAATCAAAGCCTCATTTTCTTTTCAGTCACAATTATGGACACCTTCTTACACTAATTCTGTTGCATTTCACATATTTACTACTTGCATGCAAACACATTAACACATTCTCATATTTACTACTTACATGCAAACACATTATCAACCTCTCCTTAGCCCAAGGCCTAGTGCCAGACCAACTAAAGCTTGCCATCCTTAAACCCATCTTAAAAAAGCCCAACTTGTCCCCTACGGACCCAGCCAACTTCCGCCCAATAGCCAACCTGCCCATGATTGCTAAAATCATGGAAAAAATAGTTAACAAACAGTTATCGGAATACCTTGAGGAATATCATATTCTGTCACCCTCTCAACTTGGATTTCGGAAGACTTTAAGCACAGAAACCCTTCTTACATCCTTTGCGGACAACATCCTAATAAACATGGAAAAAGGTCAAACTTCCCTACTCGCGCTACTCGATCTTTCTGCCGCTTTCAATACGGTGGACCATGCAATTCTCTTAGATCGATTAACAGACATTGGCATCAAGGGATCTGCTCTCACCTGGTTCAGATCCTTCTTGTCCAACAGGCGCTTTAAAGTTAGGATTAACAATAAAGAATCCCCCGCTGTCCGTTCCAATCTGGGCGTTCCCCAGGGATTCTCCCTATCACCCACTCTCTTCAACATTTACCTTCTCCCGCTCTGCCACCTCCTTACAAAGCTAAATCTATCCCATTATCTGTACGCAGATGACGTCCAAATACTCATTCCAATCACAGAATCCTTACAAAAAACCCTAAACCACTGGAACTACTGCCTTCAAGCAATTAACCACCTGCTCTCCACTCTCAACCTGGTTTTGAACACCAACAAGACGGAGATTCTTATCATCTCTCAAGACAACCTCGCCACCAACCCTTCATTATCCTCCCCCTCACAATCAACCAATTTAACTATTAAACACTCTCCTTATGTCAGAGACTTAGGCGTCACTCTGGATAGCCAGCTTAACCTCAAGAAGTTCTTGAACAACACCACCAAGGAGTGCTTCTTCAAACTCCAAGTCCTCAGAAATCTAAAACCACTCCTTCACTTCCATGATTTTAGACTGGTACTTCAATCAGTCATCTTGTCGAAACTGGACTATTGCAATTCCCTTCTACTTGGTCTCCCAGCCAACTCACTAAAACCCCTTCAGATGGTTCAGAACTCCACAGCCAGGCTTCTCACCAACACCAAGAAAAGGGAACACATTACCGCTACTCTTCAGAACCTACATTGGCTGCCCATCAAATACAGGATCCTCTTCAAGGTACTCATGATTATTCATAAAGCTATTCACAACCTCACTACCCTCCACACATCCACTCAACTAAAACCACACACCTCTTCTAGACCAATCAGGAGTGCCTACAAAGACACCTTGTATGCCCCCCAAGCCAAAACTTCCCTCAGAAACGCGCCATATCGACAGCAGGACCTCATCAATGGAATGCGTAACCCCCGACCTCAGACGAGAATCTTGCCCTTCTGCTTTTAAAAAGAGGCTGAAAACATGGCTGTTTAGCCAAGCCTTTCAGAACACCTAATCTCCCTTCGCCTGTAACCGCACTCTCCCAAACGAACATTCCAGTCGGACTCCATAGTCCACTTCTCAGTTCTTCTGTTTGCTCTAGTTATCATCTCTTCTGTTTCAGAGATGATATGAAAGGTCTTCATTTCATTTTATTATAGTTTACTTTATGATATGTCAAGATGAGTTATATTATTATGATATGTTAAGATGAGTTTTTGACCTGTTTTCTACTGTTAACTGTCACCAATGTTCCTTGTACCACCCCTGAGCGATTGTTGATGTTACATTTTAAACCGATATGATTTGTATATTTTTACAGGAATGTCGGTATAGAAAAAATAAAAATAAATAAAATAAAATAAATAAATAAATTCTTATAGATATACCTTTCATCTTCTTTGTCACACAGCACACATCTATGGCCTAGTGGATCCCCATAACTACAGGGAGTTCAGAAGGAACAGACACTATTGTCATATAGTGGGGCTACATTAGCAAGCACAAATCAATCACACTGACAATTTATAGTACTTCTACATATAGTCAGTATTTGTCACAAAAGCTGTTGTATACATATTATTCAAACTCATAATTTTCTACTATACACAGCACTTTTGAACACATGGCATACAAAAAATTACAAAACAATTATTAAAAAATATACAATATTTCATTCCATGAATAATATTGTTTAAAATGAAATGCTTGTCTACATGTTCTTCTGTAGGGTCACTGCATGTGTTTTATATTTGTCCAAATTGTAGTGTGCCTTTTATGTGTTATATATTTCATGTTTCATGTGGTGGAAGTGTTACAGGCTGGTGATTGACTTTCTTTTCTAAGGCAAATGAAGACCCTTTTTCCTGTATTCATGTCTCTCCTGTTCTAATTTGCCCTATGAGGTTGTCAAGGCATCCTATTTTAAGAGGGATAGTGTGAAGATTGAAGTTTCAGATTAGTAAAAAATAAATAAATAAACAAGTCCTCTTTGTGAAAAGCTTGTTTCTCCTTGATGTACAATGTTGCTGATACAACAACGGGGAGAAAATATTTATTGTCATTTATTTGGGATTTCTGCATACATACATATGAGCTTTTTCTAACTCGCTTATAACATTCTCCTTAGCTTCCTTCTAATTATGATGGCATTCCACTAGGAATTAACAGTTTCTATTTTCTTCTATTTTTACTTTTCTCCCATTGTTTTCTATGGAGTTGAGCTACTTTTCAGCATACTTAAATGATGCATTGTGATGACTGAAGTGTGAGAAAGCATTTTTGGCTTCTTGTCTTTAAAGTGATATCACAGTGAGAAGATACTAACCAAACTTCCTATGCCAGAGAGCTACTGTACATACTGGGAAAGTAATAATGAGAGCTATGTATATATATTTTTTTTTGCATAAACATTTTTATTGGTGAACAACCGAAATAGTACAGATACAATAGCTCTTGTGATCTACAAATTGTTTTTCTCCATTTGTTTGTTTATCCTCCCTCCTGCACAGATCACATAATATATTCCACGGTCGTAGACATCCATATAAACGATGCAGCTTCGGAGATGTTGGGTCAATCCCGACTCATCTTTAAACTGTGTGTTCTTCAGGTCGCCAACATAGATAGGTATCCCAGGTCAAGTGGAATTTGCTCATAGATTGGTATTTTTCAGCAGTCAGTTTATTCATTGTACATACACTGTCGAGCCTCCTCTTAATCTGATAGAGATGTGAATCGTGTGATCGATCGTCTTAACGATCGATTTCGGCTGGGAGGGGGAGGGAATCGGATCGTCGCAGTTTGGGTTTTTTAAATATCGTGTAAATCATGTAAATCGTGTAAATCGAAAACCGGCACACTAAAACATCCCTAAAACCCACCCCGACCCTTTAAAATAAATCCCTCACCCTCCCGAACCCCCCCAAAATGCCTTAAATTACCTGGGGTCCAGAGGAAGGGTCCCGGTGTGATCTTTTACTCTCGGACCTCCGTGCGTTGTAGAAATGGCGCCGGTGCCATTTTGTTTTTTTGTCCCCCGACGTCAGGAGCGTAGGAGATCGCTCCCGGACCCCCGCTGGACCCCCAGGGACTTTTGGCCAGCTTGGGGGGGGCCTCCTGACCCCCACAAGACTTGCCAAAAGTCCAGCGGGGGTCCGGGAGCGATCTCCTACCGCGAATCGTTTTTCCGTACGGAAAAACGAGTCGACTGCAGGAGGTCGTTCCGGACCCCCAGGGACTTTTGGCCAGCTTGGGGGAGCCTCCTGACCCCCACAAGACTTGCCAAAAGTCCAGCGGGGGTCCGGAACGCGGTAGGAAATCGTTCCGGACCCCCGCTGGACTTTTGGCAAGTCTTGTGGGGGTCAGGAGGCCCCCCCAAGCTGGCCAAAAGTCCCTGGGGGTCCAGCGGGGGTCCGGGAGCGATCTCCTATGCTCCTGACGTCGGGGGACAAAAAAACAAAATGGCGCCAGCGCTACCTTTGACCTGTCATATGACAGGTCAAAGGTAGCGCCGACGTCATTTCTACAACGCACGGAGGTCCGAGAGTAAAAGATCACACCGGGACCCTTCCTCTGGACCCCAGGTAATTTAAGGCATTTTGGGGGGGTTCGGGAGGGTGGGGGATTTATTTTAAAGGGTCGGGTGGGTTTTAGGGTTGTTTTAGTGTGCCGGTTTTCCCGCCCTCCCCCTTCCCCTCCCCCTTCCCCCGATTTACGATTTTTTGACGATAAATCGGGGGAATTGCTATTCTATCGCGGCTCTAACGATTTTTGACGATTTAAAATATATCGGACGATATTTTAAATCGTCAAAAGATGATTCACATCCCTATAATCTGATGTAATGATGGACAGAGAGGTGATTTCCACATACGTGCAATTTCCAGCCTTGTTGCTATACAGACTTGTGTAACAAATGGATGAGGTTGTATCAATGATAATTATATCAACTACATTTAATAAAGCCTGTTCCTTCGTTAATTGAATTGGAGTCTTGAGTATTTGTGTAATCATGTCTTCAATCTGTTTCCATAAAACATTTATACAGTCACCCTCCCACCACATATGTAAGAACGTGTCTACTGAGTCACAGCCCCGCCAACATTTCCCATCAGAAGTCGGTATAAATTTCTGCAAGCAGTCTGGGGTTAAGTAAAGTACCACCTATACAGTTGCATATAACAATTTTCAACCAATAGAGAGGAGATTAAAACTTTAGTTATCTGCTCATATATACCAGACCATTCAGTATTAGAATATTCTCTAGGCAAATCTCTAGTCCATGCCCATATATGGGCAGGCCTCTTAGTGAAACTCGTCTTTAGTAATTTATAAATTTTTTATATCAGACCCTTAAACTGTATTGGGGTCAAGCAATAACCTTCAAATAAGGTTTTTCCCTAGCAAAGAGCTTCCCCAATGTGATTGTCCTTCCAAAAATGTCAAATTTGGTAGTATGTTAGATAATCTGAGGGCCCCAGTTGGTAAATTTGGGCTAAAGTTGTATATGGTGGAATATCATGCCCCCCCCCCCCCCCACCACCCCATAAATGTTCAAGTCAAAAGATGCCCTGTGCTTTCCAGGTGGGAAATGAACATTGTGATTGACAAAGTGGAAAAGAGCTGTTATGAAATAAATGAGTCAAGAAGTAGAAAGATTTGTTTCCTACTAATTTGCTTTTCCATTTGTGCCATATATTTATGTCTAGTAGTTGGTAACATATGGGGACAAGGTCTCCATGTCTTTATGTCTTGCCAAGGTATGGCCAGAAACGGCATCCCTGACATACAGTGGGCAGTGGGACATACATACAATAACTGATGCCATGTTATTAAAGGTTTCACCTGTGCCGCCATGTAGTACCATATAAGATTGGGCACTCCTAAACCCCCATCTGCTTTACTTTGAAAAAAAACCTGTCTATTGACCCTAGAGGTCTTCTTTTCCAGATAAAGCTAAATACCTTTTTTTTGCCAATACTTAAGGGTAATGTTGGATATGGGTATGGGTAGAGAGCAAAATAGGTATAGTAATCTTGGTAGGAAATTCATTTTGATGGTCACAATGCAGCCCCACCATGATATATGGAGGTCACTCCATAGATCCAGGTCTGTCAGCACTTTCTTTATAAGAGGATTATAATTCAGATTAAACAGCTCAGTGGGATTCTTAGATAAGTATATACCTAAGTACCTGATCACCTTCAGTTCCAGGAGATTGATTTGAAAATGTTTTTCTTGGAATGGACCAAGTTCCTTAAGTCTGACAGGGGCCTGTGTAAGCTCCTCAACCTATTATAGAGGCATCTGTCGTCAACATTACTTGGTGATGGTGCCCCCAGTGTAGATCATGTTTCATTTCTATCAAAATCTATACTTTTGCTGTAAAAGTTGAGTGAACTGATATCACTGTGTACATGATGTTGTACATGAATATGGGTTAGAGGAACTACATGGATCACCACTATGTGGCGCAGGACAATCATCATGTTTCTGGCTGTCGACTGATGTGTGTGCAACAGTCTGTGTACTAGTGACCTGAGAGTAGTCACTCAATCTAAGGAAGAAATGCTCTGTCTTGCAGAGAATCTATGTATGGTCCAATTAATTTGATTCTCTGAGTGGGAATTAGAATTGTTTTCATGAAATTTATTAGGAAACCTAGGGCCTGTAGAAGTTATGTCAATGTTTGCAACAAGATTAGTACAACCTCCTGGGAATTTGCTTTCACCAGTCAGTCATCCAGGTAAGGGAAGTCTTGAATGCCCTGTCACTGCAGATATGCCACTACTACATCTAGGAACTCTGAATCCATGAAAAACCTAAGAGAAGTACTCTGTATTGGTAGTAGGAAGAGTCCACTATAAAGCATAGGTAATGCCAGTGGGAGGGAGGAATGGATGGGAATATGAGCATATGTATTCTTTTAAGTCCAGAGAGCACATCCATTCCCCCTTCTGGATAAAGGGGAGGATCATGTGTAGGGGATTCATGTTCCCATAGTATGTGCTAGGGATGTGCATTCTTTTCATCCGTTTCATACGTTTCCTATACAAGCATGTAATATGAAACGCATGAAATGTATGAAACAAATGCACATCTAATTGGCATGTAATGGGAAACGTATGAAATGAATTAAATGAATGAAATGAATGCACATCCCTAGTATGTGCTTGTTCAGGCTTCTTAAAATCGGGATGGGTCTCAGTGCCCCAGTTTTCTTGGGGATGAGGAAGTAGCAGGAAAAGAACTCTTAGCTATATAGATGGGCAGGAACTGGTTCTATTGCCCAGGGTTCAAGGAATGATTGTATCTCCAGGTGGAGTTACATCGAGTGAACCAGATCTGGATGGAAGTGTGAATGATGAGGGAGTATGAGAAGCCAGGAGAAAACGTAAGTGATATCTAGACCCCACAATTTTGAGAACCTAGTGGTCTTTCGTGATCTTCCATTTCTCCTCCAGATAATTCTGAATTTTCCATCTTACCCGAATGACTGCTGCATTTGGAAGGTTGCCAAAAACTTTGTCCAGGTTTGTGCTGGACTAGTGTGGTTTTTGACTGTCAGTGGTCATGTTACTATATCTGGGACAAGACAAAGTTGCTGGTATTGCGGAAGTAGAGATAATATCCAGTACCATTGCAATTTCCAGAAGGGGCATCTCTAGAACAGTCTTTTATAACACTAGTAAGGGCACCTTATGGAAGGTTGTTGTTCTGATCCTGTGGAGAGGGACTGGATCAGTAAATTATGTTCCTTAATTTGCGCCATTGTTTCTTTGAGCTTTAATCTGAAGAAGTTGTCACTGAGATAGGGCACATCCACCAACTTTTCATGGATATCATGATTAAGTCTACTGGTTCTGAACCAGGCCATGTGGCAGGCTCCAGTGGAGTTGGAGGAGGAACATACTGTAGTGTCAAACCTTCATCGATGGACTGAATCAGATGGCATATACATTTTTCAGCATCCAGAAATGGTTGAGGGAATGCGATCCTGCTGCTGTCTCCAGCCAGAAGAAAAGATTTCATTTTTTTTGTATACAATCATACAAGTATTGGACCATGTAGAATTGGTGGTTAGAAATTCTTGCTTTAGCATGGAGCTTTGAAATATCTTTTTGCCAGAATTATCTAGGAGCCAGGAATCTCTCCGTTGCAGAGTATTTGAGTATATCCTAGTTTTTCTTTGCTTTCTTTAAAGCTGATTCTAGCATAACAGATTGATGGGGTAGTTGCACAATTCTAAGCCCTGGAGATTTTTGTACCCTATATTTAAGGTCACATTTCCATGATAGTGAGGTGCAGGTTACAGGAATTTCCCACCTTCTCATCTGCAATTCTTGCAGAATCTGATGAATCGGAAGAATTACTGGCTTCAATGGCGTTTCCAGAATTTGAAGGAGATGCATAACAATTCTGCAAGGGTCCTTGTCCTTACGCACATTTACTGCATGGGCTTTCCCCACCTTTTTAAAAAATCTGGAATAGGAAAGGTCTTCCGGGGCAGAAGAGTGTTCTGCTTGTTGTTGAGGTGTCAGAGGGTATTCCTGTCGAAATTTATTTGGGCAAAAAGGTGAGGGAAAGCTAATCCAGGACTCCAGTGAGGAAGAGGGTGACTGAGAAGGGTCCTTGGTCACTTCAGAGAGGCCCTGGTGATTTTCCTCTGAGTGTCAAGAGTCCACTGCAAGTGAAGGCCTCGGGCTTGAACTTCCTTGTGGGGCTCTGATGGCACGTAAGTGTGAACTAGTGAGAGTGGGACTACCGTACTTCTTGTGAGAGTAAAGTCGAAACCTTGGATAAGAAAGGATAACATAGTAAATTAGGAACATAAGAAATTGCCATGCTGGGTCAGACCAAGGGTCCATCAAGCCCAGCATCCTGATTCCAACAGAGGCCAAACCAGGCCACAAGAACCTGGCAATTACCCAAACACTAAGAAGATCCCATGCTACTGATGCAATTAATAGCAGTAGCTAGTCCCTAAGTAAAGTTGATTAATAGCCATTAATGGACTTCTCCAAGAACTTATCCAAACCTTTTTTGAACCCAGCTACACTAATTGCACTAACCACATCCTCTGGCAACAAATTCCAGAGCTTTATTGTGCGTTGAGTGAAAAAGAATTTTCTCCCATTAGTCTTAAATGTGCTACTTGCTAACTTCATGGAATGCCCCCCTAGTCCTTCTATTATTCGAAAGTGTAAATAACCGAGTCACATCTACTCGTTCAAGACCTCTCATGATCTTAAAGACCTCTGTCATATCCCCCCTCAGCCGTCTCTTCTCCAAGCTGAACAGCCCTAACTTCTTCAGCCTTTCCTCATAGGGGAGCTGTTCCATCCCCTTTATCATTTTGGTTACCCTTCTCTGTACCTTCTCCATTGCAACTATATCTTTTTTAAGATGCAGCGACATAGTAATGTTGCGGCAACATAGTAATGACGGCAGAAAAAGACCAAATCTGCCCATCATGCTTTTTATGGTAGTACCTGCCACTCAGTACAGGATACCCCCATATTTCTGTTAAGAGTAGTAACTGCCACTCTGTGCAGGTCATCCCCCAAGCCTTATGTTAACGTTAGTAATATTAACAATCAAAACCAAGCAACTGTCAAACCCATAACAAAATTACTGCTAGCAACATTTGTATAGGGTGAGCAGCCTTCCTGATAATTATACAATGGTTTAATGGAACAAAGTCAGCATGGCTTTACCCAGGGCAAGTTTTGCCTCACAAATCTGCTTCACTTTTTTGAAGGAGTTAACAAACATGTGGATAAAGGTGAACCGGTAGATATAGTATACTTGGATTTTCAGAAGGCATTTGACAAAATTCCTCATGAGAGGCTTCTAGGAAAAGTAAAAAGTCATGGGATAGGTGGCGATGTCCTTTCAAGGATTGCAAACTGGCTAAAAGACAGGAAACAGAGAGTAGGATTAAATGGACAATTTTCTCAGTGGAAGGGAGTGGACAGTGGAGTGCCTCAGGGATCTGTATTGGGACCCTTACTTTTCAATATATTTATAAATATCTGGAAAGAAATACGACGAGTGAGATAATCAAATTTGCAGATGACACAAAATTGTTCAGAGTAGTTAAATCACAAGCAGATTGTGATAAATTGAAGGAAGACCTTGTGAGACTGGAAAATTGGGCATCCAAAAGGCAGATGAAATTTAATGTGGATAAGTGCAAGGTGATGCATATAGGGAAAAATAACCCATGCTATAATTACACAATGTTGGGTTCCATATTAGGTGCTACAACCCAAGAAAGAGATCTAGGCGTCATAGTGGATAACACATTGAAATCGTCGGTTCAGTGTGCTGCGGCAGTCAAAAAAGCAAACAGAATGTTGGGAATTATTAGAAAGGGAATGGTGAATAAAACGGAAAATGTCATAATGCCTCTGTATCGCTCCATGGTGAGACCGCACCTTGAATACTGTGTACAATTCTGGTCGCCGCATCTCAAAAAAGATATAATTGCGATGGAGAAGGTACAGAAAAGGGCTATCAAAATGATAAGGGGAATGGAACAACTCCCCTATGAGGAAAGACTAAAGAGGTTAGGACTTTGCAGCTTGGAGAAGAGACGACTGAAGGGGGATATGATAGAGGTGTTTAAAATCATGAGAGGTCTAGAACGGGTAGATGTGATTCGGTTATTTACTCTTTCGGATAGTAGAAAGACTAGGGGGCACTCCATGAAGTTAGCATGGGGCACATTTAAAACTAATCGAAGAAAGTTCTTTTTTACT
Organism: Rhinatrema bivittatum; assembly: GCF_901001135.1. NCBI lineage: Eukaryota > Metazoa > Chordata > Amphibia > Gymnophiona > Rhinatrematidae > Rhinatrema > Rhinatrema bivittatum. The sequence goes on from NC_042619.1 coordinate 250,199,328, forward strand.
CAACGCACAATTAAACTCTGGAATTTGTTGCCAGAGGATGTAGTTAGTGCAGTTAGTATAGCTGTGTTTAAAAAAGGATTGGATAAGTTCTTGGAGGAGAAGTCCATTACCTGCTATTAATTAAGTTGACTTAGAAAAGAGTCACTGCTATTACTAGCAACGGTAACATGGAATAGACTTAGTTTTTGGGTACTTGCCAGGTTCTTATGGCCTGGATTGGCCACTGTTGGAAACAGGATGCTGGGCTTGATGGACCCTTGGTCTGACCCTGTATGGAATGTTCTTATGTTCTTATGTTCTTTAGGATCGTCTTTACATGCCAATCTTCTGAACTTCCAGGAACTCTTCTCCTCAAATCCTTCTTCTCCACTCTCATAGGATTCTAGTGCTTAGAATTATCTCCTTACTAAATTCCAGACATCCCTGTGAAAGGATAAGGCCCCTCAGATGCCCTTTGCAAGGAGAGACATCTGCATTCTCAGTCCTGAGCTAAGACTGGCTTCAACTCCTCTAATGACACATGAGCACAGGAATTTAGTTAGATCTCAAATCCATCCCAGTGGGGAGTGGGCCACTATCTCACACAGAGGGGCAGAGTTTGGATGGAGATCTGACTCACACTGCTGGCAGGTTAGCCTATTGAGGCCGCAATTGCCATTCCACTAAAGGGCAAACCATCCACAGGGGAAGAAAGCACCCAGTTACAAATGGAAAAGATATTCCACATGGTATCAGCAAAGTTCCTTAGACCTGTTCGCCTGTGAACCAAAAGAGTTGGTTATATGCTTGCTCCTGCTATCTGCTTCGGGACTCAGCACTTTATCAGTGAGAGTACATCTCAGCACTATAGTTGCTTACCTTGCTTACCTCAACAGTAAACCTATCTCCACTCATCCATTAGTGTCAAAATTAATGAAGGGCTTATGGCACACTTTGCCTCCAGTTGTGAAATCACCTGTTCCATGGTATCTAAACATAGTCCAAGCACAGATCATGAAGCCGCTATCTGAACCATTGGAATAGGCTTCTCTCAAGTTCCTAACATGGAAAGTATTATTCCTAGTAGCAGTAACATCAGCAAGGAGGGACACTGAACTTCAAACTCTAGTTTATTAGTCACCCTACATGGAATTCTTCTACAATAAGTGGTGCTTTGCACCCACCCTAAATTCATACCTATTGTACTCCCTACGTACTTCCAAAGGCCACATACACATGAAGGTGAAAAGGCCCTCCACACCTTAGACTGTAAGAGGACACTGGTTAATTACAAAAGAAGAACTCAGCCACATTGTCAGGCTTTGCAGCTCTTTGTCGCTTACGGTCCTAACTAACTAACTAAGCATAACAGTAATCAAATGAACATTATTCAGTTGGCTAGCAGGCTGCATTGTACATTGCTATATTCTAGCAGGCAACCAGATGACAGACTCTATCAAGGCTCAAGAGAGACCCATGGCTGCATCAATGGCTCATCTACAAGCTGTATCTCTCAAAGACATTTGTAGAGCTACAGCTTAGTTGTCAGTATACATCTTTATGTCCCATTACTGTCTGGACAATTTATCAAGGAATTACAGTAAATTTGGACAAGCAGATTTGAGTAGCATGTTTACCCAGTAGTCCACTTTCCAAGGTAGGGTCAGGTTTGCTTTCTGGTAAGTACTCCACTGCATCTCTCAACTTGGTACTCCCCACCTGTCTTGGCTAATTTGGCTCTGCTTATTTGATGAAAAAAACAAGTTTGCTTACTATAAATGGTGCTTTCTGGAGATAGCAGGATGAATTAATCATGCTAAATACCCACCTACCTCCCTGAAGAGTCAACTACCTAGATAAATTTAACTCTCAAATCAAAGACGAGGCTCATGAGGTAACACCCAAGTGGGAATTCCTGCACATGCTTAGTAGAGCAAAAGCTCTACTAGCTAAGAGGGAGAGGTCTGTTCAATGCTGCTAGGTGATATCACCCATATGTTATGGCTAATTCATTCTGCTATCTATGGAAAACACTGTTTACAGTAAGCAAACTTGCTTTCCCCTGTTTGCTGCTTGATCTCAGAACCAACTTACTGTTCTCATTAAATCTAGTAGTAGACTCTGACTGAAATTTTAGGAGACTGTGTCACAGCATTTACTGTCTTATTGTCCTTGCCTGGCGCTGACAGTCCTGTTGTTAATGGGATCTTTGCCTTGGCACAGCAACAGAACCCAGCTCCAGCAGCCCCTTTCTTACCTCATGTAAACACAGATTGAAAGTAAATGAGGCCTTTCCTACTCCTCTCTGGAGAGGCCAGCCACCCTTTCCACTCACAGGAAAGAAGGGTGTTAAACTGGAGGACTATCATTAAGAATTATTAATGCTCTTCTGAGAGGTTATTAATAAACACTGCAGTGCATCAGTGTCCATTAGCCCTGCTTAGGTTTAGTGGCAGCAGAGGGCATGTGAGGGGCTGTTCCAGCTCAGTTCCTTTCAAGCAAGCATTGAGCTATTAAAGTAATACACAAATATCAGAGGGGACATTTCTTGTTGTTAGATTAACTGTGCTTTTCTAGCTGGTCCTTTCCACAGTTAATGTTTGGTGCTGAATGACTCTGAAAAAAGAAAATCATTTCAAATGCTATTGTGGAATTAAGGAGGGAAAATCATGCATAGTAAATCACCAGATCAGGTGTGTCCTTGATTTTGCAAGGCATCCAGAAAACAGGATTATATTCCAAAGATTTAATTAGTCTGACCACACTGACAAAAGAATACTCAGGCAACAACTCAGCTTAGCCTAACTGCAACCAAATACTATGGGCCCAGCATCTACACAAGTTTCAGGCTTTGGCAAAGAAATATATTTTGTCAATGATGTATGCACGCTATACATCAGATATATCAAAGGTGTTTATTTTTTTAGAGAAAATTTTCTTTTGAAGTCTCCTGCATTTTAGCTGTTGCATTCTGCATTATGCTGGATTTTTTATAGCATGTTCAACACCAGAAAGTTCCATCTCCAGCAAAACTCTTAAAAATCTCAGAAAACATTTGAAGTATATTAAAGCTACTGCTCTCCTCTGTCTTTCCTAAAAACGACTCACAGAGAATTCATGGTTGCTTATAACCACTGCATTCTATTTTTGGAGGTCAATTTTCAGACTGTCCGCATTGGAACCAAGTAGGTTCATTTTGTAAAAATTATTTATTTATAGCGTTTCATTTCACAAAGGGAAGATAAAACTTTGTCAAAGAAAACAAAACAGAGGTTAAAAGAAACAATAATATAAAGCAACATTTTAGTAAAAGTAATGGTTTAACCTCATTGGCCCTCAACATATGGGGGGAGCCAGGTAATACGAGGAGAAAAAAAGAGCCATAACCTTGAACGAAACAGAACCTAAACGTGGCTCAGCATGGTAATTATTTAATGGATCAGTTTCAAGCATTAGCCTTGTCAGCCACTGGTATAGAACTAATGAACATTTTTGCATCCAGAAAAAATCTCAGCTGGTCTGGGGCACAGGAAACAACTTATACCTCAGTATTTTCCCATACATTTACAAGGATAACATAAAATAAAGGGAGCCTGAGTCGCCTGTCACATTCCCAGCCTAGGAGCCCACTTTTGAAAATCATTGGGGGTGCTGAACGCAACACAAATTATCAAGCCCCCAGCAAAAAAGGAAAACACCAACAATACATTGTAGGCATGACAAACCCTGCATTTAAATGTCCAGAGACGAGCAGGTAATGAAGACATGGGAAAGACTCATATGGTCAAAACAAAAGCCAGGGAAGACTCAAAAGTTCCACCAGTCATTCTTCTCCCCAACCTCAGCTCATTCCTGCCAGTCTCCTCCCTCTCCCCTTCCCCACCCCACCCCCTCCACACCACAGTCTCTCTCCCCAGATCCTTCCCTGTCCCTACCATTCTCTCTCCCATTCTCCTAATCGTTTCTTCCTCCTCTCCCCATCTTCTTCTATTTTCCCCTTCCCCTCCTTCTCCTTTTGCACTTTTTTAATTCTCCTTCTCTGCATGAGCATACTTTGACTTATATTTGGGGTCAAAGGGTTTAACCCCTCTGCTTTCTTCATTCTTCTCCCCTTAGCTACCTCTGCTTCCCATTCCCCCTTGACCCCTCCTTCTCTGTGCCCCTCTCGGTCCCTCCTCCCATCCATCCATCCATTCCCAGCAGGCTCCTCCTCATTCCTCCTTAGCCAGATCCCTTCCTCTGCAGGCATAATTCACTCATTCCTTCACTGCTCACCCTTCCTCCGCACATTAGGCTTCCCCTTATTGACAGGCTCAGCTTATCTCTCAATTTGTGATTTCCCCTCCTCCACAGACCTGGATCACTTTCTTGCCCTGCCCTCACAGAGTTCAGGTAAGGCTCTTTTTTTTATGGAACTGCTCCTGCTTCCCCATGCCCTGCAGCACTTCTCCTGGCACTCACAGATTACAGGTCAGAGCCAGTCCCAGGCCTGCAGAGTCCACATAAGACAGTCCGGTACCTGCATTTCTTGAATCCTGGCAGCTCAGCAGTCAGCAAGCATCTCCCCAGTTCTAAGGCCATAGTTGCATGCAGTGCTTCCCACTCTCGACTTGGAAACCCCAGAGATAACTGCTGTGTCATATAGGACATAACAGGAGAAATTTTTTTTTTTAATTTTTGTCAGACCTTGACCACAGCCTCTGTCAATACTGGAGCTGCCAAGGGGAAGCAATATTTAAGAGAGATTTTCAACCCATGGCATCACATGCCACAACTTCCTTTGCCTTTTCTATTCTTCCAGTAAAATACCATATTTACCCGGGAGACTGCAGGGCTGGAAACAATGGGCAAATACCACCTGTCCCACACTCTGGACCCATCCCAGCTAGCACAGACATCTTCATCAAACTTAAAAAAAATCTCCAACCTTTGTGTCTGTAGTTTGAATCTATCCTGTCTCTGTGTGCTTTCTTATAGTTTCCTCTCTGCCTCCTCATTTCTTTTCTAGTCTTCCTCTCGGAGACAATATTCAGCCTTTGAGCAGCTCCTCTAGTTAGCCGGATAAACATATCTGACTACCTAGCAGGGTATATTCAGCAGTGTGGTTCTGCTGCTGAATATACCCAGCTATCTTAAAGTTAGCTGGACAGGTCAGTGGCACGTCCAGACTTAGCCGGATAACTTAACTGGCTAACTCTGAATATCTCCTTTCCTCCCCAGAACGCCCCAACTTACGTGGCTAAATTCTAGCCAGATAACTGGTTATCCGTTCAGTTATCCATCTAAATGGGTTTTGAATATTGATCTAATTTCTTTATTATTTCTGTTATTTTTCTTACATGTGTATATCTTTCTCTATCTGCCAACTGTCTCTCCACAGCTCATTATTTTCTCTCACTTCCTCCTAGTCTTACACCCTCCTGCCACTTCCATCCCTCTCCTTACCACTTCATGCTTCTTCCCTCCACCATGATTTCCTCTCTTCTCGCAACCCTTCTCTTGGTTTACCTCTCCTGCCAGACTCCCTCCTCTCTATCCCACCCAGCTCCTTTCTCAGTCTTCTTCACCTCTCTCACCCTCTTAAGCTCCCTTTGCCTAACCTCTCATCCCAATTCTTCTAACAGCCACAACCCATGTCCTCGCTCCCAGCTTATAATTTCTCTCAGCTCCTTTCCCAGCCCCTCTTACCCTCACAGCCTGTGAACTCTTCTGCTTCTCCCACAGTTACACTATTAGCCCCTCTTCCCTTCAAATTCCTCTCTTAGTCAGCATTCCCTCCCCATCTCCCAGCAGTTTGGTTAGCCCCTCTCTTGCCCCATCATAGTTCCCCTTTCCCAAATGCTCTAGCAACAGTCCTCTCCATCTCCACTGCACCTCAATAAGCCAGTCTGTCCTACACTGCTGCTTCTCTCTAGTCCCCTGTAACTTGGTCAGATATTCCAGTGTTTCCCAACCAGTGAGCCGTAGCACACTGGTGTGCCTTCAGACTCGATCAGGTGTGCCACAAAAACGTCACAACTGCCCAGTGCTCAGATCCAGGCCAGCAGTTGGGCTCTGCTCTTCAATTCTCACAGCACCAAGAGACACCAATGGTAGAACTCTTTTCACAGAACGAGTGTAATCGTACATCCCTGTTCTTCCTAACTACTGCATGAGCCCTGGAGTGTGGTAATTAATGGGCAGCATGCAGGGCCCGTTTTGTATGGCACACACACTTCCTCCTGAGCTTTGTCCTTTGAGGCCTTCCAGCTTCTCTTATTCCCAGGCTCAGTTAGATGGGGGAAAGCGTGCACAGAGCACTGGAAGTTTACTCATTCTGAGTGTTGGGAGCACTAGTACTGGAGGAGCTCTGGCAGCCACAGTAACTAAATGAAACCAGCTGCCCACAACATCCTGAATTCTCCCTTCTCCTGCACTTTTATGTAGAGGAAACCGGCCCTTTATGACAAGTTCATGTGTGGCTCTGCCCCCAATCTCCCTTTGTTTTAAAATTTGGAAGAGATACTTGGTAGGGCTTCCATGCTTCTCCAGCTCTTCATTTGATCACATAACTGCTCTCCATGTTCACATTACCATCCTAAGGAGTCTGGTGTGCCACACATTTGTATTAATGTAGATGAGCCTTGGACCTGAGATATTCCACAGCCAACCAATAGGCTGCGGGGAGGGGGGTGGGAGCAGAAGCAGGGAAAGGGAATCATTTCCTTCCTGTAGCCTTGCAGTGCGGTGTTCTCAGCTCCCAATTCGCAGGAGTGCAGGAGACAAGTATTTGGGGCGCTCAAATGCCCACAGAGCTGGTGCCTATGATTCCCAGAAATAACTTTCTTCTTTCCTGGGTAATTTTAGCTAAAGTTGGATAAATCCAGACTCCCTGGAAATTGCTAAGGGTACAAAGTGACAGTAGACTTTTGCACCTGTTTTTCATGTGGGTAGATTTTGTAAGGAAACTAACATGGGTGGAATTGAAAATGCAATCTCTCACATTATTTTACAGTCCTATCTAACACATGCCCCCAGAACGCCTGCCCTCAATGTGGCCAAAAGAAAGTGCGTTGTGGAACAGGGTGCAGAGTTTTGGCCTATTGAAGGAAGGCAGTTTTACAGCATCTAATTTACACAATTGTAAATCGCTATTTATAACCTAAATGGCTTTGAAAATTGCCCCTTTTATGTATTTATTATATTAGATACATTATAATAGCTCTTTATGGCATAGGCAATCAGTGCATTATATTGTGGTTGCTCTTTGTTTCTTTTGTAACACAGTAAATGATGGCAGATAAAAACCAGTATGGCCAATCGCACACAGATTCCTTTATGGGATCTGCCATCCACTCTTCCCTCACGTACCTCACTCAACTTTTCAAAGTACTGCCACTGCCTTTTAGGATTGTACATTCCATTCCATGCAGGTTATCCCAATGCTTCCTTGCAGATTTGATGGACTTGTACCACTGCTGTTGTGGGCTGCAACTACCACTCCTTACAGGTAACCCCCATGCCTTCTAAGGAGCACACGCGGTCATATCGTTACTGGTTTTGGCTTGACTGCTGTTCCATGCAGGTTACCGCAATGCTGGTGGAATATTTCTCTTTTTTTTAACTCCAGACATGGCAGAGATTAATGAATGAAAGGTTTTCTTAGCTTCCTGTTAGCCTTCTACTTCTGAACTCCCCCCCCCCCTGTGCATTAGCAAAGAACCAGAAGGCTCTGCTACCTGTACACTTGTGTTAGTCGCCCTTCACAGCATCAAACCCAGGGATCTGGAGTCCAGGGTCAGGGCATTATAGAGACGTCCTGGCCGGTCTGAAGAGGAAACTGTCCGCACTGGGAGAAAGGCAGGGCGAACTCTTTCACCTGCCGGCTTTGCACCAATACTCATGCTTCCACTTTCAAACTTGCGGTAGGTAAAGAATACCCGCAGTCACTTGCACTTGCTTTTTCTGCTACGAGAGTTTTGCTGGACATGTACATGCAAAGCTTCAAAAATGCAGTCTGTATGTGTACTTTTCCTCCCCTGACCTAAATACATCCCCGGGAACAGCTCCTCTCAATGTAGCCCAAAAGACCTGGTGGAACAACTGGGACTTCTAACCGCGCAGAGGGAGAGTAGTTTTCAGACAGGATTCATGTGGGGAAAATGCTTTTTACCTGTGCTAAGCTGCTGTCTGAAAATTCTCCTATGCACTTCATTTTCAGTTTGGAATTTAACTTAACTTTATTCTTACTTTAATGGCACCTGTTTAGAATGTACAATATATACATTTACCAGCATTAATATATGTGCCTGCATGTAAACTGTTGTGATGGTATATACTTAACGACGGTATAGAAAAGATTTTAAATAAATAAATAAATAAATAAACTTTTCTGCTTTAGTTCTTTCTCCTCTAAAACTGTTTGTCTGAGCTCTCACCCAATTCCTTGCCCCCCTCCCATCCCCACACACACACATACATACATACACAATTTCCATTCCTTACACTGTGCCTGGTTTCAACAAAGGAAAGTGATTTATTCTTGCTGGCAAATGGAAAGAGGTGGGTGAAGAGATTAAATCATCTCTTGTGCAGTATGGGAAATGGTCTGCAGCTGACCCCATGTTAGCTAGGGTCAGGAAGAGACAGCAGCAACCAAGGGCCTCATACATCCACAAGTAGGTGGGCAGCTGGCAGACAGTAATTAAAGTGGAATAAGGATGCCTCCTCTGCTATTGGTGAGAATTAATGTATTAAAAGGCAACCCCCACCATGTTCACAACCCCAAACGATGGCAGACTACGCAATGTTTAACAGAACAAAGGGAATTCCAATCAGAGAAGGAAACCAGCGTACAGGCTGAGGCTGAATGGAAGCATACTGGTTCTGCTTTGGGTTACAGTGCGGGAATATTACTGGTTGATATCTCAAACTAGAAGTACATCCCACAGGAGTTTGGTAAATCTGTAATCTGCAGCCTCCCCATGTCCTCAGCTGGGGATCTTGGGATTTAAACCTTCTATCTCTAGATGAAGGATTTTATGCTGAATTAAAAGGAGCAGCTTCCCTAGCTTTCACTTTGTCACTGAAAAATAGGCCCTTATTCAAAAAGGACTTTTTCCATTTCTGTGCCTATGCAAACATTGAATAAGCTTCTTTGAAGGTTCTAGGATATTTCAGTGAGAGATACAGTTAGTTAATATCTCATACCAGGAGAGCATCAGCAACATGTACATGGCTGATATCACTGGGTGGGCAGGGAAAGTTGATATAAACTGTCCAGAGGAGTTATCTATTGATTGTTAAATGATTGGCATTTCATGTTACAATAGATCTTGGTATCATAGTTCAAATGTAAATCGCCAATCCTTCCTGTTATGTGGAAACTACATTACTTCAAAGGAGAATAACTGTTGCCCACTAGTCACCAGTTTCTATGAGTTCCTGCTCACCTCCCATTCTAAGTTCAGTGTCCTTTTAAGTACCTTCAGAACTCCTTAAGAAATGAAAAGAATATTTCTTTTTTTTTTTTAGTTCCAGACATGGCAAAGGTGAAAAAGTGAAAGCTTTTGTGAACTTCCTCTTAACCTTTAGCTCTGCCCCCCTCAGTTTTTCTGCGTTAGTAGAGAGCTAGCTTCTGAATCTGATCACTGTAGAAATTAGTGTGCACAAGGACTTAGAGGGCAACAGGTTTGAAAGGCTCACTCCCTTGCCAATTTTCAAACTCACGTATTGTTTTCTTTCATTCCAGGGCAATGATCTACTGACTGGGGAACTGAAAGGCAATGTGCTGTCAGGTAAATTGAGAATCCACAGTATCCCTGCCCATTCACTCAACAAAGCCAAGAACCCAGCACTGGGCAAGATCTAATTCACCAAAATGTCAGAAGAGAGCGGGGATCATGATAGAAATATGTTTGGTTTCTGTTCCTTAAAAAAACAATGTTATAATATTAATTACCTCAGAGTACTAGGAGTATCAGAGTGTACCGAACTGATAACTCATAAGGGAGTGATTCCAAATGGGGATATAGAGATAGAATATGAATTAAATCAAGGATACATAGAGGTTTAATGTTAATGATATAAAAAAGTCATGTGGGAGTAATCACTTTCCAGCCACAGTCTTGTTTAAATCCCAAGATCCCCAGCTGAGGAATGTTGTGGTTGTCTTAAGGTTGATATTATTTATACAAAAATAAAAAACCTCTTATTTGAAATGTTTAATAAAGTGATTTAGGGGCCGATGCAATATAGTGTGCTCTCCTGAGCACACTGTTTAACCCGTTGTCGGACGTGGGTTAAATAGGCGCTATTCCACCCCCTAATGCAATAGGGAGATTAGCGTCTATTTAACGAGCGTCGGACACGGAGTGAATGAGTAAGCACTCATCACATGCAAATGCATGTGAATGAGGCTAATACTTATTCACTCCAAATGCAAAAAAATAAATGTGCATCTCAGACGCACATTTATTGCTCAGGTATTAACGCAGAAAGCAGGCGCTGAAAAGTCAGCGCCTGCTTTCTGCGAATAATATTGCATCGGCCCCTTAGGAAGGTGAGTAAATGGGTATGTGGTGATGAGCTAAAGTCCACCAGTGATTGTACTCCAGTGCTTCCTTTCTACCTAGAGTGTTTTTCAGCTTCCTTTATTACTCTTTTAAGTGGATTAGACTAGTATATAAGTATTTACATAAATATAAAGGGCATTTAAAAAATATTTGTTGTCAGTTTTACAAAAGCCAAGGTGAACTGGATATGATCTCAATATCTCACACTTACTGCTAGTGCTCTTATTGCTTGCATTGCACCAGAGAACTTTCTTTATAAGGTACTAAATGCACAGACAACTTATCTAGATGTGCCTAGAACAGGACTTTCCAAATCTGTCCTGTTTTCAGAATATCCACAATGAATATGCATGCAATAAATTTGTATAACATAGGGACTCAGTATATGCAAATTTATCTCATGCTTATTCATTGTGGATATCCTGAAAACCTGACTGGCTGTGGGATCCCCAGGACTGGTTTGGGAAGCCTTGGCCTAGAAGTTCTTTTCAATCAGGCCTGTGGCACCCAAAACAATTGGGATTATTTCTGTATCTTTTTGCCACATTATCTTGGTCTCTGATTGCATTTCTTGATACTTAAGGATCTTATCTCTCTCCATACATTGGGGCTGATGCAATACAGTGCGCTCAGCCAAGCGCACTGTTAACCCACAGTTGGACGCAGGTTGTAGAGGCGCTAACGAATCCCCTTATACAAGAAGGGGATTAGCACATCTACAACCAGGGTCCATCGCAGAATGAAACTAATAACGCTCATCACATGCAATTGCATGTGAATAAGCCAGCTATTCACTCCTGATGCAAGAAAAAAATGTGTGTCCAGGACGCACATTTTTGGGATCAGAAATTATCGCCTGCCCAGAGCAGGTGTTAATTGCTGAGCGCTCCTTAAACTAGTTTAGAAAAGCAGAAAAAACTGCTTTTCTGTACTGCCTCCTACTTAATATCGTTGCGATATTAAGTTGGAGGAAAAACGAAACTAAATAAACTTAAAAAAAAGTTTAAAAAAAAAAAGCCGGCAGTCGGGTGCAGGAAACGGATGCTCAACTAACAAGCATCCGTTTCCTGAACCCCCTGGCTGTGCGGCGTTTAGGAAAACCGATGCTGATAAACTCGGCGTTGGTTTTCCTTATCAGCAGACGGCCAATGCTGATCAGAGTCTCGTTAGCAAGGAGGCACTAGGGGCGTGCAAGTGACCCTAGCGCCTCCTTGCTAACGTGACCCCTAATTTAAATATTGCATGGCGCCCCCAGGAGGGGCGCCTGGGAGCACTGACTGTTAAGTGCCCGCTTTCTGTGCATAATTATTGCATCAACCCCATTGTACAGAGTAATCACTTGGTATTGACATTTCTATTACAATGCTGTTCCTATGTTTTTCTCCTTTACCACAATGTCCGGTTTTCAGGCATCAAGCTTTTTATCAGTTGGAATAGGAATGGCCCCGGTAATCAAAATTTCTTCATTTTCCACAATTCTATCAAGGTCATTATCTCAGTGTTTTTCTGGAACGCCAATGTTATAGTGTTTACACATTTTCTGATGGCTGAGCTGTGCCATCTTGTTGTGCCTTTCTGTATACAGGCCTTCTGACATCAGCACATCACAGCCAGCGACAAGATGTGTTAACTGTTTCCAGTTCTGTTTTATACAATCTGCATTTATTTTGCCATTTTTTTATGCAGATTGTGAACAATCCTATCCATAGTCCACTGTTCTGTGCTGACACTTATCAATCTCTCACCTCTGTTCAGCAGAGGATGCAGAGCTAGGAATGTCAGCGGGAGTTGTGTTGGTAACTCAAGGGGTAGTGACTTTAAATGAAATAGTTTTGCACATACCGTGAAAGGAGTGCACCTCACTCATGAGCAAGGGAATGATGGATATGATCGCATCCTCTCAAATTTACTCCCAGTGCTCTTCTTGATAACTGCATTTTGCAAAACAGAGCTTTCTTCTGGAGTTCATAGAATGTAATCTGCATAGGCAACATATCAAGGTGCGCCAGGAACTATTTCTTTATTTTTCTGCCACATTTTTTTTGGACTCTGATTGCATCTCTTGCTGGTTGAGGATCTTCTTTCTCTTTATACGTTGTACAAATTAGTCGCTAACTACTGATGCTTTTATTAGCAATGTTCTTGTGTTTTTCTCTTTTACCGCTATATCTGGTTTTCTTACTGGCATAAAACGTTTTATTAGTTGAAATAGGAATGTCCCAGGGGATCACAACTTCTTCATCCCTGCAAATCTGTAAGGGTCGTGAACCCAGTGTTCTTCTAGTACAGTGATTTACATGGGTGAGCCACAATGCTCGCTCATATTGTACGATGCAAGAGAGCATGAAGTGCTAGCTCCGTGAATTTTGAATACCACAAGGGCCAGCATAGGAGGAGCAACAGCAGCTGAACGGGCTCCCTCCTCCTATGATGGGTTCCCAGTAGGATCATGCACAGGCCTCTTTTTGTCTTTGGATCCCATCCCACCGGTGGCACTGATGGTGCTCGAGGCCCACTTTCTTCTTCCTACCACCAGTGGCCACAAAACCTCTTTTCTTCCTCCTGCTGCCAGCAGGCTGGGCTCTGCCAGCGGCACGCAGGTTCTCCTCCTTTTTCGTTCGCTGGTGGGAAGGTGGTAACCCCACCAACATTTAGCTACATATGTATCAGGCGGCAGGGGGAGGTAGCCACCAAGTGTTTTGGAGAGCACTTTTTGCCACTCCAAAATTTTGGGAATTAACTGTCTTTTTGCACTGTCTCCTCTGTCTGGAGGCAAGGAAGTTTTATTTCATCTTTCATGCTTCTTGCTTGATTTTTCCCCTTTTTGGGTTCAAGTAATATTTTTGTTCCACTTGGTGCTGATGGCCCATGGTGCCCAGGATTCAGTAACCAAACCATTGAGAGATTGGAGTCTTTCATCCTAAAAGAAACAGAAGTGTGGAGGAATTCATGTGGAGGAGGGGATCCCATCAAAGGAAACTAAAGGATATAAAGTAAAGGTAACAAGCACTTTGTTGCTGCTTTACTAAGTATTACACAAAGGGAGTGAGAAGTGCCCACCAGGGGCTGAATAAAGAATTAAAGTATTTAAAGACGATTCTGAAAGAGTATTAAATCTGGGACTAAGTTCTGATAAATTATTGGGGCTATATATATTCTAACCACCTTCAGTGGGAAGTTCTAAGAATTAAATTGGGGATTGAAGAAGGTTTGAACTAATTTCAGTCTAAGGAGTCAGAGGAGTTAAAGGAAATGGAGAACAGAAGGAATTCAGTGTAAATTAAAGTGCTTCCAGAAAAGTTGACACTCTTCTACAGAAGTGGAGTCACAAGTTTATTTTATCTTTCTCTTTCTTATTATTTAATGATCTTGAACTAAGGGCCGAATTTATATGTAAATAGCATTCAGTCATCTAATCAACTATCAGTAAAGAAGCTGGAAACCACCATTCTTCTCATTGTGTGTTTATTGGATGCAGAGACAAAGTTAATTAGTAGTGCAGTGTATACCAAGGATGGAGAAAGGGCTAGTATTGCAAAAAGCCAGTATAAGAATTATTGCTCATCCCCACAATTAGAATCCTAGGACTCAAGAGAGTGAAGATATCTGGTTGGGGGAAGACGAGACTGAGAGACATTGGAGTGTTGTGCAGAAAGGGTCTGTCTCTTTCCTTTCTTTCTATGTGCCCCTGGGTGCCAAGAAAAGGATCCTACCCAACCAGAGGTTAAGAACATACGATATGCCATACTGGGTCAGACCAAGGGTCCATCAAGCCCAGCATCCTGGTTCCAACAGTGGCCAATCCAGGCTACAAGTACCTGGCAAGTACCCAAACATTAGATATTTCACAATCTGTTGTTCCTAATTGATTAACAGCAGTTTATGGACTTCTCCTCTAGGAACTTATCCAAACCTTTTTTAAACCCAGTTACATTAACTGCCATAAACACATCCTCTGGCAATGATTTCCAGAGCTTAACTATGTGTAGAGTGAAAAAGAATTTTCTCCGATTTGTTTTAAATGACAATCACAGGAATTGTAAAGCTTCAAGTCACCTACAAAGAGTAGGTGAGATGTTATCTGAGGATCATTAGTATCTCTAGGATTAAAGATGAATCCATAGCTCAAGGAGTTAATAAGAGTACTCGGTGGATTTATTGCCAGAGTCGTGACCGAGAATCTCCCTGAAATATTCCTCACTGGAGTCTGATGTTAGGAATGACAAATTATTCATCTTCATAATTCAAATGGAATACAGTCTGCCATGGTGAACTTAATGTACTTGATCAATCCTGGGTTCATATTATACATTTCAAGTTAATTTATTATCCAACAGTGAGAGATGTTGTTGAAAGCTTTCTTATAGTCAATCCATGCTATGGAGAAATGACTACTTATTTGATGATTTCCTTTTCTTTAATAAGGATAGGTGGATCCAGAACCAATGGGTTATCCACCTCTACTAGCAGATGGAGAAGGAGTAAAGCCGACGTCATGGTATATATATCCCTGCACAGCCCACCAGTATTCTCTGCAAAAGCCAACTGTGGACAAACTAACAAAAACTTGATTATTAACTGACAACCACTCCAGCATTCAGCTAACAGGAAACACTGAGCTCAGGCAATGAGTGAAATAACACTAGTCTAGGGACTGGATTGAAATTTACCAGTAATCCCTGGAACATGCAGCCACACAGGAGGACAACAGCACAAACATCCACCAGCTGATGGCGGGAAGGTGGATCCACCTATCCTTATTAAAGAAAAGGAATTTATCAGGTAAATAGTAATTTCTCCTTTTTTAGCATTCAGATAGGTGGATCCAGAACCACGGCCTCCTGGACCAATCTGGCACCAGCAGAAGCACCATCCCCATGTGACTCTCGATCCTCTGAATCATTCTGGCCAACGTGGGCCTTGGGGGAAAAGCATACAGGAGCTTGCCCACCAGCCACTCCTGCATGAGGGCATCGATGCCCAAGGACTTTTGATCTTTTCTGTGACTGAAAAAGCGAAGAACCTTTGCATTGTGAGATGTCGCCAGCAGGTCTAGAAATGGTAGGCCCCAGTGGTCCAGTGTGAGCTGGAATGCCTTGTTTGACAATTCCCATTCTCCTGGGTCCAGACTCTGTCTGCTGAGAAAGACGGCTCTTACGTTTTCTTTTCCTGCAATGTGGGAGGCTGAGCTTTCCTGAAGATGCACTTCCGCCCATTCCATTAGTTGGGCTATTTCCTGTGACATTTGCTGGCTCTTGGTTCCTCCCTGGTGATTGATGTAAGCCACTGTTGTTGCAATTTCTGACATTATCCGGACCGCTTGACCCTGTAATTGGTCAACGAATCATAAGCAAGCCAACCGGACGGCTCGGGCTTCCAGCTGATTGATGTGCTGCACTCCAGCGCCCTTGCACCATCAACTCCTGACAGTGGGCCCCCCAACCCAGGAGACTCTCATCTGAGGTGAGTACTAGCCAGTCCGATAATCATAGGGAAACCCCCTTCCTTAGATGGTCCACTTGCAACCACCACTGCAGCTGTATGACGATCTCCTCCGGCAGGTAAAGCCATATCGAATATTCTTCAGACTGTAGACTCTAACTAGCCAGAAGAGTGTGCTGAAGAGAGCGCATATGCGTCCTTGCCCATGGAACCACCTCTAGGGTGGCCACCATCAAACCGAGCACCTGTAAATAAGACCACACTGTCGAGCGTATTGTTTCTGTTAGTAGTCGCACCTGCGCCATCAGCTTCAGAATGCGGCCCTCTGACAGGAACACCCTGCCTTGCTTCATGTCGAACCAAACACCAAGATAGTCAAGTGTCTGAGATGGATATAGATTGCTCTTGGCCAAGTTCACCACCCATCCTAGTTCCTGCAGCAAGGAGATCAACTTGCGTGAAACCCGAAGGCTCTCTTCCAGACTCTTGGCCCGAATCAGCCAGTCTAAGTTTGGGTGAATCAGAATGCCATCCTTTCTCAACACTGCTGCAACTACCACCATAACTTTGGAAAAGGTTCTTGGCATGCCGGAAACTGATAATGTCGCCCCAAAACAGTGAAACGCAGAAACCATTGATGCTCCAGACGGATGGGAATATGACGGTGCGCCTCTGACAAATGCAGGGACGTCAGAAACTCTCCCGACTGTACTGCCATTATCACTGAACATAAAGTTTCCATGCAAAAATGAGTCACCTGCAAATGACGGTTGACTCCCTTGAGATCTAGAATGGGGTGAAAGGAGCCCTCCTTCTTGGGCACAACGAAATAAATAGAATATCTGCCCATATTGTTTTTGAGACCTGGGCACCGGAACTACAGCCCACAGAGGTTGAGGATTCTTAACAATGTTCTTTCCATTGCTTATCTCTTCTGCGGAGAGTTGCAGGGAGATACCATGAAGGAACACTGAGAAACCTCAGAGCATAACCATCTCTTATCACCTCCAGAATCCACTGGTCTGACATGATCTTGACCCACCTCTGATTAAAAAGAGAGAGGCAACCCCTTATCTCCTATTCCCGGGTGGGTCTGTACACCTTCATTAAGAGGCTCAGGGGGCCCCACTACCCAAGCCTGCACCCCTTCTGGGCTGCCTGGGACAAAAGGACTGAGACCTACGCTCTATAGGATCAACAGTATCTGAAACCCCTGGCACGATCTCTCATGCCAAAGGAGTGCGGTGTCTGCTTCTTATTCTCTAGTAACCGAGGAACCTGGGCCTCACCACACTTATTGGCCATTTTTTCCAGCTCATTGACAAACAAGAGTGATCCCTTAAAGGGCAATTTTGTAAGATTAGACTTTGAAATTGTATTAGCCAACCAATTCCTGAGCCATAGTTGACACCTGGCTGCTATTACCAAAGCCACCCCTCTGGCTGAAGCGTGAACCAGGTTGCAGCCCGCATCTGCCAAAAAGGCAGCTGCCGGTTCCATCACTGCTTTTGAATTCCCGCCAGATTCATTGACTTCTTGAGAGAGAAGTAAACAAGAGCGAGCCACCAGAGAGCAACAAGACACTATCTGCAAATTCATTGCCATCGCTTCAAAGGTCTGCTTAAGGAAGGCCTCAATTCCTCTATCTTGTACATCCCTCAATGCCGCTCCCCCTTCTATTGGGATAGTCTTCTGCTTGGTGATGGCACACACCAGTGCATTCACTTTTGGAAAACGCAATTGCTCTCTTGCAGCTGGATCCAGAGGGTACAGCCCTTCCAAGGCTCATCCCCCTTTAAAATTAGCTTTCAGGGTGACCCATTCAAGATCAATCAATTCCTGAATAGCCTCCATAATAGGGAAGAAACATGAAGCTTTATGCAAAGAAATCAAAATGGGATCTTCCTTTGGCTCAGACATGGAATCAGCTCCTGGTACCCCCCAGCATCTTCAATGTCTGGGAAATCAGAGCCGGTAACTCATCTCTATAAAAGAATCGCAACATAGTTCTATATGGCTCCAGCCCCGGAGGAATTTCCCCATCCTCCAGGAAGTAAGGATCAGCTTCATCATCCAGGTCCCTATCAGCTTGACCCGCAGCAGGTCTACACTTACTTCAACACTTACCCACAGCACCAGGCAGGTGGGAATCTGCAGCCTGTGATCCTGAATTGTTAAGATTGACAGGGGCCAACGTCTGTGCCTGAAGAAAAGACTGCAGCCCTTGAAAAAATACCACCCAAGAAAAGGCAGAGGGGTCCATGCCCAAACCAGGGGGCACCGGACCTGAGCCCACCGAACTATCTTCCACCACTAAAGAACCAGTTAGGGGAGCCCCAATTCCAGGCAAAACCTCTGGCAACTCTTTTTCCATTCCCGCATCCTGCTGGGCAGGACCGGGCTTAGCAAAATCAGACGGAGACAAGTCTCCCTGAGCCTCCAAACAGTGCTGACACAAGTTAAAGGCTGGGATGCCCGAATATGGCAAGCAGCACAAAGGGTAAGGCACTTAGGCTTGTTTGCTATCAGCACCATAGTCATTTTAACAGCATGCTCTAAACAGGTATCTGAGAAATGTGCTCCCAGCTATACTCACAATAGGTGCTTGTAAAAATTAGGCACTCAAAAATTAGACACCCAAAAATTAGGCGCCTAATGTACTATTCAGATAGGTGCCCAACTTGAGTGCCCATCAAGCGCCCTGAAGTCCTCCATTGTGCACCTTTACGCACACAACTGAGTGCCCAGGTAAGCATCCTTATGCACCCAAATGAGCGTCCAGCTAGTTGCACAGCTAGACTCAGCCGGGCGTGCAAGCGCAAACAGACGTAAATGAAGAGGGCAGCCTTAAGCGCAGAGAAAAGGCGCACAAACGTCACCGCGGCCTACCACGCAGTGAAAAATCTAAGCCTGAGAGTGGGGTCTAGCCCAGAAGGCTGCTCAACCTGCCAAGTTGCCAGAGTCCCCCCAAACTCCCCCGGAGGCGGGACGGACGTCTGATCGGCACGCCGAGCACAGAGACCGGAGGGGAGAGGAATCCCTAAAATCATCTCCTCTCTTTTTATTTACTTTTTTTTTTTTTTAATAATCTTTACCTGAGCTCAGCCCTTCCCGGCTGAATACAGAGTTGGTCTCCAGCTGTAGGGAGAGAGGGCATATATCTTCACCGCCGCACTTGGCTTCCTGCACCCACTTGCCTTTCAGCTGTGGGTTTTGTTTTTTTTTTACAGCTAAGTCCATGCTGGCAAAAACCAGCTACTGGACTAAGGCATTCATCTGAGGTAAGAATTTGAAGAAATCACCTCAGGAAATTTGACTGAGGGAGGGTCCATAAGGTATCACCACAGGACAGCGGGGCAATAAACTTTTTTCTTTTCTCCTATAAAAACCTTTTAAGCAATCCCCAGTAGGGAGATGGACATTCATCTGTTGGAGACGAAGAATACCAGCAGACTGATGTTTGTGCAAGGCTATATATATGTGACATCAGCTTTGCTCCATCTCCATCTGCTAGTAGAGGTGCATAACCTACTGGTTCTGGATCCACCTAACCAAATGCTAAGAAAACTGAGGTTTTGATTTATTTTGCATCTGGCCATGATAGCTTTATTCAGCATCAACTGGTATGTAGTTCCATATGCTCCTTTTTGATGCCCTTTTTCTTCTCTTGCTATAATGATATTTGAATCTATGTGATCATATAGTCTATCTGCATCAATTGTAGATTATAGGTAGGCAGATTATTGGGGGACATAATATGGGTTTTCCTATGAAATACATGTGTTCGTCCTGTTATTAACTATTGCGGTGCTAGTTCTGCCTGTCTGATCAATTTATTTTTGCAGTTTAAGTCTTGATGGAGAGATGTTAATTGTTTGAGCCAAAAGTAGGACATTCCATCAGTGCAGGACTCTTCCAATTTGGGGCACTTTTTAATTGGTTTCCAGCTGTTTTGATGTTACTTCAGGCCATCCCATAGTGTTGATACTTGCCTTTTCCATGTTCTCTTGTATTCTAGGTTACCATTGCTGTGCTAACATTTATAAAGGAGATGGAACAACTTTTAAACTAAATCATGGGGAAAAGTGACAGTTGCTTAGTTCAGAATGAGGTATCTTCTAAGGATATTGGCATAACAGGAAAGTTAGAATATCCCACTAGAGAGATTGTGTTTAAGGCTGAAGTAACCTAGGTGGAATTAAATAAAGAGTAAACAAATATGAAGGATTCCTAAGTACCTATATCAACTACTAAGCAGGTTGTGAATACAAATAAAAAAACATACTCTAAATTGTCTGTATGCAAATGGCGGTTTAGTCTGATCTCTGTGGTGAGCAAAGTAAAGAATGAAAGCTAAAACAGAGGATAGTGCAGTTTCTGGAATCCAATGAATTACAAGATCCAAGGCAGCATGATTATACCAGAGGTAGATTTTATCAGACTAATCTGATCAATTTCTTTGATTAGGTGACCAGAGAGTTTGATTGGGGGATAGCACTACATGTACTGTAACAAGATTTTAGTAATACCTTTGATATGGTTCTACATAGGCAATGTATAAATAAACTGAACACCCTTGGTATGGGCCATAAAGAGACTGACTGGGTTAAAAACTGGCTGAGTGGGAGGCGATAAAGGTAGTGTAAATGGAGTTTTCTCTGAGGAGGAGAATGTTACTAGCGGTGTGCCACAGGAATTGGTACTTACACCAGTTCTTTCAACATTTTCATAAGCGACTTTGCAGAAGGATTGTCAAGAAACGTTTGTCTTTTTGCTGTTGATACCAAAATCTGCAAAAGGGTAGACAGCCAGGAAGATGTGGAAAATATGAAGAGAATTCTCATGAAGCACAAGGAATGGTCTGGGATCTGGTAGCTAAGATTTAATGCTAAAAAATGCAATTATGCATTTCGGATGCAAACACCCAAGGGAGAGGTACAGTCCAGGGGGTGAAATTCTTCTCAACATGAAAGAAGAGTGGGATCTGGGGGTGACCATATTTGATCATTTCAAGGTAGCCAAACAAGTGGATAAGGCAACTGCAAAAGCCAGAAAAATGCTTGGGTGCATAATGAGAGGAATGGTCAGCAGAAAAAAAAGGAGGTCTCTCTCCCCGTCTGAACACATCAGTCTTTCGCTTCCCCCCCTCCCCCATCGATGTACTGCCCTCAGTGCTATAATGTGTTCTATGTCCATATACCAACACCAAGCACACAGTATTTCTTCCATGTCCCATATACTGCTACTAAATACCCTTCCATGGTCTTGTCATTGCATTGCAGCCAAAATGCAAGTAGAGCACTAAAGAATAATCAGATTTAATACAGTAACATACTGAATTACATTTTGGCTCACTAGTGAGTCATCAATGGCTTTCGTGAACTGAAACTTTGGTAAGGATGTTAGTTTATTAAATGTGGTTGTTTAGTTAGTTTTGTGTACATGTCTTATTTTGCTTATTGATATATGATTGAATTATGGATCATCACCGCTACAGTGAAATCACAGTATACTTTATGAGACTAATATTCAGTTACTGGACAGATTGTAACTTAACCGAATAAACTTATCTGGCTAACTTTGGAGAAAGATTCAGTAGCGTAGCTGTACTATTTTAAAGATAGCGGGATAACTTTATCTGGCTAACGTTAGCATAGCTCTTTGGCATAGCCAGAGTTAGCCAGATAGGTTATCCGGATAATTCTGGATATCAGAGTTAGCAGGTTAACTTAACTCCTCCCAGAAACACCTCCAGAATAACCCTATGTTATCGGCTAAATTTTAGCTGGATTATGAGATATCTGGCCAACGTTTAGCTGGGTAAGTGCCCAAAACAACTTGTGAGTTATCCTGCTAAATGGCTTTGGATACTGACCTTTTTAATTCTCTATATATAATTGTTAACTTTTATAACTTACTTTTTGAGGTCGATATTTAGCGTCACTGCCAAATAAATTCAGACTTCTCTGGCTAAGTGGCGCTATTTGAATATTCAGCTGCATTCAGCAGCTGTCACTTAGGGCCTCATTTTCTAAAGTATCGCAGGCCTGCGATACTTTAGGGAATGAGGGGCGGGGGGCTGAAACGGGGGGGGGGGCGGGCCTGCGCTAGCCGGCAGCGATCGCACCATCGCGGTGCGCACCCAATAGTGCCACCATAGAAGGTGTAGCTATTGGGCGCGAAAAGGGCCTTACCTTTTCGTCGTCCGCAGCATCTTCGTGGAGTCAGCCCCGGTGATGCCCCGACTCCTCCTCTTCTGGGGCCGACTCCGCCCCCATTTTGGTATCACACACGATAAGGGACTTTTCGCGTGCGAGCCACTTGGAAAATAAGGCCCTTATTTGGATAACTATTTATCCAACTAAATAATTATCCGACTAAGTGATAGGTGGGCTGTGGAATTCTGGGGCGTAGCTAACTTAGCAGATAAGTGGTGATATTCAAATTTATACAGCTAAGTTAGCTGGATAAGTTAGATCTGTTATTGAGCAGATTTAAATGTATCCAGCTAACTATTAGTTATCTGGGTATATTCAGCTGAGGAGCTGCACCACTGAATATCCCAGGCAAGTTAACCAGACATGTTTATCCAGCTAACTTGTTCATCCAGATAGGGACTGAATATGGACCTATTGCTGTTTTGCACTATAATTCTTTTTAGCACATGCCAGGTTCTTGTGTCCTGGTTTGGCCTCTGTTGGAAACAGGATGCTGGGCTTGATGGACCCTTGGTCTGACCCAGCATGGCAATTTCTTATGTTCTTATGTTCTTAAACTGTACTTAGATTTTATTGTACTCTGTAAACACTGAACGTATATACAGTGTAATTACACAGTACTGTGCACTCTTAATATTGGAAACATGCCTTGCAGCACTCTGCACTGCTGTGTGGAGAGACCTGGGTTTGATTTCCTGCTCAGTTCTTCCACTCCTGGACCGGCTGGGGTTGTGGTTGCTGCAGAAGCAGTACTCTCAGCTCCTGGGAAGGGAGAGAGTCATAGTCACTATGTAATGGCAACACCTACTGGCCGGATTTAGGGCCCATGGTTGCAGGTTCCGAAAGGAGCCCTGGTGCATGGCCTCTGGCTGAGGACTGACTGGGTTTTTTTAGATTTAGCTCACACCTTTTCAATGACAGTCAAGGTGAGTTACATTCAGGTATAGTAGGTATTGCTTACTGTCACTGCCATTTCTGGGCAAAAGTTGAAAGGGGAAAATAAAATAAAGGAAGAATCTTTGGCTGGTTGCAAATGAAAGGTCATGACACAAGATCCCAACCCTGGATTCAATTGAACTAGAAGCCCAAAGGAGCAGCAGAAAACTGTCACTCCCAAAAAATGTTTGTGTGTGTGTGTGTGTGTGTGTGTGTGTAGGCGATGTGACTGCACATTATCTGTTCAGTAATTAGAAACTGTACATTTTAAAGTGACTATTCATGCACAATAATACTCATGTGCAACATTTATTTATGTTGGTCCAACACAACTTCTGATGATGGGCAGGACCTCTAGCTTGGTTGAGCTTTAAATATTTGTCAGTAATGGTGCCTAATTGAGCAGTGTCTGTGTAAAAGGATGAAGAAAAAGAGGAGTGAGATGTCTGATCCCTAGATAGTAAAGGCGCTGTGAGTTCACAATATTATGTTCTCCCCATGGATTAGTAGAATATAGCACATTTTTAAATCAAATGAGGTTTAATGAGGCATGGGACAGGGAGCAGAGATAGCATATAAATTGGCATCATTTGTCATGCCTATATCTTCCTGCTATGACGAGAACTTGCTGGCTGGGATCAGGAAGCACAGTATGGTTTCAGGAAGGGAAGCACTGCCTGATAAGAAGAGAATACATTATTAATTACAATATTTGTCGTTTGTGGCGTGGTATCAGAGTACTTACAGAAGTACTTTGTTATTATACTCTCCAGGGTGCTGTGGTTCAGGCGACACAAGGTAAGTCTCTTATGAGTCTAGTCCAGCCAGTGGAGGACTCGTAGAGGGAGCCAAGGAAGGATGATTGCCCCTGCAAAGGTGGCCTCTGCTGGCACATAAGTAGAAATGGGTTCATGTTCATGGATGCTTCCCTTACAGCCCTGACCCAGCAAGGAGATCTGAATTATCCAGAAAGTCACCCTCATGACCTGGGGGAAAACAAAAAAAAAAGTGATTTGTTTAATCTCACAGATATGGCAGAGCCAGGACTAGCACACATGGAGTTAAATCCTAGTTTGGTTTTCTAACCACGCTATACCACATTTCTACCTGGTCCATCATTTATTTTCTGGGATAAGAAAAGCCACTCTCTTGTCCTGAGCACAGACTGAGTTGAGTGGATCTGTTTGGAGTCTTTAGATGCTTTCTGTATGTTTATATGTATTCTATTTGGGTTTTCTCCTTTCTAGAATACAGACGCCCGACCCCTCCAAAGATGTCTGGGTTTCATCGCTACCAGTTTATATTATACGGACAGCCAGCCAATCAGGGTATCTCGCTCAGTACTCAAGAAAGGACAACTTACGGTAAACTTTCCTTCTTTCATGTAATCTCGGGAGGTTGCTCTAATTAATAAGAAGACAATTATTAATTAACATTAAAGTAAATAATAAATTTACCCTTTGGGTCCTTAATGATCTTTCCCACACAATCTTGCCCAAGCTGGAAGGGCTCCTTCTCTGGTTCACTAGTAAGGGCCATCACGCTGGTGACAGCCATCTTCTTTCCCTGGGTCTCAGTTCACCACCTTCATGGGGCAATCAGACCCAAATGATCCAAGCAGACAAAGGATATAAACTTGAATCCCCCTCGCCTTAGGGCCAGCACCCATGTTTGTTATTTTTGTGGTACTGCAAATGTTTACAGTGAGAATAATTTGAGGATTTTTACCTTGTCTTTTCAAAGATTGCTCATGGCAGCTCACAGCATTCAGGTACAGTAAGCGATGTGGTTCTTATGTGTTTTACAGCATCCTTGTGTCCCTGCCTATCGTATTTCACTCCTCACCACCATCACTACCATTCCCTCTCTTACAGCCTCCTGCAGAGCTATTTGCCAGTTTCCCCTTTACTCCAAGGGACTGCATGGACATTACTTCTGATTCCAGTTTGTTCTGGAAATAAATAATACATTCACATCTTACCTACTTCATATATGTACTGCATATGTATATGCCCAGGATCACTCTCAGGCCGATTCAGTAAACTGCGCGGGAGAGCCGGCGCTCGAAGGCGAGCTCTTGTTCTCCCAACGCGCGCCCAGGCCACTCTCCTGGGCGCACGATTCAGTATTAAAATGAGGGCCCGCGCTAATAAGGAGGCACTAGGGACACTAGTGCGTTCCTAGCGCCTCCTTATTGGCGAAGCGGCAGCTGTCAGCGGGTCTGACAGCCGACGCTTAATTTTACCGGAGTCGGTTGTCGAACTCGCTGACAGCCACGGGTTCGGAAAACGAATGCCGGCAAAAATGAGCGTCCGTTTTCCAACCTGTGGGCAGATTTGTTTTTTAAGATTTCGTTTTGTTTTTTTAATTTTTGGGGCCTACGACTTAATATCACTATGATATCAAGTCGGAGGGTGTAGAGAAAAGCAGTTTTTTCTGCTTTTCTGTACACTTTCCTGGTGCCGGCCGAAATTAACTCCTACCTTTGGCAGGAGTTAATTTCTGAGAGTAAATTGTGCGGCTTGGCTGCACATTTTACTTTCTGTATCGTGTGGGAATAACTAATAGGCTCATCAACATGCGCGCTATTAGTTTCGGGGGGTTGGCTGCATGTTTTCCATGGGTTGGCTGCACGTTTTCCACGCGCTATTACCCCTTACTGTATAAGGCGTAATAATAGCACGTGGAAACGCGCGTCCAAACGGGGGCTAACGGTGTGCTCGGCTTGAGCGCACCATACTGAATTGGCCTGAAAGAGCATCAGCAGCATTTGAATCCTGGCTGTGCTTGTACTCAGCCTACTTTTTTAACCACTAGGCCATTCCTCCAACGTAACCTATAACTTTACTTGACTTATCATTTTGTAATTTGTTCCTTTCTTTTCTTACCCTTTTATTTTAATCAGACTATATATTACTTTGGTCCAAGAAAACAAAGAGGTAGGCGATCTATGATAGCCGTTAGGAAAACAAAAAAGAATAGATGCCTTGATCTTTTTCCAATGTTTATTATAGCAGAGACGTGTTCATATAGTGCCCGACTCAGGCCGAGTTTCGCGGCTTAACAGCCGCTGCCTCAGGGGCTGTGATTAGAACAAATAAAAATATAACATCATATAATGAATACAGTATTTTAAAAACCAATATTAAAAAACATCATTAAGATCTTATCAATATAAAAAAAGTCTTTATAAATAATAAAAATCTTTTTTAGTTATAACTAAGATCTCAGATATTAAAAATTAAAAATATAAATTTTTTTTTTAATATTCTATGGTGACAACAAACTAAGGTGCAGAAATAGGAATATGAAAATCCTTATTGAACAAAAAGTGAACAAGTGAGTAAAAGCTATCCTTCTTACAAAACAAAAACATTTTTGTTACCTTGAACACTTCAAATTCAAAGAAAAACTCAGCAATCTTAATTTCATCCAATGAGCAATAATTGTTTGACCAACTAGAAGAAGTATGTACATAATGATTAACAAATCATATCCTATGTTACATTTAATATTTCAATATTGTACATGTGGTGTAAAACTCAAAAATGCCACAAGCATAAATTATCAAAGTGCTTTCTAAAATTGTGAATAAAACAAGGGGACTGGCATATCAAAAAAATATCAATAAATATATCCTAAAAAATATATCTTAAAAAAATAATAAATATGATTCTCGAATGCAAGTGACTGCTTAAAACATTTTTTTTTTTAAATTTTTTAAAAAAATGGAACCAGTGCATAAAGATCAATCATCAACTCACTACTAAAAGTCATGAGCCCACTTAAAAACACTCAATCATAACGGTAACACTAAAAATTGACAGGTGATGGCAAGACATTCAAAATTGTCATGCCAATAAAGTTATCTGAATGAGAATCTGGATGGAATTAGGTAATGGGCAGGATATTATTAAGGTCTATCCCAGATATGTAGAAATCTCTCTTTTTATCTTGCAACAAGGGACTGCACCCCTGATCTCTTCACTTGCCAAACCCACGTGCCGATACAGTACAGTGCGCTCCGACGGAATGCACTGTTAACCCTCTATTGGACGCGCGTTTTCGACATGCTAGCGTTACCCCTTATTCAGTAAGGGGCCAAAAATGCGCGTCCAACTCCCCGAACCTAATAGCGCCCGCAACATGCAAATGCATGTTGATGGCCCTATTAGGTATTCCCGCGCGATTCAGAAAACAAAATGTGCAGCCAAGCCACACATTTTGCTTTCAGAAATTAGGGCCTACCCAAAGGTAGGCCCTAATTTCTTCGGGCACTGGGAAAGTGCACAGAAAAGCAGTAAAAACTGCTTTTCTGTGCACCCTCCGACTTAATATCATTGCGATATTAAGTCAGAGGTCCCGAAAGTTTCCAAAAGCAAAAAAAAAAAAAAAATTTGAAGTCAGCCCGTGGCTGTCGGGTCGAAAACCGGATGCTCAATTTTGCCTGCGTCCGGTTTCCGAGCCCGTGGCTGTCAGTGGGCTCGAGAACCGACGCCGGCAAAATTGAGCGTCGGCTGTCAAACCCACTGACAGCCGCCGCTCCGGTCCAAAAGGAGGCGCTAGGGACGCGCTAGTGTCCCTAGCGCCTCCTTTTGCCTGTTTTTACCGCCGGGCCTAATTTGAATAGTGAATCGCGCGCAGAGGCGAGTGGCCTGTGCGCGCACGCCAGGAGAGCGGACATTCGCCCACTCTCCCGCGGACTTTACTGTATCGGCCCGTAAGTGGGAAAATGTGTTGAAGGGGTATAGGATAGCGTGTATGTAGAATGGGGGGAGGTATGTGTATGTGGACTGAGGGTACTCTCTTCCCCTTGCACCGTCCACTTTGTCCCTGTCTTCTCACCCTTTCATGTGTGTGTTGGGATGGGGGAAAGTTAGTGAGATAGGTGGGATGCGTGTGTGGATGTGTGTGCATTCCGCCCCCCTCCCCCCCAAACTCGCCTCTCCCATTGCAGTCTCCATTTTGTAGCCATCCCATATGTGTGTGTGGAAGAGAAGGGGTGTGGGAGTTTATGTGTATGGTTGGGGGCACTCCTTCCCCATCTCTTCACCTCTGAGTGTGTGTGGGGAGTAGTGTGAGTAAGATGCAGAGGTGGGTGAGGAGGGGGGTAAGGAGTGTGCACATCCTCTTTCCCCTCGCAGTCTTCTCTTTGAAGTCCTTTCCTCCACTCCCACCCACTCCCATATGTCTGGGGGGTGGAGGTGGGGGAAAAGGTGTAAATGGTAGGGGGTAGTATGCCTGAGGGCATTCTTTCCCACCTTGAACTCTCTACTTTGTCCCCCCCTTTCCTAATGCTAGTGAGTGTGTAAATCGGGAGGGGGGGGGGGAGACAGTTGAGGGGAGGATATGGCAGAGATCTATAAAATCGTGAGTGGAATGGAACAGGTAAACAGGGAATAGCTAAATACCCTTTAAAATAACACTAGGACTAGGGAACACTCTTGAAGCTAACAGGTAGCAGATTGAAACCAAATTGGAGAGAGTATTTTTTCACTCAATGCACACTCAAACTGTGGAATTTGTTGCTGGAAGATGTGGTTAAGGCATCTAGCACAGCTGGGTTAGAACAGGATTTGGATAAGTTCCTATTTATTTATTTATTTTTATATACCGACATTCGATCTGAGATATCACATCGGTTTACATTCAGGTACTGTAGGTATTTCTCTATCCCCAGAGGGCTTACAATCTAAGTTTTGTACCTGAGGCCGATTTTGTACTCTCAGGCCGATTCAGTAAACTGCGCGGGAGAGCCCAGGCCACTCTCCTGGGCACGCGATTCAGTATTCAAATGAGGGCCCGCGCTAATGAGTTCCTAGAAGAAAAGTCCATAATCTTATTAGATTGTAAGCTCTATTGAGAAGGGACTGTCTTTTTATATGTTTGTACAGCGCTGCGTATGTTGTGTACTGCTATAGAAATGTTAAATAGTAGTATCAGTAAATAGTTATTAACCATGTGACTCGGGATGGCCTTCTGCCCAAGTGTTATATAGGTTACAAATGCTGCCTTGATGGCTATCTAAGAAGGATGATCTTAGGTTAAAATCTAAGGTTTCCAGGTTTTTATGATGTACCAAAGTGATAAGAATAAGTTATTAGACTAGGGTGGGCTCAGTATGCCTGACTTTAAATTTTACAATGCTGCCTGTCAACTATGATTCAGTTGGGAGAGGTAGAAGAAAGATTATAGATCCTGCCCTCTGGATCTGGCGGGACATTCAATATTCCCCTTTTTCCTTGGGGCCCAATGCATTTACCAAATGCTAAGGTTCTTGGAGAGTTCAGATCGTACCCCTAACATATGCAATGAAGCAAGCTTGGGTGTTTTTAGCCCCTGGATGTCTTTTGGCTTCTTGCCACTCGTGGGTAACTAAAATGTTCACCCAGGGATTAATAATAAAATCTTTCAAGAGTGGTGCAGATTGGGGATAAAAGGGATCTCAACTCTTTATTGAACAGCCCAGGGTTTGCTTTTTTCTTTAGAGCAGCTGAAATTGATTATTCATATCTTGAACACCCACTTTTATACATACTTACAGGCTAGGCATTATGTGCAAGGGCTGCTGAAGCAACATCCTGCCATATTTAATCCTGATTCACTGATAATACATTGGTTATAGTAGGTGGCAGGAAAAATAAAATATTATGCTGGTATAAACTTCGCTTAGAAAACACCAGTTTGGATACTTTAACAAAACTGACCCTGAGCTGGAAGAGAGCGATGGGTACTGGCTTCATCACAGAGGATTTTGTGTTGTTTTTTTAAAGGACTAGGTGAAAGTGTTGCAGTTGCACAGGGCCTATGCTGCTTCCTGATTATATAAGATAGGTCAGCCCGACATACCCTTAAAGAGAGTTCTTTGAACTTCTACATACAAGAGCATATTTTAGGAATTCCTCTTGCAGCTGTTTGTTTGGGGATTCCACTGTTGACACTTTGACCCTCCTGCTTTCAAATGCCTTTTCAGCTGTTTGTGAGTGCCATCCCAACGCAGTTTTCTCGAAACACGGCCTGTGTTGGGGGACCGTGAAGCTTCTATTATAAGTTGCTTGTTGTGATGCTGACACACTTGCCCATACACAATTAAAAGATTGTTGTTTCTGAACTTCAAAGGACATTAGTGAACTGTTTGTCCTTCCTCTTGGTATTATTTATACCATCCAGTGGCTGACAGGCTGCAAATAGAGATTAGATGCAGTAATTCACAAATAGATATACCTATTAGAGAATGCCAGGATGCCTAGAAGAGATTTTATGACATAATTCCTACACAGATTAAATCTGTCTCATTCTACCAGTTGGAAAACTCTCATTATTACAACTGTAATAAGGTATGAATGGTTGTATTGTCTGTGTGTATGTTGCTGGTGAATTAGCTTTCTTTCTTTAAAAAAAAATAAAAAATTGATGCTGCACCTGGGGGTTAAACATTTGTTACAAGCCTGTATTGTTGTTTGGGGATTTGGTGTGTACTTTTGTGCATTATCTCATAAATAACATTTCAGTGTGTGTGTGTGTGTGTGTAGGAGGCAATGTATGTGTGAGGTCACTCTTTTCCCTTGACAATCTCTACCCCACACATTCTCCATTTTGCCTCCTCAATCCTATGTGTGTATATGCTGTTTGTGTGTGTGTGTGAGGGGCACCCTTTCCCTTTCACTGTCTCATCCCCTCTTTATTTTTCCCCCTCTCCTCACCCGTGTGTGAGGGTGCAGTTGGGGGTATGAGTGTCAAGGGGGTGTATATGGGTGAGCACACCCTCTCTTCACCCCTGTATAGGATATGGGGGTGAGACAGGGGAGGAATGTGGGGGAGGTGATAGTGTAGATGGGCTGGAGTGCGTATGTTTGTGTATGTTGTGGGGAGTAAGTGGTATTGTGGAGAGGGGTGAGAGGGGGCATGGGAGGATGAATGAGGGGGCAGGGCAGGGGATAAGCATACCTGGGAACTTTCAATTTTCAATCAACATGAGATCTTCATCATTTAACGGGAGTGGATCAAACAGTATGAGCACAAACTGCCCTTTCTTATACACAAACACACTCTGGCACACTTGTGTGTTCACTCTCATGCACATAAAGGCTCATTTTCACATATATACTTGCTCACATACACTCTGTCCCCTTCCACACCCATGCCCACTCACATACTCTCTCTCCCCCTCAAAACACTTACACACTTATTCTCTCTCTTTCCTCCTTGAGGCCTCACAACCGATGTGCCGCCTCCTTCTTCTAGCCATATCCTGCTCCTGCTTCTGCCACAGGCCAATGGGACACCCCCTTCTTCCTGCCCACATGGGCCAATCCAACATGTCCTCCTTTCTTCCTGCCTGTGCATATCAATCTGACACCTCTTCCCCTTCTTGCTCGTGTGGGCCAATGGGACTTTTCTTTTCCCTTTTCCTGCCTGTGCAGGCCAGTCCAACACCTCCTCCCCGTCTTCTTGCCCACATGGGTCAATCTGATTGTTCCGGATCTGCTAGGGAGTTAGCAATCTGTTCGGGATTTGCTAGGGAGTTAGCAATCTGTTCTGAATCTGATGCTAGATGGGAGGAGCAATCAGATAGTAGTTAACAATCCATTCCGGATTTGTAGTTATATATGAGAGTTGAGGGTGGATCCTTGGACCATTGGCAGATGACCACACCCCCGGGGAATGATCCCGAGAGGGACCGCCGGTCAGGCTCAGAGTTAGGAGACAAACACACACTAGTTCTTTATTAGACAGTATACTGAACCACCAGAGATGGCAGTAGTGAGCTGGTAAGCCCGGCTGGGCTGTAGTCCCTCAGATACTGGAGCAGCGATCCCTGGTGGCTGAGCTGTAGAGAAACTGAATATAGTGAGTAGGCAGGGTATGCAGATGGTAACACTCACACAGTGTCCCAATGAAGCCCATGAGCTGGAAAGTATAGGCCCTCGAGGAGCGAGTACCTGGTTCCAGGGAAAGCTCATAGAGAATGATGGTAACTCACTGATGTAGCTGATATAGTTGGTAGTGAAGACTTCCAGGCAGAGGAGTATATGAAGCAAGTCTGGGATCAGGGCCCTCGAGGAGCGAATACCGGTTCCAGACTGTCACTTGAAAAAACAAGGAGAGAGCGAGGCCCCCGAGGAGCGGGTACCTCTGGTAAGTCCGAGGAGGCAGAGTAGCTTAGGTAGCGAAACCCCATGCTAACTCGATGTGTTAGCAAATTCCAAGACCTTAAATATCCATCGCTGGGGACGTCATCTTCGGGGGACGCCCCCGAGGTTCGCGCCAATGCCGGTACTTCAATCGGGGCCTCCAGGAAACATGGTGATTGCAGCATCAAGCTGGTCTGGGAACGCCCGAGGACAAATGGCAGGAGAACGCCACAGTAGCCAAACTTCCCGCGGACGGAGAGGGAGGCGCCAGAGAGGTAAGGAGGGCGGAGAGAGGGCGTCGGGCACCGACGGACACAACACTGATGTCTCCTCCCCTTCTTCCTGCCTTTATGGATCAATCCTTCTTCTGCTCTGCGATCCAATCAAATGCTTTCCAGTCTGTGTGGGCCTAAATGTTTTCCTGTTCCGGGCCTGTGCAGACTGCTTCAGCAGCAAAGCATCTGGAGTTTTACAGTATTAGCCCAGAAACCTGGCAATTCTTTTAGAATTCCAGAGTCTGCAGGTCAAATCCAGAGAATTCCCAGGTATGGGGATGAGTGTGTGCATGTTCTCTTTTTCATTACCTCTTTATTCTTCTCTTCCCCCTCACACTCATCTCCTCTGTCTGCCCTCCTCTCTCCTTTCCTCTCCTCCCCTTCTCCAGTTGTCCCCTTCTTAATCTCCACTTTGTAGTCTCCTATGTGTGGGGAGGAGAGGGGTAAGGAGTGTAGTGGTAGTAGTTTATGGGTGGGGGCACTCCTCCCCAATTTCCTCACCCCTGTTTGTGTGTAGGTGGGAGAGGTATTGGTGTAGCTTGGGATGGGTAGGTGGTGGTGCAAAGGGCAGTAAATGGGGGTTTGATATGTATGTGTGCACTCTACTTCCCCCCCACATTCCCCACTTTGTAGCCTTTATCTCCCTACCACAGTTCTACACAGTACCTTGCAAAAGTATTCAACCTCCTAAAAAAATCAGCAGATTTGTGTGGATTACAAATGACAACTTACACAGATTGTTCCTTGCAAACCTCTATGCTCTTAAAGTAAATTTTCAAAGTCACAATTCATTATTTCTCTGCATTTTTTGTAAAATAAAATTAAAAACTGAAACATGCTGCTTGCATAAGTATTTAACCCCTTCAGACTAGTACTTGGTAGAACCACTTTTTGCTGCAGTAACAGCTTGAAGTCAATTGGGGTAAATTTCTACCAGCTTTGCACACTGTTTGGGAGTGATTTTTGCCCATTCCTCCTGGCAGACTTGCTCCAGGTTGTTCAGGTTGGTTGGATGACGCTTATGGACTGCAGTTTTCAAATAGTGCCACAGATTCTCGATTGGCTTGAGATCTGGACTTTGACTTGGTCACTGTAGAACATATTTTCCCTGGTGCATGGTGACATTTATAGTTGGGGATTCAGTTTCACTCCCTCAGTCCCCTTTCCACTTCCAACTCCCCCCCCCCCCCCCCCCCCCCCCCCCGCCAACTCCTGAGTCACCAACAATCTTGCTCCCACATCCCCCTCCCCAACCCTTCAGCAGTCTCACTCCCTCTGTCCCCTTTCCCCAACATACAAAAGGCAGTTGGAACTTATATAGCATTAGGATTTTTGTGATATGCATTGAGTATGGGCTTAGCCCTCAGAAAACTATGAATAAACAATTACAATATAGTAAATCTCCCATACCGAAAGAGCACTAACTGCCAGTACTTAAACAGTAAAAATCTTACTTATATAAAGGCAAGAATGCAAATATTACATCAGACCCTAAAACACCACCTATTAGGTAAATAGAACAAGCCAAGCTGCCTAAAAATAAATGCAGAATAAATACCTTTATCTAAAAATATTATACAAGAGCTTTTGCAACTATATAGACCCCTTCTTTAGAGTCAGATCAGAGATATTCACATCTAAAGATGGGTCCTATATTATCTCAATAGCTCACGTACAGTATTTTGGGATAATACTTACGCAGCTTCAATAAAAGCTATCACAGCCTGCCAAGAATACAGTTTTCCCCAAAAGACAAATCTGCCATATCAAAACAACACTAACTCCCAGGACTTAAACAGCAACAACACTACCATGGAAAGAGCACCACTGCAAATATTACATCAATAAAACATTTAAAAGCAGAAGACATATCAACCAGTATACATTAATTAAAACTAATAGGGATTTAAAAAATCCTCTGCTCTCCATACCTGGAAACCTTTGATTTCCAGTCACCTTGAGATTGTCCTGGATTAGCTGGGGGGAGGGTTTACAAACATTATCCTCTTTTTCTCCTCCACACACACCGGATGTACCGGGTGCTGCAAAGAGGAAGCCCTGCAGCAAAAACAACTCCTGGCCAGTACTTCTACTGCAGGGAGGTGAGTGAATGGAGGGAGGGGGAGAAGAGGGGGTCTCTGGGAACTCACTACATACACACTCTTTGCCATCCACCTACCTATCTACCTATACCTTCACTCCGCCAGGGGGCAGATGCTGGGGAAGGAGGAAGGTAGGCGGCGGGTTTCCCAAGGGTGTGGCAGGGTTGCCAGTTTATGAGAAATCAGACTATGCATCTCACCCCTGGGAGCCGTGACCTTTGCCTTTCACAGCATTTAAAATCATGGAGAGGGCCAGGGATATTCTTTTTTCCCCCTCATTTCCTTCCCCTCTTGTCATCTCTGAGGCCAATGCAGTAAAATGCACACTGAAAATGGGCGCTAGTATTAAGTGCCTGTTGTCTTAACATGTGCGCATCTCTCGCCTTTCTCTCCACCTCAAACAACACAACATTCTTCCCTCAACACACTATGGTTTCAGGAAGCATCTTAGTACTGAAACCTTACTAATCTCACTTACTGACACCCTTATCAAAGGAATCGATTCGGGCTCCTCTTATCTGATTGCTATGCTAGACATCTCCGCTGCGTTTGACACTGTCAATCACTCTATCCTCCTCAACATCCTCAGAAGTATTGGGATTTCTGGTAACGCACTCTCTTGGATACAATCCTATCTACAAAATCGTTTTTTCACTGTCCTAGCTGATAACACTGAATCTGAACCTATCAGTCTCCCTCAGGGCGTCCCCCAGGGTTCCTCTCTTTTCTCCACCCTCTTTAACATTTACATGCTCCCCCTTACCACCCTTCTTACCAATCTTCATATCAAGCACTTCATATACGCAGATGACCTGCAAATTCTTTTCCCCTTCTCTGACTCCCTACAAACCGCACTCCAAAACTGGCAATCCTGCCTTTCTTCCATCAACCAACTCCTCACAGACATGCACCTCGCTCTCAACCCCAATAAAACTGAACTCCTAATCATTTCCAACAAACTTCCTTTTCCCTCGATCCCCCCCTCACACTCATCTACTTCTTTCTCCTCACACACTCGCAACCTGGGTGTTCTCATCGACAACCAACTCACTTTCAAACCCTTTATCAACTCTATCATAAGAGACTGCTATTTTAAGCTACAAACGATTAAAAAACTCAGACCTTTACTTCACTTCTCTGACTTTCGCACAGTCCTCCAGTCTATTATTTTTTTCTAAAATAGACTACTGTAACACCCTCCTCCTTGGCCTCTCTTCTACGCATATCAAACTTTTACAACTCTTACAAAACGCCACTGCACGTATTCTCTCAGGCTCCAAAAAAAGGGACCACATCATACCTACGCTTATTGAACTTCACTGGCTCCCAATACAATCACAAATACATTTCAAAGCCCTCTCCCTCATCCATAAAAGTCTTACAAATGAAAATCTCAACTGGATCAATCTTCCCCTCGTTCCTCGCCTTTCCTCAAGACCTACTCGTACTGCACTCCAAGGAACTCTCCGCACACACTCAATCAAATCAATCAAACTTACCTCTACTATAAGCAGAGCATTTTCCCTTGCTGGCCCTACCCTATGGAATGTACTACCCTCCCGATCTACTCACAGAAACCTCCACCCCTAAATTGAAAAAAAAACTAAAAACTTGGTTGTTCCTTCTGGCCTACCCCCATTCGCTTCCCTCTACACGAAGAATACCTAACTAAAGGTAACCATTTATATTATCTGTCTCTCCCCCCGCTCATCCGACCTCAGTATCTCTCCTAAGTACTCCCCACCTCCTCCGAAGCGCCCTTTCCTCTCTCCACTCTCCTCTGCCCCACCCTCCAGGATCCCTTATGCCTGTGTAGCTTTCCCTAGCCCTTATGTGTCCTACTCTCCTTTTGTGTTCCCTGGAACCCTCTCTTTTTAATCTCTTAGGTATTCAGCTCCCCATTTCCGGCTGTTTACCTTATCTCAAGGCATCTGTTTAAGAACGCTGTTTTTGAATTTCCATGACTCCCTGTACCATGAATTATAGTCTCTTGTACATTGTATTGCTATTTTTAGCATGATACCCTGTATTATAACTCCTCACATTAATATTTAGTTAGTTCTCTTGTAGCTGTCTTTGATACTCCTTTATATAGTCCCTGTTATTAATTCATACTTATCCCTTGTATCTATGTTTCAGTTTTTGCTATTGTTCTATGTAAGGGCCACGCCCAACAGTTCTTAGGTGTATGTAAACCGATACGATGTGCAAACGGCTATCGGTATAGAAGAAACTCCAAATAAAATAATAAATAATAATAAATCCAAATCCCCTCGGCGCCCAATGCAATAATTAAATGAGAGGCAGCGTTAAAAAGAGCACGCTAAAGGAAAATTGTGCGTTCATAGTGCTCAATAGTTTATTGCATCGGGCGCCCAGTTGCAACACTAATCTCCTTATTGCATCGGGCACTAGTCTAGTGCATCCAAAACATGTGCCAGACTGAGCTTACTTTATTGCATTGGAGGTTGAATGCCCACCCTCTCAGTTATTTCAAATATTTTGCATGGCCTCTTCCAAAGTTTGGGAACGTTTGCTGTGGTGTGACTGTAAATACTTGTGTGTACTGTGAGAGACAGGGGACAAACAGGTCCTAAACATCTGTAATATCTCAATGTCATAATATCAGTTG
This sequence comes from Rhinatrema bivittatum, assembly GCF_901001135.1. NCBI lineage: Eukaryota > Metazoa > Chordata > Amphibia > Gymnophiona > Rhinatrematidae > Rhinatrema > Rhinatrema bivittatum. The sequence continues at coordinate 250,236,599 of NC_042619.1, forward strand.
TATATATGTGCCTATAGAAAGCCCATGATTCCAGTTCTGATCTTCCCCAACTTACATGTAAAATTGAAGAACAGTAGGAGCAGAGAGCCTAAGCTAATCTGATTGAATTCTGCAGAAGCATTTAGCATTAGCTGCCAAGTGTTCCTGTTAAAGTAAATGTAGCAGGCAAATAAAAATAACAGGTAAATACTGCAGCCCCAGCTTGTGTCACAGTGGATTCTTTTTGGTTTGCTGGTCTCTCCTTGTGCATCCTCTCACTAAATTGCTAAGGAGGTATGACATTCGCTTGTATTCATATTGATGTGCTGGTTCCCATGAAATATTACTATTATGGAGGCATAGAGTCACAGTGGAAATACATAAATTTATTAGCAAAGCATGATTCAAACCTGTCTTCTTCCATCATGAGTGTTCTGGTTATTAGTTAGCAGGGATCTTGTCTGAGTATGAGACTGGACTGTGATCATTCAGCAGGATTCATTTTCTTTTGGGCACTGGTGTTACAGAGAATGATTTCTTTCCTCTCCACTTGGTCTCTGGATATGAGCACCATTTCTTTTTCCATCTGCTAGGAATCTGGGTATCACAGAGTATGATTCCTCTCCCTGTCTGCCAAAGGTCAGTAGAAGTGCTAAGGAAGACCTGCTGACAGTTAATCAATTACATACCCAATATTATTATTTACTTATCTAATTTATAACCTGTCTTTCCAAAATTTCCTCAAGGTGGGGTACAAGTACAGTATATGATGATAAAAAATCACAATACAAAAATACCATGTAAAACATCATAAATATAAAATCCAGAAATCCATAATAATAAATCATATCACAAAAATATTTTTATAAAATACTTAAAAAATATAAAATCCAACAACTTTATAATACAGGGGGGCAATTTTAAAACCCCATATGCAGCTTTGGCCTCTTTGAAAATGCAAGGGCTGGTCACGCACCCACAGATTTTACACCTGCTTTGCAGCAGGGACTACCACAAGTGGAGAATTCAAAATGATATCCCCCTGTGTTTTTGGCCATCTTCACTCTTATAAGCATTGTGAACTCTTGTGATTGTGGTGAGGTTGGTGCAGCCTATGGGGTGAACCCATAGGCCCTTAATGACAGCTGGCAGAAGACTGGTCTAAGACTTCACCTATACCAGCTCCTTTCCCCAGCAGGTTGAGCCCTTGGGTTCTCAGTGCCAGCAGATCTTAGGTGTTGGTCTGTTGTAGGCTGAAATAGACAGAGGTCCAGGGCCAGGCAAGGGTCAAAGGCAGGTGGCAATCAGAGTAGTTAGGTAAGGAATCAGATCCAGTGGTCAGTCTGAAAGGAAGACAAGAAAGAGACAGGGAAGACTGACACAGGACAGGTAGGTGAGCAAGAAGACAAGGCTGGACAGGCTGGAGAGAAAAGGCAAGGTTGGACGGAGCAAGGAACTCTGGAGAGATGAGGCAAAGCTGGACGAGGTAGGGCAGACTGGAAAGACAAAGCAGGGCAGCCTGGAGAGATTACTAAGGATGCTGGCAACACACACTACTCAAGTAGGAGATCTGTTGCTGAGGCTTCTCTAAAGGAACCTTATGTTTGAGAGTGCCGATGATATTAAGAGGCACTGGGGTAGGTTTCCCACCACGGGCCCTTTATGACAGGGCACTTTGGGCGTGCATGTGCCTATGGAATGTCCAGGGGAGCGGTGGCTGGCAGTGTCCTGTGCTGCATGGAGCAGCATTGGCTTCCTTGCCTGGAAACTGATCTGCCGGTATCAGGGTGAGTAAGGCGGCTTGTGGGGCCATCCTGCGAGCCACCAAGTGTAACAGTACCCGTTCTCTTAAGTCCCCTTCTCCAGGGTCCTGAGTTTTGGCTTCTGAGGGAAGTGATGATGGAATTCTCTTAGAAAGCTTGAATGTTGATAGTGGACTCCCATGAGTTCTCAAGTCCATAATTTGTCCACAATATGAGATACTCCAGCTTGTTTTGGCACTTGCAGGCATCCAGGATCTCTTGCACTTCGTAACTGGTGTCCTCCTCAGAGGTTGTTTCAGTGGGTTGAGGTGGGCACCAAGAAGGCCAGAAGAGGACTAGTGGTTTCAAAAGAGACATATGGAATACATTATATATACATAGTATAGGTGGTAGCTTGATCCGATACATCACCGGGCCCACTTGTTGCCATGTACAGGGAAAGGGCCAATGAATCAGGATGCAAACCTGATTGAGGGTATGCAGAGGTGCAAATTCTGGGTCCTTACCCATACCGGGTCACCTGGGTTGAACTGCAGAGCTGGTCTGCACTTCCTGTCTGCCTGCTTCTTGGAACGGGCCACTGCCTTGAGTAAGCAATTGATTGATCCTTTGCCAAAGATTGTGGAGCTGCCGGGCAGGTTACTGCCAGAGGAAGAAGAAGAGGCACCCGGGGATGTTTTTCCATAAACCACTTGGAATGGCATCAAGCCAGTGGAAATGCTTACGTGGTTGTTATGAGAGAACTTGGCCCAGGGAAGGAGAGGAGCCCAATTGTCTTGCCTGACATTGTCGTACAGTCTGAGGAAAGTCTTAAGGTCTTGGTTAGTGGACTTCCAGCAATGAAGTACTGCTGAGCAAATATCACTGCTCCTGGCTTCCGGGGAACCAGAGATAATACTTGCCTTTCTACCTATCTTACCTCTTTTAGCCATTCTACTACGTGGCAGGAAGGCTGCAACAACATCCAGGTCATCTGGACATAATTTTTTTTTGTTCACATAACTTGATGTCTGGCTGACAGAAGAAATCGGTGGCGGAGAAAATGGTGACGCAGGACGACAAGATGGCCACAGAAACAGGCCCTCAATCAGAGGGGGTTTCAGAAAATTTAATCCGCAAGCTTACAAAGGCAGTGCCAACGGCTTTATAGGATCGGCTGACTAAGCTACATTCTTCTCTTGATGAGATCCACGAAAAACTGGAGACGGATCAGATGGCAGTAGCGGTTCTTGAACAGAAGGTGATACGCCAAGATAAACGGCTGGAAGATGTGGAATCTATGATTAAACAACTTTCCCAAAAATTCAAGAGCTGGAATCTAAGCTGGATGAACTAGAAAACTGCAGCAGGAGGAACAACATTTGGGTTTTGGGACTGCAGAGTGAGGTGTTGCTGTGGTTGTTCGAGTCCTGGCTGCTGGAGGCCCTGGAAGTGACGGGAACAGGCCACCCAATTTTAGTGGAGCATGCAAACTGCTTAGGAGCCATGGTGGCGAACAGCAAAAAACCTAGGCAAGCAATTGCTAAGTATCTCAATTATATTGATAAAGCAAAAGTTTTGGAAGCCTACTGAAAGAAAAAAGAACTCTTGTATGAAGGTCATAAGTTGTTATTGTTTCCTGACTTCTCAGCACGGGTGCTTGCTGTGTGGAAAGAAATCACATCCTACTGCACCCAGCTGTTTCATAAGGGCATCAAATTTGCCTTGCAATATCCAGCTCGCCTAAGAGTATTTCATCAGGCCACATCTCAAGTTTTTGTTTCCAAGGAGGAAGTAAATAAATTTTTGGATTCAGTTTGACTTTGATCCTGCGAGATTGGATGTTTTTTATTGTCGATGGTAGGGGAGAGGGGATTTGTTCTTCCCCCTTGATCACAATGGCTACCGATGCACATTGTTTTTGGGAGGTCATCCCGCTCCCCAGATGGTTTTGACATTGATTTTTGTTTGATCGGGTGAAGCACCGGCATTTTGAACAGGCACTCCTTTCTGGTTACGTGTCCTGGACTCTTTTTTGTTTCTCAGAGGGGACTGATATATTCCTCAGGGCGCACCAGTTTTTCTTTTTGTTTTTACTCTTTGTGGTCCTGCATGCCATCCTTCTGTTTTGGCCCTCCTCTGTTTGGATGTCTTGTACATTTTTCTTTTTTCTTGTATATTTTTCTCATCTCTGGTTCCCGGAGGCTCAGGACCCTTGAAGAAGCTCCAGGCACCTGTGCGGTGTAGCTTGATCCCTTGAAGAGTAGCAGAGGACCTGGAGTGGATCAGGGCTCTGGGCTTTTGGAGTGGAAAAAATATTTTTCTGGGGTATTTGGGGATTGTGTTTGTGTGTGGAGTGTGTATGTGTGGGCAAATGTATCTGTCTCACTGTGTTTTTCTTTTGGGTTCTTGCAATAACAGCCCCTGATATATTGTATGAATGGGCAGGAGCCATGGATGAGGGGGCTCCATCCTTACGCATGGAAAAATATTCTGCTATTGTACATTTCCCAATTGAATGCTGACTAATATCACTCTTGGATCTCTTAATATAAACGGGTTGCATTCACCTGTTAAGAGGAAAAAGATGTACTGCCCGGATCTTGTTGCTGAATCAGGATCTTAAAAGCTTAATGGCAGTTCTTGCTCACAGATTGAATAAAGTTATTCAGACAAGCAGGATGGTAGTCCTTACATGTGGGTGAAATCATCAGGATGGCGCCCAATCACGGAAAACGTCTGTCAAAGTTTCTAGAACTTTGACTGGCACACTGAGCATGCCCAGCATGCCAACAACCCTGCATCCAGCAGGGGTCCCCCTTCAGTCTCTTTTTTTCCACGCAGCAGTAGCCTTACGGATTCTGGAGCTCTGTGAGTTTACCTCACAACTTTTCCTCACGGAAATTAAACTTAAAATTTAGTAAAATTGCCCCATCTTGGGGTCCCCCTTCGACTACTGACCTCCGTCAATGCCGGTAAGTTACCCTGTCTTTTCCAGTCAGTTCCCAGCGGCATTTTACATCGAGGCCCAACGGCCACCGACTGTGCGCATCCCAAAATGTTTTTTAACACCATGGCCACCGGGTTCCGCTTGTGCCCCGAGTGCCCAAGAACGATGTCCATTACGGACCCACATGATGTGTGCGTTCTCTGTTTAGGCCCTGTTCACGACATCCAACAGCACACTTCCTGTGCCCAAATGACATCAAAAGGCTGCAGGGCCCAGTTGGAGAAGATGGAACTCCTCTTCAAAGTTTCTCCATCTGTCTCAGCCAAAGCTGCATCGAGTCAGAAGCCTTCCACTTCATCGACTCTGTCACCGCCTAAATCTCAGCGCCAGAAAGTCACCGGTGATCTCCCATCACCACCTTCTTCCCGCTCCAAGGCATCGACATCATCCTCATTGGTACCGGAGAAGCAACGGACTGAACATCGGGAAAAGCATCGTCATCGCCATTGACGGAACACTTCCACTGATGCTGTCGCAGGTAGGCCAACGACATCGGCACCAATTGAACCACCAGCCAAGAAGACCCGGGGAGAAGGGGCCCCATCCCCTTCTGGACCCGGAACACAGAGGCATTCCCCACCAATACCGGTGCTGGGAGCCAAGACTCCACTAATACATGTGGACCCTCCAGCAACGCCCTCTGAGCCTCCACCCCTGATAGCTGTGCCACCGATGCCAGCTTCTCGGGCGGAATTGGACAGGATAGTCCAAGAGGCAGTTCTCCAAGCTCTTCGTGGATTCTAGTTTCCACTGGCACCGGCCCCCATGCCGATGCCCAATCCGATGCCTACCATGCTTGCTCCACTTCTTGACCGACTGGATACATTGATCAGTGCACTACCATCAGCGCAGCTTCCTGCCGTGCCAACGGCGCCTGCTAAACCACCGACACCGATGCCGATTCTATTGTCCTCAGATGAGGAACTGAATTTGCAGATGCCGGAGCTGACTCCAGGACCATCGGGCTTGTCACCGCCCCAGTGTCCTTTGAAAATACCGATCCCATCAATGCCATCACTGTCCTCGGTGCCTACATTGGTGCCACATGCTTCCCATCAGTGCCACCTCCAGATCCGGCTGGATTTGGACATGTACCTCAACCTGAAGATCCTCGAGGTGCTGGTGATGCACCTTATGATCCCTGAGGGGATGATTCTTCAGACTCTGAGGACTCAGAAGAACTCCTCTCACCCCCAGAGGAACTCCGTCGCTCCCCGCCTGAAGACCTGACATTTGCAAATTTCATTAAAGAAATGTCTGAGACTATTCCCTTTAATTTGCAAACAGAAGAGGATGCCAGACACAAGATGCTGGAAGTATTGCAATTTGTTGATGCCCCTAAAGAAGTCATGGCAGTGCCAGTTCATGAGGTGCTTCTAGATTTGCTGCTACACAACTGGGAACATCCTGGCACAGTTCCACCTCAAAACAGGATAAAAGCAATGTTCAAGGGCCCAAGGCACCATTTTCCAAAATGGTGCCAACCAGACCTTACTCCTTTCACATGATGGGCAAGCTCTGGTCAGCGCCATTTTGAAAAATGCCGTCAGTCGGGGCTAGAGAGGGTGCCCCAGGTCCTTGAACATTACTTTTATTCTTGTTTTGAAGTAATGAGATTGGGGGGTCACCGCTAGCCACCACAGTAATATTTTTATCCATTTGGGGTGTGGGAGGTTTTGATGGCGGGGCCCTATTAGCCTATTTCTACATTGGAAAGGGGGCAGGGTAGAGACTATTTGGGAGGGGGGTTTCGAGCATTAAGGAGCTGCTGGCAGGGGAAGAGGGGGAGCATTGTCTTGAGGATACTTATCTTTTTATTTGTTTTCTTTTTTTTCGCGAGGCCATCTCAATTGGTGGCCCCCAGGATGAGCGGGGGTGGTAATCAAATAAGACCCCCAATGATTTTTAGCTTCTTTCTAAGGGGTGCCATGTTGGATCGCAGGGCCCTTTAAATCTACCATGGGAGCATCAGGACCCACATTAGCGTCTTGGTGCTTCCACGGTAGAGTAACAAATTTCAAAATGGTGTAGATAAAATAACATGGCTGACAAAATTTTAAGTCAGCCATGCTATTTTATTTACATAGGATTAATACGCATGAGCTGCTTTGCATGGATTTGCAAAATTCATGCATGCAAATGCCATGCAAAGCAGCTCATTGCAATGGGGTGGGAATCTGGGCAAAATATGCACGTTATCAGAAATATCACAAGATATCACCACAATAGGACTATATTGCTCGATATATATTGTTTAGCACATGATATACGCTGTTTAACATGCAATAAGAGACCTAGCACAGCTTGATAAATCTCCTTCTTAGACAGATAAGTGGGAATATTCAGCCTAAGATAGCTGGATAAGTTAGACCTGCTATTGAGAAGGACTAAATTTATCCAGATAAACTTATCTGGCTAGTTCAAACTTATCTGGGTATATTCAGCGGTACAGCCGCACCACCGAATATCCCAGCTAAGTTAACTAGATATGTTTATCCAGATAACTTTCCTAGCTATCTCTCTTTTGAATATCTACTGTTAGGTTTCCAGTGCTAAGAAAACTCAAGGTAATCTAGGGCCCCTCTCTGCATGGTGTTAGGGTAAATAGCTAATGCTAACATTAGCATGGGTTTTGCATGAGAGGGTGCTAAACTGTATGCACATTGTTGTGTGCAATACTCATTTCTGTACAGGCATTAAATCTGTGCACAAAAAATATGTGCACAACCGTGGGTTAAACTGTGCGCTCTGACGAGTCCACTTTATTACATCAGCCTTAGAGCTAGATTGTCATCACGAAGTAGATCATTGATGGTATCATCATCCAAGGGATTTGATTTTGTACAGATATCAAGGTAAATGTTAAAGAGGAAAGGTGACAATACACATCCTGTAAAGATAGTAAAATACCTAATTTTGTCTTCCCTGAACTAATGTTGTCCTTATATAAACACTGACATACTTTAGTTTCTCAGTGAATTCATACTCTGCTAGGATTGACTGTTCTATCTGTGAGAGAGCAACAGCACAGAACAGCAGAAAAGAATCTTTTTTATGCATATTTGCTTCCTCCCTGCAGGAAGCACACTTCTTCTGGGTCAGACCATTACTCATGTTCTCATGGTTCTCATTCCATGGCTTTTTAACTTCCTCAGGATTCACTCATGAGGGTCTTTATTATATGCTAATGTTACTATTAAAAATATGGAGCCCTATTGCTTGAATTCTGGCCGCCACCATTTAGGCCATGCCTCGTGCCAACTGCTGTAATACAGGCTGGATGTTTCTGGTCTTTTCTCAGCTGTAGCTTTACATGATGCTATCTGGGCAGGTCTAGAGTTAAGCACTATGCAAACAGAAAAAGACCTGTGAGGCACAGTCTGTGATGACTTCTTGTGAGCTGAGATTCCAGTTCAAGCTTGTTTGCACACACCTGCTGCTCTGAAGGAACACTAGCTACGTTTATACCTCTGATCTATATGGAGGCAATAGGTGTTGATTTTGGCCAGCGTGCCTTGGGATGAGCATGATTCATCCTCTTTGTCTAGAGAGGAACAATATTAAACATCTGCCTCCAGAGAGAACTCTCTGTGAATGAACATGCAACTGCTAGAGGAGCCCACTTTAACCCTGGAAAAATCTTTAGAAGAGTAGACAGAAGCCTTCAGGTGGTGAGTACGTTACTGTGCAAGGAATTCTCCTATTCTTTGGTGAGACCATAGCAATTAAATAAATAGAAACAAAGACAGATAAATACAAGGTGCCACACTTAGGAAGGAAAAATGAAATGCATATACACAAAAAAGCCGATGCACTACCGATGCGCTAAAAATGTGCATCCAAACTGGACTCACTTTTTTTTAACATGTGCACAATCACCTCTGCTGGGCGCTCAATGCAACAGGCAAATGAGACACTAAAAAGGGCACGCTAGGGATAAATTGTGCATTCCTTAGCGCATCCAAGGCATCGGGAGCCCAGGAGAAGTGGCTGTGTGTGGGCTAGGAAAATGGATGCTCAATTTTACGAGCGTCCGTTTTCCTAAGCTGTGTACAGCCATGGGTTAGGAAAATGGACGCTCGTTAATTAAGCGTCAGTTTTCCTAACTTGACTGCTGACAAGACTTTTCATATATATATATATTTTTATTACATTATTCCTTTTTTCGGTTCCTCCAATTTAATATTGCCACAATATTAAGTCACAGGAGCTACAGAAAAGCAGTATTTTCTGCTTTTCTGTTAACTTTTGGGGCTCCTCAAGACTTAACACCAACTCCAGGGCTGGCATTAATTTTTGAGGGTAAAAATGTGCGCGACAGGCACACATTTTTTACATAAGTGGATACTAGCTAATAGCCTCATCAACATGACATTTACATGTGATGAGCGCTACTAGCTACGCCTGGTTTGGATGCACGTTTTGGACATGCTAATCCCCTTATTGCATAAGGGGTTGTGGATGCGTGTCCAAATCGTGCGTCTAACCACAAGTTACCCTGTGCGCTAGCCTGAGTGCATGGTATTTCATCGGCCTGTAAATGGGGAATGACTGGATGGCCAGTAGAACAGCAAAACAGGATTTGGTGGTTGCAGTAAACCATTAACTGAATACAAATCAGTAATGTAGCACTATTATACAGCAGATTGTACCAACATCAAAGTCAAACAACCCCCATACATTAGCTTTCAGGGACTTCATAGGTCTCTTCTTCAGATGACACGTCTGGAGGAGTGGGCCTTTGGGAAATTAATGTACAATTGCATCTATCTTTTTTTGTCATTCTAATAAAAGATAGCACAACCTCAGAGTACCCTTTTTTCCTGGGACCAATGAGGCAACAAACATTTGAATCAGTACATCGATGATAATCATCTTGGAGGCACTTTCAGCTTGCTCATTCCGCTCCCATATTCCAGAGATGACGCCACATATCGTAGGCAGTGGATACAAATGGCCATAGCTTTATATCAACTCAATGTGTGGCAGTAGCCAGAAAAGCAAATAGAATGTTAGGAAAGATTCAGAAAGGAATAGAAAACAAAACTAGGAATATTGTGCCTCTGTATTGTTCCATAATGCAAATGTACTTTGAGTATTGTGTACATTTCCGGTCATCATGTCTCTAAAAAGATATAGCAGAATTGCAAAACGTTCACAGATGGGCAACAAAAATGGTAAAAGGGATGGAACAGTTCCCTTTTGAGGAAAGGCTTGACAGATTAGGGCTCTTCAGCTTGACTGATCTATATGCTTTTGTTAATTGTCAATGTTTAATTTATTCCCCTAGTTCTCCCCCCCCCCCCCCCCCCCCCCCCCCCCCCCCCCCCACCCTTTATCAGTTCCATGTTTTCTGTAAAGCTTGTTGCTGCATTTTGTTCCTTGTCAACCGATGAGATGTTCCCAATGATCATCGGTATATAAAAACTGTTAAATAAAATAAATAAAAATTGACTCAGATGGGATATGATAAAAGTTCACTCTACCTTTAAAAACATTCACAAAAAACTTTCACTTAATAAATCAAAACTTATTGTTCTAGTTGGCAATATTTTTTAAACAACTTCTTAGTGTGCTCTTCATTTACTGTATTAATCAAAACAGCATTGCATGTTTAATTAAAAGACCTTCATACTAGTCACACTTGTTCACATATACCGAATGGATATCATACAAGTTTCAGTACGAAATATAATCATAGGCCCATTTTCTATCTTTTATCCTTTCGTGCGCATTTCAAAAACTTTAATTCATAGTCCAAAATCATCGGCACATCAATAAGAGCAACACAATACTGTGTTTTGACATGTACTTATCTCAGGAAAATCTTCAGTATATGATAAAAGTTTACAGAATCATGAGTTATGTAAAACAAATTAATAGGGAAGGGTTGTTTATGCTATCAAATAAGGAGTAGACATCATTCCATGAAACTATCTAGTAGCAGATTTAAATCTAATTTTATAAAGTATCTTTTCAGTCAACAAATAATCAAGCTATGGAGTTTATTTTTCAGAGAATGTGGTCAAGGCTATGACTATAGCTAAGTTTTAAAAAAGGTTTGAACAAGTTTCTGGATGATAGGTCCATAAACAGTTCTTAGCCAAAGAAACTTGGGTGTCTCCACTTCGTACTTCTGGAAGTGAGCAATAAGAAATGGACTTTCATATTAGAATCTGCTGGATTCTTCCAAGTGATTCAGACTGGTCACTGTCAGAGACAGGATGCTGGGCTTGATGGACAATTAATCCATTTTGTTATGTTCATCTAAAAAACAAGATACAGATGTCACAATAACAATAATCATTTCAATTCCTGCATTCCACCCCCCACCCCCCGCCCTCAGCCTTGATTCTTTATGTTCTTGACTGGCCAATAAACATATTTATTTATTTATTTGTTGAGTTTTATATACCGTCATTCGGTAAAGCCATCATAACGGTTTACAAAATTTAAATTGTAACTCTTTTAACAATTGTGCAAAAGTATAACAATGTGCATATTAAACAGAGGTTAAACATTTCAAGTCATTTCATTTTCTTTTTCACATTTTCTTTTTCTTGCAATGGGGCTACTAGCTACTAGCCTGCTTTCTTGGACTCCGGTCAAACTGATCCATCTTGGAATGGTCAGTGATGATCCATCTAAGGAAGGATATTGAACCCACGAAGCCCAAGGCTGGGATGCCCCAGTCAGTAGCATCACAAACCTGTGTCCATCTGGGTTAAGCCTTCTAACCTGCAGCAACACAAGACCTGTACTCTTATTTATTTATTTATTTATTTATTTATTTAAAGAGTCTTATATACCAATATTAGTCGAAACATCATATCGGTTTACATCGAACTATAGGAAGGAAATTACAAAAAACAGGGGAAAAGGGAGGGGGTACAGTGAACCAATAGGAAAGCAAGGAAAGCATAGGAACAAATCAACAGGTGAACTGGAAAGCCTCGAGGATAAAGTCAGAGTCAATTCAGAACAATATAACATCACAATTCAGGGGATGTCAAGGATTTTGGGGGAAGGCTTGTTTGAAAAGCCAAGTCTTAAGTTGGGCTCTGAATTTTATAATGCATGGTTCTAGTCTGAGGTGGGTCAGGAGTGAGTTCTAGTGCATGGGTCCAGCAATGGAGAGCGCCCGATCCCTCGTAGATGTGAGGTGTGCTTTCTTTAGGGAGGGCACATGGAGGGACCCTTTGTTTGTGGTCCTCGTGGGTCGATTCGGGCATGTGAGGCGGAGGGGCCGATGAGCCAGTTGGAGTTGTTTTAATATATGGTTTTATGGATAATGGTCAGGGATTTATAGAGGATACGAGAAGGAATGGGGAGCCAGTGCAGGTCCTTGAGGATCAGAGAGATATGGTCATATTTGCAAGCGTTGGAGAGAGTTCTGGCTACAGCGTTCTGCAGCATTTGGAGGGGTTTTATGGAGAAGTAGGGTAAGCCAAGAAAGAGGGAATTACAGTAATCTATCTAGGACGTGAGTGTAGCCTGGATAACAGTACGGAAGTCACTGGCATGAAGTAGTGGTTTCAGGTTTTTTAAGACTTTAAGTTTGTAAAATCCCTCTTTGAGAATGGCATTGATCTGTTTTTTGAGGTTCAGTTGCTGGTCTATTTGAACCCCCAGGTTCCTTGCGCAGGGCTGCGCGTGAAAATTCTTGTAGGCGGTGTCATTTGTGAGTGAGGGATTAGTAGGGAGATGTTGGGAGATGAGGAGCAGTTCAATTTTGGAAGTGTTTAGAGTCAGATGGAGATTGGTAAGTAAGGTATTGATGGTGGCAAGACAGTTTTCCCAGGATTCAAGGGCGTTGGATAGAGAGCCTTGAATGGGTATGATGATTTGCACGTCATCAGCGTAGAGAAAATATTTGAGGCTGAGTTCCGATAAGAGTTTGCACAGCGGGGTGAGGTAGATATTAAAGAGGGTAGAGGAAAGGGAGGAGCCTTGAGGGACTCCCTGGGAGAGGGCGTAGTAGGTGGACTCAGCAATGCCTATTTTCACGGTGAATCGCCTATTGTCGAGGTAGGATGAGAACCACAAGGGCCGTGCCGGAGAGGCCAATGTCGGTTAGGCAGGAAAGGAGGTGGTTGTGATTTATAGTATCAAATGCCGCCGAAATGTCCAGCAGAGCAAGAATGTAGCTGTGACCTTGGTCCATTCCCCTGAGTAGGTGATCGGTCAATGACAGCAAGAGGGTCTTGGTGTTGAGATATTTGCGGAAGCCGAATTGGGAGGAGTGGAGAAGGTTGTTGGTTTCAAGGAATTCTGGGTCGAAGGGCAGCTATGGGACTCTTGTGGGTCAAAGGGCAGCTATGGGACTCTTGAGGTCCCATAGCTGCCCTTCAACCCAGCTGAGGCCCTGCCTATGGCAGCATTGCTCGTAATGTGCCCTAAGAGAATGATCCATGTCATGTTGTTATTGCCAAGCAACTCACCTCTCTGTTGAACCCAGGGAAGGACAGGGAGGCATCCCTGCATTTTCCCCAATTAGCTATGATGGACTCACTCCCTGACCTTCCTAATCTTTAATCATCCCTGTCTTTAGATTACTGACCCCATCAGGCCCTGACTCCAGACCATTGGTTGAAAGCTGTATGACTGTATTCAGAGGCCTTCCCCTCAGCCAGTGAAGCTTAAAAGCATCTTGCTGAGACAGGTGGTCCTGCCCTTTTGGGGCACTGATCTTTGAAGGCATAAATAAACATGTGGTTAAAGGTGAGCCAGTTGTAGTGTATCTGGATTTTCAGAAGGTGTTTAAGAGACTCTTCAGGAAATTAAAAAGTCTTGGGATAGGAGCAGTGTTCTCTTGTAGATTGAGAAATGGTTAAAAGAGAGAAAACAAAGAGTAGGGCTAAATGGTCAATTTTCTCAATGGAGAAAGGTGAATAGTGGAGTCCCCCAGGGATCTGTACTAGGACCTCTGCTTTTTAACATATTCATAAATGACCTAGATATGGGAACGACGAGTGAGATGATCAGATTTACTAATGATACAAAATTATTCAAAATTGTTAAATCACAAGAAGACTGTGAGACATTGCAAGAGGACCTTGCGAGACTGGGAAACTGGGCATCCAAAAGGCAGAAGTCATTTAATGTGAACAAGAACAAAGTGATGCATGTAGGGAAGAGCAATCCAAATTATAGCTACCCAATGCAAGGTTCCATGTTGGGAGTCACTACCCAGGAAAAGGACCTAGGGGTATCATGGATAATATGTTGAAATCCTCTGCTCAGTATGCAGTAGCAGCCAAGAAAGCAAATAGAATGCTAGGAATTATTAGGTAAGGAATGGAGAATAAAACAGAGACTATCATAATGCCTATGTGTCACTCCGTGGTATGACTGCACCTTCAGAATTGTGTGCATTTCTGGTGACTGCATCTCAAAAAAGACATAGCAGAATTTAAAAAGGTACAGAGAAGGGTAACCAAACTAAGGGGAATGGAATGATTCCCCTATGAGGAAAGGCTAAAGAGGTTAGAACTTCAGTTTGGAGAAGAGATGGTTAGGAGAGATATGATAGAAACCCATAAAATAATGAGTGGAGTGGAATGGGTAAATGTGAATTGGTTGTTTACTCTTTCAAAAAGTACAAAGTCTAGGGGACATTCAATAAAGTTACTAGGTAATACATTTAAGACAAATAGGAGAAAGTATTTTTTTTATTCAACACATAATTAAACTCTGCAATTCGTTGCTTTTCCCTGGGATAAATAGCATGGAATCTATCAATCTTTTGGGATACTGGATTGGCCACTGTTGGAAACAGGATCCTGGGCTGGATGGACCTTTGGTATGACCCAGTATGGCAAATTTTATGTTCTTATATAATTTTTGCCACAGAAACAAACTGGAAATCCCCATGTGAATACAAACACAAACTTTCTTTCTTCAACTTACATTATATGCACAAATACATGTAAACTCATGCTTTCCTAGAACAATAAGTGCATTAATTTACAGAGAATGTCAACTCCCCATACCCTTAGTTTTTGCACTAATACAGGAGTGGCCTACTCTGGTCCTTGAGAGTCACAAACAGGCCAAGTTTTCAGGATATCCACAATGAATATGTATGAGATAGATTTATATACAATGAAGGTAGTGCAAGCAAATCTCTCATGCATATTCATTCTGGATATCCTGAAAACCAGGCTTGTTTGTGGCTCTCGAGGACCCGAATGGGCCACCTAACATTTTTAACTCCCTCTCCTTTCCAGTTTCAGAATAGTATGATGAAGTGACAATATAAGCATGTTAACACATGACTACCAACAATGCAGTAATTAACAGACTGTAAGAGGTCCATATTCAAAGACAAGTTATCTGGCTAAATCCCAACTTTTCAATATCTAGGGGCTGATGCAATGAGATGCGTGCTGAAAACGGTTGCTCGTATTGAGCGCCATTTTCCTAATGTGCACGCAGCCGCATCCTCTGGGCGCCCAATGCAATATTTAAATGAGAGGCAGCATTAAAAAGGGTGCGCTAACAGAGAATTCAGTGTCCATAGCACTCAATAGTTTATTGCATCGGGCGCCCAACTGCAACGGGCGCTCAATATGAGCATCTGTTTTGATCCTGCTTCTTTTTTTGCTATAATTCACTTCAGCAGCCTCAGCAAAATATTAGGCGCCCCTTGCTATGGACGTCCACATTGTGTGGTGATAAGAAAAGTATTTTTTTTAATGAAGTGAAAATATACAATCATTTTTCTCTACCAAAAGCAGTAAATTAAAGTATCACAATGATACTAAGTGAGAGGACACACTTATCACAACACAGAGAACCTATTTTATGTTTTTTCATGAGCCCTTGACTGCAAGCTGAATTTACTCCACCTCCGAGGCTGGAGTAAAATTTTATGTGTTAAAAAGTGTGCATTGGGCGCCCAGTGTTTTACTGCATATGGGGAAATAGCTAATGTTGTTGTGTTCCGCGGCCGTGGCACCCCCACGACCATGGCCCCTACCTGATTCGTGGTGCTTCTTCGCCGCAGGAGCCCTGGGAGAGGGCTCCGACTCGGGCCGTCGCGCCCAAGTGGCCACCGGCACTGCCCGTTGCAGGGGAAAACATCCTGCTTCCCCCCAGCGGCGTCTCCCCTCCGCGGGAGAAATCCAAAATGGCCACCGCCATTCTTAAGCATGAGGCCACGCCCCCTCCACAGAATTAAAGGGACCCAATCCCTTTAAATGGTCTCACCTGTGCTCTATCAGCCAGGGCAGGGGAAGTATAAAAGGCTGCTTCCTCTGCTCATCCAGTGACTTGGCAACGTCCTCCAACGTGCTTCGGTGAGTTCCTTGAGTTTGGATTCCACGTCTTGTTTCGTCTTAGTGTTCCTGGTTCCTGACTTCGGATTGGCTTACGGTGATTCTCTGGTTCCTGACTTCGGATTGGCTTACGGTGATTCTCTGGTGCACGACTTCGGACTGGTGAGCGACGACCCTCTGGCACTCGACCTAGGACTCCTTCAAGACTACCGTCTCCAAGGGCCCACCTAAGTCCCAGCAGCCCGGGTCCCTACGGGCTCCTCCCGGGGGGACCGCGGGCTTCCAGGGCGAAGCTCCAGTCAGCCCTTGCACCGTCTCCTGACCTCTCAAAGGTCCACCTAAGTCCCAGCGGTCTGGGTTCCTATGGGCTCCTCCTGGGGGAACCGCGGACTTCCAGGGGTGAAGACACAGCTCTTCTTCTCGACTCTTCCTTCGCTTCCACCGCTGCCACAGTCTCCAGTGCCATAGGTCCGCTGGTCATATCTTCTGCTCAGCCTCACCACCCGATGGGAGAACCTTCGGACTGCCCTCCTAAGGAATTCCATCCTCCCGTCAGCCCAAGGGTCCACAACTCGAGCTTAACAGATTGCCAAGTCCATGGACCCGGCAGAGGCATCCACCCGCCAGGCCATTCTGGGAATGGCCCAGCGCCTAAAGGATCAGCAACAGACCCTCGATGCCTTGGTCTCAGCAGTGCAGAGCCTGACCCAACGCCTCGAGGCATTAGGGCCCATGAACCCTACCCTGCCGTCTCCGCCTGGGGCTCAAGGAGGCCGCCCTACTCAGCCGCATGCCATCCAGGCCTATGGGGGCGACCTGGGGCAAGGAATTCCCACTCAACTCCCGGCTCCCTCTCGATACGCCGGAAATGCAAAGTTGTGTCGAGGATTCCTCAGCCAGTGCCAGCCGTTTTTCCTTGCTGCCCGCACAGTTTCCCAGCGACCTGGCCAAAACCAGTTACATCATGTTGCTGCTCGACGGGAAGCCTCTGATCTGGGCTTCTCATCTGTGGGAGAGAAGAGACCCTGTCTTCAAAAACTTGAGCCAGTTCCTATCCGCTTTCCGACAGGTTTTTGATGAGCCGATCCGTAAACCCACTGCCATTTTGGAATTGCTCCGGTTGCGTCAGGGAACTCGGACAGTGGCCGAATACGCAACCGAATTCCGCACCCTAGCTGCAGAGTTAAATTGGAGAGAAGATTGCCTCCATGGGATCTTCTTGGAAGGGCTATCCTCACGCCTACAAAACAAAATAGCCGCGAAGGAACTGCCGGACGACCTCAATGGCATGATAGAATTAGCCAACAGAGTGGACCGTCGCATGCGGTTTCGCCTTCCAGAGGTAAAGACAGCGAGAAGGTCCTCGAGAAGCAAGTATCGGTTCCTTTCTGTAATGTGAAAGTAAAGAAAAAGAGCGAGGCCCCCGAGGAGCGGGTACCTCTGGTAAGTCTGAGGAGGCAAAGTAGCTTGGGAGGAGTAGCCGAAGCAAATCCCCTTGCTAACTCAGTTAGATAGTGAAATAGAGACCTTTAAATATTGGAAGTGGATGACGTCATCTCAGGCGGACGCCCCTGAGGTTTGTGCTCTTGCTGGTACTTCAATCAGAGCGCGTGCGCACGTGCGCCCTAGGTTTTCAGGCAATATGGCAGATCTGCAACTTCGAGCCAGTCCGGGGACGCCGGAGGGAGATGGCATGGAGACGCCGCGGCAGCCAGCCATCCATCAGACCCGGAGGGAGTCGCCACAGAGGTAAAGAGGGCGGCGTGAGGACATCGAGCAGTGACGGTCGCAACACCTTCCAAGCTGCTCCACCTCAGGTGATCCTCACCACCTATGCCTCTCCTCAGGTCTGGGTGTCCGCACACAGGATCTCTGGATCACTTCTGAGGCCTGCTGTCAAACTTCCTGGAGCTTCGGGCGATCTGTTATGCCTGTGGGCATTCAGGGACCAGTTGTTGTACAAGGAAATCCTGATGCGGTATATCAACAACAGGGTGGCAAGGGCTCGTTTCTGCTCTGTCTGGAGGCGGTGCAAGTGTGGACCTGGGCCCTGTCACAGGGGATGTCCCTGCGTGCCACATACCTGCTGGGGCATCTGAATGTACTGGTGGACCGCTTATTCCACTCCTTCCAGCCTCATGAGTAGTCCTTCAACCTGGAGGAGGCAGCCAAGCTGTTTCACCGGTGGAGTATACCGGATGTGGACCTTTTCGCCTTCCCTCACAACCACAAAGTGAGCAAATTGTGCTCCCTTCCATCGGGGAAGGGGGGGGGCCTGCTATATGAGTATCCTCTTCTACCTCTCCTCTTGAAGACATTTCTGTAGCTTCAACAGGACAGAGGGACCATGATACCTGTAGCACCCTTTTGGCCCCGACAGGTCTGGTTCCTGCTTCTGCAGGAGCTGTCTGTGTGGACCCCGTCCAACTGGGGTCGGCACCCGATCTCATCTCCTAGAATCAGGGCATCCTGTGCCACCTGAACCTCCAGGCATTGTCTCTGACAACTTGGATGTTGAGCGTATAGATCTTCAGCTCTTGGCCCTCTCAGACTGTGTCTCCCGGGTACTGGTGGCATCTCGGAAGCCTTCCACCAGGAAGTCCTTACAGCTTGAAGTGGGAAAAGGTTTTCCATCTGGTGTGCGGAACATGAATTGGATCCTTTCTCATGTCCCCTCCCTCGGCTGTTAGACTACCTGTGGCACCTCTCTAAGCCTGGGCTTCAAACCAGCTCGGTCAGGGTCCACCTTAGTGCTCTCAGTGCATACCATCAGGGTGTCGCTGGCGCACCCAATTCGGTGCAACCTTTAATAGGCCACTTCTTGCGGGGCCTGTTCCAGCTGAAACCCCCCCTTCGGCCTCCTGTAGCATCCTGGGATCTCAGCGTTGACCTGGCACGGCTCATGTGCCCTCCTGTTGAGTCGCTACATTCCTGCGATCTGAAAGTTCCTCACCAGGAAGGTCATATTTCTGGTGGCGATTACTTTGGCTCGAAGAGTCAGCGAACCTCAGGCTCTGGTTATGTACCCACCATACACAAGGTTCTTCCACGATCATGTAGTCTTGCGAACGCATACGAAGTTTCTGCCCAAGGTGGTACATAAGAACATAAGAAATTGCTATGCTGGGTCAGACCAAGGGTCCATCAAGCCCAGCATCCTGTTTCCAACAGAGGCCAAACCAGGCCACAAGAACCTGGCAATTACCCAAACACCAAGAAGATCTCATGCTACTGATGCAATTAATAGCAGTGGTTATTCCCTAAATAAACTTGATTAATAGCAGTTAATGGACTGATGGTGGTGTCTGATTTCCACCTCAATCAGTCCATCGTTTTACCCACCTTCTTTTCGAGGCCTCATTCCCAGCCAGGGGAATGGGCTCTTCAAACCTTGGACTGCAAAAGAGCCTTGGCTTTCTATTTAGACCACACAGCCAGCCACAGGCAGTCCACCCAGCTCTTCATATTCTTTGATTCCAACAGACTGGGAGTGGCAGTGAGTAAACAGACCTTGTCGAATTGGCTGGCGGATTGCATTGCCTTTTTTTTATGTGCAGGCAGGCCTCCTGCTAGCTGGCAGAGTAAAGGCTTATTCTGTGCGGGCTATGGTGACATCGGTGGCTCATTTGCATGCAGTCCCCGTCATCGAAATTTGCCAAGCCACATCCTGGAGTTCCCTTCAAATGTTTGTGGCTCATTACTACTTGGACAAGGACGGGCGTCAGGACAGTGCCTTCGGTCAGTCCGTCCTGCACAATCTGTTCCAGACCTGAACCCAACTCTTCCTGTTTGTGCTTCTGTGGGAACCAGACAGTCCTCTCTCAAACTACAGCATCACAATTGCTGTTGTGCCCGTTGGCACCTTGTTCGATCGCTGTTGGTCTCTTCTGTTAACAGGGACAGTCTGGAGCTTAGTACTCACCCACATATGAAGACTATCATCCTGCTTGTCCTAAGAGAAAGCACAGTTGCTTACCTGTAACAGATGTTCTCCTAGGACAGCAGGATGTTAGTCCTCAGGAATCCTGCCTGCCTCCCCACAGAGTTTGGGTTCTCCCTCCTGTTTGTTGTTTTATTTTTTCGCTCATATTTTTCATCTATATGACGAGACTGAAGGGTGACTTCACATGGACGTATGCTGGTCAAAGCTTCTAGAAACTTTGACAAAAGTTTTCCGTGCCGGGCTTCATCGGATGATGTCGCCCACATGTGAGGACTAACATCCTGCTATCCTAGAAGAACACCAGTTACAGGTAAGCAACTGTGCTTGATTTAGTTTAAAAGCTGCTCTATCTCCTTTTTAAAGGTTAGCACCAGCAGCCTGGTTCCACCCTGGTTAAGGTGAAGCCCATCCCTTCAGAAAAGACTCCCCCTTCCCCAAAAGATTACCCAGTTCCTCACAAAACTAAATCCCTCTTCCTCACACCATTGTCTCATCCACGCATTGAGACTCCGGAGCTCTGCCTGCCTCTGGTGACCTGCACGTGGAACAGGGAGCATTTCAGAGAATGCTACCCTGGAGGTTCTGGTTTTTAGCTTTCTACCTAAGAGCCTAAATTTGGCTTCCAGAATGTCCTTCCCACATTTTTCTATGTTGTTGGTGCTCACATGTACCACAACAGCCAGCTCCTCCCCAGCATTGTCTAAAATCCTATCTAGGTGATGCATGAGATCCGCCACCTTTGCACCAGGTAGGCATGTTACCAGGCGATCCTCACGCCCACCAGCCACCCAGCTATCTACATTCCTAATAATTGAATCACCAACTATGACGGCCGACTTAACCCTTCCACCCTGGGCAGTAGCCCTGGGAGACACATCCTCAGTGTGAGCAAATCCTTGCTACAGGATCATTTCCTGCCACACCAGGTTGATGCTCTCCTACCAGGAGACCTTCTTCCTCCAAGGCATCACCAGAGCTGCCAGACTGAAATTGGGACTTGGCTATTATGTCCCTGAAGGTCTCATCTATATACCTCTATATCTGCCTCAAGCTCTTTCAGATCTGCCAATCTAGCCTCCAGAGATCAGACTTGTTTTCTGAGAGACAAGAGCTCTTTGCACCGCTTGCACATATA
Organism: Rhinatrema bivittatum; assembly: GCF_901001135.1. Classification (NCBI taxonomy): domain Eukaryota; kingdom Metazoa; phylum Chordata; class Amphibia; order Gymnophiona; family Rhinatrematidae; genus Rhinatrema; species Rhinatrema bivittatum. The sequence continues at coordinate 250,257,687 of NC_042619.1, forward strand.
CAACCTCTCACTGGTGGGTAAAACATCATACATTTCATTTCATTTCATTTATAGGTCTCCTACCTATAAATCAAAGGATGAGCTAGGGGTGGATGGGAGGAAGAGAAATCAAAACACACAAACTCCTGGCTTCTGCCTGCCTTCTGACTAGCTATTTAATACAAACAGACAACACACTGAACAATATGCGCCAATAGTTTACTTCGCCTCAAAACCTTTTAAGTTCTAAAATTTCTCAAAGCAGTGCTTACTGATTTTCTTCAGCCACCAGCAAGGTGATCCTTTCCTCTCAGTGTCCCACAAGATTTAATATGATGCTACCAAACAGCTCACAGAAAACATAGAATGAGCTAATTCACTTGCTCTGACTCCTTTTTCTCAGGTACTAACCATAATTTTTCTCTCTTATCCTGAAAATTAATTACCTGAAATATCTACTATGGTATTACTAATTAATCTCCTCCTGACACTTTGCTTGATTCCACAGTAATTAAATTTATCTAAATTACTTCCTTGCGATACTCTGCCAACCAATGTCCAGCCCTCTAACTAGTGGGTTAGTCTATAAAGTTAAAAGTGAAGGTAGGGGTGGATGGAGAGTGCTCCTTCCTTCTAATCTTCCTTTCTAAAACTAAGTAGAAAAAATACCTAAGAAACAAAAAAAAGCAATGCAAAAAATCCCTTTTTCAAAAATTAAAAGAACAAAAAGTTATTAATAAAAATTATCCCCTTTTAAAGTAAGGTCTCCGCAGTTGAATCCGCCAGAAAAACTTACCTGTGTTATGCTTGGTGTGTATGTGGACCCTTGGCCCGAGGTGCGAGTTGATACAGCCTGTGGGGAAGAGCCCCACAGGTGCGCACTGTCGGGAGGCAAGGTTTAGGAGATAGCGGGAAGCTCTGGGCACAGTAATGGAGGGATCCCCAGAGACCAGGAGGTGACCCCTGTAGGGTAGCAGACTGTAGACAGTACTTGGAGTGAGAGCCTGAAGAGAGATGGGCGCAGGAATAGCCGTGCAGGAGATTCTCTGGTGGCACAGCCCCAAGGGGCAGAGCTGCAGCGTAGTGGGCTTAGACAGGAGAGCTTAGGCCAACCCACAAGGCAGGGAAGCCCGAGCCCGAACTCAGCAGCCCACATAGACAGGTACCCGGAGATCGGAGGAGAGCTGGCTGAACAGTAGAGAAGCAGGCCCAAGGAGCAGGTCAGCTAGCAGTGGTAGTACACCCCAAAGCAGACCCCGTGGAGCGGGGGAGCTCAAGGTAGTCTCCAAAATGGTGAGCACGGCCCGAGGAGCAGGAGAGTGCGAACAATCTTGATGAGCACAAGCGCAACCCCGAGGAGCGGGGAAAGCCAGCCAAGAGACTCACTAGTTGCCGCAGGAATTCCAAGGGAGACCCGAGTGGTAGAGCTGGTAGCTGGATAGGAACCAAGAGGCGCGGAGCCAGCCCGAGGAGCGGGGTAGGCCAGGGGAGCAAGTCCCTGTAGGAGCACACACTGACCCCCGAGGAGCGGGTGCCAGACAGGGTCCAAGAGGCAGGCAGGAAGTGGCGTCTCAGGAACTAGAGGCAGGCGTAGAGGACTCGTACAGAACTTGTTGCCAAGTCCGCTTGCTGGGGGTGAAGGTGGAGCTTAAGTACAGGAATCCAATGACATCATCAAACAGGAGTGCCCCCGAGTTTCCCGCCGAAGCGGCTTCAAAGGCGGGGCCTGTGACGCGCACGCACGCCTAGGAAGGCCCGACATCAGAGTAGGAAGTAGCGGCGTCCATGCTGCCGCAAGGAGGCCTGAGGAACGCGGCAGTGTAAGCAGGCCTGCGCAGCGAGCAGATCCAGGGAGGGCAGGAGCAGACCCAGGGAGGGCAGGAGCGCAGGCATAACAACCTGTTGTAGTTTAGCTCCTCCAGTAAAGGCAGATTAGTTCTTAGCTGTGGTAACCTATATGCAGAGCTCAGATCCTGATCCATTTAAAACAGGCAATGCGCTCCTTTCACCTCCAAGCTTCAGAGAAAAAGCTGTCCCTTTGAACTACTGAATCCAAAGACAGAAACAAAACACTAGAGCAAGGTAACCTCCTCCCCTCTACTCTTCCTTTCTAAAACTAAGTAGAAAAATGCCTAAGAAATAAAAAAAAAAGGAATGCAAAAAAATCCTTTTTTCAAAAATTAAAAAAAACAAAAAGTTATTAATAAAAATTATCCCCTTTCAAACAGGCCGATACAAACAGTACATTGGATGCCGGTGGATCGCACTGTTAACCCGCGATTGGATGTGCGTTTTCGACACACTAGCTTTACCCCTTATTCAGTAAGGGGTAACAGTGCGTCGAAAAAGCGCGTCCAACCCCCCCGAAACTAATAGCGCCCGCAACATGCAAATGCATGTTGATGGCCCTATTAGGTATTCCAGCACGATACAGTAAGTAAAATGTGCAGCCAAGCCACACATTTTACTTTAAGAAATTAGCGCCTACCCAAAGGTAGGCATTAATTTCTCTCGGCACCGGGAAACTGCACAGAAAAGCAGTAAAAAAACTGCTTTTCTGTCCACCCTCTGACTTAATATCATGGCGATATTAAGTCGGAGGCCCCAAAAGTAAGAAATAATTAAAAATTTTAAAAAAAAAATTTTAAATCGGCCTGCGGCTCGCGGGTTGAAAACCGGACGCTCAATTTTGCCGGCGTCCGGTTTCCGAACCCGTGGCTGTCAGCGGGTTTGAGAACCGATGCCGGCAAAATTGAGCGTCGGCTGTCAAACCCGCTGACAGCCGCCGCTCCTGTCAAAAAAGAGGCGCAAGGGACCCGCTAGTGTCCCTAGTGCCTCTTTTTACCGCGGGCCCTAATTTGAATATTTTTATTTACTGAATCGCGCGCACAGGAGAGTGGCCTGTGCGCGCCCCGGGAGAGCAAGCGCTCACCTGCTGTCCCGCGATTTTTACTGTATCGGCCTGTATATGATCTGTGAGAGAGTTTAACGGTGGGGTTTAATTAAAGACAGCCCATGAAGACCAGTGGATTGACACTGAATGGCCCTTTCAAGTGCCTCTCACAAGCCAATTCTATGGATATTTTAAAGTGACCGGGGTAAATTAGTTTTTTTGTAGCAATTTCATTTACTATGAATTGGTCTGCTTTGGCTCTGAGACTGTAGAATAGGTTAAGTTTTGACCTCCTTCCCTTTGTAAGGTTTTGTTTTGTAGGATTTTTTTTTTTTTAATTTTCTAGCTCCTCTGCAAGAGAGGGCAGGGAAGGATGAAATTTAAGTAAGGTTTGGGGGAGGTTTTATTTTACTAGGAATAACTGTATTTTATGCTGATATATGTTTTATGATGCAGTAATTTAATGCTGCTGCATTTGTTTTATTTTTTATGAATTTGTAATTTGATGCTGATATAATGTAATTTGTTATTGAAATTACTGTAAACAGTTTTGAGTCTTCTTCAAAGAGCAATATACTAGTATAAAAATAGAACAAAATAGAAAGGATGGTGCCGTGAAATACTTGTGGTTTTGCTCATTTGCAAGAGTGAGAAAAGTCCCCATGCTATTGTATGGCCCTGCATTTTCCATGAGACTCTCAGATATAGATTGCTCAGAGGAAGTAGTAATGGAATATTTGGCTCACTTGTTCTGCTATCAAATAGGAAGACACTTGGTCATTATCCAGTAGATCAAGGGGGATGTCCTTTTCTAGAAACAGAGCAATTATTTATAATCTTAAGTGTTTCCACTGATTGCTCACTGTATGCAGAGAAAGCCTTCATAGCCAAGGATTGCCTTGTGCTTGTCTGTCACTGTCATTCTGCAAAGTCATAAAGCCAGAAAAGGAAGTAATGGAAAAAGAAGCAAAGCAGATTCTGTTAAGTCAGCGAATATTAAATATGATGCAAATAAAATCTTCTCACACTGTGGGCCTTATTCAAAAAGAACTTTTTACCATCCTGTACTTATGGAAACAAATCTTGAATAAGGCCTTGTGTATAATAGAATGCCAGAAATGAGTGCTATGTTAATATTCTTAAATATTACTGCATATATCAGAAGCGGCCAACCTTTCATACACCAAGAGCCTAGAAATCAGAATGCAAAGTGCCAAAGAACCTCATGATTTCAAGAGATGGAAGGGATCCCCTTTGAGGGATAGGGCCATTGTGCGGAGTGGCAAGCACAGGGTGACTGCTTATGCCAGACTGGGGGTACCTGATTTCTCTTTTGAATCAGACTGTGAGTCTGCAAGCACCAAACTCAAAGTGGAAAGGAGTATCAAAAGCACCCCTTGCCCAGTGCACCATTTTGTCTAGCAACTGCTCCCTTCTGTTTGTCCCTTTTGTGGATTGCAAGTTGGTTAAAAGACAGGAAATAGAGAGTAGGATTAAATGGTCAGTGTTCACACTGGAATAAGGTAAACAGTGGAATGCCTCAGGGATCTGTACTTGGACTGGTGCTTTTTAATATATTTATAAATGATCTGGAAAGGGGTACGATGAGTGAGGTGATCAAATTTGTGGATGACACTAAATTATGCAGAGTAGTTAAATCTCAAGCAGATTGTGGGGAATTGCAGGAGGACCTTGCGAGACTGGAAGATTGGGCTTCCAAATGGCAGATGAAATTTAACGTGGACAAATGCAAAGTGATGCATATAGGGAAAAATAACCCTTGCTGTAGTTACACAATGCTAGGTTCTATCTTAGGAGTTACCACCCAGGAAAGAGATCCAGGCATCATAATAGATAATACATTGAAATCGTCGGCCCAGTGTTCTGTGGAGATCAAAAAAGAAAACAGAATGTTAGGAATTATTAGGAAGGGAATGGCATTTATTTATTTATTTAGTTACGTGGTTTATATACCATCATTCCATGTGAGAATCACTAGTTCATAATGGAGGATGTCATAATGCCTCTGTATCGCCCCATAGTGAGACCTCACCTTGAATACTGTGTGCAGTTCTGGTCACTGCATCTCAAAAAGGATATAGCTGCACTGGAGAAAGTGCAGAGAAGGGTAACCAAAATGATAAGGGACATGGAACGCCTGCCCTATGAGGAAAGGCTAAAGAAGTTAGGGCTGTTCAATTCGAAGAAGAGATGACTGAGGGGAGATATGATAGAAGTCTACAAAATCATGAAAGGACTTGAACAAGTTAATGTAAATCGGTTATTTACTCTCTCGAATAATAGAAGGACCAGGGGGCACTCCATGAAGTTAGCAAGTAGATCATTTAAACCAAATCAAAGAAAATTATTTTTCACTCAGTGCATAGTTAAGCTCTGGAATTCATTACCAGAGGATGCAGTTACAATAGTTAGTGTAACTGGTTTAAAAAAGGTTTGGATAGGTTACTAGAGGAAAAATCCATAAACTGCTATTACGGTAATTAATAAGCAATAATAGCTTGTGATTTATCTAATGTTTGGGTACTTGCCAGGTACTTGTGACTTGGATTGACCACTGTTGGAAACAGGATTCTGGGCTTGATGGACCCTTGGTCTGACCCAGTATGGCATATCTTATGTTCTTGTATTAAAGGCGGTCTTCTATTCATCTCCTTGCTTAATTTGGATGAGGTTGTATACTCCCCGGAAGTCTAGTTTGGTAAAGACCCTGGCTCCCTACAGTCAATCAAACAGCTCAGATATCTCTGGTAGGGGTTAGCGATCCTTTTTGAAGATAGCATTAAGGCCTCTGTAGTCTATTCAGGGCCAGAGCGTTCTGTCCTTTTTCACTTTGAAGAAGAAACCCGCTCCAGCGGGTGAGGAAGATGGATGAATGAAGCCTCTAGCAAGATTCTCTTGGATATATTCACTCATAGCCTTGGACTCAGGCTCCAAGAGAGGGTACACTTTGCTTCATAGAGGGTCCTTGCCAGGGAGGAGTTCCATCCCACAGGCATAGGAATGGTGAAGAGGCATAGTCTCAGCCTGCTGCTTGGGGAATACATCTAGATATTCAGTATATTGGGGAGGTAGCCCCATCTGGGTAACAGCAATGGTGAGGTGAGCCATAGGAGTGACAGGCGAGGTAAGTAGAAGAGTAAGACAGCCCCTACCAGACCAGTTCCAGTGAGGTCCTATCAATGATGGGTTGATGCTTTTGAAGCCGGGGAGCCCCAGGATAATAGGATTGACTGTTCTGGGTAGGTCATAGAAACAGATAGTCTCAGAATGAAGGAAGCCAGTGTGGAAGGTTAGTGGAAAAGTACTCTCTGTGAGTTTCCCTGGGAGGAAATAGTAAGCAGTTGGGCCAGAGGGATCATGGGTATACCAAAGTGCACCACCAGGGCTTGATCGATAAAATTCCTTGCAGCACTGGAATCCAGGAATGCTTGAGAGACGAGGTGGGTTTCACCCATGATGATGGATATAGGAACAAGAAGTTGGGGAGCAGAGGAAATTCAGCCTAGGGTTATCTCCTCAGTCAACCCTAGTCATGGAAGGTTGCCTGTTTCTCAGGGCAGTTAACCACGAGGTGTCCACAGCCTGTGCAGTACAGGCACAGGCCCATTTGTCTATGGTGCAACTTTTCCTCAGCAGTCAGCTGACTGTGCCTCAGTTGCATGGGCTCCTCTTGGGTTTTAACTTCAGAGAACCGAGGGTGGAGAGAGAGGCTACTGGAGGTAAGGTGCTAAACAGATGGAGTGTCATGCTCCATGTTCATGGCATCTCTCCTGGAACCTTTGGTCAGTGTATCCAACTAAGGCGATAAGGTTATCCAAGGAAGTGAGAATGTCCTGAGGTGCAAGTTAATGTAGCCTGCCAGCCCTTGAAGAAAAATGGCTGTGAAACTATCCAGTTCAATTTGGAGGTGAGGGTTTGGAATTCTATAGTATATTCTGAGAGGGTCCGAGAACCCTGGCAAATCTGCAACATGTCAGTAGCTCGGGCAGTGTGTCTTCCCGGTTCATCAAACACAAGGCAGAATTCATGGAGAAAGCTTGCAAGGTTCTGGAGCACGGGGTCTTCATTCTCCCAGAGGGGAGAAGCCCAAGCTAATGCAGTACTGTCCAAGAGGGAGAGGACATAGGTGTCCTTATTACGATCGTTAGGGAACTTTGCAGCCTGTAGCTGGAAATGCATCCGTCATTGGTTAATGAAACCACGGCACTTTTTGGGATCCTCCATAAAAAGCGAGGGCGTCGGAAGTTGCGGTAAAAGCCTGGAAAAAGCAGGCAGCACTTGAGGGGGAGGAACCATCGGTATTAGTGCGGAGTTCGGCCTCAGGGTGTCCACTCTGACTGCTAATCTTTTCAGGGCCTTGGTAAATTGATTAAGTACTTGCTGCTGTTCCTATAGATGCAGTTCCAAGCCCTATCCTTGCTGGAGCCCTATCCTTGCTGGAGCAAGGATAGGGCTACCAGGTACATGGCCTCAGCAATCAAGATTATGGACACTTGTGCTGGGGTGAGATTGAAGCAACCTACAGGAGCTGCTGTAGATCCTCCCCGCCAACTGGAGGAGCAGACCGTGCAGAGACTGGGCTGGAGCTTTGCCTATACCATCCTCTTTCCTCTCGGGTTGAGCCTTCAGGTTCCATGGGCTGGCAAGTCTTAGATGGCAGTCTCTGAGGTGTGTGCAGAGGAGTAGTTCTGGTGGCTGGTCGAGGTCAAGACAGGCAGCAGACAAGGATGGTCATGGTCCAGACTGAGGTTGAGGCAGGTGGCAAGCAAGGATGGTCACAGTCCAGGCTGAAGATGAGGCAGACAGCAAGCAAGAGTAAACAAAGTACAGACTACAGACAGTTCAGAGAAATCAGTGCAAGGACAAGCAGGCTAAAGAGACGAAGGCAAGGCTGAAAACGAGGGCAAGGCTGAAGATGAAGGCAAGGCTGGCAGGCTGAAGAGATGAAGACAATGCTGAAATGATAAAGGAAGCAGCAATTCACATACTCAATGAGAGTCGACCTGTTGCTGAGGCAGTGTAGTGTTTCATGGCCAGAATCTAGATTCCCAGTCGTGTGATGTCATTGAGGGGCTCCGGCAAGTGGCGTTCCCACCGCAGAGCCTTTAAGTATTGGTGCGTAATATGCGTGCACCTAATGGAGGGCCCAGCAGTCAGCGTTGGGGGCTTCTTGAGCTGCATGGAGCAGCGGTGTCCCAGCAGGGCTAGCCCACGAGGGGTAAATTAACTGGCTTGTGGGAGGAGCCCACAAGCTGGTAAACATAACAGTATCCTTTTCTCAACACCTGTAGCCTGTTCCAAATCCCCCGCCGTCTATCTCAGTCCTCCCACCGGTTTGTTCCTCTCTCTCAATTTCTCTACCCTGTCCATACCAGTCTTTCTCAATGCCCTACCTACTCTCTTGCTCTCGATTTCCCCAGCTCCTCCTATCTATTATCCTCTGTCACCCATTCTCACCCCCACACCTCACCAGCTCTGTCTCTGCCCCAATCCTCTCTCTTTGCCACCTCTGACTCTTTCTTACATACCCTCATCTCCATCCCTGCCGCACTCCCACCCTGACACCATATCTGGTTCTATCACTCTTCCCCCCCATCACCACTTCTGTATTTCATATACATCCTCCTCTTTTGGGTTTCTCTCACCTCTCTAATGCTATTTCCCTAGTTTTTTTTTTAACCTCTTCTACCCCAAACCCTGGCTCTCTTGTGCCCCCTCCAGTCCACACAAACTATATGACGCACAAAACCCCCTCCCACATGGCTCTCATGCTATCCACTATCTCGACCCGCTCTCTGTTCCCCCTTCCTTAGCTCTGGTCCCATTGTACTTGCTGCAGAACACATGGCAATATGGACCTTTGGGAGGAATAAGGTGTCTGACAGTTCAATCTGCGTTGCTGACTTCAAGGCGACAAGGAGGAAGATGATCTTCACCCCCTCCTCATCTTCCCCATAGCATTCAGCTCCTCCTTGTGCTGTCCCCCAGCATTCATCCCTCTCCTCAGCTCTTTCGCCCTTTTTCCTGTCACTCCCCAGAAGCATTCACCCCCTTGCGCCACTCTTCCCCCAGACATTCACATCCCTCACCTCCCACAACATTCACCACTTCTCACACTACCCCCACCCTCACCCCCCAAGCATTCATTCCCTTTCAGTGTTCAGCATTTCAGTCCTTTCCCTCCCTCCCAAAATCATTGGGGTCTGACTTGAGCTCTGGGTGACTCCCTCCTGCTATTAGTTGAATTCCAGGTTCTGGAAACACAGTGATCTGCTGGGTCTGGGTTGGGGGTAGACAGGATGGGGAGGGTTGGCGCATGTTGCTGGCTGCCTCTTCTTTGCTGTCCTGTCAGTTCCAGCCTCGCTTTCTCTCCTCCTGTCCTCCAGTCCTGCAGGTTTCAGACAGGAGGGATGAAGCAGAGCAAGAATGAGCAAAGAGAAAAGTCACCGCTCCTTGCTCCAAGGTTTCTGATAACTGAGTGCAGAAGAGTGGAATCTAGGATAGCACTAGAAGATGATGTAAGAGTGCTGGACAGGATGAATGAGTGCTCTAAGAATATTACTGGAGTGACTTAGAGCAGTGTTTCTCAACCACTGGTCCGTGGACCGACATCAGTCCTCAGAAGCATTTTGGCTGGTCTGTGGAGTGGTAGTTATTGCAGGAGGAAGCAGACCTGCGCTGCCTTCACCCAGGTACCGCCACCCACCCAGTCACCTGCAGCCATAAGTAGGACATTCTCTACTGCCCTAAACCACTGGGTCAAAATGTCCTGATAGTGGCTTCACTCCAGAACCCACACTGCGGCACACTGCTGCTTCCAGGTGCAAGGTCAGACTGCCAGCACTCTCTTGCTGTTAACTACCACTAAATAACTAATCGGGCCAGCAAAGCAGACATGAGCATTGGGCTCGGCAGAGCCTCCAGACTGTCCTCTCTTTGACTCTGTAAATAAACAAAAAAAAATAATAGGTTGCTGACTATGCTGCAGGACGAGACCCCTTAAAGAGCAGCATCTTCCCCTGCTATCCCAATGTAAGTATGTCATAATTCTTATAATTAAAACATTAGGAGGTGGCTGGGTTGAGACTGCAAGATACTCCTGAAGTTGGGGGAGAGTGCTTAGAGGATCTCCATGCTCTTCATCCTCCAACTCTACCAGCTAGCCAGTCCACGTCAGTTTAGGAGGTCAGCCAACCCTGGTCCCTGGTATCAAAAAGGTTGAGAAACAGTATGCTTGGATCTCTAGGAGAAAACAGAGTATTGGATAACTATCAGAAGAAAGACTATGCTAGGATTACATAAGTGTGCTGGGATTATTGGGAGAAACTGCTGGAAGAACTGGGAGAAAACACTGGGACAGCTGTAGTGCAATGACAATGCAATAATTTAACAGCAGCCAATATACATCTGTATAGTGGCATCAGAGACACAAATCATCCCCTCTGCCTCTCTATCTCTCCTCCTTCCTCTTTGCCAGTGAAATGACTGAACGTTTCTAAAATTTACCTCTGACCATAACACATCAGCAGGTGTACCTCTAGCTTGGCCCAAGGCACAGAATATAATCTGCTGCTGGGTATATACATTTGCTTTCTCCTTTTATTCTTTCCTTAAGATCTCCAGTGGTGCCTTTCACACCACTACATTTTTTTTCTGGGATCTCTGCACACAAAACATACTGCCATTCGTTCTGACACAAGCGAAGAACTGAAACTTGCTCAGAATTGCGGTGCACACAGGAAAGTTTCAAAGGGTAATTTATCTGCCACCCTCGCTCGGTGGGACATATTTCCTTTGATATTTTTCTTCTGAGATTAATGGGATCCCAGTAGTGGTAGGTGGGAGTCGTATTGTGTTTTACCATTAAACAATATCCAGAGATTTTACCACATTGCCGTTCCTCAAATATTTGAAATCTCCTTCCCAGAGACTTGCTAAGGACATTAAAAGGGCAATTTTCAAAAGGTATTTACAAAATAACCTGACTGAAAATTGACTTCCTCAAATGCATCTAAAAGCACATACAGGCTCCACAATATGTGCACTTTTAGCTGCATTAAAAAGAGGTGTTGCTGTGTGCACATTTTGGTTAGAAGAAAAAATAGAGAATTTGCAAATGTGTGCCTGTCATTTTGCTCCTGTCAGCTCTTCAACCCAAACCCTGGCTCTCTCTTGTCTATCCACGCCCCACAAATTATTTGACGCACAAAACCCCCTCCCACATGGCTCTCATACAACCCGCTATCCTGACCCTCTCTCTGTTCCCCTCTCCTTAGTCCTGGTCCCATCATACTTGCTGCAGAATACACAGCAGGTGCAGTTTTAACCCACTTTGCTCTTGATAATTCTCATATTGAAACGATATGAGTAGTGTCTCTGAAAGTTTATATAAAGTGTGTGCTTTAAAAGCACTTGCATAGTTTGCAACTGCAGGCTATTTGAAAATTGCACCCTCACTGCTGAGTTAAAAAAAATGTAGGTAAACTATTTGCTTTCTGTTTCAAAAATTCATGCCAAGATGTTGCTTCCATTGACTGTTCTCAAGTTTTTCAGCAGTCAATTCATTCCTATTTACTAATACAGATTACTAGTAGTCCTAGAGAAAACTGGAAAGACAAACAGTGAAGTCGTGCCCACATTTTTATCTGCAAACTCTCATTTGCATTCTCTCTGAGATATTTAATCATCCCAGCTCCATAGAAATCAATAGGGAAATCCCCAGTGCTCTCATACACGGAAATAGGGAGGCCAATATTCTATGCTACTTAGCCAGAGAAGTAGGGATTTATCCACTAAGTGGTGGCCACTGAATATTCGGCTACATTCAGCAGTCGCTACTTAGCCAGGTAAGTCACTTATCCAGCTAAATAGATAGCCAGGTAAGTCAGGGTTGGGCAATGGGCATAATGGGATGGTGCTACTTAGTCGATTAACTTAGCCAGATAAATGCTGATATTCAGACTTATCCTATTATGTTAATCAGATAAGTTGGACCTGCCATAATGCAGGTCTAACTTAGCTGGATATATCTGGGAGTAGACAGGGTAAGGAGGGCTGGAGCATGGAGCTGACTGCGTCCTATTTTCTTCTGTTGCTGCTGATAGGTTGAGTTCTGCTGGCAGCCCTGCAGCCTTTCCTGCTTCTGCCCCCCCCGGTTTGTTGCCCCATGCACACCCAGTTGCCCCAGGCCTGTCTAGCACAAAAGCATCAGGTGCTGATCTGTAGTTGCTTCAAAGCACTGTACCCAATTTATTAACCTTTCTGTTGTCTTCTGAGGAAAACAGGTCCATCTCCAGCCTTCCTTAGCCACTGAACAAGTCATCCGTGATTCATTGATCCAGGGGCCACTTGTGCTGTTGTAACATTTTGCTGAAATAATCCACCAATGTCTTCTGAATCCCCAGAAGGTAGATCACCTGGAGATGGGCATGGTGATATCCTGCTCACAACCAGATTTGAAGGGCTTACTGGCAGAGGGCACAAGAGTCTATACAACACTATTTGTTTATGTAAAAAATGGCCAGTTGGTTGTCTATCTGGATCAAGATACTCTTCTCCGAAAGAAAGTGAGAGAAAGCCCTTAGAGCATAGTGGATGGCTCATAGCTTCAAGTTGTTGATTTGCAGATGATTTTTCATTGGAGCCCATGATACATTGATCCATGCTGCACTGGGGTATGTCCCCACCCCTTGGTGGAAGAATTGGTAGACAATCACGTGATGCAGTGTAACTTGCAATAAAAGGTTCACATTTACAACCTCCGAATTCATCCACCACTGAAGAGATGCTTGCATCCTAAGGATCACTGACATTTTGTGGGATAACAGCCAATAGAGCTGATCCCATTGGCTTTGAAGGCCCCATTGAAGCCCCTGAATGTTCAGATGAGTCAAAAGACCACATGCATTACAGCATCCATGTGTCCAAGAAGGACCAGGACCAATCTTGCTGACGTTTAGTCCTTTTGAAGAAGAGATCTTACCAGCCCATCAGTAATACATCTCTTTTGACAGGGAGAAACATTTTCTCTTAAAGCAAGTCTATCCAGGCTCCTATGAACTGAATTTTTTGAGCCAGAGCTAAGAATGACGTGGAAAATTTGACCAGGACACCCAGGGACTGGAATGATCATATAATATTCGAGGTATTCCAGACTCCTGATTGGGATGGATTTGTCACCAGCCAATCATTCAGGTATGGGAACACATAGACTCCCTGCTGATGATGCTGTGCTGCGACTATTGAAAAGCATTTTGTGAACACTTTTAGGCATGCAGAGAGGCCAAAGAGGAGCACTTTGTACTGGTAGTGGGCATCCTCCTCATACTCTTCAGCTTACTAAGGTATTAACGGTTTGTTTTCTAATTATAATAAACATTTAGGGTCCAGCATTCAAAGCTAAACATTTATGTAAGTTAGCCACATAAGATTTACATGGGATATTCAGCAGCATATGTATAAACTGCCACTTACTTATATCCCCACAGAAAGTGAACTGTGATATATCAGCCCTGGAGAAAGAAGAAAAGTGGTGTTTCTGCAAGATTTGCTCGGCTGTGCAGTTGTTTTAAGAAGAGGTCCAGAGCACGTTTTGAGCAACAGTCTATCTCAAGATTAAAATGTTACCGTGAGGACAAGTTTAATAGTGATGTATGTGCATAAACTGGCAGTCTGAAAACGTTCTCCCTCGATGCAGTACAATCCCAGGTGGTGTTCCACAACATGCATATTTTAAGTTGCATTTAGAAGAGAGATTCCTGCGAGGGGGGGTGGATGCTTATGTTGAGGGAGGAAAATAATGCACTTAAAGATTGCATTTCTCAAATCTATGCATGATATTTTCCATGAAAAAAAGTGCCCACAGAAAAAGCAGATGGAAACGTCTGCAGTACTTTGTAACCACAGCAAGTTTGAAAGCAAAAGGATGAGCTTACCTTCACTTTGAAAATTGGGACAAAGTTCACAGTTAAAAAAAAGTACTCGTGGATTTTGTCCCACTATGGACAGTCTGAAAATTGCCCTTTAGCATGCAGTACACTAACGTTTTCAGCATACACATTAATATGCACGCTAGCCCAAAAACGTGAAGGGTCTTAGTACAATATCTGCCTGATTGCATATAGATGCTACTCAAATTAGCGCATGCCACTAAAGTAAGCATGCATAGTCCTCTCTTCCTTAGGGCTCAGCCCAGCCACATTGTTGTCAATGCTGAGGTCGGAAGCGAGAGAGTATCTGGACACCAGAAACGGAGATAAAAGAAGAGAAGAGATTGCCAGGAGAGGGAAAACTGGACCAAAAGCACGTGTCTTACATGTCTACCAAGGAGGCAGAGGGTGTAGAAGACTTGGAGCCAGAGGGACTGGAAAGTTTAGAGAAACTGAAACAGAGAGGTGATGGCAGTATCCTGGAGATTGTGCCACACATACCCAGGAAAATCACATGCTATCCAGCCAAGAAAGTATTCAAGATGGAGAAGGACTGGCATTAGAAAGTGCTTTGGCCATTCCTGGCACATCCGTCCCAGTGATGCTCAGACTCAGAGGGCACTAACATCTAACCTCATAGTGTTGGGGCCAGGACTAAACTGTGCTGCCCTGTGTGGGCAATCTCAGGATATTGGGGGGGATGAGGTTGCAGTTGCAGCCTTGGCTGAGGCTACAAACAAGACGGGCACAATTCAGGAGGGTTTTAAAGGTCTAAGAAAAGAACTCTTCAGGAAAATAGAGAGAACTGTTGATCTCAAAGAAGCCCTTGTTACCCAGACTACTGTTCTGGCTCTGGACTCAGAATGCCTGCCGTGGTCTTTCATCTGACAAACCACACAAGGACAGCAAGGATCATCCAAACCATACCATTGTGCCGGGTACATGTGTCATGTCAGCCTTTTGTTTGGAAAGACATTTTTGTTATGTCAATAAATGTGAATTTGATCAAGAAGGTCTAAAGTATATGTTGAGCGTATTGTTAGTTTTTTTCCAGTGGTACTCTGCCTTCTTTTCTGCCTACTTTGTCCTTCTTGAACAAACTATAGCCTTGTATGGGTATATGCCTGTCGTGGGACTCTTTGTTATTTTTGAAATAGACTATTTCAGTCTGCTCTTTTATTCTTAAAATGAGTTATTGGACAGTACTAGCTTTTGTTTTCAGTTTTATTCTGGACATTACATCTTTTTGAATATTATATTTCTTTCATGGATGGAATGAGAGCATTGTCAACTGATGCTTTTTCGTTTGTTGAAGTTTGCTATTTCATTGGTGTCATACTGTGCCTTTTGTTTATGTTGGAAAAACTTAATAAAATAAATAGTTTTTAAAAAGTTATAAAAGAAAAGCAAGGGTGCATTTGAATCAGACATCGGTAATTCTGAAGTATCTTCCCCTACAACAGGGCTTGACAAACCTAGAAATTGCACCATAGAGCCCAGGATTTTAGTATTCCACATGTTCCAGAATCCTGTCCTTGTTACTGCTGCCCTGAACAGCTGTCCTTTTCTAGTTGGCACCACATAGCTGTCGGTGAGTTTAAGCTGTACATTGCATGAACCCCATGTTAGTCTCTCAGTCTTGTGAGACCAGCATTGGAGTTCATACAGCGTGTGGGTTAAACTCACAGAGAGCTGTCCAGGGCCAACCAGGAAACAATAGTTGTTCCTGGTTGGCAGCAGCAGCATTCAGAGTGGCAGTTAGCAAGGTGAGGGGGAGGGGTGACTGGTTTAAACCAGCTGGTTGGGCAGGGTGCTGGAAGTGGACTAGGTAAGGTGGCAAGCTGGGGGTGATTAGCGCTGGCTAACTGGAGAGGGTGACTTGCTAAAACTGGCAAGTTGGAGTAATAGGCTGGAGGTGATTGGAATGGGCTGGCTTGAGGGGTGGCTAAAGCTGACAAATTGGGATGGAAGGCTGGGGAGTGACTGAGACTGGCTGGCTGGGGTATTGGGGTAGCTGAAGCTGGTAAGTTGGGGTGGCAGGCTGTGCTTGCTATGGGGCTGGCTGGCTGGGAGGTAACTGACTGGTTGACGGGTAGTGGGAATGGCTGGCAAGGGAGAATGAGATGTTGAGATTTGGTGGGGTGAGGGGGAATTGAAAGGGAGACTGGTGGGCATGAGGGGGTCAAGAGAAAGGGACACTGCTGGAGATGAGGTGGGCTGAGAGAGAAAATGGAGACTGCGTGGGTAGATTGCGAGAGGAAGACTGCTAGGTACATTTTATCCACTGTCGATTTTCCCATTGTGGTTCAGGCTTATATCTTGACTTTGATGGATTATTGTAACATATTTTATATGCTAGGCTTCCTAAATATCATGTTAGAATACTTCAGATGTTACAGAATGCCGTGGTGAATTTGATTGTCCCATGCTATTTTAGGAATCCTATAACTTCTATATTTGCCAGTTACACTAGTTGCAACTTTCCAGTAGCTGAGAGAATACATTTTTAAATTATTACTTTGATGTTTAAAAGGGGAGACCCCACAATACTTGAAGGAGCTGCTCTCATTTGATATGCCAGGTCGCTCCTTGCACTCTTGCAGTAAACTCCTGCTAGCTGTTCCCTCGTTTAGAGAGGTATGCTTGCAGGGGATGCATCCATGGATGTTTTCTGTTCTGGGTCCTACCCTGTGGAATGCCATTCGTGAAGAAATGTGTGGCATGGATGATTTTAGGTCTTTTTTCAAGATGTTGAAAAGTTAATGATTTCAACAGGCCTTTGATTAATTGATTTACCTTATACCTACTGCTCTTTGTTTTATTGATTATATTTTATTGTTTTGTTTTATGTTGTCTATCTAAAACTGTCAATGTATTAAATTGTAATCCACTTCGAATGGACTTGCACTAGAATAGGCAGAATATAAAAGAATTTTAAATAAATAAACCTTGCTCATTATCTTCAGTATGGACAGGGGCCATTGTTGGAGAGCTCTCAGCCACCATTTCCTAAGTGTGTGAGCTGGCTCCTAGATCCAAAGAAAATGTGTCAAGACCTGCCCTACAGTATCTTTCTATGATTACCTGCAGCACCTCTACCTACCCCACTAACAGCACTGAAACATCATCATAGTCTTTCTTTCCTTTCAGAGTGCCCATTCTCATGAGCCCTGCTTTGGTACTTACTGTCACATTTCTACTCTATTTGTCATTCTCAGTCTTAGATTGGCTTCAGTTTCACTTCTCATTCTTCAGTGAATTCAAAAAGGATGCTGTCACATTGGTCTGTCGCTTTGTCACCATCCTCTAATTACCTCATGGAACATTCCTTTTACCCAAGGATAATGAATTCATAATGACAGCCTGATAATCATTTTCTTCCTCACATGTGTCACTATTGCCTTTCAACACCTGTGATTGCTACCCATCAGCTTCATGGCTAGCAATCACAGGACTATGGGATGATGTTCCAAGGACTGCTAAGCAGAGATGGAGTCTACCTGTTGAAGAAGGGTCACAGCATCTTCCAAAATAGACTGGCAAACCTTCTGAGAAGGCCTTTAATCTTGGATTATTGGGGATAGGTAGACTAAGCCTTAAGATAAGTAACTCTCTAAACACTTATAGAAAATTTTGAAAAAAGGGCAACCTGTGGAAAGCTATGTGCACCCTCATAGAATGGGAAGTAAAGTCCAGATCTAAAGGCAATCGCGGAAGAGGTTGACTTGGATATAGTGATGATCATAGAGAAGTGGTACATAGAGAACCAGGATCGAGATAGGCATTTCAGAAATTTAATAAATAAATATCTGTCAAAGGCTCCGACAATTTAGAAGCTTCATAGATAGACAGTAAAACAATAAATAGTATTAAAAAAATAAATATGACATACAGTATAGGATCATCTAATACAAAGACATTATCAGCAGAAAATAAAACTGATTGCATTTCAATACATATGCAATAACCTACCTTCATTTTAAATATCTTCTTCTAAGAATATCACTTAACCGCTATTAAAAGCTTCCATAAAAAGCCAGGTCTTGCATTTTTTCTAAAAATTAAAATATCATTGGCCAGCCAAATATGTTTAGGCACAGAATTCCATAATGAAGGTCTAGCACATGAGAATATCCTTTTACATGTGTGTGATATTTTACATTTGATCTGAAGCGACAGACCAATAGACAAAGCGACAGACCAATAGAAAGGGAATACAGTTAGTCATGTCTCATAAAGAGCACAATTCTCTGCTTGGGACATAAACCATTTACCAATACAGGGCTCCCCATATGAAGGGCTATAAAGAATGACATTAGGACCTTGATTTTATCCTATAGGCCTGAGAAAGTAGATGAAAATGATCTAAAATTGTTACATGCTGAAGGCTTAGGGGCCTTGCATTCTGTTACGTGACACGGGTTTTTCGTGTGCCCTTGGGCCTCATCCCGACCCTAGATGGATCCAGGACCGAACCGAGGGTTGGCGACGTGTCCCAGCATGGCAGAGTCATGGTCTTACCCTCTGCCAGGCCTGCAAGCTCCTAAGGCCAACAAGAAGATGTTGGAAGGTGAACAGTCCTCCGACCATTCCAAGCCCTTTCGGACCTGCCGCTTAGAATCGGCATGGAGCAGCAGGCCGGCACGAAGACATGACACCAAGGTTGATGCGACGGCATCACAAACGAGGGTTGATATGAAGACATGACACCAAGGTTGATGCGACGGCATTACAGACAAGGGTTGATGTGAAGACATGACACCAAGGTTGATGCGACGGCATCACAGACGAGGGTTGATGCGAAGACATGACACCAAGGCTGATACGAAGATATGACGCTAAGGCTGATACGAAGACATGACATCAAGGCTGATGCAACGGCATCAGAGATGAGACGAGGAACTTGACGAAGTCCAGACGAGATGAGAAGCTGGGAAGGTAGACATTGGCACTGTCTCTCAGGGCACCCTACTCAGCCCACCTTCATGGGCGGACCCAATGGGCTGGTCGCGGACCACCCTGTCCCACTATGCGCTCTACACAGCCCAAGGACGCTGGTCACGGACCACGAGGAGAGCGGGACGAGCGCAGGGAGGAATCCAGCCGAGGCGGGGCTTCAACGACGGAGCTGATGTCATCAGGAGCTCCACAAAGGCTGGCAGGACAGGACGGCTCAGGAGCACAGGACACCAGTCCATGCCGGCATCTCCCAAGATGGAGAAGCGTCACCTGGAGATCCACAGACGGCAGAACAGAAGGCTCAAGAGCATAAGAACAAACACCAAGAAGGGCTGGAACACCAGGAAGCGAGACATCAGGAGTCCTGGACGAGGACCTCAGGCAACGAAGACATGGCAAGACGAGACGAGGAGCTCCACGAAGAACATCAAGGACCTGACGGAGCACTGGCAGGCAGGAACCTCCAGGACTGAAGTAACTCCGATGCAAGGCCAAGAGGACTTGCAGGAACAGCCCTTTTATAGGGCTGACACAGGAAACAGTTTCTAGGTGGAGCGGTCCTGCTCTTCTTACGTCGATGTTGGTGCAGGACCATGGACAGTGGTCCTGCACCGATGTCGACTTAAGAAGAGCAGGGCTGGGTCCAGATGCAGGCCCCGATGACGGCAGCGGCTCCTGCCGCTGCAGGAGGCCCCGAGGGCGGCTCCAGCTGCCAATCCAGCTCGGGGATTGTGGCCTCCAGCCGCAATGATGACAGAACGTTGGCGGCGGCTCCGTGCTGCATTGATGGCAAGAAGTCCACGGCTCCAGCCGCAGCGAAGAGAGTAAGAGAAGCGGCCTCCGGTCCGCGAGAGGAAACAAAGTCCGCGGCTCCAGCCATGTGGGAAGGCCCGACTTGGCGGCATCCAGCCACATCGGGCAGCAACAAGCAGCAGTAGGTAAGGTGCCTTCTCGCAGGGGGACCCGCGGGCAGGGTTCATAACAGTACCCCCTCCTCAAAGACCCCCTTCCTCAAACCTTGTGTCAACAGTCTAAGGAAGAAGATATCAGTCCATACCAACAGAGGGTATCGAAGGGTCCAAAAAAATGGAAGTTGGTATGTCCGGGGACTGAATGAAAACAGCAAGAGCTGCAGAAAAGACAGAAAAGGACAAACCACACGAGACCTAGAACACCCAAGACCGGGAGAACACGAGACTGGCAGAACACGAGACTGAGGGAACGCGAACAGAGACCACGCGAACAGTGAACGCGCGACTGACATACAAAAAACACAAAAGAGGGAGCAAGAGAACAGAGAGCACGGGAACGGAGAGCACGGGAACAGAGAGCACGGGAACGGGGAGCACAGGAACAAGGAACACGGGAACGACATGAACGGAAAGCAACAAGTGGAAGACAAGACAAACGAGCAACAAACAGAGAACCAGCAGTACAAACAAGACAAAAGCCACAAGAAACACCAAGAAGTCCTGGGGGAGGGAACCCAGGGCGGGAAACCAGAACCAGCAAACCAGGTGGGATGCAGGCGCCTCCTGCAGGTCGTAAAACCCCAAGCTGGCAAACATACAAAATGTCTGGATGCAGGCGCCTCCTGCGGGTTGAAAAATCCAGACAGCTGGTGCCTCCAGCAGGTCGTGTACAAAAATCCTGAAAAAAAAATTTTTTTGGTCCCAAAACCAGTCCAGGAACACAGACAAGACTCTGAAGACGAACTTCAGGAACAAGGCAGATCCATCGCCGGAACACAATCGTCGGGCACATGGCCTTGCATTCTGTTACGTGACATGGGTTTTTCGTGTGCCCTTGGGCCTCAGCCCGACCCTAGACGGATCCAGGACTGAACCAAGGGTTGGCAACGTGTTCCAGCTTGGCAGAGACACAGTCTTACCCTCTGCCAGGCCTGCAAGCTCCCAAGGCCAACAAGAAGATGTTGGAAGGTGAACAGTCCTCCGACAATTCCAAGCCCTTTCGGACCTGCCGCTTAGAATCGGCATGGAGCAGCAGGCCGGCCTGAGGATGAGGGCAGATGGAGGCCTAGACACAAAGACATGACACCAAGGTTGATGCGACGGCATCACAGATGAGGGCTGATGCGAAGACATGACACCAAGGTTGATGCGACGGCATCACAGACGCGGGTTGATGCGAAGACATGACACCAAGGCTGATACAAAGACATGATACCATGGCTGATACGAAGATATGACACCAAGGCTGATACGAAGACAAGACACCAAGGTTGATGCAACGGCATCAGAGATAAGATGAGGAACTTGATGAAGTCCAGACGAGACGAGAAGCTGGGAAGGTACCCATTGGCACTGTCTCTCAGGGCACCCTACTCAGCCCACCTTCACGGGCGGACCCAATGGGCTGGTCACGAACCACCCTGTCTCACTACACGCCCTACACAGCCCAAGGAGGCTGGTCACGGACCACGAGGAGAGCGGGATGAGTGCAGGGAGGAATCCAGCTGAGGCAGGGCTTCGACGACGGAGCCAATGTCATCCAGAGCTCCACAAAGGCTGGCAGGACAGGACGGCTCAGGAGCACAGGACACCAGTCCACTGCTGGCATCTCCCAAGACGGAGAAGCATCATCTGGAGATCCACGGCCGACAGAACAGAAGGCTCAAGAGCATAAGAACAAACACCAAGGAGGGCTGGAACACCAGGAAGCGAGACAACAGGAGACCTGGACGAGGACCTCAGGCAACGAAGACATAGCAAGACGAGACGCGACGAGGAGCTCCACGAAGAACATCAAGGACCTGATGGAGCACTGGCAGGCAGGAGCCTCTAGGACTGAAGTAACTCCGATGCAAGGCCAAGAGGAATTGCAGGAACAGCCCTTTTATAGGGCTGACACAGGAAACAGTCTCTAGGTGGGGCCCAGGGCATATCTGGCCATGAGCCCTTTAAATCTTGAAGAGAGGCGGGGCCGCGCGCCTAGGAGGAAGCAGGAAGCTGTGCAGGATCGTGGACAGCGGTCCTGCACCAACAGCGACGTAAGAAAAGCAGGGCTGGGCTCAGACACAGGCCCCGACGACTGCGGCAGCTCCTGCCACTGCAGGAGGCCCCGAGGGCGGCTCAAGCCGCCAATCCAGCTTGGGGACTGCGGCCTCCAGCCGCAACGATGACAGAACATCGGCAGCGGCTCCATGCCACGTTGATGGCAAGAAGTCCGCGGCTCCGGCCACAGCGAAGAGAGTAAGAGTAGTGGCCTTTGGGCTGCGAGAGGAAACGAAGTCCACGGCTCCGGCCGTGCGGGACAGCCTGACCTCGGCGGCGTCCAGCTGCATCGGGCAGCAACAAGCAGCAGTAGGTAAGGTGCCTGCTCGAGGGGGGACCCGCGGGCAGGGTTCATAACAGTACCCTCTCCTCAAAGACCCCCTCCTCAAACCTCGTGTCAACAGTCTGAGGAAGAAGATATCAGTCCATACCAACAGAGGGTATTGAAGGGTCCAAAAAAATGGAAGCTGGTATGACCGGGGACTGAATGAAAACAGCAAGAACTGCAGAAAAGACAAAAAAGGACAAACCACACGAGACTAAGAACACACGAGACTGGGAGAACACGAGACCGGGAGAACACGAGACCGAGGGAACACGAGACTGGGAGAACATGAGACCGAGGGAACACGAGACCGAGGGAACGCGAACAGAGACCACGTGAACAGAGACCACGCGAACAGTGAACGCGCGACCGACATACAAAAAACACAAAAGAGGGAGCAAGAGAACGGAGAGCATGGGAATGGAGAGCACGGGAACAGGGAGCACGGGAACGAGGAACACGGGAACGACATGAATGGGAAGCAACAAGCGGAAGACAAGACAAATGAGCAACAAACAGAGAACCAACAGTACAAACAAGACAAAAACCACAAGAAACACCAAGAAGACCTGGGGGAAGGAACCCAGGGTGGGAAACCTGAGCCAGCAAACCAGGTGTGGTGCAGGCGCCTCCTGCAGGTCGTAAAACCCCAAGCTGGCAAACATACAAAAAGTCTGGATGCAAGCCCCTCCTGCGGGTCGAAAAATCCAGACAGCTGGTGCCTCCAGCAGGTCGTGTACAAAAATCCTGAAAAAAAACTATTTTTGGTACCAAAACCAGTCCAGGAACACAGACAAGACTCTGAAGACGAACTTCAGGAACAAGGCAGATCCATCGCCGGAACACAATCGTTGGGCACATGACCTTGCATTCTGTTATGTGCCGAAGGCTTAGAAGCCTTGCATTCTGTTACGTGACACGGGTTGTTCATGTGCCCTTGGCCTCAGCCCGACCCTAGACGGATCCAGGACCGAACCAGGGGTTGGTGACTTGTCCCAGCATGGCAGAGACACGGTCTTACCCTCTGCCAGGCCTGCAAGCTCCCAAGGCCAACAAGAAGATGTTGGAAGGCGAACAGTCCTCCGACCGTTCCAAGCCCTTTCGAACCTGCCGCTTAGAATCGGCATGGAGCAGCAGGCCAGCCTGAGGATGAGGGCAGATGGAGGCCTTGACACAAAGACATGACACCAAAGTTGATTCGACGGCATCACAGACGAGGGTTGATACGAAGACATGACACCAAGGTTGATGTGACGGCATCACAGACGAGGGTTGATGCGAAGACATGACACCAAGGCTGATACGAAGACATGACACCAAGGCTGATGCAACGGCATCAGAGACGAGACGAGGAACCTGACGAAGTCCAGATGAGATGAGAAGCTGGGAAGGTACCCATTGGCACTGTCTCTCAGGGCACCCTACTCAGCCCACCTTCATGGGCAGACCCAATGGGCTGGTCATGGACCACCCTGTCCCACTACGCGCCCTACACAGCCCAAGGAGGCTGGTCACGGACCACGAGGAGAGCGGGAGGAGCGCAGGGAGGAATCCAGCTGAGGCAAGGCTTCGACGACGGAGTCGATGTCATCCGGAACTCCACAAAGGCTGGCAGGAAAGGACAGCTCAGGAGCACAGGACACCAGTCCACTGCTGGCATCTCCCAAGACGGAGAAGCGTCACCTGGAGATCCACGGCCAGCAAATCAGAAGGCTCAAGAGCTCAAGGACAAACACCAAGGAGGGCTGGAACACCAGGAAGCGAGACAACAGGAGACCTGGACGAGGACCTCAGGCAACGAAGACATGGCAAGACGAGATGAGGCAAGGAGCTCCACGAAGAACATCAAGGACCTGACGGAGCACTGGCAGGCAGGAGCCTCCAGGACTGACGTAACTCCGATGCAAGGCCAAGAGGAATTGCAGGAACAGCCCTTTTATAGGGCTGACACAGGAAACAGTCTCTAGGTGGGGCCCAGGGCATATCTGGCCATGAGCCCTTAAAATCTTGAAGAGAGGCGCGGCCGCGCGCCTAGGAGGAAGCAGGAACTTTGACTTTGACGTAAGAAGAGCAGAGCTGGCAGTTGCTTTGGACTAGAGATTTACCTGGGCTCCAAAGATTCCATCTAATCCACTCCGGTCCTTGGTTCCTGCGACATTGAGGGGAGGAACCCACACCCATGAAATCGGCGTTGCTGCGGCGTTTCAAGCGCAGTTGCTTTAGACTAGAGATTTACCTGGGCTCCAGAGATTCCATCTAATCCACTCCGGTCCTTGGTTCCTGCGATGTTGAGGGGAGGAACCCACGCCCATAAAATCGGCGTTGCTGCGGCATTTCAACCGCAGTTGCTTTGGACTAGAGATTTACCTGGGCTCCAGAGATTCCATCTAATCCCCTTCGGTCCTTGGTTCCTGCGTCTTTGAGGGGAGGAACCCACACCCATAAAATCGGCGTTGCTGCAGCGCACCGTGGCTTTGTCCGGCTTAGTCCGGAGTTGTCCGGAGTTGGACAGAGTTGCAGAGGAGAAATCTCAAGACCATTGCGGCTACCACAGAGCCTAAGATGGTGAGTGAATAATAATACCGCGGGGAATATCTCATTAAACTTGGTTTCCTATACATGATGCCTCATATGAAGAGGAAAGGAAGAGTTAGAGGAGAACCCCCGACTCCAATAACCAATGCTCCTACCCAGCTTTCAATTGGGAATTTTTTCACGCGGAGTGGTGCAGTAACTCTGGGAGCAATGCCAGGCGATGGCGTAGGTGTAGAGCAAACACAGATGCCGCTGGATTAAACACCTCGCTGAGTCCCGTTTAACCTAAGACTCCCATACCGCCATGCCTACCACAATCTCCAGTTTTGGGTTTTGGCAACCAACCTAATAGGTTAATGGAAGCCACTCCTATCGGAGGAAATATGGAGAGAGAAGTTGTTAGGCCTATAATTATAGGGAATACCGAGGGAAGAGACGGATTCCCTATAACTTCAACACCCTCAGGGCAGGAAGGGGGGACAGAGGTTCTTGGTAGGAAGAATGAACTCTGTCCTCGAGAATCAGTGAGTTTGTTGGATAACGCTATTGTATCACAGACACAACCGATTACGCTGGAGACTATCTGGGCCACTCTAACAGACTTAAAGTCAATTATCCTAACTTTAAATGCAACAGTTGTGGGGACGCAAAATCAGGTATTAAAAGTTGAACCATTGGTAACACAGCATGAAGAGAAAATAGCTAGTTTTGGAAATAGGTTTATTCAGATTGAAAAAGTCCAGACTGGTCTGATTCAGGGAGGTATATTGAATACTAGGAAAATTGAAATTACTGAAAATCAAATGAGATATAACAACTTATATCTCATTTGATTTTCAGTAATTTCAATTAAGGATTCTTAATTTCCCAAATGTGAAATTAATATCCCCCTATGAACAATTTAGGAAGTATTTAATGGAGAATCTAATGTTAACTATGGGAGAGTTACCAGCTATTGAAAAAATCTTTTTTGTGTCATTGGGAAAAAAGAAGAATGAGAACAGTCAACAGAATCCTCAACAGTATGAAGGAAGTAATTTAACTGCCTTTCTGGAACAGTCAATGTCTGAACAAGTTGAATATAGGGGCACATTATGTGTTAAATTCCTGAACAGTGCGGATAGAGACAAGATACTTAAACTGTCTTTAAAGAATAAGGAAAAATTATACTTAGGTCAAAAGATCTGGACCTTTCCTGATATAACTAGGGTAACTCAAATTCGTAGAAAGAATTTTTTGCAAATGATTCAGGAAGTGAAGTCCCTAGGGGCTCAGTGCACAATATATTATCCGTGTAAATGTGTGGTTAAATTTCAGCAAGAAAGGTATGTGTTTCTTGAACCAATTCAGTTACGTAGTTTTCTTGATGCTAGATTACCTGTCACTGAATCCTGGTCTAGGTATGTAAGAAAATGCACCACAGTGTTTTTCTTGTAAAAAAATTGCCTGTTTTTGCTCAAATTTGTAGCCATCTTGGCTCTTTTTGCCTTATAACAGGGTTAATTTCTTTTTCTTTTTTCTATTTTTTTCTTTCTTAAGAGCAATATGGTTAACTAGAATATTTTATAAAAGAATATTATGGAAATTATATTAACGTTAACATATTTCTCTTTGTAATTTCTTGCACCTTTATCTATGACAAGTGGATATTACTGTCTGTATTGTTTAAAACACTAATAAATAAATAAATAAATAAATAAATAAATAGAAGAGCAGAGCTGGGCCCAGACACAGGCCCCGACGACTGCAGCGGCTCCTGCCACTGCAGGAGGCCCTGAGGGTGGCTCCAGCCGCCAATCCAGCACAGGGACTGCGGCCTCCAGCCGCAACGATGACAGAACGTTGGCAGCGGCTCCGTGCCGCGTTGATGGCAAGAATTTTTGTTCTTGCCATCCGGCCGCGATGAAGAGAGTAAGAGAAGTGGCCTCCGGGCCGCGAGAGGAAACGAAGTCCGCGGCTCCTGCCACGTGGGAAGGCCCAACCTCGGCGGCATCCAGCCACATCGGGCAGCAACAAGCAGGAGTAGGTAAGGTGCCTGCTCGCAGAGGGACCCGCAGGCAGGGTTCATAACAAAAATAGGTTCGGCGGGTTGGACGCGCGTTTTCGGACTCTTACTGAATAAGGAGTAAGGGAAAACGCGTGTCCAATGGCGGGTTAACAGTGCGCTCCGGCGGAGTGTACTGTACTGTATCGGCCCGATAATTTGAATATCCAGTTATACCAGGTTATAATGTTCAGGAAAAACAGGATAGGAAGAAAGACAGAAGTGATACTATATATAAAAAATAATAAAGCAACAGAAATCAGGGCTTATGAGGTAAGAAGGAGGCACTGTGGGTTAATCTGGAAAGAGGAAATGGAGCATCCATTTATATTGCTGTGATTTACAGACCTCTTTTGCAGGCAGAAGAAATGGATAGATATTTAATTGAAGACATTCACTAAATTGCTATGAAAGGGAAAGTGCTATTGCTAGGTGATTTCAATCTACCAGATGTTGATTGAGATATCCCAGCTGCAGAGACATCTAGAAGCAGGGAGGTCCTGGATTGTCTGTAGAAAGAATTGTTCCAGCAACTGGTAACACAACTGACACTTAGGGGGTGATACTAGACCCAGTGCTTACAAATAGGAAAAGTATTTCTGATGTTATTGGATAGTGTGATTCAGTATCAGAGCACAGACAGTGGAGATTCATTCAAAGGCGAGAGTTGTGGACTTCAGAAAAACTAAATTTGTTAAGATAGGGGAGTACTTCAAGGAATCATTAAGTGGTTAGGATAAGCTGAGGGAAGTAGAAGAAAAGTGGGCAAAACTAAATCAAGATATTGTAAATACAACAAATCTTTTTGTTAGGAAAGTAAATAAAGATAAAGGAAAAAAGAGGCCACTGTAGTTTTCTAAAGCTATTGAAAAGATTTGAGTGAAAAGGTTAGCATTCCTAAACTACCAGAGATTGCAGAAAGAGAAGACAGGCAACAGGATCTGGAAAAGCTAAAAGAAGCTAGGAAAATAGTCAGGAGAGTGGAGATGCAAATGGAAGAAAAATAGCTAATAAAGTAAAACAGGAGAACAGGCCTTTTTTTAAGCTACATTAGTGACAGAAACAATTCCTCTTGGGAATATGCATTTACTTCTGATCCTGTGCTGTTTGAAAACTTCAGACTGATCTTTTTGTGTTAGATTTCTGAGCCTCTGAAAATTCCATTTCATGAAATGGTACTCCCTTGCAATACATATAAATAATTATTATTCATTTCTTGATATTCATGACTGGTCAAGTTGTTGTGATAGCCGGCTGCAGGACACCTCGACCGGCCACACTTAACCCCCCCTCCCCACCCCATCGAGCAGGTCCAGGCCTACACCGACGCTCCTGTATGGCAGGGCCTCTCCCTTCCTCGGTGCAGCGGGGAGCCGGTCCCACCACCGCCGCACTGCCAGCCGCCTCTAGACGCGCGCACGGTACTTCCCCCTTCTTAAAGGGGGTCGCAGCAGAAGATACCTCCCGTGGGACCCGGATGTGGGGCCTGTCCCGGGACCTACTTAAGGCAGCTCCTGCTGCCTTACCTTTGCCTCAGCAACAGGTCTCGCTCTGCCTAGAACTGCGAGTTGCTCCGTGTGTTCCAGCCTCCGTGTGTTCCTGTTCCATTTGCTCCTGTTCCTGCTCCAACTTCTTGTCCCCCTGGCTTGCTCTTCTGGTTCCTGACTCGGTTCGCCCCTTGATTTCGCCTTCGCCTACTGCCTGCCCTGACCGTCTGCCTGCTCACGTTTCTGCTACCAGCCGCCTGCCTTGACCTCTGGCCCGTCCTTGGATTCTCCTACTCGCTGCCTGCCCTGACCTTCGGACTGCCTGACCTACCTATGCCTCTCGTGTTCTGGACCTGCCTCCTGGGAGACCCGCTCCTAAGTCCTGCTGGCCCCGGCACCCAAGGGCTCAACCTGCGGGGAATATGGGCTGGTATAGGTGATGGTCCGGATGGGTCTCCGCTGCCTACATCCACCTCCCAACGACGAGGACCTATAGGTAGCCCCTATAGGTAGATCCAACCTCGCCTCGGCCACGGGTCTACCTTCAAACGCAATAGGTTGCTGAGGCCATGGACCCGGCGGATCTCTCCGGTCTCCAGGCTATTCCGTGCCTGGCGTTGAAAATTGAGCAGCAGCAGCAATTCTTGGAATCATTTGCAGAGCCTGAATGCCCGCCTTGATGTCTCTGCCGCCGCAGCTACACCTCCAGCCTCACCGGCACCCTCGGCACTCTGGTTACCAACTCCTCCTCAGTATGTGGGCAACCCAAAGCAATGCCGGGGATTTCTTAATCAGTGCTTCATGCATTTCACGCTTCAGCCTGCGCAATTTCCTTCAAATGCCATGAAGACCACCTTCATCCTTTCCCTCCTCGACAGCAAAGCTTTGGCCTGGGCTTCCCTGCTATGGGAACGGGAGACCCACTCCTCCAGGATCTGCAATGCTTTGTTCAGGTCTTCAAACAGACCTTCGATGAGCCTGATCGGCTGACTGTCACCGACTCCGATATCCTCCACCTCCACCAGGGGACGCGGCTATTGTCGGATTACGCCATTGAATTTCGTACCATGGCCACTGTTAGCGCTCTCCTCCTCCAGAGGGGAGGAGTTAGCAATCTGTCATGATCTGCTTCTCCAGAAGGGAGGAGTTAACTATCTGTAGTGCGTACCCTGCCAGGAGGGCGGAGTTAGTAATCTGTTAGCGAACTGATGTTAGATGCTCCTGTAAGGGAAGAAGGTAGCAATCTGTTATGGATCAACTCCCCAGGGAAGAGAAGTTGGCAATCTGTTCAATGATACTCTTCTGAGGAGGGGAGCTAACATTAGGTATATTGTACTTCACTACTGAGATAGCAATCTATCATTTCTCCGCTACGGAGAAGCAATCTGATATATACAGGCTGCTGGCAAGTCCCATAGAAAGAGGAGGTAGCTATCTATATAATACTTCCGTAAGCGGTGTTAGTGGTCTGTAGTGGTTGGCTCCCACAGCATGACAGTAGTGTAAGGAATGACCACTTAGAGGAAATGGTGAATCCCTGGGCCGATGGCAGATGACAGCGCCCCCAGGAGGAGCTCCCAAGAGGAACCACCGGCTAGGCTAGAATATGAAATAACACAAATAGTTCTTTATTAGGCTGGAAGCTGACCACCAGTGGTGGCAGTAGTGAGTCGATGTGTTCAGCAGGGCTGAAGTCCTTCTGATACCGGAATATAATCTCTGGGTTGCTGAGCTGTAGAGAGAGACTAGTAGTGAATAGATAGGGTATACTGGATACAAGATGGTACACTCACAATAGTAGATATCTGCAATGGTCTCTATGCCACAGAGAGTCTTCAGTATATTTAGGAACAGGAGCCATAGGCGAGCACTGGTTCCTATAAACAGTCTGTAATAAGAACTCACAATAGCTGTATATGAAATGGCTTCTAGAGTAGAAGAGAGTCTGTAAAGGATTCTAGGAACATGGGCCCTCATGGAGCGAGTACCGGTTCCTATCTGCAATCTTGCCAATATAACTCACGATCTCCGTACCTGCGATAACGACTTGGACGGAAGGGAGTCTTCAGAGCTATAGGAATGTAGGCCCTCGTGGAACGAGTACCGATTCCTATTTACAATAGAACTCACTGTGTTCACGTCTGCGATCGCTTCCAGGCAATGAGGAGTCTTCTGAATATTCAGGGACGTAGGCCCTCGAGGAGCGAGTACCGGATCCCGTCTTGGCAATCTGAAATCAAGAAGAGAGAGCGGAGCCCATGGAGCGTATACTCCTGGTAAGTTTGAAAAGGCCGAGCAGTGGAGAGAATTCCCCTGGCTGACTCGGATCGTTGTTGCAAGTATCGTGGACTGCCGAAGCAAATCCTGTTGGAGTTCCTTGCTAACTCATTAGAGGTTAGCAAACAAAGACCTTTTAAAGAGAAAATGGATGACGTCATTACGGGGGACGCCCCCGAGGTTCGTGCCCTTGCTGGTACAAAGTCTGATGGGCGCGTGCATGCGCCCTTACATCATCAGGAACATGGCGGATCCGTAGTGTCAAGCCAGCCCGGGGACACCGGGACCAAGAGGTAGGGAGAAGCCGCGGCTGAATCTGTCCGTCAGAGCCGAAGGGAGTCGCTCCCAAAGTAGAGAGGGTGGAGCGAGGGGCGAGAAGAGGCACGAATGCAACACCTCCCTTGCTACTTGTCACAGCTTCTCTGGGCTTACCTCTGCAGTACACCTCCTACGCTGAAGTCTTCTGCAAGGAGAGCGCGGAAATCTTGCCGGAACACCAGTCAATCGACTGTGCAATAGACCTGATTCCCGGTAGCATCCCTCCACAGGGAAGGGTGAACCCACTGTCCCTGCCCGAGACCGAGGCCATGACCAAGTATATTCAGGAGATTCTAGAGAGAGGGTTCATTCACCCCTCAACGTCACCAGCAGGGGCCAGCTTCTTCTTCATGGCTAGGAAAGAAGGCTCCCTTCGGCCTTGCATCGACTACCAGGGGCTTAAAGCCATAACAAAAAAGGACCAGTACCCCTTGCCTCTCATCCTGGAGTTATTGGACCGCTTGCAGGGAGCCCGAATCGTCACCAAACTGGACCTCAAGGGGCATACAACCTGGTTCGGATTAAACCTGGAGACGAGTGGAAGACCTCATTTAACACCCGAGACGGCCACTACGAATATGTGGTAATGCCATTCGGGCTATGCAGTGCCCCCGCGATATTCCAGTCAATGATGAACGAGATCTTTCGGGATCTACTCTACACTAGCTTGGTGGTCTATCTCGACAATTTCCTCATCTTCTTGAAGGATCTCCAAACCCACCGTCGTGACATCCGACAAGTCCTCCAACGCCTGCGCACCCACAGAATCTATGCAAAGTTGGAAAAGTGTATGAGGAACAATCTTTCACCTTTCTGGGGTATATTGTCTCCAGCACCAGCTTCAGAATGGATCCAGAGAAGGTGGCCTGCATCCGGGACTGGCCCCAGCCTTTGGGCCTTCGCTCCCTGCAGCGAATTTTGGGCTTTGCCAATTTCTATAGGCATTTCATCCCTCACTATTCTCAGCTGTTCGCACCGCCCACGGCACTCACCCGGAAAGGAGCCAGTGCCAGAGAATGGCCTACAGAAGAACTAACCACCTTCGCAACCATTGAAACAAGCCTTCCTTCAGGAGCCTTGCCTTCGCCACCCGGACTCCACACACCCCTTCATCTTGGAAGTTGATGCTTCCTCCATTGCCATCAGGGCAGTTTTAGGCCAGCTAAGGGAACATTCCATCCCTGCTCTTACTTTTTCCACAAATTCTCTCCGGCGGAGAGAAATTATGGCATCAGGGATAAAGACCTCCTGGCTATAAGACTGGCTTTCGAGGAATGGCGACAGTGGTTGTCTATACTGACCATAAGAACTTGGAGCATCTTTGCCACACCCAGTGCCTGAACGCCTGTCAGGCTCACTTGTCCATGTTTTTTAGCTGCTTCGATTTTGTGGTGAAGTACAGGCCAGCCGCCAAGAATATCAGAGCCGACGCCTTTTCGCAGTCCTTGGAGCAAGAAAATAATCCGGATCCCCCCAGTTACATCATCGATCTGGCATGCATCTTGATAGCTGCTTCCCAAGCCACTCCCCTTGGGAAGATAGTAGTCCCGACTCGACTCCGGCAACAAGTATTAGAGTGGGCCCATGACTCTAAGGTGGCGGGTCACCCTGGTCGTGCACGAACACTTTCCCTACTCAGACAGTATTATTGGTGGACAAAGACTTGAAGGCCTTTGTGGACTCTTGTCCCACCTGCGCTCGTCAGAAGCCCTTGGTGGGATGACCTTGGGGGCTGTTACAGCTGCTGCCAGTCCCCAAGGAACCTTGGACCCATGTAGCTACCGATTTCATAGTAGATCTCCCCTCTTCAAGTGGCAACAGAATTATCTGGGTCGTCACCGACCGCTTTTCTAAGATGGCTCACTTTGTCGCCCTCCCGGTGCTCCATCCACTTCAGAGTTGGCAAAGCTGTTCACCTCCCATATTTTCCGCCTCCATGGACTACCCCGTCACATTGTCTCTGACCACGGGGCTCAATTCACCGCTAAGTACTGGCGATCCTTGTGCTGTAAATTCAGTATCCAGCTAGATTTCACTACTGCCTACCATCCACAGGCCAACGGCCAAGTGGAATGAACCAACCGCACATTGAAAACCTTCCTTCGAGCCTTTGTAAATGAATGAGAAAACAACTGGACGGACCTTCTATGGGCAAAGTTCTCGCACAACTCGCACCCTAATGCCACCACCGGGTCTTTGCCCTTCCTCGTGGTGTATGGAAAACAACCGCTTCCTCTGCTTCCAGTGCCTCTGTCCGTTCCGTCTCCAGCCACCCAGTTGACTGCACATGAGCTTCAGACATTGTGGTCCCAAACAGAGACTTTGATTCACAAAGCTGCCCAGAGAGCAAAAATTACTACGGACAGACACCGACACCCTGCTCCACTGCTCAAACTGGGGGACAAGGTATGGCTGAGCACCCACAACATATGACTCCATGTGCCTTCCATGAGGCTGGCACCCCGCTACAGTGGCTCCTTCTCCATCCTGCGACAGATTACTCCAGTCACGTATCAGCTCCGCCTCCCAGCATCTTTGAAAATCCATGTCTTCCATGTCTCCCTACTTAAGCCACTGGTCCTGTCTTGGCCAGCCTGGAGATTGCCTGAGCCTGAGAGGATCTCCTCTGAAGGAGAGGAGACTTACCAGGTAAAGGAGATATTAGATGTCCGCCGCCACCGCAACAAGAAGTGGGAGTACTTGATAGCCTGGGAAGGGTACGGCCCGGAGGAGAACTCTTGGGTACCCAGATCCAACATCTTGGATAAAGGACTCCTCTAGAGGTTCCACATCGCACACCCAAGGAAGCCCAAGCCCCGTGGAGGAGGGCTTAGAGGAGGGGGTACTGTTGTGGTAGCCGGCCGGCCGCAGGACATCATGACCGGCCACACTTACCCCCCGAGCAGGTCCGGGCCCACTCCGCCACTCCTGTACGACAGGGCCTCTCCCTTCCTCGGTGTTGCAAGGAGTCGGCCCCCGCCACTGCCGCACTGCCAGCTGCAGCCGCCTCTAGATGTGCGCAGGGCACTTCCCCCTTCTTAAAGGGGCCCCAGTGAAAGACACCTCCCACAGAGCCGGATGTGCGACCCGCCCTGGGACTACTTAAGGCAGCTCCTGCTGCCTTACCTTCACCTCAGCAACAGGTCTCGCTCTGCCTAGACCTGCGAGTTGCTCTGTGTGTTCCTGTCCCGTGTGCTCCTGTTCCTGCTCCGACGTCTCATCGGATAAATTTAGCCTGTTCTGCTGCACAATTTCAGAGGCTCTCATGCAACTGATTAAGTCCTAACTTAGCCGACTAGATTCCTTTTTGAATAGTGATCCTAATCTCTTTGAAATCTGATTTTCTATGTGGAAGCATAAAAGCTTTGAGATTTTTTTTTTAGTCATTGTCTTGCTTTATGAAATGCCCTAAGTCTCTTTTCCTGTATGTTTGTCTTACTAGATTGTAAGCTCTATTGAGCAGAGACTGACTTTTTTTGTGTGTTTGTACAGTGCTGCATATGTCGTGTAGCATTTCAGAAATGCTAAGTAGTAGTAGTAGTGCAAAAATGAGATTGTAGGAATGAAGGGGAGAATATGCAGAGGCTGATGAGGAGAAAGTGGAATTGCTTAACAATTATTTTATTCGTCAAGCAGACTGAATTAGCCATTACATGTGGGTAATGTCATCTGGTGACACCAAATGGACTCGTCTCTCCAAACTATCAGAGCTTTGAGCTCTACTGTGCATGTGCGGAAATCCATATGAGCTTTGCCTCATGAGCCTCCTAAGCCATTTTTTTTCCAAGAACAAGTATGGACATATACACGGTCTCTTCTCATTCTTTTTTCTCTAAACTTCAAAGTTGTTTTTTTGACCTTATAACTTTCCAAGGTTGCCTCGCTGCCTCAGCAGCACCAATAGAACTTTTCAGTGCTATCTAAAAAATATATAAATATATGTTACAAAGAGGAGTTTCTTCCCAAAGGCCTTGCCTCTTCAGTATGTTGGAGAAGATAACACCAACATTAAGCAGTTTTAAAAGTTGCATCTGTGGCAAGGTAATGTCCCTCACTTACATTCATGAACCCTTGGTCTGGAACAAGACCAGGCAAATTGCTGTATCTGTGCATGGATGTCCCCATGCTTCCAACATTCCAGGGGCAATTCGAATTGAGGAGCTGAATAAGTCTTTTTGGAGTTGCAGCAGAACTCTTGCTGCAGTACAGCGTCCTCTGCCTTACTAGAGAAAGAGTTGAGCAGGAACTCCTCAAAGACTCCCCCATTGGCCCAGGCTGAAGCCACAGGGCTATATGGTCTTTATCTGCCATTGTGTTCTATGTTTCATTCACTTTCCTTCAGGACTCCAGTTCACTACCCTGTAAGGACATAAGGAACTCCCAAATGCTACTTTTCAGGATTTTAATTTCATCCCTTGCCTCAGGGTTGAGTATGGTTAGCTGCCCTGCATTGAAGAAAAAGCAGCATCTGTCCCTGGAGCCGTTGGAGTCTGTGTTGAAGAAGCACAAAAGCTCCAAACTCAGTGCAACAGCACTGGTGCCGTTGAAGCGGCCATCATAGATGTCGTTGGTGCACCCAATACACAAAGCATTGAAGCATCTCATCTGTGCATTGAAGTGTTTGAAGCACCATAGACCAATGCACTCGACCCACGATGCACTCATTCGCTTGACGCAAATGTAGCATACTTGGATTTCAGAAAGGTTTTTGACACAGTTCCACACAGGCGACTTATAAACAGACTGAGTGCCCTAATTATGAGCCCTAAAGTGACTGATGAGGTTAGAAACTGGTTGAATGTGAGCAAGAAGGGTAATGATAAATGGAGTTTACTTCAAGAAAAGGGGGGGAGGTAACTCATGATGTACCTCAGGCTGGTTCTCTTCAACATTTTCATAAGCAATAGTGGAATGGCTA
Source organism: Rhinatrema bivittatum (assembly GCF_901001135.1). Classification (NCBI taxonomy): domain Eukaryota; kingdom Metazoa; phylum Chordata; class Amphibia; order Gymnophiona; family Rhinatrematidae; genus Rhinatrema; species Rhinatrema bivittatum. Next base: position 250,293,385 of record NC_042619.1, read on the forward strand.
TCAGGAATGGTTTGCCTTTTGTATCTGCAACAGGGTAGACACCCTGAAAGGTGTGGAAAGCATGACAAGAGATCTAGTGAAGCTTGAGAAATGGTCTAGAGTCTGACAGCTAAGATTTAATGCTAAAATAGCAATATTTTATTATTCACATAGCTCAAGAACAGCAGTATCCACTTAAAAACAATACAATCATAAATGCTAGAATCACTCACTCTTGCACTAAATTTTTGAAAGAAAGAACCCCTCCTTTCATACACTGAATAACTAAATGTTAATCATATGCCTAAAGAACAGATAGTTCCCAGATTCTTTTATCTTTTTTTGGGAGCACATTCTAGAGTGTAGGGACAATTCCTGAAAAAGCCCTAGCCCTATATCTCGATAAACAGTTTTATACAATGAGAATCACAAGAGTTACATATGGACTGGATCACAGGATTCTTACTGGTTAATAAAGGATGATTTTTCCTTGAGTTATATTGGGCCTAAAATGTGAAAAGAACAGAAAGTACAAAAACCCAAGAGAACAGTACAGTATAGGGGGTGAAGTCCTTCTGTGCGCAAAACAAGAGCCGGATATGGGGGTGATCTGAAAGTGGCCAAACAGGTAGATAAGGCAACAGCCAAAAGCCAGAGGGAATGGTTGGATGCTTAGGGAGAGGAATAGCTAGCAGGAAAAATGAGGTGATATTACCTCTTTATAAGTCTCTGGTGAGACCTTATTTGGACTACTGTGTACAGTTCTGGAGATCACACTTTTGAAAGGATATAAACCATGCAGTTGGTCTGGAGGACAGCTGCTAAAATGGTGAATGGTCTTTGTCATAAAGCATAAGGGGACATACTTAAAGATCTAAACTTGGGAGGAAAGGAGGGAACGGGGAGATATGATAGAGACATTAAAATGCACAGGAGGCTGCCGCTTTCATTGAGGGGTCAGAGATAAAAGGGGTTAGACTAATTTAAGGAAACATTTCTTTACAGAAAGAGTGGTGGACACATGGAATAGCTTCCTTGTAGAGGTGATGGTGGCAAGGATGATGTTGGAATTCAAGAAAACATGGGATAAGCACAGGGGATGTCTTAGGGTTGATAGTTCTAAGCAGGAGATGTGAATGGGCAGACTGGAAGGGCTATATGTTCTTTATCTGCCATTGTTTCATTCACTTTCCTTCAGGACTCCAGTTCACTACCCTGTAAGGACATAAGGAACTCCCAACAGCTACTTTTCAGGATTTTCATTTCATCCCTTCCTCATCCCATCTATTGCTCCTTAGGCCTTGTAGAACACCTTACAGAAGAATTAAATCATGTAAATCTTGAAACCATGGAACTGATCTCTTTTATGGTAATGTGTTCAGAGACTGATAGAGAAAAAGACATTTTATTAAAGAAGGTGTGGAGTTAATAAATGCTGTGTATAATTATTTACTAAAGATGAGGGTGTGGATGCATTTGCTTGCACCTAAATGAAAAGAACATAGGGTGATCATAGACTCCAAACTGAAGCAAAGTAGGCAATACATTATAGCAGTCAAAGTCACCAATATCATTGGTCTGGAACAGTTGGTCAGGTTTGTCTCAAAGAGTGGTGGGGTCAAAGGAAAAAGTAGAAAGAAACAGTTCTATAATGCAGACTGAATTTGAACCATATTCTTGGGTTTGTATCCCTATTATAGTACGTCTTTGAGGAACAGACTGGTTGAGGCCTTGGATTCCATATTCTTCAGGACTTGTCTCCCTTCTCAATTCTTTTCCATTCCCCCCTCTGCTGCTGCTATGCTTGGGTGGGGATTTTCCAGAATCAGTTGGGTGTGAGCTACTATGTATGAGTGGGATGGTCTGAAGATTATTAACTAGAATAGGAGGAGAAAGGCTATAAAAACAGATCCAGCCCCAAAGGTGAGAGAAAGCATCATTCTCTGTTTGACATAAACACTTGTGAAATGCCTTTCCTGACCTGACATGCAGAGCTGATGTCACATATTGTGTTTGCCTCAGCTGTGTTGCTTGCTCCAATGCAGAAAATCTTTTGCTCTCTCTCTTTTTCTTCTGAATGTATGGTCTGTACAGTATTGAACAGCAATGTTAAGTGTAGCCAGAATAACCTAATTCAAAATTTCAGTCCCATAATTCTTTGAAAAATCCCTTACCCCTAGAAATCTTCCTTCTGTCTTGCTCATGCTAGCTAGATCGGACAGAGGAATGCATAACTGCTACAGACCTGAGGCAGTTCCAAATGCTATGTAGACTCTATGAGCACAAAATATCTGTGGACTTTGCGACTAATTTTCAAAGTAAACTACCCCATCCAGCCCAACCAAACTCTGCAATGGAAGGAGAACCCTCGCATAACACAGAAATATATATATATATGACGCTTAGACTCACAGTTCCTTCTTGTGGTTCCACCATCACTGTCTCTCCCAAAGAAAGAGGAAAATAATCCTCCTATCCCGCTCTCCCTTCTTGCCTTGACTATGGTCTAAGGAAAAAATGAGGTCAAATACAATTGAAAAACCCAGTAACCAAGAAGACTACAGTGTCTAAAATGTTTTGGGTTTTTTAATTGGCATGTGTTTTGTGACTTTTACCTGCCCTGGATTCTGGCACCCAGACAGTGGGATCCTGAACCCAGCAACTGGAACCCTGGCATTGGGTTGTGGAGACCTTCGGGCCACCTAGTATCCTGGCCACCTAGTTCAATGGCTCGTAATGCCTGATTAATGAGCTCCTTCTGCCAGGGCGGTATTTTTCTGCTGCCTACGGAATTGTTTTCTTGATGCTTGGCTGGTTGGAAATCGGTGCCTCAGTGGCATTCCTAGGGCCAAGTGGTGAGATCTTGGTCTCTCAGAGACTCTTTGTCTCTATGTGGCTTTTTTATATTACCTAGATGACTGTTTCTTGACTCCTGGCTAGTTGTTTCCTGTCATTTAGTTGGCTGTTTCCTAATTGGTAGTTTCCTCACTGTTTTCCCAAAGCCTGAGTGGCTGTTTCCCACTATCTAGCTCACAGAACTGAAGTTCATTACTTGCCTTTGTCTCTGTAACTGTATCTGCTAGGTGACTGCATATTAATTGTTGTGCCTGGTAACGCCCTCAGGGTTTTACAATCTTTCTTTCTTCTGTTCTTTTTCAGGTTCCTGGGATATGGAGGAATTTGCTGAAAGATTTGAGCTGACATCTCCAGTGGCAGCCACTCAGTTTCTAACAAAGAGTTTCGTGGACTAAGAGCCTGGCAGAAGGTGTGAGGGAATGACAAGTGCTGCCATTATTGTCACTAGGAAGTCAACCAGAGTTCATTCTGGAGGGACTCTATGCTCTCCTTCTATCTGCTTTCAGCTTATCTTCTGTCCACCAAAAATGGACTGAAAAATATTACTGTGTGGTTGTTTGATTAGTATGTGCAGATTGATAGTTTGTTCTTACTGAACGTCTTTGTTGTTTTTGCACTTTCTTGCCAGATATGTGAAATAAAGAGATCCCTAGTGGTATAAAGAAATGTCACCTCTAATTGACTCTTATTTCTGATTTGCCATATATAGACTGCCTTCTGTGCGGGATGAAAGGCTGAGGATAGAAGGGGACATAGCTGGGACAGGGAACATCTTTGAAATCCTGAGAACTTGCATTAAGTTAACAGGAAAGTCTGCTACTGTGACCACATTTAATATTTCTCTATTTAAGTGACCAAACTTCTTTTCATAAACAGGAACTGGGCTGACTGGTCTGTTCATTTTCTGTACACTACCTGGGAATGGGTCACAGCACAAGAACTGATCCAGTAACTCCAGGGAACTCCAGGGAATGGAGCTAAACCAGTGAACTTGAGAAATAAACTACAGCCCAGAGTTTATTTATTAACCCCAGAAAATCAACCACTTCATTAGAAATGACTCCAGGATTGAGAGTGCACCATATTACCAACCTGATCCTGTAATCTAGGAAAAGGGCCACAGAGAGAAAGTTGATCCATTCACCACTGGGAATTTGCCTAATGCTAGAACCTACCTTATAACTTTGGGGAAGAAACCACAAACCATTGACACCCAGTATGATAATATAAAGGGACAGGGGTTGTCATTTGCCCCTCGCCCCCACTCCAACTGCATTTTAATGACTAATTGTTTTTATAACTATTTCTAGGCCCCACCTGCCACCTCCAAAATCCTTTGGGCTGCCAGGATCACAGCAGCTTCCACTGTTGTTTTGGCATCAATACTAGAAGCATAAGCAACCAGCATTGCTATCAGTATACTTATTCCAGCATTGTCTAAGTGTGATCCGGACTATGAATTACCCCTATACTTGGGGAGGGGAGTACCACATGAGAAATTATATTTACTAATATGATTTATCTTTGGGTCCCAGTCATCCCAATACCACAATTTCATGCCCTTCCTATACAACCTATCACTTGTGGCACCACAGACCAGATAAAATCATCACACCAGAATAAACAGTAATTAATTATTTTACTAGTATTGTGTAAGTAGACAGTGAATCCAACCAGAACATTAAATGGGAAAAGTACAGTAGTGAAGTATAATATAAACTTGCAGTTTTATTATTTTAAATCAAGCAATGCAAAAATAAAACTGGGTATAGCCTTTTAGCCTGGACAACCAACATATTCATATGGATATTTAAAAAAAAAAAAAAAAAAAGGAAACGCTAATAGAGAAAGGTTAGGGGGGAAAACAGTGAAGTACAAAACTTTCAAAAATTGTCTTTTTGAGTACTTCTTGAGTACTTCTTGAGTACTCAAAAAAGGTGGGAGAAAACAGATTCAAGCCAATGTCACCAGTTTATAAAGGGTGCACCCTGTCCCAGACACAAAATTGTGTGGAAAAAAAAAACAATCAAGAAAATGAAGAAGTCCCTCTTGATGGTGGAGCTGGCTAGATGATAAACCAAATGGATGAGCACTGCAGTGTGTGAAATGTCTCTCTCTCTCTCTCCTGAGAGCTTCCCCAAATGGTTTACTTGGTACTAAACAGAAAGCTGGCCTGGTTTCGGTCTCTTACAAAAAGACCACAGTCCATCAGTTTTTCTTTTCCAGCAAGGGTTTATGCTTGACTTCGGCTAAAAGGCTGAAGCAGCTAAGATGAGATACTGAATTGTGATACAAGGCAAGGAAATAAACGTTCTTCCTCCTCTGCTAAGATACTCTCTGAACAAATTTTAGTTTGCTTAACTCAGTCTCTTAGGAGGGTGATCCAGCCTTGTGCCCCTGGGCCTGGATATCTCTGGAAAGGAAGTCTCTCAGCTCTTGGCTCCTCTGTCCCTTGTTGGGATTTTACATGTAACTCAGCTATGAAGCAAGAACAGCCGTCTGTCTCTCTAATTCCGCAGAGTACATACTTCTGTCTCTCCCTCTTGAGAATTAGCTTTTCAGGAGAAGAACAGATTGCAGAGCTGCTAAATGCACTCCTCTCTTCCTGGCTCCTGGATCCAACTCCTGGCTGTTTCTGCCCCGCACACTCAGATAGAGCCAGCCAAAGTGTGCCTTTTGTACCTTAAATGGTCTGCCAGCATTCCTTTGGCTTCCTCCTCTGCTAACTATGTAGTGCTGTTCTCTGGGCAGGCTAAACAGTACAGCCCTTATCTCAACTTGTTAACACTGTGAATGCTGGATGCTAGTTCTTGCAGAACATGTGTCATTCACAGGAGAGCACACGGGTTTTGACTAATTTTTATATTCCTTCACCTTGGCTGCGGTGACTTGCAGTCTCTACAGGGTTGAAAACCTCTTTTGGGCAGGTCCAAAATACATCACTCAGATCCAGATACAGCTTGGTCCACATTGTAAGGCTCCAACACATGATACACTCATGGAGGCATGAACCTGGTTTATAGTAACTTGCAACATAAGCAGTGCAGGAAGTAGCCAGGATTGCAGTGCAAGAGTACCATGATCCCAGAGGCTCAGAGGGGTTTGGTTGGTACTGAGTGTGGATGGAGGATTTGGGCAGAGGAGGAGGGGGCTAGAGGTAACTTTTTCCACAGACTGCAGGGAGGAGGGAGTAGCGATTGGCCCCAGAGCCTTTCACTTTTGAAAAAATTTAGAGGGGCTTGGGGTAGGGGAGATCAAGCTGGAAGTCCCTAATTTTGTCTCACTGAGGTAGAGGTGGGGATTGGGCCAGCAAGCCCACACCATTGTTTAGTTTTGTTTTTAAATTGGTCGCCATTTAAATAGCTATATTCTTTAAAGTTATTCAAGAAATTGTTCCCAGATAACTTTGAAACCTAACTGGTGATATTCCAACATAGCCAATGAGGTTACAAAGTTATCCAACTATGTATAGCCAAATAATTTTATTTGTGAATATTCAGTGGGCCAAATAGGTTATCCATTTAACCTTATTATCAATATTGACCTCATCCTAGGTTTCTCCCAAAAGTGGTCTTGTAATTTCATTTAAATCAATTATTATTTTACAATGTTTTTCCAAGACCACATGCAAACAGGGCAAACAGGTACTTCATGTCTTGGACTGCAGAAGAGCTTTGTTATTTTATTGGGAGAGAACATAGAAAGTCTTTGTGATTATTCATCTCCTTCAACCCAATCAAACAAGGATATCTGGTTATGGAAAGAACTTTCTCCTAGGAGAAGCAGGATGGTAGTCCTCACAGATGGGTGACATTATCAGATGGAGACTGGCACAGAAAACCTTTCCAAAGCTTTCCAAAGCTTTGAGATCCCGGAAACACTGAAACTGGTCTCCATTGACACATGGCTCCGGTCCTGGTTCGGCACCAGAGGCTGCCATGTCGCTACCAAAGCGACCCTGTGGTGAGGAGTCCCAGGTGCTCCCCATCGATAATGGTGCTGGGCACTGTGCCTCTTTGGAGAGCCAAGGAAGTGCCAGTGACGCCTTGTCCCCTCCATCAGTCTTGTCCTCATAGGACTTCCAGGAGGAGTTGGACCGCAGGATGCAGTGTGCAGTACTCCGAGCCCTATGGAGCATTGAACCAACATCCCCACAGCCCTAATTCCGGTGCCGGAGCCCGTGCCATCCATCTTGGTGCCCCTGCTCGAGCATCTGGATGTCCTCTTGGAGCCCTTCCGATGCAACCGGTGCCAGAGTGACCCTCAGTTCCCCAGCAGCCATCGATGCCCCCCCTCAGGTGCAAGTCCCATCATTGGGTCCTCCTCCGAAGAAGATGCGCATTGACTGCCGGCGCTGTCTGGTGCAGTGGTCCCAAAGCCTTCATTCCACGAATCCTTGCCCAGGCCATCTGGCCTCTCAAGACTCTCAGTGCCCCCGCTACCAACGGGGCCATCGGCTCCATCGGTGCCTTCAGTTCCCTTTAGGCCCTAGATGCCTAGGTCCAGGGATTTATGCAGACCTCATCCACGTAGGCCCCATGGGGACCTCAGCGAGGAGGAGGGTCCTTATGATCCAGGGAGAGATGACACTTCTGAGTCTTCCTCCGAGATATCTTACTATCCTCTCTCAGAGCCTTCACCCCCAGAGGAAAGGCATCGGTCTCCCTCAGAGGATCTCTCCTTCACGGGCTTTAAATGGACCATGGCTGAGGCCATCCCCTTCCAGCTTCTCTCGGAGGATGCATGGCATAAAAGGTTGGAGATCCTCCAATTTATCGATGCCCCGAAGGAGATAGTGGCTGTTCCCATCCACTATATTTTTAAGGACCTCCTTCTTCGGATGTGGGAACACCAGATATCCATCACCCCAGTAAATAGGAAGGCGGATGCCACCTATTTGGTGCAACAGGCCTTGGGCTTCAAGAGGCATCATCTCCCCCATCAGTCTATGGTAGTGAAGTCTGCTCTCAAACGAGCCAAATGCTCCCACATCCATGCCTTGGCCCCTCTGGGGTGAGAGCATAGGGAGCTCAATGCCCTGGGTAGGAAGGTTTTCAGGGCGCCATGCTCATCGCCCAGATAGCCTCATACCAGTTTTACATGATCCAATACAGTCGGAACCTATGGAAACAGGTCCAAGAACTTGTCGAGCAACTCCCACAACAGCAGCAGAAGTCGTTATCTGCTATCACTCAACAAGGTCTCAAAGCAGGAAAACACAAGGTGAGATCTACCTACAATGTCTTCAAGACCGCTGCCAGAGTGGCCGCCATGGGCATCGGTGCTCATCAGATGGCCTGGCTCTGTACTTCTGACCTATGGCCAGAGGTCCAGGAGAAGTTGGCTGACCTCCCCTGTACAGGAGAGAATCTTTTTGGGGACAAGGTCAGAGATGCGGTAGCCCAGTTGAAGGAGCGCCATGAAACCTTTCAACAACTATCCACCAGTGCTTCAGGCCTGCCATCTTCCATACGGAAACCTTCCTGACCCAGTTCTAGAAGGTCTTTCTATAGGCAGTGGAAATATACCCCTGCCTCCCGGACTCGCATGCCCCGTACTGCTTCCAGAGACCGCTCCCGTCAACAGAGAACACCTAGACCCCATCCAGACCCCCAACAGGCCCTGGCTACGGGGTTTTGACTGGAGGCGAGGGAACATGAGTCAGCACATCATACCCCTGCCACTTGATCCCCCAGTGGGGGCAGACTTCTCTGCCTTGCCCATCATTGGTCAATCATCACCTCAGACTGATGGGTCCTCACCTTTGTTTGTTAGGGGTATCAAATGAACTTCAGAGAAATCCCAGAGGACTCTCCACCCTCCCCCCCCCCCCCCCCCCCCCCCCGTCCATTGTGGGGTTTGTCTGCCCAACAGGACATACTTCTCGCAGAGCTCTCCACCCTCCTATCAGTGGGAGCAGTAGCCCCATTCTCAATCTCAGAGCTTTGAACAAATTCCTCAGAAAGGAAAAGTTCAAAATGGTTTCTCTGGGTACTCTGATCCCCCTGCTCAAAAAGGGGGACTGGCTGTGCTCCCTCGACCTCAAGCATGCCTACACCCACATTGCAATCTTCCTCAGAGACAGGAAGTATCTCGCTTTGTGGTGGGGAAGGCACACTACCAATACAGAGTGCTGCCATTTGGATTGGCCTCAGTCCCTCGTGTCTTCACCAAATGCCTGGCAGTGGTGGCAGCGCATTTCAGACACCGCCCGGTGAATGTCTTTCTTTATCTAGACAACTGGATGGTCAAAAGCAATTCACAACCAGGAGTGCTGGACGCTTTGACCCTGCCCATGCAGGTGCTGCAGTTTCTGGGGTTCTTTATCAACTACCCAAAATCCCACCTCTGCCCATCCCCCCAGCTGGACTTTAGAGGAGCCAGGCTGGACATGGCTTAGGCAAAAGTGTTTTTGTCCCACGATCGGACCCTTGCCCTACCTTCACTTGCAGCCTTGGTGCGCAACAGTCAGTGTGTGAGTGCTCGCCTACTGCTTCGCTTGTTGGACCACATGGCAGCTTCTGTTCATGTTACTCTATTAGCCCACCTCTGCATGCACAGAGTACAATGGACATTGTGGTCCCAAAGGCAGCAGGCATCCCAGGACCTCAAAGCTTGTGTCTCCATCACGCCACTTCTGAGGGTCTCTCTATCCTGGTGGGAAAATATCTCCAACTTGGAGTGGGGGATCCCCTTCCAGGGTGCCTTGCCTCAAATAGGGCTTATGACCAATGCCTCCCCCAGGGCTGGGGGCCCCATGTGGACAACCTCCACACGCAGGGTCAATGGACCACTCAGGAAGCTCTGTGTCAGATAAACGTCTTGGAGCTTCAGGCAATTCGTTATGCACTTTGGGCATTCCAAGACCATCTGTTAATTAAAACTGTCCTGATTCAAACAGACAATCAGGTTGCGATGTGGTACATCAACAAGCAGGGAGGCACAGGTTCATTTCTCCTCTGCCAGGAGGCTGTGCAAATCTGGTCCTTGGCTCTATCGCAACGGATATCTCTATGAGCAATGTACCTGCCCGGGATGCTGAACATGCTGGCAGATCGTCTAAGCCGCTCTTTTCAACTGCATGAATGGTCACAGGACCCAAAAGTGGCAGCCCAGATCTTCCACCTGTGGGGAACTCTGGATGTGGACCTGTTCACCTCCCCATTCAACTGCAAAGTGAACAATTTTTGCTCCCTCTTCAGGACGGATGGCCATCTGCCCTCCAATGCCTTAATCTTTCATTGGGGCACAGGTCTCCTATATGCATACCCCCTTCTTCCGCTTCTCATGAAAACTCTCCTGAAGCTCCAGCGGGACCAGGGGACCATGATCCTAGTAGTTCCACACTGGCCCAAGCAGGTCTGTTTTCCCCTCCTTCAGAACTTGTCAATTAGGAATTCCATCCACCTGGGGACTGCGCCCGATCTGATAACACAGAATCAGGGCACTCTGCGCCATCGAATCACCAGGCATTAGCCTTGACAGTTTGATTGTTGAGCACCTAGTCCTTCAGCCCCTGGATATCTCAGAAAATGTCGCCCAGGTGCTGGTAGCTTCCAGGAAGCCTTCCACTAGGAAGTCTTACACATTAAAGTGGAAGAGGTTCTTGGTGTGGTGTGCAGGGAATGGATTAGATCCATTTACATACCCACTTCCCAGATTCTTGGACTACTTGTGGCACTTTTCCGAGATCAGGCTTAAAACCACCTTGGTCAGAGTCCATCTACAAAATAATGAAAGGACTTGAACAAGTTATTGTAAATCGATTATTTACTCTCTCAGATAATAGAAGAACCAGGAGGCACTTCATGAAGTTAGCAAGTAGCTAATTTAAAACTAATCGAAGAAAATTCTTTTTCACTCAGCACATAGTTAAACTCTGGAATTCATTGCCAGAGGATGTGGTTACAGCAGTTAATGTAACTGGGTTTAAAAAAGGTTTGGATAAGTTCCTAGAGGTTAAATCCATAAATTGCTATTACGGTAATTAATAAGCAATAGTAGCTTGTGATCTAATGTTTGGGTACTTGTGATTTGGATTGGCTACTGTTGGAAACAGGATACTGGGCTTGATGGACCCTTGGTCTGACCCAGTATGGCATTTCTTATGTTCTTAGTGCTTACCATTGGGGTGTTGCAGGCACACCCACCTTGGTCCAGTCTATCATAGGTCGCTTTATGCGGAGCCTGCTGCAGCTAAAGCTGCCTCTACACACACACAAACACACACCCAGTGGTTTCTTGGGATTTCAGCATTGTGCTAGCATGGCTCATGCATCCTCCTTTTGAGCCTATGTGCACCTGTGAGTTGAAATTCCTCATCTAGAAAGTCCTATTCTTGGTGGCGGTTACTTCAGCTCATAGGGTCAGCGAGCTTCAGGCCTTAGTGTCATACCCACTTTACACAAAATTCTTTCATGATCATGTGGATCTGCGTACGCATCCCAAGTTCTTGCCTAAGGTTGTGACTGATTTTCACCTTAATTAGTCCATTGTATTTGTATTACCCACCTTTTTTTCCGAGGCCCCATGCAAATCAAGGGGAACGGGGTTTGCATACTTTGAATTGCAAGAGAGCCCTGGACGTCTACTTAGAGCGCTCAGCAGGCCATAGCCAGTTCAACCAGCTGTTCATATGTTTTGATAAGAACAGACTGGGGGTCATGGTGGGTAAACAGGCCTTATCTAAATGGCTAGCAGATTGCATCTCGTTCTGCTATGCACAATCGGGTTTTCAGCTAGAAATCCAAGTTAAAGCTCACTCTGTGACGGCTATGGCAGCATCGGTGGCTGACTTACAGGTGGTCCCCATCACCAAATTCTGCAGGGCTGCGATGTGGAGATCCCTACACACATTCGCTGCCCATTACTGCTAGGGCAAGTATGGTTGACAAGATGGTAAATTCATCCAATCTGTCCTGCACAATGTCTTTCAGACATAAACCCAATTCTCCCTACCTAGGGTCCTCTCCTTGAGACCAGGTTGTCTCCCTGCCATGAAACAATACTTAAGTTGTTGTTGTGCCCCTTGGCACCTTGTTCGGTACGTGTTCCTTTTGATTGATGCTGGGAACAGCCTGGACTTGGTATTCATTCATCTGTGAGGACTACCATCCTGCTTGTCCTAGGAGAAAGTGCAGTTGCTTACCTGTAACAGGTGTTCTCCTAGGACAGCAGGTTGTTAGTCCTCAGGAAACCCACCCGCCTCCCCACAGAGTTGGGTTTTCCTGCGTTTTCTTATTTTATTTTTCGCACATATTTTGCTGTTACAAGACTGAAGGGGGACCTCACATGGATGCTCGGATAGTGGCATGCTGGGCATGCTAAGTGTGCCAGTCAAAGCTTCTAGAAATTTTGACAAACGTTTTCCATGCCAGGCTCTATCTGATGATGTCACCCATCTGTGAGGACTAACATCCTGCTGTCCTAGAAGAACACCTGTTACAGGTAAGCAACTCTGCTTTCTCCACATGGATTTCTGATTGCATTTCTTATTGTTAAGCTCAATCAAGAAAGCACCTTCAAAATAAGGAAAGAGCTAATCAAGTCGAGGCTACTACAGCTTCCTTAGCTCATTGCTCTGCTTCCATAGAGAATATCTACAAAGTTACCTCATGGTCTTCTCTCCATACCTTCAGACATCATTACTGCCTAGACAAAGATTGCTTCAAGGCAGTTCAGCCAAATATTTCTTAAAAGCTTATTTAATTGATCCCTTTGGCTTTCTGACCGTTCACTAACATAACATGGGTTGCATGTTCTGCTGGAATAAGAACATAACAAATGCATGTAACCCTTAGCTTGGGAATACCCACTTGTGTAACTGATTACTGTCCTGTTTGTTCATGGAGAAAACCAAGTTGCTTACTTGTAACAGATGTCCTCCATAGACAGCAGGATAAATTGGCCACACAATCTCATTCACATCCCCTTAGAGTTGAAGGATAGATTGGTACAAAGACGGAAGAGACTCATGCTTTGGCGACTGCACGAAAACATCCCAAGCATGCTCAGGAAGACCTTGATTTTTCTGAGCTCTGAGAGATTACATTACCTACTTGTGTGGTTGATTTGTTCTGCTGTCTGTGGAGAACACCTATTACAGGTAAACAATTTTGCTTTCTCCATACATGCATCTCTTTAACTTCTTTTAATTATTGCAGTGTTTTTCCATTGAGTGAAAGATTTCATTTTCTTTTTCCTTTTTGCCCCCACTTATTCCTATGGACTTGGGGTTTTGCATATATTTAAATGAGGCAGTGTGATGAATAATGTGTGGGCAAGTGTTTTTGGATTTTTGCCCATAGTTCAAGCTGACATGGGGAGCATGTTCAATTGGCTCTCTCTGCTAATTTAAGATGGTGGTGTCATCAGAAGAGCAATTAATCATTTCCGAAACAAGATAATGAGGCTCAAGTATATCGTAATACATTTCATGAGGTGAATTTTTAAAGCCAGGGGTTTGTCCATTAAACCCGATTTGGCGCATACTTTTATGTGTATAAAAAAGATATTTCAGAGGGTGTAACTGGGATGGAGTTTGGATTCACGCTCATACTTTGGGTTTTAAATAGCATGCACATAAATTCAAATGCACAACTTAACGTACTGCAAAAAGCAGATGTAACTTTGTACAGCTACTTATGCATAATTTTCAAAGTATATTTTGAAGTGGAGTCAAGATGGCTACATGAAGGTTGCAGAGTTCTGAGCTGCCGTGTTTCTTTGTTACCTGTTTCCTTCATTATGCTGTCTAAGAGGAAAGGGAGAGTCCATGTCTACCCCTCTGAAGTCCAGCTTCCCCCTGGGCAATGGTCCAACACTGAATTTGCAACTGTGTCTCCTGCGCTGGGGGACGAGATCCCTGTTGCCGGGCTCATGAGAGGAACATCAAGCTCATCTGGGGAAGTTACCTTTAGTCCCCTGGATCCAAGACCTCCACCAGTAAAACATTTCAATCACCCAGTATGGCACTCGTGTCTCCATGCAATGAAGACATCAGAGCTGTGTCAGAGGGAGCTGCCATGGGTCATATGTGTTTTTACCATCAGGAGAGGTAAGCTCTAGTTTGAGTGCCTGCAAGGTTAACAGTCTGCTATTTCTTCTAGTGGTGAGACTATTACTTCTGCTTCTTCTGATAATTTGAATTTGCAACCTCCCTTGTTATCATCTGGTATTTGTTGCTCTAAAACTGTAACTTTAATTCCCAAACCAGCTGCTGGGGCCTAGTCTCTTAAGTTGGGCTCTAAATGACTCCCTGACCAAGAACATAATGATCAGTTGCTGGCACATGCTGGACGGATTTCAACTTTGGAAGAAGATTATAAAAGCATTCAGACTTTACACAGTGATGATACAAGAACGGGGTGTTCTCACAAGGAAAGTGGAATTTATAGAGAATCGTTTAAGACATCTAAATTTGCGATTTTTAAATGTTCTAACAGTTATAGGGGAGTTGCCAAGAATCACTTTGAGGAAATACTTAATTGAAATATTGAAATATTGCATCTCTCTCTCTGGAAAATATTCCTTCTTTTAATAGAGTGCATTTCCTGCCATTTACCCACTCTTGAGTGGATGATGTGCAATCCCCTTCAGCTTTCGCAAGCTTGTCTGCTTTCTTGGAAACTTCCACTTCAGAGATATCTGAAAGGGTGACACTCTTGGTTTCATTTTTATGAGCAAGATATTGGTCTTGTAACGTGCAGTTACTTTTAGAATTTGAATGCTGGCTGTATTGGTCAGAATGTATGGATCTTAATAGATCTTGCCAAGATTACTCAAGAAAGAAGGAAGAGATTCTTAGCTTTGCATTAGAGATTCGGTCTTCAGGTGCATCTTTTATCTATCCATGCAAACATGTTATTAAGTTCAATGCTGATGGTTTTATGTTTTTTGTTCCTGAAGAGTTGAGCGTTTTTATAGTGTCTAAGAAATTGCTTGGGTCTTCTTCTACCAATGTTGAGAGTCCTAGGTAAAGAATCTAGTGAAGTTTATCAGGAGCTTTTGGACATGTTATAACTATTTCCTTTTAAAATTTTTCTCTTTGTGATCTCCCCCAAAATATGATTTGAGATCTATATCGGAAAACAGTTTGCCTTCGTTTATAATTTCTTGATAATATGGGTTTCTTTATGTTTCTGTGCAAAGTTTATATTACTTTGTACGTATACTCTAATAATTAATAAATATAAAGTTTAAAAAAAAAGTAAACTTTGAAAACTGGTGGAACTTATATGTGTAACAGCTGCATGAGTTATCCACAACATTATAAAGTTTCCCTCTTAAGGCTTGATTTTCAAAACAATTTGCACGCATAAACCCTGGCATTTTGAAAATTATTCGAGGGCCAGTGTGCCCACCCAGGTTTCACACACACTTTTTTGCATGCTGAGAAATGTTCCAGGGAGCATAGATGCAACTTCACACGTAGGAGGCAATATTCAGTCACTGACTGGATTGCAAAGTTACAGGACGATACTGTACAGTGCGCTCCGGTGGAGCGCAGTTAGCCCAGGTTTGGACACTCGTTTTCGACGCGTTAGCTCTACCCCTTATTCAGTAAGGGATAATAGCGCGTCGAAAACGTGCATCCAACCCCCCGAAACTAATAGCGCCTGCAACAATCAAATGCATGTTGATGGCCCTATTAGTTATTCCCACGCGATACAGAAAGTAAAATGTGCAGCCAAGCCGCACATTTTAATTTCTGCCGGCGCCCGGGAAGTGTACAGAAAAGCAGAAAAAACTGCTTTTTTGTACAACCTCCGACTTAATATCATAGCGATATTAAGTCGGAGGCCCCAAAAGTAAAAAAAAAAAGTAAAAATCGGCCCGCGGGTCGGAAGACGGACGCTCAATTATGCCGGCGTCCATTTTCCAAACCCGTGTCTGTTAGTGGGTTTGAGAACCGACACCAGCAAAATTGAGCGTCGGCTGTCAAATCCGCTGACAGCCGCCGCTCCTGTCAAAAAGGAGGTGCTAGGGACGCACTAGTGTCCCTAGCGCCTCCTTTTACCGCAGGCCCTAATTTGCATAGGCCACCCTCCTGAATTGCGCGCCCAGGAGAGTGGCCTGTGCGCGCGCCGGGAGAGCAGGTGCTCGCCAGCTCTCCCGCGCGTTTTTCTGTATCGGCCTGTTAGCTGGATAAACCTTTTCTTGTCAGCACTATCAGGGGTGCACCATAGCCGGCTCTCTGTGACTGCAGAGGGAGGAGAGGAAGTGTGACCTCACCTCGAAGCTGATTTTCTTTGCTGCAAGTGTTGTGGAGAGGGAGGGATGGAGAGGCCCACCCTAGGTGTTCAGGTCAGTCCTTTTGTGGAGCCAGAACACAAAGAGGGGGTGCCAGATCTTCATCAGGAGCCGATCGAGCATCCTTATGAGGTTCCATGCATTCACTCTTGATGCCTGTAGGAGGCCATCGACAGGAGTACTACAGTGAGTAGACCGACATAATGACCTATGGAGCGGGGGTTCTTCACACAACCTTCGCTTCCTCCCGCCCAGTTAGATGAAGGTTTGGTACTTCCCCCTTGTCAAAGGCTGGACTGGTGTAGCAGGACTATTGGAAAGGAAATTAATAGGTAAGGAAATTTCTCCTTTTTAAAACAAACCTTTATTTATTTATTTATTTATGGATTTATATACCGGGAGTTCCTGTATACAATACATATCACTCCGGTTCACAGTTAAACGGTAATAACTACTGCCGTGTGGCAGTTTACATGGAACAAATTTTTTTTTTGTGACTTATTGTGACTTATTTGTGACTTTTTTTTTGTGACTTATTGTGACTTATTGTGACTACAAAACCTAGTTTTGTAGTCACAATAAGACACTCGAGTATAGGGTAGCCATCACCAGTCCTCGAGAGCCACAAACAGGCCAGGTTTTCAGGTTATCCACAATAAATATGCATGAGATAGATTTGCATATAATGGAAGCAGTGCATGCAAATCTGTCTCATTCATATTCATTGTGGATATCCTGAAAACCTGGCCTGTTTGTGGCTCTTGAGAACCAGAGTTGGCCACCCCTGCACTAGTATATTGATAGCAGGTTATCAGTGCTTCAAGGATGGTTGAAAGGACTTACCACAACAAAGTAATCTTGCATGAATTTTTTTGCATTAAAGTGTAATTGCTGTAGTTTTGACTATTTCTATAATGTTTTTGTCATCTTGCATCATATCTACCCCTTCTGGTATGTATAGAATTGACTGTTCTAATTTTCATATCAACTGCAAACATGCACACGTTCCCATCTAACCCATCCCAATGTCACATGAACACATTGACAAGGACTGGACATAGCATTGTCTTTGTGATACCCTGCTGGTCACTTTCTCTTCACCAGTCTAAATATTTCTTCCAACTCCCAAACTACCTCTGTTGCTTATCAGACCTCAGTTTGGAACTGTGTCAGTGGCTTTACTGAAATCTAGATAGGCCGCATCTGCTGCATCCTGCGACCTACTTCTGAAAAAAAGCAATCAGGTTTGGCAAAACTTTCCCTTCATGAAACAATTTTGCTTCTGATCCTGTAACCCACTTGCGTGAAGGGACTGCATTGTTCTCTCCTTCAGCAGTGCTTCCATTACTATGCTCACTACTGATGTCAAAGGAACGTGTTTACAATTTTCAGCTTCCTCCTTGCTGTCTTTGTGGAATGGTAGCTTGCATTTCCAGCGCTTGTCATAGTAGAGCAATGCTGGAAGAGCCCGGAGCAGGTTAGAAGTTAACGCGCTCCCGCCAGGGTTCCTGCTGGTCTGGGGGGCGGGGGGATAGTGTTAAGAGTATTGTGTATGTGGGTTGGGAGGGGGTCAGCAGGGAGTCTTCTTTTAACAATGACCAAAGGGGGAGCAGGAGGTTAGGGTGATTTGAGATCCCCTCTCCCCAACACATATTACTATCAGGCCGATTCAGTACGGTGCGCTCAGGCCGAGCGCACCGTTAGCCCCTGCTTGGACGCTCGTTTTCGACGCGCTATTACTGCCCCTTATTCAGTAAGAGGTAATAGTGCATGGAAAATGCACGTCCAACCACCACCCCCCCCCCCCCCGAAACTAATAGCACCCGTAACATGCAAATGCATGTGCCTATTAGTTAGTCCCGCACGATACAGAAAGTAAAATGTGCAGCCAAGCCGCACATTTTACTCTCAGAAATTAACTCCTGCCCAAAGGCTGGCATTAATTTCGGGGAAAGTATACATAAAAGCAGAAAAAACTGCTTTTCTGTACACCCTCCGACTTGATATCATAGCGATATTAAGTCGAAGGCCCCAAAAAAAAAAAAAATTTAAAAATCTTTTTAAAAAAAACTGCCCGTGGCCCGCGGATTGGAAAACGGACATTCAATTTTGCCAGTGTCCGTTTTCCGAACCCGTGGCTGTCAGCGGGTTCGACAACCGATGACGGTAAAATTAAGTGTTGGCTGTCAAACCCGCTGCCAGCCACCGCTTCAGCCAATAAGGAGGTGCTAAGAACGCGCTAGTGTCCCTAGCACCTCTTATTAGTGCGGGCCCTCACTTGCATACAGAATCGCGCGCCCAGGAGAGTGGCCTGGGCACGCATCAGGAGAGCGGGCGCTCGCCTTGGAGTGCTTGCCCTGGAGTGCACGGATACACACACAGGCAGAGACACATACAGGCACAAACACACATACAAGCTCCCCAAAACACGCACACACAGGCAGACACATGGGCACCCATATCCACACACAAGCATAGGCACACATACTCACAGGTATGCACACACACACACATAGAGGCTGTTATAATTCAGACTACACATGCATACATACAGTATATAGACAGAGAGATAGATAAAACAAAGAAAATTCCACATGGAAAAGAAAAGCACTAACGTACAGAAGAAATATTCAGTATTACAAAATTAAAACATTATTTTATTAATAGCTTACATAATTGTACATAAAATAAATGAGCTACTATCAAAATGCATTACCAAATTACATTGAATAATATGCAAAAATATCCTAACTAAAATAGCTAGAATCTTTACTCAGTTTAATACAAAAATGTGATACATTTGATATAAAGTCTCAGATCTAACTTACTAAAGAAACAGAATCATTTAGCACTCAATGAGTTTGATGCTACACATTTGTTACAAAGATCAATCAAGCACAATGCTGAAGGTGCAAAAGGTTGGATACAAAATAAAATAAAAACACACTGTTCTCCCATGTAATCTGATCAGGTTTCCCCAATAAGGCCCTGTTTCACTGCAATCGACTTCCTCAGGGGGAACTCTTGGAGTTGTTAAGATCGCCCTTTTTTCATATAACTGATTTGACGTCAAACCAGCACCGAGATCGTACAAGGTGCTGAGTTGATGATGACTCAAACAAATAAATCGCTTTTTCTAAAATACATATTGGCTTTCTGATCAATCATACAGCATTCGAGAATGGCACCCCACTGGGGTTTCCAAGCTCCACCTCAAAGCTCGCAGAGCGGCAAGCATGCAATTAGACCGAGATGGAGAGGGGCGTGCTGTGCTGAAAGACGCCAAAACTATTCCCAATGCTGGCGTTGCGGTTGCTTCAATACAAATTCAGATAAATGCTGCCTTGTAAAAAGGAGGCTTTCGGGCCTATCCTAGTGACTCCGATAAGACCTTCCTCCCGCAGCCACTGCGGCGGGAACTAAAACCGAAACTCTTCTGAAAGGACCTAAAGCACCATCTCAGTTGGGACAGACCTGGTAGACGATTGAGGTCCTCCAGAGGATATTTTTTTGGGGGAGTCCAGGAAGTTAAAATGTTTCGACATTCTCATCTGAAGGCCGGATCTTTCTCTGGAACGATTCCTCAATTCTGGAATAATTTTGCCTCCTGGCTTGAGAAAAGAGGTAGATTTGTTAAAATTTAGGAAAGCTTTAAAAACTTGCTTGATGAAAGAAATGGCCCAGCAGAGGAGTCGAAGGAAATCGTTTATAGGTCTGACTGTGTTTTTTAATTTTACTTTTGCATTTCAACTGTTATTTGTGTCCTGATAGGTTATAAATCGCTTAGGAAGATATATTCTGTTAGGCAATAAACACATGTTTTGTAAATAAATAAATGGAAGGACGCAGGAACTAAAAAGGGTGTGAGTGTAAAGTGACCAGTGTTGCCCGGGAAGTCTGGTTTATAACAGTGCGTGTGTGCGTGTGTTTACCTCACAGAAAGGCAGCCAAAGGTAGCTGCAGTATCCCCTTAAACTCCCTTTTCTTCAGTTATGTGTGTTTGCTCTTGTGTCACGTTTTATCATGTAGTCGAGGGGTGGGGCTGGGAGCTCTGCTTTAATATATGGACATTATGGCAGCGAACATGGCCCCCTGTCACCAGGGAGCAATGGTTATAGTAAAACACAGAAACATTTAAGATGTTAGCAGAAAAGGACCACCTGGTCTGCCCAGCTATGCCCGCCTACAGTACTATCATGGGTCTTACTTGATCTGTAGTCTTCTCTCTCATGCTGCTACTACAGTTCCTAAGATCACAGCAAACCTGGATGTTCACACTGTGGTAATGCTTCCTGGCTTCCTGAAGAAGCCAAACCCACATGACTGCAACTGATAGCCCCAGTGCCATGAGGGGAGTGATTCCCCCCTCCCCCCGACCCTTCTTCTCAGTAAAAAGATACCGGACAGAGGCATGGCCTCCAGAAAAAAAGTTACACTTCCGAAGACAAAAGGATTAATCCCTGTCAGTCGTGAATCCTGCCACCCTCTGGAAGGAGCTCGGAACCAAGAAGACAGTGTCATCACCTGCACCACAGCAAACAAGCTCTGAGGGTGACTTATGGGAGGCCATACGTCCACATGAGTTTTCACAGAGCTAGGAGATGAGAGCTCTAATAAGCCTGGATCGACTTGAGCCCTCTGTCTGCCAGTAACGTGAACTATCTGAATCCTCTTAAATCTGCCCTGGAATGAAATGTTGTACTGCAGAAGGCATGCCGCCCTTTGCAATGTGCATAAAAGAGTAGATGCGCTCTTAGAACTGCTGAAATGCATCTCAAATGCATATCTATTAGACCAAGTGGAAAAGAAAGCACCCCCCTCTTTGTACTCCTTTTAAACAGGCTGCTGTACATTATAAGAAATAAGCACGGGATGAGTTTCAGTTGTGCCTGCTGACCATCCTCCTTCCCTCAGTGGTCCTTTCCTGAGGCATTTTTCAGATTCCCCGTGGAATCAGATAGAGTAAAAATTAAATAGTGGCACCAGCCCACTCCCATGATTTTCCATTGGAGAAAAAGGGGGAAAAAAATTCATTTTTCTTGCCATGCAAAATTAATGGGAGACAGAGGAGCTCTGGGCTGGAATAACTCTATTCTGGGAAGAGGCCCTAGGGAGGCGAATAGAAGCTGCATAATTAGGTGAAGGAATAAGCCTTGGGGAATGGAGAGGAATCTAATAATGGAAAGTAGAAGCGTTGACTTTTTTGGGATCTGCCACATGCTTGCGACCCAGCCTGGCCACCGTCGGAGACTCCATGGTCTGACCCACATGGGCCATTATGTTCACCTCCTGCTCACGCCACACAGCTTTGTTAGGTTTCCCGCGCCCAACTTATGGAGACTGTAACTCTATCAAATAACAGCCTGGTATCTCCAGTCACAGCAACAGATATTTGGCAAATCCTGTGCTTTACCTGCTGGAAGCTGAAACTGCTGGAGGGGATGGAGGATGGGGGGGGAGGTGAATCAGCCCCTATGTGAGGGGCTTTGCACATGGCAGGCAGGGTTATGTCTGGATCTCTGAGTGCGCTGGGTGATTGGGGGGGGGTGGGGGGAGTGCTTTTTAATGATGTATTCTGCGCGTGAGAGAGGGAACTGAATATATTTACATTTGGTTCCACTGCATTTCCTTTCTGTCTCTGTTTCTCTTACTGAAATTATAGTCAATGCTGTGAAGTGAGAATAAGGAAGTCAAAGTGATAGCAGAGCCCAGAAAGCACCCAGCTAAAAGCTGCTTGCAATCAGGATTAAAATAATCTGAAAAAGGAAGTAACTGGGTAACGTCATGGAGTAGCAGCTTTTTTTATACTTCCCCCCTGGCTGTGGGTATAGTTGATGAATACTGAGGCTGGTATAAATGGAAGGTCAGACATTGTTGACATCCTGTAACCAAACTGTAACGAGACATCCTCTCTGTCTTTAAACCACTGTGGCTAGAAGGTTTATTTTGGGTTGGAAAAGTCGGATGTTTATCCTTCTAGGAAATTATCATCTTTTTGTTTTTAATTTAGCTTGAAAGAAAAGTGAAGTGAATCAATTGTATGCAAACCGCACATAGACACAGGGATTGGGGGGGGGGGGGGGGGGAGAAATCCCTGGTAAATTATGCCCTTCGTATGCGTGAAACGCGTGCACGTGTTTTGTAGGTGTGTGTGGCTGTCTCTGTGGCCTGCATCTCTGGTGCGTGTCTGCGCATCTCATGTCACGCAAGCATATTTGTCATGCGTGTGCTAACATTTGTTGTGGAAATATGTGGTGCATGGTGTATTGCATTTCTTAATTTAATGAAAGGCCAACCTGTTCTGTCACTACTAGTCTTGGATTTTGAATTCTCATGGATGAAATGACCCCCAGGTTCTCATGACATGTTAGTTAAAATAAAACACTAATGTAATCAGGCAGAAATGATACAAAATAAGGGTCAAGAAATGCTGGACAGTTTTGGGGACTGCGATGTGGCAGAATGACTTTACCTGAGGAAGGAACCATTGTACACCTGAAAGTTTGCCTCTTCAAACATCTCTTAGCCTTAGAAAGGTTTTCTTTTAACTGTAATTTTGGTGGTCCTTTTTTACTTCCGTTATAGGCTGAAAGCCTCTCTAGGACGTGGCTAGGAAAGTAACTTCTTGTAGGTCACCTTTGGGGTACCTGATCTGATTGAGAGTCTGTAATACTGCAGGGGTAATAATTCCTCCCTTCGGGCCCACCTGCTGGTTTAGTGCCAGTGCTGCAAACTCCCCTGCAGGAGAACAGGGTTCGGTCGCCAAGCATGCTTCTCATTGTCAGGGGATACTGCAGAGGCAGCACTCACAGCCCCGAGGAAGGGAGTCTCAGCCATCCCCTAGTGGCCAAACTTGGGCTCATGTGTTCTGGAAGGAGCTACAGACTGTGGGCCCTCATAGACTGTCGTTTGCCATGGCTGTGCTAGATAGGAAAGGGGAATGGGGAAATCCACTTGATCGCTGGGAATGAAGGCTCATGGTGGGGTAGCTCCTCTAGAATCTGAGATCCCAAAGAGGAAACTGCAGGTCCAAAAAAAAAAAAAAATCAAAGACAGTTCTCCCACTGAAGCCATTTACTGTGCAGATTTCTTATATCCATTCAGGTAATTTGGTAACAAATAACATAAGATACCCCAGAGCAAGCTTGCAGATGTAACTTTGCTTTAAATATTATGTCAGCAAAATTACCCAGACACAATTATACCTGCTGTTTAATGGGTGGCTTTGCCATGAAAATGGTGCTCACATACCGTACGCATGTAAGTGAAAAGCCCCGGCCAGACACCGCCCCCTGGAATAGGGGTGCAAGCTTACGCATACAGGTCTGATGTCCACCCTTTCACCTGCGGCAGGCAGTTATATGAAAGGACAATTCCCGAAGGGCAATTTTGAAAGCCAAGTACCCGTGTAAATTTGCTGTCTGAAAACTGCTGCCTCTGTGTGGCTAAACATCGCACGTGAAGCTCTATAGCGCCAGACTCAGGGGAGGTTTAGCACAGGGCCATGACTTGTGCGGGAGCAGAATATAACACACGTCAATTCTGTTTTCAGATCTACGCACTTCTGTAGTAATTTTGCCTGCACAACAAGCAGCTGCAAAAGTCTGCAGGTACTTTATTTTGCCTGTGGCAATTTTCAAAAGGAAAATATTCACCTCCTTTCCTTTTGAAAGTTGGGTACAAAGCACCTACAGTCTTTGCACCATGGGCACTTCAGAAATTGTTCCCTTTATCATTAAAAAAAACTGTAGAGTATTTCATATTACAAAGTTTCACATCAAGGGACCTGCCTCCAGCATTTACAGCATAATAGCAAGCTATGTTTACCCAAACATGCATTGGCCTTTTTTGACTTTCCTTTTTACCCCTTGTGCTGTCAGCAGTCTCTAATGTCCCTCTCCAGATGTTCTTGCCCAGGCCATACAGGAATTCCTTTCTGGCCCCAGGGCTGGAGTGCCACCTCCTCTGAGGTGCACCCTCAGCAGTACTGGCTGGCCAGCAGGGGCCCTCTTTCCTCCCTTCCCAGGCCTAATTTCACCCTTGCACAGCAATGCCCAGGCCTGCCCAGCCCCACTGAATGAAGGATCCTCATTCTCTGATGCAGCCAGAGCCAGGGAGCCAACTCCATGCATCAGCATTGAATGCGTTCCTGGTAACCTCTTCTACAGGGTAACATAACAAGGGACAGTTTGCTCACTTCGGGTCCATACAGTAAAATGCGTGGGAGAGCCGGCGCTCCGAGGCAAGCGCCCGCTCTCGCGATGCGCACCCAGGCCACTCTCCTGGGCGCGTGATTTAGTATTCAAATGAGGTCCCGTGCTAATGAGGAGCTGCTAAGGACACTAGCGTGTCCCTAGCGCCTCCTTATTGGCAGCAGCGGTGGCTGTCAGCGGGTTTGACAGCCGACGCTTAATTTTACCGGCGTTGGTTGTCGAACCCGCTGACAGCCACGGGTTCGAAAAATGGATGCTGGCAAAATTGAGCGTCCATCTTCCAACCCGCGAGTTGCAGGTTAATTTTTTTTTGGGGGGTGGGGCCTCCGACTTATCGCCATGATATTAAGTCGGAGGGTGCACAGAAAAGCAGTTTTTTCTGCTTTTCTGTATACTTTCCCAGTGCCGGCTGAAAATAACTCCTGCTTTTTGGGCTGATGCAGTATGGTGCGCTCGACAGAGCACACGTTAGCCCCCGTTTGGCCGCGCCTTTTTGATGCGCTATTTTTACCCCTTATACATTAAGGGGTAATAGCGCCCGCAACATGCAAATGCATGCTGATGGGCCTATTAGTCATTCCCGCACGATACAGAAAGTAAAATCTGCGGCCAAGCCGCAGATTTTACTTTCAGAAATTAACGTCTACCCAAAGGCAGGAGTTAATTTTGGCCGGCACTGGGAAAGTGCACAGAAAAGCAGAAAAAACTGCTTTTCTGTACACCCTCCGACTTAATATCATGGCGATATTAAGTCGGAGGCCCCAAAAATAAAAAAAAAATAAAAAAATCAGCCCGCGGCTCGTGGGTTTGAAGACGGACGCTCAATTTTGCCGGCATCCGTTTTCCGAACCCGTGGCTGTCAGCGGGTTCGACAACCGATGCCGGTAAAATTAAGCTTCAGCTGTCAAACCTGCTGACAGCCGCCGTTTCTGCCAATAAGGAGGCGCTAGTGTCCCTAGCGCCTCCTTATTACCATGGGCCCTCATTTGAATACTAAATTGCATGCCCAGGAGAGTGGCCTGGGTGCGCATCAGGAGAGTGGCCTGGGCATTCGCCTGCTCTCCCACGCATTTTACTGTATCAGCCCGTTTGGCAGGAGTTAATTTCTGAGAGTAAAATGTGCGGCTTCTCTGCACATTTTACTTTCTGTATCGCGCGGGACTAACTAATAGCGCCCACAACATGCATTTGCATGTTGTGGGCGCTATTAGTTTCATGGAGGGGGGGGGGTGGCCACGCATTTTCCATGCGCTATTATCCCTTACTGCAGAGCTTTCCAAACTGTGTGTCGGGACACGTTAGTGTGTCGCCTGCAGTGTGAAGGTGTGTCGCGCAAGCCCGGTCAACTCTGATGCGAGTTTGGGCTTTTTTTTTTCTAGAGATTCACTTTTTTTTTCAGTTTATGGGTTGCTTATTATTGGGTGATTTTTGCTGTCAATCGCGTTTTTTGGGGGGGCTTGGTGGGTGGAACGAGCCCAGCCATCCTTGCATTGGCTGCTGCTGCCGATGAGGCCTGGCCATGAGGAGTACTGACTGCAAGCAGCAGTGTCTGGTGATCATGGAAGGGAGTGAAGCACTTAACTGGCAACAATCAAAAAGACAAGGTACATGAGTGTGGGGGCCAGACATGTGCTGGGGAGAGAGAGATGAGTGAGTGGGGGGCAAACGTGCTGGGGGGACAGACATGTGCTTGAGGGGGAGAGATATGAGTGTGTGGGGGCCAGACATGTGCTGGGGGGAGGAGAGAGATGATTGTGTGGGGGACAGGCAATTTGTTTTATTATTGTTTCTCATAAATTATAACAATAACATGAATCTTGGAATATATATTTTTAATATAAATTTAAGGTTTTCATGAGATAGGTTGTGTCGTGAAACATTTTATTTATGTATATATTTAAGGAAACATACATAAATTGTCAAAATATGTTTCGTTCGTTTAACCTTTAACCTCTGGTTTACTAGTAGACTGAATTACCGTGTCGTGAAATTATGTTTGTCTAAAAAGTGTGTCACCAACATGAAAAGTTTGGAAAACTCTGCCTTACTGTATAAGGGGTAAAAATTGCGCGTCGAAAATGCACGGCCAAACCGGGGCTAACGGTGCGCTCGGTCGTACGCACCATACTGCATCGGCCCGATGAGATCACGTTGTATCTGCTTTATACATCTTGGATTTGCCGTTGTGCTCCTTTCTCTGTGCTGTGGACACACAGAGAATAGAAGCTGTGGTCACACACATGTTTTACTGCCCACAGCCGTAAACAATTATCTTCCTTGAGCTTGCTGAAGTAGCACCTACGGCCCTGGTAAGTACTGCACCTGCAGCGATCCCTGCTCCCTGGCCAAAGAGTTAGCAGGAAGCTGCTGTCTCTTCTCTCAGCTATAAGAGTAGGCGCGCGTGGGAGAAACAATGGAAAATACTGGAGACCCCCCATGCCATAGCGCAAGCAAAGAGCCAGGGGGGAGAAGAGAAACCCCAGAGAATGTCCTTGAACCTTGTAAAGCAAAAGTCTCTAGCATTTCTGACATGCAACCTGGCCATTGATCAGCTGCTATGGGATTCGGTGGTGGAGCCTGATCGTTGGGTGATTTCTGTGGAGGACCATTGCACACTTGTTTGCATTATCACTAAAACAATCCATATGAGGAAATCTTTTACAAATCTCCAGACAAGTATCTCTGAACAGAATGTAACTGCATGCTTTTAACTTTAGCTTGTGGAAAATGTGAACTGTGGATTTGCTCATATTTAGCCTTTTTTTTTTGTTGTTGTTGTTGTTGTTTTTGGTAATGAAATGGGACTGACAGTGATTGTTATCAGTGAGTGAACCTCATCCCAGTTTCCAAGTGAAAGTGACATCCCCACAGTCCCTCTCTAAAAACACCTTCGCTGTCCCATTCCCACATCCTCTCCCCTTCTGCTTTCTTGGCTCCTGGTATTCCTGTTCCCTTTTGCATTCAGATGCTTTTTACTCAGTAAGAAGAGAAAGAGGAAGTTGGGTTAAGGGTTTTCTAAATGCAGAGCGCTGTGTTTCTAAATCTGAGCTGGTAGGAAAGGAAACACGTCAACTCCTGGGGGGAAGTGGCTAGCCAGCAAAAGGCAGCTACAGGGCTCCACTGGAAGCAGCACGGCTGCAATGGAACAAGTTAGCCACAGAACTCGCTCCTCTGTTACCAAAAATATTTTTTTTCTCATTTTTAGTAATAGAAGGAAACTTTATTTGTGTGCTTGCTATTTTTAATTTCCATTGCATCAGAGTTTAGTACTTTTTCAGACATTGCCTTGTAATAATCCAATTTGAAAATAAATATAAAATTGATAGCGAGCACTACAGGTAATAATAGTGAGTTCTGATTGTGGTCGACTGGCACACTGCCAGGCGAGGATCACCAGCATTACAAGATGCCCACCCAATGCATCTTGAAAAGTGAAGAGCAAGAGAATGAAACCTTGACATTTTAAAGATTGTCATTGCTTGATTGCTCTGTGTTACCTCTATTTATTCTTTATTTCTTGTACGTTGCTTTGAATGATTGTTATCTGGAAAGCAATTGATGAATATCAATAAATTAAATGAAATCTCTCTATCAAGGGCCACATAGTATGGGAGCCTGCAGTAGTAAGTGCTGATTCGTAGGCCTGACGAAAGGAAGGTATTAACATTGAGGGACATTCCTCCGTTCTAACCTAGCCAGATTTCAGGAGGAGTGAATGTGTCAGACAGAAGATGTTCAACCAGCAATTGGGAAAGGTCACTTTGGATTTTGTCATCCTTATTAGAACTTTGAAAGTGTATCACTTCTGATAGATGGCACATCCTCTATATTTCTACTGAAAATAGGGCAGAGGGCCCTGGTTTCTTCTGTATACCATTGCAGCCCTAAGACACAAGAGGCTGGGCATTAGACAGTAACAGCTAGGCAGGAGTCGGTAGGACGAGTGCCGTTTAATGTGCAAAAGCGTGCAGGCTGTTGAGTGCAATCACAAATTAAGTAACAGTAAAATGAGTGCTTTCTACGTAGCTATCTGTTCGATGCAACCGAGTACAACTGTGATGTTATTATACTTTCATAAAGTTGTCCTTATGCTTGTTATCTGGATGTGCTGTACATACACACACATACATACAATGAGATCTAGTCGCACATCCCCCGTCCTCTACTCACCTTTACAATCTCAATGGCCTTCTGCTTGCCCCGCATCGTGGTTACTGTATGATTTCTCTCCACGCTATTCATTTCCCTTCTCTCCTCTCATTCCTGGCACTTTTTTTTTTTTTTTTTTTAAATCCCAAAAGATATTACAATTAAAAGAAAGAGAACAGAAACAAAACTGTAGGAAAAAAAAGTTAATGCAAACAGTATTATTTTAATATTATTATGAATTTGTATTTGGAGTGGCAGCTGATCTGCTTAGCAAAAGGCCTTCGTAAGCCACTTAGTTCTGGCTGTTTCTTCAAGGGGTGAAGGGAATTTCCAAGGAGGCCTGCGGGACTTGTAATGCAGGGGTTGCCATGGTAATTACCAATTCCTGATTTATTTTTTTTTAGAGGAATTACTGCAGTAAAACTCCACAGGTGTGGCCTCGGCTGTCCTCGGGCTGCTCGGGCTTTGAAACGTGACTGCATCAATGAAGTTCTCCATGTTAGTGGGTCGGTTGAGACTTTGTCCTCCAGTGGCTCCCAGATAATAAGGAACTGTGTGAAAGGGGCAGCATTTGTTGTTATTCTTTCATGGAAGCACATCGTGCCGCTCTGCTTGCTAAGCTCTCAAATTGTACCGAAGATTACACTCTGCATTGTGTGCATTCATGATATCGGGTTTACAAAAGAGAGATAATTTGCCGGGGCCTTGGTCCGAGTGTACTGTCCAAGTTGTGCATTGAGATCTCAGCAGAGGGGCCTTTCGGATATTCCCTCGGCCTGAAGGCTTGCTTGGCACACAGTCACGAGCATGGTTTTTCTGTCGCAGCGCCCACCTTCTGGAATTCATTGCCAGAAGAGATTAGACAACGGGATTGTCTAAAAACCTTTAAATCTTTGCTGAAGACATTTCTTTATGTAGGCATTTCTCTTTTAGCTGTAGCTGTGTCGGTACTTCATTGACAGCTATTTTTCTGGTGGTAAGATAACTGTATTGTGAGATTTGTTTTATACTTTTAATGCAGGTTCACTGGATGTTGTTTGTATTTGACAGTGGTGTCCTTGTTTTGTGTTAATTAAACTATATGTGTTTCAACTTTGCGCAATGCCTTGGGCCCTGTGCATAGGTGATTAGGAAATTTTTAATAAACGTAAACATAAAAGCTTTAAAGTACAGATATGTTTAAGACAGAATGTGGCCACTGTAAGAAATAGCACTGCTATCTTGCCCATGTCTGATTCCACCAGACCAAAATATACAGATAAATAGAGAGATACATTTCCCTACATCAACTGCTTTCTCCCCATTTCTAGATCTCTGCTAAGGTCTAAGGTTTAAGGTTTATTTGGTTTTCTATACTGTCATATCAGTGGGAACCTTCATAACAGTTTACAAACATTTAACAAGGAAAGTACAATAATGATATAGTAAAAGAATGATAACAGCTATAATATATAAAAGAAGTAAAGCATTAGTAATAGCAGTTAAAATAATCTAAAATATTGTCAATTAAAATATATAAATATCAAAAGACAATGCTCCCTTCATCTGTTTCAACTCCAAGTCCTGTTCTTCCCTGCCCATTCCTAGAGCTCTGCTGATCCTCCCCTCCATCTACTTTATCTTCAACTCCATCCCATCCCCTTCCTAGTGCTCTGCTGATGTCCCCATTTCTTCTCCTGCTTTATCTACAACTCCATTGCTTCCCATTCTTAGAGCTCCTCTGAAGCCCCCTTCAGCTCCAGACCCCATCCTATCCTATCCCATCCCTCCCCATTCTTAGAGCTCTTTCAATGCCCCTTTCCTCTCCTGCTTTATCTCCAGAACCTGCTCTTCCCAATTCAAGATGTTTGCTGATGTCCCCCTTCCTCTGCTGCTTTATGGCCAAGCCCTGCCCATCCCATTCCTCTAGTTCTGCTAAGGATTCCTTTCATCTCCAGCCCCACCATTTGCTTGTTGCAATCTTCCTAAATGTTATCTCATCACATTATTACACCAGTGTTCAATCACTGTGCTGTATTCAGACCTTTGTGCATGTTCTGTCACACTCTTTTTTGTTCTTATCCTCCCTACATTTTACCTTCCATTAGTAGTTATGATCTGATCAGTCCTCCTTTCTCTGCACATTCTCTAGATTTAGAAATACTGCATCTACAGAATAAAAAGACAAATTGTTTCATTTTCTATCAATCATGTATCCCTGGATCACGCATCACCAGTAGAATTGAGCCAGAAAATATTAAACAAATTGTATATAAATAACCAAGTAGAATGCACCCCTAGAATATAGATACCTTGGCCTGCCATTAACTGTTATCTGGCAACTTGGCTGCAAGACATTACAAGAAAACTCCTAAGAGCCCTATATGCAATAAAGAAAGCCCTGTCCAGTTTTAGCCACCAAGCAAAGCTATTTTAAAAATCATTTAATAGCATTGCATCAACAATTTTATAAAATGTATACAAAATATACCCAGAAGAGTCACTTAACATTGGAGACAAATACAGAATAAAGAGATCATAAAGCATAAATAGAAATGTGCAGACAAAAACTGAACTGGAAATTGCAACCAGCCAGATGCTGTATACAGTGTAACCTTATCACTCCTCATAAATCATCAAACAAAATCAAGAAATGTAAATCATAAATCATATTAGTAAAACCATACTAATAAAAAGAATAAATATCTCAAAATATCTGATGAATAGAACATCCAATAATTAAAAAATGTTGTAAATTTCCAAAAACACCAGTAAAATATTTCAAAACACCAGAAACATCAAATAATACCCAATTATTAAAAAAAATAAGGATGTAAAAATTGCCATACCTGGGATCTTTTGATTTCCAGTCACCCTGAGATTGTTGTAGATTAGTATGTTCTGGGGGGGGGGGGGGGGGGCGGAAGAGAGTGCACAAATATTATCTGCTATCTCTCATCTATACACACTCACTCTCTCACTTGCTCTCACACACACATGCATATCAGATTTTGTTAGATGTTATTCTATTCATCAGATATTTGAAATATTTGTTCATTTTAATAGTATAATTTTACTGTTATGACTTTTACATTTCTTGATTTTATTGTTTAAAATTTTCTGAGGCATGGTGCTGATTCTGTTTTTCCATTGTTGCACAGCATCAGGCCTGGATTTAGGTATAGACAACTGCTGAAGGCCAAAGAGGAGTACAAGTGTGCCAAGGAGGAGCCTGCTCTAGCCATCCACTTCAGAGGAGCACTGCTATGAGTGGAGGTAGAGGGACTTCACCCACTATCTGATCTCCAGGGTCTCCCACCCTCCATCCTCCAATCCTGTCTCTGGGCACCCAAATCCTAAATCCGGCCTGCACAGCATACAGAGTCCGGCTTGTTGTGGCTTCCCAGTTCAGTTTTTGTGCGCACATTTCTATTTCTATTTTTAGGTTCTCCTTATTCATTATTTAATGAGGGTTTGTCTGGGTTCTGAATGTGTGACTAAGATGAGATATTCTGCTAATGCAGGGGTTCTCAGCCCAGTCTTCAGGACATACTTAGGTTTTCAGGATATCCACAATGAATATGCATGAGAGAGATTTGCATGCACTGCCTCCATTATATACTCATCTCTGTCATGCATATTATTTGTGCATATCCTGAAAACCTGACTGGCTAGGTGTGTCATGAGGACTGGGTTGAGAATCTCTGTGCTAGTTTGTAGTTTCTACGTGGGGATCTATAGCAGCTTGGCTTCTTCTGTTTTCCTAATAGGAGGTGCATTGGTGTTTTAGGGCCTGTTTTAATATTTGCAGTGTTGTCTTTTTAGGATTGCTACTGTTTGAGAGCTGGCAATTAATATTGTTTTAGAATGGGAATATTGTAATTTGGTTTACTTATTGCTTTCTGAGGGCCAAAACATGTTACAATAGGCTAAAACCATATAGGTTCAGAATGTCTTTTTGCAGGCTTTTCTTGTTGACAGCACAGTAGTGCATCTAAATATAATGTATATGAACATAAGATTTGCCATACCGGGTCAGACCAAAGGTCCATCAAGCCCAGCATCCTGTTTCCAACAGTAGCCAATCCAGGCTACAAGTACCTGGCAGGATCCCAAAGAGTAAATAGATTCCAGGCTGCTTATCCCAGCGAAAAGCAGTAGATTTCCCCAAGTCCACCTTAAGAATGCTTTATGGACTTTTTCTTCCAGGAACTTGTCCAAACCATTTTTTAAACCCAGCTACACTAACAGCTTCTCACCACATCCTCCAGCATAAGAATATATAATTTATATGTTGTGTGGTGATATTTTTACCTCAGAATGCCCTTTTTCTTGTAAAATCATACTATAAATGCATAATTTTTAATTGTGTGTGGGGAGGGGGCAAGATTGTAAGGTTCGCCTAGGGTGCCTGATACCCTTGCACCGATACTGTTCCACTGCTTGTCTCGCACTAGATTTCTCAGTTTGCCACAAGTCCAACATATCTTGTCAGCTGTACATGTCTTCTTCACAGCTATTTAGTTATCTAACCCAACTGGCTCCAGATTCACTGACAGCCTTTTGCTTTCTGCTTCAACCCTTCCCCCTACCAGCAGCCTACAGGGGAGGGGAAGAGAGGGGCTAAATAAGGCAGAGGCTGAAACCTACAGAGCAGAGAAGTAAAGAGGCACTCTGCATCCTAATCCAGCCCTTCCCCTCCCATCATGCAAGGAACAGGAGAGGAGGGGGGGAAAGTTTGAGTGGACAGAGCAGAACAGAGCAAATAAGAGCTACTCTGCTCCCTAATCCAGCTCCTCCCTTCCTGTTCTTCCTCCTTTGGGGTGCAAGCACAGCAGGGTCACCTGCACTCTTCTGGCAGTGGCATCTATGGCCCAGACCATATTAGCTATAGAAAATCAACAGCTCTGCTAAGCTAGACCCCCCTCCTAGACAATCTCATTGCTCCCCACTGCCTCTCCCCATTAGTCCACTATCTCTGATTCATTTGTACATCCCTTAAAGATACACTGAGGTTCCCCCACCTTAAAATACCTCCTGAAAACTCACATAAAAGATGTTGTCTTTTATGTGAGTTGTCTTTTAAAGTTAAAAAAATGGATGCCCACCTTATGAATCAAGGACATCCATTTTTTAACTTTAATTTTATAACCACATGGGAATACAAACTGCTAACAATCATATTCCATACAACACAAACTCCAAAATAACAAAGATACATTAATAACATAAGTAGTACTTCCCATTTTCATAATTTTTGAGCCAAAGTAACATACCCAAAGCAGGAAAGAAAGAGCAGACATGCCTTTTTATATAACTTCAGCTAAATAACATATACAATACATATAATATTGTTTAAAAGATATTCAAGAATGCAGTTGTTTCTTTAAGGCTTTAGTGAACAAGACTCCATTTGTCATGCAAGCTAAACCGGCTTAGTGAGCACAATAACTATTAGCAAACTATAGTGAATTGGCCCCAACGAGATCAATTTTCAAAGGGTTTAACTATCCTCCTAAGGTGGCCCCTTTTGAAAATGTACTAGGGTGAGTCCCTAAATTTAGGCGGCCAGTGGCAGATTTAGAGCAGTGAATAAAGTTAAGAGCTTAGCACTGATTTGCAGCACTAAGTGCCTCACATGGAATCCTAAATCGGGCAAAAAGAATGGCAGGGCCTACATTGTGGGGTACATTTTAAAAAAAACAGCGCGCGTGCGTACTTTTGTTCTCGCACCAGGCACGAACAAAAGTACGCCGGATTTTTATAATACACGCACGTAGCC
Organism: Rhinatrema bivittatum; assembly: GCF_901001135.1. Classification (NCBI taxonomy): domain Eukaryota; kingdom Metazoa; phylum Chordata; class Amphibia; order Gymnophiona; family Rhinatrematidae; genus Rhinatrema; species Rhinatrema bivittatum. The sequence continues at coordinate 250,327,594 of NC_042619.1, forward strand.
ACGCATATCTTATAAAATCCGGGGTCGGCGCACGCAAGGGGGTGCACAAATTACACCTGCTCGAAGCGTAACTCGTGCGCGCCGATGGCCCGCCGCCCGCACCATCACCCGACCCGGGGGCTGGTCCGGAGGCCTCAGTCACGCCCCCCGGAACGCCCTGACGTCGCACCGCGCCCCCCCGACACGCCCCCTGACACCCCCCCCCCCTAACAAAGCCCCAGAACTTACGTGCGTCCCGGGGCTTGCACGCGCCGCCGAGCCTATGCAAAATAGGCTCGGCGCGCGCAGGGGGTTTTTTTAAGGGTTACGTGCTTAACTTAAGCGCGTACCCTTTTAAAATCCGGCCCTTAACGTTTAGATCCCTAATGTAGATGAATTTCAGCCTGAAAGCTTAGGCCTCTAAATTTGCCCAAAATTAGGCACCCAGATTTTTTTTTTTTTTTTTTTTTTTTTTTTTTAAATCATACCTTTATGTTTTTATTGCAATAAAACTCAGAAGAATTCAATTATCCTTGTACAAATCATGTTTCTACTACCTTCTGGGATAGTCTGTAGAAATCCTTCCCAAAAAATAATCTAGATACTTTTCTATTATATTCATTAAGTTATACCTTTGGGAGAAGTCCAGTTAGACAATTTAGGTATTTTGTCCTACCAATGAAACCACATTCATAACATAACTTTGAGTTTGTACCTTTATTCTCCCTAGAGAATCATTCAGATAGAAGTGGAAGTGGGATTGTAATTGAGCTTTTCCATTTATAAGGGCACCCATGTTTAAAGGAAGTTTGGTGTCCTACCTCTCTAGCACTCCTAGTCCCGTTATTTTTTTCCTCAGTACGCAGCTAGCTCCATCTGCTTTGCATTTATGTGAGCCTCTTGCACTGCACTGTGGCTGTCCACACTATGGATATCTATAAATCTTTGCAATGCTGCTTTGAGAGGCAGTTATCACTAGCCTGAGATAAGGTGAGGAGGATTGCAACTAAGAGTGGACATGTGAGGAACACACCGAAATTAGGCCCGAACAGGAGAAGGCAGCTTGCTTCAGCGTCTCTCTGGAGAAAGCTTCCCTCTGAGAGAATAAATGAGACCTCTTCGTGCCTGAAAATGTAATACAGCAAGCAGCCGCCCACACTGCCCTCAGTAAGTTAAGTGGAAACCAGACCAGAGCAGCCCAATCCCCTGTTCTCACGACCACCGTCCTCGTTTCCTGTTCCTATCCCATTATTTGTAATTAAACAGTCTCTGTCCCCGTTGCACAGCCTAATGATCTACTAGCGTCCTGTCCATGCCATCAAGGGGGTGGGGGGGAGGGCTGCAGAATCACAGCTTCTGAGGAAATGCGACAGAAGACCGACAACTCCACTTTCAGGTTGCCGGTCTCCTCACTTTCACTATTTCCTGCAACCCAGTTCTAGGACAAATAACACCTTGGGGAGAAACAGTTGATGGTGCCCTCTTATCAACTGCTCCCCATCCCTCCTCCAGTCCTTGGCATGGATATTGCAGGGGGGATGAGGTGCACATAACTTTCTTTACAAGCCAGCAGCAGGGGCAGGTTTCCTATTCCTCCAGCATCCATCCCCTGCCTCTTACCTCCCTCCCCCAGCATCTTCTGTCTTGTCTTTACCCCCCTGCCGCTGCCCCAGCAATCCGTCACATACTCCCTCCTCCAGTATCCACTTCCCTGACTCTTACCCCACTCCCCAGTATCTGCCCCAGCATATTCTTCCCTGCTTTTGCTCCCCTCATCCCCAGCATCCTCTCCATTGCCTCTTAATTACCCCCATCCCCAACATCTGCCTTCTACCACTCCCTGACCCCATGCCTGACCCCATTGTTCCTCCTCCGCCTCCCCAAGCAAAATACCTGTGTAGCAGCAGGAAAGCTACTGCCACACTTCCCTGCCAATGCTGGCCCTGCAAGCGGGTTCAGATCTCGGGGGCCTGCATTTCCTAACCTTGCTAAATAAGTGTATAGACATCTTTGAGGTCTAGAGTGGTTACCAATCATTGACCTGCAACTGCGCGAGCATCAGAGCTTAATCTGTAGACAAAAAAGGAAGAGAAACTGTGAAACAGGGATGGGTGGGTAGGGGTAGAGGGATGGAGGGATCAAGGCCAGGGATGGGTGCGAACTCTCTTTCTACCCCAAACACACAGTCTTTCTCTTACACACACATGCGTGAGCACAACTATTCAAACTCCATTTCTGCGGGGGGAGCCACAACTTTATTTACCCTGCCAGTTTCTGCTCTACTTTTTGGGTCCAGGAAAAAAGACAGCAGAACCCCCATTCTCGGTCAGTCATTCTGTCCGAAATCGAGGCTCTGGGTGATACAAAAAACGGTTGAATCCAATCATCGAGGCTGGAGCTGAAGCCTTAATTAGTAGCCCTGCTGCTCACAGTTTCAAGCTTTGGTGCTAACTCAACTCTTTTTTTTGTGTCTGCTCTTTGCAGCATCTGCCTCAGGATCGTGCCCCCTTCTCCTCCTCTGCCCTGCGCAATAGGAATGAATGGGCTGGACTGGGCAGCAGAGTGGCTGTTCCATGCTCCAGGCTCAGCCTCCCTCTCTTCTCTGTGGGTTGTCTGGGAGTGGGGAGAAGGTGAGGGGCTGGAGCAGAACATCCCTACTGCTCTGCCTCTTGTCTTGAGTCTGAAAAGAAAGTGGCGGGACTGCGTTCCAGGACACCCCCCACGCACACACACACACACAAATTAAGCCTTGCTGAGCATGGCCCTTAGAGAGTTCATCCTGAATTTTTCTTTCTTCAGGTGTTTGCTGAGTTCCAAGATGGGACTGAGACCATCTATTTTCTTTAGATGAGGAAGTAGTTGGAGTAGAAGCCTGTGCTCCTTTATAGTACCTGGGACCGGTTTCACTGCATCGCAGGAGGAGTTGGAGCTGTTCTGTATTATGGGTGATTCTTTAGAGGACTGTAGCGCTGACGCTGACTTTTCCTGCTTGTAGAAGGCTGCTCAGTTGTAGCTGCTGACCAGGGTCGGGAGAGTGGAGCAGTGATCTTTAATAAGAGTCACCATTTCTTTTCCTTTACTCTCCAAACGGATTATCTCCTGTGCATGGAGTATCAGCAGGTTTCTAGTGAACATCTGCACGAAGAGCTGAAGCCCACAGCCATGCTAACCTCCTGGTACCAATGGTTGTGTAGATGTCCTAGAAGAAGTATCGTATGCATCCTAATCTGACAGAATTAGATGTTTCCCCTATGCTGTTTCTTGCAGTACAGGAGAAAAACAATCCATGGAGTGTGACGGAAGCTATTAGGTTATGTCTTGCAACATTTACAAGGAGTTACACATGTATTTTATCATATATCACTGATTGGTCAACTATCCTAGATGTTACCATAACAAATTGGAAAATCTTTTTTTTTGCCTTGGTGTCCAGTAACCTTGGCATCTTTACCTAAAGCGTTAAGCATTTCAGAATACCTTTGCTTTTTCAAAGTTGATTCCACTACTACAGACTTGTGAGGGAGTTGTACGACATTACTGTGGTGTGTCCCCAGTGGATGCTGTCATTTACAGAAGAAAAGAAGACAAGAAGAGGATCTACGTGGACAGTGCTCTGGCCTCAGGGCCTGGGTCTGAACCTGGGTCCTGATGCCTGAGCCAAGGCCCAGGCATCAGGGACCCAGCCATCCGGACCAGATCCTAGCATTGGGCCTGTGCCCAGGAACTGGCCTAGGCCGAGGCCCAAGTGTTGGGTCCTGGCCTCCAGACCAGGCCCCAGCATCAAGCCTGGGCTCAGGCACAAAACTCTGGCCTAGGCCAAAGGCTCAGAGCCAGGCATTGGGACCTGGACCTCTAGACCAGGCTTTAGCATTAGGCCTGGGCCCATGCTCTGGCCTAGGCTGAGTCCCAGGCACTGGGACCTGGCCTGGCCATGACTGGGACTTTGCTTAGGACTCGGCCAAGCCCCAGCATCGTCCCGGGCCTAGGCCGAGAGCCCAGCGTTGCACTCAGGCCTAGGCTGTAGACCCTGCTTTGGGCCTCAGCCTATGCCTGTTATGTTTCAGCTCCGGAGGAAGGAGGAGTTAGCAATATGTTATGATCTATTCCTCAAGAAGGGAGGAGTTAGCAATCTGTAATGAATCTGCTCCTGTGGAAGGAGGAGTTAGCAATCTGATATGCTCAGCTCCTGTAGAGGAACTAGTAAACAATCTGTTAGGGTTTTAGACTGCGAAGTATAGCAATCTGTTATAAATCTGATGGAGACGGGAATAGCAATCTGTTATGAATCTGTTGCTTAAGACTCCTGATGGAGAAGGAGTAGCAATCTGTTACCAGCGGACTGCTTGGAGAGGACACTCAGCTGTAGAGGAATGTAGATAGGTGGATCCTTGGGCCGATGGCAGATGACTGTGCCCCCAGGAGGATATCCTGAGAGGGACCACCGGCTAGGGTTGAGTACGGAGACAGACACAGACAATTCTTTATTAGACAGGTTAGTAGAACCACCAGAGGTGGGCAGTAGTGAGCTGACATGCCCGGCAGGGCTGAAGTCCCTCAGGTACTGGAAACAGCGATCCCAGGGTTGCGCTGTAGAGAAACTATAGATAATGAGTAGATAGGGTATGCTGTGTTCATAGCCAGAACTGGATGACAAAAACTCACATAAGGTCTTTAGGAAGCTCAGTAGCTGGAAAGGGTTAGGCCCTCGAAGAGCGAAGTACCTGGTTCCAGGGAAAGCTCTGAGAGAGCGATGGTAACTCACAAATGTCTGGTTATCTGCGATAGCTTCCAGGCAGTAGAGAATCTTCAGAGTGTTCAGGAACATGGGCCCTCGAGGAGCGAGTACCGTTCCTATCTGCAATCTGAAATAAAGAAAAGAGAGCGAGGCCCCCCAAGGAGCGAGTACCCCCTGGTAAGTCCAAGGAGGCAGAGTAGCTTGAGAGTAAAGCCGAAGCAATCCCCCTTTGCTAACTCGATTCGTTAGCGAATACTGAGACTTTTTATATTGGAAGCGGATGACGTCATCTCAAGGGACGCCCCTGAGGTTCACGCCCTTGCTGGTACTTCAATCAGAGCGCGCGCGCGCCCTACATCATCAGGAACATAGCGGATCCGCAGCGTCGTGCCGGTCCGGGGATGCCGGAGGGAGACGGCAAGAAGACGCTGCGGCAGCTAACCGTCCATCAGACCCGGAGGGAGTCGCCACAGAGGTAAAGATTGCGGAGTGAGGGCGTCGAGCAAGCGACGGACGCAACAATGCCCTAGGTGAGGCCCTAGGCTAGGCCCAAACTGGAAGTTAACTGAATTAAACAAATAAAATTTGTTTAATTTGGGGGGCCCTCAATTGTTTTGGAGTCCCGAATAAAACAAATTGGCCTTTATTCATTGCGCTTTGCAAAATTTGATTAAAATGAATGCACATCCCTACTGTTTAGCATATTTATAAATGATCCTGGAAAAAGGAATGACAAGTGAAGTGAACAAATTTGCAGATGGCAAAATTGTTTTTGAGTCATCAGAGCGGTAGTAGATTGTGGAAAAACTGCAGAAGGACCTGGTGAGACTAGGAGACTGAGCTTCTAAATGGCAAATACAATTTAATGTGGGCAAGTGCAAAGTAATGCACGCAGGGAAAAATAATCCCAACTATAGGCACTCGATGCCTATAGTTTAGAAAGAGTTTAAAAAGAGGGTTTAAAAAAGGAGGTTTAAAAGAGGACTGGACAAATTTCTGAAGAAGTCCCTTAACAGTTATTAGGAAGGCAGACCTGGGAAAACCAGTGCCTATCCCTGGGAGAGTGATACAAGAAATAGATCAACTACTGGGGATCTGCCAGGTACTTGTGACTCAGACTGGTCACTGTCGGATACAGAATGTTGGGCTTAATGAACTTTGGTCTAACCCAGCATGACATTTCTTATGTTCTTATGACGATCTACAACTCAGAAACATGAAAATCTACATCAAAAAGTCCAGGCGTACCCAAAAACTCACAGCCACTCAGAGGTCTGCATATCCAACAACCAGAGGGACCCATAACAGTCGTGTCCATGAGTTTGAATATCTCAGCAGCACTTCCAGGAGGCTGCATATCCTGTAACCCCAAGAGCCCAAAGCCAGGAGTCTGCATAATTCTTCACCATACCTACCCACAGCCATATCCTCGCTCCTCGAGGGCCAGTTCTCCCTGTCTCGGGGCTTCTTCATATTTGGGACTCTGTGAATGTTCTATTGTACTCACTTTCTCAGTTCTCTCCACTACAGCACTGCTACCGGAGAACCCGCTGTTCCAGCGCCCTGGGGAATACTAGTCCAGCCGGGCTACATCTTTTACTCACTACTGCCACCTCTGGTGGCTTCTCAAACTGTCTAAATAAAGATAAATCTGTGTTTGTGTGTCCAGAGCTGAGCCTGACCTGTGGCCCCTCACGGGACTGCCCCCCATAGGTGTGGTCAGCTGCCACAGTGTCCATGGGTCCTCCCAAACCTCACTAACTATAATAGCATAATCCACGAACACAGAAACTCACAACCATGTCCAAGAGTCTAAATATCTCACCGCCACATCCACGTGTCCACAGGAACCTGTAGCCAAGATCATGAGTTTGCATATTTCACCACCACAGAAACTCCCAGCCACATCTAGGAGCCTGTGTTTTTCTACAATCACTGTAGCCCACAACCTACATCCAAGATTCAAAATATCTCACCACCTACCACCATGTTGCAATATCACTTGCGGGAGTACCCCATGAGTGCCCTTACTCACCTAGATGCCACCTTGGTTTTCAACGCAGCCTTGGGACACCACTTCTGTCCTCCTGTGCTGCTGGCACTGGTCTCCACCTGACCCTTGCTTGCTCTGTCCCACAGCAGGAGAGATTGCATAAATCCATAAATCTGCATATCCTATCACCACAGCAATCCACAGCCTCATCCAGGAGTCTACTTACCCACCACCAAAGGAGACTACAGACATGTCCAGACGTTTGAATATTCCATTGCCGCATCTAGGAGTCTGCATATCTTATATCCATAAGAACCCATAGCTACATCCAGGAGTCAACATGTCTTATCACCACATCCAGGAGTCTGCATCTTTTACATCCATAAGAAACTATAGCTATATCTAGGAGTCAGCATGTCCCATCACCACATCTAGGAGTCTGTATATCTTACATCCATAAGAACCCACAGCTACATCAGGTGTTGACATATCCCATCACTACATCATAAGCTGACACCACAAGAGTCAGCATAAGAGCATAAAATATGCCATACTGACCATACCAAGAGTCCATCAAGCCCAGTATCCTATCTCCAACAGTGGCCAATCCAAGTCAAGTACTTGGCAAGTACCCAAACATTAAATAGATAATAGATCCCATGTTATTAATGCTGGCAAAAAGCAGTGGCTATTCCCTAATGCTTAATAGCAGTTTATGGACTTCTCCAGAAACTTATCCAAATCTATTTTAAACCCAGCTACACTAGCTGCCTTAACCACATCCTCTGGCAATGAATTCCAGAGCTTAATTGTTGTTGAGTAAAAAAGAATTTTCTCTGATTTATTTTAAATGTGCTACTCACATCACCTCATCAGGGAGTCAGAATATCCCATCACCATATCCAGGAGTCTGCACATCTTACATCCTTAAGAACCCATAGCTACATCCAGAAATCACCATATCCCATCACCACGAGAATTTATAAATTGCATGTATTTTATTATGTATGTTGCTGTGGGCACTTGAGGATTAGCAGTTTAAAAATAAAGCTGAATTTGGATTTGGAACCATCAACCTTGTGCAGGAGTCTGAACATCCCGTTGTTATAGCCAGGAGCCTGCATATCCCACCACAACAGAATCCCACAGTCATAGCCAAGATTGTGCATATCCCTTTGCCATGACCAAGGTGTTTGCATATCCCATCACCACAGCAGCCCCCAGCCACATCCAGGAGTCTAAATACCGCAGAATCTGATGAACGCCACAGGCACATCCAACTCCTTCACCCACAAGTACTGATTTACATTTTCAGCGCAGCTGCCTATCCTCATGTCCTGAAAGAAAGGTGACAGAACACTGTTTTAGATCATTCCTTCAGAAAAAGTTTGAAACTTGTGAGCAGTGGGAAAATAGCCAGGGTTAAAGCCTTGATGATTTGCTCTACTCTCAAGGGTTTTCTAACCTGTGCCTATTCTTTAGGCTGCAGTGACTGCTTCAGGATCACAATCCTCCCCTCCTGTTCCCTGCAGAACCGGAGGGGAAGAAAGGACTGGACTGGGGAGCAGAGCGGATGTTCTTTGCTCTGCTTGCTTCAGGCTCACCTCTTTCTTCCCTGCAGGCTGCCGGAAGGGGAAGACTGGAGCAGAACACCTCTGATATGTGTGCTGCCTCTTAAATCTGAAAAGAAGAGGTTCTGAGCAGTTCCCCCACAAATTAAACAATAATTGTAAATAATCTACAGGATAGTAATGAAATCCATAAACATAAAAGATGCCATGCTGGGTCAGGCCAAAGTCTGAACATCCTGTCTCTGAAGGTAGGCGGGTTCCTGAGTTCGGATCACAGGTACCAGGCAGATCTCAAACAGAACTATAGACTGGGATTGAATTTATTAGGGGCTGTAAGAGATATCCATTGGAAAGTGAAGTGCAGCTGATTTGCGACCCTTCCTGCTGCTGGCATGTCTGTATGTACACTTTATCTGTCCTCCCTACTCAACAAGGAGGAGAGCGCTTATTTCCTTCTTGACTTTATCGTAAGGATGCCTTTGAGGCAAGGAAAAGTTCACTTTTATCCCGTTGCATAATTCCCGACTTCCTCTGTGGCGCTTTTAGTTTAAACCTTTCGGTTTCCCACGATCAGCACCCACATAAGGGTGCTGTCCCTTTTTCATTGGCCAAAGGGGACTAGAGCCGGAGTGAAAACAAATGAATCATCCTAGGTCTGCCTCATGCTCTGTTGTGTCCGGCGCGGAGGGGCTCGATTTACACTTCTCGGTTAGCTTCCTGCCTCGGCTGACATTTGTAAGACGGCCTGTCACGGGCAGGGCTGGGGGCGTTAATACACATCCTGTTTTAAATGCCACGCAGAGGATAAGACTATGGCTTGACATATTCACTGTGATAACTTCATCAGCATTTCAAAGATTACTTTCCTGATGTGGACAGCAAGCAACACCTAGGCGAGCAACACGTTCCTGTTTTCAATTAATATCTAGAAACAAAGATCAACATAGAAAAGCGATTCGCTGGCGTGCAGAAGAAACACCTGTTAACTTTGCTTCCTGTTTGTTGTTGTTGTTTGTTTGTTTGTTTGTTTGTTTGTTTGCTGTGTTTTCCCTGTGCTGGAATCTGAAGGCACGCTCTGGGGCTGCCCGCCCCCCCGCCCGCACCCTGGCATCCTGCCCCGGACTAGGAGCAGGGCGACCCGAGCTTCCTGGGAAAGCGAGCAGAGCTCGGCACGCCCCGGCTCTCGCCCCCTGCCCTCCGTGTTTGGGCTGGCACCCTGTCAGCCACCCTGCCTTGCCTGCGGCTGCCTTTCTAATTTTACTCCCCGCTCTGATCGGAGACGCTGCAGCCAGTGCGGGCCCTTTAAAGGCTGCCGGTTCCGCTTCTCTTTTCCACTTGAAACAAAACTATGCAAATCAGGACCGGAACCTCGCCAAATGCAGCTGGCGGGGAGCGCCGTGACATCACCGGATGCGCTCCTTTTATGGCGCTTCCCCTCCCAGGGTGCGAGCCTGGCGCTGGCCGGCGGCCCGCGCGCCGCCCCGCCCGCCCGCCCTCCCTTTCCAGCCGCTTGTCTGGGCCTTGCTGGCTGCGCCCCTGCTAGCGCTCAGCCTGTGTGCAGCGCCCGCTCTCGAGCGAAACTTTCCCACCCTCCAGCGCCGTTGGGATGAAAGAGTGCATGAGTCCTTCCTCGGCTATTGTGGCCACTTTCCCCTTCGGGCTTTTACTAATCTGAGCGCTAGGGTAGGAGCAGGGAAGGATTTACTGCGGGTTTATCGGTGCGGCAGTGCTGGGATAGTTAGAGGGCAGGATTTAGGATATGCCCCCCCCCCCCAATTGGAAAGTTGGGGGAGCGGGGAAATCAGATAGGGGGTGAAGTCCCTCTACCACCATCTCTCTCCAGAACCCCAGAATGCAATAGTAGCACTGCAGTGGAGGACTGGAACAGCTCCTCTTTGGCACAGTTGCACTCCTTGGCCTGGGTATTAAGCACCTTCAAAATTTGAGGCCCTGGGCAATTGCCTATGTTGCCTATTCCTAAATCCAGGCCTGGGTTTATTTGTGGGGATAGTTAGGGGCAGGTTTATCTGTTGGGCAGTGCTGGGATAGTTAGGGGCAGGTTTATCTGTGGGGCAATGATGGGATAGTTAGGGGCAGGTTTATCTGTGGAGCAGTGGTGGGATAATTAGGGGCAGGTTTATCTGTGGAGCAGTGCTGGGATAGTTAGGGACAGGGCAGTAGTAGAATAGTTGGGGTAGGTTTATCTGTGGGGCAGTGGGGAGATAGTTTAGGACAAGTTTATCTGTAAATCAGTAATATAATAGGGTTGTTTATCTGTGGAGCAATTATGGAATAGTTAGGGGCAGGTTTATCTGCAAGGTAGTGGTGGGATAGTTAGGGGCAGGTTTATCTGTGGAACAATGATGGGATAGGTAGGGGCAGATTTAAATGTGCAATAGTTGGGGATTGGTTTTTCTGCCTTTTATGATTCACTTATATTTTCTGGTAAATGTCAAGAAATGTATTGTTAATCTAATAAAAAGGTATCATATTTCTGTTTATCTGTAGGGAAGTGGTGGGATAGGGGCAAGGGTTATCTGGGAAGCAGTGGTAAGGAAGTTAGAGGTAGGTTTAACTATAGGGCAGTGGTCAGATTGTTCTTTGAGATAATGAGGTATAATTACAAATTTGTATTTTTTTAAATCTGTTTGTGAGTTGTCTCAATTAAGACAATCTTAAACAAAACTTGAAAAGAACTGTGGGGCAATGGTCAGACTGATCAGGGTAGGTTTACCTGTAAGGCAGGGATAGGATAATTAGGTTTATTTTGGGGGCAGTGGTGGAATTGTTAGGGGTATTTTTTCTGTAAGGCAGCAGTGGGATAGTCAGTGGTATGTTTATCTGTGGAGCAGTGATGGGATTGTTATGGATAGGTTTATCTATAAAGCAGTGGAGGGATAGTTAGGGGTCTGTTTTTTTATGGGGCAGTGATGGGTTAGAGGTTGATTCAAAAAGGTGAGGAAGTGGTGGGATAGTTAGGGGCAGGTTTATCTGTTGAGCAGTGGTGGGATACTTAGGAATAGGTTTTTCTGTGGAGCATTGATGAAATTGGGTTGATTTATCTGTTGGGCAGTGATGGGACAGTTAGGGATGTATTTAGTGATAGGGCACTGGTGGGATAGTTATTTTATTTATTATTTATGCAACTTTTATATACCGTGTCACAGAATACAAAATTCTATCTTTACGGTTTACATGAAAAAATTCAATAAAAAAAATTAGAAACAGGAATAAATACAGTAAAGATTCAATAAAAATAATAATACGATAGTTAAAATCTACAAATTAAAACAAGATAAAGTATAGTTAAGAAAATAAAAAGAATCCTCGGATAACTTCTGTCTTAGCTAAAGCTCTCTGGTTTCAATTAGAGTAGGTTTATATGTGGGGGAGTAGTGGGATAGGGATAGGTATTGTATATCTGATCTGTGGGGAACTGATGAAATGGATAGGGATAGTTAGAACAAGGCTGGTTCTTCTATTATGTGAACAAGACAGTCACCTAGGGTGCAAAGATTCAGAGGGAGAGGGGCACAGCAAAACCCTCAGAAATCTCCAGGTACCTGCCTACCCACTTTTGAGGCACTGCACCACAAGAGAAAAGGGACTGGATGCTGGGGAAATGTAGGAGGCGGAGACAGAGAGTAAGTTGGGTGGAGATGTGGGAGTTGTGGTTCTGGGAAGGTAGGGATGGAGAGAGAGAGAATGCTGGGTACTGCAATAAGGGGGCAGATAGATTGGGGTGATGCTGTTGTGCTGAGCAGGGCGTGAAGGCGAGAAACAGGACGATGCTGGGGTGAGGAGAGATGCTGGATAGGGGGAATGAGAGAGGATGTTCGGGGGGGGGGAAGGAGGGGGGGTGCATGACTTGACAGAGAATGAGAGGAGCGTGATAGTGGATGCTGAGCAGGGGGAGAGGAGGATGCTGTGCCAGAGCTGATAGGTAGGTGTGTAAGGCAGTAGCACAGAATGTGAGAAACTGAGATCATACTCAGCACACCCTGGCCTATGAGTGAGGTTCATTCTTGTGAAGATGTGCATGAAATCAACCTATTTGATGCAAGAGTGAAGATTTGCCTAGGGTGCCTAATACCCTTCCACCAGCCCTGGTTAAGGAGAGGTTTGTTTGTGGAGTTGTGGCAGGATGGTTAGGGGACAGTGTTGGGATACGTGGGGGCAGTGATGGAATAGTTAAAGTGTTGCTTTATCTGTGTGACAATGGTGGAATAGTTAGGGGAAAGATTTTACTGGGTAATATCTCCAAATGGGGTTGATTTCACACACATCTTCGCAAGCATGAACTTTCACTCATAAGCCAGAGTGTCTGGAGTTTAATCTCAGTCTCTCAAATTCACTGCTAATGCCCTCTTTAATACTTGCATTCTGCTAAAGAGAGCTTCTTTCTGTAGTTCATAAGATATTATATACATAGGCATCATGTAATTTTATTTATTTGGATGAGCCTGGAAATTCTTTTCAATCAGGCCATTGGCACCCAATACAATTGGGATTATTTCTATATCTTTCTGACACATTTTCTTGGTTGCTGCATCTTATGAACCTTGAAGATCTTCTCCCTCTCCATAGGAGCCACAGACTAGTTTCTGACACTTCTCTTACCAGTGCTGTTCTTGTGTTTGTCTCCTTGACCACAGTATTGGTTTTCTTGCATCCAGCTTTTTATCCATTGGAATGGGAACGTTCTAGGTGAACACAACTTCATTCTCTACAGTTCTCTTAGGGTCGTGTTCCCAGTCCTTTTCTGCTGGAGTGATGTTATAATGATTACACATTTTCCGGTGGATGAGCCATACCACCTTATTGCGCTTTTCCTTATTCAAGCTTTCTGACATCAACACTTGACATTCAGCAGCCAGGTATGTATGGTTTTTTTCTGTGCTGGCTGTGAACCATTTTTTACTCCTGGGGGAGTTCTGCACAACTATACAGCACAGAATCTGTGCAGAACTGCTCTCTGCTGAATTTCCAGTTTTTGAGCAGAATTTGGAGAGAGGCGCAGCGGGCCACAAGCAGAGCCCATCCCACCCACAGCGAAGAAGTGACAGGCTCAGCGTGCTGTGAGTGGAGCCCATCCCGCTTGTGGTAAAGATGTGAGGCCTGGTGAGAAAAGTAATGAGAGAAAGTCTGTTTGCAGAGGTGTATGTGTGTATATGTGAGAGAGGGAGACTATGAATGTGAGGAGAGATTGTGAAGGAGTGCGTACATAAGTGAGAAATTGGGAGCTGGTGTATGTGAGAGAGGGATTTTGTGTGTATGTGTGTTTGTGAGAGAAAGAGAGCCTGTGTGCAGGAGTGTGTGAAATAGAGAAAGGTAGCCTGTGTGAGGGTGTGTGCATGCAAGAAAGAGGGAATTTGTGGGTGAGAGGCAGTATGAGAGAGGGGTGAAACTCTGGGAGTGGAGGGCTGGGAATGAAGATAGAGGGGAAGGGATTGAACCTAGAGGGGAAGGGGAGAGAGAGGGAAGGGAAGAGGAGTTAGGGACTGAGACTCAAATGGGTAGATTTTATAAATTTACGCGAGCGCGTACTTTTGTTCGCGCTCGCATATAAAATCCAGGGTCGGTGTGCGCAAGGGGGTGCACATTTGTGCAACTTGCGCGTGCCGAGCTCGGCGCGCTGCCTGTTCCTTCCAAGGCCGCTCCAATCGGAGCGGCCTCGGAGGGAACTTTATTCCACCCCCCGCACCTTCCCCTCCCTTCCCCTACCTCACCCACCCCCCCCCCCCCCGGCCCTATCTAAACCCCCCCCCCTACCTTTGTTGGCAGATTTACGCCTGCCGAAAGCAGGCGTAAATCTGCGCGCACCAGTGGGCTGCTGGCGCACCATCACCCGACCTGGGGGCTGGTCCGGCGGCCTCGACCACGCCCCTGGGCCGGCACCATGCCCCCCGGTCCCGCACTGAACCGCCCCAAACCGCCCCTGATCCCGGACACACCCCCTCCCCGCCCCGCCCCTTTTACAAAGCCCCGGGACTTACACGCGTCCCGGGGCTGTGCGCGAGCCGGCGGCCTATGCAAAATAGGCCGCCGGCGCGCAAGTGCCCTGCGCGCGTAAATCCAGCCGGATTTACGCGCGCAGGGCTTTTAAAATCTGGCCCAAAGTGAAAAGGTCTGGCCAGGGGACTAGGGAGAGAGGATGGAAGAGACACTCTTACAGCACACTTCTAGAGGATTTCTGCTGAAAATATTTAAAACTCTGCATCTTTGGATAATAACTTTTCAATATTACATTTTAAATTAATTACTCAGATACTGTGAGTATATTATGATTTTTTTGACCAATATAAAGTATGCTGAATTTTTCAGAATTTAAAATGTTTTGTGTGCAGAATTCCCCCAGGAGAATTTTTTTTTTTACTGTGGGGCAGTAAAGGAGTTCATTTTTCCTTAGGGTGATAGATCTGGTTTTGTTCTGAGGAAAATTATCTTTTATTTTAATGTGGAAGCTCTAAGGGATAATTTGTATTACATCACAATAAGCGTTATAATTCAATATTTCAGATACACGCAAGGAGATACATTTGGCTGGAAAATCTGCCCACCAGTACAGATGTTTGAAAGGGAGCAGGAGCAATAGTAATTTACAGCTGGGTAAGCTGAAACACAGAGCAGGACAGTGTTTAAAATCACAAGTTTCAGAGCATTGCGCCATTGCCCCTGGAGATTACAGCTCCTCCTGCCTCCCAGCTTAGTAGCGTGTTCCGTTGGCAGTAGTGGATTCGTTTTTAGTGTGGAGGAGCAATTGGAAATAATGTGAAATACAGTCCCCTAGGTTATATTGCTGGTTCTCTATAGGGAGCACCTATTTGAATCGTCAAGCCCTCTTCCTGTAGTATTGGGCGGACAGCATATCCTTGCATCCTTTCCTTCTCATCACACACACATCCCAGGTCCCGGCTCCCGGAATCACCACTGCTTCTGCCCCTTGCAGGCTTTCTCTGTAGTGCAGAGTTCTGGGAGCCGTTTTGGTCCTGTAGGAAAAAACCCCCAAAACTGGGCTGTTTGCAAACTGTGTTTACCAAAGGAAGAATTATTCAAAATATCAGCGTTGCAGACCACATGGGTTTTTTCTTCAGATGTCTCTGACTTTTCAGCGTTTTGGTCTTGTTCCGAACTATCTGCAAAAGGAGTTTCCTACATGACCTATTCTCCCTTTCACTTTAAAAAAAAAAAAAAGCGTTTTAAATTTCAAATCAATTTCTGATTAGTCTGCTGACAGCGGTAGCGCAAACCTGCGTTCCTATACACTATATAAAATATGCGTAATTATGGACTTGGGAGGAAAATGTTTCTGTTTCTCCCCTTTTTCTTAAATGTGGACCTTACACAGTAAACGGTGCTTTAAGTGCGGATTCTTGAGCCCTTCAGTTCATCCTCAAAGCGAATCAATTAAAACCGAGGCTTTCCCAGCCACCCCCCCGAAGGTGCAGCTGATGCTGGCAATAGCTTGGCACCAGCTGTCAGGTCATCAAAGAGCCCGAAGTTAGAGGAGGGAGAGATGCCGTCGTCGCAGGCGGCCGTTGGCTTGGCTTTGCGGTGTAAGAGTGTCACTGGCACAGGGTGTCGGGGGGGGGACATTCTGCCCGCCGGGCACCGATGCCGCCGCGCTGCTGGCCGGCCCGGGCCCTGGCTGCCCGGCGTGCGCCCGCGCCGGTCCGGGCTTGCAGCGGGTCCCAGGTGCCGCCGCCGATAGGCTCGCGCCGCTTCCTGCTTTCTAATGTTCCATTGTGAGAAGCTTCCATTGTGACGTTTCGCTTTCAGCTCGGCTTTGTGTGTCCATATTTGGGCAGCTACGTCACGGAGCTTTCCCGTAGCTCAGATAAATAGACTGGTGGAGTTCCCTCGTTTTACATTGGGCGGCCGTGAGCCTGCAAGGAGGGAGATCAGTACAGAACACACGGGGGGGTGGGGGGGACATAGCCTCCCGGCTCCATCCCAAAACCCGCCTCGTCTCCAGCCCTCCCCCCAAACAACCACAACCTCCAACGCACCCTGAAGGATTGTTTGGACTGGCTTTGGGGTTTGAAACTTTCTCTCTCCGCTGCTTGGCGCAAGGGTTTCTGGCTTATTTGCTGGTGGTGGTGGTGCTTCATTTTTTTCCGCTCGTGACATCCATTAACTGTCAAGTGCTATGACAGGAAAACTAGTGGAGAAGCTTCCTGTGACCATGAGCAGTCTCCTAAATCAGTTACCTGAGAATATTTACCAGGAGGAGGACATCCCTAATTCTATGAATATTTTCTCTACCTCGGAGTCAGTGCCTCACTATACCCAGATGGCTGCAGGTAAGAAGACGGGGGGGGGGGGGGGGGGGTGTAACGGTGTGCGATGGGGGAGGGGGGGGGACCGCCTTGCCCGTGGCGAGAGCTCCCATCCCCGCCGAGGGCTTAAGCTTGGGCGCGCGCGGGGGGTAGGGCAGCAGCCAGCGGCCGCCTCTCGGCCTGGGACCCGCGGTTAAGTCGGCGCAAGCTGGAAGGAGCCCGGAAAGGTGGGGGTGGGGGGGAGCCGGGGTCGGGTTTGGTGAGGAGCGGGAGCGTGGGCCTCCCCTTCCCCGGGCGCCCTGCGTGCACCTGCCGCGCAGTGAGCTCCACGCCTGGGGCTGCCCGGGAGGGGGGGCGGCTTAGGGAAGCCCGCGGCACCTTTAGCGCGCGTGCCGATGCCAGCTGTGCCCTGCCCCCCCCCCCCCCCCGCGCGCGTGGGTCACCCGCGGCTCGGAAGCACTGCCGCCTGCCTTCCGGCTCCGCTGCGGGTCCGTGAAAACCACCGATGTTACTCCTCGGGGGAGCCCTCCCCAAACTGTTTAACGTTTCAAGGTAATTAAAGCCGTGGCCATTTCATAAAACGCGAGAAACAGCGTTGTGGAGGCATCGCGCGGATGTTTATTGCATTTGGGTTTTACGGGGTTTTCTCGTAACCAACCGAATCCGTGCACAAAGATTCAACACTATCCAAAGAACTGTTCTTTGTTTTGAATATACTGTACACATCTGGAGTGCACCGGACGAAGCTCAATAATAATAATAATAATAATAATAATAAAATCATGAAAACTAAAAGAAAAGCACATAAAGATCTGCTGTTTATCCAGTGTTACTCATCCACAGTCCTTTCTCCTTGCAGATAATGTCATGGATATTGGATTAGCATCTGAGAAAACAAACCAAGAGTTGTCCTACTCCGGCACTTTCCAGCCCACGCCTGGCAATAAGACTGTGACTTATCTGGGGAAATTCGCTTTCGACTCCCCGTCGAACTGGTGCCAGGACAATATCATCAGCCTGATGAGCGCCGGCATCCTGGGCGTGCCCCCCGCCTCCGGCTCCATCCCCACCCCGCAGACCTCCAGCCCCAGCCTGGTGCAGAGCCAGGGCGAGGTGGAGCAGATGTACCCGGGGCTGCCCCCGTACTCCGGCTGCAACGACCTCTACCAGGAGCAGGTGGCCTTCCACAACCCCCAGGGCGCCTACTCGCCTCAGGACTACCAGGCGGCCAAGCCGCCCGCCCTGGACGCCAACATCTTCCCCATGATCCCGGACTACAACCTCTACCACCACCCGGGCGACATGGGCGCCATCGCGGAGCACAAGCCTTTCCAGGGCATGGACTCCATCCGCGTCCAGCCCCCGCCCATCACCCCGCTGGAAACCATCAAAGCCTTCAAGGACAAGCAGATCCACCCGGGCTTCGGCAGCCTCCAGCAGCCGCCGCCGCCGCTGACCCTGAAGCCCATCCGCCCCAGGAAGTACCCGAACCGGCCCAGCAAGACCCCGCTGCACGAGCGGCCCCACGCCTGCCCGGCCGAGGGCTGCGACCGGCGCTTCTCCCGCTCCGACGAGCTGACCCGGCACCTGCGCATCCACACGGGACACAAGCCCTTCCAGTGCCGCATCTGCATGCGGAGCTTCAGCCGCAGCGACCACCTCACCACGCACATCCGCACGCACACGGGCGAGAAGCCCTTCGCCTGCGAGTTTTGCGGGCGCAAGTTTGCGCGCAGCGACGAGCGCAAGCGGCACGCCAAGATCCACCTGAAACAGAAGGACAAGAAGGCAGAGAAGAGCTCGAGCTCGCCGCCAGTGCCCTTAGCCCCCGCAGTCACTACCTGTGCATAAAGCCCCTTGCCTCTGGGCTGCCTTTGCTAAAAAAAAAAAGGGAGTTTGAAGCGAGGGATTTGTGCCTCGACCCCCCCCCCCCTATAAGAACTGCCTGTCCTGCTTGGCTCAGATCGCCTTGATCTGAATAAGCCGGGTTCACTTTTCCAGCCAACTTCGTCAGGACAGGAGCTGAAAAGGTGAGCGATGGTGCAGGCAAGTGGGATTCAGAGACCTTTGCCAGGTACACAGTGGCCCAGACTGGATCCAATCCCTCCCTTGTGCTGGAAAAGCTCTAACCAGTGGATTGTTCTGGGATGGTTTTGGTGACAGGTCCACGCAGAACTGAACTTGAGTTTTCTTACCCCAATCTGTCAGAAAGCCCCTGGTTCTGGAATCAGGTTTCTGGGAGAGAAATCTCTTCCTCACAGTGGGACCTTGCTGCCATGTGATAAGGTGGCCTTCAAAGTGCTCTAATATTTCTTACAGAAATGCTTAAGAAGTTGCTGCTTAATTGTTCCCAATTCTTCCTCTGGGTCTCCTTTTCTCCCCTTCCCTCGCCTTTACATTTCAGGGTTTCTTTATAGTTTGTGATCCTGGATGAGCCATCACTCTTCCCTTTTTCCTCTCTCTTCCACATGGATTTTCTCCAGGCTTCCCCCATTCCAACTCTGGAAAAGTCAATGCCCGACACGCTATCAGGCTTTCTGTCAGTATGCAACCTTTCCAACAAGACATCTAAGAGACATAACCCCGAGTCCTTTATTTTATTTCACTTTTTAATAAAACCTAGCAGCAGCCTTCCCTTCTACAATTAAATACAACAGATTATATGTTTTGTGCACCATTTATATTCAGGGACAGAATCACAGAATCATCTTATCACTTGCTTTTGGTACTTGTGAAAATTCATACGCAAATGTGCGTATATGCATGTGTGTATGTGTGTATATGTGTGTATATGTAGATATACACACACATGCATATACGTATATATAACGTGTGTAAATACACACACACACATATGCAGTATTTCTAGTTTATGTGCTTTACTGTTTTAATGAATGTGAGAAGAATATTGTTATTAATGCAGTTTCCATAGCTGGATAGATTCACAGGGAAGAGCTGTCTGTTTTGGGGTTTTTTTTGTATGGCGGAGGGAGTAGATTTGCAGCTCCTTCGCACATGCACATACGTGGCCAGTGGGTTACAATGTGCAAGCCACTTTTGAATGTAGGATCTTCTCTTAGCTGTAAACTACCAGTGCTGCTGGGCTCCAGGGCTTGGCATACGTATGCCGAGGATGTAGTGTGAGATTTCTTCTGTCACGGAGATGAATAGAAGCCTGGGAGGAAGCCTGTTAGACTTAGGCCAGTCCTGCTAGGAGTTTTCCCTTTCTTTTCCAAATTGAGGTATTGGGGCTGGGAAAAATATACGAAATGAATTCTGCTATTGAATACGGAAGCGGGTAGCAATTCCATAGAATTTTCTTTTGATATGTTTAGCATGGGTGATGGGCATTCTCCTTTCCTGCAGAAGATGCTCTCTCTTTCTTTCTGTCCAGCCATTCTCTGCAGAAGCAAATAGTTACTGGATTCAGTTTGAATACAATTTTATTTGGATCACTTAAAGCTGGAGAAATCCTGTGCCCATTTCCCCCCCCCCCCCCCCTCCCAATTTCTCTCACTCCTGATGTTTGCATGTCACTGCATGACACTTCAGCATTTCCTTTGTTTTAATAAAACTGTGCTCAGACATTATAAAACTAACCTTAGAAGAAGGAAAGATGTGTTGCCAAAAGGTTTAGTTATCCAGTTTTTTTTTTGCATGTAAAAATAAGACAAAAACCGCCTAATTTGTGTGAAATGCAAGAAAAACATATCAGGTTTAAAGAGAAAAACAAACCTGTGGGAAGCTATTTTTGAAAGACTTTTGTATAAAGTTGAGTACTTTAAAAAAAAAGCAGATGTAATATATTTTGTGGATGCTTTATCTCTTGGATTTATAGTACCTTATACTAAGGTAAAATTGATGCTTGATATTGTGAGGTGGTGAGGTTTCTCACCGACTTTTCATTTGCTCATTTGTCACATTGTAACGCAAATATGATAGTTAATGCATACAGCATTTTAAATTTCAGAATTCCTGAACTGCCGTATCGTTGTACCATTTGCACTGTGAGCAAATGCTAATACAGTAAATATATTGTGTTTGCTAACAATCATTTGAGTTGTAACTGCTGGTCTGTTTCTAGGATAATGTGTTTCTCCTTCACAGGGCAAAAAAAAAGGTTCATTTAAGAACTTATCTTTGCAGGTTCTGAAAGTTAACTTTTTGAATTTGTTTAGAAGTTCAGATTTTTTTTTTTTTAAGACCCCCTTTAGAACATCAGCACATTATGGTCCAGACGTTTCAGGGCAAGGCACCTAAAACTGTGTATTCCTGGTGCCCAGAGCTGGTGCATCATTCACTATCCATCACGTAAATCAAAAGGATAACTTATTAAAAAAAAAAAAAAGAAAGAAAGAAAAACAACAAAATCTACAAATAGAGAGCTGTTAGATTATTTTCCAGCATGGTTTTGCTCACAGTGGGTGGATGAAAAAAAGCAATAGTCAGGAAGTAAATTGGGTAAACAAGATGGGCCCTACGGCCTTTATCTGATTCTACATTCCTATTTCTGGAGCCAGCATGGGTACACATTCTGCTACACAGACAGCATCCCTTCTCTATGCTTTCTAAAGTTCGGAGAATATACACATAAAGGCACTTATAGATAAATAGATATAGAAAGAGAAAAAAGACAATTAAATGGCTAGCTCATAACTGTGAGATGATTAAACCTTCATTGATCAAGTCTGTTTCACTACTGCAGATGAGCAGGTTCTATGGACAAAATTATGTGGAAAGGTGAAGGCCACACACCGTAGCCTCCCAGAATTTGAATGTGCTTCAATCCTGAGAAATTATTCTCTAAAATAGTGCACGAGATCATTATAGCAGGCACGATTGGACACTCCATAGCTAACTGTTAGCTGGAGGTTCGGCCAGCAGATCCATGGAGCCATCTGTCTCTGGAGGGGAAAAGCTCTGCAAAACAGAAGAAAATGACTTCTGATCAAAATAAAATAATTTTGCATTTGAATTATAAAATTCAGAAAAAAATGTTTTTATACTGCATGTATCCTAAAGCAAAATATTCTTGAAGCATTGAGAGAAACTGTGGAAGAAAGGTTCTTTCAATCTGTAGATAGAAAAATATTCCTGCTGTTTCCTAACATGATATTTGTGACAGCTAAACAATGCAGATACATTAAAGAGAAGAAACTAAATGGGTAATATCAGGGGACACAGTCAATTAAAATCAGAAAGGATCAAACATCACATTCATAATGTATGGCACAAATAGTATAAAATGATTTGAATTAGAGTCCCCAGCATACAGGTCTTCTGTAAAGCTAGGTGCATAGTACATAGATCAACCTTATTTCAGAGCCTAGGAGACTGGCACTTTAGGTTCAATGTCTGATTAAAACCATCCATATTAAATGTTTGAGTTATTGCACTATGGAAAACTAGTAATTTTGTTGACAAATAAAATTGCTGATTATAAAAAAAATTTGAAATAAAAAAATACTATAGGTAAGAGATATAACTCTAGATCATTTATAATTTATACCCTGCAGAATTCGCTAGAAGTCTTCACAAAAAAAATCTGAAAGCCTTCCTGGAGTCAGATTAAGAAAAAAATTATAAATATATATATATATATTATATACAATTATGTTTATATTAAAAAAAAATATATATATATAGGTTAAATCAAAACTCTTCTTTGTGCTGTTCCCATGCAGGCAGGTACCATGTTTACCGTGATATTCCTGTATGTGTACATAGAATATATTCATGCTCACACAGGGAAGGAAGTGGATGAATTACTCCCCCTGGTACTAAGAATAGTTTCTACTATACACTGAGGATGATGTCATCACATCAACTAGTGACTCCTGGGAGGGCAATAGTTACATATTCTGGGCATCTGTCAGTCTGACCACAGGATTCAACCAGCTAATCAATTTCAGAATAGTTTAATAAACCAGAAAGAAATGAGCCTTTCATTTTATGGCAGAGAAAAAAGGTCAACACCCTTTAACTGGACTAAAAATACATTGGTGACTAGCTTTCTTGAACAAAATTGTGTGGATGTCGTGTTCATCCATTTGGATATGTAGAACTAGAAATCAACAAATAAGTTGTAGGTGATACTTGGCTTTGAAGAGCTTTGTGGGGTCAATGAAGCATGAGCTAAGGAGGACGGTCACTAACATCGCCATTTGCAGAATCGTATCTGTAATACAGAAACACAGACGTAGATGTAAAACTTCTACTAAACACTGTGCCTTTCTGTAGTATTTGTAAACATATGTAAATACGGAGAGGAGAAGATAATGCGCATTATGGCCGAGCTGCTCTAAAGCCCGTATATTCTCAGCTGAATTCGGGTGCATTTCTCAAGTATGGTGAAGCCACGACACATGAAAATGCTAAAGTGTACTTGAGGGAAACATTTGCCTGGAAGGACTGGCAAAATGACAGGTGGCTTGAAACAACTGGAAGAATAATCAAAGGTTTAGAAGGTGCGCCTCACTGCAAAAAAACCCCCCAAAACAAAAAACAAATAAACATACATTGAGGGTACAAAAATCCGTGAATCACTTATCAAATACAAGGAGCAGAACTGGCAGCCACTAACAGTAACCTTCTCTGCTGACCTGACGATTGCTAGCCAGAGGAATAATGTAGTGGGAAAAACGAACAACTTGTGCATAAGAAAGGTAATATTGTCCCGGTACAGATTACTGTGCTGAGTTCCAGAGGCATTGAAAAGATGGAGGTACCAAATGGCACAGGCCCTACAGAGAGACGCGTAAGGATCTCAGAAAGTAGTCCATGGCTGAAAGGGGGATATGCTAAAAACATTCAGACATTCATCAGGCTTGGATAAAGTAGAAGGTAGCTTTTCCCTTAGAAAAGAAGGATAAGGGGTCCCGGTGTGAATTTGGGGGGGGATGTGAGGCTC
Organism: Rhinatrema bivittatum; assembly: GCF_901001135.1. Lineage (NCBI taxonomy): Eukaryota > Metazoa > Chordata > Amphibia > Gymnophiona > Rhinatrematidae > Rhinatrema > Rhinatrema bivittatum. The sequence continues at coordinate 250,351,061 of NC_042619.1, forward strand.
AGAGGAAATCATTATTTACTGAGAGGTTGATAGTTGCCTGGAACAGCGCCACCAGTGGAGGCGGTAGGAACTAGTACCGTGACAGGATTCAGCATGTATGGACAGATACAGAGGATAGTGGTAAGAGCAGTAGGGGGAGATGACCAAAGGGCAAATAAAGTATGCAGTGATGTAGTAGGTGGGACAACTGGGTGGACTGAGAGGTTCTTATCTGTGGACATCTACCATGTCAGTATTTCTCCTGGAGGCAGGTTTTCAATAATGTCACAATGAAGATCCATGAGATAGATTTGCATACACAAGGTCTCCAATCTATGCAAATCTGTCTTATGCATATTCATTATGGATATCCCGAAAAGCCGACAGCTTAGGCCTGCCTCCAGGAGAGGGATGGAAAACACTACACCATATTACTATACATTATTAACTCACAGTCTAGGGAGGCAACTGGTTTGTGGGAGCAATTCTCAAACATTGTTACATGGGTAAAGGCATGTATGAGAGGATGTTTGCTTTTTGCCAGAGCAAAAAGAGTGGGGCCGGAACAGAGAAGACTAAAATATGCACATGGATTTCATTTTAAAATCCCTGTGCACTTTGCATCTGAAAAGTACATGGGTACCCACATTCCTCACCAGCCCCTGAATTTTCAGACGGGAATGCCACGGGGCGTTTCTCTCTGAAAATCCTACAGGCTCACGGGTAAAAAGTGAGCTCCACAGATGAAGGCTGATGAAGACCAAAATTGGCCCATCCAGTCTGCCCAGGTGAGATTATTCTGCTTTGGGGAAATGAGCGTACAAAGCCCCATATGCAAGTCAACGCCAACTCCCCCATCCCTACCCCATTTTGACTTTTATCTGACCTCTCAACCCTTTACCTATCTCTGCCCTCCATATTTGTCCCAAACAAGCCCAAAATCAGTCTAAAGTGCTTTGCCTCCGCCATTTCAGGGTTTATCATCTTCAACTTTGATTCTTAGAAGATCAATACTTAACACCTGGGGCACCTTCCATATCCTATTACCAAGTTTTGCAATGATTCACACAGGCACCAAACTAGTCAGGCTGTTGTCCAAAAAAAAAAAAAACCCCCAGCCTCCTGATCTTCACTGAAGTTTAGGTTGGAACAATGATCCCTCCAGACTTCCCCAGCCTTTTTGGAAGCCTGATGCAGTCATACAACACTGCTGTTTATTTTAGTTCATGTCATTAATAAATGATTCAAAATAATGTGCAATACAAAGCATATCATATGAAAAAATAAAAAAAAATATTAAAATACAGCAAGAATGTGAGACGATTAATTAGGGCCCATGTAGTGGTTCAGTGACAGCACTGTCCACTGCATTGCGGACAGTCCGGGTATGATTTCCAGCTCAGGCTTTCTGTTTGCCTGGACTTGCTGGGAAAGCTGGAGAGGCAGCGCTCACAGCCCCCGGGGTGAAGAGTCATAGTCACTGCGCAGTGGCGACACCTAGTGGCGATATTCAGGCCCCATGATCACCTGCTTCTGAAAAAAAGTCTTGGTGCATGGCTAAGGCAGTGTTTTCCAAACCTTTCAAGCACAAGGCACACCTACATTAACACAAATATTGCGTGGCACGCCAGCCTCCCTGGAGCAGCAATGCGGACATAGAAGGGACTCTTATGACTAAAAGAAGAGCTAACTGAAAGCACCACCAGCAACTCTTCCAGATTTTAAAACAAAGAAAGAGAGGGGGCAAAGGCATGCAATGAACCCGCCTCGATGCGCCTGCTCCCCCTGGAGAAAGAGGAAGTCGCTGTGGTGTGGGCAGCCAGCTCAGTTAGTTACCTTGGCTGCCGCGTGGGGCTGCCAGAGCTCCCTCCTTGCTACTGCTGCTCACAAGCCTCAAAGTGAGTCAGATGCAGTGCTCAGTGCACATTCTCACAGTCTCACTCAGCCTGGGGGTAAGACAGAGGCTGAAAGAACGCAAAGATGGGGGAAAATGAGGAGGTGCTGTGAGCACTTCCTGTGGTGAGCAAAGTGGGACCCAGCTATCCATGCCCTGCATGGGGTAAAGGGGCACGTAGGGCTGACAAAGCCTTAGCAGGGAGCCTAAATTAATTCTTTGTTTCAGTCTTCACTGAGGAAGATGCAAGAGAGATACCCCTACACAAGAAAACTCTTCCCCAGAACTTCAATAATCAGTGCCTGCGACAGGAGGAAAAGACCTCGGATGTATTTGTATGCCAGATACTGAATCTCAGTTACGCCAGGCATACCATTGCAATCATCGGTCAAAAAACCTCCAGCCTTCCTTTATTTTTCTAGCACACTATTTTTTTTTTAAGTTTTTTCAAAAGTTCATGCACTTTATGGATTAAAAATAAGAAACTATTTACCTTTGGCTGAAAACTTTCTCTTCTAACGGCTCGAGCTTGAATCAAGAATTTCCTTCTTCTCACAAAACACTTAAACTGGTTGTTTGTAACAAAGCCAGTGCCCCAACCGACTCTTTTAAGCTGATGAAAATGAAACAACAAAAACAACAGAAAGAGGGGAATATCCAGATAATTCATTGTTTCAAACAAACTTGATATCAAACAAACTAATGCCTCTGGCCTGGCAATGAGGTGCAAGCATTTTCAATCTTATAAGCACAAGTTCATATCACATAACAGTTTATAAATGCTTTACCACTCTTGCAAAAGCAGTTAATAAAATAACGCTGATCTTTAATGTGTTCTCGCATGTATGGCATAGATCATCTAGATTCCGCTCAAAAAATACATTTAAAGATCAGCGTTATTTTATTAATTGGTTTTGAAAGAGTAGAAAAGCATTTACAAACTGAGATATGATATAAGAACATAAGAAGTTGCCATACTGTGTCAGACCAAGAGTCCATCAAGCCCAGCATCCTGTTTCCAACAGTGGCCAATCCAGGCCATAAGAACCTGGCAAGTACCCAAACATTAAGTATATCCCATGGTACTGATGCAATTAATAGCAGTGGCTATTCCCTAAGTCAACTTGATTAATAGCCGTTAATGGACTTCTCCTCCATGAACTTATCCAAACCTTTTTTGAACCCAGCTACACTAACTGCGCTAACCACATCCTCTGGCAACAAATTCCAGATGTTAATTGTGCGTTGAGTGAAAAAGAATTTTCTCCTATTAGTTTTAAATGTGCCCCATGCTAACTTCATGGACATGGACATGAGCTTATAAGACTGAAAATGTTTGCAGCACATTGCGAGGCCAGAGGCATTAAGATTGTTTCCCCAAGAATGTTTGATATCAAATTTGTTTGAAACAATGAATTATCTGGATATTCACCTCTTTCTGATTTTTGTGATACAGGTGCCTTCTGTGTTTCTTGCACTTTTTGTTGAAAATTAAATCACAAGGGCAAATAGCTCAGTCACTGATGTTGGCTAGCTTTTCGCAGGTGCTGCTTCAGGCTGAGAACTAGATAAAGTAAAAAATGCATGGGAGATGCAAAAGATTGCCACAGCTAGTTGAGCAATTTGCTTTTGTGGATTCATTTTCAACAATCAGCTTAAAAGAGTCGGTTGGGGCACTGGCTTTGTTACAAACAACCACTTTAAGTGTTTTGTGAGAAGAAGGAAATTCTTGATTCAAGCTCGAGCTGTTAGAAGAGAAAGTTTTCAGCCAAAGGTAAATAGTTTCTTATTTTTAATCCATAAAGTGCATGAACGTACCAAAAAACGTAGAAAATAGTGTGTTAGAAAAATAAAGGAAGGCTGGAGGTTTTTTGACCGATGATTGCAATGGTATGCCTGGCGTAACTGAGATTCAGTATCTGGCATACAAATACATCCGAGGTCTTTTCCTCCTGTCGCAGGCACTGATTATTGAAGTTCTGGGGAAGGGTTTTCTTGTGTAGGGGTATCTCTCTTGCATCTTCCTCAGTGAAGACTGAAACAAAGAATTAATTTAGGCTCCCTGCTAAGGCTTTGTCAGCCCTACATGCCCCTTTACCCCATGCAGAGCACGGATTGTTGGGAACATAGCTGGGATATCTTAATGCCTGGGTATCGCTCCATGGTGCGACCTCATCTTGAGTATTTTATGCAGTTCTGGTCACCACATCACAATAATGATATAGCAGAATTAGAAAAGGTATAGAGAAGAGCAACCAGAATGATAAAGAGGATGGAACAATTCCCCTATGAAGGAAGGATAAATAGGTTAGGACTCTTCAGCTTGGCTAAGAAATGGCTGAAAGGAGATATGATAGAGGTCTATAAAATAATGAGTGGAGTGGAACAAGTAATGTTAAATAGTTGTTTATTTTTTCAAAGAATGCAAAGTCCAGGGGACACACAATGAAGTTACTAAGTGATACACTTAAAACTAATAAGAGAAAGTGTTTTTTATGCTGCATAATTAAACTCTGGAATTCTTTTCTAGCGGATGCGGTGAAAGCTATTAGTGTAGTTGTGTTTTAAAAAAAAAGTTTGGACAGATTCATGGAGGAAAAGTTCATAAATCATCATTATTAAGGTGGAATTGCAGAAATCCACTTCTTATCCCTGGGGTAAGCAGCATGGAATGTATCTACCCCTTGGGATCCTCTCAGGTACCTGTGACCGGATTGGTTACTGTTTGAAACAGGATACTGGGCTTGATGGACCTTTGTTCTGACCCAGTATGGCAAATCTTATGTTCTTATGGATACTGACCAGGGCCCCCGCTGTAGCTCAGAAGGAGAGGCCTGCCTGATGTTACAAGATCTCAGAAAGGAGCTGCAGCATGTTTAAGAGCCATCGCTGGGGGTCTCTTGCTGCTGCGAGGTGCTGAGAGCAGAGCCCTGGTGCTGGCCTGGATCTGAGCAGCAGGCAGGGGTGACTTTTCCATGGCACACTGGTTGGGGAAACACTGGGCTAGGGACCTTGGTTTTCAGTTTTTATTTTTCCTGGGAATGTGTCACTATATTGCCACAAGAATAAAAATATTTACCTAGAAAAATGATAAATCATTTTTTCCCTGCTGATGTATCCCATTTTTGTTCTTGTGGCAATAAACACTGAACATAAAAACTGAAAATGTAGGTCTCCATGCATGGCCTCTGGCTATAAGACTGTTGCTGAATTGATTGAGCTGCACTAAGATGGAAGGGGAGGTAAGACAGGGGAAAAGTCCCCACGTAGTTGCGAATGGTCCCAGATCCCAACCCTGGTTCTGATAGAAATGGTAGCCCAAAGGAGCAAGAAGAAACAGCCAGATTGAAAAAAAAAAACCCAATTATTAAGAAGGTTAAGCTGGTAAGAGGAAACATGTTTTTAAAAGTGCCCTGATTATGCTAAGGGTACAAGCAGACTGGAGTAGGAAATTGCTTCTACCAGTCGGTTGGGGCCACTAGTGAAAAAGCATGAACATGAGAAATGTGTCGAGAGGAGGAGGAAGGGAGTGGAAGGAGTGGTGATCCTACGCAGGGAGCCGAGGGCTGGGAGGCAGCACAAGACGCTGGCATTCATGTGGCACTCAGCGAGCCACATCTCTATCTCAGCTTCTTTTTGGATATTATGCTGTAATGTTCTAAAGCTTCTGTGGCATAAGACAGACCTGAAGAACCACAGAGGATCCCTCATTAAACGGGTGTATGGGAAAGTGAACTCTAGGTGAGTGTCATACCTATGTCGTTTTCACCTTTTCAAGCACAGTGTTTGCCATGTTCACTTGGATGCACTGAAATAAAAGTGAAAAAAAAAAATCCAAGTTGTAACTGAGAACCTTTTATTGAACTTAATACATTTTGCAAGGAGCATTCGGGATCTCTTCTCCCTTCATCAGGTCAGTGCAGCATGAGCTACGGATGACATCACCTGAAGGTTGATATATGTTACTGGCTGAATTACAGTGGAGGTGTTTCTTTCCCAAGCTGGATGGTGTGGGTGATGTCTTTGCAGAGGGACAGAAAACCAATAGAGAGAAACAGCAGAATTTACAGCTACAGGAGGACTGTTTGATAATGGCCGAGGAAATCAATGACCCTATTAAAGTCCTCTTTTTTTTTGTTTTCAAGTATTAGATAGTTTTAATTTTGAACGCCTTACATTCCTGAATAGTTTTGAAATTCCTCTTTACTATCCTGATGGTAAGTTTTTTGGCCTGGAAAACTGCACCCCCCCCACAGGAGCAGCACTTTCATTTCTCTTCTGTGGTGTGTTATCTTGTGTCGCTGAAGGTTTCCTTATCTCTTTAACATCAGACCTGTTTCATCGACACACCACCCCTCCTCACATTTTCTATATATGTTACATTAATAGAAGAGCAAGAATGTGATCCCATGTGGGTAACCGTAGAGTGCTGTGATATGTGTTGGCATAGTTTGCAGCCTGGTATCTTGCACTGTTTTTTTTTTTTGCCATTTTTGTTCTCTTCGAGTTTCTGTTTGATGTTTACATCTTACTAGTTTTTGCTTCAGACTGAGTAGTTGCCAGGCAGCTTGAGCTGGTGGCTCAGTGGTCGTCCTGGGCACTGTCACGTGGCGGGGGGGGGGCCTCAGTTTCATTCCTGGGCCAGGCTTCCCCTGGCCGGGGCTGGGGATGTTGCAAAGGCATTGCTTGTGGTCCCTGGTGGAAGGGAGTCTCTGTCATCACTCAGCAGTGACACAGAGGCTGGATTATGGGTCCATGTTAGCTGGGCTCCGGAGGGAGCTGTGGTTTGTGGCTCCCAGCCAAGAAGTGCTGCTGTGAAGCCTGGGCTGAGTTGAGAGAGGATGTTAACATGAGGGGGGAAAAAAACCCCCTGGGTAGCTGTGAATAAAAGTGCACTGTGGTTCCAATTGAACTGGAGGCTCAGATGGACATGAGAAAACTGCAGGGCCAAGGAAACATTAAAAATTGTGTTTCAAAGGAGTAAAGCCGGTGAGCAGGAAAATAATTCATTATCCAAGTAAGTTTAGCTGGATAGCCAGTGGAACTTCCTCGGATAAGTGTTCAGCTGAATATACCTGCATAAAATTATCCAGCTAATTTTGGAGCAGGTATTTTTGTCTAGCATTGTGTGGGCAGCAGCGCTGAATATCAGCATTGCCTGGACAAAGTGAAACCGCGCCCCAGCACTGCCTCTAGAGTGGCCCAGACAAAACGTTAGCCAGGGAGTGTGGGGAAATATTCAAGGTTTTGTCTGGTTGACTAAAAAAGCTAGTTAAACAAACCCTTGGCATAGCAACCTCTCAACGCATTAAAAAACACTGGAGGAGCATAAAGTGTTCTCATCAGTGACTCATCCTCCAGCACCAGTGACTGTGGGTCTGTCTAGTTCTGGGCTGTAGGTTGCTGTAAGTAATGGATATTTCTCTGTGGTTTACCTCTCTAGCGGGCCGATACAGTAAAGTCCGTGGGCGATTCAGTATTCAAATTAGGCCCGGCGGTAAAAAGAGGTAAAAAGAGGCGCTAGGGAAGCGGGTTTGACAGCCGACGCTCAATTTTGCCGGCGTCGGTTCTCGAGCCCGCTGACAGCCATGGGTTCGGAAACCGGACGCCGGCAAAATTGAGCGTCCAGTTTTCAACTCACGAGCCGACTTCAAATTTTCTTTTTTTTTTAACTTTTTGTAACTTCCGGGTCCTCCGACTTCATATCGCCATGATATTAAGTTGGAGGGTGCACAGAAAAGCAGTTTTTACTGCTTTTCTGTGCACTTTGGTAGGCGCTAATTTCTGAAAGTAAAATGTGCAGCTTGGCTGCACATTTTCCTTTCTGAATCGTGCGGGAATACCTAATAGGGCCATGAACATGCATTTGCATGTTGCGGGCGCTATTAGGTTTGGGGGAGTTGGACGCGCGTTTTCGACCCCTTTCTGAATAAGGGGTAACGCTAGCGCATCAAACACGAGTCCAATGGCGGGTTAACAGTGCGCCCCGCCGGAGCTGGCGTCGGTATAATCACATGCCCCGCCGGAGCGCACTGTACTGTATCGGCCTGTTTGTATGACAGTAGGTTCTCTTCATGTGTTTTAAGGGAAGATGCAGTTTCCTTGGAGTTACAGCTTTTTGTTCGAAGGATCCAGTTAGGATTTCAAGATGTTTGGATATCTTTGGGTCAGAGCATTTACAGTGATACCATCTTACTTAGCTCTGTTTATCTGAACCTTCCTACCAGCAACTTCAGGTTATGACATTTTGCCATTGAATTTTTCATTTTCTATGGAACATTTCATCTTCCTGTAATTTACGGGCCTTTATTTCCATGCAATAAACAAAACAAAATTATATACAATGAAACCTGTTTATTTGAGTTCAACTTAATGTTTCTTGACTAGTTTTGGGAAGCTAACGCTTCCTTCCTCAAGTCAAAGCAGATCAGAGCAAAAGATGATATTACCTCTGTGCTTTCCAACCAGTGTCCCTTCATATTTGATCAGGTATTGCCATGGAAAAGTCACCACTGGCTGATGCTCTGCTCTCAGCACCTTGCAGCAACAAGAGACATCAGCAGTGACTTTTAAACTTTATGAGAGCAATGTATAATCATATGTCTCTTCTTCCTATCTCCAGCAAGAGTCCTGGAGTGTTGTAATTAATGGTCAGCATGCATAAGAACATAAGATTTGCCATACCAGGTCAGACCAAGCCCAATATCCTGTTTCCAGCAGTGGCCAATCCAGGCTACAAGTACCTGGCAGGATCCCAAGGGGGTAGATAGATTCCCTACTCTCTCTGTTTAGCGCAAGAATAACCACTGGATTTCTGCAACTCCACCATAATAATGGTTAATGGACTTTTCCTCCAGGAACTTGTCAAAACCTTTTTTTAAATGCAGCTACATTAATAGCTTTCACCACATCCTCTGGCAACAAATTCCAGAGCTTAATTATGCAGCATAAAAATATTTTCTCTTATTAGTTTTAAATGTTTCACTTAGTAACTTCATTGCATGTCCCCTAATCTTTGTACTCTTTGAAAGAGTAAACAACCAGTTAACACTTACTGGTTCCATTCCACTCATTTTTTTTTATAAACCTCTACCATATCTCCCCTCAGCTGTCTCTTCTCCAGGCTGAAGAGTCCTAACCTCTTTAGCCTTTCTTCATAGGGGAATTGTTCCATCCCCTTCATCATCTTGATTGCCCTTCTCTGTACCTTTTTCTAATTCTGCTATCTTTTTTTTGAGATGTGGTGACCAGAGCTGTACACAGTACCCAAGTTGAGGTCGCATTATGGAGCGATACAGAAGCATTATGATAGTCTCTGTTTTATTCTCCATTCCTTTCCTAATAATCCCTAGCATGCTATATGCTTTCTTGGCGGCTGCTGTAATGATGATTTCAAGGTATTTTCAACAACACCTAGATCCTCTTCCTGAGTGGTGACTCCTAATGTGGAATCTTGCATTGTATAGATATAATTTGGGTTACTTTTCCCTAAGTGCATCACTTTGCACTTGTCCACATTACATTTAATTTGCCATTTCCCTGTATGACAATTTCTCACAATTCTCTTGTGATTTAACAACTCTGAATAATTTTGTCATCGGAAAATCTGATCACCTCACTTGTTCCCATTTCCAAGCTGTTAATAAATATATTAAAAAGCAGTGGCCCCAGAACAGATCCCTGGGTCGGTCCGCTATTCACCTTTCTCCATTAGGAAAATTTACCATTTAGCCCTACTCTCTGTTTTCTTTTAACCAGTTCCCAATCCACAATAGGACACTGCTCCCTAACACATGCCATTTTTAATTTCCTAAGAAGTCTCTCATGAGGGACTTTGTCAAATGCTTTCTGTAAATCCAGATACATGATATCCACTGGCTCACCTTTCTTTATCCATGTGTTTATTTATTTATGTCCTCAAAAAAAGTAGCAGACTGAGGTGTTGCAATCGGCGGTCTGCGGGCCCATCCCATGGACCGCCGCTCTCACCTCTAGCCTGGGCCTTCAGGGTCTTCCCTCCGATGCGGTCGTCCTCCCCGGCTCTGCCACTCCAGCCCACCACAGCCCAGCTAGGCCAATGCCACCACTGCTACCAAGCCGACACCTCCGCTACCGCTCAGGGGAATCTATTAGGCGCACGACCGGTGCAAATTTAAAGTACCCACGGTGGGAATTCCCCCACGCACCCCCTGATGTCACAGAGCCTGCCTGAACGCCTCTCCAGTGCCTCAGCAATAGGTTGACTCCTCCTGGAGTAGTGCTTTGCCTCCACGTTCCTGTTCCTGTTTCCTGCTTCTTGGTTTCCGCTGTGTGTCATTCCTGTGCTCCTGTGTGCTGACTTCCTGGTTCCTTGGCAGTCTGGTTTGTCTCCTGAATTCCTGTCTTCATGGTCTGTCTTTCCTTTGTCTGTCTTCAGTGTCTCGTCTTGCTCCTGTGGTCCCTCATCCTCCTCTCTTCTCTTCATTCCTCATCTCTTCAGGTTGGACTTCTGGCTTTGAGTTCAGACCGGACTCCTGGCATCGATTTGGATTGGACCTCGACGTCACTTGATCTCCATCTGCCAGTGACCGCTGCCTGCTTCTGCTCCTGACTGAACTCCGTCTGCCCAGACCTCTGCATGGATCCCATGGCAACCTCAGCTGCCTCTTCGTCTCCTGCAGCCACCACAGCATCTCCAGCCATACCAGCTTCACCCATGATTTGCCTTCCAGTCCCCCCCCCCCGTCCCCCCCCGGGACACTGGAAATCCAAAACAGTGCAGAGGGTTCTTGAACCAATGCTTCATGCACTTCTCCTGCCAGCCGGTACTGTTTCCCAATGATTCTGTCAAGACCACTTTCAAGCTCTCTCTGTTGGATGGAAAGGCCTTGGCCTGGGCCTCTCCTTTGTGGGAGTGAGGGGATCCCCATCTTCAAGATCTGCAACAATTTGTCAAGGCCTTCAAGCTCATCTTTTATGAAACTGGCTGGTTGGCCACGGTGGGTTTGGACCTCCTTCACCTTCATCAGGGCAATTGGCCCTTAATGGGCTATGCAATTGAGTTCTGGACCATGGCCACAGAGCTGAACTGGTGAGAGGACAGCCTCCGTAGTAATTTTATGGAGGGGCTGTCATCCTGGGTTAAGGACAAGCTAGCTGCTTGTGAGCTTCCTGAATCCCTAGACAGCTTTAACGATTTGGCTAGGGGAATCAACCAGCGCCTCTAGCAACAAGCCTGGGAGCTCCGCCCACTATGCAGACAGTTTGCGTTGGCTCCTCTGTTTTCACGCCCCCGCTTTCCTGCTCCAACGGCAGTTCCAGCCCAGGCACGACCTGAAGAACCGATGCAACACAGACAGGGATGCCTCACCCTGCAAAAAGGATCCACTAACAGCAGCTGGGGCTCTGCTTCTACTGTGTCTTGACCAGGCACCAGCTTGCGTGCTGCCAACTGAAGCAGGAAACTAACAAGCCTAGGATCTAGTGGAGAGTTGATCCTAGGCTTCACGACTCCAGCTCCTCAACTGACTCTCCCGGCAGGGCCGGAGGAACCACTAGGCGAGCTAGGCCTGTGCCTAGGGTGCCATGATTTAGGGGGTGCCGCAGCAGGCGGCAGAATTTTGAAAGGGCAAAAAGTGCCCTTTCAAAATTCTGCCAGCCCCCGCCTCACCATGCCACCCTCCCGACGCCCCCCTTGTGGTCCAGCAGAGGGCCCAGACCGGGATGGGAAACTCTTGGTTATTCATGGAAATAGCACCGGGAGACAGGGCCGGTGCATGGGGATTGGGCGCCCTAGGTACCTTCAGCCTTGCGCCGCCCCCAGCAGCAACCCTGACTCCTCCCCCCCCCAAAAGAAAACTTACAAAATACCTAGTGGTCCAGGTGGGGGCCCGGGAGCGATCTGCCGCTCCCGGGGCCTCGGCTTCCACTAACCAAAATGGCGCCAGTGGCCTTTAGCCCTTACCATGTGACAGGGGCTACCAGTGCCATTAATTGGCCCCTGTCACACCAGCGAGAGGATCCCCTTGAATGGAGGAGATAAGGGGTATCTTTCTGGTATCTACGGGAAACTATAAGTGGGTGACAAGGGATTTCATTATGTAGTTCCCCCTGTCTAAAGTCAGTATTGTGGGATCTGCTAGCGGGTTAGCAATCTGTTGGGATTTACTATGAGGATGGGTGGAGCTAGCAGATGAGACTAGCAGTCTGGTAGAATCCCCTCCCCAAAGGGGAGGAGTAGCAATCTATAGTGTACTGCCTCCTATGGGTCTGCTAAGGAATGGCAATGTTCGAAGCATCCAGGCTTTTATTTAAGCACGTGCGGATAAGTGCAGAGTCAGTAGTTTTATTTATTCATAGATCCAAGACTGATCAATTGGGCAGAGGGTCTTCTGTAGTACTCCATCCTGTGCTGGGTCTGCGTACTTGTCCTGTAGCGAATGGCATTACATATGGGCAGACTCAACCTGTGGGGGTGTTCATTTTCTGGTTCACCGGGACTTGCAGCTGTTGACGAAGTATCAATTCGAGGCGGTGTTGAGGCTTGCTTGGCCGCGTTAGAGCTGGACTCTGCAAGGTTCGGGACTCACTCATTTCGGATCGGGGCTGCGACCTCTGCGGCACTGTCAGGTCTATCAGGCGGTGTGATTCAGCGGATCGGTCGGTGGAAGTCTGATGCTTTCACTAGGTATGTGCATAAGGGGTCTCCGTAAGCGCACATATTAACATGTCTCTCTTTGCAGGTGCGGTCCCTCGTGAGCTCATCATGTGGATCGTGGGACACTCCTACGTGGCTTGTGTCTTTTCACATGCTCAGGAGCGTCTGTATGGGACAAATCTGGACTTGGGGGGGGGGGGGGGCGCGGGGTGTCCTTTTGTTGGTTGGGGCGAAGGGGGATGCGTTGGGGGGAATTGTTGGGGTGTTTGCAATGGGGGATATCTTGTCTCAGTCCCCCAATCATTTTGATCATTCACCTTGGGGGAAATGATTGGGGGAAGATGTCGGGCTGGAGGTTCATTGACATGGTTCGTGGGGACCTGAGGTATGTTTCCTTCCTACTACCATCCACTGTTATCTGCTGGTCCGATATCATTCTGCGTCCTGCAGTGATCAAACAAAAGATCTGGCATCGTTGTCGCGCTAAGGCCAATCAGCAGATTGGTTCATGGCTGACTTCGATCGGGGGTTTTCATATCCGGCACGATTGGTCTTGGGAACTGGTGCCTGGCTTCTTCCGGGGAGATGGGGTGCATCTTTCCTTTATTGGCATGGATTTGTTCTTGAATTTGCTGCAGGAGGCTGTGGAATGCATTCTCTGGGGGAGTCCTGGCCGCATCTTTGGGGGTTGCAGGTGATTTCACCTGCGCCTGTGGCGGGTAGCTCAAGCCGATTGGTGGGGGGGTTATGTTGTGGTAACTGGTGGCGGACCTGAATGGGGGCAGGTCAGTGGTCCATAGCCAAACAACTGGGTGCAGCTGTGGCTGGTATGGCTCCTTGCTGAATGGTGGCGGGGGTCGATTTATTCAACTCCTTGCTGGATGGTGGCGGGGGTCGGTTTATTCGGCTTCTTGCTCGATGGTGGCGGGAGTCGGGGGGGATGTGATAAAGGGGCGGCGCTTCATGCAGGCTGGGACAGCCTGGGGAGCATCCCTGGCAGGCTGGGACAGCCTGGGTTTACATGTTTTCAGGCTGGGATAGCCTGGGTTGCCCATCTTGCTGACTTGTGGCGGATGGGAGAAATGGGGAATTCAAGATGTATATTTGCCTGGCTCGGGCTCCGGGGTGTTTAATAAAGCTCCGGCCTGTTGACTCCCAAATCAGTGTCTGTGGATTATTGTTTGTAAAGGGGAAGGCCTGGGGCAGAAGCGTCAGTCCTGGCTGCCCATATTATGGTCCTGCGACTCCCGTGTCACAAGTCACCCTGGACGGGCCCAAACTCTCGTAATGCTCCAGCAATTCTACTGGTGGTCTCAGAAGCAGAGAGATATCTAGGCCTATGTGGATTCCTGTCCCACCTGTGCACAGTAGAAACCTTTGGGACGACCCTGGGGGTTGTTACAACCATTGCCAGCTCCCAGGGAACCCTGCACAATTATTTGGGTCATAGTCGACCGGTTCTCAAAGATGGCTCATTTTATCCCACTTCCAGGCCTTTCTACAGCTCCAGAGCTGGCCCGACTATTCACGCACCACACCTTCCACCTGCACGGCCTGCCCAAATATATTGTTTCTGCCTGTGGGGCTCAGTTTATAGCCAAGTACTGGCACTCCCTCTGTAAAATGTTTAACATTTCCTTGGACTATACGATGGCATGCCAACCTCAAGCTAATGGCCAGTCCAAATGGACCAACCGGACAATGAAAAGCTTTCTTAGAACCTATGCAGTTTAGATAACTGGGTCTCCCTCCTTCCCACAACTCCCACATCAGCACCACTACAGGGAAATCTCCTTTGCCTATCCCATTGACCCAGGGACGGCTCAAGGCAATGTGCCATCTGAGGTGGGGACGCACATCCCTCCCCCCGCCCCTCTCCAAGACTCACAAAAACCCCTGGTGGTCCAGAGGGGGCCTGGGACTGATCTACCATTTTAAAAAAATAGCATGGGCTGTCTATTGCCCCTATCATGTGAAAGGGGCTGACCAATGAACCCGGTAGGGGCTAAAGGCCACCGGCACCTGTCACATGGTAGGGGCTAAAGGCCACTGGCACCATTTTGATTAGTGATAGCCGACGGCGTGGGAGCGGCAGATCACTCCCAGGTCCCCCACTGGACCACCAGGGGTTTTCGTGAGTTTTGGAGGCATCCGGAGGGTGGCGCGATGGGGGGGAGGCAGGGGCAGAATTTTGAAGGGACACTTTTTGCCGCTTCAAAATTCTGCCGTCTGAAGTGGCTGCCTCACTCTATCTCACTATAGAACCACTCTTGCATTGACCATTCCCTCGCTGGCAGCTCACTTGACAGCTCAGGAGCTCCAAAAACTCTGGATCTGTACAAGGGAAATGTTTCAGAAAGCGTCGGAGAGTGCCAGGAAAGCTACAGATACACACCATAGGCCAGCGTCACAATTTAAGTCTGGGGACAAAGTCTGGCTCAGCACACGCCATATTCAGTTCCAGATGCCGTCCATGCGGCTTGCTCCCCCCTAACTTGGGTCATTCCAGATCCTTCACCAAGTATGCCCAGAAACCTACCAATTACACTTACCAAACTCTCTAGGAATTCACAATAGCTTCCATGTTTCTCTTCTAAAACCAGTGGTCCTCTCATGGCCCTCCAGGAGACCACCGGCTCCTCAAGAATTCTCCTCAGAAGATAACATTACCTATCAGGTAAAAGAGAGCTTGGACATTCGGCGACAAGGCAACAGATGGGAGTATCTTATCTCCTGGGAGGGATATGGCCCAGAAGAGAATACGTGGGAGCCTGCCTCTAAAATTTTGGACAAGAATCTGCTAAGAGAATTTCATGTCACACACCCTAGGAAACCTAAACCCTCAGGAGGGGGGTTTAGGGGAGGGGTACTGTTGCAATTGGCAGTCCATGGGTCCATCACATAGACCATCGCTTTCACCGCCAGCCTGGGCCTCCAGGGACATCCCTCCAACATGTTGCAGATAGAGTGGATCCTGAGCCAAGATGAAGTTGGCACCACCTATAGGGGGAGCCCCCTATAGGCCCTCATCAGTGGGAGGCAGATGCAGGCAAAATGGAGACCCAACTGGCCCTTCACTTATACCTGCCCATGTTCCCCGCAGGTTGAGCCCTTGGGTACTGCGGCTGGCAGGACTTAGGAGTGGGTCTCCTGATGAAGACAATCCAACGAAGGCAGAAGCAAAGTCAGACATACCAGTGGTCGGGGCCGGCAGCAGACAAGGGAATCCAAGGACAGGCCAGGAGTCAGGGCAGGCGGCAAGGTGAAGAGATGGTAGGCAGGCAGGAGGTCAGGACAGGCAGCAGGCAAAGCGAAATCCAGAGATGAACCAAGCCAGGAACCAGAAGAGCAAGCCGAGGGGATGAGGAGCTGGAATGGAAACAGGGGCGGAGCAGGATACGGACTGGAGCAGGAACACAGGTCGAGGAACTGGAAAGGACCAGAACAGAAATGTAGCACAACTCATACTCAAGAGGGAGCAGGACCTGTTGCTGAGGCGAGGGAGAGGTAGCATGGCAGGGTATTTATACTTGCCTTGGCTGACGTCATCACTGTGGGCCACGGGAACTTCCCTGTCACTGGCCCTTTAAATAGAAGAAAATGGCGAGCTCGTGCGCCTGGGGGAACCTCAGACAGCGGCAGTGGCATCAGGAGATGCAGGGAACGCGGAGGCAGGCCGTGCCCACTGAGGTCGGCATTGGGGATGGAGGCCACCCTTGGACAGGAGCAAGCCTTCTGGCCCCCAAGGTGAGGGAAACTGGCTGTGCGGGTTTGCGGCCAGGGCACCTAACATGATGTGGCCATCCTCCCCGGCTCTGCCACTCCAGCCTGCCACAGCGCAGCTAGGCCAACGCTGCTGTCAAGCCACTGCCTCCACTACCGCTCAGGGGAATCCCTTAGGCGTGCGCGTGCCCGACCAATGTAAATGTAATGGATGCATGGTGCTAATTCCTCCACGCTCCCCTGCTGATGTCACAGAGCCACCAGTATTTAAATCTTGCCTGAACGCCTCTCTAGTGCTTCGATAATAGGTCGACTCCTCCTGGAGTAGTGTTTTGTCTTTGTGTTCCTGCTTCTTGGTTTCCGCTGAATGTTATTCCTGTGTCCTGTTCCTGGTTCCTGGCAATCTGGTTTATCTCCTGAGTTCATGTCTTCGTGGTCAGTCTTTCCTTTATCTGTCTTCAGCATCTCGTCTTGCTCCAGTTGTCCCTCCATCTTCCTCTCTCCTCTTTGTTCCTCGTCTCTTCAGATTGGACTTCTGGCTTGATCTTAGATTGAACCTCGACACTGCCCATGACCACTGCCTGCTCCTGCTCCTGCCTGAACTCCACCTGGCCAGACCCACGACACTACGAGTACACTGCCTGCCTCTGACCACAGCCTGAACCTGACCCTGTTGACTGTTGCCTGTCCTGACCACTTCTTGTCCTGACTCCGCTTCCTGCTCCATGCTGGCCTGTAATGACTTCATTGTGATGGATCTTCACCTCCCACAGAGGCCTGCACGTAAGATCAGCTGGCCCCGCCACCCGAGGGCTCAACTTAAGGGGAACATGGGCTGGTATTGGCGAAGCTCCAGTTGGGCCTCTGCTCCTGCCAGCTCCACCTGCCAATGGTGGGGCCCTGCAAGGCTTCTCTCTGCAGATTGCACCAACCCCCCCCCCCCCCCCCTTGGTCTAAGGGTCGACATCCGCAACATGAGGCAAGACTGTGCACTGTGTATGCTGCAAGCAGATCCCAATTATGTATCTTCTGCTTGGAATAAAAGGGACCCTTAGGGCTGACAAAGCCATAGCAGAGAGCTGAAATGAATTCTTTGTTTTGGTCTTCACAGAAGATTTAAGAGAGATACCCCTACACAAATAAAATTCTTCACCAAATATTCAATCAGTGCCTGCGACTGATCATTTAAATGAAGGAGGAAAAGACCTCAGATGTATTTATATGCCAGTTACTGAATCTCTGTTATGCCAGGCATACCATTATAATCATCAGTCAAAAAACCTCCAGCCTTATTTATTTTTCTAACACACTATTTTCTACGTTTTTTGGTACGTTCATGCACTTTATGGATTAAAAATAAGAAACTATTTACCTTTGGCTGAAAACTTTCTCTTCTAACAGCTCGAGCTTGAATCAAGAATTTCCTTCTTCTCACAAACACTTAAAGTGGTTGTTTGTAACAAAGCCAGTGCCCCAACCGACTCTTTTAAACTGATTGTTGAAAATGAAAGAAGAACAAACTGCTCAGCCTGGGGGGGTCCTGTTCTCAGCTGCCATGTATTCCCATCTCTGGCTTACAATCATCACTTTACCCTGTAAACACTCAATATCTTCTTTCCTGTAGACAGGCTATAGAGCACAACCAACATTTTAACCCAATGTATTTCACTAGAAATCACTTCTCTTCCATTTCTCCACCTTCAAACTCCTTTCACAGGGCCTGCAAAAGAAAAAGTTAATCAAACTCGTGGGACATAGGAAAGGAACACAGGTGACTTCACGAACCTGGAAAATTAATAAGTTAGCAGATTCAGCTGGATTCCATGGTAAAGCATCCAACCTAAAAAAAAAATAGTGTATGGTTAAGCTATTGGCATTTCAAAATTAAAGAAGGTAACACTTAGTTTTATATTTTTGCGGTTTTTTTTTTTTTTTGTATTTTCATTTTCTCTTCAAAACTGTAATCTCACTCAAAGTCCCATCAACTTGCTACTGTTTCACGAGAACATCCTGGGACATGAATGTAGGGTCCCTACTCCCTTGCTGAAATCTCTGGCTCCTAATTTTGTGACCAGGCCTGCTTAGGCAGTATGTTGTCACCTCCTTCTGAGCACCAATGTCACCTAGGGCAACAAACTCCTCCTGCACTGATATTAGCTCCTCCACCCCCCTGCTAAGTGGCATGGGGATTTTTCCTTTTCTCCCACCGGTTGGTGGCCATATTTTGTACATTAGTATCTATGGAGGAGTTTTCTTTTAACTTTTTCCAAAGCACATCACAGCACTTTTTCCAAAGAAAACATCACATTTCTCAGTCGCAACACACAAATCCATTTTTCCAATGCCCTTGAGCCCCACATTGGGCGCCATTTTATGTAACCCTTTTTCTTGAAGAGGCATTATCCTTCAGGGCACACACAAATAATTTATATCTCTGGGGCTAGGTTCACTGTTATCTGGCCTCCCCTCCTTTATCCCCAAGGTGTGGGTCCTTTCTGTGGGGGAAAGCTGATGTTTATGGCCCAGGAGGTGATGTGCATTTTTTAAAACCTTGTGTGTAATTCCCACTGTAATCTGTGATGGTGTAGCGCTGCAGGGACAAATTCACTGGGTGTTCAAATAATATTTTACTGTTTCTTTCAAATATCAACTCAACATCCGATTATGATTAAATTAAAATTAAAGCTGATTGTGTTCTATCTGCTGTTTAGGTGTCTCTGGCTCAGGTTCTTTATGAAAATCTTACCACTGAGTGGTATAAGAGTCCGGTATTGGAAAAAAAATCCTATTCTGCACAGGGTCCCCGTAGAACACAGAGAAATCCTACCTGAGTCCAGCCTGTGCCTGTGTCCCTGGGGAAGAAGATGCTGTTGAGAGTCCTCATATTTCTTCCCCTTCTCCCTTATAGTTTTTGGACCTCTCCGGAGGAAGGGTCTGGTGGTAACTTGCAGAACTGTGCTTTCCCAGCCCAACTCCAGACAAAGAGGGGTAGACAAGGAAAACCTCCTGCCAAACCAAAAAAATAATATAAATCTCTTACAGCTAAAAAAAAAAATCTTCTGTCCTGCAGATCTGACTTTCTGCTAGATAGGGTTCTGTCAGGGCTTCGGTGTCCTGGCATCCAGATCAGGGAACTGCTGTGACCATAATGACCAGGCTTCTACTCCAGTGATCTTCTTTCAAAATTAGCAAAAATCTTAACAAAGTCTCTTATTCTAGCTAGAGGCAGATCCAGACTGGCAGAAATAATAAAAAAAAAACAAAAAAACCAGAAAGGAAATAACCTCAGTGAGGAGTTTTCCTCACTCTGAAAGAAAAATGCAGGAGCTCCTCACTCCTCAAAATCCTTTCTATGGCCACACTACCGGCTCCGGGGAGGCTGGTGTGCCACGCAATATTTGTGTTAATGTAGGTGTGCCTTGTGCTTGAAAAGTTTGGAAAACACTGCATTGTCTGAAAATACAAGTGAATCAGATTACAAAAGTAGTGTGAATGGAGGGGGGGGGGGGGGTGATTGATGCATTAGAGCACAGGTGGCAAACTCCGGTCCTCGAGGACCACAAACAGGCCAGGTTTTCAGGATATCCACAATGAATATACATGAGATAGATCTGCATGCTCTTCCTCCAATGTATGCAAAACTATCTCATGCATATTCATTGTGGTTATCCTGAAAACCTGGCCTGTTTGTGGCCCTCGGACTGGAGTTCGCCACCCCTGCATTAGAGTGTTAAAAAGGTGACAAAAGACACAAATTTATGGGGCCTATTTACTAAAGATTTTCTCTCATTTTGTGTCTATGGGAAAACTGCTTAGAGTCTAAATTACTATTTGTTTGGTAGAGAGTTGAAAACTGAAGTCTCTGTTAAGTTATTTTATGTCAGCATTGAAACCTGTCCAATGTTTGAAAATTTCTATCATATCTTCATGTTCCCTTCTTTCCTTCTATGAGTACATTTTGAGCCTCTTAAGCCTCTCACTGTAGTGTTATGTTTCATGTTTTGTATCATTGTAGTGGTCCTTTTCTGATCCACTTCCATCTTCTCAATGTCCTTTCCAAGGCCTCCTGAACTGAAACATAGTACTCAAGGTGGGGTCTCACTAGTAATTTATCCAAAGGCAATATTACCTCCTTCCTGCTATTAATACCTCCACTTATGCAACTGAGTAGACCATTCGCTTTCCCTGTTTTTAATATATTGATTGGCTACCTTGAGGAATTTTTAAGCAATTAGAAATGCATTTAAGCACAGGTATTTTATGTACGTAACCCCTCATTTTACACATGCAAGGCTACACCTCTTAAAATGTTTTCATATAATGAGGCATTTGGGGCCAGGCTGTCACCCAGGCCATGAACTGCATTATCAGCTTCATTACACTAAACAGGGAAAAGCATTCTAGTAACATCTCCTATAGAAATAAGTCAGGGGAATGATGGTGAACATCCATAGGATGTGACATTGTGACATAAAAGCAAACATGAAAAACTGTCTGACCACACTTCAACTGCAAGCCTGCCTCTTTTGCATAGTCTCTCCAAATATTTATGCAGCCCCACTCCATAAGAACCAATGGGGAAAACCCCAGCCCTCACCTACCCATGCCAAACCACTTATTTTAGTAAGAAAAAAAAAGCCACGAGTGGGCAAAAATCTATCATATGCAAGAAACTCCTGACAGATAAGGCCAGCATATGTCAAAATGTCAACACAAATTGTCACAACTGTACACTTTATTCTCCATTGGCAGTTGTCCTCTTCACATGTAGGGTATATAATTTATGCTATGATATTCAGCTTTAAACCCTGAAGACTCTTAATTGTTATGCAGAACTGGATGGGAAGAAAGAGTTTATCATTGAATCTGTGAAAACTTGAATCTTTGTTAGTCGCTTTCATTTGAGTAATCCCCTTGGACAGTTGTTTGTAGGGGAAGTTGATCTTCCTCTTCACATTGAAGTCTGGAATTAATCTTTTTTTTTTTTTTTTTATCAAAAGCTTTCCATGAAAATTCAAGTTAAGCCAGTAGCCCACACCATGGCCTTTTTAAAATTAAAAGTGATTAGACATATGAAGCCTTTTCTAGCAACCCAGGAATATCTCTAACTTGCTAGTTCTAAAAATATTTGTGCCAACTGTTAACAGCTAAAATAAATATGCAATATTACACATAAACAAAGACATCAAATGTAGAACCAAAACAGACAAGCCTAAATCTCCATAAAACAAAAACAGAGGTCAATATATAAATGAAATAAGTCAAACATTAAACTAAGGAGACTGATACATATATATATTTACATAAATATAAATCAGAAGATACAGGAGTCTTTAAAAAACACCCTTGAGCCTAACCCAAAGCATGCTGAAAGAAAAAAGCCTTAACTTTTTCCCAAAAAGACATATAATCTGGCTTTTGAGGAGATCAAAAGCTAGAGCATTCTACAAACCTGGGCCAGCTACCAAAAAGATCAGGCATGAGTTTCCAGTAAGACGGTCTGTGTCAAAAAATGGGGCATAGCTATCAGGACCAATCCCATGAATAACCCTGAACGCCAGAATTACCACCTTGGACTTTATTTGCCAGATAATAGGTAACCAGTAAAGAGACAACAGCATCAGAGATATATGGATTGGTAACTGCTCTCTGGGATCAACTGAGCTGCAGCAGTTTGGACCAGCTGCTACACGTGCCTACAGTGATCCACGTTACTGTAATCCAAGCCCGTTAGTATTGGTAACTGGCCAACAGTTCTAAAATCTAAATAAATCAATTCACAGGACTCCAGCAAAGCACACTTTTGTCTTAGATATTCATTGTACAATCATTAACCCTGTACTGCTGTCATCACATGACAACCCCCCTCCACCCATCAGCACAGGTCAGCAAGGTTAGGGGCACTGAACACTGATGCCTCATCTGTCACACACACAGGCTCTATCATTGCAGCACTAATGCTGCATCCCAAGCAATCATTCCATAATAGAAGGATTCAGCCTTCATTAATTATACTCCCACCCTCACTCTGCCAGCTTCTACAACACGTGCATTGCATGCCTTGGCATAGCGGCCTATGTGCTAGGAAGCCTTGGTCACTGTCCTTTGTTACAGATCTGTGTAAGGATACTGCATGCATTAAAACATGCTAGCAAACCTGACGCACACAACGAGATGGACAGTTACTGGAGTTCTAATCATTTTAAACATCTTCCATATAGATATGCAGATATGCAGAGTTGTTTCTACATATTTTTATGATTCTAAGGTTACAGAGGGAAAAAAAAAAAGCCTGGTAGTTAAGAGGGAGACTGAAGTGATGCTCCCTATCCCAACCCCCTCCTGACATGCCAGGAAAATTGCTTCAAATGTGAAAGCAGAGAATTCCCCTGAGCAGAACAGAGAAAGCAGAATTGTACTTCTACAGATAGTCAGCCTTCACTCAACAGTTTCTTCCATTTGTATAATTTCTTGGTATTAGGAGATCTATCAGAAATGGATTTCATATATTAATGACAGTTAAAGTACTATAAAGACAGGCTCGATCCAGAAATATAGAGGTCCACATTCAAAAGCATTTAGCTAGCGAACTTAGAAGTTCGCCAGCTTAAATGTATATTTGGGCACATATACAGCTAAATTCTAGATGGCTAATAAGTTAGGGCATTAGAATTTAGGCAGATAAGTTAGGGGCGTTCCGAGAATATAACTGGGAGGAGATGAGTTAGCCGGCTAAGTTTACTGACTAACTTTGATATTCAGTTAGCCGGCTAAGGGGGTTATTTTCCAAGCCGCGTTATGGCCTTTTCGCACGCGAAAAATACCATAATGTATGGTACGATGCTAATTTGGAAAAGGGGGAAGAGTTTGGGGTGGGATTTCTGTCCAACTGGCTTCACAGTTTGCAAAGCCATATCACACAGTTTTATATGGTTATATCACACTTTGCAATCTTTTCACAAGAAGCATTTTAGGCTGTGAGTGAGAGAGAGAGAGAGAGAGAGAGAGAGAGAGAGAGAGAGAGAGAGAGAGAGAGAGAGAGAGAGAGAGAGAGGCTAGCTATAAGGCCCTTATAGTACTTAGGTATTTATATCTCTATATGAGGCCCACCTAGAAACTCGAGGTGAGGTTTAGGTAGTAGTGTAGGGGTTAGGGGCCACTTTGACATTCAGAGTTAGCGTACGAACAGAACAGTGCTCTCTTGTGAAGATTTGATGACCTTTGGAGTGAGGAAACTCACACAGCGATGAGATTTGTACAGTGTTCTCTCAACCTAGCTTGATGTGAGTCCTGAAGGCAAAAGTTCTATGGCGTCTCAGGTTTACTCCGATGCTTTACTTGCCTCTCTGCTTTTCGAACTTCTGAATTGGCTTGACATAAGCTTTTTAAAAAATTGCTGTTCTGGTTGTGACCTTCACGCCTGCAAGGTCAGCCCCATTTTGGATTATCCTCTGCAAGGTGCTTCGCGCAATATTAAGACAACTTCCTTAACTGCACATCATCTTCAGTTTTGGACATTTACCATAAGTTAATTTCTTGGGCTTCTGTCCCTCCCGACGCAGCCCATGTGGTGAAACACGGTCCGTGTTGGGGGACCAAAATTTTTCTTCAAGCCTTCATGAATAAAGATGGAAATGCTGAATTTAACCTCTTTTTACGTTTCATCTTTTGAGTAATCCAGTATAAGGTTCCGTGACCTTCTTTAGCGCTATACCATTCGCTATTGTGGTTTATACCAATTGTGTATACCGCTCATCATCTCCACTTCCCATTGGCTATGTAACAATTGATGCCATGAACCAATCAGATCCCATTCCATATAAAGCTATTTGTGGCACTGTTCTAAACATGGCTGCTCCCTGGGATGCAGGAGAGTGCAGAAGAGCAGTTTCAAGAACTGCAGTAATAATGACTTAGCAGGAACATTTTCCATTGGCACGGGGTGGGTGTTGTATAATGAGTATAGTTTTCTGTCTCTACTCTGTTTCTTTTTCCTTCTTTGCTTAGAGGCGGATTTTAAGAGCCCTGCTCGCCTAAATCTGCCCAAATCCGGGCGGATTTAGGCGAGCAGGGCCCTGCGCGCCGGTGAGCCTATTTTACATAGGCCTACCGGCGCGCGCAGAGCCCCGGGACTCGCGTAAGTCCCGGCGTTTTCTGAGGGGGCGTGTTGGGGGCGGGCCTGAACCGAGCAGCGTTTTCGGGGCGTGTCGGGAGCGTTCCGGGGGCGGGCCCGGGGGCGTGGCTACGGCCCGGGGCGGTCCGGGGGCGTGGCCGCGCCCTCCGGACCCGCCCCCAGGTTGCTTCCCGGCGCGCTAGCGGCCCGCTGGCGCGCGGGGATTTACGTCTCCCTCCGGGAGGCGTAAATCCCCCGACAAAGGTAAGGGGGGGGTTTAGACAGGGCCGGGCGGGTGGGTTAGGTAGGGGAAGGGAGGGGAAGGTGAGGGGAGGGCAAAAGAAAGTTCCCTCCGAGGCCGCTCCGATTTCGGAGCGGCCTCGGAGGGAATGGGGGTAGGCTGCGCGGCTCGGCGTGCGCAGGCTATACGGAATTGATAGCCTTGCGCGCACCGATCCAGGATTTTAGCAGATACGCACGGCTACGCGCGTATCTACTAAAATCCCGCGTACTTTTGCTTGCGCCTGATGCGCCAGCAAAAGTACGCCAAATCGCGCGGTTTGAAAATCTACCCCTTAGTGTTTAGTGTTTCATTCACAGTTTTAGTGCTGTGTTGTTTTTTTTTTTTGTTTCTCATTGACTTTATGTAGTCAGTGAATGGGCATTTTCCTTTGTAAAGGAGTCTACCAGCTAAAAAGAATTCATACAGGAGCCATTCCCCCTTGAGAGACAAACAGTGAAGGCAGGAGCTTGAGAGATGTGACTTGGTAAGGCAAGAGAAGCCCTTTCTTCAGTGTGTCTATTCATTTTCCAAGAGCACAGATTTACATCTGGCGCAGCCTTAAGCACAGGAATTGGATAAAGGGGGCAGGGGAGAACCGACCCTCTGAAATTGTGACATGGGAGTGAGAAAGGGAGGTTCTCCTATAAAAGTATGTCCAGATCAAATGGTGCCTCTACTCTCTGCTCTGGGAGACCTTCTCTCACCGTAATGACACCTCCTGTCTTACCATGGACACTAAGAGCCTCCAGGCAGATGCCTGCCCAGCCTAATAGGAAATGCAGACCTGCATGAGACGCGCTACTGAATCTGCTGCTTATCTCCATATACAATGATGTCCTCAGAAGCCAGAACATGTACAATGTCTTCTTGCAGACTTCCAGTGATGCTCTTATTTCCCTAAGAAGAGCTCATATGCACATTGCTCTGGATGGCCTTCATTCATATTTTGAGTAACACCTGTGAGGGTCTCGGACTGCAGGGCCTCACTCTCACACTTTACTTGTGCAGTTCTTTTCACATCCTAACAAGTACAAGGCCTTAAGTTATTTACCTAAGGGAGACTTATGGAGCACTGATATGTACATGAGCTTGTCATGGACCATTTGAGCCAAGCAGTTAACCTCTCCGACTCTGCCATGACAGATCTTCAGCACAATCTCTGATCAGAGCTAAAGAACCCACGAATCCTAACCTGCATGAGCTGAACTTGCGCCCAGCACTTGCGGACCCCTCCCCCCAAGGTCTAAGCTACCTCTTTATCAGCAGTATCTGAGCAGAGTGTCGGGCTGAATTCTCCAGAGGGCTGTGCATAAATCCAAGAACGGCAGGTAGCGTAGCAGCACTGAATCTGTGCATAAGGGAAAAATGTGGAAAATGACTTAATGGTTTTGCTGTCTGCCAAACACAAAAATAAAGCAGAGTAATTTTCTCAAAAGAAGCAGCACATTTGTTGTCTTGTGTAATAGTTTTCTGTTAATCAGTTTCAGGGGGTGTAAAGGGAGGGGGCTGAGCTCCCCGCATCCCTCCCCCTCTCTCTCTGCCATGACACTGAAGGGCATTTATTATTAAAACCCATACCTACACACAAAATCTTACATTGTGACTAACACTCCCAGTTGGTGAAAAGGCTTTGTAATCAAACAATTTTTTTTTTCTTGTAAAAGTTAGTCATTAAAAAAAAAACCAAAAAAAAACCCAAGATTGCAACAGTCAGAGCTGAACTAGAAGTAAAACTGATTGAGACTTCATTTATGCACCAGATTTGTCCCTTAGTTAAGAACAACTCTGCATTAATGGGACACATATGAACTGTAATTTCTTAAATAGCATAAATACAGTATGGGCAGCTGGAGATTAGCCTCAGGGAAGGAGGCAGCAGCATCACAAAACAGCCAAAATACAAATAGAGCATGAACAGCTGGAGAGTGACCTCAGGAGAGGAGATAGTAGCACTCTGAATCGCCCAAAGAATGAATACAGCAGCAAATATACAAAGATGATGGCAGAAAAAGACCGGGAGGTCCATTTTTAAAAGCATTTGTTTGTTTATTTATTTATTTAGCTCTTTTCTATACCGACATTCATGAACAGTATCATATCACATCAGTAGCCAGATAACGTGGAAGTTATCTGGCTAAATGAATATTTGAGCACTTATCCGGCTAAATTCTAGCTGGATAACTTTTTATCTGGCAAACTTTGGGTGCATAAGTCAGGAGCTTGATGAATGGCGTGGTAGTAAGCCCTTGGTGCTGTGGCATAGTTGACGCGGCCTTGTAGGCAAACCTGTGAGGTCTATGCTGACAGCTGGCGAACGTGCCATGAAGCGGGACAGGCTATGCCAGCCGCCTCTCCCACAGGTTGAGCTCTTCAGGGCTTAGGTGGGTCCTTAGGGTGGTAGAAAGAGCAAGAGACCAAAGATATGCCGAGGTCAGGACAGGCGGCAGACTGGAAAAACTGGAAACGGGCCATGTCGGGGCAGATGGCAGACTGGCGGGTCGGGTCCAATGCAAGAGGCAGCAGGCAAGTGTGGTCAGATCTATGCAAGAGGTCAAGTCCAGGCAGTGGGCTATCGTTCTCAGGTCCAATGCAAGAGGTCAATACCAGGAGATCAGGCCAAGGATGGATGAAGACACATGAGAGATACTGTGTGAGACTGAGACAAGGAGACAGCGTTGGATGAGTCAGGCTGGGCAAGACAAGGCTGGAAGAGACAAGCTGGGCAAGGCAAGACTGGACGAGACAAGAATACTGGGAGACAGGAACAAGGAACGTAGAGGTACAGAAACATAGGGACAGAAGAACACAGGAGCAATACAAACTGTAGTATGAGGAGACCCATTGCTGAGGTGAGGACTGGTTGGTGAGCTCCTGTTGAAATAGTCCGGTTGGGCTGACATCATACGGGGCGCCGTGCAGGAGTTCCCACTGTGGAGCTTTCATTAAGGGTGCTTGTGCATATGCACCCAGAAGGAAAGCTAATGGCGGCATTCCTGCTGCGAAGAGAGGACCTGGAGCAGGAGTGAGTTGGCAGCATCCAGGGTGAGTATGGAGGCTCACAAGGCCCATTGTAACAGGAGCTTTCTGGAGTTCTAACTGGGAGGAGTTAAGTTATTTGGCTAATTCTGATATTATCTGGCTAAGTCTGTTTGTTCTGATGTTTATCTGGCTAACTTTAGGATAACTGGATAGATTTAGCAGTGTGACTGTGCTGCTGAATATATAGGCTAAGTTAATCGGATAAGTTTATCGAGCTAGCTTGCCGAGCCAAACAGCGGCTGAATATTGACCTCCATATGGCCTATCCAGTCTACTCATCTATACAACTGCTCAGGTTTATACTCCATACCACTCCCTCAGAATCTCCCTCTGCTTGTTCCATGCTTTCTTGAGTTCCTTGTCTTTACCACTTCCACTGGGAAACTATTAGTGAACACTGAATTTTCACTGATTTTACATGGAGCCATAATGGATCCTCTGACATCAACAAAATGGAAACTTGGACTGTATTCTTCTCTGTAGCCAAATGCTGATAGAATGAACTTTGCTAGGTAGGCAACATATGTGTCCAGCTTATTTGATCTGCCAGGACACACTATTTGGGAGCACTGATAAGAGAGAATCACCTTATTAGTGGCTGAAAAGAATCAGTAAGTACTGCTTGGGGAAATTTTAGAACTTAAAAGTTTTGGGGAGAAGTAAACTATTGGGGTATATTCTTTAGTGTGTTTATTTGTCTGTATTAAATAGCTAGTCAGAAGGAAGGCAAAATAACCAGGAGTTTTGTGTGTTTGTATTAAATAGCTAATCAGAGGGCAGGCAAAAACCAAGAGTTTGTGTGTTTTGTATTAAATAGCTAGTCTGCCTGGCAGCGACCCATCCAACCTAGGAAGATGCACGCACAAAATCCCCCATGCAACTCAACACCTACTCTCCCTGCAAGTTCTCCACCTGTCCCCCAACCATTTTTCCACCACTGTCCTCCACATCCATCCTGAGCATGCCAAAAATCTACCAAAGTGATCGCCTCCAGCATTTCCAACAGTAGGTCATTTCAGGCCCTGCCACCTTCAAATTTGCTTCCCACAAAATCAATACCAAAGCCAACAACCAGGCCCCTTTCCATTACCAAGTTTTGCCATAATCCCCACAGCCACCAAGGTCCTGTGGTAAGATTTAAAAAAATGCCTCCCTATGCTCCCTGATGCTTGGCTTTTAACCATGGTCCTCCATGCATGTCACCCCAGCCTTCTCGGAAGCCCAATGCTATTGTATCACTGCTGTTTCTGGTTTATGACCATCGCTCCATGTAGGTTACTCCAATTTAGATATCTTCAGAGGGACAGTGCAGGAGACAACAGCACCCCCCCAAGATACACAAAATATGAATGAATCATGAAAAACTGAATATCTCAGGGGAGGAGACGCCCAAAGTATGAATACAGCACAAACATCTAAAGAGAGACCTCAGAGAAAAACACCCAAAAAGTATAAGTACAGGAACAACTAAAGAAAGAACTCAAGGGAAGAGACATCCAAAATATGAGTATTGTATGAACAGTTAAAGAGAGAACTTGGGAAGACACAGCTAAAGTATAAATAAAGCAGGAATATCTAAAGAGAGACCTCAGAGAAGGAGGCACCTAGATTTTGAAAACAGCATGAATAATAGTTGAAAAGTGTCCACAAGGGATGAGATAATAACACTCTGAGATACCTAAAGTATGAATACAGCATGAACAGTTGACGTGTGACCTCAGGGGAAGAGACAACAGGATGCTGAGACACCTAATTTATGATTACAAGATTATGATGAAGTGAACACAGTTGACAGGCTTTAAAGAGTTAAAAATCTAGGCTGCAGTAGAAAAGCTGTGTATATAGACTAATGCAAAGAAGTGATAATCAGTAGTAGTAGCTATTAGTAGTAACTGGCTGAGGTGAGTCTGGGGGACTCTGGCAAAACTGATAAAAGAAGAGTTTTTTGTCTGTGCATTAAAGAATTGTTTGGAAGCCTGAAGGCAGATAACAGTAATTGGCCCATCCAGTCTGCCTAGCCAGGTGTTTAGGGTTGTAACTGCTGTTTTGTGCATGTTACCCCATGCCGTCTGTTAGGATTGCAATTGCCACTCCATTCAAGTTTCTCTCATGCCTTTTGGAAGCATAAGTTATTTCACTGCTGTTTGAACTGCTACGCCAGGCAGGTTACCCCACTGCTTCATTACTAGGGATGTGCATTCGTTTTCAACGAATGTGCAATCCGCAACGCATAAGTCCCTGTTCGTTTGATTCCTGAGTTCGCGAAATGCATGGCGAACCCCACAAATAAAACATATCATATTAGTTTAATTTTTTTGGTTGGCAGTGATTTCTTAGTGGCCATTTGAAATAGGAGAAGGCCATGTGGGAGTATCCATAGCAAAAACCAGCCATTTCCAGTGAGTCATAAGTGACCTCACAGCCCTGTCATAGAGTGGGTCAGACAGGTTGGCAAGGAGACGAGAATGCAACCTATCAGAGCTAAGCATTTTTCGAATGCAACCAATTGCCGCTCTCAGTGCTCTGTGACGCTGTTCCTGATGACGCTGTACTATTTATACCTTAAGCACGAGGCGTGCCACACTCTTTCTTGGCGGGTGTTGTCCAGGGAGGTGGCTTTATTCAGAGCTAGTCTGAGTGTCTCAAATCTGTATTCAATTGCTAGCTACTTTGATAGAATTTTCCATTGAAAAAGATATTTGTTCGTTTTTGCTGCAGTGCCAGCCAGGCTTTTTTTGACCGCACTTTTT
Source organism: Rhinatrema bivittatum (assembly GCF_901001135.1). NCBI lineage: Eukaryota > Metazoa > Chordata > Amphibia > Gymnophiona > Rhinatrematidae > Rhinatrema > Rhinatrema bivittatum. Next base: position 250,381,478 of record NC_042619.1, read on the forward strand.
TTTTTATTGAACTCAGACGGTCTCTCTGTCTCTCCCCCTGAGACAAGCTGCCAGCAGTGGCATTTTGCTGCTTATCTTACCCCCCTGGGGTAGGTTGGTGCAGGCACAGGCAGGGTGTGAGTGGGAGATAGTATGAGTTGGTATTTTCAAACAAGAAGCAGCATCACTAGGAATTGTGCTTGCTCAGGCTTCCAGTCAAGTATTTTCTCTGATGGTTTTTTTTGTGTACACAGAGCAGTCTCAGTTGTAGTGTACATCAAGGCACTGCACTGTGCGTCTGTGGGCAGTTTTCCAGACTCACATATATTGGTACAGCAGTGCTCTTTTAAGCCAAATCCCCAGTAGACCTCTTTTGGAGTTAAAAATTTGGTGTGTGCACATTCAGCGGTCTCATTTGTAGTGTACATGAAGGCACTGCACTGTGCGTCTATGGGTAGTTTTCCAGACTCACATATATTGGTACAGCAGTGTTCTTTTAAGCCAAATCCCCAGACTCACATATATTGGTATAGAGGTGTTCATTCACCAATAAAGAAATAATTATTTTAATTGAAATCCCTAGTAGGCACTGACATTAAATCCATGATGTTAGGAAAGGTAGACGAGTGTTTGGGACTAGCAGAGGAGGCACATCAAAGGGCAGTGCCGTTCCCCCATTAAAGTTAAAAAGGGAGCTGTTCCAATCTAAAATCTCTGGAGGGGCAGGCAGTTCCATCCGGAAAAAAACTGATATTTAAAGATAATGCACCGCCACCACCTGTTTCTGACCCTGTAGTTTTGGAAGTGGGGGAAGGGGAGGCTGAGTCATGCAAAACAAAAGGGCAAGACCCAAAAGCAGCAGTGTGACAGCAGACTTGACTTAGCATTGAAAATGTAGCGCAGGCACTGTTTGCTTCTGATTCCGATGAAGAATCATCTTGTATGGGATTCTCATCATCAGAAATGGAAGAAGTAATAGCTGAAGAAGGTTTAGGAGGATTAGTTATTTCTGTCTTAGCCTCCACTTCAGTGCTGCAGGGGAGAGATGAAACTGATGATGATGAGGAGGAAAAGCAGTCAGCGCAGGCACAGAGTGTGACTGATGCCCCTAGCATTGCTTCTCAGGGTGCACCCACTACTTCAACTCCAGTGTCAGCATCCACCCCGAAGGCTATAGAGAAGGGATCACGAAAGAAATCTGTGATCTGGAGCCACTTTAAAGTGATGGAGGACCCATGTTTTGCTCAGTGTAATTACTGTGCCAGGGCTATTAGCAGAGGCAAGCAAATGGGACATCTAACTAATTTTGGCATGATGCATCATATGCAGAAGCAATACCCAACAGTACTGCCATCTGGAGATGGTGGCAGTACCAGTCAGGGGACCCCTTTTTCCAGGCAGCGTAAAGTGATTGAAAAGGAGCAGAGTCACCCCACGCCCTCAGCCCCTTCTAGCAGTCAGGTGGCAGGCCAGCAGCCCCATGCCATGTGTCAGAAGCGACAACCCACCATGGAGGAAATGGGGTGGTGTTCGGTAACGCTATCCCAGGGAAGGAGGCAGGCAGCCTCAAAAGTTGTAACCAGGAGCATCGGGGAAATGATTGCCCTTGATGACCAGCCCTTGCAGGTAGTGGAGAATGTGGGTTTCAAGTATTTGCTGAAGGTCTTAGTTCCCAATTACAAAGTCCCCTCCAGAACCACATTTAGCAGAAAGGTCATCCCTAGCCTGTACAACCAGTGTCTCAGTTGCATCCAAGCACTGCTAGCTAAGGCACAGGGGAGTGTGCATTTCACCTGTGATATCTGGACCGCCATGAATGCTGCACACTCTTACCTCTTCCTGACAGTGCACTGGTGGGACCTGGCTGAGGCAGAAGCAGGCAGCAGCTCTATTAGAGAACAAGTATCAGGGTGGAGGTGGGCTTTACTGCACATCTTTAAAAATGGCGCGGGCCATCCAGTGCTCCTACCATGTGACAGGGGCCGGCCAATGGCACGGATACCCTGTCACATGATAAGGGCAAAGGGCCATCGGCGCCATTTTGATTAGTGGCAGCCGACAGCCTGGGAGCGGGAGATTGCTCCCGGGACCCCCACTGGACCACCAGGTACCTGTAAAATGTTTTTTGGGGGGGTCGGGAGGGTGGGGGAAGCAAAGGGATTAGTTTTAAAGGGTCGGGGTGGGTTTAGGGGTTATTTTTGTGTGCCGTTTTTCCCGCCCTCCCCCAAAACGATGAGAACCCCCACGATCAATATCATGGGGGTTTCCTATCGTTTCGGGGGAGCCCCCGATTTCTGACGATTTTGAAAATATCGACGATATTTTCAATCGTCCGAAGCCCAATTCACATCCCTAGACACCAGCATAAATGTCAGTGACACGGTATCTCACAGAGCCCATAGAGGACATGCAGACAGATCCGCTGGCATATTGGACACACAAGTCCACTGTCTGGCCACACCTAGCCAAATTGACTCAGCGATATCTGTCATGTCCACCAACCAGTGTGCCCAGTGAACATGTATTTTCAATGACAGGGGATATCATGAGCCCTCACCTCTCAAGGCTGGCACCAGAGTTTGATGGAGATGCTAGTGTTTTTGAAAATAAACATGCCTTTGCTTGGGTTTTCAAATTTTCCCTGTGAATGGCAAGATGAATAAAAGCAATTTAAAGCCTTGCAGCAGCTCCAACTGCCTCATGTGCTCCAGATAATATCAGCACATGTACCTGACCTCAACCGCTGTGCCTGGCTGTCCACTGTCCAGCCCTTATGTCACTACAAGGGCCTGACCTCAACCGCTGTGCCTATCTGTCCAGCCCTTACGACACTCAAGGGCCTGACCTCAAATGCTGTGCCTGTCCGTCCAGCTCTTACATCACTGCAAGGGCCTGACCTCAAACGCTTTGCCTGTCTGTCCAGCCCTTATGTCACTACAAGGGCCTGACCTCAACCGCTGTGCCTGCCCGTCCAGCCCTTACGACACTACAAGTGCCTGAACTCAAACGCTGTGCCTGCCTGTCCAGCCCTTACGTCGCTACAAGGGCCTGATCTCATATGCTGTGCCTGTCTGTCCAGCCCTTATGTCACTACAAGGGCCTGACCTTAAATGCTGTGCCTGCCAGCCCAGCCCTTACGTCACTACAAGGGCCTGATTTCAAATGCTGTGCCTGTCCGTCCAGCCCTTACGTCACTATGAGGGCCTGACCTCAAACGCTGTGCCTGTCTGTCCACACTCCAGCCCTTACGACACAAGGGCCTGACCTTACATGCTGTGCCTGCCAGTCCAGCCCTTACGTCACTACAAGGGCCTGATTTCAAATGCTGTGCCTGTCCGTCCAGCCCTTGCGTCACTACAAGGGCCTGACCTCAAATGTTGTGCCTGTCTGTCCACTGTCCAGCCCTTACGACACAAGGGCCTGACCTCAACCACTGTGCCTGCCCGTCCAGCCCTTACGACACTGCAAGGGCCTGACCTCAAACGCTGTGCCTGTCTGCAGTGTCCATTGTCCAGCCCTTACGTCACTACAAGGGCCCGACCTCAAACACTGTGCCTGTCTGAGTTTAGTTCTAGTATTTCTAATTTCAGTTTTATGTATTTGTGCATCACTTCTTTACAGAATATTCTTTTTCCTGTTTTGCAACATTTGGAATGTAAGAACATAAAAAGCTGATTTAAGATGTTTGTTTGGAGCTTGCATATTTCATATGCTCAATAGCTTTCATGACCTTCATAATATGGGCCATTTTTCCTAAATCTTTCTTAGGTGCCAACATTAATGTTTCTAGTACTATAGAAAACTGGTGGTAGTTGTACTCTAATTCATCCTCTGTGTTCCCATAGTTTACAGAGGCACTGTGTAGGGTACAAAGTCAAATTAGGTTGATATTGTAGATTTGGACTTGAGTAGCAGTTTTCTCATTTCTGAGAGCTCTTCAAGTTCCTTTGTCATCAGCTGAAGTGCATAAGCAGTTAATAGCTTCTGGGTATTCACTAGACGCCAACGGAACCAACACACTTTCGGAGCCTACCCATTTCAGGGAGCCCTTTCCTGCACAAAGTAAAGGGAACTCTCCCCGGGTGTAGCCAGCCTATCTCTTAGTACCCACCGACCCATGTTGAACCAGAACTGCTGTTCACATGGAAACCTCCTCCACATCGACTCGCCACACTTTGAAGGCTCGTGCTCCACTCTAGGGGCCAACCCATTCTAGGGAGCCTTTTCCTGCACAAAGGAAAGGGAACTCTTCCCGGGTATAGCCAGCCTATCTCTTAACACCCGCCGACCCATGTTGAACCACTGTTCACATGGAAACCTCCTCCACGTTGATTCGCCACACTTTGAAGGCTCGTGCTCCACTCTAGGGGCGAACCCATTCTAGGGAGCCCTTTCCTGCAGAAAGGAAAAGGGAACTCTCCCCGGGGCCAGCCTGTCTTGCCCCTATCAAAACCACAGGGACCAGACTACCTCAACTCTGCCAGCCTGTCTTGCCCCTATCAAAAGGGACCTGACTACCTCAGCTCTGCCAGCCTGTCTTGCCCCTATCAACTTTCTACCGCTCTGCCTTGCTGCCATACACCAGACGACTCACTCTACTCCTTGTGGTGTTCTTGCCACTATCATGGTTCCTCAGTGTGTTGGTGCTAGTCTTTCTGCTGCTTTGTCCCTTTATCGGCACCTTGTGGTTTTTTCTGACACTCTTTCTGCTTGCTATGTTCCCCCTTCATTGTGCTGTAGGATGATGATGCCACTTGTCTTGCCACTTTGCCTGTCGTGCTGCCTTCAAGGGTTCATGCAACTGTTATCAGTGCTCTCTTTTGAAGCTGTGGTGTGTTTTTGACACTCTCGCTGCTGCTTTTCACCTCTGTTAAAGCACTCTTGCCACTCCTGGTACCCCTTTGCCCCTTTACAGTTCCTCAGGCTATTCATGCCACTTTGGTGCCACTTTGCCACAGTCTAAGTACCTTGGAGCTCTTTTCTCGTTCTGATGATTGCTCCCCAGAAGTTTCATTAGAATTGATAAGAAAACCCCAATTCTGCAGCCAGAAATAGGCTGCAAATACTTCCCCCATTGACTTTAATGGGAAAAGGAAAAACGAATAAAACTACTCAACGAATTGGTTTTTCCCCCTATGAAACTAATGCAATGAATTTGGGTCCCGGCGAAATGAAAAATGAATCGAAATAAATTTTTTCCTTCTGCACATCCCTATTCATTACCATCTTCTTGCTACTGGTCATCCTCTATTTATCCCGTGCCTTTTTGAATTCCATTACCGTTTTTGTCTCCATCACGTCCTCCAGGAAGGCATTCCAGGTATCCACCATCCTATCTGTGAAAAAATATTTCCTGCATTGTTCCTGAGTCTATCTTCTTGGAGCTTCATATCATGACCTCTAGTTCTACAGTTTCCTTTTGACTGGAAAAGGTTTGCTTCTTGTGCATTAGTAATACCATTCAGCTATTTAAATGTCTTTATCATATTTCCCCATCTCTCCTCTCCTCCATCGTTTACATATTCAGGTTCTCAAGTCTTATCTCAAATACCTTTTGATGCAGACCCCATTTTTGTTGCTTTTCTCTGGACCACCTCTAGCTTATCTCTGTCCTTTCTGAAGTATGGGCCTCCAGAACAGAGCACACAGGTCCATATGTTCAGTAAGCCAGGTGGCGCACAAATTACCTTGCTGAATATACTTGCCTAAAGTTATCTGGTTAACTTTAGCCAAACACTTTTAAACATAACCATATCTATTTTGAAAAGAGTCATGCAAGTGTGAAGGTATCTGGGCAAGTTTACCTGGATAAGTTTAAGCCTACCTGACTATTTTCAGAATATAGTTGGGTACCTAAAAAAAAGCTTTTGGGCCTTCATGACTGAACTTTCAGCCCTCCCAACCCCTCTAACCATCAAAAGTAAACAAAAAAAAGATGCAGGTCAAGCAACCTAAGGCCGGCCCCCTCTCCCCCCCACCCCACCAAAGATATTACATAGAAATTCACAAAGCCCTCCTCCTGCCCCCAACCACCTGCAGTCTCAATTCAACCCTTCTCACCACCCCAGACACTCTCAAACCTCAGCTGGGAACACAATACAGTCTTACCTGCTCCCGACTTCTTCCAGTGTTACTAACAACGTTGCTGTCAATGGATTACAGGAGCCAAAACAGCATGGTTTCACCAGAGGTAGGTCTTGTCAGATGAATCTGATCAATTTCTTTGACTAGATGACTAGAGTTAGATCAGGGGAGAGCGCTAGATGTAGTGCACATGGATTTCAGAAAATCCTTTGATACAGTTCTTCATAGGTGACTAATAAACAACTGAGCGCCCCAGGCATGTACCCTAAGGTGACTGATTTGGTTAGCAACTGCTTGTGCGGGAGGCGACAAAGAATAGTGGTAAACAGAGTTCACGCCGAAGAACAGAGGTTTACCTGTGATGTGCCAAAGGGGCTGGTTCTCAGTCCGGTTCTCTTCAACATTTTTGTCAACGATATTGTGGAAGGGCTATCAGGAAAGATATGACTTTTGCAGATGATACCAAAATCTGCAAGAGTACACACTCTGGATGGCAAGAAAAGCATGAAGAGGGATCTAGTGAAGGTTAGGAATAGTCTAGAGTTTTGCAGCTAATGTTAAAAAATGCAGGGTTATGAATTTGTGTTGCAAAAACTCAAGGGAGCAGTACAGTATAAGGGGTGAAGTTATTTTGAGCACAAGAGTGAGATCTTGGGGGGAGCGGGGTTGAAGACACACCATTAACAATTTTTGCTCAGGGTACTAGTTGCCCTAGAAGTGATCTTGTGCGCAGCCATTATCCGCTGGACCAAGCCAGCATCCCCAGGACTTTGGCAGGGCTTGTGGGGGGAGGGGTGTGTGTGTGTGCAGAGGAACAAAAGTGCCTAGTGCTTTGTGGAGTTATTAGAATTGTGAATAGCCTCCACCTATCCACCAGACATCAACTTGCCCAAAGTAGTATATAATCATATCATATCATTCAGAAAAACATTAAAATAATAAAACAACCTTACTACAAACCACCCCCATATCACCGCCCTTCCCCTACCCATCTCCTGCCATCAGAAAATTTTACATACTCCCTCAAATATTTATTTCATCAAACAGCATACAGCCACTAATTCAATTTCCAACTGCCAATTCACCAAATCATATCAGTCCTGTTCCCCCCAATAATATGCCCCTATCCCAATTATTCATCAGAAAAAATGCCATGTTTTTATTTTTTTCCTGAATGCCAGAAAATTAAACTCCAAGCTGATGTTTATAGAATAAAGGGACTAATTTACTAAGTCATGGTAAAAATTAGCCACAATAACATAATGAACAATTTTAACACAACTTACATTACAGTGAATGTGGCCTATTTCAGAATAATGTGCTAGGGCACCAGTTAATCAGCCCCCAAAATTGCTGGACCTCTCCTGCCAGAACCCCTTTTGTTACTCGTGGCCACTAAATCCACAGCCTCAGGAACAGGAAGGGGAGAAGAACCCAAAAATAACAGTATATTGCACCATGGTAAGCAGATGTTGGCTGGATATGCACTGTAATCAGGCTGGTGGTATATCTTGCTGTGGTGTACATTTTCATATAAGAACATAAGAAATTGCCATGCTGGGTCAGACCAAGGGTCCATCAAGCCCAGCATCCTGTTTCCAACAGAGGCCAATCCAGGCCACAAGAACCTGGCAATTACCCAAACACTAAGAAGATCCCATGCTACTGCTGCAATTAATAGCAGTGGCTATTCCCTAAGTAAACTTGATTAATAGCAGTTAATGGACTTCTCTTCCAAGAACTTATCCAAACCTTTTTTAAACCCACCTACACTAACTGCACTAACCACATCCTCTGGCAACAAATTCCAGAGTTTAATTGTGCGTTGAGTGAAAAAGAATTTTCTCTGATTAGTCTTAAACTAGCAACTGTACCCGTTCTACGCCCGGGCAGTGAGCCTTTTTATTGGCACATATGCTCTTGCATGGAAGCGTTAGCTGAAAAGGAAAAACTAAATGGTTTTCACCCAGGGCAAGGGATGAGGAGGCACATTTGCTAAAGCCAGGCTGGCAAAGTTTATTTACCAAGCTGTCTCTTGCATTCCCCCACACCCCCTCTCCTCTCTCACTCACACATTTTCTCTCACCGGCATCCCCCTCCCCTCATATAGGCTCCCTCTCTCTGAAACCCACACTCAAGCATCCCCCCACCCACCCATTCCGCAGTAGCGCTGAATTCCCCCAGGAGGACCTCTTGTAGCTGGTGTTGTGACATGGCCGCTGTACGGCGTGTTTGAGCCTCCAGGGAGCCGCCTGCGCCATCTATCGGCGGGCTGGGGAACATGCGCGAGCACTGACGGACGCACTACTACCAAGCCCGATATATTATGGATGTGCTACTTGCTAACTTCATGGAGTGCCCCCTAGTCCTTCTATTATTTGAAAGTGTAAATAACTGATTCATATCTACACGTTCTAGACCTCTCATGATCTTAAAGACCTCTATGATATCCCCCCTCAGCCGTCTCTTCTCCAAGCTGAACAGCCCTAACCTCTTCAGCCTTTCCTCATACGGGAGCTGTTCCATCCCCTTTATCATTTTGGTTGCCCTTCTCTGTACTTTCTCCATCACAACTATATCTTTTTTGAGATGCGACGACCAGAATTGTACACAGTATTCAAGGTGTGGTCTCACCATGGAACGATACAGAGGCATTATGACATTTTCCGTTTTATTAACCATTCCCTTCCTAATAATTCCTAACATTCTGTTTGCTTTTTTGACTGCCGCAGCACACTGAGCCGACGATTTTAAAGTATTATCCACTATGATGCCTAGATCTTTTTCCTGGGTGGTAGCTCCTAATATGGAACCTAACATCGTGTAACTACAGCAAGGGTTATTTTTCCCTATATGCAACACCTTGCACTTGTCCACATTAAATTTCATCTGCCATTTGGATGCCCAATCTTCCAGTCTTGCAAGGTCCTCCTGTAATGTATCACAATCCATTTGTGATTTAACTACTCTGAATAATTTTGTATCATCCGCAAATTTGATAACCTCACTTGTCGTATTCCTTTCCACATCATTTATATTTCCCTGTATGTACCTGGATCAGTCCAGACCCTGGGTTTTGTCACCAATCCAGCAGAGGGAGACAGAGAAGATTTGACTGACTCTGACGTATACCCTGAGGTGCCACCTGCAGACTGTCAGTATTTCTCTGTCTCCCAGCAGAGGTGGACGTGCCAAATCCTGCAGTCTGTGGTAGTTTTTTTGTCAGGTTGTTTAGCAATTCTTTTAGTGAGGTTTGCTAGGTCTTTTTCTTTGAGACTATTCCTTTAAAATATATATATATATATATATATATATATAAAACGAAGTCAAGCGGTCTAGCTTTAATTAGCAGCCGCTTCACTGCCTCCCAGGAGGTCGGGAGGTCCTGAAGGGACTATCCCTCCTGGTTCTGAGGTCGCCGGAGTTGGGGAGGTTTGTACCCAGCAACCACTCCTGGCAGGGGTGATACCGGGGGGGCCCGGCTCACTCACCCTATTTGGAGCAGCTCCCGGGGTCCACAGCATTTCGTCAGGTAAAAAAAAATTATAATAATAATATATAAATATATATATATATATATTTCATTCTGTCAGCAGCTATTTTGTAGTTTTCTCACTAACTCAGTGCTCGGCGGTGCCGTAGGTTTCCTTTTCGCGTCGGGGTATATTTTTTCTTTTCTTTTTTGTTCGCGCCATTTTTCAATTTTTGTCTTGATACCACGCGGTGCTGCCTGCCGCATGTGTGGAGATGCGCGCGCAGCTCTCAAGAGAGAGTCTCTGCTCTGCTTGCCTCCCCGGTGGGAAAGGCCCGTCTATTTCAGCCACGAAGGATGCGAGTCGGCTGGCTTGCGCGGTCTCAAAGCCTCGGCGCAGCTGCTCCCCTACTCCGGACTCGTTTTGCTGCAGTGCAGGTACGGAAGCTTTGTTGAGTTCCATGCGAGCGGCTACACAGGCTCAGATGAGGAGAGCCTCGAGGAGGCCTCAAATTCCTCTTCCTCCTTTTCAGGGGATTTTATCAGATTACTCCATAAGGCCCACAAATCCAAGAAGGAGAAAAGGAAGTGCAGAGGGAGTTCCTCTGTGCAGAGACCGAAGGCCCGGCCTTCAAAACGTTCGAGACCAAGCGGTTTTGGTTTTGATTCAGCTCCAAAGCATCTTCTTCGCTCAGGGCCAGCTCACTCCACAGTTACTACTTCGGATGACTACGAACGGGACCCATTGGATATCCGGGACAAGTCCCTGCCGGATGTGGATCTCGGAGGGGATCCTGGTCAGGGCAATAGTTCTGCCCCTCACATAGCAGACGGGAATGATCCCAAAGTGGTCCGCCTTTTTAGGAGGGAGGATCTCAGTCCTTTGATCCCAGCGATTTTAATGGAATTGGGTCTGAGTTCGGACCACCAAAAAAAATATTGGAAGAAAAGAAAACGTCAATTTACTTTTGCCGCAGTGGGAATGATGGTGTTGCAGCTTCAATATTAAGGATGGAGAAGAATTGACCCCTGAAGCAGGACCTTTTTGGTTCGAAACGTGATCACGTCGGGATTTTAGATTAGAAGCTAAGTATCAAGTATCAAGCTGTTTTTCGCTTTATAAATATATGTTTTTTGTCCCGTGGCAATATAATTTTTGAAGGGATTATAACTGCGAAGAGACTATAAGTTTTGAGAGACTTCAAATGATTCATTAAATAAAGTAATGTGACCTATCCTACACGGGGTCTGATTGTTTTACAGATCCCTTCGGTATCGGTCCTACAAAACTTGTCCTTAAATGAACTTTAGGTATGACGTGTTTGAAATTTGATTAATTGAAACCTTATTGCATTTTTGTGTATGCGTACTTTTGGTTTCTGGATATTAGGGCTTATTGTGTGTGATTTGTATAGAATTTAGTTAGCCAGTTAATTTTATTGGTTGGATTTCTGCTTTGATATTATTCAATACTGACGGACTACAGGTGGCACCCCAGGGTATACGTCAGAGTCAGTCAAATTTTTCTCTGTCTCCCTCTGCTTGCTTGGTGACAAAACCCAGGGTCTGGACTGATCCATGGTACTACAGGAATGAAAATTAGCAGGTAAGAACCAATTTTCCTATATCTTGAAAAGCACCGGTCCAAGTACAGATCCCTGAGGCACTCCACTGTTTACCCTTTTCTACTGAGAAAATTGACCATTTAATCCTACTCTCTGTTTCCTGTCTTTTAACCAGTTCGTAATCCACGAAAGGACATCGCCTCCTATCCCATGACTTTTTAGTTTTCTTAGAAGTCTCTCATGAGGGACTTTGTCAAATGACTTCTGAAAATCCAAATACACTACATCTACCAGTTCACCTTTATCCACATGTTTATTAACCCCTTAAAAAAAATGAAGCAGATTTGTTAGGCAAGACTTCCCTTGAGTAAATCCATGTTGACTGTGTTCCATTAAACCATGTCTTTCTATTTGCTCCATGATTTTGATCTTGAGAATAGTTTCCACTATTTTTCCCAGCACTGAAGTCAGGCTCACTGGTCTATAGTTACCCAGATCGCCCCTGGAGCCTTTTTTAAATATTGGGGTTTCATTAGCCACCCTCCAGTCTTCAGGTACAGAAATTTCATTTTTCAGTTCCTTCAGTACCCTAGGATGCATACCATCCGATCCAGGTGATTTTCTACTCTTTAGTTTGTCAATCTGGCCTACTACATTTTCCAGGTTCATAGTGATTTCTGTTATGGTTAAGTGTGTTTTGGTGGATCCTTGGGTGCTGTGGGAGATGACCACGCCCACAGGGAGGAGCCCCGTGAGGAGCCACAGCACTGGGCTAGACTCGTAATGCACAAAACACAGTTAGTTCTTTATTAAACAGCTTGAAGAGAGCCACCAGAGGTGGCAGTAGGGAGGCAGTCTGATAGTTGCAGTCTCGGGACCTCGGCAGAGGGAGCCCTTCTCTCCTAGATGATGAAAGGAGGTTCCGCAGCAGGTTTCCCAGCTAGGAGATACTGTGGATGAGATAGACTGAGAGTTAGAGTACTCACTAGGTGTTTGCTGTTGGTATTCGATTCCACCAGGTAGAAGAAGGTACAGGCACCGAGGCAGGGAGAGCAGGCCCTCGAGGAGTGAGTACCTGTTCCCTGTAAGGCACCTGAAATAAAGCAGAGGGCCCCCGAGAAGCGGGTACCCAGGTTAGCACTCACCCCGAAGGGCAGAGAGAGAGCTTCCAGCGGCAGCACGGAAGCAGCAGAGTAGCGTAGACAAGAACGAATTTGAGTCCTTGCTAACTCATTGAGCTAGCAAACAAGTGTAGGTAATATACCTGGATGGCGTGACGTCAGAATGAGGGAACGCCCTCAAGGTTCGTGCCAAGGGTGGTAAAAAGATGTGGGTTGCGCACGCGCACCCTAGTAGGAACCTGGGAGGAGCAATGGCGGGAGGCTGCACCATAGCCGTTCCGGGGACGCCGGAGAGGTCAGCTTGTAGGCGCTGCGGTAGCCATCTTTCCCAGGTAAGCAGGAGGAGCCGTGAATAAGGTGAGGCAAACGGGGCAAAGCCATCTAGCACCGACGGACGCAACAATTTCGTTCAGTTCGTCTGACTCATCACCCCTGAAAACCATCTCCAGAACTGGTATCTCCCCAATATCCTCATTAGTAAACACGGAAGCAAAGAATTCATTTAGTCTTTCTGCAATGGCCTTATCTTCCCTAAGAGCCCCTTTAACCCCTCAGTCATCTAATGGTCCAACCGACTCCCTCACAGTTTTCTTGCTTCGGATATATTTAAAAAAGTTTTTATTATGAATTTTTGCCTCTATGGCCAACTTCATTTCAAATTCTCTCTTCGCCTGTCTTATCAATGTTTTACACTTAACTTGACAATGCTTATGTTTTATCCTATTTTCTTCAGATGGATCCTTCTTCCAATTTTTGAAGGATTTTTTTTTGGCTAAAATAGCCTCTTTCACCTCACCTTTTAACCATGACGATAATCGTTTTGCCTTCCATTAAGAGTGTCCCAACTCTTAATTTCAAAATAATATAACAACCACAGATGAATTATAAAAATGAAGGGAAAAGACTTCAAAGAAACAGGATAAATAGTACTGCATAATTGTTTCCCAACCTGTAGCACACTGATATGCTTTTGCATCTGATCAGATGTGCCACAGACAAGTCACCACTGCCTGATGCTCAGATCCAGATCAGCACTTGGCCTTTGCTCTCAGTACCTCACACCAGTAGTAGCTCTTAAATATATAGGAGTTCCTTTCTGAGAACATGTGTAATCATACATGTCACTTCTTCCCAGCTACCTGGACTGTGATACTTAATGAGTAGCATACAGGGCAGTTATCTGGGCTCAGCTTTGTGCTGCACATGACTTCCACAGCACCTTTTCATCTTTCTTCTCCTGAGCCTCCTTCTTTGAGCACTTCCAGCCTGTCTTATACCCAGGGTGAGTGAGATGAGGAGAGTATGCATTGAGCACTGGATGTGATTCATTCTGAGTGATGGGAGCAGCAGCATTGGAGTTCTGGCAGTCAAGGTAACTGAGCCTGCTGACCACACCATACCAGCTTCTCCCTTCTTTTGCACTTATATATAGAAGCTGGTCATTGTGATAAATTAATGAGTGTCTTTTCCTTTGTTTTAAATGTTGGAAGAGAGACTAGCAGAGCTCTTTCTTTAGCCATCAGTCTTCTCCATGGCCGCACTTCCTGCTCTGTGAAGGATGGTATGCCACAACACATTTTTGCTGATTGGTGTACCTTGGGTTTGAAATGGTTGAGAAACACTGGCATATACTATAATTCCTTTAAGCTATGCACGTGAGCAATTGCTCATACATTTCGAGCATTGCTCACAGGTTTTACATGGTTGCTCACATACATTTTTCTTGTGCTATATACAGAAATGCAACGCTTATAACTGGCGCTCAAAAATTGTTGGTTTAAAAAAATTGTTGCTCACACGAAAAAAAAATTGCACGCACCTAGTCATTCCTTGAGAGAACATTGACATATACCGCAAGGGTCCAATGCTCTTATCAGTAAAAAAAAAAAACCAACAAAACACAAAACAAAACTCCACAAATGTTTTTAGGTCAAAATAACTACTTTTTAAATATTCAACTTAGGGTAAAATTTTAGGGTGAATTAGAAAAATGATACGATGTGGCTTCAATCCTGAATTAAGGTTTTCGGGGACCTCAGAGCTACCCTGCTTTCGAGAAAACCAGAGCGTTGGAACGTTGTGGTATATGCAAAAGCTTTTACCCTCTTTCTCTGAAATATTTTCTGATCCTTTTCATAAATACTATGTGGCTGTTAAATTATTTCCAAATTAAGACTTGGGGCATTTTTCGTTTATATGTGAATCTATAGCATTACACGGCTTTTTGCTATGGTAAACTGCTTCTATTTTCCCTCGGAAGAAGGGCAGACTCAGCACTTCCGCGGCATCCATTACCATGGAGACCTGGAATGGGCGGACTCGTTGCGCAGCCGCGCGACACTTACCTCTGAGAGGGCTACTCCACCATGACGTAGCTTCCGGGAAAGGGTAGCTTGAGCGGAAGCTGTCCGGAAGTGGTGGGGACTGTGGAGAGGTGGTAGAGTCATGAGCTGGTGAGTGGGGATATGGGGATGGAGGGACGGGGAGTCGGTGCCTAAGGGATGTTTGGGTAGAAGGAGGAGGGGGGAAGTTCTGGGAATAATTGAGGGAAGGTTTGCTCGACGTGGGGCTGCTGTTATTGAGCGGCAGAGAAAATAAGGAGCCTGCCAGGATCAGCCCCCTCTGAGGTTCTTTGGTGTACTAGATCTTGCTTGTTCTAATGTACTATGCCGTCCTGCATTGTTGCTATAGTTCAGATTTATGTTTGTGATGATGAATCAAATATTTTGTACAGTTATCATAGGCTAGAGATAATCCAGGTGCTTTAGATGAGAGACCAGAAATAGGACAAGAGGGGAGTGGAAGACACTTTTTGACTTTACTCATTTTGATCCCCTAAATGAGACGCTTTCTTTGGAGTCACCTGATATGAAAAGTACTCTGATGTGGATGCTTCTTGTAATTGGTTAAATGTTATTCATAGCATAGTTCGTTATTAATGGGTACTGTGCTAGAGTAAGTAAAATGGCAGCCATGTGTGGAAATTATTATTATAGCCAGGTACACTTGGAAAGGCCACTGCTTAACCCTGAAATGAGCATAAAGGAATGGATCTACTCTTTGGGATCTGATGGGTACTTGTGATCCAGATTGGCCACTGTCAGAGACAGGATACTGGGCTTGATGGACCTTTAATTGTATTTTTTTTCTCACTTCTTTGCTGCTGTTGATATTTTGTTTGACTTATTTTCTTCATTTTTAGTTTAGCTTTTGTATTATTTTTACTTCTTTTTCTTTGGTTTTAATTTTTTGCTTTTCTGAATTTTAGGGATCAAGTGACCTGGCTTTTGGGATTTTTCAAAGCCTGGTGACAACCATAGATTGAAAAACAGAGTGGGAAGGGGGTGTCATTGGAGATGTCAGTTTCTGTAAATATTCTGTACCCATATCTAACTCGCACAAATTATTGGCTAGAAACATCCAATATAGTACCAGTTGTATGAGAATTGTGCTAGCATCTTCAGTGTCATGTTCTTATTTAGGTCTACAGAAGTATATTTGTAAGCATATTCATTTTGGATATCCTGAAAAGAGATTGGCTAGGATGTATGTTGGGGTGGCTAATTCTGGTCCTTGACAGCCACAGCCAAGCCTGTTTTTCAGGATATCCATAATGAATATGCATGTGAGAGATTTTCATGCACTGCTTCCATTGTATGCAAATCTATCTCATGCTTATTCATTGTAGATATTCTGAAAACCTGGCCTGTTTCTGGCTCTTAAGGACTGGAGTTAGCCACTCCTGGTATATGTCATGACTGGTATGAGATACCTTGTAGTGGAGAATCATCTGGCTATTTATTTATTTATTTATTTGTTTTAAATCTTTTCTATACAGTCGTTTGGTGGGGACTGTCACAACGGTTTACATTAAGGCACATAAAAAGTAATGATACTACAATTTGTCCGTTTACATAGGTGCCATAAGGTTCGGTAACATAGTTTGTGATCAATGTTCATTGTTAAATGTAATGAATCATGTCCATGTCTCTCTAGCTCAGTTTTAAGTATATGTCCAAACACTTCAGTATGTCTACTTCTAGTGTTGCATTAGTTTTGCAAGTTCATGAGTTTGTGCCCACCTTTACACAAAGTTTTGGAATACCTGCATTACTGAATAGAGAGAAATGTAAAGAGAGGAATGGAGAATGAACTTGATAGTTTAATATAAAATCAGTACTTGGATGGTGGAATTTATGTAACCCCTGGTGCTAGTGTGCAGTATGCCTGCCTCTAATTTTGTCTTCAATAATCTCTGGACTTTCTGTGTTAGAAAAGTTGTTTTGTTTTTTTTTTGCTCAGCAATTTTCTCCTGCTTCTTTGGGCTTTCAGCCCAGTTGGAACTGCAGTGGTTTAAGAGGACAAGGTGAGCAAGTCAGCTGGCCTGGGCACATCCCTGAAGGGGGCTCAGAGCTCCAGAGCTTCTTGCAGCTGCCTTATCCCCTCACCTTGGTGTTCTTAAGAAAGTAGAAGGAAGCCTGTGGTGAAGAGTAGGTGGTGCCTGTTAGTGTGCACTGGCTCAGGTCCCGCATACTTGATTTGCTACCACTAGTGTGCCCAGGACTAGCCTCATTTGACTCTCACTACAAGGTGAATGGAGGCTGCAATGTTGAGAAGGCAGGAGAGTATGAAGGCCTTCTGAATCGGTAGTCTGAGCCTAGAGTGCAAAAATCTTATGCTGTTGCAGAACGAGTTCCCCTACTATGAACCTTCATTCACTGTTATTTCATTTTTCCCTATTTTTCACACACTCCCCCTCCAGTGTAGCCCAGCCATTGTATTGAGAGTTTTTGGCCAGGATCTACTGACTACAATTCATTCTAGAATCCAGTACTTATATGCCCTGAAACTGACCACAAGTCTGGTAGTTGCAGTCTCAGGGACCTCGGCATATCTGATCTCTCGGATTCGATCTTCCTGGAGGCTGTAAAGGCATCTAGTCCCTTTGGGCCAATGAGCAGATATAGGGCTTGGAATTCAAACCCGTATTGCGTGCATGGTAACATGCATAAAGGCCATTGGTTTGGCTCCTTGCACACAGATCACATACTTAATTATTTCCTCAGTATATTGAAATTACAGGTTATTATGTTGGTGTGTATGTGAGCGCGGTGTAAATACACCTACATTTATTTATTTTATTAATTTAAGCAAATTTATAGCCCACTGATTCACAAATCTCAGCAGGTCACAGCCAACATACATAATCATTAAACCAACAGAACAAGCAAAGCTATACTAACATAAATATGTAAATAAATGACAAACATCAACAAAGTCAAAACAAATCCAGTGTAAACAGAGTAAAAATCAAACATAATAAAACTCAATTGGGAAAAGCTAAAGCAAAAACATGGGTTTTAAGGAGCTTTCTAAAGCGGAGAAAGTTATTTGCATTTCTAATCTCATCAGGTAGGTTGTTCCAAAGAGTTGGACCAGCTATACCAAACATTTGTTCTCTAGATTCCTGAAAGTGAGCGTATTTAAGAGATGGTATTTCCAATAAGTGTTTTGTTGATGAGTGAAGGAAGCAAGTAGGATGGTATTGCTTTATCACTTAGGTCAAATAAGGAGGGTCAAGGCCATGCAAAGTCTTGAAATAAGCATAAGAATTTTAAAGAATACCCATCACACAGTGGGCAACCAATATAAGTTGGCAAGAACAGGCAAAATATGGACTCTTAGTGGAGAGCCAGAAATTAAGCGGGCAGCAGAATTTTGAATCTGTTGTAAGACCTTCAGGTGAGTATTTCATTGGAAAAGAAGAAAATCCATTCTGGTAATGTGGGACATGATGAGACCCTCTCCCAGTAATGGGGAGAGAGGGGAGTTATACTAAGAGAAACTGTAAAAACTTCAAGCATTTTCAGAAGCCAAGAAGAAAAGGTATGTGTTTCCTTTCTCTTCCTGACAGTTATTTTTATCTACTTTTATAAGAATCTGGCTCATGCTTTCCTCAGCTTTCAGCTTCTAGGTACTAAAGCCTGTAATTTCTGGTTGACCGCACACTGATTCACAGCTTCTGCACCAAGGATTTGATAATATGACATTACAGGCACTCTGTCTGCTAGACAGCAATAACTGGAACAGGGCGGCAGCCACTGACATAGATATGGGCTAAAAGTGGAGGGAAGGCATGGATGGGATGAATAATATTATGGGGTGATTATACTGTTGGGTCATGATTGGCTGCAGTGAGGAAGAACAGGGTCAGATGATTGGACTTCTTCTTTTGGCTTCTATCTGTTGGGCTATTTCCTGCTATGGGCTGGGAACTGGACAGGAAAACAGTACTTCTCTGTCTGCTTCTTTAACTCATCCCTTCCGATCCCCTTCTTCTTGCCTAAGCCTTGATTGATGGCTACTATGCCTATCTTTGCCTGAGTGTCATTGTTTTTTTAATTATGAGCTATATTCTATAGGTGCATTTAAGTGTCCTTGAGATGTCATGGACAGGGTATGACAACTAGGGAAGAAGACAGGTGAAGTAGGAGGCCATACACTACTTCATCAGTATTTTACCTTTCTTGTTTTAAGGTTTGTATTTTTTGCAAGTTGTTAAGGTGAAGGTGAGCAGGTAATGAATTCTATGCCAGATGTTAAGAAGCAGCCATCTTGAGTTGACTGGAGGGGCACTGTAACAGTTCTTAGCCAAGTAGATGTGGGGTTCTTCACCTCTTTCTTCTGGTTGTGAGCAACAGGGAATGAAACTCCCATTCCTTATTGTTCTGCCAAACCAGTCCAGACTAGTGGGTTATCCCTGCTTTCCAGCAGGTGGTAGCAGAGAGCACAAGCCTTTTCTTATGTCATGTTCACCTATATAGCTGGGTGTAGTAGGAAAGGCTGTCAGTAGTTCTCTTCCTCCAGCAGAAGAACTGTGCAGCAGGACGGATTTTCTTTTTCGTAAGCTACCAAGATGATAGTGCAGTAGGTTGAGCTTTCTGGGACAGCCTAAACTGAGCCAAACAAAAAAAGAAAAAAGAAAAATGAGGGACAACGGCCAGGATTGGCTGCTCTTTCTTTCCTGAAAAAAAAAATATATCCAGTTCTTATTTGGGCCTGCTCTGCAGCTGGGGACATAAAGTTGTCCCAAACCCCCTCCTTCCCCCAAGAATACAGCTACAGATTCCTGCAGTGGGCCTGTAGAAGGACTCAATTTTTCCTGTGCTGCAGAAGGCTGATGGGAGAGGGGAGGAGGTATCTGCTATGCAGTAGCTGACAGCAAAGTAGAATTACAAGTTCCTTTTCCAGGAATTGCAAGAGCACGGAGGAGTGTATTTGGGCAGGCACCGCAGGAGGAGATAAGGGCATTGGCACTCCTGGGAAACAGTGGAAAGAATACCTTTACCCTTGGCAGCCAAGCAATGGCAGACCTCTAGACTTCACAGAGGGCATCTCCGGTGGTATCTCAGAACTCCATGGTGGAGCAGGGGTTTTCCACAGAGTATGTACTGGTTATGCACAAGGTTTATTGTGCAATGAAGAGTGGAGGAGATAGGGGGCCAGCAGAAACTTGGTTATCCCCTGAGCCTGGAGAGGAATCGTCTTCAGGTTTAAAGAGATGGAACTGGATAAAGATCCTTTTCCATACTACTCCACAACATCCAGCATAACCCATGGAAGGGAGGTTGAAAACCATAGGAGTCAGAGGAAGGCTCTGAAAAAGCAGAAATGACATCACTTGGAAGAGAAGACTTGGTGGTGAGACTCTTCAGGAAAGATAAATTTAGGGCACTTATATCCTGTAATCCAGTCTCTGAAACTTTCAGCTAAATGGGAAAGGAAAGCAGCCCCATGAGGAAATCTAATTTTAGTGTGGATTAAGAAAAGCCCTAAAGCCTTCTTGCTTCATCTAGTAGTAGAGGAGATGATTATAGTAGAATGGGAGACCCCAAACTCCTCTATTAGAATCAGGGGAGCCATGTAGTCCAATAAACAGAAGTGGATTGCCGATTTCATATGTCAAAGGTGGATGCACAAGTGGCTACAGTCATACAAAAGACAATCCCGATGGAGGGGAGCATGGCCCTGAAGGGACCCCCAAGATAGGAAGATTGAAGTGACTCTGAAAAGAATCCTTTGAGATTGGTTGGCCGCCCATATTCCAGAGGCCTATGCAAATTCCCTTGCAGACAGAGCTCAAGGAAGCCATCCATCCAAGGAACATTAGACTGACTGCTCCAGTTGGAGGCTATAGTACCAGTTCCCGAGAGGAAGATCAAGAAAGGAAGGGGGGTGTTATATATATATATATATATATATATATAACACCCCCCTTGTCCCTAAATTCCCTGCTCCAGGACATCATGATGTTCTATATCGGGTCGGGTCCAACACATAACTAAAACGTTCACATCCTTTAAATCCAAGACCAGCTAAAAGGTGCCCTCCTTCTTGGAAACCACAAAGTAAATGGAGTATCTTCCTTTCTTGATCTTCCTCTCGGGAACTGGTACTATAGCCTCCAACTGGAGCAGTCAGTCTAATGTTCCTTGGATGGATGGCTTCCTTGAGCTCTGTCTGCTAGGGAATTTGCATAGGCCTCTGGAATATGGGCGGCCAACCAATCTCAAAGGATTCTTTTCAGAGTCACTTCAATCTTCCTATCTTGGGGGTCCCTTCAGGGCCATGTTCCCCTCCATCGGGATTGTCTTTTGTATGACTGTAGCCACTTGTGCATCCACCTTTGACATATGAAATCGGCGTTATATATATATATATATATATATATATAACACCCCCCTTGTCCCTAAATTCCCTGCTCCAGGACATCATGATGTTCTATATCGGGTCGGGTCCAACACATAACTAAAACGTTCACATCCTTTAAATCCAAGACCAGCTAAAAGGTGCCCTCCTTCTTGGAAACCACAAAGTAAATGGAGTATCTTCCTTTCTTGATCTTCCTCTCGGGAACTGGTACTATAGCCTCCAACTGGAGCAGTCAGTCTAATGTTCCTTGGATGGATGGCTTCCTTGAGCTCTGTCTGCTAGGGAATTTGCATAGGCCTCTGGAATATGGGCGGCCAACCCTGCCAAATAATCTCCAGGACCCATTTATCTTAGGTAAATAGTAAAATATTAACATAGCAATGATGGCAGATAAAGACAAAAATGACATCCAATCTGCCCAACAAGTGGTTTATGGTAGAAACTACCTCACTATGCATTGGGTGAAGTGTGCGCCATGTATCTAAAACCCCTAAAGTTATATATATATAACACTTTAGGGGTTTTAGATACATGGCGCACACTTCACCCAATGGATGCCTAGATTATATGTTAATAAAAGACACAGAATGATCTTGGGTGTTTAAAGCAGAGCTGGGCCCTTAGAAATTATAGATCATGCTCCAGTGATTTTAGATTTACAGACATCTGCCAGGCGAATAACTTCAGATTATGGATGTTCCCTAAATACTTGTATGGGGACAAAGGATTTTGATCTTTTTTTATTTATTTAAGGCTTTATATTCCATTTATATCAAAATATGTGCTAAATGGATCACAAAATTGACATAAAACAGTATATTAAAACATCAAAAATAAAAATTCATATCATAAAATATATATTTCAAAAGCCTGTCTAAAAAGTTCAGCCTTCAACAGCTTTCTAAACTGCTTTAAATCATCAATGAAATGCAGTTCTAATGGCAGGGCATTCCACAACATGGAGCCAGAAACAGAAAAAGATCTTTGGCGCATTTCATTTAAACGTAACATCTGAATCTTTGAAATTGCTAACAGATTTTGATTTAAGGATCTTAATTTTCACTTAGGAACATAGTTTTGTAAAAGGTTTGACAAATAACTAGGTGCATTATTCTTCAAACATTTTTATACTAATATTATAATTTTAAACTGGATTCGATACTCAATGGGTAGTCAATGAAGTTCTTTCAGAAAAGGACGAATATGATCACGACATTGAAAACTAACTATTGAACGAGCTGTAGCATTCTGTAAAACCTGCAAAGCTTGAAAAAAATGGGAACTCTATTCCAAGGACAATGCAGAACATAAGTCAACTACTCCTGTACTGGGAAATGGCAAAGATGGTCCTGAGAGGAAAAATTTTGGCCTTTGTAGCAGCACGAAGCAAAGTGTTGATTCACCAAATTCAGTATTTGAAAGGTAAATTGCGAGAGGCAAAACAGGGTTTTGAAAATAAACCATCTAAACAGAATAGAGAACTGGTAGTGAGTATACAATATGAGTTAAACTCCTTATTACATCAGAGAGCACAAAAAGATTTGTGATACTAAAGGCCAAGTATTATCATTATGGGAACAAATCAGGGAAAATTCTTGTGATCGTAATAAGGACTTGGGGAGGGAAGAGACGCATTTTCACCATGCGTTCTTCCTTGGGTAAATTGGTTATTTCTAATGTGAGGTATTTCATAATTATTATCAAACCTTAAACACGGCAGAATAGGTTAACATGGCCCAAACTGAAGAATATTTACAACAGTCTGTTCTTCCCTGGCTAACTGATTCTCAATTAAAGGTACTTAATAGATCCATTCTTGCACAGAAAGTTCTGGTTGGGATTAAAAAGGCTCAGCTGCTTAAAGCACTGGGACCAGATGGCTATCCAGCTGAATTTTTCAAGATATTAGCCCTGCAATTATTATCCTTACCTTTAAGCACAGCATTTGCAGATCTTATAGATCACCAATACTCGCCTTATTCCCCAAATATGGCATATATTACTGTTATCCCCAAGGCTAATAAAGATCCGACTGTCCCAGAATCGTACCAACCCATCTCACTTCTAAATTTCGACTTTAAATTATTAGCAAAAATCATGGCAGATAGGACAAAATGGCAGCTAACCTATCTCGTAAATGAGGACCAAGTGGGATTTGTCAAGAGTAGAAGCTCTTCTATGAATGTGCAGAAGATGTTGGCCTCTTTGGAATTCTGTTATTGACAAGAACTCCAATCAATGCTCATCAGTTTTGATGCTGAGAAAACATTTGATCAGATTAGTTGGTCTTTCATGTTTGCAACTTTAAACAAGATGGGATTTGGTGGATACTTCCAAAGACTATTGGAGGTTCTTTACCATTAACCTTCAGCCTCGGTGTTAATGGAATATCCTCTGCCACCTTTGAGCTCCACCAGGGGACAAGAAAGGGTTGTCCTCTGTTGTCATTAATTTTTTTTTATTACTTTGTGTCTAATTCTATTTAATAAAGGCTCCAATGTTAATATCAAGGGAATCTCCATAAGGCCTGAAGAGGCAGCCCCATTCAAATTGGTTGCCTTTGCGGACGATATCCTGGTTCATATTGGTGACCCAGAGGAATCTTGGGCAGCGTTGATGGGGGAATTTCTCACATATTGGAAGGTTGCCGGGTTAAAGTTGTATTTGGGGAAATCTAAAGTCTTGTTCACTAAACCGGAAACACAGACGTGGTTAGGGGAAGATTTCCTTGTCCCTAGAGTTGAAGATTCCTTACCATATTTAGGAGTCCTAATTCCTCAGATCCCTGCCAGGATACAATTGTTAAATTATGGGATTACCTGAATGAAGATGAGTAATCAGCTAAAAAGCTGGATGGATTTACCTATTTCACTGGCTGGGAGGGTAGCACTATATCAGTGGCTATATGTAATGCAGTTGGTTCCCACATATTGGTCTAGGAAAGAGTTGATGGGTATAGATAAGCAAATGCAGAGCTTTTTAGGGAAAGTTTGAAACCTTGTATAGCTCTGTCCAAATTGCGGTCTCTTAAAATGCAAGGGGGGTTAGGGTTGGCAGATTTAAGAATGTATAACATTGCTTGCAATTTATGAGATATAGGAGACTGGATTATGGATACTAGTTATTACACCCCATTACACACAGAAAAACTTAGAGTTAAACTCTTGCAACTACATTTTATTTTGCATAAAACAAGGCAGGTCCTTCCCATACCCCTCCAGAGTAATGTTGTTCTGTTCCCCATTTTGAGTGCGTGGCGATGGTTTTGCCACACAATGGGACTTACTCCCCAGATTACCTATTTTTTTTTTTACCGTTACTGGGAAATAAAGGTTTTAATCTTGGGTTGCACAATAAGGTGTTTCAAGACTGGTATGATAAGGGTATTTGAACTGTACTTCAAATAGTGGATGATAGGAATCAGGTGCGTCCATTTCAAGCACTTAATGATGAATATGGCCTTAATCCAAAGCAATTTTATGCCTATTTAGAAGTGCGACACTACATTCACTCTGACCTTGCCTGACCCACGTAATCATGCTTGGGAACTCCTCTCAGACTTTTTAGATTTGGAAGATCCCAGTAGGCACAGGATATCCTTTTGGTAAAATGAATACTAAAGCATAGGCCTGCTCCACGATGGGATGCTTTAGCAGAGGGCTGTAATAAAGAATTGGGGACTAAGTTGACCTCGGCATATTACAAGGGGTGTTTCACAAGGGCTCAGTCTTTATCCATTACTATTTCTCTTATGGAATTCCAATTTAAGTTCCTACACAGATCTTATATTGCCTCTACGAAGGCTAGTAATTTGGGAATCCCCGGATCTGGACAGTGCCCTAAATGTGGAAATGTTAATAGTACATTACGTCACCAGTTTTGGACTTGTCCTCTACTGCGCCACTTTTGGATTAATGTTCATGGTTATTTTACATGAATGAGTGGCGTTTCCATTTCTTTTATGGTGAGCATCTTTTTATGGGATGATTTGCGGGGAGTTCCCTTTCCTAGCAAATATATTAAATGGTGGTGCAGAGTAGTGCTGTTGTTAGCTAAGAAATATATACTGCAGAAGTGGATATCTGCCGACTTTGACACAACTTAGAAAACTTGTTCATCAAATGTGTACTGGACAGATATATTGACAAAATTGAATGGTTCAAGAAAAAGAGGGATTTTGTGAAACGATGGGAGCTATATTTGAACTCTTTGTCTCCTTTTGCATGTGGGTTGCTTCTCAATGATTTGTTCACAAGATGATCTTAGGTGGTACCCTACTAATAAATGTGTGAACATGATATCCTTTTAGTACTTCAGATGAGGAGGTTCAGGATCTTATAGGGATGGGGGTGGAGGGAGGGTTTGGAGGGCTTGGGGATTTTTTGATTGTGAATTTCTTATTATGTTTTTCTTAAGCCTGAAGGTTTGCAAAACTCCTTTCTGACAGGCAGTTGTTGTTTATTACACAAATGTTTGAATAGCAATACATTGTGTTCAACAGTTATTATAAGATTGTTATGTGGAGCAAAAAGTAAAATGCTGTTATGAGTCTGTGGCGGGATTATTGTGCCTGCTCTGGGCTCTCTTATTGTATTTTTATGGCTTTTTCAATAAACAGATTTAAACATAAAGGATGTGAACAGGGCACTTCAAGTGCCCTACTTTTGAATGGAAAGCTTAAAGCCACTAATTCTAGTGTAAGGAAGGGAGAGATTTTTGCCTCCTTGGACTTTTTCAAAGTCCACACCAGGGAAGACCATCGGAGATGTTTGAGGTTTACAATATTGGGGAAACACTACCAGTTTATAGCCATGCCTTTTTGGCTTCGTCATTGCCCCTGAACCTTTACCAAGGTATGGTGGCAACATTCCTATGCAGAGAGAGAATATTAGTCCACCCCTTCTGGACAATTGGCTAATCAGAGCCAAGTTGTAAGCTCTAGGTTTGATAGTCAACAGAGAAAAAAGCCTGCTTCACTCAGCGTAGTCCATAGTTTACATAGGAGTCTGGTATGACTTGAAATTAGGGAAAGTGTTTGATGCCCAAGAGAATCGCTAAGCTGCAGGCACAGGTGAGGGAGCTGTTGACCTCCAGGGCTCCTTGAGTAAGATTGTATCTGCAGGTATTAGGGTCAAGTGTGGTGGCCATAGATGTGAAACTCTGGATGAAGATCCACATGTGTTCCCTACAGACAGCTCTGCACTCTTGATGATCTCAAAGGCAAGACTATGAATGGACTCGCCCCATACTAAGAGAGAGCAGAGGTAGCTGTTTGAGACTGATCTGACAAAAGCAGTAGATCAGGAGTGCTCCAGATTTCTGTCACTACTGTGAGCCAAGCAGCCTAGTGGGCTGGGAGCCCATTGCAGAAGTGCAGGGCCACTGGCTGCCCTTGGAAGCCTCGTGGATGATAAACCACTTAGAGATCAGGGCAGTTGCATGGGCACTGATTGACATCTGCCCAATGTTAAAGAGGCAGGTAGTAAAAATTCTGTCAGTGCCACGGCAGAAGCCTACATAAGCAAGAGGGTACCAAGAGCCCTCGATTGGCATGGAAAACAGGTCTGCTAATAAACTAAGTTGAAGCCCATCTTGAGGCATTATCAGCATTGTATATAGTGAGGCTGGCCAACATAAGAGTGGACTTCCTGAGCAGGCACATCTTGGATTCGGGGAATTGGAATTCGCATTACAGGCACTCAAGCAGATTGTGTCCAAATGGAGGACTCCCTGGTGGGACCTAATAGCAACCTACCAAAATGCCAAGGCAATAAATTTCTTCAGCCAGCAAAGGGACAGGAGCTTGAAAGGGATAGATTCCTTGACCCAACCTTGGCTATCAAGCAAGCTGCTTTATGCATCTCCTCCCTTTCCCTTGTTAGGGCAATTTCTCCAAATGGTCACAGCCCATCCCAGGTTGGTCATTCTGGTAGCTCTGGACTGCGCCAAACACCCCTGATAAGCGGATCTGATCCGGTTAAAGAGGAACCACTCAGGCTCACTTTGGATAAGGGGCTTCTTCGACAGGTCCAGCAACAATGGAGCATCTGGCGCCATTTTATCTTGCAGCTTGGCTATTGAAAGGAAAAGACTGAAAAGGAATGGCTATTTGGAACTGATGTTTGGCAAGGAAGATATTCACTTCACTGGCATACAACAGAGTATGGAAGAACTTTGGGGCCAGATGCCTTAGCAAGATTCTGTCCCCCTTCAAAGCCCAGATGTCTTCAATCCTGGAATTCCTACAAGTTGGTTTGGAGAAGTGTTTAACACTAAACTCTTTAAAGGTAGAAGTGCAGATCTAACATGTTACAGGGGCGCAGGTTGAGGGTGGTCTCTTGTCCTTACACCTGGATGTAGTAGGCTTTTCAGAGGGGTGAAATGTGTGGCTACCACATGTCAGTCCACCAAGTGATCCCTTCTTGGGATCTGAACTTAGTGCTGAGATTCCATGGATCAGACCCCTTTGAGCCACTGAGGGATGTGTCAGTCAAAGATCTAACATTGAAGACAGGATTTCTAGTAGTCATCTGTTCGGTTAGAAACATTTTGGAGCTCTAGGCTCTGTTATATAGAGATTTTTATTTGATGTTTTCAAAAGACCTGGTCACCATTCAGCCGGTGCTTATATTTTTTACCAAAGGTGGTGTCAGAGTTCCATCTGAATCAGGCAATATCGCTGTCCATGCTTAGGAGATGGGAGTGTACAGGGTTAATGGACACTTTACACTTTCTGGATGTGTATAGGGCACAGCTTAAGTACCTGAAAGTCAAAAACTGCCTTCTGGAGGTCTGTTTGTTCTCTTTGGATGATGGTAAAAGGGGAAGGCAGCCTCAAAAGTGTTTATTGTACGGTGGATTAAGGAGGCAATTTCCTCAGCTTATATTGGAAAAGAAGGGTCCCAGAATTGCTGGGAGTGCACTTCATGAGGGCACAAGCCTCATCATGGGTGGAGCAAAGACTATCTCCACAGGACATTATGCAAGGCAGGCAGATGGGCTTCTTTACTTTCATTTGTCAAGCATTACAAGCTAGACGTTCAGACCAAAGAAGGCTCAGTATCTGGCATGAGAGTCCTGGAGGCCATCATGGTTTTATCCTGCCCGGGTTAGATACTGTTTGGGCACGATCTGGCAGGATAAGGAAGGTGAAATGTAAGCGTACCTGTTAATTTCCTTTCCTTGAGTCCTGACAGACCAGTCCAGACCCACACTCGAGGAGCTATAATGTCTTTTTCTTGTTCTTTGTTTAGTTCATCTTCAGAAATATTTTGGAAGCTCCTTAGTATCAGTATACAGGGGATGAGAGAAGGAAGACTAGAACAGCCTGTTTATGGCACTCAGATAAATATATAATATTTGTTTAGATATTTGGAATGGAGTGGGGACAAAAATATATTTTTAGGTTAGACAAAGGCTTGGGCAAGAACTACTGACAGCTTTTCCTGCTGCACCCAGTTATATAGGGAACATGGTGTCAGAATAGGCTTGTGTTCTCTCCCTCTACCTGCTGGTGAGTGAGGATTCATCTGGACTAGCCTGTCAGGACTTGGAAAGGAAATTAATAGGTGCATTTAAATTTTACCTTAGGATCTAGGTACTTCCAAGTGACCTGGCTTGATTACTGTTAGAAAGAGGATACTAGGCTTGATGGACAATGGGTCTGCCCCAGCATTTTATGTTCTTAAAGGTTGGTTAATATTTTTCAAGTCGGCATGTCTATTTTTGCAAACTTTTTAAAATATTTTTTTCCTTTCCTGTTTAGGATTCCATTCAAGATTGGGCAGCCCAAGAAACAGATAATTCCAAAGACTGTGAGTCACACTTTTTTTTCCCCCTTGGTCCAACTAGATAGATGTTAAAAATTAGATCCATGGTCAGGATAAGAAGACGACAGTCCTAATATCTGGAAGGACAGTTTCCAAAGGAATTTGCCTGGTTAATTAATTGGTTACCTGAGTAAATTCTTCAGGCAGAAATGTATCCTTCCCTCTATAGCTAAAAGTGTGCCTGCTGCTTCATAGGTGCAGAATTCATAGATAATGGCCCTGCTGGTCCCGCAGGGAGTTGCCCTGTGAAAATTAGCAAGCAGGTCTACAAATACAAGTACCCACACACCTGTAAGCTTCCTTCAGGGTTTAAAAATTAGGAATATCTTGCACCTATTTCAGTGTATTGAATGCAAGGTTAAAAAAAAACAACCAAGCAAAAGCAGAACCTGCTGCATATTCATAGATGATTCTGCATTTCCTAGTATGTAGCCAGATGGACTCGGGGCCTTATGCTCCTCTACCAGCAGATGGAGACGGAGTCAGGTTGCAAATCTGACATCACAGTACATATAGCCTTGCCATGACTTCAGCTCTCCAGTATTCTCCTATAGGGATTGTTGTACTTTTTGGAAGGAGAAATTCTACTTTCTAAATTGAAAATTCAGCCCTGCTCTCCTGTGGTGATACCTAAAGGTCCCTCCCCCAGTTGAGAATTCCTGAGGTGATTTCCGAGATCCCTCAGAGGTGCGCCTTGGTCTGGTAGCCAGTTCCCTGTGTGGACTTTGCTGCTTAAACAGCTGAAAGGCAGCAAGTGCAGTAAGCTGAGCACGGTGGTGACGACCAAAGCCCTCTCCCTCCTACAGCTGGAGATAGTCTCTGTACTCAGCTGGTAAGCGCTGAGCCCAGGTAAGTTTAAAAAAAAAAAAATAGAATTAAAAAAAAAAAGATTTTACCTACCGATTCAGAGAAGTTTGGAGGGTTTTCGGAAAGACTTCTTCCAGTCTCCTTGCTCGGCGTGCCATACCGACGTTGTTCCCGACCCCTTTGGGGTAAGAGGAAGTGGGCTTCCAAGCGGGTTGAGCGGTCCCCCGGTGGGCTAGGCCCCACTTTAAGCTTGGTTGGCATACAGCGTGGTAGGCTGCGGTGGCACTATCTTGCGCATGCCGTATTACTCTCCATAGAACATTGATACGCTCAGTGCATTTGGCTCTGCACACACACCGCACATATCGTTGTGCGCGTACTAAGCACAGAACACAGGAAAAACTGGGCGCACAGGATGTGCGTGTGCCTCGCTGAGTCCTACCTAGGCCTTCAAAATCTGTGCTCATAAATTTTTAAGCACAGTTATCACCGCCAATGGTACCGCCAACCAAGAAAGCTAAGCGCCTTGCTTTCTGCAACAGTTGCCATATTAGAGCCTCTGTCTGACCTGGACTCATTCAGTGCACAATTAAGCTCTGAAATTTGTTGCCAGAGGATGTGGTTAGTGCAGTTAGTGTAGCTGGGTTTAAAAAAGGTTTAGATAAGTTCCTGGAGGAGAATTCCATTAACTGCTATTAATCAGGATGACTTAGGGAATAGCCACTGCTATTACCAGCATCAGTAGCATGGGATCTACTTAGTGTTTGGATACTTGCCAGGTACTTGTAGCCTGGATTGGTCACTGTTGGAAACAGGATGCTGGGCTTGATGGACCCTTGGTCTGACCCAGTATGGCAATTTCTTATGACTCCAACTTATGTCGGCACTGTGAGGAAGCCCAAGGGGAATTGACCTCCTCTGACTTTGCTAAGCCAGGCTCCTCCCATTCAGGTGATGGGTAGACCACTGCTTAACTGGAAGTACGCCAGACCTTAGCATTCCCTTGACGGGTTCATCCGTGGGAGAGAGAGATTCAACTTGTCCCACCCTGGTATCTCCTAGACTAGGCATAGATCCGGCTGCCTTTTCCTGGATGGAGATTTTCCATGGACCACAAGCCTTCGTGCAGGTGCAGTCTACTGCCTCTCTTGCCCCAATCCGGAAGGAACCTCAGCCAGTGACCCCTCCCTCTCCTACCTGCAGGCCCCGAGGCATGCCTCGCTTTATCAAGGGTATCACTGGCAGGGATCTAGATGGCACAGATGAAGTGGAGGTTACAGATTCCTTGGAAGATGGGGAAATTCCCCCTGGGTTAGAACCGTATTGGACCATGTTACAGTTTTTCCATAGAGACAAATTGCCGGCCCTAGTCTCCCAGACCTTGAAGATGCTGGTTGTTCCTGGGGCGGATTCTATGTCGGAACCAAAGAAGAATTCCATTCTGGTTTCCCTGCAGAAGGCCTCCTGCTACTTTCCAGTGATGGATGTCATCCAGGAGTTGATTGATCTGGAATGGGATGCCTCAGAAACAAGTTTTAAAGGGGGCCGAGCGCTGAAAGCTCTATACCCTCTGGATCCAGTGGTGTTATGACTGTCGCTGCCCGACGTCTCCACTACGCCCACCTTATCGCTTTGGCGACTCCCTCTTTGCCTGTGAGAGGTTTGGCTGCCGTGGCGTCCTCATGCCGTCCTCCTGCGTCCCCAGACCGGCTAGACGCTGCACACTGCCATGTTTCCACGGAGCCTAAGGGCGCGCGGTGTGGCCCCCGACTGAAGTACCAACAGTGGCGCGAACCTCAGGGCGTCCCCCTGAGATGACATCATCCACACCGGATATTTAAGGTCTCTGAAATCGCTAACGAATCGAGTTAGCAAAGGTTTACCGGACATGGGTTACTTTACCTAGCTACTCTGCCTCCTCGGGGGTTCCTGCTCCTCGGAGGCCTCATTTCTCTTTTGCCTTTCAGGTCACAGTCTGGAACTGGTACTCGCTCCTCGAGGGCTCTCGTTCACGGACTTGCTACTGAACACCACTTCTGCCAGGAAGTCTTCGCTACCTTCAACATCAGTGAGTTACTCTCTCTCTCTGACCATTCCCTGGAACCAGGTACTCACTCCTCGAGGGCCTACTTCATTCCAGCTCCTGGGCTGCTTCCAAGAACTATTGTGTGAGTATTACCATCAAGGTTCTGTTCCTGAACTCTGCATACCCTGCCTACTCACTATATACAGCTCAGTTATCCAGGATCGCTGTTCCAGTATCTGAGGGACTACAGCCCAGCCGGGCAATTCAACTCACTACTGCCACCTCTGGTGGTTCAATATACTGTTTAATGAAAGAACTAGTGTGTGTCTGTCTCCATATTCTGAGCCTGACCGGTGGTCCCTCTCGGGATCTCCCCCGAGGGTGTGATCATCTGCTACCAGCCCAAGGATCCACCCACAACTACCTCAAAACTAACAAGCAGTAAAGGAACATTTGCGTTTTCCTAAAGTAGATGCACTGGTCTGTGCCGACTCTAAGTGAACAACTATCCCAGTGGAAGGAGAAGCAGCCTTAAAAGATGCGCATGATAGACGGATTGAATCTTACCATAAGCAAGCCTTTGATGCTGTAGCAATTACCTTACTGATCGCTTCTTGTTGCGCTCTGATGGCTCATTCATGTCTACTTCTCTTTCAAGAGATTGATGACTCTGGGGTGAATTCCAGAGTGCTTGTGGAACTTGCTGCTGCCTTTTAGCAGTCGCTGCTCTGATTTAGTCCATACTTTAGCCAGAGGAGTGGCCTCAGTGGTGGTGGCCAGACGACAGCTATGGCTGCGGAGCTGGTCAGCTGACGCAACCTCCAAAGCTAATCCTACAAAGATGCCCTTTAAAGGATCACTCCTATTCGGGAGCGAGTTGGAAATGCTGGCCAGTAAATGGGGAGAGTCTCCAGTTCCCTGGTTACCAGAAGATAAGAGGAAGCAGCCACAGCACCCCTTGCCTATGAGGGGTCATTCCAGGGGTTCCCAGCATTTTTGCCCCTACAGAAATTTGACATTTCAGAGGTCTCGACCCCTGGTGAAGTCCCATTCCTTTCATACTTGACAGCCCAGTAGAGGCTCAGGTTCGGGTTCAATCTCATTCCAAAACCTAGAATGAAATTTTACTGACCCACCTTCAGGACGAGAAGATAGGGGGTCGCTTTTACCAATGGTGGGTCGAGATTACTTCGGACAAATGGGTACTGGAAGTCATTCGAAAAGGATATCCACTGGAATTCCACAGCACTCCCAGAACAAGAAACAAGCAATGAAGATTACACTTCTAAGTCTCCTCAGGATGAGAGTGATAGTCCCCAGTATCTACGCCTCAGGAAAATACGGGGTGATATTTCATTAATTTTGTCGTACTCAAGAAGGAAGGTTCCTTTTTGCCTCATCCTGGACCTCAAGAGCATCAACCATTACCTGCGAGTAACTCATTTTCACATGGAAACCTTACACTCTGTGATAATTGCCGTTTAACCGGGAGAATTCTTAACCTCCCTGGATTTGTCCGAGGCCTACCTACGTATTCCAATCCAGCAGGAACATCAACGCTTCCTTCGCTTTGTGGTGCTGGGTCGCCATTATCAGTTTCAGGCGTTACCCTTTGGCTGAGCCACCACCCCCAGAACCTTCTCCAAGATCATGGTGGCAGTGTGTTAAAAAAGGGATCCTGGTGCAACCGTAATTGGACGATTGGCCGATCCAGGTCAAGTCCGAGGAAGAGAACCTCCTGATAACCAACAGGGTGATCTCTCTGTTACAGCAACTCAGCTGGATAGTAAACCTCACCAAGAGCAGCTTCAAGTCTTCCCAGTCCTTGGAGTATCTGGGAGTCCAGTTCAACATCAGGCGGGGCAAAGTCTTTCTTCCATCCACACGGATACAGAAGTTGATGTTCCAAGTGTAGGTACGCCCGGCAGTGTAGAGCTATCTCAGTGTTCTTGGGTTGATGGCGGCAACCCTGGAAGTAGTGCCTTGGAAAAGGGCTCACATGCATCCTCTTTGACGCTCTCTGCTATCATGTTGGAACCCACAGTCATAAGACTATTCGGTTCGTCTCCACCTACCAATGGGAGTCTGCGCTCTCCTCTAGTGGTAGTTACAGGAAGCTCATCTGAACAGGGTGTGTCCCTGTCCTCCCCAGACTGACTAGTTCTCACGACAGATGCAAGTCTCCAGGGCTGGGGAGCTCACTGTCAGGAGCTGACAGCCCAGGGACGGTGTACAGAAGAAGAGGTCCTCTGGAACATCAATCGCCTGGAAGCCCGGGTAGTCAGATTGGCGTGTTTGTAGTTCAGCCACAGACTACAAGGCCAGGCGGTCCGCACGATGTCTGACAACGCGACGACAGTAGCCTATATCAACCGCCAGGGAAGAACCAAGAGCCAACAAGTGTCACAGGAGATGTACTTCCGCCCACTCCATCAGGAGGTCTATCTACAGATGATCTCAGCCTCCCACATCGCAGGAAAAGACAAAATCAGAGCAGACTTTCTAAGCAGAGAGAGTCTGGATCCAGGAGAGTGGGGATTGTCGGCTAAAGCATTTCAACTGATAGTAGATCGTTGGGGCCTCCCATCAGTCGCCCTGCTAGCCGCATCCCACAATGCAAAGGTTCCTCAATTCTTCAGTTGCAGAAGAGATCCGTGGTCCCAGGGAATTGATGCTCTCATCCAGATCTGGCTGGAAGACGAGTTGCTATACACCTTCTGTCCATGGCCCCTGCTGGGCAGGGTCATTCACAGAATCAAACACCACAGGGGACTAATCCTACTGGTAGCTCCGGATTGGCCCAGGCATCCGTGGTATGCAGACTTGTGGATACCTCCCACCCACCCCGTGGTATGCAGACTTGCGGATACCTCCCACCCACCCCGTGGTATGCAGACTTGCGGATACCTCCCACCCACCCCGTGGTATGCAGACTTGCGGATACCTCCCACCCACCCCGTGGTATGCAGACTTGTGGATACCTCCCACCACTCAGAGACCTGTTAGAGCAGGGTCTTGTCCTTCACGAGGATTCGACTCTATTCTGTCTTATGGTCTGGCCCTTGATGGGGCTCTTCTAATGAAGTGAGGATATTCTGCAGCGGTAATTATCATCTTACTCCATGTTCAGAGGTTCTCCACATCCCTAGCTTATGTGCAGGTTATTTGAGGTCTGGGGCAAGGAATGCGGGTTCAACCCTCAGGTGGTCAAAGTGCCACTTCTTCTGGAATTTTTGCAGGACGGTTTGAATAAAGGCTTGGCCCTTAACTCTTGAAGTTGCAAGTAGTGGCTCTCTCATGTTTTAAGTGTAAGTTGAATGGGGCCTCCCTTTCAGCCCACCCTGACGTGGCCTGTTTTCTGAAGGGAGTGAAGTACTTTCGACTTCCCTTACGGTTACCGGTTCCCTTGTGGAATCTCAATTTAGTACTGGAATTCTTGGCAGGTCCTTCATTTTGGCCGCTGTGGAGTCTTTCCTTGCACTTATTGACCTTGAAGACTGTGTTTCTGGAGGCAATATGCTCAGCATGTCGCATCTCGGAACTGCAGGCGTTGTGCCGGGAGCCATTCCTCTGGATGACACCAGGGATGTTACAGCTACGTGCTTTCCCATCCTTCTTGGCCAAAGTAATCACAGAGTTTCATTTGAATCAGTTTATTTTGTTGCAATCCCTAGCTAAACTCAAGGAAGCAGAGGAATATCATCTCCTCCATCATTTGGATGTCAAGAGACTTTTAATGCGGTATCTGGAAGTCTCAGAACTGATCCGAAAGACGGATGCCTGTTTGTCCTTCACGGCAGAAGGAAACAGGGCGAACCAGCTTCGCGATCCACCATAGCTCGCTGGATTAAGGAGGTGGACATGGGAGCTTATGTGGAGGCTGGAAAGCCATTACCTTCTCAGATAAGAGCTCTTTCCACTAGGGCTCAGGCAGTCTCATGGGCGGAAGTTAGACTGCTGTCTCCCATTGATATCGGCTGAGCAGCAACGTGGTCATCCTTGCACACCTTCTCCAGGTTTTATCGCATGGACATACAGGCCCGGGAGGACGCAGCCTTTGCATGGGCAGTGTTGACTGGACCGCGGGCAGCCTCCCGTCCCGATCAGGAGTAGCTTTTGTAAATCCCATTGGTCCTGAGTCCATTTGGCTACACACTAGGAAATGGAAAAATTACTTAACCTGATAATTTTGTTTTCTTTAGTGTAGACAGATGGACTCAACATCCCGCCCTTGGCTGCTCAAGAACTGCACCAAGGGTCCGCCCGTGGAACGGACCTCAAATCCAAGAGATCACGGCTAAGTGTTCATCCAGTCCATAGATTGGGGCACCCATATTCTTAATGAAGTTTTGTGTTTACGGTTCGTTGAGTACAGCTACAGTTATCCTTTTTGATCATAGTTTTAGTCAAGTCTTTTCACTAGTATGTCCACAGGGGCTTTTGAAGAGAATATGGGAGAGCTGAAGTCACTGCAGGGCTGTATGTACTGTGATGTCAACTTTGCATCCTGACTCTGTCTCCGTCTGCTGGTGGGGGGAGCATAACCTATTAGTCCTGAGTCCATCTGTCTACACTAAGGAAAATTATCAGGTAAATAATTTCTCCATTACAGTGAAAAGAAATCCCTTCCCTTACCTTAAATGTACTAATAGTTGGATTAATGCCTGTACTATCTGAGCAGGCTGGGTCCCTTGGATAAAGGAGGTTTGCTTTCATGAGGGGAGAGTAGGCTGTCTGCCTAAGACAGAGGAGAGCTGTATGTATGATTATGTATGTGTATTTATTTAAAACTATATACTGCATGTTCATTAATATTACAGCAGTGTGCATTCATGTCACACCTTTATCTACATGTACATGTATGTCATACAACTTTTATATATCTGCACACACGTGTATATATTGGATGAATTGTGGGCTCTGGATTTTTTTTTTTTTTTTTTTGCCAAGGGTTCAAATATCTTTAATCAGCCCTTTTTCTTACAGGAAGGCATTTTCACATTTCTAGCAAACAATGCTGTTTTGTTGTAGATGACAGCAGAAAAAGATCATCCAGTCTGCCCAGTTATTCCTGTCTATACTGACAAGGATATATCCCAGCTGCCAGTCATACAGCAAGACTACTTGTAGGATATTGCTTCTTCTCTAAGTCTGTTTTTCATTTTCTTCCTTTATGGTTCTCTGTCACCCTGGGAAGATGAGAATACAGACTCCCATAGTTAATCCAACACCCAGTTCCCATAATGTCTTACCTCTCAAGCTTTGCATTAATCTAAAATTATACTGATGTGAGTGAGCTTGTTGCTTGAACATCCAGCCTTTCTAGGTCTCTGTGACCTTGCTGGACAGTACCGGGCAATCACCAACCTGCCAGCAACTGACCTGGTTGATTTCTGGAGAGTTGTAGCCTGTTGTTGTCAGCCCTACTGCCCTCATGGCCTGCAGTATCACTATGTTGTGATTCCTTTGTTGGGTTGTTATAATTTGTTGTAGAGATTTTCAGATTTAAATAATTAGATACCAGTGAATGATCAGCCCAACTTAATGGGTCATCTAGCAAGAGTCTGCAACAATAGGGGGGATCACCCAGTAAAAACCAAGTCAAATGCATGACCAGCAACACAAGTGGAACATAAAACATACTGTTTAAAATCTATTTCTTCTAACAGTCCAAGAAAATTTGTTTCTGTTTGTATAGTTGTATCATATGTGTGAATGTTAGTCACTTGAAACAACCAAGTTTGACTGTCTGAGACCTTGGAAATTAATCCCATAATTTCTTCCACTGGCTTTGAGAACAATATAGGTGGATGATAGACCAACAACAGGGCTAAGCTATCTTTTGTCCAATTTTAAAAGGAGACGATTGGAGAATAAAGATGTACTAATATGTATTTGTTTCTTTACATTCTGATTTAATTAAATATCAGCAGAAAGTCTTCTCATACTTGCAGTAATATTCACAATACTAGCTTGCAGTTCTGATAATTAAGCTAAGATCTATTCCCATGCCATCTTCTTCCCAATTATCTGGATTGTCTCTCTTGCAGGGCTAACCCTGAATGATATATTGGTAACAATTTTTTTCCTGGCATTGGATAGGATTTAAGTGGAACTACTTTATCTAAGACAGACAAGAAAACTGAATTCCACATTTCTATCTATGAATTAAGCAGATTAACTGGAAATTTATCTACTTCCCATGATAAACTTTCAGTATCTATATTGTAGCATATAAGATGGCTATTAAAATAGCCAGGAAAGAATTTTTTAAATCACAAATAGTGAAGTCTGACAACCTAGACAGTTATTTAAAATAATGAGGTGGTTATGTGTTAAGGATCAAAATATTTCAGAGGTAGTTGATTTATCAGCTGCTATTTCAAGAATAAAATACTTGACATTCAAAGGAAACCCCCAGATTTGGTTTATCTGGATATCAAATTTACTGTAATTAATAAACTATCTGGAGTGGCTACTGATAAACTTTTATATGAGATGAGTCTCCCTACTCCCAGTGTGGATCCATTACTACCAACACTGCTAAAGAAGCAGGAGCTGGGGCTTTCACAGCCTTTGTATTCGGGGGTGAATGCAAGCTTAGAGCAAGGAGGTGTTCCCATACTACTTAAAATTGCTACGATGCAGCGTATCCTGAAGAAACCAGGTCTTGATCCCGAGATGCTGCACTTTATAGACTGGTATCTAACATTCCATTTCTTTTTAAACATTTTGAAAAAGTGGCACTTAGCCATCGGTTGAATTTTTGGGGTAAAACTAATGTACTTCACCCTAACCAATCTGGATTTCCTTATCATCCTGCTAGACTAGGCATTACGTTTGGGATTTCCCTCCTCTACAGCTGATGGGGGACAGAGGACACATCTTTGTCACCACCTCCCTTGGACTGTAAAGGAGGTGCGGCCCTGGCCAATAGCAGCAGTTCTCTGCTCTAGCAGCAATTTGCAACCCTGCAATGCTAAGGTCTTGCTTTACACATGTTTCAATAAACTTGGAATGCAGATGGGAGCTGAGAAGGCTCCAGCTGTGAAGTCAAGTGGGTGCCCAGCACAGCAGATGCCTTCTGCCTCAAGGAAAACCTAGCAGAATATCCTTAAGGTGAAAGGCCATTATTTGGTCCTTCAAGCTAGGTAAAAGCAATCGAGAGCAGAGCTGTCTGTCTGATCCAGGGCAGACACAGCAGGTTTGGAATAGTCCAGGACCCTCAGGCGAGAGGAATCTCCCTATCTCTTCGGGGTCATGCTAGAGGGGGCCAGCTCTAGGATAATATCTGGGGAAAACCCTTCCCCCACCCAAAAGAAAAAAAAAAGGCCCAAGAGGCCTGTCAGGAATCCCTTGCCTCAGAGTTTGAGGTTAATGCACAAAATGTATGCATTCTAATATGTCTGCTCCCTAAGGATTAACATTTGCCTCCCAG
Source organism: Rhinatrema bivittatum (assembly GCF_901001135.1). Taxonomy (NCBI): domain Eukaryota; kingdom Metazoa; phylum Chordata; class Amphibia; order Gymnophiona; family Rhinatrematidae; genus Rhinatrema; species Rhinatrema bivittatum. The sequence continues at coordinate 250,420,511 of NC_042619.1, forward strand.
GGGCAGCCACCAAGGGGCCCAGGGAAAATCCTGAAACCCACTTAAGGGGAGTCTCAAGCCCCAGGCCGCTGGGCCACCCTGAAGGAAGAGTCTTAGGCAAAGCTATCCTCTGCCACAGGAGGAGAGGAATAGCCTACTCACAATCTCCCGAGCGGGCGATAAGGAAGGTCAAAGTATACTTACCTGATAATTTTCTTTGCTTGTATCCTGCTAGACCAGTCAAGATCCTGCTCAGGAAGACAGGGACGAGGGAGGATTGGAGGAGACTACGGGGCGTTACGTGAGACGTGCCCAGCAGCACCTTCCTTCCTTCTGCCCATATCCTTCTCTCGCCTTACCTGTTTTGGTTCACTCAGAATGGGTCCCAATACCCTGTAGTATGTGTTTCAAGATTAAGGCATAAAAGGGGATGCCTAGTGGTCACATTCATTTGGCAGTAGGCTACTAGTATTGGCCAGGGCCGTGCCTCCTTTATAGCCCTGAACGATGTCAGGAAAAGGGTGTGTCCTCTGTCTCCATCAGCTGTAGAGGAGGGAAATCCCGAATGTAATGGCTGCTCTAGCAGGATTCAAAGACAGAAAGTCATCAGGGAAGTATAATTTAACCTTTGATAGGGATATGGTACTGAGACTGGCTATGACAGTTGATGTAAGGCTTCAAACTGATGAAGGGAAGTTATTCCTGAATTATCTTACTTGATATAAATGCAGCCTTTGATACAGCTAATTGTGTGTTAGTATTGGAATGACCTGCAAGTTAGATATAGGGGGTGTTCTTTTAGATTGGTTTAAATCATATATGTCTGATCACTCTTATTGATTAAATAAGGGCCAGAACTTATCTCCTAAAAGCAACTAGGTATGTGACATTCACAGGATTTGATTTTGGCCCCTACATTAATATTAATATTTGGCCACCCTTATTCAGAGCAATGATGTAACTAGCTACCATTATGCTGTTGACATTCAGCTGGTCGCTTACATTGATCAAATGCAGGTGTACTTTTGAATCTAAATACATGTTTAAATTCTGTTTTCAGCTGGCGCAATGATTACATATTAAAATTAAATCCTAAATCTGAAGCGCTTTGAATTAGCAAATGTAATTGTCCAATAAGAATTTAACCTAATGTTGCTGGGGTTACTATTTTATCCCAAAGAGTCTGTTAAAGTACTTGCCTTTAAGCTGGATTCAAAGCTATCTATGCAGAGTCAAATATAGTTGATGACTTGGGACGTTTTTGCATTTGTTATCTGCATCAACCATGCCCTGTTTTAGAAATTAATGATCTCCACAAAATTGTACACGCAGTGATTACAAATAGAATCGATTATTGTAATTCTCTTTACCAGGGCGGTAAATTGTGGCAATAAAAAGAATCCAGTTAGGCAGAATACTGCAGCTAAACTGCTCTTTGGAGCCAAGAAAAATGACTTTGTAACCCCATGCCTCGTTTTATAAAGTTGCATTGGTTGCCAGAAACATCCTGAATCAAGTTCAAAATTTCATCTTTAGTTTTTAAGTCTCTTCATTGAGGTTGTCCTAGTTATTTATCCAGTTTATTAATAATCATACAATCCTCATCTCGCTTTAATTTACTCTTCTTCCACCATCCAAGATTAGATTGGAATCTATCTTTCATGCCTCTTTGTTGTTTAGCCTCCTGACTTTGGAATGTTTTCATGGGTGATATGAGAGTAGAACGGAACTATTCTAAATTTCGGAGAGTAAAAATATGGCTATTTAAGCAAACCTTTCAACTAATATGAGAGTTTATTATAATACTAGTTTGAAGTTCAGATAATGCTTTTATTACATCTCAGGGTTAATATTAAGTAATTGCTTTTATGTTTTTATGTGCTTTATTCTTTGTTTTATTGTATGTTATAATTCAATTGTTTGAACTCATAAGAACATAAGATATGCCATACTGGGTGAGACCAAGGGTCCATCAAGCCCAGTATTCTAATTCCAACAGTGGCCAATCCAAGTCACAAGTACCTGGCAAGTACCCAAACATTAGATAAATCACAAGCTAATATTGCTTATTAATTATAGTAATAGCAGTTTATAGATTTTTCCTCTAGGAACTTATCCAAACATTTTTTAAACTCAGTTATACTAACTGCTGTAACCACATCCTCTGGCAATGAATTCTAGAGCTTAACTATGTGCTGAGTGAAAAAGAATTTTCTTTTATTTGTTTTAAATGAGCTACTTGCTAACTTCATGGAGTGCCCCCTGGTCCTTATGTTATCTGAGAGAGTAAATAACCGATTTACATTAACTTGTTCAAGTCCTTTCATGATTTTATAGACATCTGTCATATCCCCCCTCAGTCGGCTCTTCTCCAAACTGAACAGCCCTAACTTCTTTAGTCTTTCCTCATAGGGCAGCCGTTTCATGCCCCTTATTATTTTGGTTGCCCTTCTCTGCACTTTCTCCAGTGCAGCTATATCCTTTCTGAGATGCGGTGACCAGAATTGCACACAGTATTCAAAGAGCGGTCTCAGCATGGAGTGATACAGAGGCATTATGACATCCACTGTTTTATTCACCATTCCCTTCCTAATAATTCCTAACGTTCTATTTGCTTTTTTGATCGTCACAGCACACTGAGCCGACGATTTCAATGTGTTATCCACTATGACACCTAGATCTCTTTCCTGGGTGGTAACTCCTAAGATAGAACCTAACATTGTGTAACTACAGCAAGGGTTATTTTTCCCTATATGCATCACTTTGCACTTGTCCACGTTAAATTTCATTTGCCATTTGGATTCACAATCTTCCAGTCTCGCAAGGTCCTCCTGCAATTCATCACAATCCACTTGAGATTTAATTACTCTGTATAATTTTGTCTCATCCGCAAATTTGATCACCTCACTCATCGTACCCTTCTCCAGATCATTTATAAATTTATTAGAAAGCACCGGTCCAAGTATAGATCCCTGAGGCACTCCACTGTTTACCTTTTTCCACTGTGAAAAGTGACCATTTAATCCTACTCTCTGCTTCCTGTCTTTTAACCAGCTTGCATTCCACAAAAGGACATCGCCTCCTATCCCATGACTTTTTAATTTTCTTAGAAGCCTCTCGTGGTATTTTGTCGAACGCCTTCTGAAAATCCAATTACACCACATCTACTGGTTCACCTTTGTCCACATGTTTATTCACCCTTTCAAAAAAAATGTAGATTTGTGAGGCAAGTCTACCCTTGGGTAAATCCATGCTGGCTATGTCCCATAAAACCATGTCTATGTAAATGTTTGGTGATTTTATTCTTTGTAACAGTTTCCATGATTTTTTTCCGGCACTGAAGTCAGGCTCACCAGTCTATAGTTTCCCCTGGACCTTCCAATCTTCAGATACATTGGATGATTTTAATGATAGGTTACAAATTAATTGAAATAGGTCTGAAATTTCATTTTTTAGTTCTTTCAGAACCCTGGGGTGATTTACAACCCTTCAGCTGGTCAATCAGGCATATCACATCTTCCAGGTTCACCGTAATTTGGTTCAGTTGATCTGAATCATCACCCATGAAACCTTCTCCGGAATGGGTATTTCTCCAACATCCTCTTCAGTAAACACCGAAGCAAAGAAATCATTTGATCTTTCCGTGATGGCCTTATCTTCTCTAAGTGCCCCTTTAACCCCTCGATCATCCAACGGTCCAACCGACTCCCTCGCAGACTTTCTGCTTTGGATATATTTTTTAAAGTTTTTATTGTGAGTTTTTGCCTCTATGGCCAACGTCTTTTAAAATTCTCTCTTAACCTGTCTTATCAATGCCTTACATTTAACTTGCCAATGCTTATGCTTTTTTCTTATTTTCTTCTGATGGATCCTTATTCCAATTTTTGAATGAAGATCTTTTAGCTATAATAGCCTCTTTCACCTCACCTTTTAACCATGCCAGTAATCATTTTGCTTTCCTTTCACCTTTCTTAATGCATGGAATACATCTGGACTGTGTGGCACACTTTTTACCTTTGTAGCTGCTCCTTTCAGTTTTTTTTCTAAATATTTTTCTCATTTTATCAAAGCTTCTCTTTTGAAAGTTTAGCACTAGAGCCATAGATTTACTTACTGTCCCCCTTCCAGTCATTAATTCAAATTTGATCATGTGATTTCACCACCATTACCTCTCTCACCAAATCCTGTGCTCCACTAAGAATTAGATCTAAAATTGCTCCTTCTCGTTGGTTCCTGAACCAATTGCTCCATAAAACTGTCATGTATTCTGTCCAGGAGCCTTATCTCTCTAGCATGCCCTGATGTTTCACTTACCTAATCAATATTGGAGTAATTGAAATCCCCCAGTATTACTGCACTACCAGTTTGGTTAGTTTCTCTAATTTCTCTTAGCATTGCACTGTGCATCTCATCATATTGTCTAGGTGGATGGTAGTATACTCCTATCACCAACACGCACACTATTTCTACCCATAAAGATTCGATTGTGCATTTAGTCTCATGCAATATCTTTATCCAGTTGTACTCTGTGCCATCCAGGACATAAAGCTCCACCCCACTACCAAGATGCTCCTCTCTGTCATTGTGATATAATTTGTACCCAGGAATAGCACTATCCCATCGATTATCCCCTTTCCACCATGTCTCTATGCCAATTAAATCTATGTCATTATTCACTGCTATACACTCTAATTTTCCTATCTTCTTAGACTTCTGGTTTTAGCATACAAACATTTCAAAGTGTGTTTTTTGTTTGTATTTATATTCTGGTTTTCAGTTGACATGAATAAATTGGAATCTTTTAGCTCAGGTGATTTTTTAATTATAGCATTTGAACTACTTTTCCTATTATTGGAACCTCACTGTCAGGATGCCCTAACTCTAATGCTTCATTAGTACCTTTTAAAGATACCTCCCTCTGAACCATGCACTGCTGAGTGACTTTTAGCTTTCCCCTTTGCTCTAGTTTAAAAGCTGCTCTATCTCCTTTTTAAAGGTTAGTGCCAGCAGTCTTGTTAAGGTTCCCCAGTTCCATCAAAACTAAATCCCTCTTCCTTGCACCATCGTCTCATCCACGCATTGAGACTCCGGAGCTCTGCCTGCCTCTGGTGACCTGCGCATGGAACAGGGAGCATTTCAGAGAATGCTACCCTGGAGGTTCTGGATTTCAGCTTTCTACCTAAGAGCCTAAATTTGGCTTCCAGAACCTCCCTCCCACATTTTCTTATGTTGTTGGTACCCACATGTACCACGACAGCCGACTCCTCCCCAGCACTGTCTAAAATCCTATCTAGGTGACGCGTGAGGTCTGCCACCTTCGCACCAGGTAGGCATGTTACAGGCAATCCTCACGCCAAACAGCCACCCAGCTGTCTACATTCCTAATAATTGAATCACCAGCTATGACAGCCGACCTAATCCTTCCTTCCTGGGCAGTAGCCCTGGGAGACACATCCTCAGTGTGAGAAGACAATGCACTACCTGGAGAGCAGGTCCTTGCTACAGGATCATTTCCTGCTGCACCAGTTTGATTCTCTCTGATCATGAGACCTTCCTCCTCCAAGGCAGCATCAGGGCTGCCAGACTGGTGTTGGGACTTGGCTACTATGTCCCTGAAGGTCTCATCTATATACCTCTCTGTCTGCCTCAGCTCCTCCAGGACTGCCACTCTGGCCTCCAGAGATCGGACTTGTTCTCTGAGAGACAGGAGCTCTTTTCATCGGATGCACATGTACAACTTCTCACTTAGCGGGTAAAAAATCATACATGTGATACTCAGTGCAAAAGACTGGGAGGCCCCCCTCTTACTGCTGGACTGCTGCCTTCATTTTAAATGTGTTCAGTTCCTAGTTAAGTTTTAGGTTGCTATGGGAGTAGGAATGCGTACAGTTAGGGTCCTTTAAATGTATTAGTGTATTCACTATATCTGGTACTGGTAGTGACCTACAAGGGAATGATCAAACTCTTGATAAGGTGTGGGGAATTTCTGAGTCTAAGTTAAAAGGCTGATTTTTGTGTGTGTGTGTGTGAAAGTGACAAACACACAAACTTCTGTTTGTTGCCTGCCTTTCTGACTGCCTGTTTAAAACAAAACACATGAACACACTAAATAATATACCCCAATAGTTTACTTCTCCCCCATACTTTTAAGTTTTAAAAATTTCTCCAAGCCGTACTTACTGATTCTTTCCAGGCACCAGCAAAGTGATCCTCTCCTTTCAGTGCTCCCACATATATTGTATGTATTATATCTTTGGTTTTTAGAAGTCGATAGGTTAAGTGGTGATTTTATTACTGCTTTTTTGCATTATGTAATTGTTTTAAACTTGAAGGGGCAAATGTAATAAGCTGAGCGTTTAAAATTGTGTGCTAAATTCAGCACACATATGCTACATGTTTTTTAAATTCCTGATGTAGTAAGCTAATAGTATGTTAATGCATTGGGCGTTAGAAAAAGAGCTTACACCTGCTGTGAAATTGTCAATCCTGATCTGCCCACTCTTATAGAATACAACAGCAGATCAGGCCCATCCAGTCTGCCCAATTTCATAGCAGGTGTAATTGATCTCTGGTTTTCTCTTCCCTTCTTTGCCACTAGGGGTTCTCTATGCTGTGCTACACTATCCTGAACCAGGCAGTCCCTCTGTATCCTGCATACTCTGTTTGGTATAATGCTGAGTGTTGTGACTGAGAATGGGAAGGAGGCAGACCCTGCCCACAATGCAAAGCCACGTGGGAATGGGGTGCACCATACCGGTGGCTTGGGTGGATTAGCATCTGCATCAGCACTGATATCTGAGGGCAGAAACGTTTTGAAAGCCATGTGCCAACTAAACCTTTTAGGAGCCAAGGGAAATTTTTTTTTTTTTTCACATTTTGTATTTCTTTTGTTTTAAAAGTTGTTGGGTTGTTTTTTGGGGTTTTTTTTTTTGCTTTTGACTTTCTTTGCTTTCCTTGTCCCCTCTCCTCCCACATCGCTCCCTACTTCCATTCCATTTAACCTCTGTCCCCTCTTCCAACCCTCCAGCATCCCTTTAATGTAGCTGCAACAGCAGCTCCTTGGCTTTATTGGCATTGTCCTAGTTACTTATCTGCTTTATTAATATCATACAGTCCTGTTTGAGCTTTACGTTCATCTCTCATTAACTTTCTTACTGTTTCTCCACCATCCACGATTAGATTGTAATATACCTGTCATGTCCTTGTCTTTGGAATGTGCTCATGAGTGAATTAAAAGTGGAACGGGACTATTCTAAATTTCGTAAAGGCTATTTAGGAAAGCCTTCCAACTGAATGATGTTGATGTGAATGTAGTTTTAATTATGTATGTAATTTTGATATCTGCACTAAACAATTTTATTGGAGGGAGCGGAATATAAGTTTTAAATAAAATAAAAATCAATGGTGGCTCTCTGGCGCCAAGCACCAAATTTTATGTGCATGGGAAACCTGGTGCCTAGGAGTTTTCCAGCCTTGCAGTAACCCTGCATTGAGAACCTACACCTAGAATAATTAGTAACAGAGTAACATAGCGAATGATGGCAGAAAAAGCCCCATCCAGTCTGCCCATTTGTTCTGTCCAATCTGCTAAGAATACATCCCAGCTAACAGGGACAGAGCATGACCACCTGCAAGATTCCTCCTTATCCAGGACAGTTTTCAAAAGCCTTTTCCCTAGGTAAATTCCAGTTTAGCTGGATAAAAGATTGTACTTTCTCTGCATGGGTAAAAGTAAGTGCGCATGGAGAAGAGGCGCTTTCAGAGGTGGGATTAGGCTGGGGGTAGGAAGATAACCTGCATAGATTATGTGCAATATTTTCTATGGAAAAAGTACTCTCAGGAAAAAGCATATGCAGATGTCTGTGGGTGCTTCTTTCTTGGGCAATTTTCCAAGAGAAAATCTGCTTATATGTTCCCTTTGAGAATTGGTATAAAGCCTGTGGATAAAATATACCCAGGGCATCTGTATCTCCCTCTATAGCACTGGGCAAAACTTTACTGGAAAATTATTGTGCAGACGCTGATAAAAAAAGGGGAATGGTATCTAAGATATATATTCTTTTGTCCGGGGATGATGCGAGGCCCTTCCCTCATACGCAAGCTTGGGAGAGGGACCTGGCGAGGGTCATTACTGTTGAGGAGTGGTTACAATTATACACTGCTATCAAAAAATGCTCTATATCGGCGAATGTTCAGGAGAATTGTTATAAGATGGTTACCCGGTGGTATCTGACCCCTCTCACCTTGCATAAATGTTATCCTAATCTTAGTGCTATGTGTTGGCGCAATTGTGGGTTACCAGGCGATTATCTACATATGTGGTGGTCTTGCCCATTGGTGCAATCTCTGTGGTCCCAAGTGGCCCATTGGGTGGAACATATCTTGCGAGTCCCGGAGCTCCTCAATGCTGGCTTCATGTTAATCAATTTACCACACAAAGAACTGACCAAGCCGCAAGCTTTATTGTGTCAACAGGTTTTTATTGCAACCAGGATGGTTCTTGCACAACATTGGAAGCAGCTGATACTACCTGCCCTTCCACGTATCCAACAAAAGGTTCATTACTTATGTCGGATGGCGGCGATTACTGCGGAGCTTCATCACACTATGCCTTTTTTTAAGGCCACCTGGACGCCGTTCCTGGACTGGGAAAAGACACTCTCTGATTAGCCTTGGTTTATACCGGGACTTTGCCTCCCTCTATCCCTGGTCCCGACAGACTACATCCAACTTTGTATCAGGGAGTCCAATCTGTGATAAGCTTTTCTTTTTGCTAATACTAATGATCTCATGGAAGGGGGTGGGGGATTAGGGGGTGGGGGTTTGGAAGGAAAATGGTTAGGGGTGATGTTCCTATTGTTTGTAAATGTTGAAAGACAACTGGTTTGCCATATTGTTGTTCTGATGGTTATGACTGTTTGATTTTCTTTCAACTTAATAAAATATAAATTAAAAAAATATATATATATACCCAGGGATTTTACTGCAATGTGGGCAGTTACAGAACTGCTCCCTTTTTGTCGTCTTCCGTTGTACTCACCGTCTTATGTAGAAAAGCATTCAAGATCCCTACTTAATTCCCTCTAGCACCAATTTTCTTATGCCTGACCACAAAGCTCCATAAAAATCTAAATAGCCACCAGTACTAATGTTTGCCCAAACATCTGACCGCATGGATCCCCTGGATAGCTGCCAGACAGATCTAGCTGTATGAGCACCTGTATTTCCACTAATACTTTGTTATTACAGCAGTAGCTCTCAACCCAGTTCCTGGGACACACCTAGCCAGTTTGATTTTCAGGATAGCCACATAAATAAGCATGAGAGAGATTTGCATGCACTGCCTTCATTGTATGCAAATCTATAGCATGCATATTCTGATCAGTAGCCCAGATCTGGCCAATGAATTTAAAGCCCCTGGACTCCATTATTCATGTTATCAAAAAGGTATGAATTGAAACAGCATGATTATAACATAGTATAGAAAGAGGAGAAATATGCCTCTCTGCATGCAGCCTCATATTTCCTATAAGACTGTTGCCAATTTGACACAATGTGAGCTATTTCTAGGCAACCTCTGCAGATTTTATTGGATGAGATGAAGAGAGGATTACTAAATGTGAGTTCCTTTTCCAGCAAGAAGGCCTCTCAATAGCCACCCCTCAGATCCTGGGCTCGTGTAGCCAGTCTCCCACAGGCCACCCAGTAGTAAAACTGCAGATTGGGTAGAGCCATACCACCCCTAAACTCTGAAATCCAAAGAGCACAGAGTCTGATTCTAGCTGGTTTATTAGCCCAAATGAAACTGGATATAATCCTGTTCATTTCCTTGAACCCCCCCCCCAGGGACTGGACACATGGCATGTGTTAAAATAAATACATTAGCTGTGGCAACACATTTATTTTCAGTATATTAATCCTGCCAGAGCTGGCCACTCCAGGATTTTAGATCCTTTTTAATTTTATGAAGAACACCACCACATTATTTTATAAATATCTATTTTAGGATGCAACAATTCATGGCATTACAAATAGTACAAAACATTGTCTTCCTTGCTTAAAAGAAACTGAACATAATATTGCACATATGACTACTGCGAAAAACACTTTAACAGTGACATTTTGGCAAAAAACAAAAGACTATAGAATTGCTTATGTCAAGACCAAATAATTTATAGGTGAGTGTCTAGGTATGATGTCTCCAGTCCCAATATGTCTTCCAAATATTATCATAGGCCTCCTGTTTTTTTGAGAAGAGAAAAGGAGATCTTCTCCATAATAGCAATTTTCCTAGCAGGTAGCAGATGGACTCAGGACCAATGGGTATAGTGTACTCCTGATAGCAGTTGGAGACGGATCAGATTTCAATCTGATGTCAGCCCTAGTACATACACCCCTGCAGGAAGTGCAGCTCTCCAGTATTTTCCGTCTCCATAGCAGTTAAGGACTACCTGCACGCTCTCACAGCGTTAGAGTAAATTTAAAGGAGAAAAACCCGAAACAAGAAGAAATCTTACCTCTATAGATGAGCCCCGCTCTCCTGCAGTGACACCCATTGTGTCCCTCCCCCAGTTGAGAATTCCCAAGGTGATTTCCGTGATCCCTCGGAGGTAAGCCTCAGTCTGGTGGCTGACTCTCGGCGGGGACCTAGAAACATAGAAATGACAGCAGAAGAAGACTAAACGGCCCATCCAGTCTGCCCAGCAAGTTTCACACATTTTTTTCTCATACTTATCTGTTTCTCTTAGCTCTTTGGTTCTATTTCCCTTCCACCCCCGCCATTAATGTATAGAGCAGTGATGGAGCTGCATCCGAGTGAAATATCAAGCTTGATTAGTTAGGGGTAGTAGGGGTAGTAACCGCCGCAATAAGCAAGCTACACCCATGCTTATTTGTTTTACCCAGACTATGTTATTCAGCCCTTATTGGTTGTTTTTCTTCTCCCCTGCCGTTGAAGCAGGGAGCTATGCTGGATATGCGTGAAGTATCAGTTTTACTTCTCCCCTGCCGTTGAAGCAGAGAGCTATGCTGGATATGCGTGAAGTATCAGTTTTTCTTCTCCCCTGCCGTTGAAGCAGAGAGCTATTCTGGATATGCGTGAAGTATCAGGTTTTCTTCTCCCCTGCCGTTGAAGCAGAGAGCTATGCTGGATATGCGTGAAGTATCAGTTTTTCTTCTCCCCTGCCGTTGAAGCAGAGAGCTATGCTGGATATGCGTGAAGTATCAGTTTTTCTTCTCCCCTGCCGTTGAAGCAGAGAGCTATGCTGGATATGCGTGAAGTATCAGTTTTTTTCTCCCCTGCCGTTGAAGCAGAGAGCTATGCTGGATATGCGTGAAGTATCAGTTTTTCTTCTCCCCTGCCGTTGAAGCAGAGAGCTATGTTGGATATGCTTGAAGTATCAATCTTTCTTCTCCCCTGCTGTTGAAGCAGAGAGCTATGCTGGATATGCGTGAAGTATCAGTTTTTCTTCTCCCCTGCCGTTGAAGCAGAGAGCTATGTTGGATATGCGTGAAGTATCAGTTTTTCTTCTCCCCTGCCGTTGAAGCAGAGAGCTATGCTGGATATGCGTGAAGTATTAGTTTTTCTTCTCCTCTGCTGTTGAAGCAGAGAGCTATGCTGGATATGCATTGAAGGTGAAGTATCAGGCTTATTTGGTTTGGGGTAGTAACCGCCGTAACAAGCCAGCTACTCCCCGCTTTGTGAGTGCAAATCCTTTTTTCCACATTTCCTCTTGCCGTTGAAGCTTAGAGCGATGTTGGAGTCACAGTAACCATGTGTATGTTTATTGAATAAGGGTATTATCTCCAGGCAGTAGCCGTCATTCTGGCGAGCCACCCACTCTTCATTGACAGCCTCTTGACTTTATGGATCCACAGTGTTTATCCCACGCCCCTTTGAAGTCCTTCACAGTTCTGGTCTTCACCACTTCCTCCGGAAGGGCATTCCAGGCATCTACCACCCTCTCCGTGAAGAAATACTTCCTGACATTGGTTCTGAATCTTCCTCCCTGGAGCTTCAAATCGTGACCCCTGGTTCTGCTGATTTTTTTCCTACGGAAAAGGTTTGTCGTTGTCTTTGGATCATTAAAACCTTTCAAGTATCTGAAAGTCTGTATTATAACACCTCTGCTCCTCCTTTCCTCCAGGGTGTACATATTTAGATTCTTCAATCTCTCCTCATAAGTCATTTGATGAAGACCTTCCACCTTTTTGGTCGCCCTTCTCTGGACCGCCTCCATCTTGTCTATGTCTCTTCGGAGATACGGTCTCCAGAACTGAACACAATACTCCAGGTGTGGTCTCACCAAGGACCTGTACAAGGGGATAATCACTTCCCTTTTCTTACTCGATATTCCTCTCTCTATGCAGCCCAGCATTCTTCTGGCTTTAGACACCGACAAGAAGATTGAAACTGATGACCCAGTTACGAACTCTGTTGAGCGAACTTTGCCCCACGGCATGGGACTACCTACAAGTCCTCGGCCTCATGGCATCCACACTGGAAGTAGTGCCGTGGGCAAGAGCTCACATGAGACCCCTACAACGCTCACTATTATCACAATGGAATCCACTGTCCCAGAACTACACCGTACGTCTTCAGCTCCTGGACAGAGTTCGGGCCCAACTACAATGGTGGCTACAAGAAGCCCATTTGAGCCAGGGAACGAGAATATCCTCACCAACCTGGATCCTACTCACCACGGATGCCAGCCTACGAGGATGGGGAGCACACTGCCAGGAGCTAACCGCCCAAGGGCAATGGAACAAAGAAGAGTCGGGATGGAACATCAATCGCTTAGAAGCCCGGGCAGTCAGACTAGCCTGCCTAAGGTTCGTTCACAGGCTCAGAGACAAAGCGGTCAGAGTAATGTTGGACAACGCCACAACAGTGGCCTACATCAACCATCAGGGAGGAACCAGAAGCCAACAGGTGTCTCTGGAAATAGACCTCCTTATGTCATGGGCAGAAGTGAATCATCAAGAGATCTCGGCCGTCCACATCGCCGGGAAAGACAACGTCGCTGCGGACTACCTCAGCAGAGAAAGTCTAGATCCAGGAGAATGGAGGCTGTTGACCACAGCATTCTAATTGATAGTAAAACGTTGGGGAACACCAACCATGGACCTCCTGGCAAATCGGTCCAACGCCCAAGAACCCAGTTTCTTCAGCCGCAGGCGGGAACCCCAGTCCCAGGGACTTGATACCCTGGTACAGACCTGGCCACAGGAGACTCTGTTATACGCCTTCCCGCCATGGCCCCTATTGGGCGCGATCATCCACAAGATAAAACACCACAGGGGACCAGTTCTTCTAGTGGCCCCGGACTGGCCAAGAAGACCATGGTACGCAGACATGCGAAGACTGCTGACAGGGAGCCCCTGCCGCTACCTCCACACAGAGACCTGCTCCAGCAGGGACCGATCCTCCACGAGGATCCAGCTCGATTCTCTCTTACGGTCTGGCCATTGAGAGGACTCGCCTAAGGAAGAGTGGATACTCAGGGGCAGTAATTGACTCCCTACTCCGAGCACGCAAGTTCTCCACATCCCTAACATACATAAGGATTTGGAGAGTATTCGAAGCCTGGTGCGAGGACCGCGACATCATACCACGCTCAGTCAAACTTCCTGCGATTTTGGAATTCCTGCAGAATGGCCATCAAGGTACAGATGGCCGCATTGTCATGCTACGGAACCGAGAGCAGCAGCATAGCCTCTCACCCGGATATCTCCCGCTTTCTGAAAGGAGTCGAGCAGATCCGACCACCCCTGAAGTGGCCGGTGCCTCTTTGGAACCTCAACCTGGTCCTAGATTTCCTAGCAGGAACTTCCTTCAGACCTCTCCGCGGCCTGTCTCTCTGACTATTAATACTGAAGACAGCCTTCCTGCTGGCAGTCTGTTCGGCCCGTCGTATATCCGAGCTACAAGCACTGTCCTGCCGAGAGCCGTTCCTCAGACTCACCCCGGGAACCATCCAGTTACGCACAGTTCCGTCGTTCCTCCCCAAAATGGTGTCTCACTTCCATCTCAACCAAACCATCTCACTACCATCGTCAGATGAGCATAAGAATTCGGAAGAGGCTCAAAGTCTACGTCATCTCAATCACCATCAAAAAAAGTTTCCAAAGTGGATATGACCCTGACATTCTCATCACTAAAAACAGAGGCAAAGAATTAATTTACTTTTTCTGCTATTTCCTTGTTCTCCCTAACCACTTCTTTTACCCCTTGGTCATCTAGTGCCTCAACTGACTCCCTTACAGGCTTTTGGCTTCAAATGAACTGGAAAAGGTTTTGTTACTTATTTTTACTTTTTATGGCAAGCTTCTTTTCAAATCCTCTTAGCCTACTGAATAACTTATTTACATCTAACGTGCCAGTGCTTATGCTGTTCCATATTTTCCTCAATTGAGTCTTCTTTCCATTTTTTGAATGATGCCCTTTTGGCTTTAATTACCTCTTTCACCTCAATATTAAATCATTATGGCAGTAGTTTGGTTTTCCTTCGACCTTTTTTAATGCATGGAATATATTTTGTCTGGGCCTCAAGGATGGTAATTTTAAACAGTGTCCATGCCTCCTACAAGTTTTTAACCTTGTGGATTGCATCTTTTGGTTTTTTCTAACAGACTTCCTCATTTTACCATAATCTTCCTTTTTATAGTTACATGATACTGCAGTAGTTTTCCATGGTATTTGCTCTTCAGTGCTTATATCAAATTTTATTACATTATGATCTTTGTTGCCAAGTGGATCCACCACCTTTATCTCTTGCACTAGGTCTTGCGTTCCACTGAGAACTAGATCTAATATAGTTCCCTGTCTTGTTTCCATGATCAACTGCTACATGAAGCAGTCATTGATGGCATCTAGGAATTTTACCTCCTTCACATTTCCTGATGAGACATTTACCCAATCAACACTCAGGTATCAAATCTCCCATTATTATTGTGTTGCCAATTTTACTAGCCAGTCTAAACTCTTAGCATTTTGCAGTTTGTTTCCTCATCCTAGCCAGGTGGGTGGTAATATATGCCCACTACTATACTCTTCCATTTTACTCTTGGAATTTCTATCCATAAGGATTCCAGAGAGCAGTTTGTTTCCTGCAAAACTTTTATTCTGCTTGGCTCTGTGCCATTCTTACATATAGTGTCACTCCTCCTCCAATTTCATCTGCTCTGTCAAGTTGATATAATTTGTACCTTGGTATCAGTGTCCCATTGCTTATCCTCCTTCCATCAGGTCTCCGAGATGTCTATTATATCTTTTAGCACATTATTATTCTAACTTTCCAGTTTCCTTTTTCAGACTTCTTGCATTTAAATACAGACATTTCAAAGTAGTTTTATTTCTATTTATATTCTTATATGTACCCACAACCTACTTATTTATCAGATGATGCAGGCAGTTTGGAGTCATTTTTATTTGCGTGCTATGTAATTAAATGCATTTGGATTTTTTTCAGCTTTTACAATCACTTCTTGGGGCATTCTAACTTCCTTAGTAAGTAAGGTATCCTTTTGAAGATACCTCCATATGACCCAAGCGCATAATGTAATAAAATTTGAACCACTTGGATCATGACTTATAGCTCCTCCCCAGCACTCTCTAAAATCTAATCTAGGTGGCACGTGAGGTCAGCTAGCTTTGCACCAGGCAGGTGTAATGGGACTACTGGGTATGAGTCTAATGAGCTCAAGAGTTATCAGATGATACACCTCACATGACTGTAGCAACTGTGAGAATATACAGAGGCACAAGGCTCAGGTTAAAGGCTTACTTTATCTCTGCAAGAATGTCTCTGAGGTTAAAGGTTAACATGTCCCTTAAACAATTAACAACAGCTTCTTGCTGGTGACATGTTCCAGTATAGAACATTCAGTGTGCTATGTGGCAAAAACCTGCTTCTGAGGATTTCAGGAGGGAATGGGTGCCCCCCCCCCCCCCCGAAGCACTCACAGAGGCTACACCACATAAGATAAACGGTGGACTCAGACAAAACAAAAAGGGAGAAGAAAGAACACAGGAAGACACTGTATAAACTAAAATAAAAACAACTGAAGGGAGAAGCACTAATAATAAGTTTATTAAAAAAAAAATAAAGTTTTTGAAAAAAAACTTTATTAAATAGTAAATCAATTAAAAGCAACAGACTCCAAATGGAACATACCTAAATTGTTTAATATGCATACATATGTAGGATGAAAATCATACAAACAAAATTAGAAAATCATGAACAAACTGTGACTAGACATAAAAATGTCATATGCACTAGAATGTACTTAAACATTTAAGTCAACTCAATATAATGGATAAGAGCTATGAACTGAAATAAATCACAGGGATACAGTGTTGCTGTTGAAAGAATGACACAAGTGTTTCTAAACTGCAAACAATGTGTACAGGTGTCTTAAGTTGTGTGTCCTGTCTGGTTCAGACATCCATACAAAGGTTCTCATTTACCTCACACACACACACACACACTCACTCACTCACTCACTCACGTAATAGCTATATATGTTACCCAAACAATGTATTAAAGTAAAGAAAAACATTCCAAAAGAATGGACAAAAGAGCACTAGTATTGTTGATAAGAGGAAATCTTTACTAATTCACAAAAAAAGTAAAATAAATGAATACCTTACTGTTAACAAATGTGGCACAAATAAACAATCATGTGACCTTATACAAATAAGTATTGATAAGTTAAACATGGATCAATTGCAGACTGTGCACTTTTGGATAATAGGACGACTAGGGGGCACTCCATGAAGTTAGCATGTGGCACATTTAAGACTAATCGGAGAAAGTTCTTTTTCACTCAACTCACAATTAAGATCTGGAATTTGTTGCCAGAGGATGTGGTTAGTGTAGCTGGGTTTAGAAAAGATTTGGATAAGTTCTTGGAGGAGAAGTCCATTAACTGCTATTAATGAAGTTGACTTAGGGAATGGCCTCTGCTCTTACTGGCATCAGTAGCATGGGATCTTCTTGGTGTTTGGGTAATTGTCAGGTTCTTGTGGCCTGGTTTGGCCTCTGTTGGAAATAGGTTGCTGGGCTTGATGGACCCTTGGTCTGACCTAGCATGGCAATTTCTTATGTTCTTATAGCATGAGTGCTAATATATTATTAGAAATAATAATGATACAGTGTAACATATCCTTTACATATAGAAATAGTACTACAGATCAGTCCAGACTCCTGGGTTTTGCCTCCCTGTCAACAGATGGAGATAGAAAAAGTTTCACTGATACTGTACATAACCCAGTGTGCCACCTGCAGTCCCTCAGTACTGACCTGACCCAAGCCAAGATGAGAGCAACAGCCATAAACTTCTAAGCAAACTCCCTTCCCTCCAAAGAACCGGAGGATGGTGAAGTTGCCCAAAAAAACAATGGAAAAATAGTTTCCCAAATTTAACATAAGCGATCAGCATTGAAAACCTCCACCTCCTCAGAATCTCCCCCCCCCCCCCCCCCCCTCAATAAATGGACAGGAACAAAAAGGAGATGGTTCCGGGTGAGATGGTTGAGACGCTATGTCCCATTTAAATGGGTTAAAGACTCTTGTTTAAATTTTTTCGCATGCCCCTGAGGAAGCTGACAAGCGAAACACTGGCCGTGTTGGGCTATGTAAACAAATTACTTTCAAGAGTCTGGGTCATCTTAATCTCTGTGGATGGTGGACTATTTTAAATAAAGAAAAAAGCTATATAAAAATAATTTTTGAAGAATTAAAAGATGATGAAGGTGAATGATTGAGAAGACCGGTTGGTGTCTTTTTTTTATAAGTCACACAACGTCAGGCTTGCTGACACCTTCTTAGGCTATTACTTAAAATATTTTGGGTTCCACATTGTTTGGACTTAGATTTCAGTTACCCAATATTGATTGGGTAAGTGAAACATCAGGACAAGCTAGAGAGATAAAGTTCCTGGATGGAATAAATGTCAGTTTTATGGAGCAATTGGTTCAAGAACCAACAAGAGAGGGAGCAATTTTAGATCTAATTCTCAGTGGAGCACAGGATTTGGTGAGAGAGGTAATGGTGGTGGGGCCGCTTGGCAATAGTGATCATAATATGATCACATTTGAATTAATGACTGGAAGGGGGACAGTAAGTAAATCTACAGCTCTAGCACTAAACTTTCAAAAAGGAAACTTTGATAAAATGAGAAAAATAGTTTAACAAAACTGAAAGGTGCAGCTACAAAGGTAAAAAGTGTACAACAGGCATGGACATTGTTAAAAAAAATACCATCCTAGAAGCACAGTCCAGATGTTTTCCACGCATTAAGAAAGGTGGAAGGAAGGTCAAACGATTGCCAGCATGGTTAAAAAGTGAGGTGAAATGGGCTATTTTAGCCAAAAGATCTTCATTCAGAAATTGGAAGAAGGATCCAACAGAAGAAAATAGGATAAAGAATAAGCATTGGCAAGTTAAATGTAAGAGAATAATGAAAAAATGTGGCCATAGAGACAAGAACTCATAGTAAAAACTTTTTAAAAATATATCCGAAGTAGAAAGCAAGCGAGAGAGTCAGTTGGACCATTAGATGATTGAGGTGTTAAAGGGGAACTTAGGGGAAGGTAAGACCATATTAGAAAGACTACAAATTCTTTGCTTCGGTGTTTCCTGAAGAGGATGTTCGGAAGGTATCTGTTCCGGAATGTGTGTTTAGTACACAGGAGAACCAAATATGGCCAATAATGAAATCTTTATTGTAAGGAAAATTTAACTTTGATTTACAAGGTATTGGTGGAAGGAACGAGAACAGTTACAGAGTGCAGTGTGTGACTGCTCTTCAAATGCCTTCAGAGAGCTAGCTATTACATCTCTTTCTTATATACAGTATTCTTGCTATAGACTCTATACCCCCCCCCACCCCCATCATGTGTTACTCAGACCTCTTGTAATTTGTCAATTACCATGCACCAAAAAAGGGCACTGAAATACACTTCCTACCCCTAAGCCCAGTGTAGCCCTCATTCTGACCATAAATGTCCCAGCTCTGATAATGGTTCTGCATTTCACCCTGGTGCCTGGGCAAACTGCTTCACGCTCTCTGCTAACTGTTGTCAAGCTGGCAAACACTGGTTCCTCTTTTGGACATACTGCTGCTGTGCTGTCTATGTCTCTGTAAAGATGCAACTCTCCCTTTGGCTGGGGCTTTGGACACAAGAGCATCTTGCCTGACTTTTGGTGCTTGTTGCCAGGCAGATTTATATAGGAGATGAACTTAACCAAATCATGGTGAACCTGGAAGATGTGGTAGGCCAGATTGACAAACTGAAGAGTAGTAAATCACCTGGACCAGATGGTATACACCCCATGGTTCTGAAAGACTAAAAAATGAAATTTCAAACAAATTTCAATTAATTTGTAACCTATCCTTAAAATCAACTATTGTACCTGAAGACTGGAAGGTGGCCAATGTAACCCCGATATTTAAAAAGGGCTCCAGGGGTGATCCGGGAAACTATAGATTGGTGAGCCTGACTTCAGTGCTGGGAAAAATCATGGAAACTGTATAAACAATAAAATCACAAAATGTTTTATATAGATCTGGTTTGAGATACAGCCAGTATGGATTTGCCCAAGGGAAATCTTGCCTCACAAATCTATATTTTTTTGAATAAACATGTGGACAAAGGAGAACTGGTAGATTTGGTGTATTTGGATTTTCAGAAGGCGTTCAACAAAGACCTTTATGAGAGGCTTCTAAGAAAATTAAAAAGTCATGGGATAGGAGGTGATGTCCTTTTGCGAATTGCAAATTGGTTTAAAGACAGGAAAGAGAGTAGGATTAAATGGTCAGTTTTCACAGTGGAAAGGTAAACAGTGGAGTGCCTCAGGGATCTGTACTCAGACCTGTGCTTTTTAATATATATATATATATAAATGATCTGGAAAGGGGTACGACGAGTGAGGTGATCAAATTTGCAGATGATACAAAATTATGCAGAGCAGTTAAATATCAAGTGGATTATGATAAATTGCAGGAGGACCTTGTGAGACTGGAAGATTGGGCTTCCAAATGGTAGATGAAATTTAATGTGGACAAGTGCAAGGTGATGCCTGTAGGAAAAATAACCCTTGCTGTAGTTACACAATGTTAGGTTCTATATTAAGAGTTACCACCCAGGAAAGAGATCTAGGCGTCATAGTGGATAATTGAAATTGTCGGCTCAGTGTGCTGCGGCAGTCAAAAAAGCAAACAGAATGTTAGGAATTATTAGGAAGGGATTGGTGAATAAAACGGAAAATGTCATAATGCCTCTGTATCGCTCCATTGTGAGACCACACCTTGAATACTGTGTACAATTCTGGTTGCCGCATCTCAAAAAAGATATAATTGCGATGGAGAAGGTACAGAGAAGGGCTACCAAAATGATAAAGGGAATGGAACAGCTCCCCTATGAGGAAAGGTTGAAGAAGTTAGGGCTGTTCAGTTTAGAGAAGAGATGATTTAGGGGGGGGATATGCAAATAGCTGTAACACTGCCTGTTGACTCTCCTCTCCTGTACTTTTGTATATCATCCAGTTAACCCCCTCCCCTGTTCATTGTAATTTCCTTTCTCAGTTATTTGTAAACCGACATGATGTGTCCTACGAATGCCGGTATAAAAAAGTTTTTAAATAAATAAAATATGATAGAAGTCTACAAAATCATGAAAGGGCTTGAAAAAGTTAATGTAAATCAGTTTACTATCTCAGATAATAGAAGGAGCAGGGGGCACTCCATGAAGTTAGCAAGTAGCTCATTTATAACAAATCAAAGAAAATTCTTTTTTACTCAGGGCATAGTTAAGCTCTGGAATTCATTGCCAGAGGATGTGGTTACAGCTGTTAATGTAACTGGGTTTAAAAAGGGTTTGGATAAGTTCCTAGAGGAAACGCCATAAACTGCTATTAATTAATAATCAGTAGTAGCTTGAGATCTATCTCATGTTTGGG
Source organism: Rhinatrema bivittatum (assembly GCF_901001135.1). NCBI lineage: Eukaryota > Metazoa > Chordata > Amphibia > Gymnophiona > Rhinatrematidae > Rhinatrema > Rhinatrema bivittatum. Next base: position 250,441,453 of record NC_042619.1, read on the forward strand.
TACTTGCCAGGTACTTGTGACTTGGATTGGCCAGTGTTGGAAACAGGATGCTGGGCTTGATGGACCCATTGATCTGACCACTATGTCATATCTTAAATTCTTACGTAGAATAAAAAAAATAACAGAAGTGAAAAAGGTACTATAATTATAATGCTCGTCACAGTATGTTTATAATGTGATTGGTGCGGCGTATATATGAGCACACTGTTGAACTATAAGCGGTACCTGATATTGTGGGCAGTTCATGTTATTTATGTTGTTCAATGTTCCTTAGCACATTTTTTCTTGCACTGCAGGTGGAGAGAGATTTTGAACGTGAATATGGAAAGCTGCAGCAGTGAGTATTATAGCCATACTAGTTGAAAGGGAAGCATAAGGAACAAGAGGTTGTGCAGGATGGCACCCTGATGAGAACTGGATGGGCAGGCATAAAGAGAAACGGGGTGTGATGATTCCCTCATGATCCATGGCAAGGTCCCATACGGACACCGCGTTATTAACAGTAAGAGATCAGGATGGGAAGGAGTAGTGAGAGTTGGCAGGGATAAGTTGTGTAGTGTAGATTGTGCTGACTGATCCTGCTATGTGGATCGACTGGAATGAGAGCATGGAGGAATCATCACCAAATCAGTTAAAAGGTGGGTTGAATGTATGCATCCCCTTGAATTCTGGTGTGCTAATTCTTGTTTATTTGTTTGCTGCACTGTAGGCTGGAAGATCAAACCAAGAAACTGCAGAAGCACATGAAGAAGAGCACAGAAGCAGACCTGGGTGTGTAAACAGTGCTTGCAGCTGTATGTCAAAGGGCTGCTGCAGATAGCAGGAAGAGAGCGGCTGTCTTATAGCTGAGCTGTGAGCATTCACACATGGCTTGATAGGGCACTTGGATTTACATTGCCAGTTGCTGAAGGGTGTGACTCTGACCTTGGCACAGAAGAGTGAACGATGTGTATATGTGTGTGTGTGTGTGTGTGTGTATACACGTCAGAGAACCCTAAGATAACGTAACACCCCTAATGTTTTAAATGATTTGAAAGATGCTTAATGTTGCAAGCTTTAGTACACAATGGCAAAGAATATCAAAACTATTCAAAAAATAATTCAAAAAATTAAATTGGGACAATAACACACACACACACACACATTTATCAATTGCCCTAGTCAATCATTCCTCATTCACACCGCCTCTAAACTCTCTGTAGTGTTATGCATTTATAACATACTGTATTTTTCGCTCCATAAGATGCACTTTTTTTTTCCCCAGAAGCGGGGGGGGGGGGAAATGTCTGTGCGTCTTATGGAGCAAATATAAAAAAAAAACAAACTTAACTACAACCCCCCACCCTCCTGATCCCCCCAAGACTTGCCAAAAGTCCCTGGTGGTGCAGCGGGGGTCCGGGTGCAATCTCCTGCACTCGGGCCATCGGCTGCCACTAATTAAAATGGCGCCGACAGCCCTTTACCCTTACTATGTCACAGGGGCTACCGGTGCCATTGGTCGGCCCCTGTGACATAGTAAGGGCATTTTGTGCTCCTACCATGTGACAGGGGCCGACCAATGGCACTGGTAGCCCCTGTGACATAGTAAGGGCAAAGGCTATCGGCACCATTTTAATTACTGGCAGCCGACGGCCCGAGTGCAGGAGATCGCTCCCGGACCCCCGCTGCACCACCAGGGACTTTTGGCAAGTCTTGGGGGGATCAGGAGGGTGGGGAGTTGTAGTTAATTATATTTAAAGGATTGGGGGGGGGGTTTCCCGGGGGGGGGGAGTTCCCACAGAAAGAGAAGGATAAAAGTTTTCTGATCTGGGGAGTGGATCGAAATGGCCCTCCCCAGACCCGAAAACGAAATGGGGACAAAAAAAATGTTATGCACTCCCCTAATTTGCTCCATCAGACGCCCAGGAACAGAGCCGGTTTAGCACACCATATATATATATTTTTTTTTTTTTTTTAATTTCCCCCCTCTGAATCCTAGGTGCGTCTTATGGTCAGGTGCGTCTTATGGAGTGCAAAATACGATATCTAGATATCGCCATAAAACATTGTCAAAATATGTACAAAGTGCTTGTAATGAAACAATGACACGCTTGCAATAGAGCTGGAGTTTCAAGGAAGATACTTTGTGAATTGCAAATGAGTCACATGGAAGATATCTTCATTAAAAAGGGGATACAGTTGAATCTCAGTCCACAAGAAAGGATACTCTGTAATTGTTTCCCAGGACTGTTGTTCCAATGATGTTTCTGTAGTCTCTGTTTTGCTTCTGCTATATCCTGTATTCTTTCTGTCCTTACAAAGGCCTCTGTTCTTGAGACCCTGAATTGGCAAATCATTGTATAAAGAATCAACAATAAGAGATTGAGTCCTCTTCACTAAATACAGTCCATGGTATCAATGCAAGAATAGTTATGAAAAATATTTTCCCCTGAATAGTTTTGATATTCTTTGCCATTGTGTAATAAAGCTTGCAACATTAAGCATCTTTCAAATCATTTAAAACATTAGTGGTGTTACCCTATTTTAGGGTTCTCTGACGGATATGCCATTTTAGGTACCCACATTTCATTTTTATTTTATTTAATGCCTAAATCCAATATACTATATATATATATTTTATCTGTAGCTGGTCCATTCTATCCTAGTTGAAGCAATAATTGTAAGACTGAACCTGGAGTTGCATGTAGGACCATCAAAATTGCTTTGATAATTTAATTTGCACTAAACTCCTGGATATCCCTTTTTTAGTTTTATTTCATTCCTGAGGCAACATTATAGTTTAAAGTTTCTGAAAGTTCCTCCTTTACCCATCTGACTGTTATGAATCAAACACTGTTTTCTCACACGCTGTTAATTCTAATTTAGGTGCGGTTGTAGATTAGATTAATTCCTCTTGTATCTGTTCTGCAGAGTGAATGGGAATTAATTGCACATTCATAGTTCATTAACTATTCTTTTCTGGGAGGTAGTATTGCTCCCAGAGTAGGTAATGTGAAAGTTGGTGGCATTTGCTGTTTTTATTCTTCAGTTAGTTCCTACAGTGTTCACTTATGTATTAGTTAGTCTGATTTTTTTCACACAAGAAAACTAATTCAGGTATAGTAAGGTTTGTATGTGAAACCACTTGTGAATCAGGGTGCTGCTGTTCTGCTCATCATCATAGGCTCATGGAGGATTCACACTAATGCACAAAATGTAGTATACACTTGAAGAGGGAAATCAAAGGAAGAGATTAAAAAAAAATAGGGTGACACGTCACCTTTATTCTGAAAGGCGTATAAATACAAGAAATAAAGTGTTATGCCTCTGGGATCTGTACTGAGGGTAGTTTTATTTAATATCTTTGTGAGCTATATTGCAGAGGCATTAGAAGGAAACGTTTTTGTCATTTTGTAGATGACACCATGATCTGAAACAGTATGTGATCTATGAAAGCCTGAGAAGTGGGTGCATGCTTTGCAGTATAGATTCAATGCAAAAAAAAAAGGTACAGAGTCATGCATTTGGGGTGAAGAAATCCCAGAAGGCAGAACACAATTAGGGGGTGGTGGGGTGAAGTACTGATCTGCACCAACCAAGGTGATCGTGTCTGATTGCAAGGTAGCAAAATAATATAATAAGTCAGTGACAAGACCCAGAGCAATGCTAGAGTGCATAGGGAGAGGAGTAACAGCAGAAAAAAAAGGAGATAATGCCTGTGCATAAGCTCACCTAGAATATTGTGTCCAATTCTGGAGGCGCTACCGAAAGAATGTAGAAAGAGTGGAGGTAGTATAGAGAGAGGCTACCAAAATGATGCAAGGTTAGCACCAAAAGCTATATAAAAAGAGACCTTTAGGTCCTCAATTTTGTATTCTTTAGAGCAGTGGTCCTCAATCTTTTTTCTGTCCTACACCTGTCATGATGCTCAAATACATGACACACTGCCCACTATATTCTGCAGCTGAACTAAAAATAATTTTCAAAATATTATTTTATTGTTAAAAATGGTGCAAGAGAAAGATATAACATTCAGTAACTACTTGTGAAACAAACCTAGTTATTAAATTTTATTTTTTCCACCAAAGTTTTAATCTTCTCTCACTTCATCAATGAGAAATCTGGGACAGATGTGCCACACACAAATTTTCTATACACAGGATTGAACAGAAGACTAACTCTCGCACATCTCACTGTCAATAATTCCAATGCTGGTAACTCTTAAGTAGCAGTTCCTGCCAGGAACTTTGTAAAATAACATGAAAACCTGCACAAAAAGACACTCAGAATATACATAGCAAACCTGCCATACCATTATAGCACTAACATCCGGTACTCAAAAACAGCAACAGCATTGCAAATATAGAACACAATACATGTCTCTTTAGGAAAAAATAAAACAAACTGGACTGCCAAAGACCCCAATGCAGATTCCCTTACTTCTGTCAAAGACGCAAAACACATTCTGCCCCTTACCTATCACAGAGTAAAGGGCCATAAATTAAAAACAGAAGCATGCAGACAAACACTGAAACCTCGTGAAACCAGATTCTCTGGGGCAACTTTCACACTCTTGCGCAGAAGTAATTTTAGTCTGCAAACTTTACACCAGTTTCTACAGGGAAAGTATTCCCTTTAGAAAAATGAGTTGGATTAAAGAGCACAGACCTGCATCTGCTAGTTGTTCAGGGACTTTTTCAGACTAGAAAAATGCACAGGTAGTTCCTGCTGTGCACCCTCCTCAAGCAGCAGGCACATGTGGCTGTTAGAGGAAGCCTAGGCTTGCTATGTCAGATTTTTGGTGATACACCTCCTGCTTCATAGTGACACACTGGTTGAGAACCGCTGCCTTAGAGAAGAGGAGAAACGGGAGATAATTTTCTTTGCTAGAGTCTTACCAGACCAGTCCAGATGCATGGATTTTGCCTCCCTACCAGCAGATGGAGACAGAGAAGATCTAGATAGCTGAACCTGCCCTATATAAGGCTCCGTGCAGCCTGCAGCTCTCCAGTATTCTGTCTTCAGCAAATGGTAGCCTTGCCAGACCCGTGCAACTGGAGAAGTCTGAGAGGTCAAACTGTGTTTTCCGTAGTTGAGTATTGCCGGGGAGGGGGTGGGGTTTATGGGTGGTGGTCCCTGACAGGTCCTCCAGCTCTTTGGAGAATAGAGGATGTTGCTGGAAATCAGAGGAGTCTGACTTCTTCTTCTTTTGAAAAAAGCAATAGTGGATATTTAGAGCCTGAAGGTTCAGTTGCAGTTTAACTTGCAGCCTTAGCTCCAAAGTTGTGTAAAATAAATAAATAAATAAATAAATAAATAAATAAAACATTCGTCAAAGCATTGGGCCAGTAAGCAGAGCACTTCTGTCTCTGAGTACCATGAGAGGTAGAGGAAACAGAAACAGTAACAGAATAAATATGGGATGAGCATAGAATATCCCTAGTTGCAAAGAAATGAGGGGAAAATCAGAGATCAGCTGGAGACTATGGCGATGTGCCAGCATTAATATTGGGCAGAAGGGCCTAATAGTCCTTTTCTGCTGTCATATTCCATATTACATGGTAAAAGAGGAAACTTAAGAATAAGACCAGAGAAAGCAGTAAATCTAACAAACAAGTTGCAACCAAGACAAGAGGATCAGTGAACACCAGGAGTTCTTTATTTTGCACAAAACATCATAAGGGCTTTTTATGATGTTTTGTGCAAAATAAAGAACTCCTGGTGTTCACTGATCCTCTTGTCTTGGTCGCAACTGCTATATTGGATCAGTTTCCGGTTTGCTTTTTTGAATCTAACAAACAAGCACTTTTTTTTTTTTTTGTAAATCGCTTAGGCGTAAAGCGATCAAGAAATTTTTAATAAACTAAACTAGAATATTTTGCGATACCACAGTCCCTATTTGATCTCCAGTGTTATCTTCATGTCCTTGCAGCTAAAGATTCTCTGTACTTATCTCCGGCTTTCTAGAATTCAGTGAACTGGTTTTGCTTCCTCTGGGTAAAGAGATGTTTCCCGAGTCTACCTCCTGGGAGACGTAGATCATGATGTCTTCTGGAACTTCCTTTCAAACTGCGCCTGCGGATCCAAGGAGATTATAGGGCTGCGTCCAGAACATCATCAAGCCTTGAAAACATAAACGGCACAGCCCCCCAGATATAGAGAGACTTTACTGCAGCCAAGGAACAGCTCAAAGGCTTTGGCGTTTCAGCCAGCGGCCAGAGCTGATAAAGCTCTTGGGAAGCCGTGCTTTTTACATAGGACTCTGGGTGGGGGGAACAATCCCTGAGCCCAGAATAGGAAGCTGTGCCGGGCAGTAGCGGCCCTTGTTTACATGACTGGTGCTGGTCTCCTCTGTTTTCACCTCTGTTATGCACAGAAATACTTTCAGAGCCTACACAGCCAGTGCCACCGCAGGAAGTGGGTAGGGGGATACGATTTAAACAGACTTTGTAAAATGAGAAGGCTGAACGATTTGGAGAGGGAATTGTGTTTCCAGATTGCCCGGCCAGCAAAGCAGCCCCAGGCAGCTGGGAGGTTGTTTTATTAATGTGAGAAAGGCTTGGATGTGCTGGCAAGTCAAAGTTGGTATCCGGCAATCTTGCCCTGCATGCTGTTAATTAGCCGGGGAAGTCCTGATGGCACAGCTTTCTCTCTGCTGTGTGCGCGCCATGAGGATGAGAGCACTGATTTGCACGTGTACTCGTACGTTGCATCTCTTCCTGTCATGGAGCATGTACACACGTGTGCAGAATGTCTCGTTCTCTGCATTCATGGGAGCTCTGGGATGAGCCTAGTAGCTGGGATGCTTTAGTTTTCTGCTGCTCACTGGCCTGCTCCCTAAGCCTCATCCCCAGCTCACTGAGAATATGCCTCTTACGTTCAATCTCTTCCCAGCTATGTCTAAATCGGCTGTAAAGATCTCTTCAGACCTGCTCTCCAACCCACTGTGTGAACAGGATCCAGCGTTCCTAGCAATGGTGACCGCTTTGGATACAGCTATGAAAAGAATGGATGCCTTTAATCAGGAGAAGGTGAGCGGTGTCCCGCCTGCCGCTGTGGCATCCTGGGAAGGGCCACAGATGAGTTTATTTCCTAAGGGAGCTTTAAACATTTGACAGTGGGGTGGATTGGACCTCTCGCACGTAGTATTTGGAGGGGAGAGGAGGATAGAAGCAGCCATGTTGTACTGTCAGGGACGGGGGTGGCGGCTGCTTTCCTATTCTCACCGCATGCACTGAAACACTCCAGTGACACAGACCAGGCAAGCAGGGCTTTTGGGCGGGAGAGCAATGTACAACACAACCCTTCCAACTCACAGGGACTGGAGCCTTACACAGCGTTTTCTCTGTTTGCCTCAGGTTAACCAAATCCAAAAGACTGTTACAGACCCCCTGAAAAAGTAAGTGCAAGCGTTTCTTCAGATGGAAAACAAGTCCTGGCTGGAAAGGACGTATAATTGGGTCCTCTCGTGTGCTCGCAGAAATGTCCCTTTTGCCTGCTTTCTCTGTTTGCAATTCTAATGAAAAGTCCAGAGCCCTGAGGGCTCCTGCAGCCGGAACCAGGACTCCTGTCCCTCTGGCCTCCCCTCTCTGCTGTCTCGTCCTTTAATGGCTTCTCGCTGCTAATTGCATTTGATGTTCCTTTTGCTTTAGTCTGCTGGAATGTTTCTAATTTCCTTTTCCTGGTGGGTGGACAGAGTTGAACATGTGGGCACAGATTGTGGAATGGTAACATTCCTTTGCACAGCTCGACGCTGGAACCTCCATCCCAGTGCTTTGCCATCGTTCTCAGCTCATTTCAAAGAGACTTTATTGGCATGACAACCAAAGTAATAAAGTGCAGAAGAGAAATCCAAACAAATCCTAGGTTCTGATTTGTATTTATTTATAGCTGGCTTTCATTGTACAGAAGTGCATCCAAAAGCGGTTCTGGTGGGGTTCTGTACGGGCCCTGATCAGGTTCATTTCTGGCCTGGTGGCAGGATACCACACATATATTTTGCTGCTGTAGCTGCTGTTTCCCCTGGGATTATACTGTGTTTTCTGGATTCTCTCTCTCAGCTCTGGGAAGGGTGCATCTCTGGGATCTTTGTATTTTGATTAGAGTCTGACTTCTTGGAGGTTTCCCTTTCTCATTTGGGGTCCCTTATTCTGCATTTGGTGAGGGTCTGCCTGCGTTCTCTGTATGTGACTGAGGCATGGGATTCTGTCAGCATGTCAGTTCCGTAAGAAGCGGGAGCAGTCCAGTTTCTTCTCTTTTCCCAGGAAGAGGTATGTTGATGTTCTAAGGTCTGGTGCTTTTCCATAGATGGGGATTTTGCTGTTTGAGTCTTGGGAATTAGTGCTGTTCTGTTCTGGCAGGTTTGCTACGTGGGGTGCCAACTGGGTTTGCAGGGTTTTGTGCCTGGCGGTGGAGGGAATTTGTGTGACTGTTACCGAGGTGATGTCAGAACTGGAATATTCTTTTTATTTGGTGAGTAATAAGGGGAAATGCCTTAGTTCTGCTCTGTACATGTTGTTGGGGGGCAGGGGTGGGAGAGAGCTTCTGTGCATGCAGAGCATTTGTTATAGAAAGGCATTAGGTACAGAGTTTCTATTGGGATTCTCTACAGTTTGGGGTTAATCATGGACCCCAGACCTATGTAGGATAATTGGTTGAATGATGCTTGTAAATAATTTTAATAGTAGTTTTACTGGGGGACTGAAACTAGTCAGGGTATTTTTTATTACATAGAAGGGCCCCTTAGAACTTTCTCCTTAATTGTCTGTATAGCCGACTAACACTCCCAGTTGTTTGCATACTCTCTTCTGTTTAATCTTTCTCCTGCTCCTGTTGTGCATGGAGCAAGAGAGGGACCTTGGGGTGATCGTGTCTTGTGATTTAAAGATGGCGAAGCAGTGTGACAAGGCGATAGCTAAAGCCAGAAGAATTCTGGGCTGCATAGAGAGAGGAATAACCAGTAAGAAAAAGGAGATGATAATCCCTTTGTGCAGGTCCTTGTGTTCAGTTCTGGAGGCCGTATCTCAAAAGGGACAGAAACAGGATGGAGGCAGTCCAGAGAAGGGCGCCAAAAATGGTGGGGGGGTCTCCATCAAATGACTTAGGAGAAGTTGAAGTACCTGAATATGTATACCAGGGGTCGGGAACCAATGGCTCGCGAGCCAGATGTGGCTCTTTCGATGGCTGCATCTGGCTCGCAGACAAATCAAACATGGGCTTATGGCGGCGAGGAGCAGTAGCGTCGGTGGCGACGAGGGGCGGCAGCGAGGAGCAGTGACGGCGGCGCACGGGAGGGAGGGAAGGGAAGGGAACCCCCCCCGAGATCTTCCGTCTGCTCCATCTGGGCTCTGACCGACAGCCAGCAAATGCGCCGTAGAGAGCAGCTCTACGGCGCATGCGTGGGCGAGCACGTCGGTCAGAGCAGTGCGTGCCTGCAAAAACAAAATGGTGCTGGGAGGAGCAGTAGTAGCAGCAGCGAGGAGCAGTAGCGGCGGTGGGGAGTGACTGAGGGGAGGGAGGGAGGAGAGAGTGACTGGGGGAAGGAGGGAGGAGAGAGTGACTGGGGGGAGGGAGGGAGGAGAGAGTGACTGAGGGGGGAGTGACTGAGGGGAGGGGGGAGGAGGAGAGAGTGACTGAGGGGGAGGGAGGGAGGAGAGAGTGAGGGGAAGGGGGGAGGTGAGAGGGAGTGGGAGGGAGACTAGAGGGAGGAGGTGAGGGAGTGGGAGGGAGGGATGCATCCATCTTTGTGGGCAGCTGGAGGCAGGGGAGCCGCGGTGGTCTTCGCCGATGTCCATCTCCAGAGGGGGGCTGCAAAAAAGGGAGGAAGGAAAGAGTGACTGAGGGGAGGGGGGAGGTGAGAGGGAGTGGGAGGGAGACTAGAGGGGGGAGGTGAGGGAATGGGAGGGAGGGATGCATCCATCTTCACGGGCAGCTGGAGGCAGGGGAGCCGCGGTCGTCTTCGCCGATGTCCGTCTCCAGAGGGGGGCTGCAAAAAAAGTAAGTCGCTTCGTTGCTTTACACTGCCCGTCCTCTCTCCGATTTTTTCCGCTTTCGTTGCTTCGGGAGGAGGGGAGAGGACTGGGGCTGCCCCGGAGACCAGCACCCATGGACGCGGCCAGGGCAGGTGAGCGGGGGCTGGGGGAAAGTTTGCCGCCTACCCTTACCCCTGCCTCTAACGCAGGGGTAAGGGTAGGCGGTAAGTTAGCAGGTTAAACGTGCAGCAAAACGGCAGGGTAAAAAAGCGATAGTCGGGGTGCGCGTTACTGTATGGGAGGGAATAGGTAATTCGATCATTTACATGTAATATACATGCCGCGGGCAGAAGGGGTTACCCGGTGATTTGAGGACACGGTAAGAGTAGGTTAAAGGGGATTGTGTATCGAGGGTTGGACTAACGCGGCCAAAAAGTGGGTAGAAAGCGGGTTAGGAGCAGGGTAACCACGGCTGCACTTTACTGTATCAACCTGTAATTGCAGAAACCATTTTATCAAAGAAGATGGCTAAAAGAAAAAAAGATGAGGAGTATCATACTTTTCAGCAGGAATGGACAGAGGAATTCGCCTTTGTGGAGAGAGCAGGTTCTGCAGTGTGTCTAATATGCAATGATAAAATTGCATCGATGAAACGGTCAAATATAAAGTGGCATTTCGACACACGCCATACTACATTTGCATCGAAATATCCTGCGGGGGACAGCAGGAAGAAAGCATGTCAAAAGCTACTGTGCAGCGTGCAAGCTAGTCAGCAGCAACTCCGTGTTTGGACCCAACAAGGTGACTGGAATTCGGCTAGCTTTGCTGGTGCTTTAGCAATTGTGAGAGACGGAAAGCCATTCACAGATGGGGAGTATGCCAAAACATTCATGCTTGATGTTGCCAATGAACTTTTTGACGACTTTTCGGATAAAGACAAGATAATCAAACGAATAAAGGACATGCCTCTGTCGGCAAGAACTGTTCACGATCGTACCATCATGATGGCAAATCAAATTGAGGCAACACAAGTGAAGGACATAAATGCAGCACCATTCTTTTCTCTCGCTTTGGATGAGTCAACAGACATAAGCCATTTATCCCAGTTCAACGTGATTGCAAGGTTTGCTGTCGGTGACACACTACGTGAGGAAAGTCTTGCTGTTTTGCCGATGAAAGGGACGAGGGGAGGATTTATTCAAGTCTTTCACTGAGCTCGCTAAAGAAAAAAACCTACCGATGGATAAACTTATTTCGGTGTGTACTGATGGTGCTCCGTGCATGGTGGGGAAAAACAGAGGATTCGTAGCGCTTCTTTGTGAACATGAAAAGAGACCCATCCTAAGTTTTCACTGCATCCTACATCAGGAGGCGCTTTGTGCTCAGATGTGTGGCGAGCAGCTTGGTGAGGTGATGTCGCTGGTCATTCAGGTGGTCAACTTTATTGTTGCCCGAGCTTTAAATGATCGCCAGTTTAAAACACTGCTGGATGAAGTTGGGATTAATTATCCTGGTCTGCTTCTGCACAGCAATGTGCGTTGGTTGTCAAGAGGGAAGGTGCTCAGCCGTTTCGCGGCTTGTCTGAGCGAAATCCGGACTTTTCTTGAAATGAAAAACGTCGAGCTAACACTGAGTGGCTTCTGAAGTTCTACTATCTCGTGGACATGACTGAACATCTGAACCAGCTCAATGTGAAAATGCAAGGTGTTGAAAATACAGTCTTATCCCTTCAACAAGCAGTGTTTGCATTTGAAAACAAGCTAGAACTCTTCATTGCTGACATTGAAACAGGTCGTTTACTACACTTTGAAAAACTGGGAGAGTTTAAAGATGCATGCACAGCAAGTGACCCTGCTCAACATCTTGATCTTCAGCAGCTAGTGGGCTTCACATCTAATCTCCTGCAGTCATTCAAAGTGCGCTTTGGAGAATTTCGTGAGCGCACTTGTCTTTTTAGGTTCATCACCCATCCACACGAGTGTAAAGTGGACAGCGCCGACCTGAGTTACATCCCCGGTGCCTCCATCAGAGATTTTGAGCTACAAGCTGCTGATCTGAAGGCCTCAGACATGTGGGTGAATAAGTTCAAGTCACTGAATGAAGATTTGGAAACACTTGCACGACAGCAAGCAGAGTTGGCGAGCAAACACAAGTGGGGAGAAATGAAAAAACTTCAACCCGCGGACCAGCTGATTGTCAAAACTTGGAACGCGCTTCCCGTCACATACCACACACTGCAGCGTGTGAGTATTGCTGTACTGACAATGTTTGGCTCTACGTATGCATGTGAGCAGTCTTTCTCACATCTAAAGAACATTAAGACCAACCTACGATCACGTTTAACGGCTGGAACTCTCAACACCTGCATGAAGCTTAACCTCACCACATATCAACCAGACTACAAAGCCATCAGCAAAACCATGCAGCACCAGAAGTCACATTAATGGTAAGAAGTACTTTATTCATCATTGGTTAGCAACAGCATAACAACGTTATTAAAAAGAATTCAGAGACTTATTGTGCTTTAAAAGTGTTGGTCTTACATAAAATGCACATATTTACTTGTATTTAGGTTTAAACATATTGTATGTCTCTCACGGAATTACATTTTAAAATATGTGGCGTTCATGGCTCTCTCAGCCAAAAAGGTTCCTGACCCCTGATGTATACCCTGGAGGAGAGGAGGAGCAGGGGAGATGTGATGCAGACCTTCAGATACCTGAAAGGTTTTAATGATGCGCAATAGACAAACCTTCTCCATTGGAAAGAAATCAGTAGAACTAGGAGTCACAAAATGAAACTCCAGGGAGGATGACGCAGAACCAACATCAGGAAATATTTCTTCACGGAGAGGGTGGTGGATGCATGGAATGCCCTTCTGAAGGAGGTGGTGAAGAGAAAAACAGTGAAAGATTTCAAAGGGGCATGGGATAAACACTGTGGATCCCTAAAGACCCAGTTGGATGGAAAAGAAGAAAAGAGTGCATGGGGGTAACTTACTGATGTGGTGGTTACTACCCTTAACCAATAAACCTTCATACTGTTGATGCAACTCCATCATTGCTCTCTGCTTTAACGGCAGGGGGAAAAGAGGGATTAGTTTCAGACAGCAACCAACAAGGACATTGAATTTTACGGTCTGGGAAAACAAAGAAGCATGAGGGTAACTTGCTGATGCGGCTGTTACTACCCTTAACCAATAAGCCTTATATTTGTGATGCAACTCAACATTGCTCTCTGCTTCAACGGCAAGAAGTAATGGGGAATTGGACTCAGCAATCAACAAGGGCCCTGACTTTGACGGTTTGAGAAACTAAGTATGGGGCTAACTTGTATGGCGTGGGAGATGCCACCCCCTGTTGCAGCCATTATGGGGGAGACCGGTATGGTGTGGCTGGATAACTGGGTATCTTTAAGACTGCTCTCTGGCACAACAAGATTGGCCCATATAACTTAGCCATATAATAAGAACATAAGAACATGCTGAATATCTGCGTTAGCCCTTCTCAAGAACACAACTGGAATGCCTCCGATTTCTCCAGGTTAGTTTTTAGCCAGATAAAAACATACCCAGATAAATCAGCAGCAGGTCAGCATGGTGGAAATTCAAATCCTGTGGTTTGTCTAAGTCTGAAATTAGCCAGACAAACCTCCATGTTCATATTGAAAGTGGTTTGTCTGGCTTGGTTAGTTGGGACTGATTGGTTAGTTGGGACTGAACCAACTAACCAATCAGAACTTCTCCCAACCCGACTCACTATTGTTTACAATTGGGAAAAGAAGAGGGAGGAGACTGGGGACAATGTGAAGCTGAAAACCCGTGACATCCAGGGGGTTTTCACCTGCTGAGACCTGCACTCCTTCTGCAGGTGTCAGCTCTATGGCACCCCTCTTACATTGCTGATTGAAAACTATGTAGTGCCGTTCTAAAAGGAAGAGCAGGAAGGAAATGCTACTGGTCTTGCCTCCCCATGCAGCCTGTTGGCTGGCTGTGGGAATGTCTGCCAATGGGCTACAGGAGGCCAGGGAGCAGCAACAGTGTAGGACAGACAGACGCTTCCTACTTTGGTCTCCTGAAGTGCAGTGGAGATGGGGAGGGCTCCTGAGAGAGAGAGGAGCTATGAGCAGTAGTGAAAAGGGGACTGAGATGAGTAGAGGAAGAGAGGGAATGCTGGCAGGAGATAGAATATCGCTGTGACAGTCTGGAAGAGGAACTCCAAGTAGGATTCTAGCCGACAGAGTTGGAGAGAAACTGTGAAGGGAAGAGGGCTGATAGTGGAGCTGAAGGAGAGGAACTAAGAGAGAGGACATGGGCTATGAGAAGGGAGAATGAAATACAATCTGGAAGAGGCGGCATGAGCTGGCGTGAGGGGTTAAGTGAAGAGGACTGGGGTAGGGTAGGTAAATAGAAAAAGAAAAGTTGTAAGAAGATAGGGGATCATGGTGGAGGGAAGAGGGATGGAAGTGGCAGGAGGGAGTGAGACTAGGAGGAGGTGAGAGAAGATAATGAGCTGTGGAGAGACAACTGACTGATAGAAAGAGATGCGCATGGAGGAAAAATAACAAAAATGATAATCAAGTGGACGACTAGAAAATAAGTTTTAAAAGAATGAGGAGGTAGAGAGGAAACTAAGAGAAAGCCAAGTACAAACAGATGGGATACACAGGTTGGAAAATTTGGTTTAAGTTTGAAGACTTCTGTGCTAGTTGGGATAGGTCAAGTGTGGCATCTGCCCTTTCTTTCCAGCCCTGCAGTCAGGTATGTCCAGTAGTGCTACAGCAGTGAGAAGTGATAGCAGTAAGGATGAGGATGTGTGTGCGCTTCCCCCTTGGCAGGTCCAGTATTGAGAGGGTTTGAATTGAGGAATGAAAGAGAAAACTGCTCCCCTTGTTCACAAAGAATTAGAAAGAAATCATTCCCCTGCTCTGTCCTACAGGGGTTTCCAGGCTGCGGGCAGGAAGCATCGCATGCCGCTGTGGCCCTGGAGCTGGGGAGGTGCTGACTGCTTGCCAGGGAGTCTGATGTGGACTCGGCAGGCCTGGGACCGGCTCTGGCCTGGAATCTGTGCTGCAGGGGATGGGGAGGCAGGAGCAGGGAAGGAATCCAAGCCTGTGGAGGAGGGGAAATCACAAATTGAAGTGAGCTGATCCTGCTAATGACAGGAAGCCTAACATGCTGACGCGGAGAGAAAGGAGTGGGCAACAGTGTAGGAGTGGGTGAACCAAGGCTGCAGAGGAGAGGAGCCGGCTACGGAAGGGGGAGAAGAAACTTGCTTGGAGGAATTGGGAGAGGAACAGAGCAAGCTAAGGAGATGCAGGGGGAGTGGAGCAAGCAGAGGAGAATTAACTAACCTGCCCTCAAATATAAAAATCAAAGTATGCCCATGCAGAGGGGTAGAATTAAAATAAATAATAAAAATAAAAAGAGTACATAGGGGTGTGGAAAAGAGGATAAGATGGGGAGAGGAAGAAGAGATTGGGAGAATGTGAGAGGAAAGGACAAAAGGTTAAGAGCGTGGTGGGGGAGACACGTGTGGATGGGCGACAGGGGAGGGGGAGGAGACTGGCAGGACTGAGCTGGGGCTGGGGAGAAGAATGACTGGTGGGACTTTGAGTGCTTCCCTGCTTTTGTTCTTCCCTACGTCCACATTACCTGCTCCTCCGTGGATATTTAAATACAGGCCGGCCAGTCGCATGAGCCACCTGTTGAGTTCAGCACCCCCTCAGTCATTTTCAAAAGCTGGCTCCTCTGCCTCCTTCCTTTTATAATCCAGCATGGCATCGACAGCCCTGGGAAGGGGGCTGCAGGCGCTGAATCCCGCCTGCTATATGATGGCTGTGAATGCTGCCTGGAGAGCAGCCTCATCCCCGTCCTGGCACGATGGGCAGCAACCTAAGCAGTTTAACCCTTTGGGTTTGGCTCCCTAGTGTGTACCATTGAATTCTTTGATGTCTGCAGTACTCCTGAGGACATCCTGCTGCTCCTGGGAGCAGGGACATGCATCCTTGGTGCGAATGCCGTGTCGTCCTGTGACTCCTCCAGCAGTGAGGGGAAACATACAATTTGGAGACTCCTTCAGTCCATGCAGCCCTACTTCTGGCGCTGTGTGTGACCAGGGCAGGGGGCACTGGTAGCATTTGGCTCCCTTAACCCCTTCTCCCCATATATCCACGCATAACTTTAATATCCACATCCTAATAGGTGTGCAAATAGGGGTGTATATTAAGAGTAGGAAGGATGTATTCCCTATTTGCTCATGGTTCAGTACTGTGAGTGTCTCGGTCTTTCTCTGCAGATTCAGTAGTGTATTTCCAAGCCTGAACATGGCAGTAAAGAGACGGGAGCAGTCCCTGCAGGACTACAAGCGTCTGCAGTCCAAACTGGAGAAGTATGAGGAGAAGGAGAAGACTGGGCCAGTCCTAGCTAAACTGCATCAGGTACAGAGCTGGGGGAGGGGTGGAGTTGGGCTCACCATCACCATGAGAAAGAGGGTGCAGGTAGAGGGGTATACATTGTAGGCTTACTATTGCCATGGGTTGAAGGGTGGGGGTGTAGTGAGCTTACCATCGCCATAGGATAGAAGGTGCAGCCACAGAGCTGGGTGAGGAATGTAGTGCGCTTACTATTGAGACAACAAAAAAAAAAAGGCAGATATCCCTCTATTTGAATCCAAAAAACACCAAAAACGAGAGAGAATCACAAATTTCAATTTATAACAAATTCATACAAAAATATTTATTAGAAAAGACTGAAACCCATCAAAAAGAACACAGCATCAGAAACAGAAGGTGTGAAATGATGTACATCCCCCGCCTCTCGCCGCACAATGGGCCCCAAATGGTATCAGTTTACAACCCCTGTAGTTTCATTCATTTGCCGGTCCTTTAAATTTTATACTCATCTAAAGATATTAGAACATTTATTTATATAACTTAAACAAGAATGTCACCCACCACTAACATTGTATATCAAAAATATATCTAGCCTCCCTGGAAAACATTTGTAAACATGACTTATCTGACACCATCTACTAGCTCTTCAAAAAGCTCCAGAATGCCTGATATGAGCTGCTGTTTCGGCGTGTAATGCCGCCTGCCTTAGGGGCAAAGTAAATAGGAACAAAATCGCCCTGAGTAGAGGGGCAATAATCTTTAATGAGAACCCACTGCGCGGCGAGAGGCGGGGGATGTGCGCCGTTTGACACCTTCTGTTTCTGACGCTGTGTTCTTTTTGACGGGTTTCAGTCTTTTTAAGTAAGTATTTTTGTATGAATTTGTTATAAATTAAAATTGGTGATTATCTCCCATTTTTTCTGTGAGCTTACTATTGCCATGAGATGGGGAGGGATGTACGGTGCCATGATATGCAGGGTGCAGCTACAGAGGTGGGTGAGGACTGTGCCAGACTCCCTAATACTCCTGTGCCTTTACCAGTGCCAACGGATGAAGTGAACAGAGATTTGGTTTAGTGATGAGTTGTACCCCTCCCGTTTCAGGCTCGGGAAGAGCTGAGGCCTGTTCGGGAGGATTTTGAAGCCAAAAACAAGCAACTCTTAGAGGAAATGCCTAAATTCTACAATAGCCGCATCGACTACTTCAAGCCTAGTTTTGAAGCTTTAATCCGTGCACAGGTGAGTCCCTACACAAAGCGTATTGTGCACAGCGAGGCAGTGCTGTAAATACACATGCAGTGTGCTGTGTGACTGATCTGGGTGCCCGCTCATATTTGGGTACTTAGTCTCAGGGTGTTTTTTCTTCAGTTGGTACATGCTGGTACTTAGTACTGGGATCTTTTTTTCCCATGCATCAGCCCCTGGGAAATGACAGGAAGTGAGAGGCTAGATTAGGGAGCTGAGTAACTCTACTCTGATCTGTTTTCTCCAAATGCACCCCCTTGCCGCCTGTTCCCTGCAGCTGCCTGGGAGGGGAGAAAGCAAGGGAATGAGATTTGGGGCACTGGTAATAAAGTTGAGGCTAAGCCTTGTGTTTCCATGCCGTAGGATGGGCACAGAGTGCTCATGCCCCCAACTCTATTGGCCATTGTGCTGAATGTCACTCAGCAGAGTACAGCCCTCTGCTCCCTAACCCAGCTGGCCGCCTCCTTCTGGTCGTTTCCCCCCTCCCCCGAGTAGCTGGAGAGGACACTGCAGAAGGCCCACAGCTCTTTGTGCTCTTGGGATTCAGAATTCAGCAGGGGGCAAGGGTGGTGGTGATGTGATAAGGGGTGAAGGGGTAGATGCTTGGGGAGAAGGTACAAAGAGAGAGAGAGAGATGCACTAGAGATGGGGGGGGGAGGGAGAGAGAATAAAGCATGGGAAGTGGAGAGAGGAATGCACCAATATGTGTGTTGGGGATGGGGAAGGGAATGAGAGAGAAGCATTAGTGGTGCCTCTAACACCTCTCCCCCACCTACACCTCTCTTCCCACCTCCCCACTGGTGCCTGTCTTTCTCTCTCTCTCTTTCTTCACCCACATTGGTGCTTTTCCCATGCCGTGACAGTGCAGAGCAGACAGTATCAGGTAAGATCACGGTTCTTTTATGCCTCCTGCCAGCGGGAAGATTTCCCTGTGTCTGAGCTTTGCAGTTGGTTGCAGGGAGCAGAACTTTCACAGGGGTGTGTAGCCCGCAAACTGTGGGACTCTGGGTGGTCCCTCCTCTCTCTCTGCATCTGGCACCTCTCTTTCTAGGAGAAAAAGCCCTGATGAATCTGGTGTGTAAATGCTTCCCTGTGTCTGTAGTTTGAGAACAGCCTGAGACAGCTTCCAGACTTCTCATTTAGGGACTGGGCATGGAGCCTGCTGCCCTCTAGTGGCCAGTTATCAATGTCTCTTCTCCTTTGGTTAACACCGAAAGGGGTCAATTTCCAGTAAAGTGCCTAACTGCAAACATACACAGACACTCGTAATCCCACATACAACAACCAATTAGTCAAATAGAAGGTATCCATGCATTGTATCTGAATATTTTGCAGTTCTGTGGCTAAAAATACGCATTTTCATATACGTTTCAAAAGCAGAGCATAAGTTAGCTTCATGCCCACAACATGCGGATTCTCTTGGATATTAAATGTACCTGTGTAGGTTCCAAACACGCCTCCAAACATCTCTCAGATCACCTTTCTCCTATGTGGCCAAAAATTTGTACATACTGTTAGGAGGCAGAGAATTCCCTTTACCTGGATCTGACTGACTTAGGTGGGTCAAATACACCTAACTCTGGAAAGATTTACCCCAGCTGACTCCGAGCATACCGGCCTGAAAATGATGCTGTACCTAGACGCTCGTCCTGATACATAGGTAAGCGAGCTGTGGTGTACAGTATGTGCAGTGGTTGGATGTGTGTGTCTGACCTCTGTGTGTGCTGGTCATGTTTGGCTAGATACTGGGGCAGAGCACAATTAGTGCTCTGCCCCAGTATCTTTGGCACCGCTCTCTTCTAATTATTCTCTCACACGCTCTTACATTAACGCTGCTTCCAAACTCACAAGCATTCACACACAGTACACTTACACACATGCTATCATGCATATATACTCTTATACATACATGCACTTATTCTTCCCTATGCTCACATATGCATGCTTATGCTGGCTGAAAAGTGGAATATAAGTCTAAGTAAGATTTGCACATATACTCTTATGCACAGAAATACATTTTCACACACGTATATGTTATACTCTGTCACACATGCTACATACATACATCTTAACTTGAGATCTGTGTGGACCGGAAGCCTCTTAGATATCATCCTCTCTTTCCCATACTGACACACGGGTACACAGTGCCAGGGGAGGGTAACATCGGAAGCTATGAAAAGGACGTGAGTGGAATTTATCAGTGACAGGGCAAGGAAAGAGCCCTGTAGCATGCATGTTTAGTGCTCCATCTGACAGCGGGATTGTTTCAGTTTTACCTGGTAATGAAACACAAAAGATGGGAGGGGTGGGGGAAGTACTGAGATTCCTGTTTGCCTCTCTCAGGACTCTCTCCCAGTGCACTGCTGCTGGCAGAGAGAGGGTTAAAGCATGGATGGCACTACTGTAGAGTCTGCTGAGCCCTCCAGAAGGGAAGATATTAATAGAACAAGAATATAGAAGTCCCTTGTGTTCCTCCTGTCCTTCAGCAGCAGCAGCTGAAGAAAGGCAGAGGGAGAGGTAGGATACGGTCTCCATGGATACTGCACCAGTGCTGACCCAGGCAGTGGCAGTACCCATAGACAGAGAGAGAGGTGGAAAAACCGTCACCATGGATACTGCACCAAAGCTGAGCGAAGGAAGAGGGGAGAGAGCCAGGCAGTGGCACTACTAGTGAAGGGGGGGAGAGAGAGAGGTGGGATACTTCCTCCATGGGGACTGCACCGGTGCTGAGCCAGGCGGTGGCAGCACCAGCCAAGGAAGAGAGAGAGAGAGGTTGGGATATTGCACCAGTGCTGAGCCAGGCAGCGAAGGTACCATCGGAAGGGGGGAGAGAGTTGGCATGCTGCGTCCCTGGATATGGCACCAGTCTGTGGCACTGCCCACCAAGAGAGGGAGGTTGGGATGATATGTCCATGGATGCAGCGGCAGTGCTGACCCAGCAAAGAGAGAGGTGGAGCACCGCAGCAATGCAGAGCCAGGCGGCAGTACTTGTGAAAGGCGGGAGGGAGATAACATATCAAAATTATGTAGTGCTTTTTAAATAAAATATTAAGCAATTTTCTAACCATTCTGTATTGGGCTTATTTTCCCTTTTTTGTATCTTTGATCTATCAAACCTTTGGCTAGGCTCTCTTCCTTTTGAAGCTCTCTTTGTCATCTCTTTCCTCTTGCTTTTACAAATCTTCTTCATGTTCCTCTGCCTGACTTTTTTCCCTTCCCTCTGTTGCCTTTGTCCTCCCTCCAACTTTCTCTGCCTTCCTCTGTCCTTTTTTTTTTCTGTTGTTCCTTCCTGCTCTTTTTCTCTGACCCCTGCCTTCCTCCTCCTTAGCTCTCTCTGCTCCCTCTCCTGCTCTTCTCGCTGTCTCCCTTCTGCTTTCTCTGTCCTCCATCCTGCTCTCCCTGTTTGAAATTGGCCATGGGCTAAGACCTTGGTCCATGTTCTGCAGCCTTTCTTCTTCCAGCACCTTCTGCTGGTAGGAGGATTGCAGTGCCCCGAAAACTATAAATTTCAGAGCAGTGCTCTCCCTCCCTGAAAGGAGAGGCTGCTGGAGAACTTTGCATAGCAACAGTTTCTATGCCAACCCTTATCTTGCTTTGCAAAAAAAAAAAAAAAGGTTTGTCTCAGTTTTTGCAATATATCGGTAACTGAGTTCCTGCATACTACACTAATATAACTCTCTCATTTCTAAAGAATAACTGGATGCTTAGAAAGCTATAGGGAACAAGGATGGATTCTCTAGACATCTATAAGGTGCTACAGATACCTGCCACACTGTGGCAAGCAGCATGGAAGCTGTAGGTTTGATATTTGCCCTAAAAAAGCACAACCGTGTATGTAAATGCTAGAGATATTGTGGTAGCTATGGGAGAGATTGCTCTCAAAGCACTGACATAACTGCATGGATGATTCAGGGGTTTATCACTGAGTGTTCCCCCCAGTGTGTGGGCTGGAAAGGGCAGAGTTCCTGACTCACTGATTAGGAGAGATGGTGTCATTGTGTAGGAAGAAGACACTGTCGGAGGCTGGGGAGGAATGGGAGCCTAGGAGGAGGAGAAAACACCGTAGTTAAAAGGGAGCCGGAAAACCCCTCACTGCCCCTCCTACGCAGCCCCAGGAGAGCAGGAATTCCTCTCACACTATTTATTCTTCTGTTTTCCATCTCATCCTAGGTCGTGTTCTATACTGAAATGTACAAAATCTTTGGCGATCTGACTGAGCAGATTGATGAGCCAGGACTAACTGATGAGCAGCGAGAGGAGGAGAATGAGGCTAAACTGAATGAACTGCGAGCTCTGTCCATTGTAGCTGATGACTGAGGGCTGGGGCACCATCCATAGGCAGCACCATTGCCAGTCTGACTGTGAGTGGAGTCTTGGATTTCAGCAGTCAGATGAACTTTTTAATACACTACAAATTTTAATCGGACCAGAAGCCCCCAGGAGTTTCCTGCTGCTGTGTTCCATGCACAGCTTGTTCTGTCGTGTAACCTGCATTCTAACTGCTGTCAGCTGTTCCGTGTGCATCCAGGGTCAGTCTAGCATGGTATAAAATGTATTCAGATTGGGACTGTGGACTGCACTAACTGGGACTCTGAGGACTTTCTGCTAGTTTTACACTTTTTTTCCCCAAGTGAACTTATTTAAAATGCAGTATAATTAGGGCTTCTTTTTTCAGCTGGTTCTTTTTTGTTGTTGTTTTTAGCTATTTTAGTTTATGTAGATATATTGGGAATTTTCTCTTCCACCTCCTTTGCTCATTCTGTTCTTTTCCTCCCACCTCTGACGCCCTTGGAAACATCTATGTAGAGGACCAAGCAGCGGGAAGAAGAGAATGGAGGTCCACGGGTCCATGAGCACTCGTGCAGCTGAGGAGCTGTTAACCCAGAAAAGGTGCAGATACAGGGCAGTGGTTCTAAGCAAAGGGGTGGAGTGAGAGAGCACTGGGGGACGGTGTTTAATAAGCCCTGACCACTTTGTTTAGTGGAGGTGACTTATCAGTGTTTATAGCTAAAAAACAGAAGCCCTGCGTGTATTGTATCTTGGGCTGAATGTGGTGTGCAGATTTCGGGTCCTGTACCACACACAGTTGCCCTGCACTACTCATTTACCAAAAGAAAACTTGCTTTGCTATCTGTATTTCTCTGTGAACACGCAGGATGTAATTCAGCCATGCAAGTGGATGATTTCATCCACTAGCACTGATACGGGCATGAGCTCTTAGATGTCCTAAGCATGTGTGAGTGTTCCCATGCTGCCATGCACCTCTCTTCAGTTATTGTTCTTCTCCCTGAGGTTTGCTCTCTCTCTTGTTTGCTGATTTTTCCCTGCATTTTTCTAGATTTTTTTCTTTCAAGTTCTTTCTTCTTTTCAATTTCCCAGGCTACTCTATTTAATTTTTATTTTT
This sequence comes from Rhinatrema bivittatum, assembly GCF_901001135.1. NCBI lineage: Eukaryota > Metazoa > Chordata > Amphibia > Gymnophiona > Rhinatrematidae > Rhinatrema > Rhinatrema bivittatum. The sequence goes on from NC_042619.1 coordinate 250,464,444, forward strand.
ATTTTTTTTTTGATTAACATTTTTATTGAAATGTATAGCAACATACAGCTGAAACATAGACAGATAAATCTTCAAATAACAACAAGGTTCATATACAAGCCATTGTTCCGTCATTCAATTAATATCAATGAAAACACCGCCATACAAAATCCGGTATTCCCAACCCGCCCCCCCCCACCCCCCCTCCCCCATGCTGAAGATAAGTAAGTAAGTAAGAGTGAGAGACTCCCTGATCAATCAGCTGAGAAGCTATATATCCAACCCTTCGGCCCGCCTCCGGAGTTGCCAGGTATGGTAAGGAAGCCAGACCTTCTGAGTAGATCTCCCCAGAATGGGTCGGCGTGGAGTCTGATGAGCATGTACAAGGCTTAGGGTGTGCAGCCTAGGATATATTTTCTCAAGAGCTAGAGGGCCTTAATTTTTATTTTTTAAGGAGCATCACAAAATAAAATTTAAAAAACTGGGCAAGGAAAAGAAAGAATTTTATAACAAAAATAAATAAATAACCCCTCAGTTGGAACTACCATTCGCAACTAATTTTTCCACTGAATCCTTCCATCCAAAAGCCTCACTCATTCATTGAACTGTTAGACAGATGCCTCCATTTAAGGGTGGGGAGCACAGCTCAACAATGTTTGCATCCAAGGAACTTAAAGCACATCCAAACAAAGACTACAGATGAATCATCTGGAACGAAGAGCCATTTTCAATTCTCTTTCAGCATTTGAACCATGGCTGAAGGGAACACTAGTTTCAGTTCAAACAGACAATCAAGTAGCTATGTATTACATAAATGGGGAAGAACAGGATATTCAAACCTTTGCGCAGAAGCAAGTGAGATATGAAATTGATTTCCATGCCTTCAGCACTTGTCCTTGCTAAACCAGTATGTCTGCAGAGTCTCCAATCTCTTAAGTCAATACGACAGAACAGTTATTCACCCCAATCTTCCATCCTTGGCACTCACAACCTTGATGTTAAAGCAGATTAGTGAAGACTATGCATCTATCCTTGGCAGTAAACGAAGTGATTCTGCACGTGTTTCTACAGTTTTAAATGGAACTATATGATATATATACGTCACAGAAGGAACATCCATCCATTCAGTTGCTAGATTTCCACCCTTTTATAATATTGTGTCAGCCTCTTGAGATCAAGATTTAATTCTGTCAGAGTACACTAGAGTGCTGTTGTAGTGTTATCAACATTTAAAACGTGTTCCGGTTTCACAATATCTAATGGTAGCAGGATTCATTAAAGGCCTATACCATCTCCATTCACCCATAAGAGCCCCATCAACTCAGTAGGATCTAAATATCTCAACTAATGCAACCTTCCTCTGAATCCTTAGAAACTTGAGTTCCACAGCTGCTTTCTTAGAAAGTATTTTTAATTGCAGTTACCTAGGCATGTAGAGTTAGCCAATTCCAAGCCTTATTGATACATAACCCTACACACACATATCTTTAGAATCCATTCTAAGTTTTTTACGTAAGGTATTTCCTCAATTTCACATGAATTAAACTAGTTTCACCAGCATTCTTTCTAAAACCTCATTCTAACAAGGCGAACAAGTCCTTCACATCTTGGATTACAGAAGAGCTTTATTGTATTTGGAAAGGTCTAAACCTTACAGAAAAACTTGTCAACTGTTTGTTTCTTACAACCAAAATAACCAAGAGTTGCCAGTTATGAACAAATGCTCTTCGCCTGGATATCAAACTGCATTTCGTATTACTATACTAAATCTTGTCAATTTCATGGCAAAGTAAAGGCACAGCAAGTGTGATCAATTTCAACTTTCCCAATGTATCTTTGTTAACTTCCACTCAAATCTGCAAAGCGGCTACGTAGTCCTCTCTCCATACCTTCATTAACCATTACTGTCTTGATGAGGGTTCTTGGAAGGATAGTGCCTTTGACCAAACAGTACTTACCCTGGCTATTGTTTTTTGGTTTTGTTGTTTTTGTATGGTTCTGATAACTAATAAACTTTAAATTAAAAAAAAAAGTCTATTTAAGAGCTGCATCAATTCTCCCTCCTTCCTCTTGGTACCAGGTTGCCATGCTCCAGCCACCTGAAGAAGTACAATTATACCATATAAATCTTAGCATGGGAATCTCCCCCCCCCCCCCCCCCCAATGTGGCTGAATGAAGTCCTACTTATCCACTGAGAAACCAAAGTGCATTACTTCTTAATGGATGTTCTGTATAAACAGCCATACAATCCCACCCTAAAGAGTTGAAGCTTAACGTGAATTGACTGAGGAGACTGGCATGGTGCCAGCAGCGCAGGAACACCTGTGCATAGCCACATCAGCACCGCCAGATGACATCACCCACTTGTGCAGCTGAATTGTCCTGCTGTCTATGAATATTTTCCAGGTAAGCAGCTCTACTTTACTATCTAACTTCAAATCGGTCTACATGTCACAGTGATGTATAGTGTCTAAGTAACACAAGCAAAGAGTGATGGCCATGTCTTTATTCACACTAAAACCTGTAAATTGGTATGCTTTTATTTGTTGTATTTGGTGTCTGATTCTTCCATTATGTACTGGGGCTGGTAATGCAGGTGAGAGCTCCAGAGGGAAAAAAAAAAAGGGGGGGCGTCGGCAGCAACAGAAACCCGGCACTCTGAGCAGGTAACTTGTATCTGTCTCTCCCAGAAAAGCACAAGCTTACATGTGCAGTATGGATATGATAGGAGTGGTGATAAGCTGTCAGTGGCAAGGGCTTGCCTTATACCAAGACTCACTCCTGAACTACCTCCTGCAGAACGGTCTTTTCCTCATCCTGAAAGACCAGTCAAGGTGCATAGGTTTATTCCATCTTACTAGCAGATAGACACAGAGGACACAATTACTTTTAGTGGCATCACAATTATTAGGAGTAATGCAGACTATGCACTACCCAGTACTCTCTCTCCAGTAGGTGTGGGCATGTGCTGCTGCAGTATTTTTTCTTTTTGCTGGATTCCCAGGTGTTTAGGCTTTGGGCCTTGGGATGGTAGAGCAGGTTCTGGTACCGGTTTTAGGGCAGCAGTCTTTGGGCTATCTCCTCTGGTTGAGCAGGTCCTTCGGCTCCTATGGCAACAATTTGTAATAACTGTTTTCTAGTTCGGCAAGCACCAAGTCCAGCTCCCATCATTCCTTTGGGTCCTAGTTGAACTTGAAAGGGCTTTAGGGGGTCTGCAGGCTAGGCCCTTCCGGCAGGCAGCTCCTCCCACACCTCCCTTCCCAGCTCTGGCCTTCTTTTTCCTCCCTTCTTGACCATGACCATCTTTTAAAATAAAGTACATTGGAAAAAAAGGCAAACATAATAAGTTCAGCTGCAGTGTTTCCTACAGCAGTGAGATCCTACATTGGTTGGAGCTGCCAACTGATCTCATGACATGCAACCCCCTCACAGGCTCTGGATCTTTTTAGACAGGAAGGGCGGCTATGGCCATTCAGAAATTAGGTAGCTCTATTTTACCAGACCAGCGCTCCTCTCCCAGCAGATGGAGACAATTACTAGAATGCTGTCATTACCCTTATAGGCTCTTGTGCAGCCTGTACCCTTCCTGTCTTTGTGTGTCTCCAGCAGTTGGTAGACATGTAGTCTCATGCAGCATTGGACTGGGACTGAAATTGTTCCTGAGAGAGATGGTGTACTGCTGAACAAAGGCTTGGTGGCCTTTGAATGACATTGCCCTAACAGACTAGGGGGCCGATGCAATATGACATGCAGTAAAGCGGGCACTCATATTGAGCGCCCGTTTTCCTGATGTGCGCACAACCACCTCTCCTGGGCACCTGATGCAATATTATGAGTTGCTGTGCTAAAAAGGACATGCTCGGGATGAATTATGCGTCCCTAGCACTCTGCCTCGGGCGCCCAAGCATGGATTAGGAAAACAGATGGCCTGGGAGACCTCACTGCTTAGTTGTTCATTGGCGGTGGAGGAAGAGGAGCCTAGAACGGAGGAAGGCCAGATCGACTACATTGGGAAGGATGCCTTTGAGAATATTAAGAAATGGTTGGATTGGTTTTTACAATAAACTTTCATGCAGCATGTGCATGAGATAGAGGGTTGTGTGGATTTATTTGTTGCACAGCAGCAGGTTGGACTGTAGCTGTCCTGATTTTTTTTTTCTTTCTAGTGGTTGAGTGAAAAAGTTGTACCACTGCCCTAGGGCCATGACCAGACTTGGTCTCCAGGTTTTCAATGAATATAATCTAGGCTTATTCCATCTCTTGTGAAGCGCATGCGTCATTCATTAACGCCAAACCAGCTCTTAATTTCGCAAGTAGTAGGAAGCAGAAAATTGCTGTTCAGCTAATGCATCCTTGACTCGTGGTTTAATGCCAGCTCCGGGACTGGTGTTAAATTTGCTGCGTTAAGGGGGCGTTAGCAGAGGGGCAATTTTCTGCATTGAAGGGTAATAGCTAATAGCCTCATCTACATGGGATGAGCACTTTTATGTTATGTGCATTTTGGACACACTACTCCCCTTTTTGCATCGAGTATTAGCCTAGTGTGTCCAAAATACGCAGCCAACAGTACGCTCACCTGTGCACTTTATTGCATCGGCCCCTAGGAGGGGAGAGGGGAAGAGTGAGGCTGGTAGGTGTATCTTGGCTGGTTTTCAAGGCTCCCTGCTCTGGCTCTATACATAAAGTTTAAAAAAAGAAAAAGAGGAAGAAACAGAACCAGCCTGCTAAGAAGGCTCAGGAGGTGAGCAGTAGGGGCCAGTCCACTTTTCTTCAGAACGTCAGACACGTACAGTGGCAATACGTGTGTCTGGCTGATGCTGGAAGTACTGCTCAACCTGTACAGGATGCCACAGCAATCTCTCTTCTCTGCTGTTTCTGGTGGGAAAGCCTGATACGATTACAGGGAAAGTCTTCCCTGCAAAAAGTATGTCTGGGGGGAGCTTCCATGGGCATTTTTGATGGCAGGGTGTGATTTAGGCTCCTCTGGAGCTTGCAGGCTGTTATTTAAAAATCTTGTATCTTCTAGCCAAGTTGGTGTTCAGTGTGGATAACATAAAAACAGTCATAAAACTAATCATAAAAACACAACTATGACACAATCTTAAAACAAAATTATCACAAATGAAACATACAAACCTACAGTAAAATTCACAGAACAGCCATTCTCCAAGGACAAGAAGGATGGTAGTTCTCACACATGAGTGACATCATCAGATGGAGCCCCAACACGGTAAACTTATGTCAAAGTTTCTAGAACCTTGACTTGGCACATTGTACAAGCCCTATACCACACGGGGTCCCTCACTGGTCTTGTGGAGCTGTAAGCATCACAGTATGAGTGAGCTCACTTTGGCTTTTTTGACCTTTTGTAAAAAAATTGTTTTTGTATTTCTTGCTTTCCACAGGTTTTTTCTTTGCCTTGTTCAATGCTGGGTTCCTCTCAGTGCTTCCATGTAGTGTTCCTAGTCAGGGTTTTTGACGCTTCTGGTAAGTTTCCTTTTGCGGTAGATACCCCTGCACTGGTGGTTTGGTACCTGCCACCATCGATTTTGATTTTGTGGCCCTTTTATTCCCGTCATGGCCACAACTGGTTTTCGGCAATGCTCTTGGTGCCCAAGGACCATATCCATTATAGACCCCCATGAGATATGTTTCCTCTGCATGGAGGCATCGCGTGATGTCTGGGGTTACTACTTATGCGCACAAATGACCCCAAAGGGGGGACATCTTTGGCTTAATAAGATGGAGCAGCTCCTCAGGCCAAAGAAGACTGAGCCATTGGCATCGATGGACCTCTGAGCCACACGAATGGTCACTACACCATTGACATCAGCGGGACCATCTGTTCTGTTGACTACTAGGGATGCCGGAAGTCAACCACCATCGATCTCCTCCAGGCCAAGGATGTCTGGTTCCTCGTCATCAGGCTTGGTTCTGGGGAAGGACCAGGCTGAACATCGAGGTAAGCCAAAGAGGCATTGGCACCAGTCACTGTCGATGCACAAGAATACACCAGCTCATGCCACAATGCCCCTGAAGCAACCCATGGCAAGGAGTGCCAGTACTCCATCAGTGCTGGGGATTCGTGACGGTCTCCACCGGTCCTAATGCCAGTCACCGATCCGCCTCATGGGTTTTAAAAGGATCTGGCCACCCCTCTGGGGCACCGATGCCTCTGCCTACTGATACGGTGGTTGTTTCCGGTTCCTCTGAGGAGAAAGCTCCACTTAGGCTGGCGCAGACACAGAGGACTATAGCCTCCATCCAGCTTTGCCGGTGCCTACAACTCTGGATGAAGGCTGAGCACCTAGGACTCCATTCTGTGTTGCTTACAGTGGGGGGTTGATACCTCAGAGTCGTTCTCCGAGGGTTCTGAGGGTCTCCCTTCAGACCCTTCTCCTCCAGAAGAGCAAAGGAAGTCTCCGCCTGAGGACTTAAACTTCGCAGGGTTTGTGAGGGTGATGGTGGAAGCCAGGCACAAAATGCTTGAGATCCTCCATTTCGTTGTGCCTCCTAAGGACATCGTGATGGTCCCGGTCGATGAGATTCTTAAGGAGTTGCAGTTGAGTATATGGGAACACCCCCTTCACAGTGCCCCCATTAATGAGAAGGCTGATGGAGTCTACCTCCTTCAGAAGGCTTCCGGATTTGATAAGCGTCAGCTCCTCACCAGTCGGTGGTGGTCAAATCCGCTTTCAAGAGAGCCAAGCATTCTCAGACCCATTCCTCAGGACCCCTGGGGAAGGACTACAGAGAAATTGTCACTCTTGGGAGGAAAATGTTTCAGGGGGCCATGCTCATTGCCTGCATTGCTTCCTATCAGCTCTACATGAGCCCGTACTTGTGGGACATCTGGAACTAGGTAGAGGAGGTGGCCAAGCAACTGCCTCACCAGCAGCGGGACACCCTCATGTTGCTGGTGCATAAAGGCCTGGAGTGTGGGAAACAAGGTACAAGCAACCTATGATATTTTCGAGACTGCATTGAGGGTCTCTGCAGCAGAAAATGGTGCCCGCAGAATGGCATGGCTGCAGGCCTTGGATGTCTGACCGGAGGTACAGGAATGACTCGCTGAAGGGCTGTGTACTGGGGAGAATCTCTTCCGAGAGAGGATGAGGGACATGGTGGCCCAGCTACAGGACCACCCTAAAACCCTCCAACAATTATCTGCCAGAACTCTGAACCTGTCCTCCTCTTCTAGGAGGCCAGCGAGAACAGGACAGAGGAAGTCATTCTTTCACCAGAGGAACTACTATCTTCTGCCCCCTCGCTCCCATCAACAACAGCAGGGCTCCTATGGCTGTCCCAGCCCAGTGCCTCAGTCAATTCCAGGGATGAAGTTTTGACTGGGCCATACGGAGTGTAGGCCAGTCACCTGTACCCAGGATGTTGGACCCTCCAGTCGGGGGCAGGCTGCGGTTCTTCATAAACCAGTGCCCCAGTATAACCTTGCACCAGTGGGTTCTCTCCATTGTCTGTCATGGGTACCAACTGAATCGATTGGATGTCCTACCAAATTGCCCTCCGAGCCCATTTTGGGGGTTGGTAGCGCAACAGGAGGTACTGCTAGTGCAGCTCTTCTCCCTTTTAATGGCCAGAGCAGTAGAGCCTGTCCCACCAGAACAAAGAGGGCGGGGATTCTACTCAGGTACTTCCTGATTCCAAAGAGAACAGGAGGACTCCATCCCATCCTAGATCTAAGGCCCTTGAACAAATTTCTAAAAATAGAAAAGTTTAGATAGTTTCCCTGGGCCCCTTGATCCCCCTTTTACAAAAAGGGGACTGGCTATGCTCCCCCAATCTAAAGGTCACATACACTCACATCGAGATCTTTCCCAGTCACAGAAAGAAGTTCCGATTTGTGGTGGGAAAACAGCTCTTTAGCCTGAACGGCAACACCGATACTAGTGTCAGTCCCATGAGTCTTCACAAAATGCCAGACCATGGTAGCGGTGCACCTACAAGGCTGGGGAGTGTATGTTTTCCCCTATCTGAATGATTGGCTGGTCAACAGCACATCTCAGGCAACGGCTGCCTGCCAGGTCCGAACACTTGACCATGCAAGTGTTGGAGTCGCTAGGGTTCATCATCAACTACTGGAAGTTCCAACTTGGCCCATCACCTCAATTGGACTTCATAGGAGCACTGCTCGATATGGCTCAGGCTAAGACCTTCCTGCCTCATCAAATGTCTGTCACTTTGACAACCATCATGGCAGAGATTCAGCAGGTGTCAGCCTGGCATATGTTGAGGCTGTTGGGCCATATGACTGCAACCGTCCATGTCACTCCCTTGGCACAATTACAGATGCGCAGAGCCCAATGTACCCTGAGATCACAGTGGTGCCAGACCATGCAGAATCTCCAGGACTGCATCCGAGTCACTCCGTCTCTCCAGGACTTGTCCTGCTGGTGGGTACTTTTTCAAATCTGGAACAGGGGATCTCTTTCTAAAGTCCTCATACCCAAATTGTCCTAATTTTGGATGCATCCACCCTGGGCTGGGCAGCTAATGTTGATGGGCTAAGCACCCAGGGCCTCTGGTCTGCTCAGGAAAGCTGTTGTCAAATCAACTTCCTGGAGCTTCGTGTGAGCTTCGTGTGAAAGCCTATGGGCTTTCAGAGTTCTGCTGTCCAACAAAGTTGTCCTGATCCAAACTGATACCCAGGTAGCTATGTGGTAGTGTCAACAAGCAGCAAGGTACGGGATTGTACCTCCTGTGTCAGGAAGCGGTCCAGATCTTGTCATGGTCATGGCCCTGCCCCACGGGATCGTTTTCAGGGCCATGTACCTGACTGGGATGGAGAATGTGGTAGTGGACAGGCTGAGTCATGCCTTCAGACCCCACGAGTGGTCCCTGGAGAAGGGGATAGTGAATTGGATATTCCGCCTCTGGCGGAGCCTGGACCTATAGCTATTAGTATCCCCCTGCATCAGGAAAGTGCCTCGCTTCTGCTCCCTGTACAGGTCAGATGGGAAACCAGCCTCGGATGCTCTTCCCGCGTATCCTTCGACTCTTAAATGGGGAAATCTCTTGAAGCTTTGTGAGTACAAGGGGACTATGAACCTCATAGCCCCTTATTGGCCAAGACAGGTCTGGTATCCTCTCCTACAGGAGTTGTCCATCCGGAGACTGACCAGTCTGGGGTCTTCCCTAGATCTCATCATGCAGCATTGAGGCAGGTTGCGGCATCCCAACCTCCAAGCCCTGTCACTTATAGCCTGGATATTGAGAGGTTAATTCTGCAACCAGTTATTCTCTCAGAGGATGTGTCTCTGGCACTGGTGGCTTCTAGAAAGTCTTCCACTAGAAAGTCCTATGGACTGAACGGGAGGAGGTTTTCTGTGTGGTGTGAGCAGACTGCCATGGATCTGTTCTGCCCCACCTGAAAATTGATTACCTTTTATACCTAGCGGAAGCTGGCTTAAAAAAAAACCTCTATATCTCCGTGCGATTGGTGCATACCACAATGATGTAGATGTACAGCTTATCGTTGTGTTTCAGGCGGGGCCTACTTCAGTCGAAGCCTCCTACTATGTCTTGGAACCTCAATGTGTGGCATTTGCTCAGCTGCTGAAAGCTCCTTTTGAGCTGCTGTGCTCCTGTGCTGAGCTGGAAGGTCATATTTTTTTGTGGCGTCACCTCATCTACAGGGTCAGCCTTAGTGATTTAACCACCTTACACTGTTTTATTATAACAGGGTTATCTTGCCTTTGCACCCTACATTCCTGTCTAAGGTAGAGTCAGACTTCCATTTTAACCAGGCCATTGTCCTGCCATTCTTTCCCAGGCCCCATTTGCACCAAGGTGAACAAGCACTGCAGTTTGAACTGCAAGTGAGCCTTAGCTTTCTATCTGGAGCAAACAGAAGTCCATTGACAGTCCACCCAACTTTTTATTTCTTTTGATAGCAACAGGTTGGGTGTGTGTGTTGCATTGCCAAACAGACACTATCCAAGTGGCTAGGAGATTGCATCTCCTTCTGTTATGCCCAGGTGGGACTACATTGTGGGGGGTCATGTCAAGGCTCATTCTATCAGAGCCATGGCAGCAGTGGTGGCTCACTTGTGAGCAGTTCAAATGGAGATCTGCAAAGTTGCGACATGGAGTTCTCACCACACATTCACATCTAACTATTGTCTGGATAGGTATGGCTGATGTTACAGTAGGTTTGGCCAATCTGTCCTCTGGAACCTATTAGAGGTGTAGAACCCAATTCTCCCCACCTAGGGCCTGTTTGGGTTCAGGGTGTCTCCTCTCTCTGTTACCAATAGCACTACTGTTGTGCCCATAGGAACGTGGTTAGATGTCTGTTTGTCCCCTTTTGTGTTGGGAAGCAGCCTGTAGCTAGGGATTCATCTACGTGAGGACTACCATTCTGCTTGTCCTTGGAGAAAGCAGAGTGGCTTATCTGTAACAAGTGTTCTCTGAGGTCAGCAGGATGTTAGTCCTCACAAAACTCACCCCTCAGAGTTGTGTTTCTCCTAATTTTTCATTTATATATAATTCTGTTTATAAGAGTGGAGAGGGATCCCATATGGATGTGGGGTATAGGGCATGCTCAATGTGCCAAGTCAAAATTCTGGAAACTTTTGACATGTTTTGCTGTGTCGGGGCTCTAGCTGATGATGATACCCATGTGTGAGTTCTGTATCATCTCCTGCAAAAAAAAAAAAAATGGCTTTGCTGGATTTTCTAAACCACATTAAATCTGTTATTTCCCTGAGTTGCACTGGCACAGAATTCTATAATTTTGGAGCAACATATGAAAATGCCCTGCCTTGTTAGTTGATGTTTATACTCCCTAGTAAGGGATATTTGAAAAAGTCTCTGGCCCACTGCGTGTAGTGAGTTGGCTGCAGTATACCATTTAAGCTTATTTTGTACCACACTGATTTTCTGTATTCAGGAACTTAAATTTTGAACAATATTTAACTGGAAGCCAGTATAAACCATGCAACACAGCTGAGGGATGGTGATGATGTACAAGCTAGAATATATATAACATTTTAGCCTTTGAGAGGCCCCCATTTCCAGGACTTTCTGATCTATAGTTGGTGGGACTGGGCATCAGGCCTGCAGGGAGAAGGGGGAGGCAGACTGGCTCAGGGACAATCATCTAGCCAGCTCCTGTTGTCCAACCATGCCTCTCGCTCCAGAATTTTAGTACTATGCATCAGGCTTTTTGCCTGGAGCTCCTTCAGGGCTCCAGGCCCTGCCATTTCCTTCCCCCTACTGCTGCTGCTGCTGCTGGGTGGCAAAAGTCCACTATTTTAGAGACCCAAATGGAAGTCAGAGGGGTGAGCAGGATCCTGTGGCTTCTAGTTCAAACTGGGAGGTGAGAAAGCTCTGTGGGTTGGGAAGGCCAAGATCAAGATCTCAGGAAGGGGCCCTAGAAGAGGGAGTGCTACCAGTGAACATGGGAAATGATCTGCTGGTAGTTCAGATCTTCAAAAAGGAATTGCTATCAGCAATGATCATGAAGACTCTGGCCATTGCTGGGAAACCAGCAGATCCTAATGGAACAGGGGATCAAATTCTTGAAGGAATGCAGAAGCATGCTAAAGTCTTTCTCCTCCATTGTGCGGTGAAGGACTTGATTTCAGCAGAGTGGGAAGCCTGGCTTCCAGGTCCTAAGGTGGGCAGAATGATAGGCAGACTATACCCACTTACCATGAAGGAGAAAAGGTTTCCCCAAGATGGATGCATTGGTGTTGGCCATCATTCAGAAAGCCACTATTCTGGTGGAGGGTGGAATGACTCAAGGACTCACGTGACAGAAGGATTAAAGCCATCCTCAAGCAGTCCTTTGAGGTTTCTACCCTAGCACTACATATCCAGGGTTCAGCAGCTTCTGAGTAAGAGCCTGGAAGGAAATGGTGTGAGAGCCAAGGAAGCTACTTGTCTGGGGTCTAGGTTTGCTTTTGTGATGGATGCCTTTAATGATCTTATTAGGCCTTCGGCAAGAAGTATGGGCCTCTGTGGTTTCAGCTAGGTGGCTGCTTTGACTTCAGAGTCGGTTGGGAGATGCAGCCTCTAAAGGCATGCTTGAGCTGTAGCGGGTTCCAATAAGCAAAAATTGGACAAAAAGACTCACGGAGTCAACAACATAGACACACCGAGAGCCACTGACAAAGCAGCCGACGAAACACGAGTCGTGTCGGGCAGCTTGTTGTGCAGCACTACTGCAGTGTCCATCACCCAGCTTCCGTTTTAAATAAGTGCTATTTTTTGCTATATAGCATGAAAGCACATAACAAAAGTTAAAAGTTTATGCTTGTTAAACAAACGAACAAAACAAGAGGGTTAAGAGACCAATGATCCTATTTCCTGAAATATGGCAGACATGAAATGCCAATGAAACAGTTTTGTGGAATTTACCACTTGATAGTGTGAGTACATGAATACAGTACTCTCTATTTCAATATATGAGGTCTCCTCCCTCTACCCAAAAAATTCATAAAATACAAAAAAAACGACAGCTTTCGCTTATGATGGTATTTTGAATTACTTTGTATATAACATAGACACATTGCTGCAATATCTTCTTCACCTGTCAAAGAAAGGAATGAAATCTGATTTCATAAGGATACAGCCTAAGTATTATTGTAGCTTATCGACAGCCTTTGGAAGGTTGTCCAGTTTCTCAGCTTCCATTAATCACTAGATTTATAAAAAGGCTGTTCCATCTTCAACCACCCATAAAAGAACCTCCAACGCAATACTGGATCTTAAGCTAGTTTTATCAAGGCTGATGGTGTCTCCATCTCATAGTGTTATCTTGGCACAAGGAATATATGAACTATAAACTTTAGTAGTAGACCACCCATACACTCAAATTTTCAACAGAATACTTCTCAGAATTAATTCAAACTTATGCCAAAGGTGGTTTCACCATTTCATTGGAATCAATCTATAGTCCTCCCAATTTTCTTTCCAAAACCTTAGACTAATAAAGCAGAACAAACACTTCATACACTAGACTGTAGAAGAGCTCTTCTTTTTTATTTTGAAAGTACAAAACCACTCAGAAAACATTCCCAGTGTTTTATATCTTACAATTCTCGTAGGCAAGGCTTGTCAGTAGAAAAGCAGACTCTTTCTTCCTGGTTGTCAGAGTGCATTGGATTCTATCAAACAGAAGCAGGTATTCCCATTGGTAGGAACCTTCATTTTAGGTTGCTTGGTGGTTGGGGTTTTTTTGGTGGTTGGGTTTTTTTTTTTTTTTTTTTTTAAACAAAATCAGTGGAGACATGTGACTCATTTTTCTGGGTAAATATCAGAGTTTATTTTGGTGGACAGAAGCCAAGACAATAAAACAATATTAAGCAGATTTTCCCACTCACCCACATCCCTATCTAAACCCAACCCCTAGAATGTCTCTTTTTCTTCCCGCACCCCTGAGAATCTCCATCTCCTGCCTCCCCCACGTTGTAACAGCATTCTTCCTCATTAGTGATGGCTCCAGGCTTCTCCTCTCTCCTGTGGCAGCATGCATACTGAGGCTCCAGTGCTCTGCAGCACTGCACTTCTGCTTTTGTTCAGGGCCAGGGAGCTTGCCAGGAAATGCTTCTGGTGGGCATGGCCTGCTTCAAATGCTGCATTGGTGGCACCAAACAGCAGGCATTTTGGCTGCTTAGGGTGGGGGGGAGGAGGAAGCAGGCGTTCACTCTCCAGTGCCACATTGGTTGACAGTGGAGCTCCAGCGCTTTTGCTAGGGGGGGGGGGGCGGGACTTGAAATGTTGCAGGTGCTTTGGCCCACACTGGCTTCAGAAGCTGCTGGAGGCCTTGAGACACTGCATCTGCAGCTCTGGAGCTGCTCTATCATCAGTCTAAAGTTAGGGTGAAAATCGGTTTAAGCTAATTATTTTTGGAAAAATCTGGAAATTTACAGGTTAAATTTGATTTCAACTGAAAATGAAGGACCCTACCCATTGGACAGGAAAATAAAGGCACACCAGTTAAAAACTACTGCAACTACAACAGCTTTTTGATGCTCAGATTCCATATAAGTCATTTGCAAAGTGGCAACCTGGGCCTCCATTACACATTTGTAAAACACTATTGTTTAGACCAAGAGTCTCATACAGATAGTGCCTTTAGTCAAGCAGTTCTAAAGAATTTATTTAAGTAATGCCTTCAACTCAACCGCCTTCATTTAATTTTATGGATTGCACATATTCACTAAAAGGAATTACAACTATGATGCAACCCTTAGCTTGGGAATTCTTACGTGTGTCTGATACTATCCTGCTTGTCCATGGAAAACATTAACTTTCTTACATGTAACAGGGGTTTTCTGGGGAGAGCAGAACTTATCAGATACAATCTCACCCACCTCTTCAGTGAACTGAAACTTAACTAGGAAGGGACTGAGCAGATGCATGGGAATTCACATGCATGCTTAGAATATTTTTTTACTTTCTGAACTCTGAAAGAGCTGCTCTGGGCTGGCGCTGTCCACTTGTGTCCGCTATGTCCAGCTATCCCCAGAGAAGCTGTTACAGGTAAGCAACTTTCCTTTTGAGAGTTGTTATTTCAGCAGGCAACCTCATAGGTATGTTGGAGCTCCTCTCTCTTGCCCTCTCTAATAGCAGAATGATGAATGGAACAGCCTATAGAGACAGCTTTCTCCCCTCTACATAAACGCAGCTTCCCAGAGGGTCTTTTAAGGCAAAGTTAGGCTTGTGAGGCTGTAGTTTATTGTAAGCTGTTGTAGCCAATCTGACAGACAGGGAGAGATTGCCTCTTTAGACGTGGATAATGTCTCAGTGGAAAGGCTGCTCATGAGAGGGAAGGTGGTGACAAAATTCAAGGGCATGTCTTCCTGCAGCTCTTGGATGAGCAATGAGAGGCAGTGATTTGTAGGAGGATCCTATATTCCTGGGTGCTCTTAGGCACCCTCCCGAAGAGCTTCTTACAACATCTGACTCTTGCAGATGGGATCTCCTCACTATGAGACACCTAGTTCCAATCTTAAGGTGGTCAGGCTGATAAGGTTCTATAATTCTCATCCCAGCAAAGAGAAGAACATGTGTTGGATCAAACAGGAGGGGTTGTCTTTATCTTTTAAGACAACAACTGGATGGAAGAACAATATTCAGGGTCCTCCATGATGGGAAGATTGAGATCCTGCTTAGACTTTCTTTTTCCTCTAGTCTCCCTACCCAGGTAGTTATGTGCATTGGTTTTGCGATTCGAGTCCTCCTGTATTGGATCCAGTATCCCTTGAAGGAGGCCGTGTTGATCTTCCCCACAGGTAATAGTGTACTTAAGCGGGAGGTCTTGTAGCTCCTGGAGGGATTCATGGCTGGTGAGTCTCACATAGAGAGGTGATGGTAGGAGCTCAGTTGGTTGGATTCTCCATGCGGTCTGGCCCAGGCTAATTCAAGATGGGGGCCATAGTGTTTACATTGGTGCTTCTCAGGAGTACTTCCACAGAGTGACAACCATTGCAATCTTGAATTTTTATACAGTTTTACCCTCTAAAAGATAACTGTTTTTTGGAGTTGTCTTTGAAGTTTGGAGATCAAAGTTCAAAGGACAGCTAGGAATACTTACTGGAAGCCTGTCCCTCCCATACCAGTCTTAGTCAGGGGCCACTTCAGAAGCTATAAACAATTACTCAGGTAGCGCTCTTCCTTCCTTGGGCAGGTACTCCAGGACAATGGGTTTGGCTGGGGTGGACACTTCCTTGTTGTGGGTTGCTGTGTACTTGGCTTTCTCCCTTTATGACGACTCGGAGCCTTCGGGGTGGTCAGACACCACTCATGGAGACTTCCCTGTCTCCCTCAGTGTAGGCTTTGGGGCGATATTAGCCTGTTTTTTGGGCACTGTTTCGCCCTTAAAGAGATCAGGGGCATGGTACTATTTATTTCAGTTCTCCCAGGAAGGACTGAGAGTTCTATTCTTCAGGTCCCCATACAAAATGGTATCTCTCTTCTTAGGCGGTTCCCCACATAGATATGCAGGGGGTGTTTCTACCTTATCTCCTCCAGAGTTTATTACCAGATATATTGCAAATGCATTATCCTAAATCCATTACTGATAGCTATCAGGATGTCCAGTTTTGCTAACCATGACCCTGGGTACCTGCATGTCAAAGGGGTAGAAAAGGCCTCCCTATGCAGAGAGGGATGCTGGTTCCTCCTTTAGTCAGACCTTCAACTACTCAGGCCAAGTAGGAGCAGAAAATCCATTTGGCCACAACCAGGTTACACAGGTGTGGAACCCAATGGCTGACTGATGATTTTCTCAAACAGAAATTAGTCCTTCCTAGTTTCTGGAGTATAGTGAAGCCCTCTCACTTCAACTGTCTTATGGTCTTGGATTTCAAAGGTTTAAGGCCTTAATTCAAATGTCCGATGTCCCATTTCCCCTGAGCATGGTCAGTTTTCTAGGGCAAGGGACCTGAATGTAATACCTTGGGCACAGACCCACATATATTTCATTCAATTCGCACTCCTCACAGGCTGATTATCCAGTAGCCCAGTGCCACAAGGCTACTTTCCTTCTCTCTTGGGAGGTTAAAGAGAGCCTAATCAGGTGGCTTTTCAGAGTTATCTCCTGCAGAGAATGGATTTGCAGTCTCTTTCATGGCTATTTCACACTGTAAGCATAAGCCTTATAGGTTGGAGAGGGGACTTATAATCTGGAGCAGCTGAACCGTGGACATGAGTCCCAGTGGAGAACCAGCAGGTCCAGGTGTAAGCCAAGGGCTAGAGCCAACTATCTAATGGTCCAGAAATCCTGGTCTCTAGCTTGAGAGAAAGTAGCTTGGGTGGCAGTGGTCAATGTAATGCCATTAGCTGATGTGAACAAAGTAAGGGAATCTAATAGCCCCCTGGTACCCTGATAAGTGAGAAGATTTGGTTTGGGATGGAGTTCCCCTGCAGAACATAGCAGTTTATATGGCTGATACAGTCATCATAGAGACAAATGTTTTGACCTGACCCCGAAGTGCAAGGACTAGCAAAAGTGGCCTTTACCCTACCAGGAATCAAGTGGGGCACATCCACTAGTGGATTTCAGATTAGCCCAGCAAAGCTCCAAAAACAAGCTCTTTAGCTGAAAAAGGAAACCAGGAGCCTGAGGGATGGATGTCTTTCTTAGTTTGACTAAATTCCACACCATACCACTTCAACTGATTCAGAACTTGGCAACCCGCTTAATAACTGACTCTTCTTTAGTGCACACCTTTCTTCAGTATTAGTCAACCTCACTGACTGCATACTGGTCGGCAAATAAGATTCTGATACATATCTTTCAAGCACTTCATAGTCACTCCACCTCATACTTGTCCAAAGCATTACAGAGGTATTTGCCATCTCACACTCTTTGCTCTTCTTGGTTGCATTTCCTAGAAATTCCTTACCTGGAGATGGCCCATCTATCTCTAGAGAATGAATTTTTTAAATTGCTGGTCCTAAACCATGGAACTCTTCCTAAAGAGATTAGGGCAGAGGAAGACTTTCTTCGCTTCAGAAAGCTCCTTAAAACTCATTTTTTAAACTTGCCTTTACTGACTAATGTTATCATTCCTGCAAACCATTGTTTTGATGTTTTGCTGACTTTATGTGCAATTTGTTTTATTCTGTATGTCATGTTATTTGATGTTACTTTTATGACTATGTATGTGAATTGTAATATGCCAAGATTTCAGATTGGCAGAATATACATTAAGTTCATAAGAACATAACAAATTGCTATACTGGGTCAGACCAAGGGTCCATCAAGCCCAGCATCCTGTTTCCAACAGAGGCCAAAACCAGGCTACAAGTACCTGGCAAGTACCCAAACACTAAGAAGATCCCATGCTTCTGATGCCAATAGTAGCAGAGGCCATTCCCTAAGTCAACTTGATTAATAGCAGTTAATTGACTTCTCCTCCAAGAACTTATGCAAACCTTTTTTAAACCCAGCTACATTAACTTCACTAACCACATCCTCTGGCAACAAATTCCATAGCTTAACTGTGCGTTGAGTGAAAAAAAATGTTCTCCAATTAGTTTTAAATATGCTACTTGCTAACTTCATGGCATGTCCCCTAGTTCTTCTATTATCTGAAAGTGTAAACAACCGATTTACATCTACCGGTTCTAGATCTCTCATGATTTTAAAGACCTCTATCATTCTCCCCCCCCCCCCCCCCCCATCTCTTCTCCAAGCTGAACAGCCCTAACCTCTTTAGCCTTTCCTCATAGGGGAGCTGGTAGAACTATGACCAGCATCCAGTCTCCTCCATGTGTTTGTGCTGGGAGTTTGGACATTCCTTGGACCAAGTTCTTAAAGTGTACACAGGTATTCATTCATTCTTTCCTCCAGTCAGAGGAGACTTCCATTCTTTTTTTTTTTTACAGCCTTGGCTGTTGAGAGAACCAGGACACAGTGTCAGGGTTACAGTCTTCTGTGGTGTGAAAGAGGACTCTATAGCGAACCCGACAGAGTTTGGAGCCCGTGCAAAGTCAGTTTACAGAGAACACATTTTGCTTTGAGGGATTCATTTCTTCAATCTTGTCCTTCCACCAGACTGGGATAAAGGCATAACCTGCAAATCTTGCAGAGGGCAGTGACCGACTTTGGCTAGTTGCAAGGGACTCAGTCACAGAAATACGCTTGCTACTCTCTCAGATGGAGTTCTGTCTTTCAGGGAGTCAAGAACAGCCTTCTGCCATGGGAGGACTCCTCAACTCAGAACTTGAGCTTAGCTTTGAAGGGATCTGGCCTCCCTTTCTCTCAAGCCTCTTACGGTAGCATCTCTGAGACTTGTTGTTGAAGTTGGTCTCTTTGGTGGCCTATGGTAAATTTAAAGGAAAGAATATCTCTGCACTCAATATTATCCCTCTTTTTAAGGATAGTGTTTCACTTCTGTCAGGCGTCTCTCACCTATGACTGAGGAAGTTGGGCAATGTAGGTCAAGACAGGGACAGCCATTCTCAAGTCTATTTTAGGTCATAGGTGAGATGGTTGTAGCTGATCAGTTTCTTCTTGGATAGGTCTTTGATATATCCTAGTAAAGCACAGTAAGGCATTAACTTCAGGAGAATTCAAAGAGATGAGCACTTTGGCCTCCTCCAGCCTCAGTTTACAGGTCCCAGAGGACCGTTAATCTCATTCAACTAGGATGCAGAATCATCGTAGGCAGAATCAGAACCTGTCATAGCAGGGAAGCACATTTGTCTCCATTACATCCCTGCTCTAAGCCCCTCAGTGTTGGTGTGCAGGCCAGAAGAGGCTACTCCTTGGTTGCAGAAATCTTGAGAGGTTTTGTGGCTTCCCCCACTCAATCTGGGTGGAGCTTGGGTAAGTTTGGGTACATCCCACTTGTCTGGACTGGTCTGGCTTGGACAATAAGGAAGATGAAATTAAAGCCTACTATTAATTTAATTTCCTTTAGTCCTGCTAGACTAGTCCAGAACTGATCCAGGAAAGCTGCAGCAGTCAAGGCTCTCACTCTGACAAGTTGAGAAAACTAACAGCAAGTATGTTGTTGTCTAATCACGACCTTGGTGTAGGGATTATTTAATTCCTGGGTTAATACCATGGAGTGATGTTTCTTGGCTACATCAGGTTTTGGTTGTGGTGGTGATTTGGAAACCAACAAACAACTGCCTTTGATTGTCTTAGCTTTGACATACGATACTGAAGAGCTGAAAGCAGCACCATACCCCTATGGGGGGAGAAGTCAGCTTTGAGCTTTTTTTCTGTCTCTCCATCTTCTGGTAGAGGGACATAACCCACTTGTCTGGACTGGTCTGGCAGGACTAAAGGAAAAGAAATTAACAGGTAAATTTAAATTTCACCTTAATTAGGTAGCATTTATTAAATAATTCCTGCTCCTTTCCTCTTGGTTGCTGGTTATAATTTTTGCAGATAGCTGTGTTAGTCTGGCATAGCAAAAATGACAAGAGGCAGGTGGAACCTTATAGACTAACCAATCTATTGAGTCATGAGCTTTCGAGGACAGAGTCCACATCATCAAATGCATAAAGTATAGTTCAGGAGGTGGGTAAAATATATATGAAGGTGGGTGAGGGAGAGGAAGGATATCAAACAAACAGAATAAGGCAGGGCAGAGTGTGGAAAGCATGTTAATGGGATTATAGTTCAGCCTACTGACAACTGAGGCAAGTGTGAAAAGACAGGAAGATCTGAGAACAGTTAAATTCATAGATATCTGTAATGTACATGAAGTCATTGTCTCTTTTCAGACCTAGGGTGATGGTGTAAAGTATTTTGATGAGATCCAATTCAGGAGTTTCTTGCTGGAGTGTCTATTTGAAGTTTCGCTGTACGAGTATGACAACCTTAAGGTCTGACAGAGAATGTCCTGGAAGACTGAAATGTTTTCCTACTGGTTTCTGAATGTTGCCATCTTTTTTTTTTTTTTTTATTATTTATAGGAAAATTGGTACTTCCTGCTAATTTTCATTCCTGAAGTACCACGGATCAGTCCACACAAGTGGGTTTATGCCTCCCTACCAGCAGATGGTGGCAGAGAACAAAACTTTGAGGCACTGCTACATAACTGAGAGTGCCACCTGCAGTCCCTCAGTATTGTCCTGTACCCAAGCCAAGGTGTCTACCTTAACAAACCCCAATAAACCTTGGGTGAACAGAGACTTAAATTTGGAGACCCCTGAAAACTAGGTCCCCCTGAATTAACACAAAGCACATACCAAACTATGTACACTTCTCATTAATCTGAATATATCACATATCAGCTCAGCAACATCCAGAAGTGAGGAAGTCTTTCGAAAGATGGGGACGGTCTCTGGACTGATCCGTGGTACTTCAGGAACGAAAATTAACAGATAAACAATTTTACCTTCCTGTTCGTACACCAGATCAGTCCAGACAAGTGGGATGTACCTAAACCCCTCTATTTTGGGTGGGAACTCGAAAGATCCATGCGCAACACACTTTCCCCAAATGTCGCCTCCTCTGGTGCCTGCACATCCAAGCAGTAATGTCTGGTAAAAGTGAGAAGAGAAGACCATGTCATCACTCGACAAATCTCCTGCAGAGAAAGCAATTGACACTCCACCCATGAGGTTGCTTGTGCCCTAGTGGAATGCGCTCTCAACCCCTCCAGCACTGACCGGCCCTTACAGATGTAAGCCGAAGCTATCGTCTCCTTCAACCATCGCGCAATAGTGCCCTTTGAAGCACTATTTCCCTTCCTTGCACCACTGAACAGAACAAATGATCAGATCTCCGAAAGGCATTCGTCACCTTAAGATAGCACAACAGAATTCGAAGCACGTCCAATAAGTGAAGCTCCCTCGCCATAGGAGCATCCGCTAACAAATTTGGAAAGGCCAGAAGCTCAGCTACCTGGTTAAGATGAAAGGAGGACACCACCTTAGGCAAAAAGGAAGGAACTGTATGTAAAGAAACCCCCAACCTCCGAAAAACACAGGAAAGGGTCCTAACACAGCGCTTGCAGCTCAGATATTCACCTAGTCGAACAGACAGCCACCAGGAAAACAGTCTTCAGGGTTAAATCCTTTAATGACGCCCTCTGCATTGGTTCAAAGGAAGGACCATACAGTCCATGAAGAACCAAATTCAGATTCCATGCTGGACAGATCTTCAGAACTGGAGGATGCAGATGTTTTGCCCCCTTTAGAAAACGAACCACATCCAGATGAGACGCTAATGGTCTTCCCTGTATCCTACCTCGAAGGGAACCCAAGGCTGCTATCTGTATCCAAAGGGAATTATAGGCCAACCCCTTAGCCAAACACCTCTGCAAAAAGGCCAAAATCTGTGGAACATCCACCCTGTTCTGCAAACACCAAGATTCGAACATCCTCCACACGTGGACATAAGCCACTGAAGTGGAACACCTTCTTTGCCTGAAACAAAGTTGTAATCACAGGCTCCAAAAACCTTTCAAACAGAGTCTCCGCCTCTCAAAAGCAAAGCCGCTAGACAGAAGCGATCCTCCCAGTCTGAAAATACGGGCCCCTGCCATAGCAATCCTGAGAGATGAGTCAAGCAAACGGGACCGTCCTCCGCCAGAGGCAGAAGGACCGCAAACCATGGTCGACGCGGCCACTTGGGTGCCATCAGAATCACCCTGCTTGGATGAAGCTCAATACGCTGCAGCACCCGACCTATGAGAGGCCACGGTGGAAAGACTTACAGCAACTGATGTGTCAGCCACGTTTGAAATAGGGCATCGATGTGCGATCCAACCTCTCTTCTGCGACTGAAAAACCGATCATCTTTGAATTTGCGGGAATTGCCATGAGGTCCACTGCTGGTCTACCCCACCTTGCCTGCAGCAAGGTGAAGGCTTCCGCCAACAACTCCCGCTTCCCCGGATCCAGACAATGTCTGCTGAGGAAGTTCGCCTGCACACTGTCCACCCCAGCGACATGAGAAGCCGCTATTC
Organism: Rhinatrema bivittatum; assembly: GCF_901001135.1. Lineage (NCBI taxonomy): Eukaryota > Metazoa > Chordata > Amphibia > Gymnophiona > Rhinatrematidae > Rhinatrema > Rhinatrema bivittatum. The sequence goes on from NC_042619.1 coordinate 250,486,827, forward strand.
ACACCAAATGTTTCTACGCCCACACAAACAATTCTTGCGTCTCTACAGCCACTAGACGACTTTGTACCGCCCTGACAATTGATGTATGCTACTGTTGTCGCATTGTTCGAGAACACTCACACTGATTTATCCCGAACGAGTGGAAGAAACACCAGTAAAGCTCTGTACACTGCCTTGTTTCTAGCCGATTAGTAGACCAGGTTGCCTCTTCTGGCGACCACTGACCCTGGGCTGATTTTCCCCCCAGCCAGAGAGGCTAGAACTCAGTCGGGCACTTCCAGATCCATCCCTTTCTCCAGATTGCGCCAAGACAGCCACCATGAGAGATTGGACCTGGCATAATCTGACAATGGTAAAGGAAGCTGAAATTCTTCAGACAGCGGATTCCAATGGGATAACAGAGCTCCCTGCAGAGGATGCATGTGAGCAAAGGCCCATGGAACTAATTCCAGCGAAGACGCCATGGAACCCAGGACCTGCAAGTAATCCCAGACCCTGGGCAGCGAAAAGTGCAGCAGTCAAAGAACCTGACTCTGCAACTTGATAACTCTCTCCGTAATCAGAAACACCTTCCCCGGAGGAGTTTTGAAAGAGGATTTCTTTCTGGCTTAGACTGTTACCTGGGAGAGGTGAGCCCGGCCCCGAAGCAGCTGGAGGTGAGGCTGCTAGCCCCGAGGACGATTCTGACTCTGCCCCCTTTGTGACATCATAGGGGGAAGGCGCTGAGGCTCTAAAAACCTGCCCAGCGTTTGAAATTTCTGATGAGTTTTGAAAGAGGATTTCTTTCTGGCAGAGACTGTTACCTGGGAGAGGTGAGCCCGGCCCCAAAGCAGCTGGAGGTGAGGTTGCTAGCCCTGATGACGATTCTGACTCCACCCCCTTTGTGACATCATAGGGGGAGGCGCTGAGGCTCAAAAAATCGGCCTAATTGCTGCGCAAGGTCACCGCCGGCGCGCTGCCTAAGCCACTCGCTCCGAAGGGGCGCGCGTCTTAGTTCGGTTTTGTTCAGCTTTGGACAGTCTTTGGTTGGACTTTACGCTGTTTTTGTAAGTATAAGGTTTATAGTGTAAGTATAAGTCATAGTGGATAACACATTGAAATCGTCGGTTCAGTGTGCTGCGGCAGTCAAAAAAGCAAACAGAATGTTGGGAATTATTAGAAAGGGAATGGTGAATAAAACGGAAAATGTCATAATGCCTCTGTATCGCTCCATGGTGAGACCGCACCTTGAATACTGTGTACAACTCTGGTCGCCGCATCTCAAAAAAGATATAATTGCGATGGAGAAGGTACAGAGAAGGGCTACCAAAATGATAAGGGGAATGGAACTCCCCTATGAGGAAAGACTAAAGAGGTTAGGACTTTTCAGCTTGGAGAAGAGACGACTGAGGGGGGATATGATAGAGGTGTTTAAAATCATGAGAGGTCTAGAACGGGTAGATGTGAATCGGTTATTTACTCTTTCGGATAGTAGAAAGACTAGGGGGCACTCCATGAAGTTAGCATGGGGCACATTTAAAACTAATTGGAGAAAGTTCTTTTTTACTCAACACACAATTAAACTCTGGAATTTGTTGCCAGAGGATGTGGTTAGTGCAGTTAGTATAGCTGTGTTTAAAAAAGGATTGGATAAGTTCTTGGAGGAGAAGTCCATTACCTGCTATTAAGTTCACTTAGAGAATAGCCACTGCCATTAGCAATGGTAACATGGAATAGACTTAGTTTTTGGGTACTTGCCAGGTTCTATGGCCTGTTGGAAACAGGATGCTGGGCTTGATGGACCCTTGGTCTGACCCAGTATGGCATTTTCTTATGTTCTTATTCTTTCACTCCTCCCAAGGATTCAAAACGTTTATCTTTTTTCACAATTTTGAGTGATAAGTGGGGTCTGTTTTAATAAATTTTGATTTCAATGCCTCATTCTGTTCGTAAAAGAAGGGCAAAGGAGAGGGAGGAACCCACTTCTATCCCAGGATCCCTAATAAAAGGTCCCATGGACACTCATGTTCAGCGCACTTTGAGATCTGATGTGGTGTAGGTGGAAGATGCCCTTAGAGATAATATCGTGGGCTCTCCACCAGACCTTTCTCTATCTTTATCCCTGATCTTTAGGGAACCACCAATTAATCTGGCTATATCCAGGATCCAGTGGAAGTGGGGGCCAACCATACTGCGGAAGGCGCAGGGAATGGTTCGACCATAGCGGGACCACTTCCTCCGGAAGGGAATGGGTATATAAACCGGATGAATCCCCTTGAGGGACAAACTGTTTCACTTGAAATGGTGCAAGGAAGGGTTCAACCCAGGTTAGCAAAGGATGAAGATCTTGCCCACCTGTCTAAATTATCTGTACCACTTTTAGTAAAACCTAATGTAGTAACCTTAGACGTGATAATGGATGCAATTGTTAGTTTGCAAAATGCAATGGTTGCTCAAGTAAACCCAATAGTTGAGAAGGTGAATTTTATACAAGATAAAGTGGTTAATCTGGAGAGGAATATTGAAAAAGAACAAAATGAATTTGATAGTATTAAAAAAGATTTAGAAAATTGGAAAACAGTTCAAGATTTAGCAGTAAAAGAAAATCAATAAAAAAAAATCAAGTAAAGATAGAAAATTTAGAAAATGCTAATAGGAAGAGAAATTTGCGATTCATAAATTTTCCAAAGCTACCTCTTGTATCTCCTAAGGAAATGTTTAAAAGATATATGCTGGAAATTTTTAAAATTCCAGAAACATCAATTCCACCTTTGGTTAAGGTTTATTGTATTCCAGCTTTTAAAAAACAGGAAAAGGTAGAAGGACAGGAAGAGGCACAAATAGCTGAGGCAGATGTACTGGTGTCTAATTTAAACATCTCCAAGATATTAGAGACCTCAGACTGAATTAGTTCAGGGGGCCACTTTGTTAACCACATTTGCTTTTGAATCTGACAGAGATTGGGTATTTAGATTATCCTTCAAATATAGCAAGGAAAAATTTCTAACTATGAGTGTAAGAGTATACCCAGATTTTTCTAAATTAACTCAGAAAAGAAGGAAACAGTTTTTACTGCTGAAAGCTAAGGTGCTCCAAATAGGAGCTACCTTCTTTCTAAAACACCCTTGTAAGTGTCTTATCAATTACAAGGGTAATTCTTTTGGGTTTTTTTCCTCTCTTCAATTGACTGAATTCTTAAAGGATAAAATACGAGTAAATTGAATTAAGGAATGAACTATACTGAGACCTTAAAATAGTGAATATCCCAATTAAATTTAATAATAGTGCGTTTGGAATTGTGATAACATTCAGTTATTTTAAGTATATAACTATTATAAGAAATGTTATGAGTATTGGATCCTTTATTGTGGACTATAAATGTAAGAAGAGAATTTAATATTGAATTCCGATTTCTTAATTATTGGATTTTTGTATGTAAACTTCCTGTTGTCAATCAAGATGTAATTCTTGTGAAAATGTTTTAAAATGGTATAAATAAAAAAAAAAAAAGAAACACCTTCACCATCCGGGTATCAAAGCCTGCCCCCAGATACTCCAACTACTGGGCCGGCTTCAAATGACTCTTTTATAGGTTCGTCCCCTAGCCTAATGACTCCAGAAGCTGCAGTACCTGTTGGACTGAGCGACAACACTCCCACCTCCGACTTCGCCTATATCAGCCAATCATCCAGGTATGGGTACACCAGGATACCTTCTTTCCTGCGTGCCTCTGCTACTACTACCATCACCTTTGTGAACGTGTGTGGTGCCGTCGCCAACCTAAAGGGAGGAGCTAAAAACTGGAAATGTTCTCCTAAAACCATGAACCTCAGGAACCTTTGATGTTCAGTCTGAAGGGTGATATGAAGATAGGCCTCTGTCAAGTCCAAAGACGGTAGGAACTCCCCTCTGCGCACCACCACTATTCACAGTGCACAACGTCTCTATCAGAAACTGCGGCACCCGAAGGGCAGCATTGAACTTCAGCAGATCAAGAATAGGTCGAAAAGTCCCTTCCTTTATCGGCACCATGAAGTATACGGAATACTGACCCTGCCCCCTCTCCTGAGAGGATACCAGTACAATGACATGCAGGAGTTGTAACCAATGTAGAGTATCCTGCACTGCCTCTCGCTTGCACTGGGAGACTACAAAAGCGTCCCTTGGGGGTCTGCACTGACTCCAAAAAGGCTGCTGCCTGCCAGAACTCTGCTTCTGTGATGCTGGTGCAGGGTTCCTGCCCGCACAAAATCTCCTCGCTTCTCAAAAATGAGCTCGTGGCAGAAAAGACTTCTTAGGGGCTTTCCTGTCCTCAGGCAACTTATTACCCTTCAACTCTACCAACTGCTTCATGATTTCTCCAAGTCCTCCCCAAAGAGTAGCTTCCCCCTGAAGAGGAGACAGCTGGGCTTTAGACCACACATCTGCTGACCAATTTCGCAGCCACAAGAGCCTCCATGCCGCCACTACAGAAACCATACTCCTGGTGGAAGTCTGGACCACGTCATATAGAGCATCGGCCATGTAGCCCACTCTCGTCTCTAAGCGGGTCACCTGGGCTGTTTCAGTTGCCGTCCCTGACTGCTTGTCATGCGTCTTCTGCACCCAGCACAAACAAGCTCTCTGCATCAGACTACTGCACACCGCTGTACAAAAACTCAAAGCTGAAACCTCAAATAGCTGCTTAAGCAAAATCTCCAGCTTCCCATCCTGGACATCCTTTAGGGCCGCCGCCCCTGCTACTGGAATGGTTGTCTTTTTGGTAACCGCAGACACAGCTGATCAACCTTGGGAATTCTCCACAACTCCAAGGTCTGCTCCAGCAAGGGATATAGCTTTCCCATAGCCCTCGCTACATTCACACCCCCCTCGGGAGATTCCCACTCCCAATCCACCAGCTTCTTTACTTTCTTCGGCAATGGAAACTTTTTAGGGGGTCTCCGCAATCCCTCCATTTCTGGGTTCACCTCTTCATTATCCAAGTCCTCTTGGGAGACTTTAATCCTCCTGCACCTGGGGAATCAACGGACCCAGTGCCTCCCTCTGGAACAGATGGACCACTCACGGGTCATCACCTTCCGCAATCAGAACCGCAGCCAGATCTTGCATTGGATCCCCCAATGCATCCACTGTGTCCTAGTCCGGATCCTGCATTGGATCCCCCAAGGCACCAACAGGGTCCTTGTCTGGCTCCACTGGACCTCCTTGCATCTGATCAGGATCATCCATATCTTTTGACAAATCTTACTCCTCCACGGCCCATCTGAGTTCCAACAAGTGTAGGATCCCTCCTGACTCCACCAGTCATCTAGCCTTTTGGCCATCCTGGACTTCTTAAGTAAGGGTCTCCTAGACTCTAAATCCTTCCTGGCTAAATAAGGCTTATGGAGGAGATGAAAAAATCCATAGAAAACGCCTCCGGATCAGAGGAGGAAGAGTCCTGATCAGCGACCTCCTGAGCCTCTCCCCATCCCCTGCCACTAGCAGGGTCCTTTTCCACGGGAAACAGCATGGGAGGGAGTCCCAAGGCTCTGAAATGGCAGGCTGAACCTCAGCATGTGCTGCCAAAATGGCCACCGGCTCCTCTGTCACCCCTCGGGATTCCCAGAGCCAACCCAGCTGCCTTCATGTTCTTGCTGCCTCTCTCCCCCCCCCCCCCCCCCAAGAGGGTCCCGACAAGGTCTCAGCTCCCCTGAGGCACAATCCCGACAAAATGAGGCCAACCATGCTACGCTGCGGGGGAGCCAGCATGCTTGCTTGGTCGGTCCTAAAAACAGTACGCCGCTGGTGTGATCGCTCCCCGACGCTGTCCTGTGCTGACCTACCCAGCACCGATGACAGAAGGCAATTCGGCCTGCTCCCTCCTTCTTGCAGAAAAAGAACTTACCCGCTGCCTCAGCAGCCTCTCCTCCTCTTCCTTCTGTTTTGTTTTGGTTTTTTTTTAAAGAGACATGCCTATCTAGAAAGGGAAGAAAGGAAAAGGGAACAGAACTACTTCCCTGCTTCTGGAGGCCACATGCTGAGGAAGCCATGTACACCGATGGAATGAAGGGCCCAGAGGGGATGAGGGAACCAGGACCCCTGGCTATCAACCCCCCTGCCAAGAAGGGCTGAGTCAGAACAGGGGTTACCAACCCCCTGCTCGTCCTGTTCCACCCGAGGGATGGCCCTTGAAGGAAGCTAACACCTCTTCCTAATCTATCATCTTTTTTTTTTAAACTCCAGACTGCAGGTTTGCACCTCTACCATCTGCTGGAGACAGAGAAATACTGAGGGACTGCAGGTGGCACTCTCGGTTATGAAGCAGTGCCTCAAAGTTTTGTTCTCTACCTCCATCTGCTGGACTGATCCGGGGTACGAACAGGAAGTCTATTTATTCTTTTCTTTAGAGACTGACCTATTTGTCCTGTGTAGACAGCAGAGGGATATTGCTGGCAGGAGATGGCATATATTACATTGGAAGTCTTTCCACACTCTACCCTGCCTTAGTCAGTGCTTACTTTTTGTTCTGTATCCTTCCCCATCCCCCCCACCCTTGCATCTTCATATATATTTTACCCACCTCCTGTGCTACACTTCATGCATATGACAATGTGGACTCTGTCCTCGAAAGCTCATGCCTTAATAAATTTGTTAGTCTATAGAGTGCCACTCACCTCTTGTCATTTTTACAGTTCATGGTACTTCCTTTTTTTCTAATAACATTTTCAGTTTGATAACTCTGTGTCTGTGACCAATTGGTGATCTCACATTTTTTTTTTATTTGGTGTGTATTTACTTTTCTAGGAGCTTTGTGACTCCTTGAGTTTTGTAAAGTCTCATTCTCCCTAGAAACCACTAGAGGGTACCTTGTGGAACAGGTCTGTCCACAGGCTGGCAAGGGATTGCCACTGTAAGAGCCCTCGTGCAGGTGTAGGCAGAGCCTTTCAAGTGTCCACAGAGTTAACCCTGAGTGGGTATTAGGGGTAACTCCAAGGTATTATGTGACAAGCTCCTACAATACTGGTGTTGGTGGACTGCGCAGGCCAATGGGAGAAATGAGATATCAGCAGAGAAGGAGGTGGGGGTCACAGGTGGTGTCTGTAGGCTGAAGGGAGGAAAGTTGCTGTTTGTGGAAGTGGAGACAGGGTTTGAGAGGGAAGGGTTGAGAGAGACTGGTGGGAAGGTTCAGAGAAGTCACAGATGCTGTTTTGTCTAATCAGATTTCTTACTCCTGATTTAGCGGTTAGCAATTGCGTAGCTGTGCTATGAAAAATGTATTTAAATCTTACTGCTTGGTCTGTTGGATCTATGGTTTTTAATTAGGAAAGTGTTAATCTGGTTTTGCACTATAGCGCAAGTATATTTTTCCTTAGTTGTGTATGCTGGGGGAAAGTTTATAAAGGTTTTGGGAAAAAGACGCAAACATTTGCTTTGATCTGCTGATATATAGCAGTGGTTCTCCACCCTGTCCTGGAGGGCACACCTAACCAGTTTGAGATAATGTGCCCATACATGATCCCCTATAGTAAAAACTTTTCTGTATGTTTTAGATTAATTGTACCCCCCCCAGAGCTGCATCTTTCAGGGATTTGGAAAATATTCTAACTGCCCCCAAGTATGTTGAGGTGTTCATTATGGTGATGGCATCCGAGAGTACACCAATGCTTTCAAATATTGTATATGCATCTAATGAGTAACTTCCCTATACGGGCCAAAAGCTCACGAAAAGTTCACAAAACAAAAAAGGCCATAATTATACAACCTAGCACACAGGCTAGGGGCACAGGAATAATTTTTTTTATTTAAAATCTACAACAATAAAACAAAAATCATTTGATGACAAATAAAATGTAAAAAATAAGTTTTGGGATGATGTAAAATTCACAGGAAGGAAACATACAACTAAGGAACTGCTGCTTTGCTGTATCCTCCTACCTCCTTTAGAGCTGCAGCCCTCTGCTTCACACTTTAATTAGGATTCCCCTCCCCCACAACAGACAAAGCATTAACAAGTGCTGTATCTGAGGGCCCCAGTCCCCTGGGGAGAATAATATAAAGAAATCAGGATGAATCTGAAATAAAACAGTGCTGCTATCACACTGCTGAGCACTGCCTAGCTTCCCTTGGGCAGAGAGGACTGAGCAGGCACCAAACCGTGGCAGCCACACCTCCCATGTGACCACCTGAGTCTTTCTGAAGGGTTAACCTCTAAGTGTGGATCCTAGATAAGTGGACATTAATTTCTTTTTGTGATAGCTCCGACTGTTGCTTCACCCATCCATTGCCCATGAGCCTTGCAGCTGTATCCCACCTGTGGTTTGGCCTCAGTCACATCTAATTCCATGGCTGGTTTTGCTCTGGGAGCTTGTATCAGCAGCTCAGTTACTGGACCCCTGTTCTTTCTGCTCTAAACAACTATTAGTCTGAAAAACATAAGCAGTGCACAAGCAGTTAGAGGGGATAACATCAAAGCCTCGCCATTTATTTATTTATTTATTTAACATTTTTATATGATATCTACTGGTCAAAGACCAATCAAAGCGGTTTATTATCAGTTTAAAAGAAAAATACAATATAATATTAAATCAGCATTACTAGCCAACCATCTACAATTCTTTGTATTCTCCCACCTAACAACTCAGACAGAAGAACCTCCAATTTATTTTCCTTAAACTAAACAGTCATGTCTAGCTTCTTGCAGAGCTTTAACTAATTCTTGTCAAATCTCCAAAAATAACTTGTTCCAAAACGTGGAAGCAACCCTGAAAATGGCCTAGCTCTGATCTGCACCCCTCCCCCCCCCCCCCCTCACCATTTTAAACGATGGAATCTTTAAAGATAAATTCTGGCTGGAACGTAGACTTCTAGTAGGTTGATACCACTCCACCTTATCACGAAGATAGCTTAGGCTCACACCTCTCAGAACTTTAAAACCAACATCAGCAAGTACAAAGAACTCAACATCCCCTTTACAGAAGATCAGTGCCCAACTCTGTTCTTGCAGCCATATTTTGAGTAATTTGTAACCTATGAATCAAGCGTTGTGGCAACCCCACCAATAGAGAAATTACTTACCTGATAATTTCGTTTTCCTTAGTATAAACAGATGGACTCAGGACCAGTAGGTTATGTGCTCTTCTGCTAGCAGATGGGAGACGGAGTCAGATTTCAAAGCTGAAGTCAGTCTAGATATACCCCTGCAGTAACCTCAGCTCTTCTGTATTCTCTTCGAAAAGCCACTGTGGATATATCTTGCTTCAATAACTTAATTAAAACTTATTAAACTTGATTCAACTGATTTAAAAAACTGGAGACTGCCAGTGCACTCAACCAATTAACGCCGACACCGGACAAGCTGAGGGTGTCTTGAACTAGGGGTAGGCAACATCTTACCCGTATTTGCTTAGTCTCGAGGTTCGCTTTCTGAGGTCCTCCTTCTCTGGGGCAGTCATGGGCGGGATGCTGAGTCCATCTGTCTACACTAAGGAAAATGAAATTATCAGATAAGTAATTTCTCCATTTCCTAGCATGTAGCCAGATGGACTCAGGACCAGTGAGATGTACAAAAGCTACTCCTGGACAGGGCGGGAGGCTGCCCATGGCCCACTTAGTACTGCCCTTGCGAAGGCTGCGTCTTCTCGGGCCTGAACATCCAGGTGGTAGAACCTGGAGAAGGTGTGTAGGGAGGACCACGTTGCCGCCCGAGAGATCTCGGCAGGCGACAGCAGCTTGGTTTCTGCCCAAGAAACTGCTTGGGCCCTAGTAGAATGAGCCTTAACTTGCCGTGGTAAGGGCTTTCCTGCCTCTTTTACTGCCTCTATTCCTGCCTTGATTACTTCCTTGATCCAGCAGGCTATGGTCGCCCGCGAGGCCGCTTCTCCTTGCTTCTTCCCGCTGTGAAGAATGAACAAGCGATTAGTTTTGCGCACCGGTTCCGATCTTTTCAGGTATTGCACAAGGAGTCTGCCGACATTTAGATGGCGAGAGTCTTCCAAGTCCTTATGTTCATCCGGAGATGGCTTGGTTCAAATGAAACTCGGAAACCACTTTCAGTAGGAAGGAGGGGACGGTGCGCAGCTGTATGGTTCCACGAGTGAACATAAGGATCAGTTCATGACAGGATAGTGCCTGTTGCTCGGAGATGCAACGAGCTGAACATATTGCCACCAGGAATACCATCTTCAATGTTAAGAGGCGTAGTGACAGACCGCGTTGGTCTGAAGGAAGCCCCTGCTAGGAAGTCTAATACCAGATTGAGGTTCCATAGGAACACTGGCCACTTTAGAGGTGGCCGAAGTTGCTTAACCCCTTTTAGGAAACGGGTCAAATCCGGATGAGCTGATAGATGGATACTGTTCACTTCGGCTCTGAAGCAGAAGCAGGTGGCTACTTGGACCTTGAGGGAGTTGAGACACATCCCATTCTTTATGCCGTTCTGTAGGAACTCCAGAATCATGGGGATCTTGGCCTTCCGTGGGGGTATCCCGCGGTCCTCGCACCAGACTTCAAATATTCTCCAGATCCGTATGTATGACAGAGATGTTGAGAACATGCACACGCAGAGCAGAGTGTCAATCATGGCCTTCGAGTAACCGTGCTTCTTCAGGCGAGTCCTCTCAAGGGCCAGACCATAATAGAGAATCGAGATGGATCTTTGTGAAGAATTGGGCCCTGCTGGAGAAGGTCCCTATGTGGAGGTAGGCATAGAGGGCTCCCTGCAAGGAGTCTTTGCATGTCTGCGTACCATGGGCGTCTTGGCCAATCTGGGGCCACTAGTAGAACTAGTCTCCTGAGGTGTTCTATCTTGCAGATGACCTTACCCAGTAGTGGCCATGGGGGGAAGGCGTACAGTAAGTCTTCCTCTGGCCAAGTCTGGACGAGAACAACAATCCCTTGGGAGTGTGGCTCTTGTCTGCGGCTGAAGAACCTGGGGACTTGGGCACTGAGAGAGGTGGCCAGTAGGTCCATGGCTGGGAGGCCCCAGTGATTTACTATCAGTTGGAAGGCTGTGGTTGACAGCATCCATTCCCCCGGGTCCAGGCTCTCTCTGCTGAGGAAGTCTGCTGAGACGTTGTCTTTTCCTGCGATGTGGGAGGCCGAGATCCCTTGTAGGTTTATCTCCGCCCATGCCATGAGAGGGTCTATCTCCAGAGACACCTGTTGGCATCTGGTTCCTCCCTGGCGGTTGATGTAAGCAACCGTTGTAGCGTTGTCTGACATTACTCGAATCACTTTGCCTCAGAGTCTGTGGCTGAATCGCAGGCACGCTAGTCTGACTGCTTGAGCTTCCAGGCGGTTTATGTTCCATCCCGCCTCTTCCTTGCTTCATTGTCCCTGGGCCATCAGTTCCTGACAGTGGGCTCCCCACCCATGCAGGCTCGCATCCGTGGTGAGCACGATTCAGTTCGGTGGGGATAGGCTTACTCCTCTGCTTAGGTGGTCTTCCTGTAGCCACCACTGAAGCTGAGAATTGAGTAGTCCTGGGACATTGGGTTCCAGCATGACAGTAAGGAGCACTGGAGTGGTCGCATGTGGGCCCTTGCCCACGGAACGACCTCCAGGGTTGATGCCATGAGGCTGAGGACTTGAAGATAGTCCCATACCTTGGGGCGTGCATTGGTCACCAATCGTTGTAAATGTTCCATCAGTTTCCTTCTCCTCGGGGGAGGAAGGAAGACTTTGTTCTGTTTGGTTTCGAAACGGGCCCCCAGGTACTCTAGAAACTGAGAAGGCTGCAGACTGCTCTTGACCATGTTCACGACCCAACCGAGCTCCTGCAGTATGTTTCTTGACTCTGCTGGTCACTTGCCGGCTCTCTTCCGAAGACTTCGCCCTGATCAGACAGTCGTCCAGGGAAGGGTGTACCAAGATCCCTTCCTTCCTCAGTGCTGCCGCCATGACCACCATAATTTTCGAGAATGTTCTAGGGGTAGTTGCTAGGCCGAAGGGTAGCGCTCGGAACTGGTAATGGTGACCCAGTATCGCAAAGCGTAGAAAATGCTGGTGATGTTGATCGACTGGAATGTGAAGGTAGGCTTCGGAGAGGTCCAGGGAGTTTAGGAACACATTACTGCCATTATTACAGAGCAAAGAGTCTCCATGCGGAAGTGTAGTATCCACAGATGACGCTTGACGTTCTTGAGATCCAAGATGGGTCAGAATGATCTCTTTCTTGGGAACGATAAAATAGATGGAATATCGCCCCGTATTTTGTTGGGGCATAGGAACCGGAGTTATTGCCTTCAGACTGAGTAGTCTTGTTAAAGTGGCTTCCACTGCCAGTCTCTTGGTGTGGGAGTGGCAGGTGACATCATAAATTTGTCCCGAGGAATGCTGCAGAACTCCAGAGAGTAACCTTCTCGAATGATGTTTAGTACCCATTTGTCTGACGTGATCTCAACCCATCGTTGATAGAAGAGGGAAAGTCGACCCCCTATCTCCTCTTCCCGTGGATGGATCGTCCCATTCTCATTGGGGAGTACTCTCTTGGTTTGTTGGTTCCGAAAGGGCAGAGACCTTCCTGAGGGACAAGGTGCCCTGGAACTGCGAGTTCCTGTATGGGCGAAAGCATTGAGAGCCTCTACCCCTAGTTCTTCTGGGGGAGGGGCGCTGGGATCTTTTACCCTTGTCCTCCGATAGCCGAGGCACTGGAGATTTGCCCCACTTGCTGGCTAACTTCTCCAATTCGCTTCTGAATAAGAGAGATCCTTTAAAGGGCATCCTTGTGAGATTTGCTTTAGAGGTGCGTCCGCAGACCACCATAACCATAACTGTCTTCTGGCCGCCACTACCGAGGCTACTCCTCTGGCTGAGGACTGCACCAGATCTGAGCTTGTGTCCATCAGAAAGGCCGCTGTCAGTTCAATCGTTTCACCGGTATATGTTCCTGAGTTGTTTGCCTCTCTCTCGAGAGGAGCAAACAGGAACGTGCCACCAGTGCGCAGCAGGAAGCAATCTGTAGTGTCATTGCTGTTGCGTCGAAGGCCTGCTTAAGGATGGATTCTAATCGTCTATCCTGAGTATCCTTCAATTCAGCCCCTTCCTCAACGGGAATGGTTGTTCACTTTGAGATGGCACAGACCATGGCGTCCACTTTTGGAAAACGCAGGCGTTCTTTGGTCGCTGGTTCCAGAGGGAATAAGGCTTCCAAGGCCCGACCTCCTTTAAAGTTGGCCTCCGGGGCATCCCACTCCAGGTCAATGAGTTCCTGGATGGCTTCCATCATTGGGAAGTAGCATGAGGCTTTACGCAGGGACAACAATATGGGGTTCTTCTTTGGTTCCGCTATAGGGTCCATGCCTGGAATACCCAGAATCTTCAGAGTTTGGGAAACAAGAGCCGGTAATTCATCCCTGTGGAAGAAGCGAAGCATGGCTCAATATGGTTCCAGGCCTGGAGGAATTTCTCCTTCTTCCAGGGAGCCGCCATCATCATCCGAGGTGTCCGGGTCCCTGTCCGGGAAATTCTTGGTTAGGCGAGGCATGTCTCGAGGCATCCGAGCAAGGCTGGGAGGATCTTGTGCTTCCGGGCAGGGGTTGAACCCGGGTCACAGCCGGGGCTGATTGTCCCTGAACGAAGGCTTGCAGCCCTTGGAAAAATTTTAACCAGGAGAAGGTCCTGGGTCCATGTTAATCCCAGGTGGATTTGGAGTATGGGCCCCTGAGATGCCCTCCTGTGGGGAAGCCATTTCGGAGTTGCTTAGGTCCAGAGTGCTATCGAATTTAGCCGGACCCATCCTCAGACAATGAGGGACCAGGCTTTGGTCCCCCCTGGGCTTCTTTGCAATGATGACACAGGCAGGATTCCAGCATCAGGCTGTGCGGCTCTGATGTGGCAGGCTGTGCAAAGAGTGTGCCTTCTGGGCTTCTTGGACGCCAGTGCCATTGCCTCTATTCAATGTGCACATAGTTATGTGTGAGAGCACAATGTATGCGTGTAGTTGTAAGCGCGGCTGTGCGTGTAGTTATGCGTGCGGTGTGCACTCAGTTGTGCGTGTGGTTATGCGCATAGCTGTGCACACATCTATATTGGATGCGCACAAGTTGGGCGCATCGGCTGTCCAGCCTGCCCCGCGCGTACCGCCGGTCGAGAAGGGAAGAAGGTACCAACGCCCCCCACACATAAGATGGCGCCCCCCAAGGGTCTCCACGTGTCTGGACCCCTGCACCGGATCGGGGCCTAGCCCAACTAAGGCTGCTCAACCCGTTGGTGCTCCCTTTTTACCTCGCAGGAAGAAAAGCGGAATTGGTACGACAATCCGAGCCCCGGAGACCTGAAGTTAAGGTTTTCTGCTTACCTGGTCTCGGCGCTTACCGATCGTGTGTCGGGACGGTCTCCAGCTGCGGGGGGAGAGGGTTTACCTTCACTGCCGCGCTCGATTGTGCACCTGCTGCCTTTCGGTCACTCTGGGGGCTAAGTCCACGCCGGGAACGGCTACCGGACCAAGGCACACCTCTGAGGGGTACCGAAATCACCTCAGGAACTCTCGACTGGGGGAGGGATCCTTAGGTATCACTGCAGGAGAGCGGGGGCTCGATCTTCTGTAAGGTTAAAAACCTTTTCTTCTTTGTTGTGATTCTTAATACTATTTTAGTGTGTGGGATAGTATTCGCATCTGCTAGGAGACAGAGAGATACAGAAGAGCTGAGGTCACTGCAGAGGTATATCTAGAGTGAAGTCAGCTTTGAAATCTGACTCCGTCTCCCATCTGCTAGCAGAAGAGCATATAACCCACTAGTCCTGAATCCATCTGGCTACACGCTAGGAAATAACACATTATAACAATTTAAATGTGACACTACTAAAGGAAAATTGGTTTTACCTGCGAACTTTCGTTCCTGTAGTACCAAGGATCAGTCCAGACTCCTGGGTTTTTGCCTCCCCACCAGCAGATGGAGACAGAGAAGTTTTGACTGACTCTGACCTATACTCTGAGGTGCCACTCACAGTCTGTCAGTATTTCATTGTATCAAAGCAGAACACGATAAGTTTATAATAAACCACTAGCCCCCCCCAAACCAGGGGAAGAGAACCTCTCAATGAGAACTATCCTGCTCACGAACCTCACACAGGGACAGAACAGGCGCCAACTGTAAAACAAATAAGAAAAAACATACTCTGCAGGGACCCAACTAATAGGAACATGGACGAGCGGTCTCTCAATACTGTCTTAACAGGGCGGGACTCTGGACTGATCCGTGGTACTACAGGAACGAAAATTAGCATAGGTAAGAACCAATTATCCTTTCCTGAACGTATTCGGATCAGTCCAGACTCCTGGGATGTACCAGAGCTCTCTCAATGGGGGTGGGACCCCGAGAGAGCCGCTTGTATCACCACTGCGCCAAACCCTCCAGACTCTGGGGCCTGGACATCCCAAACGATAATGTTCTGGCAAAGGTGTGAAAGACTTCAAGTGGCCACCCTATGAATCTCCTGTGGCGACACCATCTGGAATTCTGCTCATGACGCAGCCTGCGAACGTGTAGAATGAGCTCCTTAGACCAACTAGACTCGGATGACCTTGCAACAAGTACGCTGAACCAATAGTCTCCTTCAACCAATGAGCAATCGTCGCCCTAGATGCTTTATGTCTTCTCCTAGGACCACTCCAGAGCATGAACATATGGTCCGACGTACGAAAGGCATTTGTGACCTCCAAAAAGCGTAAGAGCACGCAACACACATCCAGCTTTCGCAAATCTCTGGACTGAGGATCGGAACAATCTAAGCCTGGGAACAAAGGGAGCTCCACCGATTGACTGAGATGAAAGGAGGAGACAACCTTAGGCAGGAAGGAGGGAACCGTCCATAAGGAAACCCCCGACTCAGTAATCCTCAAAAAGGGCTCCCTGCAAGTCAACACCTGAAGTTCCGATACCCAGCGAGCCGAGGAAATAGCCACAAGGAAAACTGTCTTCAAGGAAAGGTCCTTTAACGTCGCAAAAGGCTCTGTACACAGCGTTCTGAGAACGAGATTGAGGCTCCACAAAGGACAAGGACTCCTCACTGGAGGACGCAAATGTTTCACCCCTCGGAGAAAACGCACAGCATCTGGATGCGCAGACAAGGCTACCCTAGCTAGGGCCGACACATGCACCCGTAAAGAGCTGTACGATAAGCCCTTAGTCAAGCCATCTTGTAAAAAAGACAAGATATCCGACACTAAGGCCCGAAAAGGGCTGATGTTGTGGTCTAAACACCAAGCCAGAGAAGTAGAGAGTTTCTCGATCGCAAGAGAGTAGCTACCACCACATCCAAATATCCCTTGTACTTCAGACTTTGCCTCTCAAAAGCCATGCCACGAGACAAAAGTGATCCGCCTCGTCCATACATACAGGTCCCTAGCGTAGAAGATTGGGCAAGTCCAGAAACCTTAGAGGACCGTCTATGACCAGGTTGACCAAGTCCGCGAACCACGGACGCCTCAGCCACTTTGGAGCCACCAGTATTACTTGTGACGGGTGAACCTCTATCCGTCTCAGCACCTTTCCGATGAGGGGCCATGGTGGAAACGCGTACAACAGTATGTTCTGTGGCCAGGCGAGAACCAGGGCATCCACCCCTTCGACTCCCGGCGTCGGCTGAAGAATCGAGGAGCCTTGGCATTGTGGAAAGTTGCCTTGGAGTGGACCACCTGTCGCATATGCTCCGGAACGCCTCGGGAGCAAGCTCCCATTCCCCAGGGTCGAGCCTGTGGCGGCTGAGAAAATCAGCCTGAACATTGTCGACCCCGGCTATGTGTGAGGCCGCAATTCTGGCCAGGTGCTGCTCCGCCCAGCCTATCAGCTGTTGTGCCTCTATCGCAACCAGTTGGCTCTTGGTTCCTCCCTGGTGATTGATGTAAGCCACCACCATTGCATTGTCGGACAGAACTTGTACAGACTTTCCTTGCAGCATTGGCAACAGAGCCTGCAACGCTAGTTGTACCGCCCTGGTCTCCAACCGATTGATCGACCACTGCCCCTGCACAGACCTCTCTTGACAAACCGCTCCCCAACCGGATAGACTGGCATCTTTTTAACTACCATCCAGTTGGGAACCCCCAGGGGCACCCCACAGCTCAAGTTGTCCGTGAGAAGCCACCAATCGAGACTGAGACGGGTCGAGTCTGGCAGAGGAAGCTGAAGTTGAAAAAGTTCGGACACCGGATTCCAGAGGGAGAGTAATACCGATTGTAGAGGTCTCATATGAGCAAAGGCCCATGGGACTAACTCCAGCATGGAAGCCATTGACCCAGAACCCGCAAGTAATCGAAGACTCTGGGAGGACATTTGGATAACAAGTCTCGGACTTGCTCTTGCAGCTTGCTGATTCGGTCCTTCATCAGAAACGCATGTCGAAAAGAGCTCCTAGGAACTCCAATGACTGCGAGGGAAGCAGGTGACTCTTGGCTGGATTGATTACCCAGCCGAGAGATTGCAATAGATGAAGAACCCGTTGGACCGCCGCCCGGCAAAGAGACTCTAATTTTGCATGAATCTGCCAATCGTCCAGGTAAGGATGAACATACAGCCCTTCCCTTCGGAGCCTAGCTGCCACCGCGACCATCACCTTGTTAAATGTCCTGGGCATCGTGGCCAGCCCAAAGGGCAGAGCCCGAAAGTGAAAGTGCTTCCCCATGACGGAGAACCTCGGAAACCTTTGGTGGTCGGATCGGATGCCTATGTGCAAGTACGCCTCAATTAGGTCTAGAGATGCCAGGAATTCTCCTCTGTGAACTGACGCAATTACTGATCTGAGGGTCTCCATTCGAAAATGCGGAACCCGAAGACATCGGTTGACTCTCTTGAGATCCAGGATGGGTCGAAAGGAGCCTTCCTTCTTGGGAACCATGAAATAAATGGAGTAGCGTCCCTTGCGGCACTCCGCGGGAGGAACCAGACAAATTGCTCCGAGGTCTAGCAGACACTGTAGGGTGTCTCGCACCACCTGCTGCTTCTCCACGTACAAACACGGAGAAACGAGAAAGCGATCTCGTGGGTACTGTTCAAAATCTAACACATAACCTTGCTTTAATGTGCTGAGGACCCAATGGTCGGAAGTTAGTTTGACCCATTCCTTGTAAATCAGTCAACCTGCCTCCTACCACCGGAACCAAGAAATGGGTCAGCATGGCATCATTACGAAGACTTAGTTCCTCCTGATGCCAGGGGAGCGCCCACTCTACCGAAGCAGCGCCCCTGAAAGGGCTGGGACCAAGGTGGCTGTCTGCCCTGGTTCTGCCTAAAGGAAGAACCTGACGACCGGAATCTTCTATTCCCCCAAGATCACGACCTAGGAGGAAAGGAACTCCGTACTCTGGGCTTATCTTCTGGGAGGTTGTGGACTTTATTCTCCCCTAAGGACTGAATCATATCATCCAGGTCCTTCCCAAAGTGCAGTTTGCCTTTGAATGGCAAAGAACCCAGCTGAGCTTTAGATGAAACGTCTGCGGCAAGATAGCTGAAACCATAGACCTGGCCGAGGATCTTAACAGATCACAAAGTATGTCTGCACTGTAAGCCACAGACACCTCGAGCCTCCTGGCCTGAACGATCTCCTCCTCGGATAGTGAGGGACAACTCTGCAACTGCTGGACCCAGCGGAGTCCTGCCCTCAAGGAAAAACTACTACACATGGCCGCCCGGTCTCCAAGCTCCGAAACCTCGAAGATCTTCTTCAGCTGAACCTCTAGCGTATGGTTTTGAAGGTCCTTGAGAGCCGTCGCCCCCGTAATGGGAATTGTGGTTTTCTTGGTTACAGTTGACACTGCTGAATCCACCTTGGGAACCCGTAGGAGATCCAAAGTCTCTTCAGGCAAGGGATACAACTTGTCCATCGCCTTACTGACCTTCAGGCCCAAGTCTAGCGTATCCCACTCCCGGAACAACAAGTCCGTAACTGAAAGGTGGAACGGAAATGACTTGGCTGGACCATGGAGATCGACCATTACTGGATCAATGGAGTTCATGCGGAAGTCCTCTGGAGGGGCCTCAATCCTCAATTCCTCCAAAATAGCTGGAATAAGAGGGCCCAGCTCATCTTTTCTAAAGAGATGGACCACCTTCTGATCGTTTTCATCCACCACCTGGGAGCCGGAATCGGGATTAGGCAAAAGAGTCAGGTCCTCGACCACCGTTGCCCCCTGAGGAGGCTGGGCCCCCTGGTGCTCCGTATCAAAGGACTCTTGAGGAAGAAATCAGCCCTTGACGGGAGACGTTGGTTCGGAGGGGGTGCTTAGCCTTGGGAGCTCTAAGGACTTTGTACATTTGACGGTGAGATCTCCCGATTTTCCCAACACCGGGACTGCGCAGGAGCGACCGCCACCCCCCGCTCTTCTTAGCTGATCTCCAGGCCTTAAAAGCCTTATGCAGTAAGAGAAATTCTGATCAAAAGGATGAGGAGGAGTCCGAAGACCCCTCAGAGCTCTGCCTCCTCAACATTATCAGTCTCAGCACCACACCCTGCGGGGGCTGTGGGCTGAGGGGAGAGAGGAGGAGGGGATTCCCCTCCCCCCACCGAGGCACAAGTCACCACGAGAAATGTGGCCAAACTGGCCACTGCTCTCCGCTAAAGCCGAAGTGTCTTCCCCCCCGGGGAGGCAAGCTGAACATACCTCGTCGTGTCCAGCAGGCCGCACCATGCAGCATCTGCGCCGAAAACAGAGGGCGAAAACGGGATTGAAAAGGGAGCCGCGGCAGCAGGGAGACCTGGAGCTAAGAAGGGAAGGACACCGCAAGACCGGCCGGTTTCTCTATTCTTTTTTTTTTTACAACCTGGAAGTAGAATCCTCAGTGCAGATCCTGTCCCTTATGAGGAGAGTGAGCCGGGCTCCCCGGTATCTCCTCAGCAGCGTCGGTGAGCTGCAGCAGGGTCCTCGACCCCTGGTTCCACTAGCCTCGGTAACAAGGGAGTTGGTCCCCTCAGGACCTGCCAGACCCCCTGGGAGGCTTCAGTACAGAGACTGAGCTAACCACTTTTTTTTTCTTAAAGAGATAGCACCATTAAGTAACTACCTCAACAGATACCTTACTATAGGAAAATTAGTTCTTACCTGTTAATTTTCGTTCCTGTAATACCATAGATCAGTCCGGTCCATGGGTTGAGCCTCCTTTCCAGCAGATGGAGTCAGACCAAAACTGAAAGGTTATCCTATATGAGGACAGAGCCTATCCTGTAGCCCTTCAGAGTAACCATTGTCAAAGCAGAGAGATAAACAACCATGAAACAAACAAGTAACAGAAGAACTCAAGCAAGTAACAGAAGAACTCTGAAAATATTGAACAAGAGAAAAACAGTGAATTAATGAATGAACTCCGTGCATGGACACTCTTGCATGAATGCCCACAATCATCACATGGATGCTTGTGCCTCCAAGAAGGGACATACAGTATACGGATCTTCGAGCGGACAGGAAGATAGAAAGGGAAGGGAGTCTGGACTGATCCGTGGTACTACAGGAACAAAAATTAACAAGTAAGAACTAATTTTCCTTTTTCTGTACATACCTGGATCAGTCCAGACCATGGGATGTACCAAAGCTTCCCTAGACAGGGTGGGACCTTGACAGTCCCGCTCGAAGTACCTGTCGCCCAAAAGAACCAAAAACTGGCACTTGAACATCAAGGCGGTAATGTCGAGCAAACGTATGCAGAGACTTCCAGGTAGCTGCCCTGCATATCTCCTGCGGGGAGACCGACTGACTTTCCGCCCAGGAAGCCACCTATGAATGCAAGGAATGGGCCTTGAGGCCCTCCAAGACCAGGCGTCCCTGACAGATGTAAGCCGATAATATCGCTTCCTTCAGCCAGCGAGATATCGTAGTCTTAGAGGCCTGGTTGCCCCGGTTGGGGCCACTCCATAAGACAAAGACGATCCGACACTCGAAAGTCATTAGTTACCTCCAGATAACGTATGAGAATGCGTTTCACATCCAGACGGCAAGGGTCATCCCCGCCAGGGCTTGCAATGTCCGCAGAAGAGAACGCAGGGAGCTCGACCGACTGATTGACATTGAAAGAAGACACGACCTTCGGTAAGAATGACGGGACCGTCTTGAGAGAGACCCGGAATCCGAAAAACGTAAGAAAGGCTCGCGGCAAGACAACGCTTGGATCTCAGACACCCATCTGGCGGAGCAAATAGAACCCAGAAATACCATCTTGAGCGTCAAAACTTGAGAGTGGAACGGCGAAGGGGCTCAAAGGAGCTGACAAGAGCGCCTGAAGGACCAAGTTCAAACTCCACGAGGGACAAGTAGGACGCAACGGTGGCTTCAAATGTTTGACCCCCTTTGAAGAAACGGACAATATCTCGGGTGAGACGCAACCGCGTGGCCGTCGAGGCTTCCAAAAGAGAACCAAGGGCAGACACCTGAACATGGAGTGAGCCAAAAGAGAGGACCTCGCTGGAGGAACGAGAGGAGAGTGAGACTGGGGTCGAACGTGTCGTACACCCGCTTCCACACAGACCAGCTTGAAAACCTTCCAGACCCGGACATAGACAAGGGAAGTAGAAGTTTTGCGGGCCCGCAAAATAGTGGAGATGACGTCCTCAGCGTATCCCCTCTGCCTTAGCCTTCGCCGTCCAAAAACCAAGCTGTAAGACAGAAGTGATCCGGCCTGGTCGAAAAATACAGGACCTTGACTGAGAAGGTGTGATGGCCTAAGCAAAGAGGACTGTCCGACGCCAGGTTGACTAGATCCGTGAACCACGGTCTGTGGGGCCACTCGGGAGCTACGAGAATGACCCGGCCTCTGTGAAGCTCTATCCGTCTGAGCACTTTCCCTATGAGGGGCCATGGAGGGAACACGTACAGCAGAACGTTGCTCGGCCATGGAAGGCCAGAGCATCCACTCCTTCCGAGCAGTGTTCCCGCCAGCGGCTGAAGAGCCGGGGAGCCTTGGCATTGTTCAGAGTTGCCATCAAGTCCAGGTGCGGGGGACCCCACCTGTCGATAATAAGGGAAATGGCATCGTCGGACAGCTCCCACTCGCCTGGGGTCCAGGCACTGACGACTTAAGAAGTCAGCTTGCACGTTCTCGTTGCCCGCTTTGTGGGAGGGCTGCGAGGCAGTCCAGGTGCCGCTCCGCCCACGCGAGAAGGCGACTTGCTTCAAGGGCCACCAGTCGACTCCTGGTGCCTCCTTGGCGATTGATGTATGCCACGGTGATAGAATTGTCTGAGAGCACCCGGACCGCCCATCGCCGAAGTAGAGGGAGAAATTCCTTGAGTGCTAGACGAACCGCCCGGGTCTCCGGGCGGTGGATGTGCCAGCGAGACTGGGCTGGGGACCAGTGTGCCTGCATGGTCTGAGACTGGCAAACCGCTCCCCAACCGGATAGGCTAGCATCCGTTGTGACTACCATCCACTGCAGGGTCCGAAGGGACATTCCACGGAGGAGGTGCTTGAGAGAAAGCCACCATTGTAATTCGCTGATGGTAGAGTCTGAAAGCGGGAGCTGCATCTGAAACTGCTCCGATACCAGCTGCCAACGAGCCAGCAAGGCTCTCTGTAAACAGTCGCATATGTGCAAATGCCCAGGGACCAGGTCGATTGTGGAAGCCATGGTCCCCAGGACCTGCAGATAATCCCACGCTGTGGGGAGAGGCATGGAGAGGAAGCCCTGGAGCTGATCCATCAACTTGAAAGCTCTCGAGTCCGGTAGAAAGACCTTGCTGACGCGGGTATCGAAGCGAGCCCCCAGGAACTCCAAGACTTGAGACGGATGGAGATTGCTTCTTGGAGAAGTTGACTATCCAGCCTAGGGATGAGAGGAGAGTGAATACGCGGTCCACCGCCTGGCGGTATTGGTTAATCCAGGCCAAGTCGGAGACCCTATCGTCCAAGTACGGGTGGACCAGGACACCGTCCTTCCGGAGGGCTGCCGCCACCACCACCATCACCTTGGTAACGTGCGTGGTGCCGTGGCAAGACCGAAGGGCAGGGCCCTGAACTGGAAGTGGACCCAAGATGTGGAACTGGAGGAACCTCTGATGTTCGGGACGGATCGGTATATGCAGGTATGCCTCCGTCAGATTGAGTGAGGCCAAGAATTCTCCGGGATGTACTGCCGCTATCACCGCCCGAAGAGTTTCCATCCAGAAATGGGGCACTTTGAGGGTTGACCCTCTTGATATCTAGGATGGGACGAAAGGAGTCGTCCTTTTTCGGGACCACGAAGTAGATTGAGTATTGGCCAGCGCCACGCTCTGCCACCGGAACCGGACAGATGGCCCCCAGCCTCTGATGTCTGAGAAGAGTCTGAGTCACCACGGCCCGCTCTCCGGTGGCCGCATGGAGACACCATATACAAGTCCTGGATGTCGCGAGCAAACTCTAAAGAGTAGCCTTTGTCTATTGTTTCGAGGACCCACTGGTCCGACGTGATCTTGGCCCATTCCTCCACGAACAGGGATGTAAGTTGGGAACGGAGGGATGGGCCGGCGGATTCTCATTGGGAGGCGGGCTTGGATGCAGGACGGTGGGTAGCTGCATCTCGAAAGGGCCGACGGCATCGAAAGGACTGGGGCCAAGACTGGGCCCGAGAAGAATTTCCCCTAGGGAAGGCACCCCTTGCTCTAGGGTTATAGCGGCGTTGGCCCCAGAAGCGGGTATTAGTAGGGAAGAAGGATCTAGCCTGTTTCGGGCAGTCCTCGGGCAACTTATGACCTTGTTCTCCCCCAAGGATTTAATAAGCTGGTCCAGACCTTCACCGAAAAGCAACTTACCCTTAAAGGGGAGAGTTCCCAGCTGTGCCTTAGAAGACGAATCAACCGCCCAGTGTCAGAGCCAGAGGAGCCATCTGGACGATACCGCCGAAGCCATCGCCTTCACCCGGAACAAGTCGTATAGGGCATCCGCCCCATACGATATGGCGCCTTCCAACCTGCTCTGCCTCTGCAGACGGGAGGTCTTGTGTGCTGAGTAATTGTTGGACCCACCTAAGGCTTGCCCGCTGCATGAGACTGCTGCAGATGGACGCCCGAACACCCAAGGCCAGGACTTCAAAAATGCGCTTGAGATGGAATTCCAGCTTACGATCTTGGTCATCCCGCAAGGCCGTAGCCCCCACGACCGGTATGGTGGTATGCTTAGTGACCGCCGTCACAGAGGAGTCTACCTTAGGCATTCTCAATAATTCTAAACACTTCTCCGGGAGGGGATAACGTTTTTCCATGGCCCTCCCAACCCGGAGGCCCGCCTCGGGGGCCTGCCATTCCCTGAGAAGCATTAATTTGTGCATGGGATGGAAGGGAAAAGAGCACGGCAGGGCCCTGAACCCCACCAGGACCGGGTCCAAGGAAGCTGGCATCGCTGCCGAGAATTCGTCACTGAGGGACAGTCAATTCCCAATTCCTGGGAGATGAAAGGGAGAAGAGGGCTCCAATTCCTCCCTGCGGAAGAGATGGAGAACTCGAGGGTCATCTCCCTCCGGGGGGGGGGGGGGGGAGCATCAGTCAAATCTGGGTCTTAGTCCAGATCCTGGGCAGGCAGGGGGGCCGCAGGAGCTGGTGGGGGAGACAGGGGGGAGGAGCCCCCTGAACAACCCGGACCCGGGTCGCCCCCTGCCCATCAGGAGCCGCAGGGGAGAGGGACAGATAGACGAGGAACCTTGGCCAGAGGGGGGGGGCGCTTCTTCCAGCAAACTTGCTAAATAGGATTTGCGCAGCAAAAGCACAAAATCAGTGGAAAAACGGGTCCTAACGCCCCCGGGGGGGTTCGGGGGTGGGGGGCTCAGGTGTCTGGGAGAGGAGAGTGTGTGGGGTTCTAATCGGAGGGGGGGGGTTGCCCCGAAAAAATTGGGTCAGGGGGCTTCAGGGAACTCCGATAAAGAAACCGGAGAAAAATCCAAAATGGCCACCATTCCCGCAGTTTGACGGCCTAGGAATGGCGGGGGGAAACGTTTGGGCGGCTTGGTCCGGGTCCCGGAGGGCATCGGGAACCTCGTAGGAACCTTTCTCCACCCCCCCCCCCCCCCCGGTAGGCAGGTGAGTAGAGCCCTTCCCGCGAAAGCCTGACCGAGGAATCCCCGCAGGCTAAACACATCTGAGATCGTGGCATGGCTGCTGGGTGGGGGAGGGGCAGCACTAAAATAAGCTGATCTGCCAGTGCTGAAGGAGCGGAGACACAGAATGAACTGTGCAACGCTCCCAATTCTTTCTCTCAAGCTGCAAAAGTAAGTAGGGAAGGCAGGAGCCTTCTGTTAATCCTGTCAGGGGACTCCTTTGGGTAAAATCCCCTTTATTTAGTCTTGGGTTTTCTTTTTACAATGGTCCCTGTCAGCATCTACAAAACCATGGATCCCGATGAAGGGATAGCAGTAACAGAAGAGATGGAGAGAGAGAGAGCTGAACAAGGGACGTGGACTGGCACCACCAATTTTCACCCCTGCAGCCGAGGACCACCGGGAAAAAAGGGAGCCTAGGCTATATAAAACGAGGGACCAAGCCCCCCTAGGCGCCCGCAAGAGTGAGAAGACAGGGACTGTCTCCTGTGAAGGATCCACAGAGTTTCACACTTTTTTTTTTTCTTTTTTTTAAACAATAACTCAGAAATACTTGCTTGATCCAAACACGATAGACACAGAAGGGAAAAACGCCCAGAAGGGAC
Organism: Rhinatrema bivittatum; assembly: GCF_901001135.1. Classification (NCBI taxonomy): domain Eukaryota; kingdom Metazoa; phylum Chordata; class Amphibia; order Gymnophiona; family Rhinatrematidae; genus Rhinatrema; species Rhinatrema bivittatum. The sequence goes on from NC_042619.1 coordinate 250,512,382, forward strand.
AAGCAGAAGTTAACAGGGAACCACAGGGTGAGCTGTTCCACCTGCTGGAGACAGACAAATATTGAAGGGCTACAGGGTAGGCTCTGTCCTGATATAGGATCCCCTTTCAGTTTTGGTCTGTCTCCACCTGCTGGAAAGGAGGCTCAACCCATGGTCTGGACTGATCCGGGTACGTACAGGGAACCACAGGAAGCTGTTCCACCTGCTGGAGACAGACAAATACTGAAGGACTACAGGATAGGCTCTGTCCTGATATAGGATACCCTTTCAGTTTTGGTCTGTCTCCACCTGCTGGAAAGGAGGCTCAACCCATGGTCTGGATTGATCCAAGTACGTACAAGGAACTGTCTTTTTTTTTTTTTTTTTTTAACTAAAGACTAATAACAGACTGCAGGATTTTGCACCTCCACCATCTGCTGGAGACAGAGAAATACTGAAATACTGACAGACTGGGGGTGGCACCTCAGGGTATTGGGCAGAGTCAGTCAAAACATCTCTGTCTCCATCCCCTGGTGGGGAGGCAAAACCCAGGAGTCTGGACTGATCCGGGTACGTATAGGGAATGAAGGAATACATTTAAAATCATTCAAACCTCAAAAAAGGCTGCAATTTTTACAAACATTCTTAACTTAGTAAATACCAACTGAATTACTTTAGACAGCTGACCTTTTCCTTCTAACTCCTAAATTTCTTACCTCTGCATTATAGGTCCCTTCACATCAGTCCAATCTCAACATCCAGGCATAGCCTAAGACAGTAACTTATTAAACAGGCCATGCGGGCACACAAGTGCATGTATGTAATATGCCAGCTTGTGCTAATGGACTTGGCCATTTTATAACACACGCATGATTATAAAATAGGCTGTATGCACGTACATGTGCGTGCAAATGCTGCCTCTACTGATTAAGTGGGGGGGGGGTTTTGGTACATATGCGCGCCAACACAATTACCAGTTTCCCCAGTTCGCTCAGATAAAGGATAGGACTTCCTAGCCCCCCCTAATTAACTAACCTACCTTTTACCCTGTTAGCCCCAATCCTTAAAACGCCGCTAACCTCTTTTAGTTTTTTTTGTTTCAAGACTTACATGCCCATCCATAGCAGAAGTAAAGTTACAGGGTAGGGGACACTGGCATGCATTTGTGGGTGCAAATACTTAAGTGCAGATTTCATTGAGAAATCTAGGAACACCCATGCCCCACCCAGACCATGCCTATGCCCCACCCCTGTTTTGCAAAACGTTTTGTGTGCATGTGCTGGGTGATATGCGTGAACTCGCACGCTTTTTAAAACCTGCGCAGCGTGCACTGGCTGATTTCTGAGCATATCTGCCAGCTTTGGTGCGTGTTGGGCTTTTAAAATTCCCCTTTAATTATTTTTGGATTTCCTATTCTGAGTATCTTTATTTTAGTAGAGTTCAACACTAACCTTTTCGGTTTCAACCAACACATTAATACCGTTAATTTCTATTAACTTCCAGGGTCAATCTCTGTCTCCTTATTTAGTAGAATTTCCAACTGTATATCATCTTGCATACAAATATCGTTCTATACCCAATGACCTAATAATACTCCTCAAGGGTTGCAAAAAAACCACTGAATAGAAGGGGAAAGTGACAACCCCTGTGGAGCCCCCACTCTCAATCTGCTTCACTTGGGCCAAAACACCACCTGATAAGATTTCCCCCTTAAAAATGAGGTAAGCCAATGCAATGCTTTTCCCTGGATACTAATCCCGTATCATCTCTGTATCAAAATAAAATGACTCACTAACTCAAAGGCTGATGTTAAATCTAGCAATGCCAACATTTCACCCCCCCCCCCACCATAACCTACACAACATATCTTCCATACCTTAAACCCTTCCAAAATCTCCCCTGGTATGAATCCAGTAATTCCCCATCCTCCAAATAATACGTTAACTGCCGAGTTACTGTTTTTCCTAAAAGCTTTACCAGGAAAGGAATGGAAACCACCAGGCGCTAGCTATTACAATTCTTACCATCAAGATTCACTTTCTTCAACAAGGGAGTCAGAATAGTTGGCATAATACCTTCCATTAAGGAAGTATTAATAACCTGTATATATATTTTAACCCTGAGTCTGGTAGGGTGTTCATCAAGCTTGCTGGGTAAGGATCTAAAATACAATAAGTAGAGCTAACCTGGAAAAGAAAATATTTAAGGTCAAAGAAACAGAGTGGTCCAAAACACTTCAAACATGCTCTGTAAGCAGTCTGCTTCAGGGGAAAACCACCAGCCTGCTCCAGCCCCACTCACCTTCTCAATTATTTTCTGGATCTCTTGCTGCAGAGGGCTCAGCCGCTTGCTGTTCTCCTGCAGCTGCCTCTGGAAGTAGGATTTCTGCTTTTCAGCAGCTTTAACCTGCTGCGCCATCTCAGCTACCTGCTTCTGCATGTCCTGGAAATCAGAGGTCATGGTCTTGTTTGTGGCCTCCACTGTAGACACTCGTAACTGGGCCTCCACTGCCAGTGAGAAACAAAAGAACTCGTGCTAGCAATCAAAGCCCCATGAAAATCCTCACCTTCCCCAAGAAACTGAGCTCCGCATGGACTCTCCCCATCTCCATGAAACCAAGCCCCCCCCCCCCCCCCCCACCACAACAGACCCTCATAAAAGAATCTAGATGACTCCTCTCCAGTAAAAACCCAAAGGTGAGACAGTTGGAAAGGAGAAGAATTCGTCCACCCTATCTTATTTGCACACGGTGCTTCCCAGCACTTACCTAGTTTGTTTTCCAGAGAATGGATTTTATTCTCTAGCTGTAAACGTCCATTTTCTGTCTGCTCCGTTTTTTCCAGCAGGTTTCTCACATTTATCAGTGTGCCATTATAAGGCAGCAGATCCTGCTGCTCTGCTGGTGCTTGCTGCACTGCTGGGACTGCAGGCCCTGATGTGGGAGGAAGGAGAGAAAGGTTTCCTGCAAGAGAGAAATGAGAGTTAAATGTGTTCCCTTTTGCCATCCAGTTAATGGAACACTATGCAGGAAATCTGTCCATCTGACACCCACATGGAATGCACCTTCCTGCTCTATCCACTTCCCTTCTATAGTAATCTGGGCCAGCTTGGTTTCTATAAAATTTGCAGAATTAAAGATGACTTTCACTGAAGCAAAAGGAAACAATTCCATCTCCATGTTCTCTGATGTCTGAAACACCCTCTTCAGCTCATCCCACGCACCATGTCTGCCGAGGCATTAAAACTGTACTATCAGCAGCACAGGGATTATGAGATTAGATGAGTGGCTAGATCTGATCACTCAATATGTCTGTTACTTCTGCACTTTGCCTCACACAGTCATTCCACCCCTGTAGGGACCAGCCAACTTGCAGTCTATAGGAGGACATTCACATTCCATGTTCAAATTTTAGGCTTCCCTTTACATACATATTCTTGCATATTTCTTTTTGGGCAGATGTGAAGGCACATGTCAGCATGAACGTGGTGTGAAACGAAAGTGGCTGTGTACTAAGGGGGAAAGTTGAGTAGAGCTCTTAGCATTCCTGGTTATAATCTGAATCTCCACCTACCACAGAGGCCATCCTCGGGGATGTGTTCACTGCTATTAACATCCAAGTTTTCCTGGTTGAACTGGAGAGTCCTGTAATAGCATACATACCGTGGCACCACCTTATTCACCAAAATCTTGACCTGTGACCAAAACATACAGATACCTGAGTGAAGGAATACTTGCAGCACTATTGTGGGTTTAGACATTTTACTAAAGGAAAATTGGTTCTTACCTAATTTTCATTTCTGTAGTACCACAGATCAGTCCAGATTCCTGGGTTTTGCCGCCCTGCCAGCAGATGGAGAAAGTTTTACTGATGCTGCTACTTTACCACATGTTCCACGTGCAGTTCCTCAGAATTAATCTGTACCCAAGCAAAAATTTGAACCACCAAAAATTTAGAAAACTTTAACACACTCTTCAACAATACTGTACTTCATGCTACAAGCAGACAACTCTCCCCTTCAACAGCATGGGCAGGTTCTGGACTGATCCGTGGTACTACAGGAACAAAAATTAGCAGAACCAATTTTTCCTTTCCCTATACGAACCCAGATCAGTCCAGACTCCTGGGATATACCAAAGTTCCTCAGGGTGGGACCTGGAGAGTCCCGCTCACAGAACACTTTCAACCAAAAGATGGGGAACCCATATCTCCCAACATCTTGGCGATAGTGCCTTGCAAAAGTATGTAGCCTCTTCTCAGTCACAGATCTTAAGAGGAAGCATCTTCCTCCTCTCCTCCCGCCTCCCTCCCTCAGCCCCCCTTTCTTTCCTCCTCCCCTCCGAATAGCTCCCTCTGCCACTTAACCACTGCATATATATTTATATATTCCTTGTATATAATCCTCGACATTTTTAACCTGTTGCATATAACCCTTTTTGTTTTTTGTTTTTTTTACAATCACTTATAAATTCCTCTGTATAATGAAACCTTCATACTCTTTCACCCCTACCCCTCTCTGGTACCCCTCTTATCTCTACCTATCTCTGTCTCCTTCCACTTCTTAGCTTTCTTGTAACTTTGCTTTCTGCTTCTGGGTTAAGTAACCCAAGTTCTATGTAAACCGATGTGATATGTTTTATGAATGTCGGTACAGAAAAGCTCTAAATAATTAAAATAAATAAATAAAATGTAGCGACTTCCCAGTCACTGTCCTGAAAATCTGAGGAGAAATAAGCTGAGCTTCCACCCACGAGGCCACCTGAGAACGCGTAGAATGAGCACGCAAACCCTCCGGAACCGGACGACCACTAGTAATGTAAGCGGAACCAAAAGCCTCCTTAAGCCACTGTGCAATAGTAGTCTTTGATGCTTTGAAACTTCTATTCAGACTGCTCCACGGGACAAAAAGGTGATATGACCTCCTGAAGTCATTAGTTACCTTGAGATACCTTAACAAAGCTCTCCTCACATCTAACAACTAGAGCTCCCTCATATGAGGAGCAGAGGCATCCACCTCCGGAAAAGCTGAGAGCTCTACTGTTTGATTCAAGTGAAACGCCAATACTTTAGGTAAAAAGGAAGGTACTGTCCTCAACAACACCCCCGAGTTCAAAATCTGAAAGAATGGATCACAGCAAGACAAAGTTTGCAACTCAGATATTCTCCTAGCCGAACATTCAGCCACCAGAAAGACAACATTAAGAGTCAAATCCTTAAGTGTCGCCCTTTGGAGCAGTTCAAAGGGAATCTCACACAAACCTCTGAGGACAAGATTAAGATTCCAGGATGAATAAATCCTCCGTATCAGCGGACGTAAATTCTTTGTCTCTTTAAGGAACCAAATAACATCTGGATGGGTAGAAATAGTACAGCCTTCTATTTTGCCACAAAGACAACCCAGAGCTGCCACCTGGACTTTAAGAGAGCTGAAAGACAACCTTTTGGCCAGACCTTCTTGAAGAAAAGACAAAATGTTAGTGCTTGGATTGGATGTTTGAGGTAGTTGTGGATGGATCCTTGGGCCGGTGGCAGATGACCACGCCCCTGGGGGAAGATCCCGAGAGGGACCACAGGTCAGGCTCAGAGTATGGAGACAGACACACACTAGTTCTTTTATTAAACAGTATGTTGAACCACCAGAGGTGGCAGTAGTGAGCTGGAAGTGCCCAGCAGGGCTGTAGTCCCTCAGGTACTGGAACAGCGATCCTGGATAACTGAGCTGTAGATAAACTGAATTTAGTGAGTAGGCAGGGTATGCAGAGTTCAGGAACAGAGCCTTGATGGTAACACTCACACAATAGTCTCTAGAAGTAGTCCAGGTGTTGGAATAGGTTAGGTCCTCGAGGAGCGAGTACCTGGTTCCAGAGAAAGCTCTGAGAGAGAGAAGATAACTCACTGATGTAGTAGGCAGCAATGACTTCCAGGCAGAAAGGGTATTCAGCAACCAGTCCGGGAACATGGGCCCTCGAGGAGCGAGTGCCGGTTCCTGACTGTGACCTGAAAAACAAAGAGAAAGCGAAGCCCCCGAGGAGCGGATACCCCTGGTAAATCCAAGGAGGCAGAGTAGCTTAGGTAGAGTAACCCTTGCTAACTCGATTAGTTAGCAATTTCTAAGACCTTATATATCCGGTACTGATTATATCATCTCAGGGGGACGCCCATGAGGCTCCCAAGAGTTTTCTTCGGGGCCAAAACCTTCCCACTTTAGAAGGTATTCAAAAGTATTGCCTCTCTTACAAACATCCAGGACCTCTTCAACTTTGAATTCTAAGTTGTCTTCTGCACTGATGACAGGTGGATCTTGAGGTTTGGAAGAAAATTCGCTGAGTATGAGTGGTTTCAGAAGTGAAACGTGGAAAGCATTATGGATGTTGAGACCAGGTGGTAGTTTCAGACAGTAGGAGACTTTGCCAATACATTGAAGGACTGAGAATGGTCCCACGAGGCGAGGAGAAAACCGAGAGGAGGGTAGCTTAAGTCTGAGGTGCTTGGTTGACAACCAGACCTTTTCTCCTGGTTTGAAGACTGGGGCTTGCAAATGGTGCGCATCGTAGTACTTCTTAGCACAGTCACTCACTTTGATCAGCATGTCCTTTGTCCGAACCCACAGTTTATGGATATCATCAGCAGTGGATTGAGTTGCTGGGAACATCACTGAGCGTTTCAGTGGAGGTGGCAGTGTTGGAGAACGTCCATAAACCACTTCAAAAAGTGATAGTCCAGTAGATGTTGCTGGATGAGAGTTGATGGCAAATTCAGCCTATGGAAGAAATTCGGTCCAGTTGTTCTGTCGTGACGTGACATAGGCTCGCATGAACTGCTTCATGGTACGATTCATCCGCTCCGTTTGGCCATTTGACTGCGGATGGTAGGCTGAAGTAGAGTCTAGAATGATGTCGAACAACTTGCACAAGGCCTTCCAGAATCGTGCCGTGAATTGGGACCCACGGTCAGATATGATGTGAGAAGGTAGTCTATGGAGGCGGAATATGTGCTTTATGAAGAGCTTTGCAAGCTCCAAGGCTGAGGGTAGGCCAGGGAGCGCCACAAAGTGTGCCATCTTGCTAAATCGATCCACAGTCACCTAGATGGTATTCATTCCTCCGGAAGAAGGTAAATCGACTACAAAGTCAGTAGCGATGTGCGACCAGGGCTGATCCAGAACTGGCAGTGTTGCATCTGACCCCACGGTTGTCCAGAAGCAGGTTTGTTCTTAGCACAATTGGTGCAGGATGCCACGTAGGAATAGGTATCCTTTTTGATAGTAGGCCTTAAAGCCTTCAAGCTGGTGGGTTGGGACCAATTCTTGATACTTTCAAGCTTGTGAGGGTCCATTTGGAAGCCTTCTTTTGACACGATGTAGCCTAGAAAAGGCACTGAGTCTTTGTGGAATTCACACTTAGAGAGTTTGGCGTACAGCCGGTGTTCATGAAGACGGTAGAGTACTTGCTGGACGTCTGTAATGTGGTGTCCAAATCCTGGGAGAAGATGAGTATATCGTCTAGGTAGACCACAACGTTCTTATACAGCAGATCCCGCAAGATGTCATTCATCATATTTTGGAAAATGGCGGGTGCACTGCACAACCCGAACGGCATTACTAGATACTCGAAGTGGCCGTCTCACGTATTGAAAGCTGCTTTCCATTCATCGCCGCTCCGAATGCGAATGAGGTTGTAGGCCCCCTTCAGGTCAAGCTTTGAAAATATCTTGGCCCCTTGCAGCCGGTCAAACAGCTCGATAATCGATACATGGGCCTAGGGTACCGTCCTTCTTCTCCACAAAAAAAAAAAAAGCCTGCGCCGGCTGGCGACTTTGATGGTCAGATAAAGCCCTTCTGGAGATTTTCTTCAATGTATTCCGACATTGCTTTATTCTTAAGAGCTGAAAGAGAGTACACTCTTCCCTTCGGTGGCTCAGTGTTGGGCTTCAGTCTTATGGCACAGTCATAGGGCCTATGTGGAGGAAGAATGTCAGCTGCTTCTTTGGAGAATACATCCCTGAAGGATGCATATTGGGGAGGCAGCCCTGGCATCACTGGAGTCGTAGGCATGCACAAGATAGGTGAAATCTCCTGAAGACACCTCCCATGACATTCTGGGCCCCAGCGGGAGAGCTCCAAGGCTGCCCAGTCAAATTGGGGTTGGTGCACTTGTAACCAGGGTAACCCCAGGACGATAGGGTGCATGGCCTTTTCCAATACAAAGGAGAGAGATTCTGTATGGAGAGCTCCGGTGCGGAGAGTAACTGAAACGGTTTTGGCAAGTCACGTCTTCCGGTAAGGGTTCTCCACAAATTTAGGATAACAGTAGTGGATGAGGGAGATCTTCAAATATTCCACTAGTCGTCTGAGAATGAAGTTGCCTCCTGCCCCTGAGTACACCAGGGCAGGGGTCTGAACCGTGATTGGTCCGTAGATCAAAGAGACTGGAAGAGAAAGCGGAGGAGAAGTTGCAGTATGGCCTAAGAACGGTCCTTCTGCAGGACTTAGGCCCTGTCCGATCTCCGGACAAATGGGGCATGCAGAGCCATCATGGCCGGACTTGACCACAGTACATGCAGAGGCCGCGCTTCTTCCGAATTCTTCTCTCTTTGAAAGTAAAATGTCCATGACCAAGTTGCATCGATTCATCTTTATCCACAGCAGGAATTACTGGAACCATCCGAGGTGCAGATATAGAATTAGCCTGTTCCAACCCAGGTAACACCTTAGGCCAGAGTTCCTTCACCTTGGATAGTCGTCTTTTTGGTGACCGCCAAAATTGCAGCATAGACTTTAGTAAGGGCAAAAAGTTCTAACGTCTGTTCCGACAATGGATAAAGCTTCGCCATGGCCATTCCCACCTGTAAGCTGGAATCGGGAGCTCCCCACTCTGCTTCCACCAGCTTCCTTACCGATTTATGATATGGCAAGCCTATCGGGGATCCCGCATCCCATCCAGGACCGGATCCGCACCCTCCAAATCAGAGTCCTCATGGAGAATTTTAACCCAAGCACCTGAATCGCCTGAGGAAGTAAGGCATCTAGCTCTTCCTTCCTAAAAAGACGGACAACCTTTGGGTCATCCCCTTCAGGAACTGGGATTCCCTCTGGTCCACCCCCCTGACCCATACCTCCTGCCACTGGTAAATCCAGGCCAGGAGGCCTCCCTGTCCCAACTGGGTCATCGTCAGAATCATCCAACTCATCTCTACCTGACCCTGATCCCAAAAGAGGACCCAACAATCTGGTCAGAGGAAACATGTTTTCTAATAGAACGATCCTGCCTTGGCTCTACAGCACACCCTTCAGGTGACTGGGACTGAGAATCCACACCAGCACAAGCTGCCTGCTGCTTGGCAAGATAAGCCTCATGTAGCAGCAACACAAAATCCGCTGAAAACCGTGCTGATATCCCAGCCCCCGCCGGATAGGAGCTAGGGACGACAGGTATGAGCCCCTCTACCAAGTCTGAATCCCCTGGTCGCGCTTGGAGACAAAACGGGCCGGAGACAAACTTGGGGGAACATCTCCCTCCCCGATGGTGCGGGAATGGCTGAAAGCAAATCCAAAATAGTCGCCGTTCCTGCGCTGAGCGGGAAGGGTTTGGCACCCCAGCTCAAACCCCAGAGCAACGCAGGAGTGGGAGCAGTGGTCCTCCAACACTTTTTCATGCTTGCTGGGCCCTCAGAGGTACCCTCCCCGCCCTCAGAACATCCAGTGCACAAACCAAGCAGGTTGAGACGCAACCGCACCGAGCTGCATGCACAGCAAGCTGGCCCGCGGCCCATCGCGATCATGGAGAAAGCTGCCTGAGAGCACAAAAGGGGGAAAAAAACCTACCTCAGCACAAGATTAGCCCCAAATATAAAAAATAAACACACCAGCCATCAAAGCAATAAGGAGGAAGCTGCCCGCACAGCAGAGCTGTGTTACTGCCTTAAGCTCTTTTTTTTTAAACTTATTCCTCTCCCCAAAACTGGGAAACAGAGGCTTCAAAGAGGAGTAGACTGCCTCAGAATAAAAGAATATCCTGAGCTTGCAGCCGCTTCAGCAGCCTTGTGAAGGGGAGGGATCTGGACAATCAGATTTACACCCCACGGGAGCACGGACCGAGCACACAAAAGAGTCACCAACCCTCAGTTTGTCCACCTCAACCGGACAGGGAAGAACCCACTAGGATTCAAACACACACACACACACACACCCCCGGAGGAAGGCTAAAAAAGAAAAAATTGTCCAGACTGCAGAACTGCAGGTTTTGCACCATCTACCATCTGCTGGAGACAGAAATACTGAGGAACTGCAGGTGGCACTCATGGTAAAGTAGCAGCGTCAGTAAAATTTTCTCTGTCTCCATCTACTGGCAGGGAGGCAAAACCCAGGAGTCTGGACTGTTCTGGGTACTTACAGGGAATTATGTTTTTTTACTAAAGATGCTGCACCAGTGCAGCATCTTTAGTGAGTTATGAATCCCTCAGCACTCTATAACATCATATATTCTCCCCAAAGAGTTGGAACTCCACCACACAGAGACAAGGCTAGTGACCCCACAGCCAGGTGGATTTTCAGGATGTCTGCAATGAACATACATAAGATACATTTGTATATCCTGGGTCTCCAATGTATGCAAAAGTATTTCACGTGTATTCATTGTGGGGCCACCAGGAGATGTTTGGGAAGCTCTGATCAAACATACACAAATTTACCTGCTGAACCAAAGTTAGAACATACAGCTTTCTGCTTCCAACAAGACAGAATTCAATAGTGGCTTCCTCAGGGCATCAGTGAGAGTCGGGGGGACTTGAAGTGTTAGAAACGGATGAATAAAGGAAGAAATAGCAAGTGGGGCAATAGCTGTGGAGTTTTTGTGCAGCAGATTATCCAGGCAGCAGGATTTATGAGCTATGCAGTACCTGCTCTGTAGAGAGGTGTAGCCCCAACGTAAGGAAGAGTTTTTCCAGATCCCGTCTCTGAATGTAACCACAAAAATTCTGGTCAAAGTAGACAAAGCCTAGAAGAGCTTCCAAGGGGAGGACTGCGGTTGGTGAGGAGTCTTTCTCCTGTAAAATAAAGCCACCCCAAAAACACAAGAACATACATTATCATATATGTTTTTGCAATGGGCAGGATATTCTTCAAGGTTGGGTTCACACATAATACATGAAGATGCTAATCTGATCCAAAGCACCAACTTGACAAGACAGCTTTCAAAACCAGCACCCGTCTCAGTAAACACTCAGCCAGAGCTCTCCATCACCAAGCTGCAGATCAAGCAAGAGGCCACATAACAGACTAACAAGCTACAGAATACATTGTACAGAAGATGCTGTATCAAAAGGATTAAGAAACTCACTGACCATCTCATGATGAGAAGAAATCTCCATTTCTGACTGATTTGAAGCATTCGACTTCAGCTCAGCATCTTCCAGTTTACAGCCTGAAATGAAACAAGGCTATTTTTTAACTGGATGACTTTTGAGAAGAGTTGGTATATCTCTAGCAATATTAAATCTACTTCATTAACCCTTCACACACCAGGAACCGAAAACAATGATAGAAGACTCCAAGTAAGCAGTAAAAATACAAGATGCTCAACAGTCATGAATCGGAGAAAATGATAGAAATTTACAGAATAAAGTTCAGGTTCTATTATTTATTTATTTAATTTATAACATTTTTCTGCCATTTCTGGAGATAGAAAATGGCTCTTTTCAGCTGTCTAATCCTTGAAAGAACACTCCATGGGTAATGCTCTGAAAAACTGAACTGCATTTTAGTAATATTTGCCCTAGCTGTCCTCTGGTAAAATAAGCATACCAAAGCCATCCTGTTCTTCCTCCTCTTCCAAGTGCAAGACATCATCATCGAGGCTCAACATGCAGAGCTCGTCAGCGGAATCTGTGGTGGTGACTCTCTCTCTGGGTGGGGCCTCCTTCTTGGAGGCTACATTGCCATTGTCTGTCTTCAGCACCGACGACTCCATGCTCTCCACCGTCTCCAGCTGAGGGGGTGGGGGAGAGGAAAGAGAACGTGAGATGCCTCCTGGCATGACTGGAACATGAGCCATGGGACACTGCCCAGCATGACTGAAGCAATGGCTAACGGGTGCTGCTGACATTAATCACCTAAGCAAAGCTTACATCAATTTTGGGCACAACCATTATATGGTGCTATCATCTAATGTTTACCCATAATGCCTCTCTCAAGCGATGGCAATTTATGGTATCAAAGTGTCCTTGTTTATTTGGTTGGGGTTTTATTTTAATAATATGCTCCTACTTTGGGGAAGATTATATGTAACAAAACACTGCATAGGTCAGAACAGTCATTCAATTCCTGAAACCCTTATTTTATCTAAAGTACAAAATATAAACTGTGTCAGAATGTCGTATTGTACAGACCTTGCTTTTCTAGAAGAAATAGGCCATGGGAGTCCGCCATCTTTGAGGCAACCTGTTACAAACCTTGTCTGATTGTAGAAACTTACAGGCCGATACAGTACGGTGCGCTCCGGTGGAACGCACTGTTATCCCAGGTTTGGATGCGCAATTTTGACGCGCTAGCTTTACCCCTTATACAGTAAGGGGTAATAGCGCGTCAAAAACGCGTGTCCAAACCTCCCCCCCCCCCGAAACTAATAGCACCCACAACATGCAAATGCATGTTGATGGCCCTATTAGTTATTCCCGCGTGATACAGAAAATAAAATGTGCAGCCAAGCCGCACATTTTACTTTCAGAAATTAGCGCCTATCCAAAGGTAGGCGTTAATTTCTGCCGGCGCCAGGGAAGTGTACAGAAAAGCAGAAAAAACTGCTTTTCTGTACACCCTCCGACTTAATATCATGGCGATATTAAGTCGGAGGCCCCAAAAATTAAAAAAAAGTAAAAAATTAAAAAAAAAAAAATCGGCCTGCGGCCCGTAAGACGGACACTCAATTATGCCGGCATCCGTTTTCCGAACCCGTGGCTGTCAGCGGGTTTGAGAACCGATGCCGCTCCTGACAAAAAGGAGGTGCTAGGGACGCGCTAGTGTCCCTAGCGCCTTTTACCGCGGGCCCTAATTTACATAGGCCACTCTCCTGAATTTCACGCCCAGGAGAGTGGCCTGTGCGCGTGCAGGGAGAGCGGGCACTCGCCAGCTCTCCTGCGCATTTTTCTGTATCAGCCTGTCAGTGCTTGAACAAATCAATATTCATGCATACCTTATATTTTCTTAGATAAAACTAGTGTTGTTGCCAAGTTAGTTCACTCGAGCATGTAAATAAAGATTAACAAACAAAAATGATAGAGTGATTGCCTTGTTATTGAACTAACAATATATTTCCTGACTAGCTTTCGGGAGTTAGCACTTCCTTCCTAATGCCCAAACAAGGATTTAGGTTTTTTGTACCTCACGATCAGAAATAGTTGCACTGCTTCTCTGTCACCTTATCACTGTAACACAGAGGTTCCGAAACTATGGCCAGAGGGCTGGATGTGGCCCTTGGCTGAATTCCATCTGGCCCATAGCAGTAAAGACAGAAGAAGCTTGATTTGGCCTGCAGTAATAGTGACAGGATTACAGTCCACTACTTCCACAAACTCAGCTAGATACTTGAAATCAGAAGTACAAGTGACAGCATTTCACAGCAGCATGGGCAGGGCATGACCACCACTGATCGGCTGCATCATATCATACATTGCTGATATTTGTGCTGCTTGGGCCAAAGACAGGGAAGAGAGGCTGCAGCACAGCCATAAGGAGTTTTTAGTCACTGTGGTGGAAGGTGCAGGTTATAGGGAAGAAGGCAATGGTGAACCAATCTGTGAATTCTGTGGGGTTGCCAGGGAAAGCCAGACAAGAATGGGGGTTCCCAATCGCACCACCTTCTCTTAGGAGCTGTTGAGGAGGGAGGCATGGACACCACTCCCCTAAGGATGCAAGCTTTGGAGGCACTGAGAGCAGAAATCCTCTTTATTATAAACCAAATATTAAGACAGAGTATCTCTCTGATGGATTAGGGTCTCCAGGGAGTTATTTGTTCATACCACGAACAAGGCACATTGCAAGAGAGGAGGGAATGAGTGCATGGGGGGTGTGAGTGAGAGATTGTGAACTACACACAAACACATCATTCTGCCATCCATCCGCCTGTCTCCCCACCCCCTGGGTGGGTAGATACTGGGGCAGGAGGCAAGGCTGCTGGGGTTGCTAAATTTGGAGAAATCTATAATTATTATTACGGACGCTATCTGCCAAACCCGTACATCCCTGAGAATCTTGATGCCTGCCTTCCCTTTTCCCCAGCATTTCAAATCACTGAAAGGGTCAGCTATGGGCCCCTGCCCCCCCCCCCCAAAAAAAAAAACCCCTTCTAAGCAAATTCCATAGGATGTCCCTCCCTACCTCCCTACTGGCTCAGCAAACTCTAAGGAGGCCCTCCTGGCCCTCTCAGTGATTTGAAATATCCTATGTGGCCCTTCTCTTGAAACGTTTGACCCCTACTCTAACACATCAAACCCCCCCTCTTCTCCTTCACATTACCCTTATCTTTTATAATTCACTTACATTTTTTGGCAATGCCTTTTGTTCATTCTGCTCAGACCTGTGCAAGTGCATGCAAACTTCTAAAAACTACTCAAGAAATGTCTTAAGTTAGTTCAATACAAAGATAATTGCCATGTTTTGGTTTTTTTTGTTTGTTTGTTAAGCTTTAATTCCAGGAACTGGCAAGACATCTTTCTTTCCCAAACTTTCTTGCCAATAAGGCCTCATGAACTGGAGCAAATCCCTACTTCTCAATAGTATTGCTCTAGGTCTTGAGGTTATGGGTAAAAATACAGAAGAACATAAGAAAATGCCACACTGGGTCAGACCAAGGGTCCATCAAGCCCAGCATCCTGTTTCCAACAGTGGCCAATCCAGACCATAAGAACCTGGCAAGTACCCAAAAAAAGTCTATTCCATGTTACCATTGCTAATGGCAGTGGCTATTCTCTAAGTGAACTTAATAGCAGGTAATGGACTTCTCCTCCAAGAACTTATCCAATCCTTTTTTTAAACACAGCTACACTAACTGCACTAACCACATCCTCTGGCAACAAATTCCAGAGTTTAATTGTGCGTTGAGTTAAAAAGAACTTTCTCCGATTAGTTTTAAATGTGCCCCATGCTAACTTCATGGAGTGCCCCCTAGTCTTTCTACTATCCGAAAGAGTAAATAACCGATTCACATCTACCCGTTCTAGACCTCTAGACCTACTGGGATAGTCATCTTCTTAATGACTGATGAGACTATCGCATCCACCTTTGGCAGCCTCAAGGTCTCTTTCGTCAACAGGTACAACGTCGCTATTCCCTACTGACCTTCAAGCCGGCCTCTGGAGAATCCCACTCCCAGTTCACCAGTTTTTTTCACCTTCTTGGACAATGGAAAAGCCTTCGGCGGACCCCGCAGTCCAACCAGAACCAGGTCCATGCCCTCTTTATCAGAATCCTCCTGGATAACCTTGATCTCAACTCTTCCTTCCAGAACAACTGGACAACCCTTGGGTCATCTCCTTCCATAACCGGTATCTCATCCAGATCACCCACATCCTTACTTGTCCACGGGTCACCAATTGAATCACCCTCAGCAAGGTCCTCTCTTGGATCACCTCCCATCACTTGCGGATCATCTGAATCCTGTAAAACCTCAGTATCATTATTCCTCCCACAAGGGATGCACCAGCCCCAGGTGACAAAGCAAGGCTCCTGATCCCCCAGCCGTGGTCAACTTGGGCTTCTTTGAGGAACTTAGTGGCTTTAAGGGACACTGCAGCTTCCCCCCTGCTTCCAGCCTGGCTAAATAGGCTTTGTGTAGAAGCAGAACAAAGTCTGCTGAAAATTCCTTTGGATCCACACCTGGTTCTTCATCCAGATCCCCCCCCCCCTCCCCACCTTCAAAATAGTCCCCCGATGACTGCAACATCGGGGAAAGCGGAGGAGGGGAATCCCCGGACCCTGCAGGTGCTGCTGCTTGTATGCGTCTCAGCAAAAACTGCTGCAATCTCAGTCCCACCAGGAGCATCTGTCAAGGGCCCTGCCGATCAAGTGACCCTCCGTCTCTCTGCAACCTCCAAGAAGGTTCCCTCACTTCCAGAGGAACAGACACTACAAAGCATGGTCACATTAAGCTGACTGCGTCGTGAGCTACAAACCCGACAAGCTCTGCCACAATTAGAAGGCAGTATGGCGCCATCGAGCCTACTACGTGGGCACACGCACACAAGCCGAGTGCTGGAGAAAATCCTGCAACGATCTTGGTCTCCACTTCTGATGAGCCCCGGATTCCCCAGCTTCGTTGGGAATGCAAACACAAACTTCTCACCCCACAGCAATCATTGCCCAGCAGCAGTTCGGCCACTTCCTTTTTATTTTTATTTATTTGATTTTAAAGAAGCCACATCATTCGAAGAAAAAACCTACCCCAGAGGAAAAAAGGGTATACTTTCCTGCTGTTAGCCTTCAGCATGGAGTAGAAGTCCTTCGAGGGAAAGAGGGAGCCAGGACCCCTGGCTATCATGTCCCCAGGATGTTGCAGTCAGAAACAGTCCAAGGATTACCAACCCCCCACTTGCCCAGCTCCACCTGAGGGATGGTC
Organism: Rhinatrema bivittatum; assembly: GCF_901001135.1. Taxonomy (NCBI): domain Eukaryota; kingdom Metazoa; phylum Chordata; class Amphibia; order Gymnophiona; family Rhinatrematidae; genus Rhinatrema; species Rhinatrema bivittatum. The sequence continues at coordinate 250,528,967 of NC_042619.1, forward strand.
CTTGAAGGCACCTAACACCTCAGGGAGCACTCCAAGCTGATTTCTGGCTCTAGAAAATACTCTCTTTCCTATTCTACATTTTTTTTAAACTACTCTTTCAGACTGCAGGTTTGCACCTCTACCATCTGCTGGAGACAGAGAAATACTGAGGAACTACAGGTGGCACTCTCAGTTATGTAGCAGTGCATCAAAGTTTATGTTCTCTGTCTCTATCCGCTGCTAGGGACCCACTTATCTGGACTGATCTGGGGTACAAACAGGAACCTGGTCATCAATGCATTCACATCCCACTACTGCCTTGACACAGCAGCATCGGGGGACAGTGCAATTGGAACTACAATCCTAAAACTTGTCACATCATAATCCTAGCTGCTTGTCCACGGAGGAGCTCGGACTGCAAAACATAAAAAAAAAAAAAAAAAAGCAACAAGAATTGATACAAAAAGAAAATTGGTTCTTACCTGCTAATGTTTGCTCCTGTAGTATGACAGATCGGTCCAGACTCTTGGGTTTTGCATCCCTGTCAGCAGATGGAGACAGAGTTTCACTGACACTGTACTTAACCTAGTGTACCATCTGCGGTCCCTCAGTACTGACCTTTACCAAAGCCAAGATGAGATTACACAGCCAAACTTTAACCTCCAACCCCACTCCCAACGAACAGGAGGCTGGTGACATAAAAACTGAAAACTCTATTGCACAATCTGTTCCTAAAAAGGATATAGAAAAAACCAGCATGACAACCAACAACTGTGCAATCATACAAACAACAGAACGAGCAGAAGACTCTCCTCATCATACACTGGCTAGGTCTCTGGACTGATCTGTGGTACTACAGGAACAAAAATTAGCAGGTAAGAACCAATTTTCCTTTCCCCGTACATATCCAGATCAGTCCAAACTTCTGGGATGCACCTAAGCACCACTAAACTGGGTGGGACCCCGCAAGTCCTGCTCGCAGGACACTCGCAAAAACCCCTGGGTGTCAAAGCCCTGACAACCAAGCGATAGTGTCTGGAAAACGTGTGCTGCGACTTCCAAATAGCTGCCGTGCAAATCTCCGGAGGAGACACCTGCTGCACCTCGGCCCAAGAGGTCGCCTGAGTGAGTGTCGAGTGTCCCCTCAACCCTTCAGGCACCAAATGACCCGTAGATATATATGTCGAAGCAATTGCTTCCTTAAGCCAGGATGCAATCGTAGCTTTAGTCACTTGCCACCCCTTCTTTGGCCCACTCTAGAGAATGAAAAGGTGGTCTGATCTATGAAAATCATTTGTAACTTTTAGATATCGCAACAATGCCCTCTTCACATCCAACAGCATAAGTTTCCTTACATGAGGCCCAGAGGAATCCAAATCCGGAAACGCTGGAAGCTCCAGCAATTAACATGAAAAGATGAGACCACTTTGGGCAGGTAGCAAGGCACCGTATGCAACAAAAGCCCAGACTCTAAGATCTGCAGAAAGGGATCCTGACACGACAGAGCCTGGATCTCCGAAATCCTTCTGGCTGAACATATAACTACCAGGAAGACCACCTTCAGAGTCAAGTCCTTCAAAGTTGCCCTTCTGAGTGGCTTGAATGGAGCCTCACACAAACCTTTAAGTACCAGATTAAGATTCCAGGACGGACATGCCTTCCTCACCAGAAGCTGAAAATTCTTTGCTCCTCATAGGAAACGTATGACATCCAGAAGCGCCAACAGAGCATGGCCCTGCAAACTACCTTGTAGACAGCTCAAAGCTGCTACTTGCACCCTAAAAGAGTTATAAGCCAGCCCCTTGATCAATCCCTCTTGAAGAAAAGAAAAAACATGTGGTACTGAAGCCTGCAGAAATTGCATTCCATTGGCCATACACCGGGATTCAAAGACTTTCCAAATGTCCACATATGCTGCATATGTGGAAGAATGCCTGGCCTGCAACAATGTGGTAATGACTGGGTCAGAATATCCCCTCTTTCGCAGCCTTGGCCCTGTTTATGAGATCTGTGAACTATGGTCGACGTGGCCACTCTGGAGCCACCAGAATCATGTCACCTGGATATTTCTCTATCCGCCATATCACCTTGCCCACCAGTGGCCATGGAAGAAACATATAAATCAGAACTCCTTTGGGCCAAGGTAAGACCAGAGCATCGACACCCTCTGCCCCATACTCTCTTCACCTGCTGAAAAAACGTGAGGCCTTGGCGTTCACCCTGGTGGTCATTAAGTCCAGATGAGGAAACCTCCATCTGTCGTGAATTAGATCCATAGCACTCACGGACAACTCCCACTCTCCGGGGTCCAATGTCCTCCAACTTAAAAAGTCCACCTGAACATTGTCTACTCCGGCAATGTGAGAGGCCGCTATCCACTCCAAATGCTGTTCTGCCCAAAGAATAAACTCCTGAACTTCCTGTGCCACTCCCCGTCTCTTAGTACCCCCTTGTTGGATGATGTAAGCCACAGTCATCGCGTTGTCTGACAAGACTCTGATCAGACACCCGCTCAATAATGGCAGAATGGCAAGTAAAGCGCATTTGACTGTTCTCATCTCTAATCGACTGATAGACCAAACAGCCTCTTTCTTCAACCACGAGCCCTGGCAATCCTGGCATACCGCTCCCCAGCTCGAAAGGCTGGGATTGGTGATAACCAACACCCAATCTGAAACCTTCAGCTCCACACCACGTTCCAGATTGGCACGCAGAAGCCACCAAAAGAGGCTCTCCTGCCTTCCCCTTCGAGCCTGAGGAAGGTGAAACTCCTCCAATAACGGATTCCAATTGAATAGGAGAGCCCTCTGAAGAGGCTGCATGTGAGCTAAAGCTCAAGGGACCAAAGCCAATAGAAGCCATAGAGACCAGGACTTACAAATAGTCCCACGCCCTGAGAGTACCTCCAAATTCAGAAGATGACGAACTTGTCCTCTGCAACTTCGAGAGTTTCTCATCCATCAGGAATTCCTTTTCGTCTTGCGTGTCGAACCGAATCCCTAGTTAGTCCAGGGTCTGGGAGGGGGTGAGATGACTCTTTGCAAAGTTCAATACCTAGCCTAGCGATTGCAATCGTTGCAGCACCTTCTGCACCGACTTCCAACAGAGCTCCTCCGACCTTGCTCGGATTAGCCAGTTGTCCTGCTGCGGATGCACCAGCACATCTTCCTTCCATAAGGCCGCCACCACCACTACTACCATCACCTTGGTAAATGTCCACGGCGCCATTGCCAAACTGAATGGAAGAGCCCGAAACTGGAAATATTCTCCTAGAATCATAAAGCGGAGAAACATCTGGTGCTACTGTCTGATGGCTATATGTAGATAAGCCTCTATCAAATCTGGAGATGCCAGGAACTCCCCTTTTCGCACCGCATGATAACCAACATGCTGAGTCTCCATATGGAAACGTGGCACTTTGCGGGCCACATTCACCCTCTTGAGGGCCAGAACTGGGCGAAAGGACCCCTCTTTCTTTGGCAACACAAAGTAAATGGAGTACCTCACCGCTCATTGCTCTGATGGCGGAACCAGCACTATTGCCCCCAGTTGCCGCAGGCAGTCCACTATACCTTGGACAGCTACGCACTTGGCAAGAGGAGTGCAAGGGACACCATGAAGGCATTTCAAATGGGATGAGCAAATTCTAATGCGTAGCCATCTTTTATTATACTTAAGACCCACTGGTCCATGGTAATTTTGTCCCACTCCTCAAAAAAGAGCATTAGCCACCCTCTAACAGCTAGAATCGAAGAGTGGACCAGACTTGCTTCATTGTGAGGCCTTTGCTGCCCCTGCACTCGCATTGTCCTTGGTCAGTCTCCTGCCACCACGAAAGGACTGAACCCAAGACTGAGATCTTCCAGCGGGCTGCCTTCGAGGCCCACTGGACCCCTTAGCTTGGCAAAATCATCACCTGTCTCTAAACCTAGGACTAGAGGGAAATCCTTCCCATCCTCTAGGTTTATCCTCTAGCAGCTTATGCACCTTCGACTCTCCCAGATGCTTCATAATCTGTTCCAGGTCCTCTCAATAAGAGCTTGCCCTTGAAAGGCAAAGCCTCTAACTGAGCTTTGGACCACACATCTGCTGACCAATTTCTCAACCACAGCAACCTTCTAGCTGATATCTCCAACATCATGATCCTGGAGATGGTTCTTATAAGATCATAAAAGGCATCTGCTCCATAAGCCACAGCAGCCTCCATATCTCCGATTCTCAAAGACCTACATTGGCTGCCAGTGCACTATAGAATCTTATACAAGTCCATCACCATCATCTACAAAGCATTCCATCAACTCTCTCCGCTTAACCTCCAAATACCATTTAAAAAACATACCTCTACCAGACCTATCAGAGAGTCATACAGAGATTCACTACAGGTTCCACCTGCCAAAACCTTTCACCATACAACGCTCAGAGACAGGGCTTTCTCTGCAGCAGGACCTACCTTGTGGAACTCCATCCCACCAGAACTGAGACAGGAACCCTGCCTTCCTACATTCAGAAAAAGACTCAAAACCTGGTTATTTATGAAAGCCTTTCCAGACACAAATTGAACTTTCTCTCAACCAAATCAACTAAGACCTCCCCTCAGGGTAAACATAAACTCTAACAACTCCATAATGTTATTTCTCATTAAATGAGCAGGTTTTTTATGTTGCTTTTATTATATACGGTATATTATATACGGTATATTATATATACGGTATGTTATATATTATATATTATATTTTATTATATTATATAAATTTATTATATACGGTATATTACCTTGTTACTCTTTTTATCACATTGTTAATTTTCTATCGCTTTCCTTACTTTCCAAGTTACTTTATGTCCCTGTTTTATTGTAACTGCTATTTCTTCTTATATCACATGTTAATGTTCTAAGTTTTTCTCCTCTTGTCACACCCTGTTAATTGTAAACCGACATGATGCGACTCCCATCGCGAATGCCGGTATATAAAAAATTAAAATAAATAAATAAATAAATAAAATGCGCTCCACCCACAGACTGTGTCTCCTGTAACTGCTGAACCCAGTGCAAACAGGCCCTCTGCATAAGGATGCTACAACGTCATTGCTCTAAAGTCTTCTTGGTGACTGCTGAAACTGAGGCATCAACCTTGGCAAGAGCTAGGAGCTCCAAGGTCTCCTCTAGCAAAGGGTAAAGCTTGGACATAGCTCTACTGAACCTCAAGCCAGATTCTGGGGTTTTCCACTCCCAATCCACTAGTTTCTTCACAGATCTGTGGAAAGGAAAAGCCTTCGCTGGGCCACGCAACCCATCCAGGACGGGGTCCACACCCTCCAAGTCGGATTTCTTCCCGCAACACCTTGATTCCCAGTTCTTGGACCACCATCGGAATCAAAGGCCAACGTTCATCCCTGCAGAAAAGTCTCATGACCTTGGGCTACAGGCACCTCTGCAGGATCTCCATCCATGGCACCCATATCTGTCAAACCATTTGGCAAAGGCCCTATTCCAGGAGGCTCCCCTAGTGCTGCATAAGGGTCATCAGATTCATTTGTGTCCTCCTGCGTATTCCAGGGTGCTGCAAACCGGCCCACAGTCCTGCAAGCGCCCTTCTGTATGCTGCTTTTCGGAACTGCCCCTTCCCCCGCAGACTGGGACCCAGAGTTTCTGCCCGATCTGCTCCTGCGCTCTACAGCCACCGTTTTTGCCAAATAAGCTTTGTGCATCAAGAGGACAAAATTAGTAGAACAAATCTGGGACTCATCCTCATTCCCCCCAGGGGAAAATCCCCAGGAACTACACTGGCTGAATCCAGAGGGAAATCTTCTTCCTCGGAACTGCTCCTGCCATCAGCAACTTCAGGTACTATAGGAGACAGCACTGGAGGGGATCTCCTTGCTCCACATGCTGCTGCCGAAGGTCTTGCTGCCTTAGACAAAATGGCTGCCACCCCCACGTTGAAAATCCCCTCACTCGCTGAAGGCATGGAGACCTGAGACACCACGCAGATTGGGACCCAGGAGGAGAGACCCTCAAAGAGCCTTCGTCCCCCTTAACACATATGGAGCATAAACCCTGCCTGTTTAGTTTACCGCTCGATCCCCTCAGGCGCGACAAGAAGTGCTGCACACCATGCCAGTGGCCTCGAGAAGCATGCACCAGTGAGTTGGGCCACACAGTGGGAAAACGCTTACTTCCACCGGGGAACTCACTGGACAGCCGCCACAAGCTTCTGCCTCTGGCCCTCAATTACTTGTCAAGCCGCAGCCACAGGATGAAAGGGTAGACTCTGCTACTGGCTTTCTTTTTTCTTTTTTTTAATTTAAACTTTAAGCACTAGCACTTGCAAACAAGAAAAAGGAATACTTCCCTGCCGCTCCAGTTTGCAGATGCAGAGCCGTCAGCCGGGCCACCGCTACCTCATGGGGGGATGAAGGTCATGGATCACCAGATTTCCACCAGATGTCCACCCCACAGCGGATGAGCCCTGGTTTTGAGGCTCATCCGCCTCAAAACCAGGGGGGATGGCCCCACCAGGACCTCACAAACCCCTGGGAGGATAAAGAAATTCTCTCTATTTCTCTTTTTCTTTTTTTTTTTCAGATATCTCCAGACTGCAGGTTTTGCAACATCAACCATCCACTGGAGACAGAAAAATACTGAGAGACTGCAAGTGGAACACTAGGTTAAGTACAGTGTCAGTGAAACTTTGTTTGTCTCCATCTGCTGGTAGGGATACAAACCAGGAGTCTGGACTGATCTGGGTACATACAGGGAATATAACAGTCTACAGCAGCCTCAGCTTGGGACTCCACAGCCTACTTATCGACAGAAAACTGTGTTTTCTGTAGATAGCAGGATGAATAAGCCATGCGACACCCGCCCTCCTCCCTGCACAGCAACTTATACCAGGAATTCAACTAGTTTTGTTATAGAATAAAGAGAGTTCTGGAACGGGTGTTTGCGTGGGAAGTCCTGTACATGCTCAGTACATCAAAAACTTAATTTTGTTTACCCCAACCCCCCCAAACACACACAACCAGCACATATTCCATCAATAACATAAAGGACAATAATAATCCATACAGCATCACCCACATTGAACACACTCTGGTTGGCTCCTGCTATAAAAGAATACTAAATAGCAAAACATTTTTTTTTTATTAAGCTTTTTCATTACAACCACAAAGTAAAAATACTTTGTAACAGAAATTTTTGGAGTATATTACAAGGAAACAATTATTTTCAAAGTTATCATTTCAAAAACAACATTTTCAAACTCTCCATCATCATAGAGGAAATTGGGGAGGGGAGAATGGGGAAAAAAGGAGAACAATAATACCCCTATATAAAGAAAAAGAAAAAGAAAAAATAGCAACCTGTAACTTAATTATGCATTTGCATGGGTATCGCAAAAGAAAACTTGCACCAAGAGAAATAATTGCAGATCTCATATTCAGAAATGCCTTTCGGCGTATCTGGGTGGTCTTAGCTAAGTCTGGATAGACTCGGACTAAGCCCCCCCCCCCCCCCAGATATGGAATATTTATAACACTTGAAATAAGAACACATAACAAGGTTTAAATCTTGCTCCAAATAAAAGTAAACTAACAGAGTTAATCTGCCAGTATCTTCCACTGAGGAATTCTCTAAATATTCAGTTAAGTTGGAGAGATTTCCTTCTATATTAGGCTGTGGTGAATTTTGCTTCTGAGAGAGGAAAACAATCTTCTTAGTAGCAGGAACCAAATCCGGGGAAATTTTTAATATCTCACCCAGATATTTTTTAAAGGCAATCAAAGGCAGTTCACCATGCACCTTTGGGAAATTTAGCAGCCGCAGATTTAAATGTCGAAGGGAATTTTCCAAAAATTCCAACCTCCTAACAGAGGATAAACGGTCCCGAATAATAGCTGCATTAGTGTCTTTTAGATTTTTAACATCTTCCTCCAACTTCTGAATAGAGTTAAAGTGATCTAAAAGGATTCGCTGGTGGTCTCGGGCAACCATATCCAATTTTGAAGAAACAGTTTCTAAGCATTGGGTCTGCTCCTTGAAAGTAGTAGACAAACCTGCTATTAAATCCCACAGGGATTCTAGCGTGATAACAGCCGGTCTCAAAATCTCCTGGGGAACCTGACCCACTGTCCCAGCTCCAGCAGCAAACACATTCCCAATAGCTGTAAACGGGAGAGTAGCACCAACACTCACCCTGGGGATCTCCAGCCGCTGGGCAGGGGAAGAGGTCAGCACCCGATCAGGCATAACGCCAACAGCTCTGTCCGACAGAGGCAATCCGATGCGGCTTCCTCTTGGTGCCTCAGTGCAGGCAGCGTCCCCTGAGGAAGAAGCCAACAGCTGCTGTCGTGGGTCAGGAGGGCTCAGCGATATTTCCCCAGGTGAAAACAGGGCTCCTCTCTGTTTCACCAGCGGGGTTAACAGCCCTCGGTTCTGTAGTGGGGATCGCAAACTCACAAATCAATCGCTGGTCAGTGGGGAGGTTAGGTTCAGACAGAAAAACTCTAACCATCCCCTTCCTTTTATGCGGGCATGACGATAAAGAAATCCAAAAAAACGATAAATCCAAAGATTCTCGAGGAGATTGCTGAGCAGCGAGGAGTAGCGTTCTCTCAGGCGGCCATCTTGGTTCCGCCCCCCCCCCCCCTCCTTTTTGTTTTATTAATACTTTATAGCGCTCAATTTACCCTCCACATACGCTGCAGAAAAAGAGTCCATGGAGAGCAAAAAAGGTTTCTTCCACTAGAAAGCAATGTCACAGCACGCTGCAAGAAAACACCGAAGGAGCAAAGCCATCACTATAGAAGGGTCATCCGGATGCGGCATTCCCAGCAAGCAAGCACATTTGTGGTTCCCACTTCATATTTCCAGTAGTTATAGCATTAATAAACTCTCCCACATTATCCCAGTACTGATTATAAAAGGTGCCTTCCTGAGGGCACCTGTGCCAACATAGACTGCTCACAAAGGGATACATTTTATGTAGCTTAGAAGTAAGATACCATTTAAAAAGTACTTTATACCATTTTCTACTAATTACCTGAGATAGACTTTACAATTTTAAGAAAGCAAAATTCCCATTCTTTCACATCTAATTCAAACCTCAAATCTCATTCCTAAGCCAACATATGTTTAGGTTTTTGAGATAGCTGAAGGCTTAATAAAGAATACAACTTGGAGATAAGGCCTCTATTTCTAGGAGGCTTGATACCCAGAGTTTCAAATACGGTAGAATTTTTAGGTAGATCTTTTTTAATTCCCCCTCCTTCAAAAAAAAATGCTTCAGTTGCAAAAAGGAAAATCTCTCTCTTATAAATGAAATGTCTTCTTAAGAGTTTCAAAAGGAGGGCATGCCTTGAACCACCCCCCCTCCCCCCTCCAAGCCTTCCCCATAAAACAAAGCCCCACGGATTCCCAATTTTTATCCCCCCTCTCTGCACCTGGCAAAAATTCACCATTAAATCGAACTAGTGAGAAATAAACATATTCACGGTCTCCTATTATAGCCATTTCTTTCATAAATCCCACGTTCTGCTAGTCAATGTAGTAAAAGAATTCGTTGGTGTCCCTGGGCATTGGAGTCTCTTATGTAAGCCGAAATAATATTCGAAAGGGAGCACTCCTAAAAAGTACTCACTGCTTAGTCCTCCTAAAGAACCAATCAAATAGAAGCCTCAATTGGGCTGCCATATAATAGCACCAAAGTTTAGGAACTGCCAGCTGAATATAGCTGGCTAACTTTAGACCAGCCCAACGGCGCGGCCAGAGTTAACGGGACAGGTTAACTGGCTAACTTCGAATATCAAAGTTAGCCGATTAACTTATCCTGCTAACTTCATTCCTCCTTGGAGCGCCTCTTACCTGTCCCGAAACGCCCCCAATTTATCCGGCTAGAATATAGCTGCATAACACTTTTAATATCACGATTTACAGGGAACACGATTTAGACATTTAGACAGAAAACATTTCAATTATCCCTCTAAAAGGCTTTTGGATACAGGTCCCTTAATGACTAAATTCAGCAGAGAGATTGGTCGATAGGAACCACACAATACGTCTCTTTCCTCTTTCGGAATAACAGTGGAGGGAGGCCAAAAAACCCTCATTTAACAAGGAATTAAATAGTTACACCAGCATCCACACAACCTTGTTCCCAAATCTTTTGTAAAATTTGGTCAAAACTCCATGTAAATCCAGAGATTAAGTTGTCCCCCGGGGGATAATTCTGGAAGAATTACAGTACTTAGATACTCATCAGCAGAGTATCATTAACAGAGACATCTTTCTTAATTATGATAAAACTGGGCAAAATGTTTCCTAATCTTAGTAGTCAAATAAAAAAGAGCCAGTCATATCTTTAATATATAAAAATAGAATTCCAAAAGAACAAAAAGGACTCAGAACTAGAAAATGATTCGATCAAAGGCTATCGCCGTGTGTTGAAGGACAATTATTATATATAGAAAATTATTTATAGAAAATTTCAAAGTTAACAGCCTTCTTGCTTTATTACCATATTCAAAATAAGATATTAATCAGAGTCAATTTCTGGGAGTCTTTTCTACATAAAGTGATTTTAACTTTCTTTGTTCCACCTCTAATTTCCTCAGGATAGAGGGATCATTACCCTTCTTATGGAGACCTCCTAGGGAATGAATATATTCCTGTATTTTAATACAACTTTCCTCCTTTTCCTTGTTACCATCCAAGCTATCAGTTTACCTTGCATGACAGTTCTGAGGGCTAATATCATCTTTAATATTAAACTGAAAATATTCTTGCATATCAGTCTCCAGGCAATGACAAATTTCTTCACCATCTAATAAACTATCATTCACCCTCCAAATCTCCCGGAATCGAGGTCTATAAGAGCAACTGATCCAACTGGGGCCATGCTCAGACCAGGTTATATTCTCAATTTTGGCCTTTGAATTCAAACCCCCCCCCCCCTCAAAAACAAAGATATTTATCCACCAAAAAAAATCAATTCTAGAATATATCTTATGGGGCTTAGAAATAAAAAGCAATCTCAGATAGACATATGTAAAATTCTCCACATATCAATTAAACCCAAAACTGAAATCAGATGTCCCAATTTTTCTCAGACTTGGAGGACATAATTGTCCCCATAGAACTGTCCAAAGAAAGTGCCCCCTTAAAATCACCTGTCCCTCTAAACAGTTCCCAAAATATTTAATAACTTGTACAAAGCACCCTGATCACAACCAGTGGTATAAATGTTAACTTTTGTGTAAATCACTGAATGAAGTTTCATCTTAATTAAAAAAATATCTACCTAGCATATCTCTTCACACCTCAAAAATATCAGCCATCAAATCCTTCAAAATTAAAATCCCCACCCCACTGTATTTATTTCCCTTTTAAAAACAGAAAGCATAAAACAATGTGATCTGTTCCTCGACAAATGTTCATCTTTTCTCCTCAAGTGAGCTTCTTGAATTAAAATCACAGAAGCTTTCAGGCCTTTAGCTTCCTGAAATAACATTTGCCTTTTCATCGGGGTATTCAAACCCTTGACGTCCAATTATCATCCAAAAAGCAGCCATATGAAATCCCAAAACAAAATGAGATAGCTATGCAAAAAAAAAAATTAATATAGGGTGAACATACACACTCACTAAAAAATGTGGGCCTCCTTTTCTTCTAAGTCTGATGCCTTCTGCCTTTCACTTTCTTTCTGTATCCCCCTCCTCCTCCTCCTCTCCACCTCCAAGACCATCATCCCAGTAGTAGTGGAATCCTCCCTCCATTGCCAGTGGCTGTAGGTCCTCACGTTCGCCCCCCTGCAGCCCACTCTTCCTGCTGGCCCTCCATTAAAGTGCTGGCTTTGAATTTCTGCCACTGGTATAGTGATCATACTCACTGCAGAAGCAGGGAGTGGGTCACAGAACCATGTGTCACTATAGCCATGACGGTGCCGGACACAGTGATTGGTATATGTGATATGCTGAGCACTAAATAGTCAGTAAAGAGAAAAGAATAAGGGTTGATAGGGGTGTACAGGACTTGCCCACACCATGGCTGGCACACTGACCTCTTCCTCAGACTTCACATGCTCCTGTAATTCTTCCTCCTTTTCCACCTCTGGTTTCTTGCCCTCTGCTGTTGCCTCCTGCACCTCTGGCAGACTCAGCAAACCCTTGTAAATCTTATAACCAAAATCTCGTTGCAACATCTCCTGAAAGAATTCCACTAGAACAGAAACCTAAGGACAACAAGAGGAGCAGTCAGCAACAGACAAAGGGAGCCAAAGGGAAACTAGATCGGAGGCATAGGGGATTTGGGGGTGCTTTAGCACAGCTCAGCTGATCCTCAGGAGACCCCCAGAATCCAAGCTCAGCTAGTCCTGTCGCAGAATGATCCCTACCTCGAAGGAGAGCCTCTCCTTCTGTTTCCTGTACTCCAACATGGCCCAGAGGGACATGAGAGTGCAGCTGAAGCCTTGCCGTGGGCGGGCAAAAATCGAGGGATAGCCAATGGCTGTCACATTCTCCTCCTCCGGGTTCTCAACTTCATGCTGAAAATTAGTAAAAAAAAAAAATCAAGGCTCATTTCCTGTTTGCGACTTTGTAATTGTAAAGCGCATTGGCCAAGCGTACAAAATGCAACAAAACCCAGCTAAATTATCAGAACAAAGACCTGTCTAAATGCAGGCATATGCATGACACGGAGAAACCTGGAAATGAAGAGAGAATAATACTATATAAAACATATGGCTTCCATTTTTGGGCTTCCTTGAAAAGAAAAAAAACCAAAGGACAAAAGCCCCGCCCTCAAATTTCTCCCCACCCCCCACTCCACTCTCCGCCCGAATACAGCACCCAGTGGAGCTGCTGACACGCTCTTTATGCTTTTCTTCCCCTTTCTCTCAGTATCCTGCACCTTTATCCCTTTTTCTAGTATTAGGCTGCTTCTTATAGCAGTGAAAGGTTAAGTCTACACTTCGGTTACTGTTAGACAATTCTTCATTACTAGTCTGCCGCAGTGGCTGCATACGCATTCATGCAGAAATGGGCGGGGCCGGCTTATGTAGCCCCCAGGCTATTATTCCGGCTGCTCTTATTTATCATTTTCTATATCAATTGCAACTCCTCACTGAAAAGTATTAAAATGTATGTGGCAACACCCCCTCCCCTCCCCCCCCCCCCCCCCCCCCCGCCAAAAAAAAATTCCAGCAGCACAATGAAAAGGAGACTGGACACATTCCAGCACCCCCCCCCCCCCCCCCCCCCCCCCCCCAGGATCTTATCTACAGATCAACCCCACCTGCTCTGGAGCTATTTTCTAATGAGTGGGGCAACTTGCTGGAAGTCTCCCGACACCCCCCCCCCCGCGTGAGTGTCTGCTTGCCTTTTCTGCTTCCTCCTCCTTCAGCGACGGCGATGAGGCGGAGGGCGGCGATTCTGCCTCTTTGCTGCCCGCTTTCTGCTGACACAGGGCTTCCCATTCCACGAGGGAGGGCATACAAGACCACAGGTCCGGGAGGAACACCGCCGCCTTCGTTACACGCTGCGATGTCCCAGGGCACACGTACCGGAAGTCAGCAAAACGGTACCTGGTGGAGCAGTGCAAAGGTAAACGTAGGGTAACGACGACTCTGGGGCTGCAGCCCTGTAAAAGATATCACTGCCCTATCCCGCTAGGCGCACAGAATGCTATTTCCATGGTACAGCCTACAGCCCCAGGGCTCAGTACTGGCTCAGGTATTATCCATGATTCTGGCTCCACACCCTTTGGTCCGTCAGTACTCTTTCTTTTACCCTTTTGTAAAATCCCATCTTCACATATATATATATATATATGCCACCACCCCTCTTGTTTTGTTCTCCCCCTGTAAATTAATTATCAGGATTTGGCTATGTTTAAGCAAAGTTCAGTTACCATGGTGACGGCAAAGGCAATCCAAAAATAGAGACTGGAATCAACGGAAATAAAATGGAAAATAAATCAGCTAATATGTATCTTCAACAGAACATTAAGTGTTCTCCATCCAAGTGGCTGCACCCATTCTCTATCCCAAAAGCTGATGGCTTGGTGCAATGCACAGACCCGCCGGGACAGTACTCCTAGGGCAAAAGTGACCTATGCAAGAACAGGGGCTGCTGAGGGAGAGGCTGGGCAAGCAGCGGCCACTGAGCAAGGGGGTGGGATGCAAAGGTTGGAGACAGAAAGAGAGAGAGGGGGAGGGAGGGAGCAAGGGCAGAAGGAGGAAGGAAAGCAATAGGGGTAGGAGTGGGAAAGCAGCAGTCACTGAGCGAAGGGTGGAAGGAAATAAAATAGCAGATGCCGGCAAAGACCATTTAACCATCTAATCTGCATTGCTCTAACTTTGATCTTCACCCATCATCCTCTTCCTTAAGATCCCCCAGCTGTCAGTTGTAAAAAAGGTGTCTGCCTGCAGGGGGTTGCTTTCCAGGCTTTTTGATACAAGCTGAGCATTATAACCAAACTGTCCTAGAGTCCAGGCTAGGCAATGCCCCACTACTCCATATCAGACCAGTGAGGCAGCTTGTGCTGCTCTAACTGGCCACCTTTTGCTGGGAAGTTAATAGCCCACTGCCTCTCCCACGTTGGATCCTGTATCGTTTTGGGTAGATGTGCTCCCCTACCTAATCCAAGATCTAGACCCCTTCCTTCCCCCAAATAAATATTTTTTAACCCACGTCCCTTCTCTTGCCATCCTCTGAGTCTGGCGCACATTCACTTTGAATTCTGTCACAGTGCTGCTTTCTACCACCTCTCTCTCGGGAGACTATTCCAGGCATCTGGAACCCTCTCAGTAATCTTTAAGATTTTATGCACCAACTTACCGGAAAAAAAGGGTGTACAACCTAACCAGTAAAGGTACAATCAGCAAAGAAGTATTTGCTCAGAGCCTTCCTCCTTCATATCAAATATTTCTTTTTCTATGGAAACTGCCACCTTCTAGCGTGCTGATGAAGCTTTCTATATATAACCTACCCCACCCTTTCATTCACTAGCTTCCACTGTGTCCCCAGTGTATTGGGTCCTACTCCTCCCCTTTTTTCTCTATTCTACTCTGAAGAGATCACATCTTGCACTGGTCACTACCACAATCTATTTCCCACTACATCAAGACTCAGTGATTGCAGTGTCTCCCAGATCCACCCTCTGCCACAGTTCCTCTAGGTCTGTAATTCTGTTGACAAAACTTCAAGCATTTGCCCTGAAGACTCTCCAAGATACTCAATGCCTTCTCTCTTCTTCTGCTGCTGCTCTTCTTCTTTCTTGTTGCTGTCTTATTGGCTCTCTCTTCTCCATCCTTCCCTGCTGCCTCCCTTATACTGCTATTACATGGCATTTTCATCCCTCCCCACAGCTAATCCTCTCTACCTTATATGTTTATATAGATAAAGTTTCTGCCTTCCCCAAGTCTAGTTTAAATTTAAGATGATGGCCGAGGATTGCACTCACCAGTTAGTGCAGCGACTCAAATCTATTCCGGTCAGGGCCTTAGTGCAACGTATGGCTGTTCGGATCAACACCAGGGGATCCCGCTCAGGGTCTGCTCCATCCAGGGAAGAGGACCATTCCCCCCCAATGGCTACAGCTTCTTCCCCTTTCCTTCCTAGCAAGAACTAAATAAGGAAAATCAACATACAGGCATAAAACATCTCAAACAGCTAAGAGACAAATGAAACACGGACCAGGAGACAGTGCAACATCCAATTCACAAATGCTCACAAGGTGCACAGAAAGAGCCTCCAAGATTCCAGCAACACTATGAGTCAGGGAGCCAAGATACATACACACATGGAAACATTACTGGCTACAGTACATGGGGCACGGTGTTGAGTAAAGGTTTAGCATGTTCACATATCCATGACATCCCTAGCTTTCCTATATCTCCAACATACCTACCTTTCCTCATGGAAGCTCCATCTCCCAAAAATCACAGATAACCAGAGCACTCTCGCTGCAGAGCTCCCTCCTCCCTAACAGTATCTCTAGACACTGGCCCTGAAGGGCCTCCCCTAATCCAATAAGATACTCTGCTGAGTCCTGATAAGCCCCACCTCTACCCAAGTGCCATCAAGACACTGGCTCTGCAAAATCCCCCTCCATAGTATCTACATGATATGGCCCTAAAATGCCCACTCCATCTCCCACAGGATCCTCTGGGACTGGCTCTGTCTAATCCTTATGCCCCCTCACAGTCCAGTGTCCCTACACAAAGGATCCTGAAACATGCACATTGGCATTCCCCATAAACAGCTCTTACCCAATGCCCGCAAACACTAGCATCGCAGAATCTCTGCCTTCACAATTGCCTCAGAGTTCCTCCCACTTGTCCTTCCCCTAACCCCCACAGAATTCTGAAACACTGAATCCAGCCCCCTCTCCCCCCCACCCCAGGGAACATGCAGGGTCACACCTTGATCTGCTTGCTTGGATGCTCCAAGTTCTCATTCCAACCATCAGGATCCTCAATGTACAACAAACAATTTCGATAAAATTCTTCCAAACCTGGAGCGGAGACTAACAAGACCTAAAAAGAGAGCCAGAGAGAAGCCATATACATGGTAATTCACACATGTACATACATGCAGTGAGATACTGACTCATACAAACATACATACATGGCAATGCATGCATTTAAGGGGCAATATATGTGCATAAACAAACATGGCAATACATGTGTAATCTCATATACATGCATACAGAAAGAAAAATTGGTTCTTACCTGCTAATTTTTGTTCCTGGAATATCACAGAACAGTCCAGACTCTTGGGTTTTGCCTCTCTGCCAGCAGATGAAGACAGAGAAGAAAAGCTTTACTGTCACTGCCGCTTAACCCAGTGTGTCACCTGCAGTTCCTCAGCTTGGCCTGTACATAAGCAATGATAAGAATATTTGTAACAATAACCGAGGCTCTTAACTGCACTCAACAAGCAACAGGAAGGTAGAGCCTCTATCGAAAATTCGTCCAAACAACTAAGCAGAACATCATATAACATCACAAACTATACTGCCATTTCGAGCAGGCTTTATTGAATGAGTGAGGTTCTGGACTGATCTGATATTCTAGGAACAAAAATTAGCAGCTAAGAACCAATTTTCCTTTCCTGTTTATATCCCAGATCAGTCCAGACTCCTGGAATGTACCCAAGCTACCCTATGTTGTGTGGGAATGTGATAGCCCCGCTCGCATTCACTCTCTCCAAGACTGGTGGAGTCCAGATGTCGAATATCCAATCTCTAATGTCTGGCAAAAGTCTGTAAGGCTTCCAAGTAGCCGCCCAATAGATTTCCTGTGGTGAAAACACCAGCTAACACTCGGCCCATGGAGGTCGTCTGCGCCCAAGTCAAGTGAGCCCTTAGACCCTCCGGTACCGGACGACCTCAGCAAATGTACACCAAGTCAATCACATTCTACAGCCAGCAAGCAATAGTAGCCTTGGATGCTTTGCACCCATTCCTTAGTCCATTCTAAAGCACAAAGAGATAAACAGATCTCTGGACACCTCAACAATGCCCACCTCACATCCAAATTAGGAAAAGGCTGGAAGTTCCACTGTTTGACTAAGAAGAAAAGCAGAAACCACGTTCGACAGAAACGAGGGTACTGTTCACAAGGACATCCCATTCTCCGTAAACTGAAGAAAAAGGATCTGTACAAGACAACGCCTGAAGCAACTAAAAAAAACCCCAAAAAAACATATCTAGGTTTAAATCTTTAGAGTCATCCTCCACAATGGCTTGAACGGAGCCTCACACAACACCCTCAGAACCAAATTAAGATTCCACACCTTCTGCACCGGCGGCCACAAGTGTTTCGTCCTTTCAAAGAAATTGAATCATATCTGGATGGGAGGCCAGGGACACTACCTGAATCTTACCCTGAAGACAGCTTAAAGCAGCCACCTGTACCGAAAGGGAATTATAGGCTAGACCCTTCACTAGACCTATTTGCAGAAAGGTCAAGCAATGGTAAATTGAAACCCAAGTAAGCTGAACGTCTTGCTCGATACACGAAGCCTCAAAAATCTTCCACACCCTAATGTAGGTCAAAGATGTGGATGGCAGCCTGGCTTGCAGCAAGGTGGCGATGATGTCTCCATAATAATCCTTTCATCTCAAGTGTCTCCTCTCAAAAGTCAAGCCGTGAGACAGAAGCGATCCGCCTGATCTGAAAATATTGAACCCTGACGTAACAGACTTGGAAGGTGATCTAGCAGTCCAACCACCGCTAAATTTACTAGGTCCACAAACCCTGGCTGACATGACCCCTTCGGAGCCACTAGGATCACTTCACCCTGGATGTTTCTCTATGCGTCGCAGCAATTTTTACCACCACTGGCCATAGGGGAAAGTCATAAAGAAGAATCCCCATGTCACAGAAGTACCAGAGCATCGATTCATTCTGCTCCATAGTCACGCTTGCGAATATAAAACCGCGGTACCTTGGCATTTTGTTTAGATGTCATCAAATCCATGCAGCCAATCCCCACCTGGCCCAAATGAGAAGCGTTCCTTCCTCCAACGGCTCCCAACTTTTGCCTGCTGAGAAAATCCACCTGCATGTTGTCCACCCCAGCTATATGAGACACTGCTAGAACTGCCAGGTGCTGCTCCGCCCAGTGAACCAACTGCCGAGCCTCCTGAGAAACCATCCAACTTTTAGTGCCTCCTTGCCGGATGATATACGCCATTGAATTATTCGCTAGAAGTCACACCGCCCAAACTTGTAACCATAGCAGAAAGGAAAACAAGACTACGCGCACCACCCTCATCTTTTACTAACTGATAAACCATGAGGCCTCCTCCATCAACCATCGGCCTTACGCTGTCTATGCCTGACATACCACACCCCAATCAAACAGGCTGGTGTCGGAATCTGGGATTTCCAATTCTGTCCCCCGTTCCATAGTGACCCAACCAAGCCACTACCTGGACTCCCCCGAGTGGAAAAGGAAATTGAAACTCCTCCTCTAATGAGTTCCAGCAGGAGAGGAGCGTTCTCTGAAAGGGCCTCATATGTGCGAACACCCAGGAAACCAGTTCTAGTGTCGATGCCTTAGAACCCAGGACCTGTAAATACTTCCAAACTCTGGGCACCTTGAGTCGCAACAGGTGGCAAACCTGACTCTGTAGCTTCACCATCCTCTCCTTCGTGAGGAACACCTTACCAATCCTGGTATCAAATTGAGTCCCCCCAGAAATTGCATGGTATGGGATGACATTAGATGGCTCTTCTCTAGGCTCCCTCCCTACCCAGCCCAGTGCCCTCAACCTCTCTAGGACCCATTGTACTACCGGCTGACAGAAGTCCGCCGTCTTCACCCAAATGAACCAGTTGTCCAGATATGGGTATACCAGCAGTCCACCCTTCTGAAGGGTTGCAGCCACTAAGATCTTTGTAAATGTGTGCAGTGCTGTCACCAACCCACAAGGAAGGTCACACGACTGAAAATGGGATATGTAGATAGGCCTCTGTGAGATCTAGTGATGCCAGGAACTCACCCCCTTGCTAAATGCCACAAAGACTGAACGCCACATTTCCATACAAAACCATGGCCCCCTGAGGGCCGCAGTCACCTTTTTAAATCCAAAATTGGACAGAACATTCCCAACTTTTTCGGGGCCATGAAATAAATGGAACACCATTTTCCTTGTACTTCAAGGGAAATCAGTACTATCGTCCTTAGCTGCTGCAAATGGTTCACTGTACTGCGAAATACCACCTGTTTGCCATGGGGAGCACAAGAGGAGACAATGTAGGCTTCCGGCACCCAGTGAGCAAATTCTAATAGTAGCCATTGGTCTACTACACATAAAAGTGGACTAATTGCCCCCCGGATAGCCGGAAGAGAAGACTGGACCAGCCTCGCTTCCTTGCAAAGGCTTAGCTCCCTGGTTCCCCGACCAGGAGTATCTTGGGTCAAATTCTGACCACCTCGAAAGGACTAGGTCCTGTCCGAGCTTTGCCTTTGTACTGCCAAAGGTCATCTGCTCTGTTGATATCTCCAATAGTCTGTAAAACGTGAACAGACCTCAGCTTGTCCTCCTGCTGGACTCTCCCAGATGCTTCACCAGCTGCTCTCAGTCCTCCCTGAACAATAGCTTGTCCTTGAACGGAGAGCTCCTAACTGAGACTTTGACCAAAAATCCAGAGACCAGTTTCTTAGCTATAGCAGCTGCCTGGTCAAAACCACTGACATCATAATTCAGGTTGATGTCCTAATCAAGTCATACAATGTATACGCCACATAGGCTACCGCTGCCTCCAAGCATTTCGCCTTCTTCATGGAGGATGAAGGAGGGATCTCTTTCACTTGTAACTGCTGAACCCAGAGCAAACAAGCTCTCTGCATCAAACTGCTGCATAGCGTTGCCCGGATACCCAAAACAGAAACCTCAAAAAAAAAACAAACTCTTGAGGTGAACTTCCAGCATTTGGTCCCTTGTGGTGAAACCACCAGCCCCATCTTTCAGTGCGGCAGCCCCTGCCACTGGAATGATGGTTTTTTGGGGGTTTTTTGGTCATTGTTGAGACTGAGGCATCTACCTTCAGAAGCATCAAACATTTTGAGTGTCTCCTCCAGTAATGGGTACCACTTTGCCATTGCCCTTCCAACTTTCAGACTGGTCTCCAGAGTGTCCCACACCCTGAAGACCATCTTCTTTATCGACTTGTGGAAGGAAAAGGCTCTTACCGGGATCCACTCCTTCCTGGTCTGGCTCCTCCTGAGGAAGCCTGATGTGAAACAGTTGAAACACTTAAGGACATCTCCTTCGGCCACCGGCACCTACTCCAGATTTGAAATGTCCTGAGTGGACTCTGCCCCCAGCAATTAATCCGTTGATCCAACATTTTCAGAGTCCTCAGACTCCTCTATGTGGCCTCCCTCCTGCCCAGCCACACCGAGCACCCTCCAGGTGTTAGCCATTGCCTTCTGGCTGGTCATCTTGGGCCATTTTGCAGGTCATGCGCCACCTTGCTGCTGACCCTGGATACAAGGCCACTGCTCCCCCGCTGCCTATTCTAGCCAGGTAGGCTCTGTAAAGAAGTACCACAAAATCTGAGTCAAAAGGCCTGAGAATCCCCAGAATCCTCATGCATCCAAGCCTCCTCATCTTCAGAGGTTTCCTGCCTCACTGCAGGACTCTGCATGGCCAGCGATGAGAGGAGAGGGAATCTCTTGTCTGCCCAGGAGCCTCTTGTACTGCTGCAAATGCACTCAAGATGGACACCATTCTTGAGCTCATAGGAAAAGAATCTGCGGTAGCTCCTGACAACCATGATGGCTTTTAATGCACAAAATCGGAGTCAGCACTATTAGGCGCCGAAAATGGAGCATATACTGTGCAAGCTGCACTCTCCCCAAAATGCAAGCGAGCACACAAACCCACACGGATGATGAACGTGTACATTCCCACATGAACAGCAGTCCTTGCCACAATCCTAGGCCAGCACCATATACGACACACCCGTTGCTTGCCATGGCAGTCTTGTCAATGGCAAGACTCCCAGCTACTATTACTCTCACCTGCGTCTGGCATGATCGCTGATCACTCACAGGGCCCGCCAAGGATGAGAATCCCTTTCCAAGCCGCCTGTTAGGATTTCTCTCTCTTTTTTTTTTAAATTTTACAGATAAATCCAAAACAGAGTACTTTGCTGAATGCTGCAGAGCAGCTGCTAGTTCCTGAGGGTTCTCCGGGAGATCGAGGGAACTGGACCACCAGTTAATCAAAACCCCCTCAGTGTCCCGGGACGAGCCACATCAAGGGTCACTAACCTCCTGCTCGTCCACCTCAATCAGGGCGGATGGCCCCCACCAGGGACTCAACAATCTCCTAGGAGGAAACTCCTATTTAGATCTTCATTCCTTTTTTTATTTTAAACTCCAGACTGCAGGTTTTACACCTCTACCATCTTCTGGAGACAGAGAAATACTGAGGGACTGCAGGTGGCACAGTAGGTTAAGTAGCAGTGTCAGTAAAGCTTTTCATCTCTGTCTCTATCTGCTAGCAGGGAGACAAAACACAGGAGTCTGGACTGATCTGGGGTATGAACAGGAAACACAATAATACATACACAGATTGCAGATGCACACAGCAAAGAGAGACAGTGCTATATTCATAGCACAGATACACCCAGAAGAGAGAGCACAAGCACAGAAAGTAAGAGTGCATTAGGGTGAGCAGAAAAAGCACAAGCACAACAAAAAGTGAGCATGCAGACACCCAGATGAATGCATAAGAGCAGATACACCCAATGGAGAGAGAACACAGATGTGTACACATCCAACAGAGAGCAACACAGGTGCAGGCACAGCCCGCAGAGAAGCGTGAGTGCAGAAAAGAATCAGAACACAGACACACAACAGAAAGCACGAGAGCATGCCTGCAGAAATTTCCAGCAAAGCATGTAAATGCAGAAAGAGTATAGACACATCCTGCAAACAGACTGCAATAAAGAGTGAGCACACACACAGAGCAGATGAAGTGCGAATGGAGCAAAGAGCAAGCATGCAGATACACCTAACAAGAGACCATTCTGCAGACATATCTAACAGAAAGAAAGTCAGTGCATCAAAGGGCAAGCATGAAGGTACACAGAGCAGAGAAAATGAAGTGCACCATGAGCATTCCTAAAGATGCATCCAACAGAAAAAGAGACCATGCAAGCAGATCTATCCTACAGACAGTAAGCAAGCACGCAGTTATGAATTTTCTCACCTTTGCACTAAAGGCAGGGTCAGCATCTTGGGGACTCAGTTCTGCTACTCCTGCATCCCCAGCCTCAGGCCCTGCCTCTTCAGCCTCACTTATCTGGATGCGGCAGGGATACTTGAGGGTCAACGGCTGGGATAGTGGGAACGTATCCAAATAACAGAGTCGCACATCAAAGAAATCTTTCGGAATCTGGATGTTGCGATAACGTCTCAGAATTTCAATGGGGTCACAGTATGAGCTGGAACCAGCAAGAGAGAAAGTGTGACTGTAAGAAATGGGCAGGAATCATTGTAAACGCATCCCCTCTCCCCCCCAGATTTGTTATTCCTTACTCTGGGGTCATCATTCATGAATTATGGAGAAGGTCATACTTTATAGGTGCCCCCTGCGCACTCATTCACACCTGTTAGCCCTTTTCTATCTTGGCTCGAGGATATTAAGTTACTCTCATATCTGTCACTCACATTCTGGAAGTGCCTGTTACTGGGCTGTCTGCTTCCCTCTCCAAGTCTATCATGATTTCTAGACCCCCTCCAGGTAGCCAAAAATGAGATCACACGTAAATTGAACTGACATCTACATAATTTTGGTGGCTTACACTGCGTGTACGGTTAACCTCATTTAAAAATTGCAACTTAAAAGAAATAAGCTTTAAGTGTGCAGAAATGGAATATCAGGACAGGACAATGGGGGAGCCACTGGAGGAGGAGAGACCGTGACCCCAGGACAGTGGAGTCGCTGGAGGACAGGGAACAGAGTAATGGCTCAGAAATGAGGAACAGGACAGGGTCGTCGCTTGGAGAGGGGCAGAGTAATGATATGGGGCATGTGGAGGGGGCTGTGCTGTTGGAGAGCAAGGGATAAATAAGCAAAGACCAGTTTTCCCTTTTCAGAGCCTTGTCCTTCATCTCCCTTCCCAAGATTCAAGCGGCGCTCACACCTGGTCAGGGCATGACGTGCGATGGACACTTTGTAGAGCGGGCGTTCATGGCGAGGTTTCTTCACAGCCCCCTGCTGTCCCACTACCTTCTGCTTCCGCTTTTTGGAGTCATAGTCCGTTCCCCTTTGAGAGTCATCACTGCAACCAGAACAGCCTTAGTGACACAAACCCCATTCACTCATACCTCTTTAATCCCCGACAACTTTGCTTAACCTTCAAATCCTTAAATTCTTCCACTCTGTTCATCTCATAAGCCCTGATCAACCCTTCACTCAGCCCCTAACACTGAGCATCCTAATCGTTGCTCACCACATAAATCCTGAACTTCCCCATCACTCAGCCCCAGACTGCCTTCTCTTTCTATGTTAACCATCAAGCAATGAACTGTGCTCCAAAAGTCCTGCCCACCACTCTCACACCCTTAAATCCAGACTCCCATGCCCATCCCCATTCGCACCTAATCTGGGACCACTTCCCCCCAACTCGCTACAAATATAACCCCCATTTAATCTCAAACCCCTCTTAAACACTGACTGTCCCTCAGCAGACTGCCCCCCTAACATTACAATGTCCACACTCGCACCTATGCACATCCCCTTATTACACTGTCCCTTCATATGCAAAGATGTGCCCGTGCACACAGAGGCACACGCACACATTCACACACAGCTCATGGCTGTAACCCGCAAAAGACATTAGTGAAGAATAGGGTTCTCACCGTCTGCCGGAGCCCCTCTGGTTAGAGAACCTCCCGTGGTGGCCGAGCAAACTAGTATGCGAGATTGTCGGGAAGAGGCTGACTGCTACAGAACGAAAAAAACAAAAAAACACATTCAATAACTGCTTATACACCATCTGGAAAGCAGAATCTTTTCTGTCCCATGTTGGCGGGGGGGATGCTATCTCAGGAATCCTCTCCGTTCCATGCTGGGATGCAAGAGTGCTATTCCTGAATTCCTCCCCTCCCTAAGCTCAGTAGCATGCTATCCCCGAGTCCTCTCCGTTCCATGCTGGGATGCAAGAGTGCTAGTCCTGAATTCCTCCCCTCCCTATGCTCAGTAGCATGCTATCCCTGAGTCCTCTCTGTTCCTTGCTGGGGAAGGTGCTATCTAAGTCCCTTCTGCCCATGCTGGCATGATGTTGTGTAGAAGAGGTGCTATCCCAGGCCCCTCTATTCCAGGCTGCGGGTGAGAGGGAATTATCCCAGAGTTTTCTCTCCCAGGGCAGGTACTATCCACATTCACCTCGAGTGATCATCAGTTCCACAGAGTCAGACTAGGCATTAGTGCCTCCTGCTATGGTTAAGCTGTGCGAGACCAATCTTCTGATCACAAATGATGTACATTTATTGGATGTTTGAGTAAACTGCTACTTAAAGCTGGAATTACATTTCCTCTGTTGTTCAAGGCTGTTATTTTGCTTTCCATCAGATTAGACACATTTACAATTTTCTCTCTGTCAACGACCTACAAATGGTTAAGAACATAAGAACATGCCATACTGGGTCAGACCAAGAGTCCATCAAGCCCAGCATCCTGTTTACAACAGTGGCCAATCCAGACCATAAGAACCAGGCAAGTACCCAAAAACTAAGTCTATTCCATGTTACTGTTGCTAGTAATAGCAGTGGCTATTTTCTAAGTCAACTTAATTAATAGCAGGTAATGGACTTCTCCTCCAAGAACTTATCCAATGCTTTTTTAAACACAGCTACACTAACTGCACTAACCACATCCTCTGGCAATAAATTCCAGAGTGTAATTGTGCGTTGGGTGAAAAAGAACTTTCTCCGATTAGTTTTAAATGTGCCCCATGCTAACTTCATGGAGTGCCCCCTAGTCTTTCTATTATCCGAAAGAGTAAATAACCGATTCACATCCACCCGTTCTAGACCTCTCATGATTTTAAACACCTCTATCATATCCCCCCTCAGTCGTCTCTTCTCCAAGCTGAAAAGTCCTAACCTCTTTCGTCTTTCCTCATAGGGGAGCTGTTCCATTCCCTTTATCAGTTTGGTCGCCCTTCTCTGTACCTAATCTCTTGTTATTTCAAAAATAGATTGTATATGGGGGTTACCCTAAAAGAAAGGAAAATTGGTCCTTACCTGCTAATTTTTGCTCCCAGAATACCACAGATCAGTCCATACGAGTGGGTTTTGCATCCCAACCAGCAGATGGAGGCAGAGAAAAGCTTTTCGGACACTGCTATATAACCAAGAGTGCCACCTGCAGTCCTTCAATATTGACCAGTATCCAAGCCAAGATGAACCCCCGCCAACGTTAACCTAACTCCCCTTCCAAGGCAAGCAGGGAAACAAAAGGTTGGAACTCCCAAGTTTGAGCCCTCATCCCTGACAAAGGAACTTGAAAACCTTAAACTAGAACTCTGTTGCACTACGCAGGTCTTTCGAAATTAAAGGAGATGGGCCTCTGGACTGATCTGTGGTATTCCAGAACAAAAATTAGCAGGTAAGAACCAATTTTCCATTCCTGTACATACCCCAGATTGGTCCAGATAAGTAGGATGTACCCAAGCCCCCCTACACTGAGCAGGATTCCGAAAGACCAGTCCACAACACACCTTCACCAAATGTAGCCTATTCAGGTGCCCGAACATCCAATTGGTAATGCTTGGTAAAAGTATGAAGTGAAGACCATGTCGCTGCATGACAAATTCCTGCAGAGATATTACCTAAGAAATTGCCATACTGGGTCAGACCAAGGGTCAATCAAGCCTAGCATCCTGTTTCCAATAGTGGCCAATCCAGGCCATAAGCATTTGGCAAGTACCCAAAAACTAAGTCTATCCCATGTTACTGATGCTAGTAATAGTAGTGGCTATTATCTAGGTCAACAATTAGCTGACATTCTGCCCAGGAAGCCGCTTGCACCTAGTAGAATGTGCATGCAGTCCTCCCAGAATAGTCCAACTTTTGCAGATATACGCCAACAGATATTCTCCTTTAGCCAATGCACCACTGAGAGGCGCTTGCATCCTTCTTTGCTCCACTAAACAAGACAAAGAGATGATCTGATCGCTAAAACCTGTGAGTGATCTTAAGATCACTCACAGGTTTTAGCGATCAGATCATCCAATAAATGAAGTTCTTTCGCATTTGGTATCTCCGCTGTCAATGTCAAAAAGTGGGAAGCTCCACAGTTTGATTAAGATGAAAGGAGGAGGAAATGACTTTCAGCAAAAAGGAAGGGACTGTATGCAATAAGAACCCTTGTCTGTAATCCGCAGAAAAGGATCCTACATGACAAAGCCTACAGCTCCAAAATCCATCTAGTCGAACAAATCGCAACCAAGAAGACTGTCTTTAATGTAAGATCCTTCAAAGAAGCTTGACGCAAAGGCTCAAAGGGAGAACCACACAGCACCTGCAGAACTAAATTAAGGTTCCAATCTGGACACATCCTATGGACCAGATGATACAAATGCTTTGCCCCCTTCAAAAAACAATTGACATCCAGATGTGAAGCCAGGAGCCTTCCCTGAATCTAACCCCAAAGACTGGTATCTGACTCGAAGCAAATTGTAAGCCAGTTCCTTGGCCAAATCCTTCTGCAAAATGCCCAAAATATGAGGAACCTCCCTCCATAAAGGGTCAACACCTTCTTTCTAATACTGTGCACAAAGGGGGCAGGAGAGTGAAAACAGGTTTTCATACAGGTGCACAAAGGGGGCAGGAGAGTGAAAACAGGTTTTCATACAGGTTAGGGAATGCGCACTGTCCCTGGCAGGTCCCATATTATGGAACACAATGCCCCTTGATCTAAGACTTCAGAGAAATCATAAACTTTTCAAAGCACACCTCAAAACCTGGCTTTTCACACAAGCCTTCAAGAAAGAGAACGACGCAAGCAAATAAATAAGGATAAGCGGACTTAGAGCACCCAGCTCACAACTTCCAGATTCTGCCTGGAAATTATTTTTTTCCCTCGTATAAATGTAGTCAAACCGATAGGTTGAATAACAAAATAACTTACAAGCGCACATGGGAATTTCATCAATGAAAATTCCACGTCATAAATCATACTTTACTTAATGTTGTATTGTTACCGAAGAATAATGGCACCCGATATTTAAAGTATGATCTATATTTTCCTTGATATATGTGCCCTATTGTAAACCGTTATGATGGTAAATAACTTAATGACGGTATAGAAAAACTTTTAAATAAATAAATAAATAAATAAATACTTCTATGATCATAACATAGTTGGGAAAGAGAGTAAACTGTGAATAATTGTACCGGAGGGATTAAAGAAGGTGACAGAAAGCAGATGGGGGAGGGGGCAAATACCAGAACGGAAAAGGAGGCATGTCACTGCGTGTCACAACCAATAAGAGGGGAAGACCAGGGCTAGGGGCGCGAAGAACTCTAATGCAAGAAGGGCAGACTGCTAGGACCAGAGTGACACATCCAGCCTGTATAAAGGTTGGAGACAAACAACAGGGAATTAAGTGGGAATATAACAGGCAGGAAACTGGGGGAGGACAGATGAATGCCTGATCAGTTCTCATAAGCTGGTCATTAGGGGTTTCAAGGGCTAATATAGGAACCCCCAGCATAGGTATACAGGATTGGGCAAAACCTGAACCTACGTCCAAAACACAAGGGACCACAAAATACTCAGAACCCACTGAATCGAGTGACAACACTCCAATTCCTGACTTCACCCAGATGAGCCTGTCCATCCAATAAGGGTGAACCAGAATCCCTTCCCTTCTTAGCACTGCTGCTACCACCACCATCACCTTTGTGAAAGTCCTCGGCGCAGTCGCTAAGCTGAAAGGGAGAGTTCGGAACTGAAAATGCTCGCCTAGCACCACAAAACACAGAAACTTCTGATGGTCTAGACAAATGGGAACACATATGCCTCTGTCAAATACAAAGATGCAAGATACTCCCCTTTGCAAACAGCTGCTATCACTATTCACAATGTTTCCATGTGAAAACGTAACACTTATGGCGCAGCATTGACCTTCTGAAGATCCAGAATAGGCCAAAAGGTTCCCTCCCTCTTCAGAGCCATAAAGTAAACAGAATACCTTCCTTGGCCCTATTCCCACAGTGGAACTGGCACTATTGCTCCTCGGGATTACAGACGCTGCAACGCATCCCTCGCCACTTTCCCTTCTGACACAGGAGGGCCTCGCTGTCTGGGCATGAAAGTTCTAAGCAGAGCCATCTCTCATCACCTCTAGAACCCATTGATCTATCGAGATCTTGGTTCACTCCTAGTAAAAGAGGGTTAATCTTGCACATGAAGACTAGAAGGTGGCCAAATTAACCCCAATATTTAAAAAGGTTCCGGGGTGATCTGAGAAACTGTAGACTGGTGAGCCTGACTTCAGTGCTGGAAAAAATACTGGAAACTACTATAAAGAACAAAAATCACAGAACATATAGATAGACATGGTTTAACAGGACACAGCCAGCATATATTTACCCAAGAGAAATCTTACCTCATAAATCTGCTACATTTTTTGAAGGGGTTAAACATGGTAAAGGTGAACCAGTGGATGTAGTGTATTTGGATTTTCAGAAGGCATTTGACCAAATCCCCCATGAGAGGTTTCTAAGAAATTAAAAAGTCAAGGAATAAGAGGCAATGTACTTCTTTGGATTGCAAACTGGTTAAAAGACAGAATCTCAAAAAAGATATAGTTGCACTGGAGAAAGTGCAGAGAAGGGCGACCAAAATGTTAAGTGACATGGAATGGCTGCCCTATGAGGAAAGGGTAAGGAAGTTAGGACTGTTCAGCTTGGAGAAGAGATGGCTGAGGGGGAATATGACAGATGTCTACAAAATCATGAAAGGACTTGAACAATTAATATAAATCAGTTATTTACTCTCTCAGATAATAGAAGGACTAGAGGGCACTCCATGAAGTTAGCAAGTAGTTCCTTTAAAACAAATTGAAGAAAATTATTTTTCACTTAGCAAATAGTTAAGCTCTGGAATTCATTGCCAGAGGATGTGGTTACGGCAGTTAGTGTAACTGGGTTTAAAAAAGGTTTGGATAAGTTCCTGGAGGAAAAATCCATAAACTGCTATTAATTAATAAGTAATAGCAGCTGGGGATTTATTTAATATTTGGGTTCTTGCCAGGTACTTGTGACTTGGATTGGCCACTGTTGGAGACAGGATACTGGGCTTAATGGACCCTTGGTCTGACCCAGTAAGGCATATCTTATGTTCTAACAGAAAGTAGGATTAAATGGTCAGTTTTCTCAGTGGAGAAAGGTAAACAATGGAGTGCCTCAGGGATCTGTACTTGGACTGATGCTTTTTAATATATTTATAAATGATCTGGAAAGGGAATGATGAGTAAGGTGATCAAATTTACAGATGACATAATTATTCAGAGTAGTTAAATCACAAATGTATAGTGATAAATTGCAGGAACACCTTGTGAAACCGGAAGATTGGGCATTCAAATGGCAGGAGAAATTTAATGTGGACAAGTGCAAAGTGATGCATACAGAGAAAAATAACCCTTGCTGTATTTACACGATGTTAAGTTTCATGTTAGTTACCACCCAAAAAAACATCTAAGCATCATTGAAATCGTTGGCTCAGTGTGATGGAAGGAAATGGTGAATAAAACTGAGAATGTCATAATGCCTTTGTATCGCTCCTTGGCGAGACGCACCTTGAGTACTGTGTTCAGTTCTGGTCACCGCATCTCAGAAAAGATATAGAAGCACTGGAGAAGGTTCAGAGTAGGGTGACAAGAATGATAAAGGGGATGTAATGACTCCTCTATGAGGAAGAGCTAAAGAGAGTAGGGCTGTTCAGCTTGGAGAAGAGAAGGCTGAAGGGGAATATGAGGGAGGTCTGCAAAATCAAGAGAGGATTAGAACAGATAAATATGAATTGGTTATTTACTTTTCAGATAATACAAGGAATAGGGGGCATTCCATGAAGTTAGCAAATAGCACTTTTACAACAAATTGGTGTTTAATTCTTTTTCACTCAAGGTACATTTAAGCTCTGGAATTTGTTGCCAGAGAATGTGGTTAAGGCAATTAGCTTAGCTAAGAATAAAAAAAGTTTGGAAAAACTCCTGGAGAAGTCCATAAACTATTAATCAAGTTAACTTGGGGAATAGCCACTGCTTAGTACCGACATTAGTAACATGGGATCTATTTAATGTTTGGGTACTTGCCAGGTACTTGTATCCTGGATTGGCTACTGTTGGAAGCAGGATGCTGGGCTTGACGGATCCTTGGTCTGACCCCAGTATGGCATTTTCTTATGTTATCTTTCCCAACGACCTCCACTGAGGAATGACCCACCTGGCCTCATTGTGAGGCCTTATTTCCTCTGGTCCCTGGACCGGAATTATCACAGGCAGGTCTATGTGCCCCTCAAAAGGACTGCAGCCGTCTCCAATCTCCTTGCATCTCTAAAAAGAGAACGGGGCAGAAAATTCTTCTTGCCGACCTTTTTATCCTCCAGTAATTTGTTTCCCTTTGACTCCCACAAATGCTTCATCAATTGCTCTAGGTCTTTCCCGAACAGCAGCTTCCCTTTGAAAGGGAGGTTACACAGTTGAGACTTGAACCACACATCTGCTGACCAATTATACAACCACAGGAGCCTTCGAGCTGCCACCGCTGAAACTATATATCTGGTAGAAGTCTTGACCAAATCATACAACACATCTGCCACATAGGCCACCCCTGCATCCAAAAGGGCTGCCGGCTTGGAATCGGGTGAAGAACCAGCCGCCTTCTCCTGCGCCTTCTGCACCCAGCACAAGCAGCTCACTGCATAAGGCTGCTACAAATAGCCGTTCGAAGACTCAAGGCCAAAACCTCGAACATCCTCTTCAACTGAATCTCCAACTTCCAATCCTGAGCAGCCTTCAATGCAACCAACCCTGCAACAGGAATGGTTGTCTTCTTGGTCACCGTTGAGACGGAAGTATCCACCTTTGGGAGCATCAGAAAATCTGAGATCTCCTCAGGCAAGGGATATAAATTTGCCCCATTGCCCTGCTTAACTTAAGACCGGCCTCCAGAATATTCCACTCACAGATTACTTAGGTAAAGGAAAGGGCTTCGAGGGACCACACAATCCATCCACCCCCTCACTGTCGTATTCCTCCTATGTGACCTTGATCCCTAGTTCATCCAGAACCTGAGGGATGAGAGGACATAGCTCCTCCTTCGGAAAAAGGCAGATCACTCTAGGGTCATCTCCTTTTGTTACCGGGGCCTCTTCCGGGACCAACAGAGCCTTGTCCACATCTGGGACATCATCCCCCGGGTGGTCCCCAGAACCCTCCCCAGGAAGCCCCTGAGGAACCTCCGAAGTGTCAAAATCAGAGAAGGTCCCCTCATCATCACCCGAAGGACTTCTGAGGCCTAGACAGTGAAGAAGCCTGCCAGACTTCCCTGAGGGATCCACCCTGCGCACCTTAGACGGATGTATAGACCTTTGTATGTGTGGACATTTTCCTCCTGTCCCCCGCCTGGCTAAATATGCCTTATGAAGGAGCAAAACAAAATCTGCAAAGAAGGTTTCAGAATCACTGGTATTATCAGTGACCATCTCCTCATCATCTCCCGTTCGTCAGAAACTCTCTGAAGTGACAGTGGGAGTGAGAAATCCCTGGTCTCTGCTGAACTATTCTGCCTTCTGCCGTGTAGAGGCAAGATGGTCACCGCTGGCTCCGCATCCCTCAAGGCCTCTTTACCAGCACCCGAAGATCTGGTACCTTGCCTGTCTGTAGCCCCCAAAGAACTGCCTTCTTCCCCGGAGTTGCAATCGGGGCATTAAGAAGCAAACATCTCTCCCTGCAGATCCAACAGAATCTGCCATGCTCTATGGTTGGTGCCATACTGTCGTGCGCTCCACATGCTCAAGCCGCGTCGAAAAGCATACTGCCTCGCTGAGCCGTCCTGGACCGCAGGTGTGCAATCGTTGTTTCCCCAACTCACCCCTGTTCCTGTCGAGCTACCCGGACACAAGCATTACAGCGCTGACAACTCCCTTCAGTTCTGACTACACTTTTTTTTTTTTTTTTTTAAAGAGGCAGTACTTCTAAAGTTAAAAAACCACAAAAGGGGGTATACTTCCCTGTATCCTGCCGCCAGGAAGTGATGAGGGGGCCTGAGAGAGACCAAGGGAACTAGAACCCCTGGTTTTCCATTCCTCTGGGAGCTTCAAGCTGCTTACCCTGCTCTAACCTAGGGATGGCCTACAAAGGAACCTAGCACCTTAGGGAATCAAATGTCTTCTTTCTTTTCCTTCCTTTTTCTTTTTTCAAACTCCAGACTGCAGAGGCTGCACCTCTACCATCTGCTGGAGACAGAGGAATATTGAAGGATTGCAGGTGGCACTCTCAGTTATGTAGCAGTGTCCGAAACGTTTTCTCTGCCTCCATTGCTAGTAGGGATGCAAAACCCATTTGTCTGGATTGATCTGGGGTATGTACAGGAACACCTCATAGATTACAGATCACCCAGAATAGTGCTGCCCGACTTATTGTAGATCAAAGTTGTGGTAGCATATTACCCCAATACTGAAAGCTTTACATTGGATCTTGATCTCATTTTGTGCATGTTTTAAGACCATGAGATTGTTTTTTAAGCCCCTTTCTGACCTAGCTCCGGTACACTAGAGGGATAAATTCTCTCTCTATGCGCCAACTAGGGACATGCATTCATCTCAAACTACCCAATCAGAACTTCTGTTAGCAGCGATGTGGGATGCCGAGATCCCCTTGTAGATTTAACTCCCCCATTCCATAAGGGGGTCTATTTCCAGAGTCACATAAGAACATAAGAAAATGCCATACTGGGTCAGACCAAGGGTCCATCAAGCCCAGCATCCTGTTTCCAACAGTGGCCAATCCAGGCCATAAGAACCTGGCAAGTACCCAAAAACCACCAGCAAGGTGATCTTCTCCTCTCAGTGTTCCCACTGCTACACCTGGTTGATGCTCTCCCATCATGAGACCTTCTTCCTCCAAGGCAGCACCAGGGCTGCCAGTCTGAAGTTGGGACTTGACTACTATGTCCCTGAAGGTCTCATCTTTCGGTTCTTCCCTGGCGGTTGATGTAGGCTACTGTTGTTGTGTTGTCCTGCATCACGCGGACTACTGGCCCTGGAGTCTGTGGCTGAATTGTAGGCTAATCTGACAGATTGGGCTTTCCAGGCGGTGTTATGAACTAACGTGCTTCTTCCTTAGTCCGTCGCCACTGGGTTGTCAGTTCTTGACAGTGAGCTCCCTACCCTCGGAGGTTTGCGTCTGTCGTGAGGAATAGCCAGTTTGGTGGGGACAAGCTTACACCCTTGCTTAGGTGAACTTCCTGTAGCCACCACTGGAGCTGAGAACATACTTCTATCGGAAGGTGGAGGCGAATCGAGTAGTCTTGAGACAGTGGGTTCCAACGTGACAGCAGGGAGCATTGGTGGAGTGGTCTCATGGGAGCCCTTGCCCACAGTACTACCTCTAGGACTGACATCATCAGGTTGAGGACCTGAAGACAGCTCACACCTGGGGCACATTCTGTTCGTCAACCGACGCACTTGGTCCATCAGCTTCCTAATCCTCG
The DNA here is from genome assembly GCF_901001135.1 of Rhinatrema bivittatum. Lineage (NCBI taxonomy): Eukaryota > Metazoa > Chordata > Amphibia > Gymnophiona > Rhinatrematidae > Rhinatrema > Rhinatrema bivittatum. The sequence continues at coordinate 250,563,191 of NC_042619.1, forward strand.
AAGGAGGGAGGAGGACTTTGTCCTGCTTGGTGTCAAACCAGACTCCCAGGTACTCTAAGGACTGGGAGGGCTTGAGGCAGCTCGTTCATGACCTAACCAAGTTTCTGAAGCAGGGACATGACCCTGCTGGTTCTGTAGACTTTGCCGGATCAGCCAGTCATTTAAGTAAGGGTGCACCAGGATCCCTTCTTTCCTCAATGCCGCCATCATGACCACAATAACTTTGGAGAATGTTCTGGGGGCAGTTGCCAGTAATATGAAGGTAGGCCTCTGAGAGGTCCAGGGAGGTTAAGAATTCTCCCGGTCATATGGTCACTAAGACGGAGCAGAGAGTTTCCATGTGAAGGTGGAATATCCGCAGATAACGACTGACACTCTTGAGGTCTAGGATGAGGCAAAACAAACCCTCCCTTCTTGGGTATGATGAAATAGATGAAATAACGCCCCTATTTTCCTGGAGATGTAGGTACCGGAGTTATAGCCTTCAAACTGAGGAGCTTTATCAACGTAGATTCCACTGCACGTTTCTTGTGCTGGGAGTGTAAGGGCGACACCATGAACACGTCCTGAGGGATGCTGCAAAATTGCAGGGTGTATCCTTCTCATATTATGTCCAGTACCCATTTGTCCGATGTGATCTCGACCCACTGCTGCTAGAAGAGGGATAGTCGGCTCCAGTACTGGAAAGTAGCAAGAGGCTTTCCGTAGAGAGATCAGACTGGACCAAGGAATCTGGCACCTCCTGTGTCATCCGGGTCCCTGCCAGGGATACCCTTGGTGAGGCGAGGCATGCTATCTGTGGATAGCGAGGCATGCTATCTGTGGATAGCAGTGGGAAAGGGATTTTTTTTCTTTTCTTTTTTTTTTTTAAACTGACTGAGGTTCCATCTGAGCAGGAGCCAGTGAGGTAGCAGGTTGTGGCTGTACGATGGTTTTCATGGCCCTGGAAAAAAAATTCCATCCTAGAGAAGATGACAGGGTCCATGCCTAGACCAGGAGTACTGGGGTAGGTGCCGCTGAAGTTCCCTCTCCCACAGATGACCCAGTCGTGGGTGCTTCAAGCTAAAGCTATGGCTAAATCATCATCTGAATGGGAGGAGCTGGCTTATTCAAGTCCGGGGAAGCCAACTCTCCTTGGACTTCCTCATAGTGTTGACACAGGTTGAAATTTAGATCAGGTTGAGAAGCCTTAATACGACAAGCAGCACCAAGCGCAAGGCGCTTAGGATTCGTGGTTGCCGGCGCCATTGGAATGCACAGCTACTACTGCCAATCAGTTCATGCTTAAAAAGTTATCTACACACAAATTTAGAGCGACTAGATGGGGCGCAGCAAGAAGTGCGCTCGGGTCATGCGCTCAGCTTTTCCTGTATGCATTTATGACATTGTGCACTTAAGTACACGCTGACCATAAGGCACTTAGTGCCTTTGGAGTTGTGAGCGTAAGTATGAGTTGATGTAACACGCACAGCAATTTTCAGAGTTGTGCATGCAGGTAAGTGCTGACAAAATACGCACTGCGCAAGTTGTATGCGTAAGAATGTGCAGACACCATGCACACAATGAAAGATCTGTCAGAGTTGTGCACGCAAGGATGCGCTGACGTCACGCACTCAGCATAAGTGCTTTCAGAGTTGTGCGCATAAGGTCGTGCTGACGTCAGGCGCTCAGCATAAGCGCTATCACAGTTGTGAGTGGAAGTATGCGCCAACATCGCACACAGCGCTTTCAGAGTTGTGCATGTAAGTACACGTGCTCAGCACAAGTGCTCTCAGAACTGTGAGCGTTAAGTACGTGCTGACGTTATGTACATAGCCGATATACTGCATGTACCAGTGTTCTACATAGGGCCATACGACACTCACAGAAATGTGCGCAAAATGGCGACAATGAGGATGACCACACGGCGTGCCTAATGCGGGGCCTAGCCCATCGAGGGCTGCTCAACCTGCTGGGAGGCCCAATTCCCTTTACCCTCCGCAGGAGTGGTAACGACGCCGGTGCAGATAAGGTCATGCTGACCCGACCTTCAACTGGGAGGGGCCGGGCCTGGAGAAGTTCTGAGGGTCCAGCCCTCCCTAGGCTTCCTCACAGTGCTGACACAGGAAGGATTTTAGGTCAGACTGTGCAGCCCTAATATGGCAGGCAGCCCAAAGAGTGTATATCTTTGCTGCCAGAGCCATAGTTATCTTGTGCGTTCAGCCAACTAGCGCTTGGATTCGAGCGCACTCAGATCCACCCCGATGCGCGTACGCATAAGCACCCTAGAATGTAAGCGCCCGGTTGTGCGTGAGCGTATGCATGCACTTATGGGCGCAGTTATGCACTCAGGCATGCGCACTGGTATGCACACAGGTATGTGCGCACATATGCACATGTTAGGTGCATAAAGGGCCAGCCCATACCGCGCGTACTGTCGGTCAAAGGGGGGAAATGGCGCCACACCAAACCGCGCACAAGATAGTGCCGCCCCGGCCTGCCATGTGGAGTACCCACTGAGCCTGAAGCGGGGCCTAGCCCATCAGAGGTGCTGCTCAACCCACTCGGAAACCCCCTTCCCTTGCCCTAACAGGATCAGGAACGTCAGCGGTATCGCGCGCCGAGCAAGAAGACCAGAGGAAAGACTTACCAAAGCCCTTCCACATCTCTGAATCGGAGGCGTTCTTCTCTACTCACCTAAGTACAGAGATGGTCTCTGGCTGCCGGGGGTGGGGAGGGCGGGCTTAGGCCGTCACCACCATTCTCGGCTTCCTGCACCCGCTGCCTTTCAGCTGCTTCAGCAGCAAAGTCCACGCTGGAAAATTGGCTACCGGACCAAGGCGCACCTCTGAGGGATCTCAGAAATCGCCTCAGGAATTCTCAACTGGAGGCGGGACCTTTAGGTTTTACCACAGGAGAGCGAGGCTTGATTTTTCTCCAATTTAAAGGTAAAATTTCCTCTTCTAAAAAGTAGTGTTCCTGATAGGGAAGGCACAATCCACATCTGCTAGGAGACGGAGAGATGCTGAATGGCTGAGGTCGCTGCAGGGGTATATCTTAAGGTGACGTCAGCTTTGAAACCTGACTCCGTCTCCCCATCTGCTAGCAGGGAAGCACATAACCCACTGGTCCTGAGTCCATCTGGCAACACGCTAGGAAATAGTTCCTTACTTACTTTTTCATCCGGATGCTTTACAACTAATTAAAGGAATGCGTCTCCTCCCTAAACAGCTGTCAATGTAAATGGGTACTTGAGGAAGAGCAGCTAAAGTGCTTAAAATTACTTGTGGTGTTAGAGGTAGGATCTTTCCCCATGCACAAGCATACAAAGCAGCCACTCGTGTGAGCAACATCATCCGATGGCACGGACGAATGCTATGCCCTCTTCAGCTCCAATTTTTCTAGAAGACCTATCAGAGCACGTGCACGAGTTCCTGCGTAGCTGCTGAGCTAGAGTTTCCTTCAGAACTTTTCTTCCACTCCGCCAACAGAACGCAAGGAGCACCTCTCTAAGCTGCCATGCGGTTTCATTTTCTCTTTCAAATTTTCATTTTTGTTTCGTGTACGTTTGTTCGCTTGTTTTCTTGTTTTAATTTTACTTCTCTGAGTTTCTCAGATAAAAAAAAAAAAAGGAGAAAGAAATAAAAGCAATTATGCCTGAACTATCAAACAAAAAAGGCAAAATACCCACAAACAATGTCTATTGCCTGGGATTACAGCATAACACTTCCGACTGTAAACCATGCTCAGAAATGTTCCTGAGGCAAAAAAAGATGCAGAAGATTGAAGCTTAAATATTATATAGCTTCAGTATTGAATGCAGAAAATACAGATGATTCATCCTTAAGTGATTCTGAATCAAATGCTGACATGGAATGATGCCAAACAAATAATAAAACAGCTTCACTCCCTGCAGGCAGAATATGTTTCCACTGAAAAAGGTTTTCAAGGGAAACAATTGACAGCATAATTACGTTACCTGCTACTATAAGCTCCCCTCAGACTACTGGTTTTGAGAAGTTTATTAAGTATTTGCCGCACACTAGTTCACAATTAGAGGTGGCTCCAATGATGAAATCCTTGGCCCTGAAAATAAAAAAGATGGCCTCAACACCAGAGAAAAAGCTCCTCGCAGCACCGAAGAATCACTTTCAATCAGCGCCGGCAGTCATAAGATCCTCAGAGCTGTCCTAAGCATGTTCGTCGGCGCCAATGGAAACAAATTATGGTGCCGAAGGCTGAACAAATACCGGCACAGAAGATCATGTCGGCACCAAAAGTGAGCCTCTTGGCGATGCCAAACAAATTACCACCGAAACGTATACATACACCGAAAACAAAAAGCCATGCACTGGCAAACATAATTTCTACTGCAGCTAAAAAACATGCTTTTTTTTTTTTTAATAGCAGAGCAATACATCAGGGCAAAAACACCAAAGGTCTCCAAATAGTAGAACAGAAATAGGTTCCACTTCTTCTCCTGTTTTAAGTTCCTGAAGAAGTTTCAGTAAGAAAAGCTTTTCCAGCAAGACTCCCTTTGCCCGAGTCTTTTATACAGCGCTTGTGGGAGGATTTTCTTAAAAAATATATGACTGATTCAGAAATTACAGTCCCACATCTTCATCCTTGTCTTTCCACAACAGGCTTACAATGTATCGCAATTCACCGATTGTGATTTCAGACCGTGAGGATCCAACAGGCTCAGAAAGGGAACGTTTATGGGAATCACTCATAGGTGGTAGTGAGGAACCAGAAGAACCTGATCATCATATCACACCTTCTCCACCAGAAGATCTTTCCTACCCAGCTTTTGTGCAGAAAATGTCTCTGAAAGTTCCATTCGGTCTAGAGGATCAAGAATTTGTTCCTGAAGACTTATCAGGTGTGTTAACATACATCCAGCCTCAAAAACATATAAAAGCAGTACCAGTTCATAAAACTCTCCATGACTTACAAATGAAAATTTGGGGCACACCATATTCTGGATCTCCAACATCAGAGTCCACTGAATTTAAATACAGAGTACAAAAATATCTAGATCACCAAAAGACCCAGTTACCCCATGACTCTATGGTGGTAGAATTTGCTCTAAGAAAAGCAAAAAAATCTAGAAATGATGCCACATAGCCACCTTCAAAAGACCCTAGGTTTATTGACATCATGGCAACACAACAATTTCAAGCAACCATGCTTCAATCACACTTTATAGCCCACCAGTTACAAATGTTTCAATATTCATATAATGCTAGCCAAAAAGCAAGAGAGCTTATTGAAACCTTCAATGTCCCAGAGAAGGAAGAAATTCTATTGCACATTTCAGAGGAAGTAGAACGCATGAAACATCCCATGAGATCAGTTTATGATGGATATGAAACATCCTCAAGAGCAGCTGCTACCTCAATAGCCACAAAAAGATTAATTAGCATGGCTCAAAGTGTCAGCAAGAAGGGAGAATCTCTTAAAAAAAAAAAAAAAAGTAGATGCACCATGTATGGGAGATAATCTTTTTGGACAAAAGGTTACAGAAATAGTGGACGTAATAAAAAAAAAAAAAAAAAAGAGCCACATAGATCCCGCAAAAAAATATAACAATAGCTACAAAAGGAATCAGCCAATTATCTTCAAAAGATCAACATTGGTGGTAGGATGCCCACCACCATCAAGATAAGTAAAAAGTTTTATTTGTTTGAAAAATTGTTTGACAATATATTGGTTTGATTTACCCAGCAGAAATGGTTAATATACATTGTTGTAACACTGTTTGGGCACAATGTTTCCTCTTCTTATATTGACTCCTGATGAAGCAACTTAGTTGCGAAACACTGGCGCTGTTGAGCCATTAATGGGATAAGACAGACATTTATATTTAAAAACATTAATCTTGAAAAGACACTTGAAAACAGATGTTTCATTAACAAAACCACAGATGATCGAATAGTCCGGACGGCCTTGGTTGTGATAAGGCATGTTTGTCAGGCTTGCTGATGCAGTTATTAACATAAATAGAAAAAGAATTATATAAAAAAAAGAATAAGGAATATAAGAAAATAAAAAAAGAAGTGAGTGTTGATTTTTTGAAGATAATTGGCTGATTCCTTTTGTATCTATGGACGTAATAAAAAAGCCATTGTTCTACTATGCAGTCCCTACAAATTGCAACAACAGTGCAGTCTATGCAAAGGAGATATCAGAACTATTTCAGAAGACCATACAATTCTATCAGTGACACGAGTATAATGCCTACCAGTATTATAAACCAAGGACTTATTACCAGCCCCCAAATACAATCTCAACAGCAGCCTCAGCAAATGAGAATGAGAGGCAGAGAGATAAGGGGCAGGATTCGCTATTTCTTCAAAAACTGGGAAGCGATTAGCACTGTCAAATGGATACTGGATATAGAAAAGATAAAAAAAAAAAAGAGAATACTGTTTAAATTTCCAGTCCTTTCCTTCCCATCATATATGTACAAATCCTTCAATCTTCCACTCTATTTCAAGAAATCCAGACCCTTCAAAAATTAAGGGCAATAGGACAAGGGGCCAAATATTTGAGAAGCACAGGTTTTTACTCCCGGTATTTTCTTGTGCCAAAAGTCAGAGAGGCAATGTCCCATATTGGATCTACGCAATCTCAGCAAAACCCTCAAGAGAGAAAAATTCAAGATGCATTCCCGAGAAACAATTCTTCTGCTGCAGGAAAACGAATAGCTAACAACCCTCCATTTAAGAGACGCATTATCTACACATTCCTATATACTATACCCACAAATGTTAGCTCTGCTTCACATTCCTCAAGGAACACTCCCAAGACAAGGTGTCCCCTTCAGGCTCTCAGTACTACAAGTTTTCACCAAATGTCTAGCAGAGGTTGCAGCCCATCTAAGACAGAAAAACATCACATTGTTCCCATATTGAGACGACTGACTAATAGAAACCCATCCTACAACAAAGCAATTATCAATACACAAGCCTATTCCAAATGCCTACAATTAAGAGGATTCCTAATCAACCATATACAGCCTTCACAGACAATTAATTTCAAAGGAGCCAAACTGAATATATGAATGAAAAAAAGCCTTTCTACCAGACTACAGACTGCAGAAACTAATCATGTCAGTCAGCGCAGTATCTTCAAGCACCAAATCTTAGCAAGACTATTTATGCAAATATTGGGGCATAGGACAGCATCCACTTTTGTGGTTCCCTTCACATGACTTCAAATGTGAGAAGCTCAATGTCATCTCAAGCTCAGATGGAGCCAATTAACACAGGCTCTATCGTTCAGGATAGCAGAAACATCCTCACTGTTAAGACTGATAACATGGTGGAAAAAATAATCTCTTCTGAGCACAGGATACCCATTTATTCCACCAGATACCTATTGCAAGATGACACTACAGATGGTCTCTACAGGGCAGGAATCACACAAGACCAGCGGACAACACTAGAGTCTACACTACATATCAACTTTCTAGAGATGCAGGTGATTTACGAAGCCAGGTTTTACATCAACAAGTAAAGAGGACTGAGATCTCTTCCCCTATGCAAAGAGGCCATGAATATTTGGCATTAGTTGCTACTCCGAGGTATTATACTAAAAGTAGTACAAGCCCCTGGCAAGGACAATCAATTAGCAGACTAGCTAAGCAGAAAACTGCAGTTGTACAAATGCTCACTGAACAATCAGAGAGAGAGAAGACAGACAGCCTGTAAGTGAATGTATGTGTGATTGAGAGCATGTGTGTAATTGAGAGCATGTGTGTTGAGAGCATGTGTGTAAATGTGTGTTATTGAGAGCATGTATTTGATTGAAAGCATGTGTGTAATTGAGAGCATGTGTGTAAATGTGAGAGAGAGCATGTGTGTGATTGAGAGAAACTTGATTAATAGCCGTTAATGGACTTCTCCTCCAAGAACTTATCCAAACCCTTTTTGAACCCAGCTACACTAACTGCACTAACCACATCCTCTGGCAACATTAAACCATACTGGTTTATCTGGGGATCCGTTGGTGTCTTTCTGATTGCTGGTACAGATTTAATCTGAGTCCTAATATTGGAATGCCTTTTATGAATCTCTTATATTTCCTGGTAACATCATCTTTTACTCATTCTTTTATACCTTGAGGAAGGTGTATAGCTTCCAAAAACTAGTAAAGAAATGCATTACACTAGTCCAATAAAAAGATATCACCTTATTTTTTTTGTTTTATTTATTAACTTTTATATCCTAATATAATGTTATTAACCAGATCCAATGGTGTCTGCAAGCATTTACCATCCTGGCTGCATTAAACTGGTTTCTTCATTTTTGGTACTTCCCTTTTATAAAGTGAAATATTTTTGTGGTGGACTTTTTCAGCTTATTTTCTCATGCGAGCATGTTCAATTTTAACTCCATTAGTCACTGTACAGGAGTGGCTCATTTCTAGTTGCCTCCTGAATGAGGCCTTAGGCACTACACCGGACTAAATCAAGAATTGTTTTACTTCTCGTGGGCTCCAGGACTAGTTTCTCTGAAAAGAAATCACTGATAATGCCCAGAGATGTTACTTCTATGACATGTCACAAAGCAAAAGAGGCTAAACCCCATTAATAAGACAGGGGAGTGGTGTTCGCATGCAGAGGAAAGACACACCAGTGATGGTAAAGAACAATAAAACATAATTAATTAAGTAATGCTAATTATTACATAAAGGTAATAATAAAAGATAAATAAAGGTAGCCGATCAGGTACATATATTTATATGAATGCAAAAAGACCACCACTAAAATTTCCCCAATTTTATAAACAAGTCTTTTTCATGCTTCTTAGATTGCCACATTTATCCTTTACAGTTTGCTTTAAAAATCCTCAAACAAAACAGGGCTGCTTGTGATACCTCCAGTCTACTTCTCAGTTATGATATTCAATATCCAAATCCCGTATCTAAATATCTCAAAAGGCAATAACAACGTGGAAAGGGAAAAACCTCAAACAGCAATCACAAAAATTAAACTTCTGAAGTGCTAAACTTCAAGAAAGTCTCTCAAGGCTGCATTCACGGGGAAAACAACCTTTTCACAAATCTCACATTGCATAATTTCAGTGCCTATTTAAAAAATCCATGAGTCCTCTAAGTGACCACTTTATAGTCTTTGAAAGGATTAAATTCAGTCTACACAGCGACTTCAGTACTTATCTTTAAAGTGAGGCTGTCATGGCCATGTTTTGCTGGTATAAATGCTGCTTCAGGGCCAACTTCCATATGTACTCTCAGCGACTCATCTGCCAAGCCTCCGCAGCCATCTTGATTTTCTACAAATTGAGCACAATATTTAAAGACCTCTTTGGTCTTCACAATAGCCAATCAGAAGAAAACAGATGACACTGAACACCAATCAGACTGAAGGACTGTTCCACCTGCAACATCTCATTGAGAAAGAAATCCATTCACAAAAAATAATTCTATTCATTGGCTAAATGTAAACTCTGTGGCTGTAGGGATCCCAAACGGAAGATCCACTGTTGTTCACTCCCTGATTTCCTCCTTGGGAGTGTAAAGAAGCCACATCCAATACACAACACTTCAAATCTGAAAAAGCATGCTGCTTGGTAAGGCAATGCTGCCCTACAGATGCTTGAAGGCGTTGATTTACAATAAAGCTCTTACGTTCTGCAAGACGAATCTTCAACTTGCGTGAAGTTTTGCCCACATATAAAAAATTGCAAGAGAAAATCAATACATACATCACAAAGGAGATGTCACATTCTGAAGAATGTTTCAAATAATAAACATCTGTCACCTGGATTAGTGAAAACTGATGTTTGTAACATATCAGGGCAATAAATACAGAGACCATAAATTCTGACTCACTGGTACAGCCATAGTCTGCGTTGTATTGTCCAGAAACATGGAAGAAACCAGAAGATCCCAGAGATTACGACCCCATGTATAGGCCAAATGAAGTGGAGTTGTAAAACAGTGATGTAAGCAGAGTATCTCCCAATGCTTACAAATAATAGGCACTGTTTTTTATTTATTTATTTTTAGAGAGCGTAGAAAAACATGAAATGCAAATAATCCGCGAGAAACTGGAACTATCCTTAGTGGACTGCAATAACAAGTCTCGATCCAAATATAATGCACATTTATATTTGCTTCTAACCACCTTCACTGGATATCCACATTTGATAAACCAATCTGCCAAAATCTGGGCTTGACTTTTGCATTTGTCCATGCGTGAACACAGATGATGGAATCTCAAGAATTGTGACGGCATCTCAAGAATTGTAACTAGGAGAGATTATTTTGCAAATGCTGCGGGTGAAAACTTGAAAAAATACAAACCCGCATTTCTATCTGTAAACTTTCTGTACAAGGTGGTAGAAAACCCATATGTAGCCTTCATAAATCCAAATACCCAAAAATGAAAGAGCTGTCTAAGCTGGGCTAGATTTTAAAAGCCCTGCGTGCGTAAATCCTCCTGGATTTATGCGCGCCGCCGGCCTATTTTGCATAGGCCGGCGGCGCGCGCAAAGCCCCGGGACGCACGTAAGTCCCAGGGCTTCGTAAAAGGGGTGGGAGGGGGCATGTACGGGGGGGGCATGGTGACGGTTCGGGGGTGGGCCAGGAGGGCGGTCCCGAGTCCCCCGGCACTGCAGCCTGTGCCAGGAGATGCGAGGCGGCAGGCGTAACTTGCCCAACAAAGGTAGGGGGGGGATTTAGGTAGGGCCGGGGGGTGGGTTAGGTAGGGGAAGGGAGGGGAAGGTGGGGGGACGCGGAGGGAATGGAGGCAGGTTGCGCGGCTCGGCGCACGCAGGCTGCCAATTTTGTGCAGCCTTGCGCACGCTGACCCCGGATTTTATAAGCTACGCGCGTATCTTATAAAATCCGGCGTACCTTTGTTCGCGCCGGTTGCGCGTACTTTTTAAAGATCTACCTCAGCAAATTCATGTAATCTCGCTATTGAATCTCGCCACAGAAGGACTACAACATCAATAAAATGTTTCCACACCACTACAGAAGAAAAAATGGAAGCATATACCCACAGCGATTCAAACTCAGACATAAATAAATTTACCATTGACGAGGCAAAAGTTGCCTCCATCACTCTTCCCAAATTTTGTTCATATATTTGGCCATCAAACAGAAAAAAATGTTTTGTCAAGGCTAGCCTTGCCAATGATGAATTACACAGGGTGGTCCTCAAATGCTTGCCAAATAACATTTAATTCCTCTTCTTGTGGAATGAACATGTACAAGAAAGTAACATCTAATGTCACCATCACCCAATCAGATACCTCTTCATCAATTAAAGACATTTGTAGAAAATGCGAGGAATCTCTCATAGAAGACGGACGAGTTGGAACAACGGGATTTAAAAAGGAGTCTACGTATTGTGACAGTTGCTCCAGCAAGCATTCGTTCGAGGAAATAATCGGACGTCCCGGAGGATGTGTTGGATATTTATGAAGATCAGAGAGCAGACAGAACACCAGTATAAGTAGAAATTATTTGAGAAAACTGAATTTTTTTGTTATAAATCAGACCTCTAAAGGCCTTCTGTGAGAATCTCTAAAAAAAGTAGTGCCCATTATTCGTAAGCATTGGGAGATATTCTGCTTACATCACTGTTTTACAACTCCACTTCATTTGGCCTATACGTGGGGTCATAATCTCTGGGATCTTCTGGTTTCTTCCATGTTTCTGGACAATACAATGCAGACTATGGCTGTACCAGTGAGACGGAATTTATGGTCTCTGTATTTATTGCCCCGATATGTTACAAACATCAGTTTTCACTAATCCAGGAGACAGATGTTTATTATTTGAAACATTCTTCAGAATGTGACATCTCCTTTGTGATGTATGTATTGATTTTCTCTTGCAATTTTTTATATGTGGGCAAAACTTCACGCAAGTTGAAGATTCGTCTTGCAGAACATAAGAGATGTATTGTAAATCAACGCCTTCAAGCATCTGTAGGGCAGCATTGCCTTACCAAGCAGCATGCTTTTTCAGATTTGAAGTGTTGGGTATTGGATGCGGCTTCTTTACACTCCGAAGGAGGAAATCAGGGAGTGAACAGTGGATCTTCCGTTTGGGATCCCTACAGCCACAGAGTTTAAATCTAACCATCGAATAGAATTATTTTTTGTGAATGGATTTCTTTCTCAATGAGATGCTGTAGGTGGAACAATCCTCCAATCTGACTGGTTTTTGGTGTTGCCTGTTCTCTTCTGATTGGCTGATGTGAAGACCTTAGAGGTCTTTAAATATTGTGCTCATTTTGCAGAAAATCAAGATGGCTGCGGAGGCTTGGCAGATGAGACGCTGAAAGTACATATGGAAGTTGGCCCTGAAGTAGTGTTTATACCAGCAAAACATGGCCATGACAGCCTCACTTTAAAGATAAGTACTGAAGTCGCTGTGTAGATTGAATTTAATCCTTTCAAAGACTATAAAGTGGTCACTTAGAGGATTCATGGATTATTGAAATAGGCACTGAAATTATGCAATGTGAGATTTGTAAAAAGGTTGTTTTTCTCATGATGGCAGCCGTGAGAAACTTTCTTGAAGCTGAGCACTACAAAAGTTTAACTTTTGTGATTGCTGTTTGAGGATTTCCTATTTGCTTTCTGAGCAATTTAGATACGGGATTTGGATATTGAATATGATAAGTGAGAAACAGACTGAAGGTATCACAAGCAGGACTTTATTGTTGAGGGTTTTTCAAGCAAACCATAAAGCAGCATGAAAAAAACATAAGAAGTTTATAAAACTGCAAAGTTTTTACTGGTGCTCTTTTTCAATTTGTTTGAAGTAAGGCACACTAGATGAGCTGATTAGGTGATGATTTAACATATATTTTTAAATGTTCATAAAAATTAATATACATAAAAAAAACAAAAGCGGGCACATAATTCTTTTATATATAATATAAATCATATAAAAAGGACAAAGAAAGCAATTTAAGAATACATTTATGGACATCCACGTAGCCATGCTTTGGCTCATCGCCAGCCTCAGGGGTACAGAAATCTTGTAGTATATAAACAAGAGTCCTTTCAGAGTGCCTATAATAAAAACCCAGTAACCACTGTAACTAAGTGATTAACGTAATAATATAAACAGAAAACCATTATAACATATGAACAAAAAATAAAAAAAGTAAAAGTGTGTATCTTAATAATGGGAAAATAAAAATTATAGAAAAACAAAAAACTACTTTGAAAGTACAGAACAGAGGGAGCATATATGAAGAGTCAGTCCCACTAATAGAGTGTTTTTATGTCCCTATAAGAAACATACATTACAAAAATATATTCTTGAAAAGAATATGTAAAAAGATAATAAAAGAAAACCTCTACCCAACGAAAAAAAGGAACCATATCCAGTTATATGTGTTTATTCATCCAAAAGCTATTTCTGTTGCAGAGGGGGCAAAGCCCCCATGAGGACAATGTTTATTGGATGTAAAAACCCATATGGCAGAGAGAATAAAAACACATGTAAAAAATGATAAATCACAGAAGCCATAAATAAAAATAATAGTAATAATAATTACATTAAAAATGAGCTATAAATAAAAGTATGTACATAACAGTGGGAGTAGGGGGAAAAAAGAAGAAGAGGGAGATGAAGGGGAGGGAGGAGGAGAGAGGAAGATAGAAGGGGAAAGAGAGGAAGGAGGAAAGAGTAAAGATAAAGGGAAGGGGAGAGGAAAGGGGATAGGGAAAGGAGGAAGAAGAAGGAAAAATGGAAGGAAGGGAGAGGAGTGGAAGAGGAAAGAAGGGAGGGAAGAGGAAAGAAGGGAGGGAGAGAAGTGTGGATCAATTAACCCATCTTTACTTTTTATTATCTCAGGACCCAGTGAAAGAGGTCTCAATAATAGGAAGAGAGGTTTGAAAGTGCAACACTCACATCTAAAATTCACCTCCAACTCCTTTCTATTCCTCTTTCAGGTTTACTTCCAAGGCTGCAGAAAGCAAAAACACATCTCTATTGATTTACAATGAACTGTTATCACATGCCCACACTATTAGGTAGCTCAGTAAACAAACAAAAAAAATGGAACTATGTAAGAGGAATGGAAAACCTCCAACTTTTCTTTTCCTTAATCATCCATACTGTGCACATATACCATCTCATGTCAACTCTACCATGTATTTAAAGGGAAAATGACCCTTTCCTTATCCACCAATTTACTATGCTTCAATGTTCCCAAATGCTAACAGAGGGCTAAAAAAAAAAAAAAAAGGGAAAGGAAAATTGGTTCGTACCTGCTAATTTTCCTTCCTGTAGTACCCGGATCATTCCAGATTCCTGGGTTTATGCATCCGTGCCGGCAGAAGGAGACAGAGAAAGTTTAACTGACACTGCTTGATAAGCACTGGTGCAACCTGCAGTTCCTCAGTATTGATATGTACCCAAGGACAAAAACTCACGTGCAAAAACTTGAAAACACTTGTTAAAGCTCTGAAGAAAAATCTGCATAGCAAAAAGAGCACAGCTGAGCAGAAGACTCTCCACCTCCATCAAGTGGACGGGCTCTGGAATGATCCGTGGTACTACAGGAATGAAAATTAGCAAGTAATAACCAATTTTCCTTTCCCTGTACGTACCCAGATCAGTCCAGCCAATGGGATGTACCAAAGCCCCCTAGCCAGGATGGGACCTGGAGAGTCCCACTTGTAAAACACTCTCGTCGAAAGAACGAGTTTCCGGATCCCAGACGTCTAGGCAATAATGTCTCGAAAAAGTATGCAGCAACTTCAATGCAGCCACCCGACAAATCTCTTGTGGCGACACCAACTGAGCCTCCACTCAGGAGGCTGCATGCGATCGAGAAGATTGAGCCCGTAAACTGTCCGGCAGCTGGCGACCCTTAAGAATATAGGCTGACCCAATAGCCTCCTTGAGCCACCTTGCAGTGGTAGCTTTGGAAGCCTGGAGCCCTTTCTTCACACCGCTCCACAAAACAAATAGGTGATCAGATCTCCGAAAGGCATTGGTCACCTCCAGATATCGCAGTAAGGCCCTCCGAACGTCCAAACTCCTGAGTTCCCTCGCATGAGGAGAAGCTGGACCGTCTGATTAACATGAAAAGCTGAGACCACCTTGGGAAGAAAAGATGGAACTATCCGTAAAGACACCCCCTGACTCCAAAATCTGTAGGAACGGGTATCTACAAGATAAAGCCTGCAACTTGGATATGCTCCTCGCCGAACAAATGGCTACCAGGAAAACAACCTTCAAGGTCAAATCCTTAAGAGTCACCCTACGAAGAAGCTCAAAAGGTGGTTCACACAAAGCTCACAGGACCAGATTAAGATTCCAAGATGGACAGACCTTCTGTACCGGAGGACGTAAATTCTTGACCCCTCGAAGAAACCATACAACATCAGGATGAGAGGACAAAGATCTTCCATCAATTGCCCCTCACAAAGAGGTCAGAGCCAATACCTGAACTCGCAGAGAGAGTTAAATGCCAAGCCTTTGCCCAAGACATCTTGCAGGAAGGATAACATCTGAGACACCAAAGCCCACAAAGCAGCAACACCTTTGGCCACACACCAAACCTCAAAAAACTTTCCAGACTCGAACGTAAGACAACGAAGTAGACGTGCGCTTCACACGCAGAAGGGTAGTAATAACCGGCTCTGGGTACTCCCTGCGCCTTAAACGTCACCTCTCAAAAGTCAAGCCGCTAGACAGAAGCGATCTGCCTGATCAAAAAATATGGGACTTTGATGGAGCAGATGAAAGAGGTGACTGAACAGTATCGGACCGTCCACAGCCAAGTTGACGAGATCCGCAAACCACGGGCGACGTGGCCACTCCAGAGCCACCAATATGACATCCCCCGGGTGTCTCTCTATTCTGCACAAAACCTTGCCCACCAGAGGTCAGGGAGGAAACACTAGAGCGTCGACTCCTTCAGCTCCGTAGTCTCATCTGCGGCTGAAAAATCGTGGGGCTTTTGCACTGTGGAGAGACGCCATCAGATCTACATGTGGACAACCCCACTTCTTGCAAATGAGCTGCATTGCAGACTTTGACAGTTCTCATTCGCCTGGATCTAAAAGACTGCGATTTAGAAAATCCGCCTGGACATTCTCGTTACCCGCAATATGAGAGGCCATTATCTGGGTCAAGTGTGCCTTGACCCAGATATCCGGATCTTGGTACCGCCTTGTCGATTGATATAAGCCACAGTTGTCACATTGTCCAACAGAAATCTGACTGAACGACCTTGGACCATCGGTAGAAAGGCCAGCAACGCTAATCTCACTGCCTTGGTCTCCAAGCGGTTGATAGACCAGGAGCGCTCCTCCGGCGACCATACACCTTGAGCCGATTGAAGCTGGCAAACTGCCCTCCAACCAGACAGCTTGGCATCAGTAGTAACAACGATCTAATCCTGTACTTCTAGAGTGACCCCCCCGAAGAAGGTGAGACGTTTGGAGCCACCAAAAGAGGCTCTACCTCGAAGGAACAACCAGCGATACTGGCTGCTGAAAAAGCTCCGACAGTGGATTCCATTGTGCCAACAGAGCTTTCTGTAATGGTCTCATATGCGCAAAAGCCCAGGGAACCAACTCGAGGGTGGAAGCCATGGATCCCAGAAAGTGTAAAAAATCCCAAGCTCTGGGCACAGAGACAGTGGATCTCTGACTGCAATTTGTTCACTCTCTCGTCTGTCAAGAACACTTTGCCCACGCTCTTGTCGAACTGGGCTTCCTGATACTCGAGACACTGGGTCGGATTGAGATGGCTCTTGACAAAATTCACCACCCAGCTCAGCGACTGAAGGAGCTGAATGACCTTCCTGACCGCTGAGTAACAACTGGCCTCCGACTTTGCCCTGATGAGCCAATCGTCGAGATAAGGATGTACCAGAACTCCCTCCACCTCAAGGCCGCCGCCACTACTACCATGATGTTGGTAAAGGTCCGCAGCACTGTGACTAGGCCAAAAGGAAGGGTCTGAAACTGGAAACGCTGACCGAGAACCATGAACCTCAGATAACGCTGGTGAACCCGACGAATGGGGATATGAAGATACGCCTCCGTTAGATCCAAGGAAGCTAGGAATTCCCTACTGCAAACTGCAACAATCACCGACCTTAGGGTTTCCATGTGAAATCTCAGGACTTTCAGCACTGCATTTACACTTTTTAGGTCCAGAATAGGCCGAAAAATGCCCTCCTTTTTGGGAACCATGAAATAAACGGAGTACCGCCCGGTGCCATGTTCTTCCGGGAGAACATGCACCACGGCTCCTAAAACCCGCAACCTGTCCCAGGTCTCCCAAACTGCACGTCGCTTTGTCAACAAACCGCAAGGGGAGACCAAAAAGAGATCGCAGACGGGATGAGCAAATTCTAAAGCATAACCGTCTCTTATAATCAAGAGGACCAACTGATTCTGAGTGAGACTGGCCCACTCCTCGTAGAAAAGCGCTAGATACCCCCCCTAAGAAGGGAACGAAGGAGTGGGCTGGCCTTGCCTCATTGGGATGATTTTGCCCCCAGAGCCCCAACTCTGGAGGGGGCTCTAAAGGACCTCCGAGCTCCCCGAAAATTCTGCACCCAGGACTAACCACGGCCCACAAACTGCCTCTGCAGGGCTGTTACCCCCCTCGCATATCGAGGCCTTCTGCCTTCACGGAAACGGGCCCAAGACCGAAAGGACTGTCTGAACTTAGGCCTAACCTCTGGCAACTTGTGGACCTTGTTGTCCCCTAACTGTTTTACCAAGTGCTCGAGGTCCTCTCCAAACAAAAGACGGCCCTTAAAGGCAGAGAACTCAATTGAGATTTAGACGAAACATCCGCCAACCAGTGCCGCAACCACAATAATCTCCTGGCCAACACCGCAGAAGCCATGAGCCGTGAAGAGGCCCGCACTAAGTCATACAATGCGTCAGCTACGTACGCCACTGAAGCCTCCAAGCGCTCCGCAACACCAGCTTGGTCCCCTTGCAGCTGTTGCACCCAAAGCAACCATGCCCACTGCATGAAGCTGGAGCAAATAGCCGCCTGAAGGCTCAAAGCAGAAACCTCAAAGATTCGCTTGAAGTGAATCTCCAGCTTACGGTCTTGGACATCCTTAAAAAGCCACGCCCCCGCCACTGGAATAGTCGTCTTCTTGGTGACAGCCGATACCGCAGTGTCCACCTTCAGCATAGCAAAGAGCTCTAACATCTGCTCGGGTAAGGGATAGAGCTTTGACATAGCTTGGCCCACCCGTAATCCCATGTCCGGAGAACTCCACTCCTGGTCCACCATCCTCTGCATGAACCTATGGTAAGGAAAGGCCAAGGGAGGACCATGAGTCCCATCCAGAACCGGGTCCGCCCCATCCAGGTCCAAATCCGATTGAGGGAGCTTCAAACTGAGCTCCTCAAGGACCAGCGGAATTAAGGGGGCCAATTCTACCCGACGAAACAAACGAAGAAACTTGGGATTGTCCCCGGACACTGGCATATCAGCCACATCATCCCCCAGATCTGTATCGCAGCATCCAGGTCTGCAACATATGGGTCATCCGCCCCACGATTAGGGGCCGGAACCCCCTACAAGGGGAGTCTTTGAGGGCCCCCCGGACACCCCTCCCCCCCACCCGTCTTCCTGTCCGACCACGGTGGCCCCAGTAAACGCTGCACCCCAGGGACCAAAGTACCTCGTGATCAAATAGAGCCAGACCCAGCCGCCTGAATGGCTGGGGAGGGAGGAGGAGGGGCCATTCCCCCAGCGGAAGGTCTGACCCTTCCTGCTGTGCCAAAAAAGTGCGGTGGAGCAGTAAAATAAATTCTGGGGAGAAACTGCGGGGAGCAGACCCCTTAGGCCCAGCACTGCCCAACCGAGCAAAATCTACTGGCAGCGCATCATCCAGGCTCCCCTGCCTCCCTACAGGGCCCGGGTGCACTGGGGAAAGCTGGGGGGGGGGGGGGGGGGAGTCCTCCAGCCCCCCCCCCCGAAAGCGCTGCCAAGTCTGCCGGGGAACCTAAAATGGCTGCTGTTCCTGCGCTGGCCGAGGCCGAAGGCCCGACACAGGAAACCCTGTCCCCGACAGCAACCATAGGGGCGGCGGAAGAAGGCTTGACGCGCCGGCATTACTCGGGGGAAGGGGAAAGAGAAGGCCCCTCACCACCCGCCGAGCAGAGAGTGAGACAGCTGAGGCGGGCAGGAACCGCACCACACACTCAGCAGGCCCGACCACATACCATAGCACATGGTTACCCACGGAGCCCAGCAAGACCGATCCCCCAAAAAACACCGCCCCAATAGCAAAAACACCGCCCGAGAGCCTGGGAGAGACTTACCGCATCGCTGCTGCTGCTTCCCGCTGAAACTGGGTTTTTTTTTGTTTTTTTAAAAAACTTTACAAATATAACAGGGCCTCTGCTCTCCTAAGGCCTAGGGGAGCTGTCCAGCTTCAGCTCAGCCTGAAAGTTAGGAAAGAGAGCCCTAAAAACAAAAAGCAGCTGCCCCAAGCTGAAAAGCCACCTAGGCAGCCTCGTGAAAGGAGGGATCTGGACCACCAGATTTGCACCTCACGGATGGGAGCCAGAGCGAGCGTTCAAAAAGGTCACCAACCTCCAGCTCATCCACCTCAACCAAACAGGGAAGGGTTCCCCCAGGGATCCCGATCCCTGGGAGAAATGCTCCTGAGAAAAAGAAACAGAAAAAGAAAAAAGACCGAAAAATCATCAGAAACCTACAGGTGAATGCACCAGCCACCATCTGCTGGAGACAGAGAAAAACTGAGGAACTGCAGGTGGCACCAGTGCTTATCAAGCAGTGTCAGTTAAACTTTCACTGTCTCCATCTGCTGGCACTGATACATAAACCCAGGAGTCTGGAATGATCCGGGTTCTTACAGGGAATGTCAGTATCAACCTTCCAAAAACTCTGCCTGTCCATTTGCACAGTGTGAATGATTAAGGAAAAGAAAACTTGCAGGTTTTCCATTCCCCTTACATAGTTCCATTTTTGTCTTGTTTTCTTTTTGTTCACTGAGCTACTTTTTAGTGTAAATCAATAGAGATGTGTTTTTGCTTTCTGCAGCCTTGGAAATAAACCTGAAAGAGGAACAGAAAGGAACATTAGTGGAGTTGGAGGTGAATTTTAGATGTGAGTGTTGCACTTTCAATCCTCTCTTCCTATTATTGAGACCTCTTTCACTGGGTCCTGAGATAATACAAAGTAAAGATGGGTTAGTTGTTCCACGGGGCAAAACCCAGGAGTCTGGACTGATCCGAGTACGTATAGGGAAAGATGGGTTAGTTGTTCCACACTTCTCTCTCTTCCTATTTCCTCCTCCCTCTCTCCTTTCCTCCCCCATCTCCTTCCCTTTCATCACCCCTTTCTCCTTTTTTCCCCCTACTACCACTGTTATGTACATACTTTTATTTATAGATCATTTTTAATGTAATTATTATTACTATTATTTTTATATATGGCTTCTGTGATTTATCATTTTTTACATGTGTTTTTATTCTCTCACTGCCATATGGGTTTTTACATCCAATAAACATTGTCCTCATGGGGGCTTTGCCCCCTCTACAGCAGAAACAGCTTTTGGATGAGTAAACACGTATAACTGAATATGGTTTCCTTTTCTTAGTGGACAGAGGTTTTCTTTTATTATCTTTTTACATATTCTTTTCAAGAATATATTTTTGTAATGTATGTTCCTTATAGGGACTTAAAGACACTCCATCAGTGGGACTGATTCTTCATAAACGCTCCCTCTCGTGTGTACTTCATTATAGGCACTACTGAAAGAACTACAAGATTTCTGTACCCCGAAGCAGGCGATGAGCCGAAACATGGCCATGTTGGGTCCATTAACATATTCCTGAGTTGCTTTATTTGTCCTTTTTATATGTTTGTTAATATATATGATATTAAAATTTTTAAATATTTGTGTAACCATTTAAGTTTTTAATGTATATTAATATATTTAAATGTACATAAAAATTAATCTGATTGACTACCTTTATTATTTATCTTTTATTATCTTTATGAATTAATTCATATTTAATTTATTTCTTATGCTTTATTGTCCTTTACCATTATTGGTGCATCTTTCCTCTGTCCATGTGTACACCACTCCCCTTTCTGTTGACCTCTGTGACATGCCCTGACATCTACTTAGTCTACAGTAGGGGTTTTCAAACTCATGATTGTGACCCACTACTGGGCTGTGGCACATGTTCCCTCATGATGAATACTAAGAAGTGCAGGAGTATATATACAGCACATCTCAAAGTAACTGGCAGCCACATGTAGCCAGCCAGGCATCGACAGGTGTATCTGAGATGGAGAGATAGTAAGCAGTGGGCACTGGGAGGGGGAAACGAGGAACTGCTGAGGGGGGGTGACAGAAATTACGGCTGGAAAGACTGGGTGAGAGTGAACAATGGGGTTGAAGAGAGAGACGATAGTGAACAGCAGGGACTCAGGGGGAGGGTTAAGAGTGAACAGTGGGGGCTGGGGAGGGACTGGAGACAAGTGAGGCTGGAGGGTCAGGGACTGAGAAAAGAAAATTGGTTCTTACCTGCTAATTTTCATTCTTGTAGTACCACGGATCAGTCCAGATTGTGGGCTATGCCTCCCTTCAAGCAGATGGAGACAGAGAAAAACTTGAAGGGCACCCTCTCTTAACCTGGTGTGCCGCCTGCATCCCCTCAGTATAAAGATTATCCAAGCAGTAATAACAATGAATCAAGCAAAAAGTGAACATTTAAGAATAATAGAACAACAGAACTTTGAACATGAAAGCAACCCGTAGTTTTCTTCCTTAGCTTTCTGCAATGAAAAACGTTATATGAGCGCGGACTATCGGAGCCTCTTTGGGCGGGCGTCTGGACTGATCCATGGTACTAGAGGAACGAAAATTAGCAGGTAAGAATCAATTTTCTTTTCCCTGTACATACTCGGATCAGTCCAGACTGTGGGATGTACCAAAGCTTCCTTATGTAGGGCGGGACGACGAGAGTCCCGCGCGAAGAACTCCACTGCCAAAATTACTGACATCTGGAGCTTGAACATCCAAGCAGTAGTGACGCGTAAAAGAATGAAGTGTTTTCTATGTAGCTGCCTGACAAATTTCCTGTGGCGAAACTAGCTGACATTTAGCCCAAGAAGCAGCGGACAAAATAGCCTCTTTCAACCATCTCACAATTGTTGGTTTAGAAGCTTTTTGACCCTTCTTGGGACCGCTCCACAAGACAAACAAATGATTGGAAAGTCGGAAAGGATTTGTAACCTCCAAGTAACGTTAACAGAGATCGTCTGACATCTAACTGACGGAGCTCTTTAGAGTGCGGGGCATTGGCCGATAAAGAAGGAAAAGCCGGGAGCTCTACTGACTGACTTAAATGAAAAGTGGAGACGACCTTTGGTAAAAAGGAAGGCATAGTGCGAAGAGTGACTTCCGAATCAGAGATCCTACGTGCTGAACAGATAGCTACCAAAAATACTGTTTTCAATGTGAGGTCCTTCAACGTGGCATGTTTAAGGGGCTCAAAAGGTGGATCACACAAAACTCGAAGCACCAAATTAAGGCTCCAGGACGGACATATCAAACGGATGGGCAGGTTCAAATGCCTTACTCCTTTGAGGAAATGCACATCATCAGGATGGGAACGCTACCGAACTGCCGACAAGAGAACCCAACGCCGCCACTTGCACACGGAGGGAATTAAAGGACAAGCCTTTGGATAAGCTGCTTTGCAAGAATGCCAAAATATGAGCCACGGAAGCCTGTCTGGGAAGGATACCGCGACCTCGACACCAAGTTTCGAAGATATTCCAGACCCTCACATATGACAGAGAGGTAGAGGTTTTCCTGGCTTGGAGAAGTGTAGTAATGACTTCCTCCGAGTAACCTTTCTTCCTTAACTTTCTCCTTTCAAAAGCCAAGCAGCTAGACAAAAGCAATCTGCCTGGTCGAAAAATACAGGACCTTGACAAAGCAGATTTGGAAGATGGCCAAGCCTCAGGGGCCCGTCTAGCGCCAGATTGATGAGATCCACAAACCACGGCCATCGGGGCCATTTCGGAGCGACTAGGATCATGGATCCTGGATGAACCTCTATTCTGCGGCGAACTTTTCCCACCAGAGGCCATGGAGGGAACACATATAGAAGTATTGTGGTTGGCCAAGGAAGTACCAACGCATCGACTTCCTCTGCTCCGTGATCCTTTCTGAGACTGAAGAAACGAGGAGCTTTGGCATTGTCCCGCGTCGCCATCAAGTTCATGTGGGGTGTCCCTCACCTGCGTCAGATGAGATCCATCGCTCTGTTGGACAGTTCCCACTCTCCGACTCAGGAAATCTGCCTGTATGTTTTCTTTGCCGGCGATGTGAGACGCCACCAGAAAAGCAAGATGCTTTTCCGCCCAAACCATGATCTGTTCTGCTTCTTCGGCTACAGCTTGGCTCTTGGTGCCACCTTGACGGTTGATGTAAGCTACCGTCGTCGTGTTGTCGGACAGAACTCGGACCACTTGATCGCGGATCAAAGGGAGGAAGTGCTGGAGAGCTAATCGGACTGCCTTGGTCTCCAGGCGGTTGATTGACCAGTTAGATTCCTCCTCCGACCAGCAGCCTTGGACCGAGTGAAACTGGCAGACCGCCCCCCAACCGGAGAGACTGGCATCCATGGCCACCACTATCCAAGACTGGATTTCGAGTTCTATGCCGCTCGACAGATTTTGCGGGCAAAGCCACCATCCAAGACTGGACCTTGCGTGATCAGTGAACGGTAGAGGGAACTGAAATCTTCCGACTTGGGATTCCAACGGGAAAGCAATGCTCGTTGTAATGGTCTCATATGAACAAAGCCCAGGAGACCAACTCCAAGGTGGATGCCATGGATCTGAGAACCTGAAGATAGTCCCAGTCTTTGGGGAGTGGGAGCGACAACAAGCGACAAACCTGTTCCATCAATTTGGTTATGCGGTCCGGTGGAAGAAATACCTTTCCTAATGTGGTATTGAACCGGGCTCCCAAGAAATCCATCGACTGAGATGGCACAAGGTTGCTTTTGGGTTGGTTGACTACCCACCCACTACCACCATAACGTTGGTGAACGTGCGGGGAGCCGAGGCCAGACCGAACAGCAGAGCGCAAAACTGAAAATGCTTGCCCAGGATCATGAAGCGAAGAAATTTCTGATGGTCTTCGCAGATGGGTATGTCTAAGTATGCTTCCATCAAATCCAGGGATGCCAAGAACTCGCCTTTGCGTACTGCCACGATAACTGAGCGAAGAGTTTCCAAACAGAAGTGCGGTATCTTGAGAGCCTTGTTTACTTTTTTCAGGTCTAGAATAGAGCGGAAGGAACCCTCCTTTATTGGGACCACAAAATAGATGGAGTATTGTCCCTTCTTCCATTCATCCTGGGGGACAGGAGTTATCGCCCCTAGGGACAGAAGGCGCTGGAGAGTCTGCTGGACGATTTGAACTTTGGCAAGGGATCCGCAAGGGGATACGAGATAAAAATCTCGGAGCAGCTGAGCAAATTCCAAAACGTAGCCATGTTCTATGATGCTTAGAACCCACTGGTCAAAGGTTATTTTGGCCCATTCCTCGTGGAACTGGGATAAACGCCCACCCCACGGGAGGAATCGAGGGATGGGCCAGCCGTATCTCATTGAGAAGTCTTGGAGGCAACAGCCGGAGCAGCACTACCGTCACGAGAGAATCTTCTCCCTCGAAAGGAAGAAGACCAGGACTGCGGCCTAGTTGACAGCTGTCTTTGTCCAAGAGGCTGTGGTCTGCTGAGACAAAATCTTCATTGGCCACGGAAATGTGAGCGGGTGGATGGAAAACCTCTGGAAGGTCTTGGCCTGTCCTCTGGGAGCTTATGGACTTTGTTCTCTCCCAATGATTTAATCAATTGCTCTAAGTCGTCACCAAATAGAAATTTTCCTTTGAAAGACAACGCACCCAGCTGAGCTTTGGATGATACATCCGCTGACGAGTTACACAGGCAAAGGAGCCGCCTAGACGAAACAGTGGAAGACATGGTGCGAGATGAGGTACGGAGAATGTAATATAGAGCATCAGCCCCATATGCTACCACCGCTTCCAATCGTTCTGCCTGCTCAGATTCAGCTGGAGAGAGATCTCTGGACGTTAACAATTGTTGAACCCAGCGTAGACTCGCCTGAAGCATGTAGCTACTACACACCGCCACTCGTATGCCCAGAGCGGACACATTGAAGATACGCGTGAAGAGAACTTCCAGTTTCCTGTCTTGAAGATCCTTGAGTGCCGCTGCTCCTGCGACTGGGATTGTAGTCCTTTTGGTGACAGCTGAAACCGAAGCATCCACCTTAGGAGCTCCAGAGACTCTTCAGTCCAGGGATATAACTTATTCATAGCCCAACTACTCTCAAGTCGGCATTTAGAACATCCCACTCCCGTGTCATCAACTGCTGGAGCACGGGATGAAGAGGAAAAGCCTTGGTGGGAGCCCTGAGTCCCGCCAGAACCAGGTCCACGGAATACTGCGGGAGAGGATGCTGAGGAAGGTCCACTCCAAGCTCTGACAAAACTGAGGGAATCAGAGGGTCCAACTCTTCCCTATGAAAAAGACGGACCACCTTCGGATCGTAACCGTCTAGGGGAGCCTGTTTTCCCAGATCCTCCTCTGTCCCTGCTCCGCCTGTGCCAGGCGAGGGGAAGTTGACAGTAGCTCCCGCGTCCGCAGCCTGTGGAATAGCGGATCCATATGCAGGAGAAGGACCCCACAACTTAGCGATCTGCAGAGAAGCTGGTGCATCCAGATGCTTGGCCACCTTGTGGGGTGGTCCAGGAGGAGGATCAGAAGGACAGCTCAAAAAAGCAGCCAAACCCTGAGAAGATTGGGACGGCAAAAAGGCTTTGTGCATGAGGAGCACAAAGTCCAAAGAAAAATTATTAGAGCCAGCCTCATCCCCATCCCCCCCCCCCCCCCCGCCCCGGGGGGATCTGGCAAAGACAGGAGATAGATTGGGTGGGAGCTCTCCTGGATTCCATTGCTCTGGCTTGGGCTTCCTGAAAAGTGCTCAAAATGGCTACCGTTCCTGCACTGAGGGGAAACGGATCGGCCCGAGGCTCCTGAGGTGCTGATCTTTTAACTGCACCTCGGGGCCTGAAAGTGCTTCCCACAGGCAAGAGAGAACTGCCTTCCCCTCCTGACAGACACCATGAAAAGAGCCCTGCCCGGGAGAGCATGGTCGAAGACTCTCCACAGGTAGTGCACGAAGATGGCCACGGCATCATGAAAAAACGGCGCACCAACGAGGGAAGAAGCAGGGAGTCAGAACTCAGTAAAATGCGCCTGAACTGTGCCTGAAACTGGACGGAAAGCAGCCGCTAAAAAAGGGAAACAACCAGGCTGCTTTCAAAATCGGTTAGTTTGAATTTTGAAAACTTTTTTTTTCGTCGCACTAAACAGCGTAGTGAGAGGAGGGACCGGACCACCGGCGTCTTACTCCAGCGCCTTAACTACCTGGAGCCCCGCAGGGTAACCAACCCCAGCTCCCGCTCCTACAACCAGGGGGGACGGACTCGCAAGACCTACGTACCCCCTGGGAGGAATTGATGTCTCAGTTCACTTTTTTTTTTTTTGCTTTGCTTGATTCCTTCAACAGTAATTCTAACCTGCTTTTTTTTTTTTAAAGGGAAAGTGTCTTAAACCCAGGAACAGGTCAAGACTGCAGGGATTGCACCACCTCCATCTGCTGGAGACGGAGAAATACTGAAGGGATGCAGGTGGCACACCAGGTTAAGAGAGGGTGCCCTTCAAGTTTTTCTCTGTCTCCATCTGCTCGAAGGGAGGCATAACCCACAGTCTGGAATGATCCGGGTACGTACAGGGAATGGTGCTTTTCCACTGATTCCTGAGAAAAACAATTTTAAAACCACTGTCTATAGACCAGATATACCTTTTCCCATAGACATAAAATAGGAAAAACCCTTTGGTAAACTGGATCTATAAGAGTGTAGTTTGTTTTTATCACCCCCTGTTTATGGAAAAGAAATCGAGTGGCTAAATGATGTAATACACCTATACACCCCACAACGCAATACAAGATCAACCAACAAAGCACTACTATCAATACCCACAATCACCTCCGCCAAACTCACATCAGTTTGGGAAAGAGCATTTTCACTAGCAGGACCCCGCCTGTGGAACACCATGCCCGAAAACTTACGAAAACAAAACAATATAAAACTCTTCAGAAAACAACTAAAGACCTGGCTCTTTGAACAAACATATAGAGAAGGTATAGATTAATATACACTCCCCCTACGCAATGTAAAGTCCACCGCACTCCCCAATTTTCTTGATACTATGTACACAGTTATTCCCTGCCCGACACAAACAGTATTAATCCCATGACCAGTTGTTTTCCCCCCACATCTCCCCACCTTAATTTATTACCATAATGCTATCACTTAATATGCTCTGTTTATTGCTCTGTTTATTTCCTTGTTATTACCCATTATAATGTAATCAGTTAATTTGATCTGTTACTCTCGTTATAATGTAATCAGTTAATTTGCTCAGTTCAATGTATCCTGTTGTTTTAACTGTAAACTGTGGTAAAGGCTTGCTCCAAACTACGGTTTATAAAAACCGTCAAATAAGTAAATAAATATCTGTCAAAAGAGGGAGAAGATTGAAGACCGAGAAGAAAGCGCAGTGTCACAGTAAGCAGGAGCAACTGGGTGGACCAAAAGATCTTTAATGGTCACCAGCTATAATAGCACTTTGAACTTGATGACTGCTGGTCTCTATTTCTGTAATTCTGCTTCTCAGTACTTACGTTTCTGAGGGAACAAAGGAGGGATTCGATGAGGCTGGAAAAGTAGCTGGGGTTTGGCTCCCAGAATTCCTTGTTTCTGCCCTAAAGGCGCCATATGTAGGAGGGATGGGGTTGGAGACTTCAGAAGTGGCTGCAAAATAGAACCCGGGATTACGAAAGTACCAAAGCTAACAATCAGAAGAACATAAGAGATGACAGGCTGAGCCAGTAGTCCATTGAACATGGCATCCTATCTCTAACAGTAGCCTGACTGGATCACCTAGAAGAACCCAGCAGAACCTAATAGGAAAGGCCACACAAATACCCTTAGAGCAGATGATCACAAGCTTACTGCTGGGTAAGGCTATGCAGCTGGGATCCAACTTGTGAGAGGCTGAGCCCTGATACACTGTACCCACAGAGGTACGGTCATTCTTTGCTGCCAACATAGCAGCCTCTGCAGACCCCAGAAGTACAATTCAGTATGTCCTTCTACAACCCCCTCCCTTAACAATAAAAACTCTCTCATGTTCCCTAGTATTGTATTCCCATTAATAACCCCCCTCAATGCCATAGTCTTATATCCTCCAGATACCCCCAGTGCCCTCCTTAGTATCATACCACAATACCCCTATTAACATACTTAACATTCATTTCAGCATCCCTTCCAGTATTGCACCCAGATACTCTCCTCAGTACACCCTCTAGCTTCACACTCAGATGCTTCTTGTGGTTTCTCCCCAGTAACAAAACCCAATATTCCCTTTAGAATTACCGCTAGTACTATACCTGGCTGGCAAGTGCCTGGACCTTCACAGCATTCCATGGCACTGATTGATTGGGGTTATAGACGGCCTTAACCAACACCTTCTCTCCAACTTGTGGGACGCGACCCTTCACAACACTAGAGAGGGAGAACGAGACAGACAGAAAGAAATACAAGCAACGAAATAGAGGGAGAGCGAGCAACAGACAAGCAAGGCAAGAGAACAGAAAATGAACACAAGAGAGGGTAGAGAAAGACAAGGTAGGGAGAGAAAGAGGAGGAAAGGAAAGACAAAATGACAGACAGGGGAGACAGAGAGGAGATATTGGGTATAAGAGTTGAAAGTAATACATACACAGTCACTTGCAACCAATGTGCATGGCAGAACTCAAAGGGCTCACAGACAATTTTGCAAATTCTACAGGGGACTTTTCCAGTATCTGCAGATATTTAAATGAAGCCACATGGAAAGAGTTTTGGATGCTGGAATACAGTTTCTCCATATCTCAACCATTCTTAGACCATTGCCACTGATCAGAATGCTGTGAGCATGATCAAATCCTCACTCCCTGCCAAGCAACTTCCATGCTGACTGAGACTTATTACCTTTTCCAAACTCCAGGAAGATCAAAAATTGACATCACATATTCTGGGCCCCCAATTGTTACCATTCTAGTGTTGGGAACCAAAATACAAGCGGTATTCTTTTCCAGCTTTACCTAAGTTGGAAGAAGACTTCTTCATCCACCACTCCAAAGTAGTCCTGAAGCTTAGTGACAATCCCAGTAAAGACTCTGTGCTTCTCTTCCATCTGCAGGGAAAATCACTCAATATAGTACAGTCACAGCATAAACATACCCCTCACAGTGACACAAGAGTCACCAACCTGAGGATAGTTACCCCCAATGATTAGAAATATTAACAGAGAAATGATCATAAATATGATATAACATTTTGATGCCCTGAGATAGGCCCTGGACTCTAATAATGTACCATCTCTGCTTCTTGTGCCCAATTCTTCAGGAGGCTTCGCACCTGATAGTGACCTGACTGCATAAGCATGTCTAATATCACAATATTTTACTTGCGTACAACTGAGTAAGAAAGCAGTCAGAAGCCTCTTCTGCCATTCAGAAACAGATAATTAACTACTAAAGAAAAAGAATATGGGTGTCACCCCAACACTTATGTCCTTTCCCCCTGACCTGAATCTCTCTCCCATTGCCTGTGTACATCTTCACCCCATCTTCCCTCCTCTAATGTCTGTGCCCCCCTCCCTCAGTCATCCAAGAGCCAGAGACAGCATGCTAGCCAGCAAAAACTGAGAGCTGGACATACCTGCAAATGCAGCATGCTCTGAGGAAGCTCAGATGGAAGTGTTGGGCTGATGTAGGCTGGAGGAGGTCCAAGCAAGGAGGCCGTAGGGTTCCCTGAAACAGAAGCAGAACTGGCTGTCACTCCACGAAAAGGAAAAACAATAAAGACACCACATTAACTAACTGGTGCACATCATACATGTACAGTCCACAGACCCATTCCAGCACAGCATCAAACAATATACACAAGAACTACAGACTCACCTTAGTATAGCATCACATCTTTACATAGCCCCACTTACCTATCCAAGCAGAGTATCTCATACAGCACCAAAGACTCATCCAGGCAAAGCATCACACATATACACATCACTCACCCATCCCAGCAAACCATCTCACACATTTATTTATTTATTTAAATATGTATATTATACAGGAACCTCCGGTATATAAATTATCACCCCGGTTTACATAGAACAGTAACAATCGCTACATTTAGCGGTTTACATAGAACAGGATTAAACAACGAAGTTTTACATTGAGCAAAAGACGTAAACAAGTTTTTACATTGAAACAAACGAAGTAAACAAGTTTTTACTTTGAAACAAATTAATAGAAGTAAGCAAATAGTAAATACTATTAAACCGTTAATAAACATGCGGTTAATAAATCAATAAATAACATGGAGATATGTAAGTCCACATGAGTATATGTATGTAGACTGTATGTAGACAGCATGAATATGTGAATCTCTAATTGAATAAGGAAGAATAAGATCATCACTTTCTCACCCCATGTTATCACAAACATCATCACTTTCTCACCCCATGTTATCACAAACAGTACCAAACACTCACTCCAACAATCCATCATACACAGCATCATACATTCACCCCAGTAAAATATTATATAGCATCTTATATGGCATATGAGAGAAGCACAGACCCATTAGACTGTACATGTGTGATGGGAGCACAGACCTATCAGGGTCCTCATGACTTGTCCTTGGCTGGATCGCCGACGATTATGACGCTTGAACTGAGACATCTGGGAATGGTGATGTCTGGGGACTGAAGAGGCAGACAAAGCACAGGAGTCAGGGAAGGTCAGCATGCATAAGGCAGAAGACAGCAGCTAAGATGGAAAATACATCATAGGGCACATGTAAGAGCACATCCAAGCTGTTCCATCTGTTTCAGATCTAGAGATGTCACTCCCCTCTTCTCCTGGGGTGTTACTTTCCTCTGTCTCAGGATCTGGGGTAGCACAGCCTCCCTCATCTCAGGGTCTGGAGTGGCACTCCCCTACCCATCACACTGTATTTAAGATTTTGGAGGTATCACTATCCCCCTTATATCTAAGTCTGGAAGCATCACTCCCCTCTCAATCAGGGTTTGAAATGTCTAGCCTCTCCTCTTCCCATATTTCAATGAGTGGTGATGTCAATTCCTTCTATCATCCAACATGTCTTGAGATCGAGAGATATCACCCCTCTTCCCCAAAACCCCCTCTCTCAGGGTTAAAGGGTTGCAATTCCCTCCTCTGCCATGTTTCAAGATCTGGGGGTGTCAGTTCCTTCCTCCCATCTCAGGGTCTGGGGATAGTACTCCCTCCACCCCCGCAGTACAGGTTTTGGGGGGGATCTATTCCCCCCGCCCCCGTATCTCATGGTCTCCCCTCTTCCCTTCGTGGTTTGGTGGCAGCACTCACTTCCTCCACCTACATCTCAGGGTCTGGGACTGGCACTCCACCCCTTGTGTTTCAAGGTTTGGGTGTCATTACCCCTTTCCCTCCTCGTATCTCAGAATCTGAAGGTGGTATTCCCCGTCCCCGTGCCTCAGGGTCTAGGGATGGCACTCCCCTCCATCCGTATCTCAGAGTTTAGCGGGGGAAGGGATCACCCTTTCGCTCCCCTTCTGCACCCACCAAATGAAGTATCAGCCCCGGTATAGGCGGAACCGGAGACCGCGCTCCCTGACACAAAGACAAACGGAAGTTGCGGCACTTGCTCCGGAACTACACAGGAACCGGAAGTATGGCGACACACTTTTAGAAACCGGAAGTTCCCACTGTCAACTTAACATGTGGTCCGGAAATACCATAGAGTCCCAGGTGGCGGGTAGAATTAGAGTCTGTGGGACCTTCCACGTGGGAGACTGGATGTAGGAGGTTTCTTCAGCCGTACGGACGCAGCTTTCTTATCACGCGAGTGATGCAACTACAGTATTTAATAACGCGATATAATACGATCCTAAAATGCTCTGCTTCCGGTGTAATGAAGTAGCTGGGCAGGCTTCAGCACCGAGGCACCAATCCCGTCGTCCTTTTCTTGTCTACACTTTCTCCCTCTGGTACCCGCCCAAGTTTCAATTTTCTGAAGCTCAAGGAGAATGGGAAACAGAAAAGAAACAGGCTTGTGGAAAATATGCCTAAACTAATAAGCTGTAAAACAGTTCTAGTCGTCCCTTCTTAAATATATAATGAAAACAAGTGAAACATTTTTATGCAATACATAATTCTGCTGACTTCTCTTTCCTGCCGGCTCGTTCTACATACTACTTTTCTCACTTTTTCCCTTCCTTCCAGCCTATCTCATCTTATCTTTGCCTTTGTTTTTTACCCTTCC
Organism: Rhinatrema bivittatum; assembly: GCF_901001135.1. Taxonomy (NCBI): domain Eukaryota; kingdom Metazoa; phylum Chordata; class Amphibia; order Gymnophiona; family Rhinatrematidae; genus Rhinatrema; species Rhinatrema bivittatum. Next base: position 250,595,679 of record NC_042619.1, read on the forward strand.
ATGTCCCCATCTCCCAGTCCTTCATGTTCCCCTATCAGTTTCCCACTAGGCTAGCTGTCCTAAAACAGAAAATGAAAGACTTCACCGTAAAGAATGAGCAGAAAAAGCTCCGTATAATCAAGACTGGTGCGAGGATATCAGTGCCCTAGGCAAACTTTACAGCTTTGGGCATACACACAACCCCCACACCTCCCACACACAATTAAAAATTATGCCCTTATAATAGATTTTACATGAAAAAGGACAATGCAGAAAAATATCACTTAAAACATTACAACATGTATATTATATTTAATGCATTACTGTAGCACCAGCTAGAAAGCCTGCAAAAGAGACACTTGGAACTCATATGGTATTAGGTCTATTGTAACACCTATTGGGTGTGGGTTTGACCCTTAAAAAAAACAGTTAAACTGAATTATCACATAATAAACCTCCCATAACAAAACAGTACTAACTGCCAGCACTCAAATGCTACACTGCAGATATTACATTGGGCCCTAAAACACCAATACATCTCCTGTTAGGAAAACAAAACAAGCCAGGCTGCTATGAATCCATATATAGAAACTACACTCTAGCAGAATATCTCACCTCATTCATACATGCAGAACACAGACAGACCCTCACCAAATACTGAACATAAAGTATAAATAGAAACATGCAGACAAAAACTGAACTGGAAACCACAACAAACCAGACTATGCAGTGCAACAATGGAAAAACAGGATCACCACCATTCCTCAAAATATCAAACAAAATTAAGAAATATAAAGCATCAATCATATTATTAAAACCACACTAATAAATATTTCAAATCAGCTAACAAACAGAATATCATCCAATAATTAAAAGCTCATATACAAATTATTAACATTTTTCCAAACACCAATAACATATTTTAAAACAAACACAGCAAATAGCATTTATGCTTTCTATCCCTTCCCCTTCTCTAAACACGCAGGTAGTAGCCTCGTGCTAGGGTCGGGCCTCCTGCGGCCCATGTAACACGATTCCTGCATCCAAGAGGAGGGAAGAAGGAGGCCCAGTCGCCATAGTACTGCCACAAGAAAGAGTTAGGAGCGTTTTTTGGGGTTTTTTTATATTCCACTTTTCGCACTTTTTTCAGTGCTTCAAAGTGGATTACATTCAGGTACTGTAGGTATTTCCCTATACCCCAGAGGGCTTACAATATAAGGCCTGGATTCACTAACACCGCCGGGTTCTTTGAATCCTGTGGTAACAGGGGGGGGGGCGGTCCCGTGATAGCCGGCAGCGCGCCATAAAAGGTGTAGTTATTCAGTGCGAAAATAACAGCAAAAAGGATGCATACCTTTTGTTGTCTGAGAAATCTTTGCAGAGTCAGCCCCGGTGCCTCCCCAACTCCTCCTCTTCTGGGGCTGACTCCACCCCAAGCTATCGCACAAGTGCAATAGCTTTAGAAAATAACCCCCTAAGTTTGTACCTGATACGATGGGAGTTAAAGTGACATGCCCAAGGTCACAAGGAGTGACAGTAGGACTCAAACCCTGGTCTTTTGGTTTGTAGCCCACTGCTCTAACCACTAGGCTACTCCTCCACTACTCTGCTGCTTAAAGGTCATATTTGAGAAGGACCAGTGAAAACAGTAGGTGGCCACCCCCTAAACCTGTGGCACTCTAGGCAGCTGCCTAGTCTGCTTAATGATTACACTGACTCTGCATATAATCCCAGGGAAAACAGGAGAGACAGCAGCTATGGCAGTTTAAATATGTGGTATCCTGCCACCAGGCGAGAAATCAGACCAGAGCCAATATGGACCAGCACCAGAATCTGGAAATTATCCTTGTTATATTTTCTCTACCCTGTAATTTTATTTTATTGTTATCACTATTATGTTATTTTTTTCTTTCTTTTTCCTTTTATTTTAACCATGAGGAGAGTTTGTTAGTTTACTTTATTTGATAAAACCGTACATGGGAATGGGGTAGACACAACTTTTACAGAAGAAAATATATGGGAATAGCTAGGAAACCTGACATGGACAAGGCCATAGGGCTGCATGAGGTACATCCCAGGATACTGTGAGAGCTCAGAGATGTCCTGGCGGGTCCGCTGCGTGATCTGTTCAATAGATCCCTGGAAATGAGAATGGTGCTGTGAAATTGGAGAAGAGCAGTTGTGGTCCCGCTTCACAAAAGTGGTAGCAGAGAGGAGGCTGGAAACATGCCAGTTATCCTCATCTCGGTGGTGGGAAAATTGGAGACTCTGCTGAAAGAAAGAATATTGAACTATCTACTATCCAGTAAGTTGCTGGATCCAAGGCAGTATGGATTCACCAGGGAAAAGTCCTGTCAGACAAATCTGATTGATTTTTTTGATTGGGTGACTAGATAAGAGCGCTTGATGTGATTTACTTGGATTTCAGCAAAACTTTGATAAAGTCCCATATAGGAGCTTGGGAGTCAACCCCAAGGTGGTGGAGTAGATTACAAACCGGTTGATTGACAGGAGACAGTGGGTAATGGTAAATGGAACTTACTCTGAAGAGAAAATGGTGTTAAGTGGTGTGCCACAAAGATCGGTATTGGGACCAGCTCTGTTCAATACCTTGAGAGTGACATTGCTGAAGGGATAGAAGGCAAGTTTGTCTATTTGTGGATGATACTAAGATCTTCAACAGAGTGGACACGCCTGAAGGAATAGAGAGAATGAAAAGAGATTTAAGAAAGCTTGAAGAATGGTCGAAGATTTGGCAGCTGGGATTCAATGACAAGAAATGTAGAGTCATGCATCTGGGATGTAGTATTCCAAAAGAGCTGTATATGATGGGGGTGATATGCATGGACCAAGAGAGGAATCTTGGGATGATAATGTCTGGCGATCTGAAGGTGGCAAGGCAATGTGACAAGGCGAAAACTAAAGCCAGAAGAATGCTGGGCTGTATTTAGAGAGGAATAACCAATAAGAAAAAGTAATCCCCTTATACAGGTCCTTAATGAAGCCTCATCTGGAGTACTGTGTTCAGTTCTGGAGCCCATATCTCAAGATGGTCCAGAGAAGGGCGACCAAAATGGTGTGGGGGTCAGTATCAGAAAACTTATGAGGAGAGGCTGAAGGATCTAAATATGTATACCCTGAAAGAGAGGAGGTACAGGGGAGATATGAATCAGACCTTCAGATACCTGAAAAGATTTAATGATGTAGGAACTTCAAACCTTTTCTGTTTGAAATAATCAATTGAACCAGGGGTCATTAAATGAAACTCCAGGGGGGACAACTCAGAACAAACACCAGAAAATATTTCTTCACGGAGAGGATGGTGGATGCCTGCTATGCCCTTCTGGAGGACGTGGTGAAGACAAAAACAGTGAAGGCATTCAAAGTGACATGGGATAAACACTGGATCCCTAAAGGCTAGAGGATGGAAATGAAGAAAACTTGTGCATGTGGGTAACTTGCTGGTGTGGCAGTTGCTACCCTTAACCAATAAGCCTTGATGCTTTTGATAATGCTTTTGATACAACTGCAACATTGCTCTCCGCTTCAACAGCAAGGAAAAAGGGGAATTTGATTCAGATAACAAACAATGAGGGCCCTAACTTTTATGATCTGGGGAACTGATAAGCATAGGGGTAGCCTGAATGGAGCAGCAATTACTACCCTTAACAGAAGGCAAGAGATTACTACCCTTAACCAATAAGCTGTGATACTTTTGACACAACTAGAACATTACTCTCCGCTTTAATTGGGGGGGGGGGGACGGAAGAGGAATTGGATTAGATGACCACCAACACAGGTCCTGACTTTTCCGGTCTGCGGTACTCATACACAGACATAAATGAAAAGTTACAGGACTACTTCTAAGGCCAAGTACATAAGCAAAACATATCAGCACTGACTGAATTTTCAAAAAGACTCATTGAATAACTGCACAGAGCAACAGTTGCTATCTTTAAGAGAAAAATGGGGTAACCTGCATGGTGCAGCAGATATTGCCATGGGAAGCTTGCTGGGCAGACTGGATAAGAACATAAGAAAATCCCATACTGGGTCCATCAAGCCCAGCATCCTGTTTCCAATAGTGGCCAATCCAGGCCATAAGAACCTGGCAAGTACCCAAAAACTAAGTCTATTCCATGTTACCATTGCTAATGGCAGTGGCTATTCTCTAAGTGAACTTAATAGCAGGTAATGGACTTCACTTCCAAGAACTTATCCAATCCTTTTTTAAACACCGCTATACTAACTGCACTAACCACATCCTCTGGCAACAAATTCCAGAGTTTAATTGTGCCTTGAGTAAAAAAGAACTTTCTCCGATTAGTTTTAAATGTGCCCCATGCTAACTTCATGGAGTGCCCCCTAGTCTTTCTACTATCCGATTCACATCTACCTGTTCTAGACCTCTCATAATTTTAAACATCTCTATCATATCCCCCTCAGCCGTCTCTTCTCCAAGCTGAAAAGTCCTAACCTCTTTAGTCTTTCCTCATAGGGGAGCTGTTCCATTCCCCTTATCATTTTGGTAGCCCTTCTCTGTACCTTCTCCATCGCAATTATATCTTTTTTGAGATGCGACGACCAGAATTGTACACAGTATTCAAGGTGCGGTCTCACCATGGAGCGATACAGAGGCATTATGACATTTTCCGTTTTATTCACCATTCCCTTTCTAATAATTCCCAACATTCTGTTTGCTTTTTTGACTGCCGCAGCACACTGTGTACGGACCAGTAGTAGGACTTTGGTGTAATAGTGTCAGGTGATCTGAAGGCAGCAAAGTAATGTGACAAGGTAATAACTAAAGCCAGAAGGCTGCTGGACCATATAGAAAGAGGGATAACTAGTAAGAAAAAGACGGTGCTAACCTTCACAGGTTTTTGGTGAGGCTTCACCTAGGGTTTTGTGCTTAGTTCTGGAGACTATCTCAAAGAAGGATGGAAGCATTCCAGAGAGAGGCAACCAGAATTGTTTGGGGTCTGTCCTGGAAGACTTATGAGCAAGGCTGAAGAATCTAAATATGTATATCCTGGAGGAGAGGAGGTGCAGGGGAGATAAGTTTCAGACTTTCAGATATCTGAAATGTATTAAAGATGCTTGAACTTCAAATGTTTCTGTTGGAAAGCAAACAATAGAACTACAGTTTATGAAATGAAAGCCAGGGGAGACAACTCAGACCCAACATCAGGAAATATTTCTTCACTCAGATGGTAGTAGATGCCGGGAATGCCCTCCCAGAAGAGGTGATGAGAATGAAAACAGTAAATCAGTTCAACTGGGCTTGAGAGAAACACTAGGGAACCCTAGAGGCTAGAAGTGGGAAATAAAGTAGTGCATGAGCGTAACCTGCACAGAGTAGCAGTTACTACTATGATCAGCTTGCTGGGCAGACTGGATAGACCATTTGGTCTTTATCTGCTGTCATTGCTATGTTGCTATGCTTTAATCCCCTTCCCTCCCTTTTCAGCTGGGTCTAGTAGACTATTTGCATTTCCTGTTCATACCCCACATCAGTCCAGATAAGGGGTTTGCATCCCTACCAGCAGATGGAGGCAGAGATCAAAAACTTTTCAGGCGCTGCTACTTAACCGAGACTGGCACCTGCAGTCCTTCGGTATTTCTGTCTCCAGCAGATGGCGGGGGCGCAAACCTGCAGTCTGGAGGTTATTAAAAATAAAAAAACCAAGTAAAGAAGATAAAGAAATTTAAGAAGTTGATGAAGACTGGTGCTCCCTGAGGTGTTAGGTTCCTTTGTGGGCAATCCCTTGTGTTGAACAGGGTGAGCGAGGGGGTGGTAATCCCTGTTCTGGCTTGGCCCTCAATTTCCAGAGGGAGGGAAAGCCAGGAGTTCCGGTTCCCTCGCTCCCTCTGAGGCCTCTTCACCCTCCTCTGACAACCAGAAGCAGGAGATTATATCTTTCTTTTTCTTGGGGCTGCTAGATTGCTGTTTCTTAAAAATAAATAAATAAATAAATAAATAAATAAAAGCTTGGATGAGCAGGGCTGATTGATCGGCTGTCTTTTTGCATTGAGGCCATTGCCAAGAGTGAGAGGGGATGCACGTGACTTGCCTCTAGTACCGAGGTCCAGGACAGCGTCAACAGAAGCATTGTGGCGATCGCAGCACTTGAGAGTTTATTTTTGCCATGGACTGCGGCAGAAGAATGGTGCCTCCCGCAGAGCACGGAAAAGTATGTCTGGCCTATGGAGTAAGGAAATCGCGCCCCAATGGCGTCTCTTTGTGTGCCGGCTGTGCCTCCAAAAGGTCAGGGACCGCTGTGGAGGTCTCAAGAAGCGAACGCTGCATATGGTTTTCAGGCCCCATTCTGGAGACCCTGCGGGGAGAGGTGGGAGGAGATGGAGGCCATCTTATCTCCACATGGCAGGAAGCATGCTGTTGCTGGAGAGTTTAGGGACCCCCCTCCCCAGCTCTCTCCAGTGGAATCAGGTACTGTTGAAGATACAGAAGGGGTTGGGGAGACAGAGGAAGATGCAGCGGAGAAGGGAGCCAGTGGGTCTGAGGAATTTTCCATGGATTTTGTATCACTGCTTCATAAGGCCTATCTGATGAAAAGAGAAGCAGCGAGTAAGCATTCAACCATGTAAAAGTCCCAGTGCTTGACTAAGAAGCCTAGAGCAGGCACCAGCCCAGGTCTGGGAGGATTCTTCAGCTCCTGGGTCTAGGATGCCTGTCATGGGAAGATGGAGAGACCTCTAAGGACTCAGAGGGTGAAGATCTCCAAGACGGCCCGCGAGATTATCCAGGTGTTGAACCTGTGAGTGCTCTGGCAGGTAGTGGGCCTGATGTGGTGGAGGTTCCTGTGGCAGAAGGAGGTGACCCAAGGGTCATTAGATTATTCCGTAAGGAGGAGCTGCATCCCCTCATTCCCCACGTGTCAGAGGAACTGGGAATAAGGTCACACAGGAGGATTCGGACAATGAAGGGGTGTACCCAGTATTGGGTGGCCTGCATGGACCAGCCAAGACTTTTCCTTTGCTGAAGAAGGTGAAGAAGATAGTTGACTGGAAGTGGGAGTCTCCTGAAGAAGGGTTAAAGGTGGCCAGGGCTTTGGCTAAATTGTATCCCCTGCCAGAAGAGACCCTGGAGCTTTGGAAATTTCCAAAGGTGGATGCAGCAGTGTCTGCAGTAACCAAGAAGATAACCATTCCCGTGGCAGGGGTGGCTGCACTGAAGGATGTCCAGGATTGGAAGTTGGAAATCCTTTTGAAGAGATTGTTTGAGGTCTCGGCGTACAGCCTTCGGGTTGCAATCTGTGCTAGTCTGATGCAGAGAGCTTGTTTGTGCTGGGTCCAGAAGGCATAGGAGTAAACATCAGGGGTTCCCATTGATGCCAGCCATGCAGCTCAGTTGGAGGTGGGGATAGCCTATGTGGCGGATGCCCTGTACGACATGGTCTAGTCATCGGTCAGGATTATGGTGTCCACAGTAGTGGCCCCGAGACACCTGTGGTTGTGCAGTTGGGCAGCGGATGTGTTGTCTAAAGCACAGCTGTATAATTTCCCCTTTAAAGGGAAGTTGTTGTTCGGAGAAGATCTGGAGCAGCTGATGAAGCATTTGGGGATGTCAAAAGGGAACAAGTTACCTGAGAATAAGAGGGCCATCAAGAAGAGTATTCTGCCACATTCTCGGTTTCGAGAGGTGATGAAATTTCGCTCCCATCTCAATGCAGAAACAAGGTTCTGGAAGGCAGCAGTCCTTTTGGGGGCCACATAGGCCTTCTAGAGATACCAGCCAGGGGGCCAGACTAAGTAAAACCTCCCAATGAAGGAGGGCTGGTCCACTCTTCTCTGGAAACCGGAGGGAGACTAACCCCTTTTTTATAAGGAGTGTACCAAAATCACTTCTGATCAGTGGGTTCTGGAAGTGATAAGAGATGGCTATGCCTTAGAATTTTTTCACACAATCAGAGAGGCCTATGCAGGCAGCAGTACAGGACACGTTGCTGAGGCTGCAAAACTGGAGGCCCTGTTCCCCCAGGGGAGCAAGGCTAGGAAGATATTCAGTTTAATTTGTAGCTCCCAAGAAGGAGGACATCTTTTGACCCATTCTCAATCTGCAGAAGGTCACTGCAGCACTGCGGGTGCTGCGCTTCCATATGGAGATGCTGCGGACGGTGAAGCATCTTTGCACAAGGGGGAGTTTCTCGCATCGGATCTAATGGAGGCATACAGTCAGACCATCAGAACTTTCTGTGATTCATGGTGCTTGGAGAGCATTTTCAGTTTCGAGCACTGCCATTCTGGTTGACAACAGCACCAAGAACTTTTATGAAGGTGATGGTGGCAGTGGCAGTGGCAGCAGCCCTCAGAAAGTAAGGAATTCTGGTACCTCCATACCTGGACGATTGGCTCATTCAGGTGAAGTTGGAGATGGAATGCCGCTGTTCAATTCAATGCATCATAAAGCCTGAGATCCCTGGGTTGGGTAATAAACCTAGTAAAAAGCCATCTAGAGCTGGCCTAGTCATTAGAATATATGGGGGCGCGATTTGATACCAGCTTAGGCAAGGTCTTCCTTACCTTAGAGAGGGTTGTCAAGTTTCAGGCTCAAGTGCTTCGTCTACTGCAACATTCGGTCCCTAGAGTCTGGGATTATTTATAGGTTCAGGGATCTATGGCATCTACGCTGGAGTTGGCCCCATGGGCGTTTTCTCACATGCTGCCTCTCCAGTGGGCTCTTTTGTCTTGTTGGAATCCGTTGTCAGAGGAGTTTCAACTACTTTTACCACTTCTAAGGGAATCCAGATCCAGTCTCTTGTGGTAGCTGTCATGTCCCAATTTGGAGAAAGGAGTGGACCTGGAGGTCCCAGACTGGATGGTATTGACCACAAATGCCAGCTTGAGTGGTTGGGGAACAGTGTGTCAAGGGCACATGGTGATGGCTCGAGGTCAGTGGTTGCCAGTGGAAGCGTCCTGTTAGAAACAAGGGCAGTTCACAGGGCATTAATGGCCTTTCTCCTGCAGATTCAGGGGCATGCGGTGCGAGTGTTCTCAGACAATTTGACAACAGTGGCATACATCAATCGTCAGGGCTAGACAAAGAGTTGGCTAGTGGCTCAGGAGTCTTTGGGCGGAGAAACATCTGGCAGTGATAGCAGCTTCTCATGTAGCCGGAGTGGACAACGTGAAAGCGGACTATCTCAGCAGGCAGCAGCTGGATCCCGGGGAATGAGAGTTGTCAGTGGAGGCCTTTGAACTCATTCAGAGCAAGTGGGGCAAGCCCCAGTTCGATCTCATGGTGCCTCGAGGAAATGCCAAGGTGGACAGATTCTTCAGCTGCAGGAGAGAGGTTGGCTACAAAGGAATCGATGCTCTGGTTTAGCCTTGGCTGACAAGGTTTCTGCTATGTGTGTTTTCCCTGTGGCCTCTCATAGGCCGAGTGCTACTTCGCATCGAGCAGCATCCAGGAAGGGCAATTCTCGTGGCACCGGAGTGGCCATGTCATCCGTGGTTTGCGGATCTGGTCCAGCTAGGACATCTGCAGGGATTGCTATGTCAAGGACCCATCTTTTTGGAACAGGCGGATCCCTTTTGTCTAGTGGCCTGGCATTTTGAGAGGCAACATTTTCACTTTAAAGGGTATTCAGAGTCAGTAACTGCTACATTGCTTCAGGCTAGGAAATCTTCCACTTCACTGGTGTATATGCAGGTGTGGAGAGTGTTTGAGTCATGGTGTGGGGAACATGACCTGAATCCTTTGAGATCAACATTTCCCAGATTTTGGCGTTCTTGCAAAATGGCTTAGCGAAGGGACTGGCCTATAATTCACTCAGAGTTCAAGTAGCAGCTTTAGGCTGTTTTCAAGGTAAGCTTCGGGGGAGACCATTGGCATCTCGTCTGGATATCATGTGTTTTCTTAAAAGAGCAAAGTACTTACGCCCTCTAGTTCCTGAGATGTGTCCCTCGTGGGTCCTTAATCTGGTTCTTCGGGTGCTTTGTGAACCTCCTTTTGAACCATTGAGAAGTGCAACTATGAAGGCTCACACCTTGAAAGCCATTTTCTTAGTGGCGATTTGTTCGGCTAGACAGAATTTGGAGCTTCAAGCCTTGTCGTACAGAGGTCCTTTTCTTTGGATTTCGACGGGGTGTCACTGCCTATGGTTCCTTACTTTTGCTGAAGGTTGTGTCCTTGTTTCATCTCAACCAGATGGTGGAATTACCGGCTTTTCCTTACCTGATGGCAGATATGCCACATGCAAAGGAACTTTATCTATTGGATGTTCGTCTAACTCTGCTGCAATATCTTAAGGTCATTAATGAATTTTGGAGGTTGGATCATCTCTTTGTTTTATTCAGTGGAGCAAAGAAGGGATGTAAGGCAGCTAAGAGCATGATTGCATGATGGTTGGAGGCAATTTTTCAGCCTACCTCTGTAAGGGTCAATCAGTTCCTAAGGGGCTACAGGCACATGCTACTAGGGTGCAGACAGCCACCTGGGTGGAGCCTATTTTAAGGCTAGTATCTCCACAGGAGATTTGTTGGGCAGCAACGTGGCCTTCCCTACACACTTTTACCAAACATTACCACCAGGATGTTCGAGCACCAGATAAAGCGATGTTTGGAGAAAATGTGTTACATACAGATCTTTTGGGTTCCCACCCAGTGTAGAAGGGGCTTGGTTATATCCCATTTGTCTGGTCTGATCTGGAGTATGAACAGGAAAAGAAAATTCTTACCTGCTAATTTTCTTTCCTGGAATACCCCAGATCAGTTCAGAATCCTGTCCCCTTAATTTGCAAAAGACCTTTCCTGCTTCTGGATGTTAAAAATTACATTTTTTGCAAAGATTATATATAGGTTAAACAGTTAGGTTTGGAAGTTTTTCATTACCCTGGAGGTTGGGGTCCAGATTTGAAGGGGCTACAACTTTGATTCTCTGCTCACCCCAGATGGGAAATCATTTGGGGTTTTGGGAGTAGACATCTTGGCTTGGGTACAGGTCAATACTGAGGGTCTGCAGGTGCCTCTCTCAGTTAAGTAGCAGTGCCTGAAAAGTTTTTGTTCTCTGCCTTCATCTGCTGGTAGGGATGCAAAACTCACTTGTCTGGACTGATCTGTGGTATTCCAGGAACAAAAATTAGCAGGCAAGAACCAATTTTCCTTTTTTTCAATCCCAGCTGGCTTCTAAGGCACCGCTCAGCACCTAAGCACTTTATCTAGTATTCTCTTGACTAGTGCTAAATATTCCTCCCTCTGTGGAGCAGAAGAGTCTCTCCATTTGTCCCCTGTCCATCAGGGCCAATTAGCACCTTCTCTTTGTGCAACTTGAATGGTACATTAAAAACCTTTATTAACCCACCAAATTAATACAATCTGGACGTCTTCTCATCCACAGTCCCACTGGACAACGCTGGTCTTCTTTCAACCTGAACAACTATAAGGTTCAAATTCTAATGGGTTTGTCTCACTAAGTTCCAAATGTAACTTAAGAAATCACAGGGTTTAAAAATTCCTCCCATTTCACTGCCCTTGACTTATCTAGCTAAGTAGTAAGCCAGCTATCTACTTACCCAGTTACATCAGGCAGTCTGAGAGCATTCCAGGGCAGAGTAAAGTTAGCTGGCTAAATTAACTGGCTAGCTTTAAGATTGCCTCAGAGTAGAGTCCGAACGTTAGGCAGATAAATGTATCTAGCTACCTTTCAGATAGCCCATATAAGTTTGCCAAATAAGTGTATCTGCTAACTTAGATGCTGTGCAGCTGCGTATTGCTCCCTATTTAACTTCAACTTGTGGTGTGTACATACCTCAATGCCAACACACATGCCTCCATTACCATATACCATCCATTCACTCACACACACCCAATTTACACATCTTATTATCACTTCTGCACATACCCATTGACAGGGGGATGAAAGGAGAAGAATGCCTACAAACCCCAAAAGATGGCAGAAGGGGAGTAATTCCCACAAAACAAGGGGGGGGGGGGGGCCCTTTATTTGTCAATGCACTTTCCCTCTCATTTGTTAACCTCTTCTTCCTGCTCTAAGTCCAGCTTTTTAACATAATAATGACTGCAGAAAAAGATAAAATGATAGTCTTTCTGCACTACTGCGGAATGCAGAATTTGCGCAGGATTGCCCCCCATGCAGAATTGCCAAATTCTACGCAGAAAATGGTAGAGGAGACCCCGGCATGCCGCAAATGGAGTGCTCCATTCGTTGTGAAGATTAAGGCCCTGGCGTGCTACGAATGGCACGTGTGCCGTTTGAGGCAAAGATGAAGGCCCCAGCACGCCATTCGCGGCAAAGATGAAGGCCTCCGCATGCTCTGTTCGTAGCGAAGATGAAGGCTGCGGTGAGAGTGAATGTGTGTAGAGAGAGAATGTGTGTGGGTGTAGTTGAGAGAGCAGGGGGTGAAAGAGAGAGAGCAGGGGGGTGCTTGAGTGTGGGTGCCAGAGGGAGAGTCTATATGAGGAGATTGTGAAGGAGCATGAATGTGTGTGAGAGATTGGGAGCTGGTGTGTATGAAAAAGGAATTGTGTGTATGTGAGAGTGCTAGCCTGTGTGAAGGGATTGTGTAAGTATGAGAGAGAGCCTGTGTGAAGGGGTGCGTGAAAAAGAGACATAGGTAGCCTGTGTGAGGATATATGTGTGAGAGAGAAAGGGAGCTTGTGTGGGTGTGTATGCAAGAGAGAGGGAGCCTGTATGAGGGGATTTGTATGTGCACTAGAGCAGTGATTCTTAACCTTTTTTCTATCAGGACACACCTGAGATATGATGCTCACATGCGTGACACACGGAGCACATGACCATCATGGGACTAAATCTAAGCATATGCTCTGCATCCACAGGTGTCCCCTGCTTCCTAACGGTGCAGAACAGAACTAAGACATTTCCCTGTACATCTCACCATACAAAAATGATATTCTGTTTCTAGTCTCATTTTAACAACAACATCACAAAGTCCTCTACTACCAGGTGCATTGTAAAATAATATAAAACCTGGAAAAAAAAAACCTCCACTCTGTACATGTCTATCAAACCTGCCACACCTCAGCAGCACTAACTCCAAGAAATGAAACAGCAATAGCCCTACCCATGAAAAGGCAGCAGTTCACCACCAGTAAAGTATCATATTGAGAAAATACAACAAATAAGGCTGATACAAATCCCTACATGCTAGTAAATTACCTCATCTCAGTCACACACATACAGAATACAGACAGAACTGCCTTCACTTAATATGGAATAAAATATCACAAATTACAAAGGTGGAAACAAAACCTGGAATTGAAACCCCAAGACCTTCTGCATGCAGTGCAAAACTGGAGAACTAGAAATAGAAATATATTTCTTCCTACACCAAGCAAAGTTCAAAGATAGAACAAATGTATATTCTCAAAACTGACATGTTATGGCTCTTGTATCCAGTCATTCCCCTCCAGGCCCCCATCACCCTTCACTTCTCCCAACTACTCAATCGTCCCTTCACATGATCATATCCCTGTCCAACATTTGCCCCTGCATCCTCTCCTCTGCTCAATTCTCCCTGCCTTTCCCCTTCCCAGCATACCTCTGACCACCTCTTTCCCACCACTTCCTGCTCAGCATCTCCTAACCTCTCTTCTCCCCCACCCCAGCAGGGCCCACACCTCTATCTCTCCCTCCATTTCTATCTCTCCTCCCTGCCCAGCAGATCCCAGCCCCTCTTTCCTCCAACTCTCCCTGCCCAGCAAACCAAACCTCCTTTCCCCCACCGCTTCCTACCCAGCATTCCTGCCCAGCACATTTCCTCCTCCTTCTGGCTCCCAGCCCGCATAAGCTTTCAGTCCAATCCAGTGTTTCTCCCTCCCGTTTTACCAGCAGCAGATGAGAGCAAGCAGCATTGAGAGGAAGATGAAGCAGCGGATCTTTAGAACATGTCCCTCTCTCTCCCCCTCATGCTCCTGATTTCATGTCTTACGGCCAGACCAGGCAGAGGAAGATGTTGGTCTTCTATCAGGCCCATATGAACAGGAGTTGGTGATATCTCACTCTGATCTGGGTGAAAGAGAAGGGCATAACCTCCCACTGGGCAGAAAGAGAAGGAGGAAGCAAGAGCAGCTTCCTGTCATATCCAATAAAGGAGAAATCAGCCATCTCCTGCCCAGACTGATGAGGAAAGAGCAGCCTTCTGCTGGGTCTGCGACACACCTTCTGTGACCTCGCTACACACTACTGTGTCCCAACACACCTGTTGAGAACCACTGCACTAGAGAGAGAGAGAGAGAGAGAGAGAGAGAGGGAGGGACAGAGGGAGCTTGTGGGAGGGACAGTACTGAGAACGGGGTCAAACTTTAGGACGGGCAATGAGTGGAAGGGGTTGAGACTAGAGGTGGAGGGGAGAGTTGGGGCCTGAGAGGGCAAAGTGGCCAGGGGAGTAGGGAGAGCACGTGGAAGGTACTCTCTTACAGTGAATTTCTAGGGAAATTCTGCATCTTTAAGTAATAACCTTTTTTCTGTATTAACTTAAAATGCAATTACTTAAAGACTGTCATGTAAATTGTGTGATTTTGACCAATATAAAGTTTGCAGAAGTTTAAATTTTTGTGTAGAATTCCCCCAGGAGTAAAATGGCCCATCTAGTCTGCCCAACAAGTTTCTTATGCACGCCATGCCACTCCATGCAGGTTTCGCCCTGAGCCACTGAGGTTGAGGTATACTCTAGAAATAGCTTTTAATATCCAAATCAGTAAAAAAATTAAAAAAGTCTTTCCCTCGCCTATAATTTTGCATATTTAGATGCTGGGATGTGAATGGAAATGAAGTCATTCTCCAACTCAGTTTGCAGGCCTATTGTGTCCAGATTTGGGATCAAATGGAGAAATTACGTACCTGAGAATTTTGTTTTCCTTAGTGTAGACAGATGGACTCAGGTTGTGCTCCCCTGCCAGCAGCTGGAGACAGAGTCAAGTTTCAAAGCTGACGTCACCCTAGCTATACCCTGCAGTAGAGATGTGAATCGTGTGATCGATCGTCTTAACGATCGATTTCGGCGGAGGGGGGGGAAGGTAATGGGATAGTCGCAGTTTTGTTTTTTTAAATATCGTGTAAATCATAAATCGGGGGAGGGTGGGAAAACCGGCACACTAAAACAACCCTAAAACCCACCCCGACCCTTTAAAATAAATCCCCCACCCTCCCGAACCCCCTCAAAATGTCTTAAATTACCTAGGGTCCAGTGGGGGGGTCCCGGTGTGATGTTCCACTCTCGGGCCACGGGTGCATTTGATAGAAATGGCGCCGGCGCTACCTTTGCCCTGTCATATGACAGGGCAAAGGTAGCGCCGGCGCCATTTTGGTTCCTGTCCCCCGTCGCGAGCGTAGGAGATCGCTCCCGGACCCCCGCTGGACCCCCAGGGACTTTTGGCCAGCTTGGGGGGGCCTCCTGACCCCCACAAGACTTGCCAAAAGTCCAGCGGGGGTCCGGGAACGACCTCCTGCACTCGAATCGTGTTGCCGTAATGCAAAATGGCGCCACCCCTATGGCCATATTGCCGTACTGCAAAATGGCAACACGATTCGAGTGCAGGAGGTCGTTCCCGGACCCCCGCTGGACTTTTGGCAAGTCTTGTGGGGGTCAGGAGGCCCCCCCAAGCTGGCCAAAAGTCCCTGGGGGTCCAGCGGGGGTCCGGGAGCGATCTCCTACGCTCGCGACGTCGGGGGACAGGAACCAAAATGGCGCCGGCGCTACCTTTGCCCTGTCATATGACAGGGCAAAGGTAGCGCCGGCGCCATTTCTATCAAATGCACCCGTGGCCCGAGAGTGGAACATCACACCGGGACCCCCCCCACTGGACCCCAGGTAATTTAAGACATTTTGGGGGGGTTCGGGAGGGTTTTAGGGTTGTTTTAGTGTGCCGGTTTTCCCGCCCTCCCCCTTCCCCCGATTTACGATTTTTGACGATAAATCGGGGGAATTCCTATTATATATCGCCTCTAATGATTTTTGACGATTTAAAATATATCGGACGATATTTTAAATCGTCAAAAAACGATTCACATCCCTACCCTGCAGTGACCTCAGCTCTTCCGTATTCTCTTCAAAATCTACTGTGGACATACTATTGAAAGAACTTGATTAAAAATGGATAACTGTACTGTACTCAACCAAAACACTGATCCCCAGTAAGATTACAGATGCCCTGATCTAGGGACTGGATGACAGTTTACCCATAATCTCTTGGAATTGATATCCACTCCATGGGCAAATCCTTGGTACCGTTCTTGGGCAGCCGGGGGGGGGGGGGGGCAGGATGCAGAGTCCATCTGCCTACTCTAAGATAACAAAATTATCTGGTAAGTAATTTCTCCATTTCCTAGTGTGTAGCCAGATGGACTCAGGACCAATGGGATGTACAAAAGCTACTTCCAATTGGGGTGGGAGGCTGCCCGCAGTCTGGTTAATACCGCCCTTGCAAAGGCTGCGTCTTCTCAGGCCTGTACATCCAGGTGATAGAGCCTGGAGAAGGTGTGCCACTCAGCCGATATCAATGGGAGACAGCAGTCTAGCATCCGCCCATGAGAATGCCTGAGCCCTGGCAGAATGAGCTTTAACCTGAGAAGGTAATGGCTTTCCTGCCTCCACATAGGCTCCAGTGACCACCTTCTTAATCCAGCGAGCTATGATAGCCCACGAAGCTGTTTCGCCCTGCTTCCTTCCACCGTGAAGGACAAAGAGGCAGTCCATTTTTCACACTGGTTCTGAAACTTCCAGATACCGCACCAAATGTCTACCACCATTCAAATGTCAAAGGAGGCGGTATTCCTCCACGTCCCTGTGTTTATCTAAGGAAGGCAATGAAATGGACTGATTCAAATGAAACTCCAAGACTACTTGGGCAAGAAGGATGGATTGGTACGAAGGTGTAACACTCCTGGAGTCATCCAGAGGAACGGTTCCCGACAATGCCTGCAGTTCAGAGATGCGAGACGCCAAGCATATACCACGAATACCATTTTCAAGGTTAATAAACGCAAGGAAAGACCACACAGTGTCCGAAAGGAGGGCCCTGCCAAAAATTCCAATACTAGATTAAAATTCCACAAGGGAACCAGCCACTGTAGGGGTGGCCAAAGGTGCCTCACCCCTTTCAGAAAATGGGCCACGTCCAGATCAGCCAACAGGGAGGTTTCTGTTCACCTTGCCCCTGAAATAGGAAAGAGCCACTACCTGTACCTTCAAGGAGGTAAGGGCCAAACCTTTATTCAAGTCGTCCTGCAAAAATTCCAGAATGGGATTTTGACCGCTCAAAGAGGGATACTTCCTTGCACCAGGCCTCAAATACTCTCCAGATCCGCACATTCGCTAGGGACATAGAGAACTTCCAAGCATGGAGTAAGGTGGCAATTCCCACTGCAGAATATCCTTGCTTCATCAGGCAAGCCCTCTGAAGGACCAGACCCTAAGACAGAATCATGTCTGTCTTTGGGAAGGATCGGTCCCTACTGTAGCCAGTCCTTGTGCAGTAGGAGGCACCGGGGGGGGGGGGGGGGGGGAGGGAGTCTCCACATGTCTGCATACCATGGATGCCTGGGACAATCTGGAGTTACTAGTAGGACTAATCCCCTGTGGTGCTCAATTCTGCGAATGAGCCTGCCCAGCAGGGGGCCACAGAGGGAAGGCATATAGCAACTCTTCTTCCGCCCAGGTCTGAATGAGAGTGTCGATCCCCAGGGATCACGGATCTCTTCTGTGACTGAAGAATCAGGAAACCTTTGATTGTGAGATGTGGCTAGCAGGTCGATGGACAGGAGGCCCCAGCGATCTACTATCAGTTAAAAGGCTTCGGCCAACAACATCCACTCTCCTGGATCCAGACTCTCCCTGCTTAGAAAGTCTGCTCGGACGTTGTCTTTTCCTGCGATTTCTAAAGTTGAGATCGCCAGTAGATGTATTTCCACCCATTCCATAAGGAGGTCTATCTCCTGAGACATCTGCTGGCTCTTGGTTCCTCCCTGGCGGTTGATGTAGTTGTCCTCTTTGCGTTGTCAGACATTATCCGGACGGCTTGACCCTGGAGTCTGTGGCTGAATTGCAAGCATGCCAGCCTCACTGCCTGGGCTTCCAAGCGATTGATGTTCCAGATGGCCTCTTCCTTGGTCCAACATCCCTGGGCCGTGAGTTCCTGACAGTGAGCTCCCCAGCCCCAGAGACTCGCACCCGTTGTAAGAACCAGCCAGTTCGGGGAGGACAGGGACACATTCCTGCTCAGATGAGCCTCCTGCAACCACCACCTGAGGTGAGAGTAGTCTCCCATTGGTAAGTGGAGCCAAATCGAATAGTCTTGAGACTGCGGGTTCAAACATGACAGCAGCGAGTGCTGAAGAGGGCTCATGTGTGCTCTCGCCCACGGCACTACTTTCAAGGTTGTCACCATCAAACTGAGAACTTGGAGATAGCGCGAAGAACATAACATAAGAAATTGCCATGATGGGTCAGACCAAGGGTCCATCAAGCTCAGCGTCCTGTTTCCAACAGAGGCCAAACCAGGCCACAAGAACCTGGCAATTACCCAAACACTAAGAAGATCCCATGCTACTGATGCAATTAATAGCAGTGGCTATTCCCTAAGTAACCTTGATTAATAGCCGTTAATGGACTTCTCCTCCAAGAACATATTCAAACCTTTTTTGAACCCAGCTACACTAACTGCACCAACCACATCCTCTGGCAACAAATTCCAGAGCTCTATTGTGCATTGAGTGAAAAAGAATTTTCTCCGATTAGTCTTAAATGTGCTACTTGCTAACTTCATGGAATGCCCCCTAGTCCTTCTATTATTCGAAAGTGTAAATAACCGAGTCACATCTACTCGTTCAAGACCTCTCATGATCTTAAAGACCTCTGTCATATCCCCCCTCAGCCGTCTCTTCTCCAAGCTGAACAGCCCTAATCTCTTCAGCCTTTCCTCATAGGGAAGCTGTTCCATCCCCTTTATCATTTTGGTTGCACTTCTCTGTACCTTCTCCATCGCAACTATATCTTTTTTGAGATGTGGCGACCAGAATTGTACACAGTATTCAAGGTGCGGTCTCGCCATGGAGCAATATAGAGGCATTATGACACTTTCCATTTTATTAACCATTCTCTTCCTAATAATTCCTAACATTCTGTTTGGTTTTTTTGACTGCTGCAGCATACTGCGCCGACAATTTTAAAGTATTATCCACTATGATGCCTAGATCTTTTTCCTGGGTGGTAGCTCCTAATATGGAACCTAACATGATGTAACTACAGCAAGGGTTATTTTTCCCTATATGCAACACCTTGCACTTGTCCACATTAAATTTCATCTGCCATTTGGATGCCCAATCTTCCAGTCTTGCAAGGTCCTCCTGTAATGATTCACAGTCCGCTTGTGATTTAACTACTCTGAATAATTTTGCATCATCCGCAAATTTGATAACCTCACTCATCGTATTTCCAGATCATTTATATATATCTTGAAAAGCACCGGTCCAAGTACAGATCCCTGAGGCACTCCACTGTTTACCTTTTTCCACTGAGAAAATTGACCGTTTAATCCTACTCACTGTTTCCTGTCTTTTAACCAGTTTGTAATCCACGAAAAGACATCACCTCCTATCCCATGACTTTTTAGTTTTCTTAGAAGCCTCTCATGAGGGACTTTGTCAAATGCCTTCTGAAAATCCAAATACACTACATCTACCGGTTCTCCTTCATCCACATGTTTATTAACCCCTTCAAAAATATGAAGCAGATTTGTTAGGCAAGACTTCCCTTGAGTAAATCCATGTTGACTGTGTTCCATTAAATCATGTCTTTCTATATGCCCTACGATTTTGATCTTGAGAATAGTTTCCACTATTTTTCCCGGCCCTGAGGTCAGGCTCACTGGTCTGTAGTTACCCGGATTACCCCTGGAGCCTTTTTTAAATATTGCGGTTACATTGGCCACCCTCCAGTCTTAAGGTACAATGGATGATTTTAATGATGGGTTACAAATTTTAACTAATAGTTCAGAAATTTCATTTTTGAGTTCCTTCAGTACCCTAGGATGCATACCATCCAGTCCCGGTGATTAGCTACTCTTTAGTTTGTCAATCTGCCCTACTACATCATCCAGATTCACAGTGATTTCATTCAGTTGTCTGACTCATCACCCCTGAAAACCATCTTCGGAACTGGTATCTCCCCAACATACTCATTAGTAAACACGGAAGCAAAGAATTCATTTAGTCTTTCTGCAATGGCCTTATCTTCCCTAAGAGCCCCTTTAATCCCTCGGTCATCTAATGGTCCAACTGACTTCCTCACAGGTTTCTTGCTTCAGATATATTTTTAAAAGTTTTTATGAGTTTTTGCCTCTATGGCCAACTTCATTTCAAATTCTCTCTTCTCCTGTCTTATCAATGTTTTATACTTAACTTGACTATGCTTATGTTTCATCCTATTTTCTTCAGAGGGATCCTTCTTCCAATTTTTGAAGGATTTTTTTTGGCTAAAATAGCCTTTCACCTCAGCTTTTAACCATGACAGTAATCGTTTTGCCTTCCTTCCACCTTTCTTAAGGTGTGGAATACATATGGACTGCGCCCTCTAGGATTGGATTTTTAAACAATGTCCAAGCCTGTTGAACACTTTTAACCTTTGCAGCTGCACCTTTCAGTTTTTTTCTATTTCCCTCATTTTATCAGTTTCCCATCTGGCGTATTGTGTTCTTCAACTGACGCACCTGGGATATCAACTTCCGTATCTGTGTGGTCGTAAGGAAGACCTTGCCCTGCCTGGTGTAGAACTGGACTCCCAGTTACTCCTACAACTGAGAAGGCTTGAGACTGCTCTTATCCAGGTTTACTTTTCAACCAAGTTCCTGAAGCAAGGAGGTCACCGTGTTAGTCACCTGGAGACTTTCTTCCATGGACTTGGCCCAGATCAACCAGTCATCCAAGTGCAGGTGTACCAGGATTTCTTCTCTTCTCAACACTGCCGCCACGACTACCATAATCTTGGAAAATGTTCTTGGGGGGGTGGCTAAGCCAAAGGGCAGTGCCTGGAACTGATAATGGTGACCCAGTACGGCAAAGCATAGGAAGCATTGGTGTTCTTGACGGATTGGAATATGTAGGTAAGCCTTGGATAGGTCCAGGGAGGTTAGGGTCTCTCCTGGTTGTACAGCCATCATCACAGAGCATAAGGTTTCCAAATCGGAAATAACCCACTCTTAGGTGACTGTTGACACTCTTGAGGTCCAGGATGGGGCAAAAGGAATCTTCCTTCTTGGGTACGATGAAATAATGCCCCATATTTTCCTGGGGCATAGGTACTGGGATTACTGCCCTCATCCTGAGGAGCCTTAAAAGAGTAATCTCCACTGCCTGCTTTTTGTGCTGGGAGTGGCAAGGGGACATCATGAATATGTCCTGCGGAGTGCTGCGAAATTCCAGCTCATATCCTTCTCGTATGACTTCCAGTACCCACTTGTCCAAAATGATCTCGACCCACCATTGGTAAAAGAGAGAGAGTCAACCCTCTATCTCCTCATTCCAAAGATGGAACAGTAAAATTTCATTGGGAGGTTCAGGACAATCCTGAATCTGAACCTGCCCCTCTCTTAGGCTGTTAACTATGAAAGGGCTGAGTTCGTCCAAAGGGCCAAGACCTTCGAAATGTCGAGTTTCTGTAGGGGCATAAACGTTGAGAGCCCCTGGACCAGCCCCTCAAGGCGAGGGGCACTGCAACTGCTTCCTCTTACCTTCTGGTAGCTGGGGGACTGGAGATTTGCCCCATTTTCTGGTCAGTTTTTCCAATTTGTTTCCAAATACGAGTGATCCTTTAAAGGGCATCTTTGTAAGGTTGGTCTTGGAGGTTGTGTCAGCTGACCAATTCCACAGCCATAGCTGTCTTTTGGCTGCTACCACTGAGGCCACTCCTCTGGCTCTAAGTACAGACTAAATTCAAGCCCGCATCTGCTAAAAAGGCAGTGGCAGCGGGTTCCATAGCCACTTTGGGGTTCACCCCGGAGTCATCCACCTCCTGAGAGAAGTAGGCATGAACACACTACCAGGGCACAACAAGAGGCAATCTGTAAGGTCATTGCTACTGCGTCAAAGGCTTGTTTAAGGATAGACTCCAACCGTCTATTGTGCACATCCTTTAAGGCCGCTTCTCCCTCCACTGGGATAGTTGTTCGCTTAGAGACAGCGCAGACCAGTGCATCCACTTTAGGGAAACGCAAACAATCTCTCACTGCTGGCTCCAGTGGGTATGGAGCTAACACCCGTCCCCCTTTAAAACTTGCTTCTGGGGCATCCCATTCCAGGTCAATCAACTCCTGGATGGCTTCCAGTACTGGAAAATAGCAAGAGCCTTTTGTGCAAGGAAATCAGAATGGGATTCTTCTTTGGCTCAGTCATGGATTCTGTTCCAGGAACTCCCAGCATTTTCAGGGTCTGGGAAACCAAGGCCAGCAATTCATCTCTATGCAAGAACCGAAACATGGTTCGATACAATTCTAATTCCAAGGGAATTTCCCCTTCTTCCAAGGGATTTTGCTCTTTGTCTGAGCCATCAGGGTCCCCACTAGGGATACCCTTGGTCAGGCAGGACATGCCTCAAGGTCTGCCAACAGGAATGGGAGGAGAGGAGGCCGGCTGGGGTTCCGGCTGGACTGCGGCTGTACAAACGCCTGTAGCCCCTGGAAAAATTCCACCCAAGAAAAGGCAAGCAGGTCCATGCCTATCCCAAGGGGAACTGAGGTGGGCCCAGCCAAGTTTCCCTCTCTCATACAAGACCAAGCCAAAGGGCTTCTCAGATCCAGAGTACTTCCAATTAAGGCTACCAATCCATCATCTGAATGGGAGGAGCCACGCTCAGCAAAATCTGGGGAGGCCAAATCCCCTTGGGCTTCCTCACAGTGCTGACAAGTTGGAATCCCGGTCATGGTGGGAAGCCCTAATATGACAAGCAGCGCGGAGAGAAAGGCGCTTATGTTTCTTGGCTGCTGGCGCCATTGGCAGCAGTAACTGTGCGTTCGATCAGCTCCTGCTTAAAAATGTATGCATACAAATTTTGAGCACCTAGGCGGGGTGTGGCGAGGCACACGCACAACCCGTGCGCCCGGCTTTTTCTGTATCCCGGCCTTACTTTATTGTGCGCACAAGTAGGTGCACGATGTTATGTGTGGCGCGTGTGCAGAGCTGATGCACTGCAGGTACTGACGTCCTATGGCGGGCAATACGAGAAACACAGACGCGCATGCAAGATGGCGCCGGCCTACCACGCAGTAAGCCATGTTTAAAGCGGGGCCGCTCAACCTGCTCGTAAGCCCACTTTCCCTATGCCCCAATGGGATCGGGAATGAAGGTACAGCGAGCTGAGCAAGGAGACCGGCGGAAGTCTTACCAAAACTCCTCTTCTCTGAAGGTAAATCTTTTTTTTTTTTTTTTTTAAACTAACCTTGTCTCAGCACTTAGCGGCTGAGTACAGAGATGGTCTCCGGCTGCAGGGGGGGGGGGTGGCATTGGCCGTCACCACCACGCTCTGCTTCCTGCACCCGCAGACTTTCAGCTGCTTCAGCAGCAATGTCTACGCCGGCAACCGGCTACCGGACCAAGGCACAAACTCTGAGGGATCTCAGAAATCACCACAGGAATTCTCAACTGGGGGAGGGACCTTTAGGTATCACCGTGGAGGAACGGGGCTCAGTCTCTCTCTAATTTAAAATTAGAATTTCTTCTTCCAAAAGGTACAGAGATCCCCATCGGGAAAGCACGTCTACATCTGCTAGGAGACAGAGATATTGAAGGGCTGAGGTCACTGCAGGGATGTATGCAGGGTGATGTCAGCTTTGAAACCTGACTCAAGTCTCCATCTGCTGGTAGGGGAGCATAACCCATTGGTCCTGAGTCCATCTGTCTACACGCTAGGAAATGAATTCTCCATCTTCCCTAGACCCAGGACACCAAGTAATGAAACAAATCAGAGCAGGGGAGCTTTTAGAGATTACACAGAAGAAAACAAGTTTCAGGCTAAGGATACTACAGACATCCTCTTGCTTCTTTTTCTTATGAGAGGAAGTGGTTATTTTCAGGATAGAGTATGGCAGAACCCATAAGAAAAAAGGTGCCAAGGACTACAAATAAGAACCAGTGTCTCTCCTCTGAGCCACACTGGCTGCAGACACCAAGGATAACATTATTTTACATATAAAGATATTTATACATAAAAATACAAATTATTACATCACTGCATGTAAAAAAATAAAGCCAATACTTTGATAAATATTTTCACAAAATAGACACTTTTGCTTCATGAATAAAGTTAGAGTAGGGTGTCTACAGCCAAGTCTTCAGGTAAATACTTATGATAGAATTCTCCTGACCCTGCCCCCAGCATACACAGAGGGGGGCCCCAGCCTCATTCATCTCTTATTCCATCATGATGACTGGTCCAGCTGAAAAACCCAAAATGTCTTCATGCCAGTAGTAAAAAAAAAAAAAATAGGCAAGGAAGCCCCAGTTACACCGCCTCTCTGAATGTTGCTACAGCACAATTCTGGCCAAAGACAGGCAAACTGCCCAGCCAGCAGTGCTAACTCTGGCCAAAGACAGCTCCACCGCACCCCTACTCCACCAGCAGTGGTCACTGTGCATTGAGCAGGCACAGAAGAGAGGCAGCACACAGACAGGTCTGGAATCACTGGCTTTTTCACTAAAGAGGACAGGAGCACTTTCTTGAGCTGGCATTCTTCAATCTCTGACCTTGTCTTTGTTCTGCAGAGGAAAGAAAAAAAAATGCTGAGAATATTACAACAGACCTACAGGCCGCTGTACTAATCTGGGTGTTAAAAATGTGCACTGAAAACCACCACACAGTTTAACACCCAGATTAATTTTTAACTCCCAATGCATCGGGAATTTAAAAAAGTACATGTGATGGTAAAATATGCATTTGGCACAGGCAAAACGCACATTTTAACTCGGGAAGCTGGGGGAGGGGGGGGGGGGGCAGGAGAGGCATCCCTGGCAGGCAACTGCCAGTTACCCGGATAAGTACTGACTTATCCAGCTAAGTGGCACAATTCAACGCTAGTTAGTCGGATAAACTAACACACATAGAAACATAGAAATGACGGCAGACCAAACGGTCCATCCAGTCTGCCCAGCAAGTTTTGCATTTTTTTTTTCTCATACTTATGTTACTCTTGGCTCTTAGTAACCTTTCGGTTCTATTTCCCTTCCACCTCCACCATTAATGAGAGATCAGTGTTAGAACTGCATCTAAGTGAAATATCTAGCCCAATTAGTTAGGGTAGCAACCACCGCAATAAGCAAGCCATACCCTCCCAGACTAAATAATTCAGTCCTTGTTGGTTGTTGTCTGTATATAGATCCACCTTTCTTCATTCCCCCGCCGTTGAAGGAGAGAGTTATGCTGGATATGCATTGAAAGTGAAGTATCAGACTTTCTCCCCTGCCGTTGAAGCAGAGAGCTATGCTCCAGAGGGAACCATGCTGTGGCCCCTGGCTGAAGACTGTGACTGGACTACAATGGACAGGAGAAAGTTAAAAAATACTGAAACCGCCTAACACCCCCCCAGTAGTTGTGAAAAAAAATGCTTGTGGCAACAGAGCCCAGGAGGGTTTGGTTCAGATAGAGTAGGAAGCCTACTGCAAGGCTAAAGAAAACTTCTGAGCCAAAGAAATAAATAGATGTACGCATTTCCATGCACAGCACCTGCCACGGGTCACTGAAGGCATGTCCCAAGGGCTCTGGAGATGTTTTTCGAGCTAGTTTTGTGATCATAGCTTTCACCTTATCCCACTGTGAAACTTCGTTCTGTAAAAAGAGACAGGAAAGGCATGAAACTCGGCAAGCATCACGTGTCCCTGGGCCCAGTGTTTGTCCACTGTCCCCCAGTACCCCAAGGGTCAGCCACCAGTGCCCCCGATCTGCTTGTCCCCAGACAGTCTGCTGCCCAACCACTGACCCCCATCAACCGAACAAGGAAAGTCAAACATCACACAAAAAAAGTTTGAATTCAGTATTTTCTTCCAAAGAGAAATCTTAAACAACTTAAGCCAGAAAATATTTGTTTTAAGATTTCTCTTTGGAAGAAAATATTGAATTCAAACTTTTTTGTGTGCTATTTGACTTTTGTTTAATTGTTGCATCACAGTTTGACTCTGAGTACAGATCAATTTTAAGTATAACAAGGACCAAACATTGGATTCAGATACACATACTGATGGAATCTATCACAGAACTTCCTTGTACCTTGTGTTTTGCAGGTGGCAGGAAAGTAGGGTCTGGCCCATCTCCCTCATCTTGCAGGCTCAGGGAACATGTGTAGGGTACTGGAGCCTTCAGAGAGGGTGATGACTCCATGTCTGCAGGAAAGCAAGAATTGCACTTACTGCCATGTCTAAGTCTAGAGGAAGCAGCCCGTTTACCACAGGGGGCTGTGCCCCCTCCTTCCACACAGCAATAGCGTACATTCAATATATCTGTAGTGCAACATTCTACACAAGTAACTAACATGCAAAGTACAGGTACTGAGTGAAAGACTAAGAGACTTAGTCGAGCATGTGAGAAGAGAGCATGGACCTGAGGGAGAGCAGTGGACAGTACCACCAGTACTTCAGAGCAGTACTTTCTTGGGACTGGCTGTGGGAGCTGTACTGCCACCTCAATTAACTCACCAGGAATCTTGTACGGGTCCTGATAAACCCCAGTGCTCGACACAGACGTGCCCAGGCTATGCCAAGGCTCGCAGGGATTCTGTGCGCCTTGCGTCAGGTCCAAGGGAAGGTGAGGAGGCAGTGCCTTCTGCAGAGTCCAGAGCTGTCCCACATCCCCAGGCACACAGGTCTCCAAAATCCTGCCCTGCAGAACAGAAAAGAAACCTCTGGATCCTGGGTCTGCCTGGGTCTAGAAAATCTCCACCATTTCTCCCTTCTCCCCCGGCATCAAGATCAGCAAAGGAAGGGCAGGAGAGTTAGCAACCTATCAAGACACGGACACAAGTGTCTAGAAGCATTAGACACAACGGTGCAATCCTTACACTGTCAGTGCCAGGAGCTGTCATGGTCCCCGTCTCCCCCCCCCCCCTGCGTGATAATGAACATAAAATGCCATGCTGGACCAGACCACAATACATCGAGCCCAGCATTCTGTCTCCAACAATGGCCAGTCCAGGTCCCAAGTACCTGGCAGATTTATTTCTTGTAACTCGTTCCCTGGGATGCAATGGCTTTCTTTAATCTACCTAATTAATAACGTGCTATGGACTTTTCCTCCTTGTTAGTCACCTTGACCACGTCCTCTGGCAACAGATCCCACAGTTTGATTGTGCACTGAGTGAAAAGTACTTTCTATGATTTGTTTTAAAATCCATTTCTTTCATGGAATGTCCCCTTGATTTAATGTTTTGGAAAGGGTAAATAACGGTTCCCTATTTATCTGTTCTACCCCACTCCTGATTTTATAAAGTTCTCTCACATCCCCTCTCAGTCCTTTTCCAAGATGAAAAGCCCTAACTTGTGTAGCCTGTCTTCAAAGGACAGTCATTTCATTCCCCTTTATCACTCTCCTCTGTACCTTTTCTGGTTCCACTAAGTCTTTTTGAGATGGGGTGATCAGCACTGCACCCAAAACTCAAAGGAGCCGATGCAATACAGTGCGCCTCAGCCTAGTGCACAGCTTGACGCGCGGTTGGAAACACAGTTTGGACACAGGTGAATAACTCCCGATGCAATAATGGGATTAGCACGTCCAAAGCATGCATCCAAACCTGCGCCTAGCAAGGTAAATGCCATGTTGATGAGGCTATTAGCTAGTACCCCGAAGCATAAAGTCACTGTGCACCCGACACGCACATTTTAACCCTCAAATTAGCACCTGCCCCTTCAGACGCTCCAAGCCATCAACAGAAAAGTAGAAAATACAGCTTTTCTGTGTTTTTCCGACTTAATATTGTTGCAATACTAAATAGGAGAAACCATAGAAAGCAGCAACATGGAAAAAAAAAAAAAGAGTCTTGACGGCGGTCAGGTTAGAAAAACGAATGCACTAGAAATGCACAATTTCCCCTAGTGCGTCCTTTTTAACGTGACTGTTCATTTGCATATCGCATCTCATGCCTGGGAGAGATGGATGGGCCTGCGTTAGGAAAACAGGCGCCCAGTTTGGATGCCCATTTGTAGCGCGTTCATATTGCATCGGCCTGAAAGTGTGGTCGCACCATGGCTCAATATAAATCTGTCAAGAGGTGTCACAGATCCCCCCTCACCTGCCATGCAATACCCGAGGTTCAGTCCTTACGGTGCCAGTGCCAGGAACCTCCCCCCCCCCCCCGTATGACACAGGCTCAGTGCTTACACTGTCAGGAGGTGTCACAGCTCCCCTTACACTGTCAGTGCTGGGAGCAGTCACAAATTCTCTCCCTTTGTGGGACCCAGGCTCAGTCCTTTCACTCTCGCTGCCCAAGTTCTGGGTTTTCAGCACCACCCTTTGCTGCTGGAGTTGTAGATTATACTGCTGTAGGTAAGCAATCTTCTCCAGCATCTGGCAGACATGTTCCAAGTAACGCAGGCCTGGTCCAGGGAGGGCCTGCGGGTTCTCATCTTCCTCCTGTGAAAATAAAGCAAAGTAATATGCTTACCCTCTACAGCCCTGGTAATACAATTACTATTAGGCATAACCCCTCACTATAAAACACTACTCACCAGCTGCATTATTTCCCCTAAGCCTTCGATAGCAGGCCCCTCTTTGACAACAGCAGGAGCAATTCTGCACAGAACTAATGCAGTCTGTGCCAACACAGGTGAGCAGACTGCTAGACAGAGAAGAGGCAAAAGGCGGTAGGAGGCCTAGGCCTTCGTCACACATTCAACTGAGGGTCAGTCCCAAAGGACTGGAAGCCATCTGGCACAAACCAGGGTTGCCTGCTGGGCACAGCCGTGCTCTGTACTGCCGATGCTAAATACCAGAACCTGCTCCAGCCCCGTTTACAGCTGCTGCTCTCCCACTTCAGGAACTGCGAGACGTGCAACCACTGCAGAGGCAATGACATTACACACAGTGCTCTACATCACCGTCGCTGGACACCGTGCCATGTGCCTCAGTACTGGGTATAAACTAAACTAAAGGTGGGAAGGACCAGTGCAAGCCAGAGAGAGCAGGGTGCATAGGGAGGAGGCGAGAATACCTCCGAGATTGCTGGCGACGCCTCCTGTGGAGAATCGTGTCCCAGGTTGTGTAAGCCGCGCATCCAAAAGGATACAGACAGAGTGGAGGTGGTCCAGAGAAGGGCTATCAAAATGGTGCAAGGCCTGCACCAAAATCTCTCTGAAATAAAAATGTTGCAGGACCTATCGAAGTACATATTAGTGAAGAGGAGTGATGGAGACATCCAAATACCTCAAAAGATATAACAATGCACATGCAGCAAACCTTTTTCACTGACAAGGATATTATTGAAAAAAAAAAAAAAAAAAAAAGAGGTGAGTATGCGACTCCAAAGGAGTGGACCAAGCATTGACATCAGAAAATATTTCTTCAAGGAGACTGGTGGATGAATGAACAGGGGAGATGGTGGAGAAGAAACGGTAATAGAATTCAAGGAGGACTGGGATAAGTGCAGAGAACAAGTGGAGGAATGAGGGTGAGGGCAGAGATTACACGAGACCTGAGGCAGCACAGAAGAGGCAGGAGGGGCCTGAAAGTCTTTAGCTGCCGGCAAGTTTGTCACAGTGAACTTTCTTTGAGCTGAACAGAGTGAGGCGGCAGGAGGGATACGCAGAGGGAAAAAAACGTGATAGCATTTCCCTTTCTATTGAACGGACATCATTACCCCCAAGAGTACAAAAGCAACTCTGGAGGGCCAGGCAGAGAGAGCAGAACCGGTCCCAGTCACTTGCCCTTCTGCTCAGTAGCCCAGCTCGCAGGAACTGCGGTATTAGATAAGAGCCCAGCAGCGCAAGCTTTCTCACGGCAGTGCCCTGGCCGCACAAAACTTCTTCAGGGCAGCGTCGTAGGAGCATTATCTACCCGAGACTCATGGCTCCAACATAAACATATATATATATATATATATTTTTTAGAATAAACATTACTACTAAATGATAAATACCACTGTTCAAACAGACACGGCGCAGCAGGAACGATAGTCACCTCTGTCTCACCTCGGTGCTGCTCCCCCCACTCCCGTCGTCCTAGCATTCCCAGCATGTCCGGGTCATCGCTCAGGGTCCTGCAGCTGAAGGAAGGGCGTCTGCGCTGCCGTGCTGGGGCCCCCCCCTCTCGCCCTGGCAGGAGCTCGGAGCTGAGGGACGGCAGACTCCCGCTGTGCTTCTGCGTGACCGAGAAGGGCGGCAGCCGGCCGGGGGTCCTCTCCGCGCCCCCCAGTCTCTTGCTCCTCTGCATCACCTGCTTGAGCTTGGTGCTGGCAGTCAGGCTGCAGCTGAGAGGGTCTGGAGCAGGGGAGGGGCTGCGGGGCTCTGCTGAGCTGGAAGTTGGGGACCCCGTGGACCCCTCCTCCTGCTGGATGCTGTTCGTAGACCCCAGAGGTGTGAACACAGAGTTCTCAGTGCTCCCCATCTCCACCCCGGAGTCCTCCGACTCGGACTTAACCAGTCGTTCAGCCTTGTGGAAGCAGCTGAGCTCCGGCAGCCGACTGCCGGCCTCGCTGGGGCTCCAGAGATCCAGGGCGTCGCTCATCCTGCTCCCGGCAGCTTCGGCTTGGACGGCGAGGGGTGCACTGTCCTCCAGCCTCCGATAGACACTGGCACACGTCAGTACCACACAGCTCTCCGAGCTCCAGTCGCCACCTGCAACACAGGACACGGAAGAGGGAAGCAGGCAAACATTTCCAAAAGGACAGAGAGCGAGCGAGCGAGAGAGAGAGGAAGGCAAGTGTCAGCCAGGAAGGAAGGAATGTCCTTGTGCAAACCTGCCCAGGTCCTGAACTCTTCACACCCAACACAAGACTCTGCCCATCCCAGCTCTCCTGGTATCGGGATCATTTCAGAACCTAAGACTCCTGGGAATTTATGACAAAGTGTATTTTATAATCTGGGCATTTCAGTATTTGGCAAGCCTTCCGGGTAGGTCATTCAGCCACAGCCCTGCATCAAACCCTTCATTAATAAAAATAAAAAGAGAATTCAGGAACACAACCCCCCCGCCCAGAGGAGAACACCACCAAGGATCAACACTGGCGAGGCTCTAGCCCTGGGCTCTGTGCCCCAGACCAAAATCTGATGCACAGGAGACCGACAAACCTGTACTGGAGAGAGAAAGTACCCCGGAGACAGCCCTCTCCCCCCCCCCACACACACACTCATCCCTGCCCCCTTCCCAAGACCCCACATTTCTGGAGCGAGAGGAAGAATCGTTTTGTAGGTTACAACCGACTTTTTTTTTTTTTTTTGTTCACTGTAATCCAGAGCATGGAGCCTCTAACCCTGAGAGGAGAGAGGAAACACAAGG
The DNA here is from genome assembly GCF_901001135.1 of Rhinatrema bivittatum. NCBI lineage: Eukaryota > Metazoa > Chordata > Amphibia > Gymnophiona > Rhinatrematidae > Rhinatrema > Rhinatrema bivittatum. The sequence continues at coordinate 250,627,121 of NC_042619.1, forward strand.
GCAATCAGTCATAAAAGTGTCAGAGGGAGTGGGAATTCTTGGAATATTTTTCTGAATTGCGTTTGAGAAGGTTTGTAGACAGCTCACGGTAACACGGCCGCATTCCTGTGCGCTGACACTCGCCCAACTGCCTTTCAACTGCCAGAGTTAACCGACTGCAACTGGGTCAGGACTGAAAAGGGGGGGTGGGGGAGGGGGGACAAGGCTCAAGGTGGCCCGGCTGCCGGAGGCGGCACGGGACACACGACGGGGGGGGGGGGGGGGGGGCTGCCGGCCAGGAGCATAGGGGAAGGCGTGGGAAGGTCCCAGAGAGGGAGCAGCAAGGGGGTTCCCGGGAACCTAGAAATAGGGCAGGAAGGGCACGTGTGGGTGGCACCAAGCAGGCTAAGAGAAGATTTGCCGTAGAGCGAGAACCCCCGGCTGAAGGTGGAGCTGAAATATGCAGGCCCAGCGCACCGTTCAGCACACGTTTTCGACGCGCTCCTATTACCTTTCGTACTGTAAGGGGTATTAGCGCCTCGAAAACGCACGGCCAACCCCCACCCCCCACCCCCGAAAACTAATAGTGCTCATCACATGTTTATGAGCTTATTAATCGGTCACCCGGGAAACTGAAATTAAAATGTGCGGCCACTGCTTTTCTGAACACCCTCCGGCTTAATATCACAGCGATATTAAGTCAGAGGAACCTAAAATTTAAAAAAAAACCCAAAAAACAAACAAACCCGCTGGTGAGTGGGTTAGAAAAATGGATGCTTAATTTTGCCGGCATCCGTTTTCCTAACCTGTGGCTGTCAGCGGGTTCAAAAACTGACACTGGTAAAATTGGGTGCCTGTTGTTGGACCCGCTGATAGCCACTTCTACTGCTAATAAGGAGGTGCTAGGGACGCGCTGTTGTCCCTAGTGCCTCCTTATTAGCACAACACCTAGTTTGAATACAGAATCGCACACCCAGGAAAGGTGACTGGGCACGTGTCGGAGAGCCAGCGCTCAACACGGAGCGCCGGCTCTCCCGCACTTTTTACTGAATCGGCCTGCTGGTGGGGAGAGTACCCAGGTAACTGATGTGCACACAGTCAAGCAGAAGTAACCCAAGAGGGGCGCGTGTTGGGGCGGGGGCAGGGCCGGCACGTCCACTAAGTGCAACCAGGTGGTCGCCTAGGGTGCCAACCAGAAGGGGGTGGGAAAGAGCAGCCTCGTGGGGGCCGCTCGTAGCCCAGAGGAGTAGAGACTCTGAGGGCCATGAGAAGCCCATCCCATTTGCAGCCAAGAGAAGGCTCAGCGACGCGCGAGTGGTGCCCATCCTGCTCGCAGCCGAGAGAAGAGACTTGGCAGACTGCGAGCGGCACCTCTGAGCATGTGTATGAGATAAAAGAGGGAGCCTGTGTGAGGGAGTGAGAATGTGTGCGCGTGTGTGAAAGGGAACCTGTGTAAGGGTATGTATGCCAGAGAGAGAGGGAACCTGTGGGAAGGGGTGTGTGTGCAAGAGACAGAAAACATCTGTAGGAGGGGATATATGAGAGAAAGACAGAGGGAGCCTTTATGAGGGAATGTGTATGTGAGTGTAAGAGAGAGAGAGGGAGCTTGAATAAGGGTGTGTGTGGGTGAGAGGGATTGTGTGTGTGTGTATGAGTGATGCTGTTAGTGAGAGGGAGGGAGCCCGAGTAAAGGTACATGTGTGAATGAGACAAGGACTAAGTGTGTGTATGTGAGAAGGGGCCTGTGAGTGAATAAAGGTATGTGAATGTGAGGGAGAGAGTGTGTGAGAGCAAGAGAACGTACACGTGTGTGTGTGTATATCTGTGGGAGAGCCTGTGTGTGTTTGCGTATGAGAAAGAACGAACATGTATAATTATGTGTTTGTATATGAGAGAAAGGAGAACATTTTGTGCACAACTCCAGATCCCCACTCCATCAGCTAACAAACGACAATCTCAGGGCATCTGGAAATCAGAAGTTCCCAGGTAGTTTTGTTAGTTTTAATCACTGGGTGTTAATATTTGATGTGCACACTATTTTTCAATTTTTGTTTTAGAGATGGAACATTTTTATTTTTTTGAGTTTTTAATTATTGGATGTCATTATTTGACTATTTTGAAATATTCCTTTTACTAGTATGGTTTTTAATATTATTGATGTTTTATATTTGTTCATTTTATTACTGAATAATTGTTACTTGTGTGTTTGGGCCAGGGAGGTCGGGGCCTGGACCTGGCTGGGGGGGGAAAGAGTGCAAAGCAGAAGGTTCGCCTAGGGCGCCTAATACCCTTGCATCACTCCTGGGATGGTGTGTGGCAGAACAGAACATCACTCTTCCATGCCATACAATCTTTTCAACAGCTAGGACTTATGGGGGAAATAAGTGTTTTAAATAAATGACATCTTTCTATGTAAAACTATGCATTAAAAAACTCTCTCTGCAGTTGCTTTGGGATTTGCTGGAGTACCTCTGCTTTCTACCTCAGAGGTGGCCTCCTCACTTAACTCTCTGATCTTTAGTTTGGTGCCAACTATTCCAAACATTAGTAACAGTCCAATGACAGGCCACCAAGCTATACTGAAAGATGGCCCAAGAGTGGCAATTTATATTGGGAGGGGGGAGCATTTAAGATGTAATTGTTCTATACAAATGTAATCAAAAGGATCTTACAAGGTCACCCACAGGGACCCTTTTTACATCAGATGCAACACACTCAACAAAAGGTATCCCCCCAAGTGTAAGGGGCAATAGGTTTTTACCACCTCCACAGGGAGGGATTCTTAAGGGATTAAGAAAAGTAAAGGGCAAAGTTGTAGGCCTGCCTTTTACAGGACTCAGTACATTTGCAAGGAGCACAGCCTGAGGGAGGGAGCAGACAGAGCTCTTGAAAGCTAGCCAAAAATGTACTGGATTAGGTCCATATAAAGGTTCCACCAATAATGCAGTCACTGACATTGGTTTCCATTGATCCAAGTGCACTGACATGGCCACCACACATTTCTATTTAAAGGGACATAATTTATGGAGTATTTTGCCTAGGGCTACACTGCTAAATAGCTTCCACCTGTCAGGGAAAGACTCTGATTCATGGGCTGTATGTAGTTATTTATTTATTTAGAGTTAGCTCATGCCTTTTCCGTGGTATCTGATCCTTATATTAAACACAAGAAGCAATTTTTTTTTTCATTTTGAATATTTAATCTGCCCATCCAAATATGCGCTCCAATTTAACACTGGTATTTTTATAGTGCTACTGAACTACACAGTGCTGTACAATGGTGATAAGTATTCAGGTATAAGTCCCTTCCCCAAAGAGCTTACAATCTTAAGTGTCTCCAATTGCCTCAAGTAGCCACTTAGATTGTTAGGTCTGTGGGCAATGGATTGATTATTGTTTATTTAAAACATTTTTAACCCACAGGTCCAATACAATTGTCCTCTGCGAGGAACTACTGACCTCCATAATATACAAAGAGCATCATAACAAATTTAAAAAACGACATACAAGACAACACATCTAATACATCATAGATATATTAAAAAATACTGGCACAGCTTCTCGCCACAAGCAGAAACCCTAAAGGTTTCGATTCATATTCCAAATACTTGTTTGAATAAATAAACCTTGGCTTTCTTCTGAATGAATCCCCTTCCATGCATAGGTTTTTAGGGCGTGTGCTCCCCAGTATGAGGGCCATCGACAGAGAAAGCACATGATCTCAGTGCATAATCCAGCATTGCTAACAAAAGGGAACTACAAGTTTAATGGTGTTCTCGGATCGAAGACTTCTACAGGGGAGACGAAACTTGAATCGTGTCTCTCAACTATGTGGGGATTAGATTATAAAGCCCTCTAAAGAGCAAGGTCAACATTTTAAATTGTGTATGCCAAACGATTGGGAGCCAATGTAATTTATAATGTAATGAAGTTTTGCGAGGCTTGTAAGGAACCCGCGAATTAATCTAGCTAATTTGAACTAGCTGCATTACGATAATCTAAACCGGGCCTCACCATTGTACAGCACTGCATAAGTCCAGTAGCCCTATGGAAAATATAATTATTCGTAATACTGTTGTTATAGGAAGGGGTTTTAACATTATGTTAAATTAGCTACAGATTTTTTGGGGGAGGAAGGGGATGTAGACCCCTAGGGAACCTATGAAGTGCCATGGAGCCCAGGGTCCAGTCTCCCACAGTAGCCCATTTGGATCAACTGAAAGTACCCAGAAGCTCCCTACCTTGCTACTCGTTCCCAGATGCAGAACGTGGAGATTCCCCAAGCTTGCTTAGCTAATAAGTATTCATGGATCTGGCTTCCAGAAACTTGTCCAAACCATTTTTAAATACCCAGTTATACTATTAACTGAGACCTGGGGATGCTGAACTACTAAATGAACTACTAAATAACTATTAAAAAAAAAGAGAGATGGATAGATAGCAAGAGAGAATTTCCTGAATCTGAAAGAACCAGAACCAGGCAGCTGTGGAGAGAAAGCCAGAGACAGCCAGTTCCAGAAAAAGAGGGAGAAGAGTGGGAGACAGCCAGCTGCTGAAAGGGGGTAGTAGAGAAAATGGAAGGGAAGATCCAAGGAATGCCAGCTTCAGAAAAAAAAAGTCAGAACCAGAGATTGCCAGCTCAAGAGAGAGAAAGGAGGGGAGAGAGTCAGGGATGGCGAATTTCAGAAAAAGAGGATCAAGCCCGCTGTAAAAAGTGGAAATAGCAGAGAGACGGGAGCCTGCTCTCACTCACCCCTTCTCCGAGGCGCCGCGGGCCGGAACTTCTTTTGCCTTCTCGGCATCTTCCCGGCGTCTTTCAGCCGCTCCCCGAGCCGGACGCTGAGGATGGGCGGCCAGATGGCATCTGCCCAGCGGCCGCGTTATGCAGGGGCGGGGAGTGGTGGTAAAGGTAGCCCCCAGGTGGGGTGGGGGTGCACGTAGCACACGGGAGGGGGCGGGGGGGATTTGCACGTGTGCGCAGCACGGCGAGAAGTTGGGAAGCGCGCGCCGCGGGCCTGCGCTCTCTGGCAGGAAGGCAGCAGCCAAGCCTCCTGCTAGGCAGAGCCCCCATGCACTGCTCCCACCTATCCACACAAAGGAGACGGCTCCTGCTCCCTGGAGCTTGCACTTGAAGGGAAGGCTTACAAATAAGTTTCGGGGGAAATGTATTTATTACATCTATCATGCTTAGACTAGAGAAGGCTAAGATCCGGAGGAGCTGGGCTTTAAGAATTAAAAGCAACTTAAAAAGATGAGATTTTTAGAGACCCTGGGGGGAGGTGGGAGATTCGTTGCTCAGCTCAGTCCTGCCCTTTAGCATCCGCTTTTTTTTCAGTCTTAATATTGCGCCATGGTGGAGTTGGTTCTGTCTTTCAATGAGAGAACTAACACCCAGAAACAATATCTGGCTCCGGGCGTATTTCGTTGCACTCCCACTCCCTAAACTCAGCACAGGACTCCGATTCAGATAAACTCATTGCCATGATAATTTTATGTGTGTTGCCAAATTTACATATAATGATTAACATAAAAAGGGAAAAGATAAATATTCCAAAATAATGACGAAAATAAAAATTAGGGGTTATGGAAAGTACAATATCAAGGACAAGACTTAGGTTTTGGTGCTGGGCCATAATTGTCCGAGGTCAGATTGCATTTCTTGCCTGGTGATAGGATACCAAATTGTTTCAGAGTCAGATAACTTTATTGTCAGGACAATTTTACATGTGCTACCAAAGTAATATAAAAAATGATTAAAATTTCAGAATGGTAATAAGTAAAGTTGCAAGTTACAAAAAATACAGCATCAGGGACATGTCTCAGGCTTTGGCACTAGTCTGTAGTGTCCCTGCTCAGGTTTCATTTCTGGCCCGGTGGCAGGATACCACATATTTTTCTGCTTTAGTTGCTGCTTCTCCTCCTTCCCCCAGGATTATACAGAGTTTTTAGCCTGCTCATTCTTTTGTGGCAAGACTTTGATTTTCTCTCTCAGCTCTGGGAAGTGTGCCTCTCTGATCTCATTCTTTTGCTGCTATAGCTTCCGTTTCTTCTGTTATTCTTTGCTTTCTATGGCTTCCAAGCCTTTCCCCTGGTTGTCCCTATCTAAATCTCTGCAACTTTCCCCCTTTAGGAAGATCCCTACCTGGCCTTCCCCCAAAGATGGCTGTCTTCAGAGACCCTTGCTCAAGCCCCTTGCTCTCCTCCCCAATTCCCTTTCCTCAGATTCAGGCTGGAAACCAGGGATCTTTCATTGAAACATAGAACATGGCAGCAGATAAAGCCCACACAACACATCCACATCTCCTGCTCAGCTCTGTAGTCCTTTCCTATCCCACAGTGATCCTCTGTGCTTGTCCCATGTTCTCTTGAATTCTGATACTGTCCTCATCCCCACTTCCTCCATAGAGCGGCTCTTCCATGCATCCACCATCCTTCTTAGGACTTTATTCCTATCTCCTCCTTGCATTGCTATATTTGTGTTCACCTTGTAGTATGCTGAATGCAAGTACAATAATTATTATTTTAAGAACGCCCTTTGGAGCATGCAAGAGGCTGTCCCCTCTGGAGGAGGATCCAGGGCTCTGCTCTTTCAAGCTCTGAATACACTAGAACTGTAAACAGGAATCTTTAAAGAATTTTACTCATCATTCACACTGCTTTCCCTTTAACACCTTTGCATTGCAGCTAGTCACCCTGAACTCACTTTTTACCAGCTCTGTCTGACACCATGCAGCAAGGAACCAAGAAAAAGGCTCTCATACTAGAAAACCCATTCACCCTCGGTCTGGAAATCCACATTACATTTCCATGAGTGCAACCGCACCCTCCTGCAGTATGGCCAGCCAAGAACATTCCTTGTGCCAGAGAGGGAGAGTGTGTATGTGGTGAGGGGAGGGGTGGTTGAGAGAGAGAAAAGTGTTTTAGGTGACAATTTAAGGAAAGAGAAAAAGGATGAGAGTGGAGCTGAAGATGCAAACCTCTCCTGAGCTGTGACCGGTAAGATTATCACTGTGGTGTTAGTGAGGATTTAGGGTATTTAGACAATTACAGCCTTATACGTTTTGGAAATGACTAAGGTGGGGAAAATGTTAAAAGGTGTCTAGGAGACCCTCCCAGTCATCCCAGCAAACACACTGGAAAGGGTGGCGGAGGAGGAGGAGGAGGCACAGCCATCCCCTTAAACACACAGGACGCTGCGAGTGGGGGGGCACAGCCATCTTCCCAACCCAAGCACACAGAGCTGGGTGCACGCCCGGGTCCCATAAACACTCGCTGGGGCAGCACAATCAGGAATCGCCCTCTGTGCTTATATCCAGAATCATGAAGACTTCAGACACAGCTCATCTGCCCCATTTTTCCCTTTCTGTTGTAATACCGCATATTTTACTTAATCTCCGACTTCATCCATTGGGGCACAGCTAAGGATTTTCTGTGCTTTTATCTCAGGCCCTCTCTTACTCTCTCTCTCTCTCAGGCCGATGCATGAAATGGCACCCATGATTGAGTGCCCACTCTCCTAATGCACGCCCAGCCACCTGTCCTAGGTGCGCAATACATTATTTAAATGAGGTCGCACTAAGGATAAATTGTGCGTCCCTAACGTATCCATGGCATGGGGCGCCCAGGAGAAGTGGCTGTGCAAGGGTTAGGAAAATGGACGCTCAATTAATGGGCATCTCCCCTAACCTGACCACTGGCAACATTTTTTTTTTTCATGCTGTTTCCTATGTTTCCTCCTACGAAGGAACCACGCAAAGCAGTATTTTGGGCTTTTTTGTGGTTTGTGGGTTTTTGTTTTTAGATGGCTCGGAGCGCGTAAAGAATTAACACCAGCCCTGGAGCAGGCATTAAGTTTTCCCTGTTAAAACTTGTGCATCAGGCTCACGGTGATTTTTTTTTGCATCGGGAGGGGGGTAGCTAATAGCCTCATCTACATGCTGATGAGCTCTATTAGCTACGAGCTGGTTTGGACACACTTTGGACGTTCTAATCCCCTTATTGCGTCGGGTGTTAGCCTAGCGCATCCAAAACCTGCATCCAAGAGCTTGTTGGCCTTTGCGCTAGGCTCAGCACATGATATAGCATTGGCCTGCCTATGCTTATAACAGCAGCAAACAACTTCAGACAAAGACCAAAATAGTCCATCCAGTCTTCCCAGCAAGGTGCTTAGGGTTGTAACTGCCGCTTAGTGCAGGTTACCTTGAGGGTAAGGAGGCCCCATCCAAGCCCTAAAAGCAGGTGATGGGCCAGACCTCCCCCTCCCAACTTTATTTATTCATTCATTCTGGCAGTGCCCAGAAGGCCAGCCCCAGCCATAGAAACACAATTGCTGACTGCTCCTGCCCTAGTGCCATCCTAAATGAATTTGATCAAACTTCATTGAAGTAATGTGAACAGCCAAATAGCTAAACCCTGCATTAACTGTTAGAATATGCCCAGATGGATCCCTTGAATGCACCACCGGCTGGCTGTAAATGCTGCTCTGTGCAGGACAGGTTGCACCCAAAAATTACCATAGGTTCCCCCTCCCCCAGTCTTCTTTTTCATCTTCTAGCTACCGGGGAGTATCTGTGCTCATCCCACAGCCTTTTCAATTCCATTACAACTCTTGTTCTCACCATCTCTTTTGGAAAGGCATTCCAAGCATCCATCACCCCATCCGTGAAAAAATATGTCCTGAGGTTTTTCCTTGGAGCTTCGTATCATGAGCCCTAGCTCTACAGCTTCCTTTAGACTGGAAAAGATTTGATTCTTGTTTAGGTATTTTAAAGTCTGTATCGTATCCCTCTGTCTCTCCCATGCCTTAAACCCTTACTCCCCTACCGTTAAGGATCCTCTGTACTTCTCCCAGGCTTTACCCTCACTCCCCACAGCTAAGGACCCTCTGTGCTTATCCCAGGCTTTACCCTCACTTTCCACAGCTAAGGACCCTCTGTGCTTATCCCAGGCTTTACCCTCACTCCTCACAGCTAAGGACCCTCTGTGCTTATCCCAGGCTTTACCCTCACTTCCCACAGCTAAGGATCCTCTGTGCTTATCCCAGGCTTTACCCTCACTTCCCACAGCTAAGGATCCTCTGTGTTAATCCCAGGCTTTACCCTCACGTCCCACAGCTAAGGATCCTCTGTGCTTATCCCAGGCTTTACCCTCACTTCCCACAGCTAAGGATCCTCTGTGCTTACCCCAGGCTTTACCCTCACTCCCCACAGCTAAGGATCCTCTGTACTTCTCCCAGGCTTTACCCTCACTCCCCACAGCTAAGGAGCTTCTGTGCTTACCCCAGGCTTTTCCCCTCACTTCCCACAGCTAAGGATCCTCTGTGCTTACCCCAGGCTTTATCCTCACTTCCCACAGCTAAGGATCCTCTGTGCTTACCCCAGGCTTTATCCTCACTCCCCACAGCTAAGGAGCTTCTGTGCTTATCCCAGGCTTTACCCTCACTCTCCACAGCTAAGGACCCTCTGTGCTTATCCCAGGCTTTACCCTCACTCCCCACAGCTAAGGAGCTTCTGTGCTTAACCCAGGCTTTACCCTCACTCCCCACAGCTAAGGAGCTTCTGTGCTTACCCCAGGCTTTACCCTCACTTCCCACAGCTAAGGATCCTCTGTGCTTATCCCAGGCTTTACCCTCACTCCCCACAGCTAAGGAGCTTCTGTGCTTACCCCAGGCTTTACCCTCACTTCCCACAGCTAAGGATCCTCTGTGCTTATCCCGGGCTTTACCCTCACTCCCCACAGCTAAGGAGCTTCTGTGCTTACCCCAGGCTTTACCCTCACTTCCCACAGCTAAGGATCCTCTGTGCTTATCCCAGGCTTTACCCTCACTTCCCACAGCTAAGGATCCACTGTGCTTATCCCAGGCTTTACCCTCACTTCCCACAGCTAAGGATCCTCTGTGCTTACCCCAGGCTTTACCCTCACTTCCCACAGCTAAGGATCCTCTGTGCTTACCCCAGGTTTTCTTGAATTCTGATAACTTTTTGTTTCCAAAAGATCTACTGGGAGACTGTTCTTTTTGCCCATAGTCCCTCCTTTCTGTTCCAGATGAATCTGAATCACAGCTGGGATTTTGCACAGAGTCTTCATTCACAACTACCTGGGGATTTTTTTCCCCCCGTGTTATTCAGCCCTGTCTCCCATTTCATTGAAGTAAGTGTCCTTATAGCCACAACTATGTATTATGGGCTCTAAATCTAGCTACCAGGTTTTGCCTTTAAAGTGGCCAAGACTCCCGCCAGGATCAAGAATGCTGCCTGTGAAGCATCCCCATCCGACCAGAGATATGGAAGACCAGATCTGGGGACCCACTGCATGCGCCAGGCCAGGCCCGGCCCGCTGGGAGGATGTTCTATGCATCCGCCATGCTCCTGAGTCTACTTTCTTTGTCCTTAGTCTAGGCCTTCCTTTCCATAAAAGAATGGCAGGTATGCAGTGTTCGTGTCCTTAAAATATTTATATCATCCCTGACCCCTCCTAGTCTGGGGGACACATATTTAGGTCATTGTCTCACCATCTCAAAAATGTGGTAATGTCTCTGCATGCATCATCTTCATAGTCCCATAGGAAAGTGACTAGAACAGACGTTTGTGTTAAAGTGATGCAATTACAACAGGGTTCAATGTCATGGAAAAGTTACATATATATATCTATCTATCTCTCTATATATATCTCCAAGTCTCAGGTTCTGGTGATCAGGAGGTGACTGTAGCAGAGTTCTGAGTCTCAAAGCACAGGGTGTGCAGTGGAAGGGCTCTTGGTCTCAGGAACTGGCCATAGCATGGGTTCAGTGTCTCAGATTGGAGGGGACTGTCATATATTTTTGGGTCTTGAGGAGCAGAGACAGCAGAATCTGCACCAAGATTCTGGATCTTAGGCTTGGCTATAGCAGGAACCCGGGGCTCGGGGCAGGATTTGTCTACTAGATTTCTGAATCTTAGAAAGGGACGGTGGCAGGGCTCTGGGACTTGATTTGAATGTACTAGGGTTTTAGATGTGGGGGGATGAGAGGAGGCTCTGGTAGGGTTCTGAGTTTTTGGAGGATTCAGGTGTCAGGAAGGCAATAACAGTAGCAGGGTTCTGGGCCTTGGGGGGGGGGGGGGTGGTTGGTTGTAGCAGGTTCCAAGTCACAGGAGGGTGACTGTTACGCTGTTCTGGGTCCCACAGGCTACCTGTACAAGGATTCTGGGACTTGTGCAATGGCTGTAAGCAGGGCTTTGCATCCCAGGAGGCTTGGGGGCACTGCTGTGGCATTGTTCTGCTCTTCAGGGTGGCTCTAGCAGAGTTCTCACTCTGGAGGAGGCTCTGACAGGTTTCTGGGACTTGGGAGACTGGGGTGGGACCAGTGGATAAAGCAGAATTCTGTTCAAGAATTTTGGGGGAGGGGGAGGGGCAGTGGCTACAGCCCAGGTTGGATGTGCTGATGGTGTGTATTATAAGAAGATGGGGGCCCAGTGGGGTTCCTGTCATCTCCTGCATCACTTATAGCCTGAGGCAGACTTTACTGATGCTTGTCAGACACATACAGAGCTTTCCCTAATGCACAAAACTGCCCAACCCAAGCCTGAGGGCTGAGAAACAAAAGAAATTTCAGAGAGTAAAGTAGAAACCACACTGGTCTCCTTCTTGTGAGTGCCCCACCTTTGCCGTTAACAGCTCCCCATCCAACATTCAGACAAAGACCCTGCCCTCGGTTTCTAGGCTTTGATCCCCCTCCCACCTGCAGCGAATTAATCCCCCTCCCAGCAGAAACATCAATGGCTGATGGAGTGCACAAACAATTCCCAGGTGAAGAAAGCAGAGGTGGACAGGAAAAAAAACGGATTCAGACACCTTGTTTCCCTTCCTCCCTCCCCTTAACCCTTCTATCCCTCCTCTCCACCCACTCTCTCCTCATTCAAACCACCTCTCACCTCCCCTCCCCCCACAGGCAATGCTGTCCCAGCAATCACCCAACTTTATGCCTGTGCTTATTTGCCAACATCTGTACTGCATATGTACGCGCGTGCAATCTTGTTCCAATGAGTGCATGGCTCTGGGTATAGTAAATGTAATGCATCTAAGTCCCTATAACAACCCCTGGGTCCAGCTTTTCCAAGCCCATGCAATATGGATGCTCCAACGCCGTGCGTCCAAACTGGGCCCCCGCTTCCCTAACGCGCGCCCATCCACCTCTCCCGGGCGCACGAGGCAGTAGGCAAATGAGCCGCTGCGTTAAAAAGGAGGCGGTAGGGGAAACTGTGCGTGCCTAGCGCCTCTGCAGCCTCGGGCACGCAGGAGAGGTGGCTGTCAGTGTGGGTTAGGAAAAAGGGATGCTCAGTTTCACGAGTATCCATTTTCCTAATCTGTGCCCAGCCAAGCGTTAGGAAACTGGATGTTCGTTAATTGAGCGTCCGTTTACCTAACCTGACTGCCAGCAAGGGTTTGGTGTTTTTTGTTTTTTTTTTTAACTGTACTCCTTTTTTCTGTTCCTCCGACTTAATATCGTCACAATATTAAGCCAGAGGAACTACAGAAAAGCAGTATTTTCTGCTTTTCTGTTAACGTTAGGGGCTCCTCCAGACTTAACGCCTGCTCCAGGGCAGGCGTTAATTTTTGAGAGTAAAAAAATGTGCGTGTTGGGTGCACCTTATTTATTACATAAGTAGGTAATAGCTAATAACCTGGTCACGATGAATTTGTGATGAGCACTATTAGCTACCTGCTGGTTTGGACGTGCCAATCCCCTTATTACATAAGGAGTTCTGGTCACACGTCCACGCGCCCGTTCATCCGTGTGCTAGGCGCAGCGCACGATACTGCCTCAGCCTGAATGTGCACCATTTCATAAATGCAGAGATAGGTTAAGATTCTCTTCCCCCCCCCCCCCCCAGCTATAACAGAACACAAGTGAGACACAACCTGCATGCACACATTTTTATCATCACCTTAATATCCAGAAACCCTTTAAGTTAACAATACGAAAAGGTAACGAGAAGTTTATTATGGGGGTGGGCCCGGTCCTGCTGAGGGCTGAGACCAGGATTCAACGCACTCATGGTTGCAGAATTCAGACATTTGACTCTCACCAGCACCGCTGTTGATTGGCCAGAACCGAGAAATCTTTTACCAAAAGAGAGGAGCCGACTGGCCCGCTGAACATTTCCATACAATCGTAAGTCAAATGAGAAGCAAACGGAGAAAAGGACAGGAGAGTCTAGCGCTCCTGCTGGATACCTGTAACCAGAGGGGGCAGTGGTCGGTATAATGTCAGGAGATAGAGACTGTCTGAACCCATGGGTCAAGGGTGGGAGGACACCTCAGGTCCCCTGTAGCGAGCCCGTGCGTGCTTCTCACAGAACATCAAGTTTCCCACCCAAAAGTGCCCCCGCATTTTCAGATTCAGGCCGCAGTCGGAACAGACATAACAGGCTGCATGGCGGTAGTGGTTCTCCTGGATCTTCACTGCTTGGTTTCTGAGAAATAAGGAAATGGAGTAAGATACTGTTGCCGCAGTAGCAGAAAGCACTAAGATGAGGGTGATACATTTCTGGCTAGGGCTGCTCTTGAGGTTCTGGATTGGATGTGCTCGTAAAGGATTAAATTGGGTCTGGGAGGTCCTTGGCTAGGACAAGCGTATGAGGGGTTAGCATAGACCTGTAAGGATCCTAGCTAGGGGGGCACCAGGACAGGCTTGTCCTGTCCTGGAGGCACCAGGACAGGACAAGCCTGTCAGGAGTTAGATTGGACTTGTAAGATTCCTGGCTAGGAGCGACTTGTGAGGGATTAAAGCAGGTCTGTGAGGTACCAAGACCAGATAAGAATGTGAAATTCATTCCTGGATAGGGAAGGGCTGTGAGGAGTTCAAGCTGGTCTAAATTGTTGCTGGCTAGGGCAGGCCAGTGATGGATTAGAGTGGGTCTATGGTTCCTCGACAGGATGGGCCTGTGAGATTCCTGGATAGGACAGGCCCATGAAGGATTAGAGCAGATTTACAAGGTTTCTGGATAAAATGGGTTTAGGAGGGATGAGAGTGGCTCTGCAGGGTTCCTGGACAGGGAAGGCCTGTTGGATTTTTTTGCTGTGCTGCTGGTGGTTGCATTACACAATAAAGCCAGCAGAGGGTAGGAGAGTCCTATATTTTAAATGATCATCACCCGACTGCAGCAATTGTCACTATTCTGTTATTTCTAATTTTTTCTCTCTCACACTTTATGGATATTACTTTGAAGACACATGGGCAAATTCTCATGTCAACAAAAAAGTTATTGAACAGAAATTGGATTGAGTTCTCTTCTTCTCATTCTCCCACCATAATCAAAACCCCTAGAGAGAACACCTTCCTACCCTGACAGAGAGCATATCCCTGAATCATCAAAATAGGCACCTCTCCCTTTCGGTTCTCAGAAACCCCAACCTCCCTGAGCTTACATGTGCATGGCACTGGCGTGACATGTAAGCAGCCCTCCCGATCCTGATCTCATACTCACACAATGCTGGTACCACACTTTTCACAGACGTGCAGGCTCTGGACCAGCGTACTGCTCACTGGCTTGTGAGCATTTGGAGAAAGACGGCTGGGGAGATAGACGTCGGATCTCTCTGCGAAGGAACACATTATCAAGCATAACTGCATATGCTAGGAAGGTAAGAGGGCAAGTCCGGGAAGTCTATGCTTCTGCCACCTCCCATGATTATACAATAGGTCAGATCACAACAGGAATTCCACTTGCAGATGGTTAGATCTGACACCCATGCCACATAATCACCCAAGACCCAGCACACACTTGGTGCCTCTCCCAAATCCATCACACTCAGTGTCATTCATGACCACCAAGGGTCTCACAGGCTCACCTCACACCAGGGCAGGTGCAAGGGTCTGTAGCACCCTAGGCAGACCAATATAACACACACCCCCCCCCGCCAAACCCACCGTGAGTTGAATGTGCCCCTCTAGGAGTGGTAGATATATAGAGTTGTCTCCCTCTTACAGTACTCTCTCTCTCTCTCACTCAAATTACATACACCATGTAGCACAAACCTAGCAAGCAGCGATGGATTGGCCTATTGAGATTGGGCATCCCGTGGTGGACAGGTCACACTGATCACATGATTTTCATCTCAGCTGCTCCTGAGAGAGGTTGCCATGGAACAAGGCCTTTGGTAGGACCGTGACAGAACCCAACCCATCATGGCCCAAGGCTATCACGGCCCAAGGGAGATCTCAGCAGGGCCGCAACAGAGCCCAATCTGTCGCGGCTCGGGGGAGGTCTCTGCAGGGCTACAATGAAGCCCAGCCAGTCACGGTCCAAGGGAGATCTCAGCAGGGCCATGCGGAACCCAACCCACTGCAGCCAGAAGAAAGGTCTATGGCCTGGGGTCGGCAGAAAGACACATCTTGTGGTAGCAAGGCTGCCTCCTTCCACCTCCCCTCCAGCACCAAATAAGGAGCATCGCAGGCTCGGTGAAGGCCCAGAAGAAAGGAAACACCTGAGAGGGGTGTGTGTGTTTGTATAAGAGAAAGAGAGCTTGCATGTATGTGTGCATGAGAGAGAGCACCTGCATGTGTGTATATGAGAGACAGCACCTGCATGTGTGTATATGAGAGACAGCACCTGCATGTGTGTATATGAGAGAGAGCACCTGCATGTGTATATATGAGAGAGAGCATCTGCATGTATGTATGACAGAGAGAGAGTGCACTTGCATGTGTGTATGACAGAGAGAGAGCTTACATATGTGCATGAGTGCCTGCATGCGTATATGAGGGAGTGAGAGCCTGCATGTACATATGAGAAAGAGAGCACCTGCATGTGTGCATGAGAGAGAGCCCACATGTATGCATGAGATTGCCTGTATGTCTATGAGAGAGCGACTGTATGTATAAGAGAGCACCTGCATGTGTATGAAAGCTGCATATGGATGAGAGACTGCGCCTGCATGTGTGCATGAGAGCCTTTGGATGTATATGAGAGAGAGCCTGCATGTATATAGTTTTATGTATGTTATATTTATAGTCCTATTAATTTGCATTGCCTCCTCCCCCGGTTATTTGTATTGTTATCTGTTATTTGTAAGGGCGCTGCCCACAAGTTTTTTGTTCTTTGTGAACCGATACGATGTGCGAACGGCTATCGGTATATAAGAGACGTTAAATAAATAAATAAATAAATGTATGAGCATGGCATGCATGTATGAGAAACAAAGAGAGCCTGAATGTGTTTGTGAAAGCCTACATGTGTATGAGAGAGAGAAAGAGAATAAAGACTATGTGGCCCCCTTCACCCAAATCCATAACAATCTCTGGGAAGTCAAAATATACCAGATATTTATTTAATGATATGGAGAGCAGGAGAATTTTTTTAATTTATGGAGTGTTATTTCACATTTGCTGTTTTAAAATATTTTATTGGTGTTTGGGAAATATTAGAACAAATTTATGTGACTTTTTAAATCATTAGGGGCCCAATATTGAAAGCTGGCCATTTAAGTAACTTGGCTGGATATAACTTATCTGGCTAAATTACATGGTACATTCAGTGGCATGGCTATGTCGCTGAATGTAGGCATATATTTGTACTTCGCCATATCAGTTATAACCATCTAACGTGGCCAGTTAACTTATGCAGCCAAGACCAAATATTGCTCCTTAGCTGCATAAGTTATGCGGCTAAGTCGCTTCACCCACAGCTTATGTAGCAAATGTTTTAACCATATAAGGGACGTATAGATTTAACAAAACTTTTTCAAAAGATGGCAAACCAGCGTTTCTGTTCACTTCGATATTCACCCTTGAAAAAGGACTGGCACAATGAATTAGCAGTCCGAAACACGGCCCCGTGTCGGGTTACCAGCTTCTTGTCAAGAGACAAAGGACCGTCATGAATAGTGAATATTGGAATACCAGAAGTTAAGTACTTCATTTTTTTAGAGTTTTAATTGCATAAAAAAAATTTGTTCAAAAAAATAGAGACTGTCGGGACTTTCCAACCAAGAATGACCTATGATTATAAATAAAGCTGAGTCTAAATAGCGTGAGCTTATACGATGAGGCCTAGTATGATGGTCATGATATAAAGACAAAAAGGTTTTTTGGAGTGGCATCTTGGAACGGTGTCTAAAATTGGAAAAGTGTTGGTGTAGTCATTAAGTGGTGCCATAGTAGGGCATGTAAATAATATACATGTTAGAAGACCATACTTTGAATGCTCTTTTCATGTAAAATCTGTTATTATAAATTACCCTTGCACCAGCCCTGGCTGCATTGTCTCCACAAGAGAAAGCAGGATTCCCATCTGGAGCTGGGTTAGTGGCTCTCCCCCATCTCGGCCAGGGCTTAAGTTTTTCTTTTTATAAGCCCAGGGAAAAGTATGGAACACGTCTGGTCCCCCTATCCCCTGGAGCATGTAAGCAGAGTCAAGCCTGGAGAACCATAAAAACAGGGGACGGTGTAGCCTGCAGTCAATGGGAATGCACTGCAGTGGTGGGAGGGTGGCAGGGAACTGGAGGCAAGGTACAGGCAGAGGAAGGGAGAGAGTGAGCCAGGAGGAAGTAATTGTGCAGTGTTGGGAAGGCTTCTGTCTGAGGTGACTGGACTGAGCTCTGAGAGGAACAGTTAGCTGTGGAACCAGCAAGTCTCAGAGTGGGACTGGAAAAGGAGGAGGCTGCTGCAAAATAAGGAAGGGCTGGCAGCAAGCAAGAACTTTACACCATGATGTGGTAGTGCTGGGGTGGGGGCACATAAGCAGCAGCACAACAGTAGCGTGTTAGGGAGAACGTGTGCCTGTGTCACACAGAGAGTGACCATAACTATGCATACACTTTGTATATGAGAGAGAACGTGTGCCTGTGTCACACAGAGAGTGACCATAACTATGCATACACTTTGTATATGAGGGAGAACGTGTGTCAGTGTCACACAGAGAGTGACCCATAACTATGCATACACTTTGTATATGAGAGAGAACGTGTGCCTGTGTCACACAGAGAGTGACCATAACTATGCATACACTTTGTATATGAGAGAGAACGTGTGCCTGTGTCACACAGAGAGTGACCCATAACTATGCATACACTTTGTATATGAGAGAGAACGTGTGTCTGTGTCACACAGAGAGTGACCCATAACTATGCATACACTTTGTACATGAGAGAGAACGTGTGCCTGTGTCACACAGAGAGTGACCCATAACTATGCATACACTTTGTACATGAGAGAGAAAGTGTGCCAGTGTCACACAGAGAGTGACCCATAACTATACATACACTTTGTATATGAGAGAGAACGTGTGTCTGTGTCACACAGAGAGTGACCCATAACTATACATACACTTTGTATATGAGAGAGAACGTGTGTCAGTGTCACACAGAGAGTGACCCATAACTATGCATACACTTTGTACATGAGAGAGAACGTGTGTCAGTGTCACACAGAGAGTGACCCATAACTATGCATACACTTTGTACATGAGAGAGAACGTGTGTCTGTGTCACACAGAGAGTGACCCATAACTATGCATACACTTTGTATATGAGAGAGAACGTGTGTCTGTGTCACACAGAGAGTGACCCATAACTATGCATACACTTTGTATATGAGAGAGAAAGTGTGCCTGTGTCACACAGAGAGTGACCCATAACTATGCATACACTTTGTATATGAGAGAGAACGTGTGTCTGTGTCACACAGAGAGTGACCCATAACTATGCATACACTTTGTATATGAGAGAGAACGTGTGTCAGTGTCACACAGAGAGTGACCCATAACTATGCATACACTTTGTATATGAGGGAGAACGTGTGTCTGTGTCACACAGAGAGTGACCCATAACTATGCATACACTTTGTATATGAGGGAGAACGTGTGTCTGTGTCACACAGAGAGTGACCCATAACTATGCATACACTTTGTATATGAGGGAGAACGTGTGTCTGTGTCACACAGAGAGTGACCCATAACTATGCATACACTTTGTATATGAGGGAGAACGTGTGTCTGTGTCACACAGAGAGTGACCCATAACTATGCATACACTTTGTATATGAGAGAGAACGTGTGTCTGTGTCACACAGAGAATGACCCATAACTATGCATACACTTTGTATATGAGAGAGAACGTGTGTCTGTGTCACACAGAGAGTGACCCATAACTATGCATACACTTTGTATATGAGAGAGACACACACACACACACACTCTCAGTGTGTCTGTGAGAAAGTGTCTAAGAGAGAGTGTGTGTCAGTGTATATAAAGTCTCTGCAACCTATACATCTGTTTGTGTGACTGAGCACGTCTGTGTGTCTGACACTGGCTGGCAGTGTAGTTGTCTCATTACTTTCACTAGTTCAAGAGCTGCTTGGTTTGCCATTAACCGATTTGAATGGATAGAACGGGATCTTCAGCTTTGTTTACTCGCTGCTGGTCTAGAGTGTGCTCTATTTCTTGGTTATTTAAGAAAAATGTGAAATTTATTTGGGAGACATAAAGCTTAATTCTGCCAGGTTCCAGAGTCCACTTGGTGTGCTTTAGGGAGCTGGCGATACACGTGCTGCAGAGAAAGTGCAGAGGGGGAGCCAGATGCCCCGTGGGCTGGTTTTGAAAAAAATCCCCCTGGCTGATATTTTCCTGCTATCCGCCCCTGCTAGTGAGTGCTCCACAAATGCTTTCACCCCTCCTTTCACATTTTGCAAATGGCGCATACACGTACTCCGGCGGCACCCCACCCATTGACACCGTCCCAGGTGACCGCCTAGTCCCGCCTAACGGTCATGACGGCCTTGCCTCACACCCACATCATCCTCCACTAATCACTCACACTATCAGACATCCCAGGGTCTCGGGGCAGTCACTGCTTTTCCTGTACCTGACTCGAGAGCTTCCTGTAAGATGCGGAAGGAGCTAGATTGTCGTGGCGGTGCCCGAGTCTCATGGTTCTCTTGAAGCATCTTATAGACTTCAGAGTCTTCATCAAATCGGTTCATTCCTGGATCAGGACCAGCACTAGAGAAGAGAAAACAGCACAGTGAATCACTCTCTGTCAGCTCTGGTGAGAGAGAGAGAGAGAGCGCATACTCTGAGGGGACCGGCCTAGATGAACATGAATCTTTTGCCAGTCTGGAAGTTCAGCCTGTGCAGAAAGAATGGTCTCTAATTACAGGAAACGAGACCAGAGTTCAGTCTGTGACCTCGTGACCCCCTTGCCTCCTGGTACTGAGTGCAATGCAGGGGGAGAGTGCTGGGGGCAGTGACTCCAGGCAAGAAATGAGGGGGAAAAAAATTTCCTCTTTTTCTTTTCCCCATATTTCAGTATTTTCTCTGGGCTCTCACCTATCCCAAGGATAGGTGAGAGCCCAGGTCCTACAGTGCTCTCCTCCAAAGAACCTCACAATCAATTAAAATTCATTCCAGTAGTACATAACAGTGTCAGAGATGAGAGAGACAAAAGCTTGGAGGAAGGAGGGAGGATTTCAGAGGCTTCTTGCAGGAGTGCTGAATGGGAGTTGTTAAGTGTGGGGTTGGGGGGTGGGGGGATGGGCCAGGAAGTTTGTTCCAAGGATACCAAGAGAGAGAAAGCTGAGAAACAAGAATGTGGGATGGGAGCCAGGGACTGACAGCAGCTCAGGCTTGTAAACAGACGGGGGGGCAAGCAAAAAGAACAATCGGCAATTAGAGCCGGCAGATACGGTGAAATCAGGCCTTATAGGTCAGGGCCAAGCGTCTGAATGGGATGCTGCTTCACGTGAAGTCCATGAAAAGGGGCTGCGAGCAGGGAGGCAGGAGTAGGAGCGGGACGGTGCTATCCTGAAGGAATAACCCGCGCATGCCATGCCCTCCACCCGCTATACCCAACCCATCCCACCCTTCCTTTGCCCCTTACAACAATAATCCATGGTATTGCATATTCACACAAGGTTCTTTATTACTCCCGGGCGGGGGATTCGGTGCACAAAGATTTAAAATCCTACAAAATGCTGCACGTTTGATATTGGTCAAAATAATTCATTTAAAATGTAATGCAGAAAAGTTGTTACTCAAAGATGCAGAGTTTTAATTATTTTGAGCAGAATTCCTCTAAAAGTACACTGTCTCTTATTCCCCTGGCCAAACCCCCTTTCACTCTGCCCTCACAGGCCCCCCAACTCCTTTGCTTTCCACTATCTCTCCTGTTCCCTTCCACACTCTCTTCACCCCAGCCCTCCGCTCCCAGTCTGACCCCTCTCTCCTACAGCCCCTCACACAGGCTCCCTCTCTCTCGTGCACGCACACACTCTCCCTCATACAGTCTCCCTCTGTCTCACTCACATGTGCGTACGCACACTTACATACATGCAGGCTCCCTCTCTCTCCCACATACGTACCTCTCCCTCTCTTGTACACACATTCACCCGCCCTCATATAGGCTCGCTCTCTCTCACACACACATACATCCCTGCACATAGGCTCCCCCTCTCACACACACACACACCCCTGCACATAGGCTCCCCCTCTCACACACACACCCCTGCACATAGGCTCCCCCTCTCACACACACACACCTGCACATAGGCTCCCCCTCTCACACACACACACCTGCACATAGGCTCCTAATTTCTCACTTACATACATACTCCTTCACATAGGCTCCCCCTCTCACACATACATACACACACAGGCTCCTAATTTCTCACTTACATACACACTCCTTCACATAGGCTCCTTCTCTCTCTGGCGCACACACTCGCCTTCAGCACACAGTACCACACTTCTCTTACTCACAGGCTTTCTTGCCTCTCTCTTCTGTCTTCTTCTGCCGCGAGTGGGGTGGGCTTTGCTCACGGCCCGGCAGCCTTCCTGTTCTAATGCCGCAAGTGGAATGGGCTCCATTCGCGGCCCAGCAGCCTCACTCTTTTTCTGCCGTGAGCGGAATGGGTTCTGCTCGCGACGCGCAGGTCATTCTGCACAGCAGGGGAATTCTGCGCAGATTCTGCCCTCCGCAGTAGCGCAGAATTCCCCCAGGAGTACTTTTGAAAGTGACCACAGCAGCCCCATTTAGCATATAGTCATACATGAAATACACGATCCAATCTGCTACAATCAATGTGCCCCCACTGGCCAAGGGTTGGGATAAAGCCCATGCAACTTCAATATTTCTAAATAAAATAAAATAAAAGTAAGAGACTCTTGCCCAGGAGCATCCCGCTCCATAAATTCTGTCATCGAGGGCATGCGAGAACAGCCACTCCGTGCTGTTTGCCTCCGCCTCACTTTTATACAACCTTCCCCAGACCACCCCCACCACCTTCTGAATAAATGCTAAATCATATCATTGCCAACTGCCATGGGGCCCTGCCATCTACTGGGGACACTAGAGTGCCCATGGCCATAACCTGAACAAACCTGCTCCAGTTGTATTCCTTCTTACACCAGGGAGGGGCTGATGTGATGAATCTCCTTTCTTCCCCTCCCCCACCCCCTTGCCCGATTTCTGCCTGTGGTTCCCTATGGATCCTCCTCCTGTTGGGAGTGATGGGAGGGGTTTCTCTCCAGCGGGCTGAGCACCAAATCAGCGCCACTTCCCCTTTTCCTGTCTTATTTTGAATGCCCCCTGGGACCCCCCCTTGCTGATCCCTCCAGGATTTGTGCCCTCTTGCCATCCTGGACTTTTACCTGCCTATTGCTAAAACCTCCCCACGCTCCCGCCTGGGGCCTTCTCAAAAGGAGTGAAAGGCTGCTCTCTAAAGCTAGCAGACCCGCTGCTCCTTAGGACCTTGGACGAGTCACGTCGCTCTCCACTGCCTGAGGTACAAATTTACTAAGCATTTTTCCCATAGACACAGCAATGGGAGTAAATCAGGGCCTTAGACTGTAAGCCCTCTGGGGACAGGGGAAATTCCTATAGTACCTGAATGCAATTCGCTTTGAAGTGCCCAAAAAGTGGAATACAAATCAAATAAGTAAATAACATGAGGCGAGGAACAAGAATTAAAAGCGTGGATACCCCCTGAGGGAGCGGGCGGCATGCGAGGGCATGTAAGAGAACTAGAGGAGCAGTCGACGCTCCCGAGGAGCTGCCACCACTTCTGGCTACTTCTCATCCTGCTCTATTCTCACTTCTTTAGGCGGATTTCTCAGAACTCCTAGGGGGACACAGGTAGGCAGAGGGCTCATTTCAAAACTACGTTCACAACGGAACATCCAAAATCAGAAAGGGAAATTTGTATTCCTCGATTTTCAGATCCCTCTCTGAGTGGGCCACAATATGGGATATGGTACAGCACATTTCTTTATTAACAATACACAGGGACGCACAATATAAAATCCTATCCCAGTCATATTGGATCCCAGTGTTATTTAATAAAAGCGTGGCCTGCACTGGAGAGGATGTGACCCTAAAGGAACTTTTAAGCACATATGGTGGTGGGTTAAGCCTCTCTCTTTCTTTTGTTTATTTTGAATGAAATGAATAGCAAAACAACAGGGGACACCCAAAAAGCAATATGAAATGAAGGGGCTGCTGAAAACAAAAACCAGCACCTCCTATATTTACAAACTGAAGCTCCCTCATCTTATCCTATCTGTGGGATCTTCAGAAACTCCATTTAAACAAAAGAAAAGGGCACTTAACTTGATGGTGTTTTAACTTTCGGTAGCTTTTTATGTTGTAAAAAACTCCGACAATCTGGCCAGTGTTTCGCCCTATTGGCTGCGTCAGGGAGATTATATTTATACAATCAATGCTCCTTTATAAATGATACTGATTTTTAAAAAAAAAACATGCAATACTTATCAGTTACCAACATCTAATCGTCAGATTGTCGGAGTTTTTTACAACATGAAAAGCTACCGTGGTTACAACACAGTCAAGTTAAGTGCACTTTTTTTCTGTCTAAATTTGAAGGACTGCACTCTAAGAAGAAAGTGTTTTAGAATATTCTTGATCAGTTGTTCCATTTTTATATATAAAAAAAAAAGAAATATTTCTGAAAAAAATGAACAATTCATTAAAGTTTTGGATAGAAATAAAGATTGAATATTTTTTATATAATTTTGGAGGTTTTTTAGACTGATGATTATACCTGCTGCTAAATCTTCAGTAGATGTCACTGTCGATTTGGTATCTGAAGTCTTTTCCTCCTAAATAAACACTTATGAGAAATTAATACCTTTTTCTTGATATTGTAAAGACTGTTTAGTGCGGTAGAATAGCCTATAATTATTGGGCGACTATCCTTAACCACTAAGCCTTCATCCTGTTGATGCAACTCCATCATTGCTCTCTGCTTGGGAATGACAGGAATTGGACTCAAACAGCAACCAACAAGGCCCTTGGCTTGATGGTCTGGGAGGCCGTTAGGTTTGGGGGGGGAAACTGTGTGGTGCGGCAGATGCTGCCATGAGCTTGCTGGGCAGACTGGATGGACCAATTGGTCCTTTTCTGCCGTCATATCTATTTTTCTATGTTTGCTCCCTTAATTACCAAAAAGAGGAGATTAATTCCTTACAACAATGTCTGAACCAAGTTGTTTGTCTTCAGCCTAACTCTGTAGAATCTCGTAAAGTGGAAAATCTTGAAAATCAAGCCAGGCAAACTGGTTTTAAATTTTCCCAAGAGTACGATCAATGTGCATTGGAGTTATTCAAGGAGTATTTACAGGAAATATAACAAGTCTCTGCTGCAGCTTTCCCCCCCATTAGCAGGGCTTTCTTCTCGCCATACGGAGAAGACAGCCACAGAGTTGACACTTATTTTGCGGGAAGGAGGCCATGCAGGCGAGGATGCTTTGAATATTACTGCAATGACTGTGGGCTCCAGTACTGCTGAAATATCCAAGAGAGACATTGCTGGTCAGGTTGTTTTTCTTCAGGATATAGAATTTTTCTTTGAACCTTCACAGCTACGTTTCTTTATGGATTCTAAGAAAGTGTAGAGTCCTAAGTTTCGGGGTTTTTTTATTGGTCCACCACCTGAAATGTTATTGTCTGTCATCTCTCATGTTTTCTTTTTATATATTTTCCTAAAGTATGCTTGGGTGTTTATTATGGATCTCCCTGGATTGTGGACTCTCAAAAGCGTTTTGTGTTATTTCTTCAATCATTGTATTTACTGTTTATTTTTCTTCTTATTGCTTGAATTTTGGTAACACATAAATGCTTTTATCTATTTTGAAATTCATAAATAAAAAGGAAAAAAAATAAAAATAAAAGTAGCACAATGAGCCCCTTCTTGTTGATGTCTCTAGGAACTCAGTCAAATCAAGTCTATCAACAGAAATTGAGAAGAATTTGAGGCTAGTGGTATCCATGCTTCACATTTTTTCAAAAGGAAGATAAAAGACTAAGTGGAAAATTGAGGGCTCTAATATTCAAAAGTCTCATCCTATTCTCACACATCTCTAGTTTGTGATGAATAACTGATGAATTCTGAATTGAAGAAATCTTAAAATCAGAGAAGGCAATTTGATGAGGTTGCAAGTCCTCGATCTTTCCAACCTGTTCAGTGGCTGAGTTTGCCAAAGTAGTAAAGTGCTCTTTAATAGCGGTAATAGACGTGGCCATACCCTGTTGCTTGAAATTTACTGTCTTCTCTGGTATCACAATTGACTGCTGGAGGTCTTCCAGCTTGATGTCAGCTGGTCTCATCAGGGAAGAAGTCCAAGAAGAGAGCCAGGAGACTCACCGATAGCTGAAGTTCCAACAATCTCCCCTCCATAGCTGCAAGCTGCATCTCCTGCTGTAATCCCCGTGGATTCTCCTGAGCCCGCAATGGCTCTCAAGCTACTTCCAGGTAAAGTGTCGGGCTGCTCCGCGGCAGTCGCATCTCCTATCCGTCCACAGAGTTCCATTGCTGCACTCTCAAAAAGGACTACCCTGCCACGAACCGGTCATATCTGGCTCACTTTTGCTCCGTGAGTCAGTGGAGGATTGCGGCAGGTCAGGGCTCAACGAGAAACCTGTCTCAAGATGCAGCGGGCTACCCTCCACGCCACCAGGAGCGAGGCATGACCCTGCCACTCTAGGCTCCAGACTCCTGGCAGCAAACAGGTACAGTCATCTGAGTGATAGGGTTGAACACACAAAAAAAGCTCCCGCATCTCTTTCCTTTTCACAGTCAATAAAACTACCTTTTGCACAATAAAAGGGCAAAAAACCCCCAGGAAACATTCTGCAACAAGACTAGGAGGAATGTCTCGATCCCTTAGCACATTATTGGATTCCCCTATGAACACTGGGGTGTATTTTTAAAGGGAAGTGCCTGATTTTATATCAGCACACGCAAGTGTGGGGGGGTATTTTATGAAAAACATGCGGCGACATGATCGGGCCTTTGCCCAGTTCCCTATCCCCCTAACTGACCTTCCTCCCTTTTCCCCTCTCCTCCCTGACCCCTAATCCCCAACTAACATCCATTTCTTTCGTTTCCCTACTTCCTTCCGCTCAGCAGTGGAAGTAAGTTGCAGATGCCAGCCGGCTGCTGTGCGCGCTTCACAGACAGAGCACGAAATGGCGCTGTCCTGGCCAGCCTGCCCCTACCCTGGCTCCTTTTCAGATGCCCGGAACTTCCGTGCATACCAGTAGGACACGCGTGTGGCCCGGGCTGCTAGGAAAACGCACTTAGCACGCATGTGACCCAGCCATGCGCGTGCCGGCCTTTTAAAATCCCCCCCCCCCCCCCCAAATTTTTTTTTTTAAATTAAAAACCAGGCCTAGAAGTCCCATCCCTTTCCAGGCTCAACTCTGGACTGCCTCTCCCTTACATGCAGTGGGTAGGTATGTAATCTTATGCATGTATTGGTTGCACAATTTTTTTTTTTAAAAAGGCCATTTTGGTGAGTAAAGCACTAAACCTGGATATGGTAGTGTGTCTGCTGTTGAAAAATATAACTTGGACCCCCCAGAGATCCAGGACATTTCTGGCCCAGCTCCTCGCCTCCAGTATTGGCTAAGATCACTGAAAAAAATCTTTTACAATCGGTTACAGGAGTTTCTAGACATCAATAACTTCCTTGACAGTTCGGGGTTCAGATTTAGGCTGCGTCATCACACTGAAACACTTTTTGTATCTGCTTTTGACACCATTTGCCTTGGTTTTAATTCTGGATCTCACCATCTCCTGATCCTGCTTGACATATCTTCAGCTTTCAAACACCCTCAATCTCAATCTCTTACTGGGTCATTCTGCGGCATTGGGCATCACATCTACCGTTCACTCCTGCTTCTCCTCTTTTCTAATCCGTCTTATTATGTAATGACTGGCGATTCCTCATCCAACCTGTACCCCCTAACTATGGGTGTCCCCCAGGGATCTTCACTTTCTTCTATTCTTTTCAATATTTATCTTGCTCCTCTTTCTGCTGCTCTTTCCAGTTGTGCTGTCCTTTTCCTCCCTATTACCAACACATTTGATCTTGCTTGAGCGAGATTAAGCAGAGGCTATATGACAATAAGCTTTCTTTCAATATAAGAAAAAACAAATTGTGTTCTTATCTCGGGTTGCCCAACCTGAAATCCCTATGAACTTCCAAATTCGATGGATTTTCCATCCCCTTTCAACTAAGCGCTCGTAATCAGGGGTGTCACAGTTGACTCCTCTCTGTCTCTGTAACCACAAATTCATTCTGTGGTTCAATCAGCTTATTTCAAACTTTGTACACTGCATTCTCTGAAGCTCATTTTATGCCTCCACAAATTCCTCACTGTGATTCAATCGATCCCTCCCTTTGTCTTTGCTGGACTATTGTAACATCTTGTTTTTAGGTTTGCCCGATTCCCATCTTTGGGCTTTGCAACTAAGCCAAACTTCTGTGGCTAGGCTGATTTCGGGTTCCTCTCCGCTGAATCATACCTCCCCCATTCTTGAAAAAACTTTTACATTGGCTTCCAGTCTTCTGGCGAGTAAAGCTCAAAGCTCTCACCGTGGTCCGTAAGGCCCTTTACCAGCTTGTGCCGTCTGCATTTGAAAGTACATCCCCGTTCGCCAGTTACGCTCTTCTGCTCAGCTTTGGTTAGAAATTCCCTCCTCCATAAGAGGCTCTTTCGCATTGCTTTGGTTCAGTAAGCTACTCAAGGCCTATCTTTTCACCTGAACCTTCCCTGGTCAATAAGGGCTAGGAATTGGTTTGGTCTGAACATTATGTACTCCGTTTCCTTGTATTGCAGGCTTAATCTTTGTTCATAATGCTGTTTTGCTTTTGATTGCTTTGATGTGCGGTCCCGGTCATTGGATGTATACTAATTGTATTACTACGTGGGTGTTTGTGGATTGTATGTTTTATGTGCGTGTATTGGGATCCGCTAAGATTGGTGGATTGGCGGAATACAAATATTTTAAATATATAAATGCCTGCAGAAGTCCTTTTGAAATAACTCTCCTTATGGAAATGAATTAATCCCCATCATTTAACCAACCAGTATTCCAAAGAGTGGCACATTTTGGAGAATAAGCATCTCTCCTCCTTACTCAACAACAACCTTTCCGTTTTTCATTTTATTGGGGGGCCCCCCTTTCTTGAAATCTGCTGAGCAGATATAACCGATAATGTATCCGGGAAGGGTAATCTTCATGGGGATTTCTGCGGATACATCTGCCCTGCGTGTGGAGAAAGGCACGCGTGCGGTTCCATCGGGTGCACACTTTTACCTGCGTTGTGGTTAAGGCAATTCTGGGGCAGGGTTAGATCAGAGAAGGAAACTGCTCTCACATCGGGGGGCCGATGCAATACAGTGCGCTCAGCCGAGAGCACTGTATAACCCGCACTCCGACACGGGTTAAATAGGTGCTAATCACATGCAAATGCACGTGAATGAGGCTATTACTCATTCACTCTGATTGCAAAAAAAAAAAAAAAGTGTTCCTCTCAGACGCACATTTTGCTCTCAGATATTAACGCCTGCCTGGAGCTGAGAGCAGGTAAAAGAAGTACAGAAAAGCAGAATAAACTGCTTTACTGTGTTTTTTTTTAAGTAAAAAAAAAAAAAAAGTAAACAAAAAACCCTCGGCAGACCGCCGAGTTATGAAGACCGACGCCGGCATTGGTCTTCATAACCGGCAGCCGCAGCAGAGTCACATTAGCAAGGAGGCACTAAGGTTGCGCAAGCGACCCTAGCGCCTCCTTTCTAGTGCAATCCCCTAATTTGGGTATTGCATGGTGCCCCCCCTTGCAGGCACCATACGCGTATTAGGAAAGTGGGCGCTGACTTTCAGCGCCTGCTTTTTATTGCATCGGTCCCATAGTTAGGCTGATGCAATAATCTTGCTGCTAATAAAATACGCACTGGTTTTAACACACATTTTTAACGCCAAGATTTTTTATTTTTTTTTTAAACTCCTGATACAGTAAACTAATGATGTGCTAAATGCATCGGGAGTTTAAAAATGCATGTTTGGCACATGTTGAATGTCCATTTTAACTAGGGAAGGGGGTGGAGACCTCCCTGACAGGCTATCCAGGTAAGTGGCAGCGATTGCTGCCACCACTTAGACAGACAGATAAATTAGTATTTATCCGGATATCTGGCAGCAGGAAATAGCAGCCAGATAGCCATATAAGTACTGATTTATGCATCTATCTGCTGCGGGTCACTGCTACTTAGCTGGATAAGTACTTTAGCCAGCTAAGTAGCTGCAAACCATGCCAGACAGCTGTATAAGAACTGATTTATGCGGCCATCTGGTGGCTGCTCCCTGCTGCCACTTACCTGGATAAATCAGTACTTATGCTAAGTCAGTTATTATCCAGGTAAGTGGCGGTGGGTGTTGGCACTTAAATAGTCAGAAACTCTCTGGGTAACTTTTTAAAAACTAACTATTTTTTTCATAGCGTTGGGGGGGGGGGGGGGGGCAGGTAATGCTTAATGTCCTCATATGCAAGGGATTTCCATGCGAGGACGCTAATCAGTACTCCTGTTTGGAAACGCACGCGCAAAACTCCTTGCTGCCTTGGCAATAAATTTTGCCACAGAAAATGCAGGTTGAAGTACACCCAGGAAGGTTCTGCATCGGCCTTAAGTGTTGTATTTTCAAAACTGTGCATGTATTCTTTCGTCAGAAAGAGCGTCCCTGGGAAAAAGCAAGTGCAGATCTCCGCAGGATGCCTTTTCCCTGGGGACGTTTGCAGAGGAAACATGCATGCGGAGCTTTCCTTTGAAAACTGGGGCCCAGGGACTTTGCAGGAAGGCGAGCAGGGTGAAAACTGCAGCCCCCTCCCCTCATGTCTAGCGCATACAAACTTGTCGGGAGCAATGTCCTCCGAGCTCAAAGGGAAACTCTTTGCAGACTTTGCCTGTGAAAATTCAGGCCAACGGGGGAATGCGTGTGTGAAGTATCGAGTTAAAGGTAAGCACAGAGGTTTCAAAATTAAATCCCTACGTGGTACCGCCTCCAACCTAACCCCACTCTGGGGAAGGGAAGAGGAGAGAGAGTTTTCAAATTGTTTTAATTTTAAAAAAGAGAAAAAAACCTACAAACTCATTTACCTATGTAAAAAAAAGTTTTCAAAATTACCCTCTGTAAAGTCCAGATGTGAACTTGCCACGGGGAGAAAGCATTTGCAGACATTTGCGTCCATTTTTTCTGCAGATACTTCCCCCCTCCCCGATATAAACAAACCACCCCCATTCCCCAGGGAATGCCTTCTACTATGGTTAAAAGTGCGTGTGTTGAGCGCTGCATCTACTTTTGGCAGGGCAAAGGGCGGGCAGCGGTCAGACCACCCTTTTCACCTGCCGAAAAGGCTTCTGGACACCATCCTCCCTGCGGATTGCTTCATCTTTCTCTCTTACCACAATATGGACTGAAATCTCCATCTGCTCCTCTTCACAGATGCTAGTGAATACTCGGTATTTGGTGCACGAGACGTGTTCTATTGGACGTCTTTGGTTCAAATAAAGAAAATGTTTGAAGGAAAGCTTGGGTGGTCAAGTGCCCGGCGGTTAAAATTCAGTGGGTGGGAAAAGTGCCGTGTCAGGCGTCTGGGGTGCAGATATCCGAGGGGCAAGGCCCTGATGTGCGCTCCTCAGGCCCTCTCGGCACTCCAGAGAAGGCCCCGGCTGGTTCCCAGCGGCCATAGTCATAAGATTCTGAATGTTTCCCTGGAAAGACATCTCTCCCAGGTGGCACATAATACCTATTTTAAATTGAAATTATTAAGGCAATTGAGACCGCACTTGAGAGTGAGAGCGCTTATGGCGGTAGCTTATGCCTTGATTCTTTTCACAGTTGGATTATTGTAATGTGATATATTTGGGATTACAGTGAATACTGATTCGAATGTTACAACTTATTGAAAACACTGCTGCTCGAAGAAGAAGAGAAGGGCAACCAAAATGATAAAGGGGATGGAGGAGCTGCCCTATGAGGAAAGGCTAAAGAGGTTGGGGCTGTTCAACTTGGAGAAGAGACGGCTGAGGGGGGATATGATAGAGGTCTTTAAGATCATGAGAGGTCTTGAACAAGTAGATGTGAATCGGTTATTTACACTTTCGGATAATAGAAGGACTAGGAGGCACTCCATGAAATTAGCAAGTAGCAAATTTAAGACTAATCGGAGAAAATTATTTTTCACTCAACGCACAATAAAGCTCTGGAATTTGTTGCCAGAGGATGTGGTTAGTGCAGTTAGTGTAGCTGGGTTCAAAAAAGGTTTGGATAAGTTCTTGGAGGAGAAGTCCATTAACTGCTATTAATCAAGTTGACTTAGGGAATGGCCTCTACTATTACTGGCATTAATAGCATGGGATCTTCTTAGTGTTTGGGTAATTGCCAGGTTCTTGTGCCCTGGTTTGGCCTCTGTTGAAAACAGGATGCTGGGCTTGATGGTCCCTTGGTCTGACCCAGCATGGCAATTTCTTAAAAAAAAAAAAAAAAAAAAAAGAGGGTTTTTTGTGAAAATCTTGGAGAACTTTGGTGAAACCCTTCTTGTTGGAGTTACATTGGCTACCTATTGTAGACTGATGTAGGTTCAGGATCCTGGTTTTGGCATTTAAAATGTTGAACGATTCTGGTTCTCCTTCACTGAAGGATTCTTTGGAATGGCATGTGGCCAAAAGAAATCTACGTTCTGTAGGAAGACAGTCTTTGCGTCTCCCTCCAGTGAAAGCATTTAAACATTCCCATTTGGGTAGCAGATTGTTTCAATGTTATTCCAAGTTTGTGGAATAGTTTAGTTCTGGAAGTGAGAGAAGAAGTAAATTTAATGAAATTTCAGAAGAAATTAATAACTTGCCTTATTCTATGCCTTACATTATGATCATTTTATTTTTTTTACATAGCTTTGGGTGATCGCTTTACAGATAAAAACGATTAAAAAATGCCAATAAATAAATTAAAAATGATATAGGGATGTGCATAAAAACAAGTTACAAAACTTATCAAATGCCAAAAAATTAACAAGCTTCTACATCTGAGGCCCCCTTTTGAGCTTCAGTTCCTCCTTTGATTTGGTCCTGGAACTAACCTGGAGAGAGGGAGTAGATTGCTCTGAACTCAGGATAATAAATTAGTGCCAAAAAGGAAGGCGATAAAGCATCTGTACAAAGTTATTGGCGAGACCTCACCTACAATAGTGTGTCCAGATCTCAAGCCCCTACCTCCAAAAAGAATATAGAAAGGTGGTGGTCCAGAGAAAGGCTACCAAAATGATATAGGGTCTGCATCAAAAGCCATAGGAAATGAGTCTTAAGGCCCCATATTTGAATACCTGAATAGAGAAGAATCAAGATAGAGACGTTCAAGTATCTCAAAGGTATAAATCAGGCACAGGAAAAGTAAACCTTTTCCACAGGAAAGAATATTGTAGAGCAAGGGGGCACAGTGGAATAACGATCAGGGAAGGATGGTGGATTCAGTGAATGGGCTCCCAGTGGAGGTGGTGGGGACAGAATTCAAGGAAGGCCCGAGACAAGTACAGAGGATCTCCGGTGGGGAAGATGTGAAGAGAGCGCCTGGGATCAACTGGGGTTTAAGGCCAAGCACCAGGAGCAAAGGCTAAATGGACCTCATTTTCCTTGTCTGAACATTCCCTGCCTGAAAGTTTGAAAGGAGAGATTGAGAGACTGCAGTGTTTATTTAGTTTTAGCCTCCTTTCCAACAGCTCAAGGTGACCGACATAAAGTACAATGAAATCACAAGCCAGAAAATAAAACAACAACTCGCCCTTCACTCCCATGAAGAGCAGAGGCAAGGGGAGAAGCACCAAACAAAATGGGCAGAGAGGGGAGAGACATGACCTAGTGTCACTGCAAGCCATGGGGGCAGACCACAGCTGCTGGAAGGTCCTGGTTGCCAGGCATTGTCTAGGAGGCTAGGGGGTCCAGTATCAGCCCTAATAGTTTTGGTAGCTGTTTAGATTACTACAAAGCTTGACAGTAAGACATGTGGCAGGAGGTGTGGAGTATTGGATTATGTAATCTCGTCTATCCAGCATGGGACAAACAGCCAAGCTTCTACAGCTGACAACTAGGATATATTCTTGCATGTGGACAGGAACAAGTGGAGAAGCCAATTGATCTTTATCTGCTGTCATTTCCTCTATTACTATGTGTGTGTGGGGTGGGGGAGGGAATGGAAAGCACTTTTCTTTTGGAGGGGAGCAATCTTAGGAAATGAGAAGCCATCCAATCAGAAACATCCATAATAGAGGAAGGCAGCTGAGCAAAGATATCAGATGAGAAACAGACACATGATAAAAAAAAAGTTGTGTGTCATCAGTTTAGCAAGATAGAAACAGTAAAAAAAAAAAAAAAAAGCAATTTAGGCCAGTGGCTCAGTGCCAGTGCTGCATACTGCCATGTGGAGGGACCTGGGTTCAATTTCCCACTCAGGACTTTCACTCCCCAGGACCCACTTGAAAACAAATTGTTAGTCCTAATCTGAACTTCCCCAACAGCAAGTTTAAAGAAAAAATAAAAGTAAAAATAGCAAACTGGATCTCCCATCCTCCTCCGTAAATAATCAACTAGATTTACATAAGAGGCTACAAAGTACAACATTCTGAGCTTAACCATAAAACAAAAAGCCCACGCCCAGCACAGAAATGCATTTGGTGATGGCACAGATGCTCCATGCTGGAACATACCTGTCTGTACACAGCACATAACCTCCTCCCCTCCCTTCCACACCTGTAACTCAGCTAGTTAACGCACTCCCCTTACACACACACACACCTGTAACTCAGCTAGTTAACGCACTCCCCTTACACGCACACACCTGTAACTCAGCTAGTTAACGCACTCCCCTTACACGCACACACCTGTAACTCAGCTAGTTAACGCACTCCCCTTACACGCACACACCTGTAACTCAGCTAGTTAACGCACTCCCCTTACACGCACACACACACACACCTGTAACTCAGCTAGTTAACGCACTGCCCTGACACGCACACACCTGTAACTCAGCTAGTTAATGCACTCCCCTTACACGCACACACCTGTAACTCAGCTAGTTAATGCACTCCCCTTACACGCACGCACACACCTGTAACTCAGCTACACTCCCCTTACACGCACACACCTGTAACTCAGCTAGTTAACGCACTCCCCTTACACGCACACACCTGTAACTCAGCTACACTCCCCTTACACGCACACACCTGTAACTCAGCTAGTTAACGCACTCCCCTTACACGCACACACCTGTAACTCAGCTACACTCCCCTTACACGCACACACCTGTAACTCAGCTAGTTAACGCACTCCCCTTACACGCACACACCTGTAACTCAGCTAGTTAACGCACTCCCCTTACACGCACACACACACCTGTAACTCAGCTAGTTAATGCACTCCCCTTACACGCACACACACACCTGTAACTCAGCTAGTTAATGCACTCCCCTTACACGCACACACACACCTGTAACTCAGCTAGTTAATGCACTCCCCTTACACGCACACACCTGTAACTCAGCTAGTTAATGCACTCCCCTTACACGCACACACCTGTAACTCAGCTAGTTAATGCACTCCCCTTACACGCACACCTGTAACTCAGCTAGTTAATGCACTCCCCTAATATACACTCAGCTTCAGGTAACTTTATTGGCAGGACAATTTTACACAAGCTTCCAAAGTGGTATACATAATGATTAAAATAAAAAAGAGGAAGAAAGGAAAAAAATTACAAAATAACAATACTAAAGTAAAATTACAGGTTAGAGAAAACACAACAGGAACAAAAAAAAACTTAGGTTTTCATGCTGGTCCTATTCTCCCTGGTCAGGTTTCATGTTTGGCCTGGTGACAGGATACCACATAGTTTGCTGCTATAGCTGCTGTTTTTCCTGTACTCTGCTTACTAATACACCTCCCCCACACATACACATACCTGTACTCATTTACCTAGTATACCCCAAACACATACCTGCATTCAGCTAGCTAATACTGCCCCCCACGAATACCTGTACTCAGCTACACCCCCATCACACACACATCTGTGCTCAGCTAACATATCCTGTCCACACACACAGCTGTACTTAATACCTCTCTCCCAATATAGACACAACTGTACTAAGCCTATAAACTTTCCTCCCTTAAGACTTTACCCACCCTCTCGTACCTCTTCTGACGGTTGGAGGCCATGGGTGAGAGCCGGGGAAGGATCGTTAGGCTCCGGGGAGAGGCAGATCTTGGGTGTGTCGGTGAGGGAGGCAGAACAAAAACAGGAGATCCCTCCCTCCGTGAATAATTCCCTCCCTCCTGCAACCAAACAGAAAAAAAAAAAAGTCAGTCAGTCAGCAGGCACAGTGCAGCAGTGAAAAGTGAGAGATTTATAACAGCCAGCCTCCAATCTGGGGATCCCAGAGTGCTTTACCAGCAGGTTACATATGATTTCAATGCCTGGACTGGAACCCAGGACTCCACATACATATACAGAGTATATTCTTAGGATTGCATAGTCATCGGGTGTACAGAGAGCACTAGGACACCTTCTCTGAGAAAGGGAGATCCTGTCCCAAAAACTCAAGAGATTAGAAAGCAGAAAGTGCATGACAGAACCAAACAGAACAGGGTTACAGTTACCAACGAGCTGGCAGCATAGCACCAAGGAGGTCATGGTGTGTTTCACAGTATCCTAATGCCAGCCAGCCCTGGATTTCTCAACAGGTACCCCCCACTGTGGCTGTGCCTAGGGCGGCAAACATTTAAGAGCAGCAGGCTGGCTGAGATTTGCTGCCTTCCAGCTCTGCTGAGTCTCATTTAGCAGAAAACAGCCCTCTTGTTACCCTGAAAATAGACCTTTAGAAGAGGAAGGAGCGTGAAAGCACCTAAAGTGCCTAGGAGCAGCAAAGTCCTAAGTCCGTCCCTGCTGCCAGCCCCAGCCCAGGCTGTACAACAGCCTGGATCACCTGCACCCTGTACGTTTATTGAGGGGGCCGGGGCACGCTCGGGATCCGTGTAAGAGCTCAGTCGTGACAGTACTAAAAGGAGCTGGCGCTGCTACTACCTGGCCGGCTCTTCAAACCCTGCTGCCGCTTCCGCCCGCTACTTTGTGATGGGCAACTGGGAAGCTCCCCTGCCTGCCTCAGGCCTCAGCACGGTGTTGCTAGATTTCTCCCTGCAGCCTCTGAACGGTTTCCTCGCTAGTGATTCTATAGGGAAATTGGACCTGCCAAACATTCCTCATGGGCGCGTTTCCCCCTCCAAGACCAACATACTGTTTTAGCCTCATAAGTTTAGTAAGATGTCCAAAAAGAGTTTGGTGAAATCCATTCTGCCAGAGCCTGCCTCGGATGGCTTGACAGACAGATTGACAGACAAACAGGTTTTTGTTTCATTACATCATGGGCCTAACACCCAACTAGGAGCATAACAGAGTACCAGCAGGGTTTACGCTTCCCAGCACACGCTCACCGAGCCCTCAAAGGGGCCGGGACTCACCTCAGATTCTAACTAAACTTCCTGTCTTCAGTCTGTGGTTATTGCATCTGGTGGATGGAAAGATACCATTCAGAACATGTCTCTAGGGGTATCCTAGGTGATGTCCAACTCTTGCCTCCTTGAGCTCCTGGAACCTGCATTTTTCCTGCTATTTTGTTTCTTCTCTGCCTTTCATCCAGTACAGGTAAGAGGAAAGGAAAAATCCAAGATCCAACCCATAGATCCCCTGCTTCCCTTATCAGGTTCTGATGGATCAGTTTGTAGCCGGTGGTTTTGTTGTCTTACAGGAGCAGTAGGACACCATTTTGGTGGGGTGTGGGGGGGGGGGGAGGAGCAAAAAAAAAAGCAACTTCCTCCTCTGCCCCCCCCCCCCCCCAGGCTCCTTAGTTGCTGATACAGTGTGAGACAAAAAGTTGGTTGGGCCATGGCCCTGGTGGCCTACTCTATTCCACTGCCTATGGGGTCTTATTGGCTGATGTCTTGGTTCATGTTTGCCAATGGAGGTGAAACTACAAGACATTACTAAATCCCAGTCTAAGTCCCCCATCCCTGCTACCAGAGTCTTGCGAAATTCCAAAGTATGGAGGAAGCTACATCTCAGGAAGCAATGGAGCCTGCATCGGCGACACTCTGAAGGGTAAGCCCCTGCGCTTCTTACCATGGAAGAGAAGGGGGCAAACTCTCACAATAGATCAGCTGGCGCTGCAGTTTCCACTCCAGGAGGATGCCAGATCGGGGGAGGGAGGAAATCAGTGGATGGTGCCCTTGGATCTCCCGCATGATGCAAGGGGATGGGGGGTGTATGATGAGCTGCAGGAGAATCTTTAGCGACTGCTGCACAACCAGGGCATCATCAGGCACCCTAGGGGAAACCCTTCAGCCTTGCATCTCCACTCCCCCGACTTCCCTACTGAGACAGGAGTGGCTGGGGCCCGACCCGGCAATGAAGGGGAGGGCAGTGAGAGAGTGAGTCCGAGCAGGTCTTCACAGCGCCGCTCCAATCAAAAGAAGAGAAATCTAGAGACAGCGGGAGCACTTTAGCTTAGCTGCCACTGTTAGTGAGCGGCGAGGCAGACCTGGAAGTACCGGGCCTTGCTTAAAAGTGGGTGGGTGGGACCCAGAGGTTTCTGAGATTCCGCCACCCCAGGCAATTGCCTGTTTTGGCTAACGGAAGATCAGACCCCGTGTGAGTCCCTAGTACTATGAAGACATTTGAGTGTACAAGATCTGTAGGCAGCTATTCCAAATCTTTGGAGCCGGCTCAGACATTAACGCACCATACTAATCATTTGATGTATGTACAGACACAGGTTTTTGTACTTCAGAAGATAAATACAAATGTGATGGAAAAAAAAAAAAAAAGCAATATGGCTTTAAAAGATTTGACAGAATGCCTGGAAAATGTGGACTGTCAGTGCAGTTTAATGTGACCTTGATCCCCAAAACTGTGATCCTTAGTCGAAAACTCAATAACTGCAAGGACTGAACAAGAATCCCATGCCTTTAAGAAATGGCGATGTCATCAGGAGAGACACTGGGTATAAATGATGAGATCTGTAGTGAGACTGAGGGAGGGTTTTTTGTTTGCTTAAGTCAAGCATACAGTCAAGACTTGATTCAGTGGGACTGGATTAAGAATTATCTCTGAAGGGTTATGTGGCAAGAATTTATTGGAAAGAAGTTTGCAGTAACTACAGATGCAAAATGCAAGCTGATCCAGCTTTTCCCATGGAGTACATTCAGCCATATGTTCCTAGAACAATGGACCAGCTATTTCAGGGAGCCCCTAGGAGGATCATGCAGTCCAAGAAAGAAAATTGTGGTCTTTTGGAAGTCTCAGCGTTCATCTTAACCCTCGGAACTAAGTGAGTGGAGTATTTGCTTGGAGGATGAACTGTACTGTTGCTCCAGAGAATGAATTCTGAGTGGGAGGAGGCTTTTTTTTTTTTTTTTTTTTGCTGCTGTAATGTGCTATTCACTGTGGACCCTTGTGGTTTTGGATCTTGCTCAAGAAACCCTAAGTTTGTTGTGTAAGGAAAATAAATTGGCGGCATCGGAACCCCCAGAACCCACACTGGACCAACCTCATCTCCAGGGTCCGAGTTTGATTGAGCGGATGGTGCTGTACGATACCTGTCTGAAGGAGCCAGTCACAAAAGGGGATAGGCTCCCTGTCCAGTGAGGGGAACACCTTGGGTCTGGTTCACCACAAGAACTGCTCAGCCACTTCCATGAAGAACCCAGTACCCCAGGAGTGCTTTCAGATCCCACCTTCCGGACATTAGTTCCGTGAAGGTTTATTAACCTTCCTACATCTGACAGGGTGACCCGGCGA
This sequence comes from Rhinatrema bivittatum, assembly GCF_901001135.1. NCBI lineage: Eukaryota > Metazoa > Chordata > Amphibia > Gymnophiona > Rhinatrematidae > Rhinatrema > Rhinatrema bivittatum. The sequence continues at coordinate 250,666,265 of NC_042619.1, forward strand.
GGTACGTTGGCAATAATATCTCCGTAGGGTGTTGAAAATTAGGACAGAAGCTTTCCACTAATCTCCCGAGGAAGAGGCAGCAAGGAGAGGGGAATGAGGAGGAAGGAGCTGGGGATGTGTTCGGGGACAGCCTGGAAGTTATTCAAAGGCTGGAAACACCTTTGACCATAGAAATGACCACGGCTGCTCTTGTGCTCCCTTTTATTCTTGAGCCTGACCATGACTGGTGCTGAGACTATTTTCAAGAATGCCTGACTTTTTTTTTTTTCCCAGGGTGGGGGAAGGAAGGGAAAGCAAGACATTTCTAAAGCCACCCAGGCTAGAAGAAAACGGTTCTTCACAGTGCACCGAGAGATTTCCTGAACAGAAAGGGAATTTCTCTCTTTTAATTGCCCAGTGAGATACCAGGGACTCAGTCTGTTTTCTTTGAACCTCAGCATTTGAGAATTTGTGTGTCTGATAAGTCAAAAGGCAGGAGTGGCAATGCCATCTTCTCCCTGAAGGTGGGAAGAAATTGATTATATTTTGACCAGTTGATTGAAATCTTTTCTTTTAGGGTGTACAGTGCTTTTCTTTAACTGTTTGATGAATTTGATTTCCTCTTTTTTTCCAGCTTAGATATTTCCCTTTTTTGAAGACTAGTTAACTTGTCATAGGACTTACTGTCTTTTTACTTTTCATTATAAAAGGTGAGCTTTATTGCATTTGTGTCAAATTATTTCTGGATCCTACTTGCCTGGTATTGTAATGTAATTACTTAATTACAAATAAAAAACTAAAAAAAAAAAGAGTCAGTACTGATGGCTGAGAGAGCACTTTTCTATACAAGTGAAAATCTTCATGCTCCGTTTTGTGTTATTCATGTTTAACAGTTTTCTGATGCCTTGTCTGAGTAAAAAAAAAAATACTTAAAGGAAAAAAAATGAGAGCAGGAGGGCAGCCTTCTCAGTATGGAAGAACCTGACTCCCATGGTGCACTGCAAGCAATGACATCACAGTGCTCAGAGCTGGAGGAGGCAGCTTGTCCCATTTATTCAAACACTTTGCATCAGGAAGTACAGAGTGACTCCAAGTTACAGGGTATCCAAGCCCAGGACAGAGAACAGGAAAAAAAAATAGAGGCGATATCCCCTCTTCTTCTCTTTCTTCCAAGCCCATCTTCACCTCTCTCTCTCTCTGCAAACCCATCCTGCCTTCCTTGCTCCCCCTATCTCAATCTTTTCTTACCTCTTTCTCCAAACTATCCCCCACTCACCCAAATCTCATTTCCCCAACCTCCCAACCTCAATCCCTCCTACCCAATCCCATGCTTTTCCCTCACCCCCCCCCCCCCCCAATCCCAGCTCATCTGTCTATATGTCATTTTATGGGATAGGGAAGGAAAGGAGACAGGCTACACTAAGCAGAAGCACATGGTAGCAGTAACCATGGAAACCATAGTCTTACTGGCAGGCAGCTGTAGCATGATAGAAAAAGACAAAAAAAAAAATTCCTTGAAAATAATAATTAAAAAAAAAAATCTCATGTTGTCTGGTTTCTTTTTTAAACCCTATGAAAAAGCTCCCTCAGAAAAAAATAACAACTTTCAAACCATTGTGTAAGAATGTTCCCATGGTGCAGTGGCAGTCCCCTGCAAAAGACACACAACTATATGGACACAGAGGGAGGCTCAGCATTTACAGGGGCTTACAGGCAGAAAACACAAACACACGCACTCAGCTCCATGCACATTCCTAAATATGGACACCCAGATACACACAGACATGCACAGTGAACACATGCACAGATGTTCCCATGCTTTTTAAAGCAGGCAGAGTCTGCAATGTTGCTGTCTTGGCAAGATTTGGGACCCGCTGCTGACAGCTGGAATGTTGCATTTAGGCAGAAGCAGGCGTGCTTGAACTCATGGCAGAGGGCAAGGGGTCCCACTGTTAAAACATAGCTCACAAGTCACTATAACAAGGTATTCTTGAAGTAAAGACCATGTAGATTCTGACTAAAAGGAAAAGAGTAGGACGTGAGAGTAATGAAGCATTCTCTGGTGCTCTATGAGAAAGACAGAAATTTCTCTGCCATGTCTGTGGGATAAGGAATGGGGGAGGGGCAGGAGAAGGAGCAGAAAGAGAGAGGAATAGGAGCAGCAGAGCATACAATACATAAATATGTAGCAAAACTGCAATACCATAACAGCACTAACTCCCAAGACTCAAACAGCAACAACCTTACCTATGACAAGGCAGCACTGCAAACATTACACCGGGCACTAGAACCTCAATAAAATTCATGCTGGACAGAAAAATAAGTATGCATCTATTGGAAATACATAGGTCCTTAATTAACAGTTTAAACTGTTTTGCTTTCCAGCATCTCCCCACCCAGAAAGACTGACAGTTGGGAATGCACAGGAACTGGACCCCGATTGCACATACAGCAAAAAAAAAAGTACAAAAGTGACATGCACATGTATTCATGTCCACACCACAGGAGGAAGGAAGCTGGATTCACCACAACAATCAATCAGAGTCTGCTCGAGCTGCATGGGAAGAGGGCGACCAGAGCTACTGCAACCACTGCTGGGGAAGAAGGCCACAGCTGCCACTGGAGCTGCTGCTGAGGAAGGGAGAAGAGAGAAGGGGACACTGGGAGGTGTGAAGAAAAAAAAAAAAGAAGAAGTTGGAGGGAGATGGAAGGAGAGGGGAAATGCTAGGGAGAGAGACGACACTAAAAGAGAAGGAGAAAGGTGTCAGGAATGGCAGGTCTCAAACCAGTGAGCTCCCAGAGCATAGACCTTTGGGTTTAGCCACAAGACCAAATGATCCCAGAACACCTCAGTAGGCATCATCTAGTCATCTTGGTGGAAGCTGCCATGCCCCTGGAAGCCCCTGGCTGAACTAGCACAGGGCATGTCCCCAGATTGAATGCTGGATATAAGGAACCCTCACCTGACACACCTTTGCTTGTCCATACAGTCTGAGGCCTTGCCTGTTGAAATGCTGCCCGTCTAGCTTCAATTCCTGATTCATGCCTAGGGCTGATGCCTTTGGCTCACCTGGACCTCCAGGCACTCTGGAAACACCAGGTCCCGGCTGTGGCTTACACCCATGGGCTCAACCCAAGGAGAACAGCCGTGGTGTTGGGTGAAGACCCCATCCGGGTGCCTGGCATGGTGGGCTGCCTGCCTACATGCAGCCTCCATTCTTACACTGCCCTTGGGCTCCTCCTTTTCCTCTCTGGAGGGAAATTCCCATGACAAAAAGGTAGAAATAAGAAGGGAGTTCTCAGAGGCGGATTTATAACCCGGCTACCCTTTATTTATAAGGTTTTGATATTCTGACTTTTACTAGAGGTGGTTTGCATAAAGTAACAAGACACCAACTGTATAAATAATGTATACAAACAGATATGTTATACAGATATGAGGTAGCTTGCAAGAAAATAGATAAGTAGGCTATATTAGGTAGGAATAAGGAAGTTCGTGCATTGGGTATAAGTTGCATATATATATATATATATATAGCAAAAAAGTAAGTTAAACACAGCAGTGCGAGAGATATTAAGAACCAGTTAGATAGAGACATATGGGCATCCCGCTTCCCGCCCACAAGACAGCTAAGTGCTGCAGTTAAATGTGACATATGCAGGAGGGCCTCTACCCGTAAGCAGTTGCTCGTTGGTAAATCTGCCACTGGAGATGCTGGGAGACGGAACGGATTGAGAGTAGATGGGAGAGTGGAAGGAGAGATGGGAGAAGAGGTCATTAAAGTTGTCATCTAAGTTCCGTCGATGTGGCCCTCTTCAGAAAAAGTTTGGGAATTCCTGCTCTAGGGATTTTAATCTTAATATAAATGTCCTGATTTCTGTCCACCAAAATAAAACTGTGATATTTACCTGGAAAAATGAGGAGCCATTTTATATTTTTTTGCCTGACTTTTTTTTTTTCTCATTTTTTGTTCTTCTTGTAATAAATCCCAATAAATTCCCAGAGAGATAAAGTAAAATAAAACTGAAAACAAAAAGGTACCAAGACACACGACGACAGACACCAAAGGGGCTAAGTTAGCACAAAAGTTCAAAACTTGGGAGCAGTGGTGCCAATTGTCAAGGCTTCCACCCTGGCTGTTGTCCCTTCCTGCATCTTTCATATACATTCATAATTCAGTTATCTTTAAACAAAATCTAATGCGAGCATGCATTTCCCATTCACTCACTTCCCCCCCAACAAAGCCATTTCTAAACTCATTTAAAATTTCCTAAGGAAACTCCTTAATTGCGGGCAGCCAAAATGCCCATCCCTTTCAGATCCAAGCACAAGTCGAGAGAATGGGAGATACACTCTCGCTTGGCATAGATTTTTTTAAGAACATAAGAAATGCCATACTGGGTCAGACCAAGGTTCCATCAAGCCCAGTATCCTGTTTCCAACAGTGGCCAATCCAGGCCATAAGAACCTGGCAAGTACCCAAAAATTAAGTCTATTCCATGCTACTATTGCTAGATAGAGCAGTGGCTATTTTCTAAGTCAACTTAATTAATAGCAGGTAATGGACTTCTCCTCCAAGAACCTATCCAATCCTTTTTTAAACACAGCTCCACTAAGTGCACTAACCACATCCTCTGGCAACAAATTCCAGATGTTAATTGTGCGTTGAGTGAAAAAGAACTTTCTCCGATTAGTTTTAAATGTGCCACATGCTAACTTCATGGAGTGCCCCCTAATCCTTCTATTATCCAAAAGAGTAAAAAACGATTCACCTTAACCTGTTCGAGACCTCTCATGATTTTAAACACCTCTATCATACCCCCCCCCCCCCCCCAGCAGTCTCTTCTCCAAGCTGAAAAGTCCTAACCTCTTTAGTCTTTCCTCATAGGGGAGCTGTTCCATCCCCTTTATCATGTTGGTCGTCCTTCTCTGTACCTTCTCCATCGCAATTATATCTCGTTTGAGATGCGGCAACCAGAAATGTACACAGTATTCAAGGTGCGGTCTCACCATGGAGCGATACAGCGGCATTATAACATTTTCCGTTTTATTCACCATTCCCTTTCTAATAATTCCCAACATTCTGTTTGCTTTTTTGACTGCCGCAGCACACTGAGCCGACGATTTCAATGTGTTATCCACTATGACACCTAGATCTCTCTCCTGGGTTGTAGCACCCAATATGGAACCCAACATTGTGTAATTATAGCATGGGTTATTTTTCCCTATATGCATCACCTTGCACTTATCCACATTAAATTTCATCAGCCATTTGGATGCCCAATTTTCCAGTCTCACAAGGTCTTCCTGCAATTTATCACAATCTGCTTGTGATTTAACTACTCTGAACAATTTTGTATCATCTGCAAATTTGATTACCTCACTCATCGTATTTCTTTCCAGATCATTTATAAATACCGTATTTTTCGCTCCATAAGACGCACTTTTTTTCCCCCAAAGGTGGGGGGAAAATGTATGTGCGTCTTATGGAGCGAATATAAAAAAAAAACCAAACAAAAATCTAACAAACACCCCCCCCCGACTCCCCCAAGACCTGCCGAATTAATTTCCTGCAACCCCCCACCCTCCTGACCCCCCAAGACCTGCCAAACGTCCCTGGTGGTCCAGGAGCGGTCCGGGAACGATCTCCTGGGCGTGAGCCGTCGGCTGCCAGTAAACAAAATGGCGCCGACGGCCCTATGCCCTCACTATGTCACTGAGACCGACCGCTGCTATTGGTCGGTCTCAGTGACATAGTGAGGGCATAGGGCCGTCGGCGCCATTTTGTTTACTGGCAGCCGACGGCCCTATGCCCTCACTATGTCACTGAGACCGACCAATAGCAGCGATCGGTCTCAGTGACATAGTGAGGGCATAGGGCCGTCGGCTGCCAGTAAACAAAATGGCGCCGACGGCCCTATGCCCTCACTATGTCACTGAGACCGACCAATAGCAGCGGTCGGTCTCAGTGACATAGTGAGGGCATAGGGCCGTCGGCGCCATTTTGTTTACTGGCAGCCGACGGCTCACGCCCAGGAGATCGTTCCCGGACCGCTCCTGGACCCCCGCTGGACCACCAGGGACGTTTGGCAGGTCTTGGGGGGGTCAGGAGGGTGGGGGGTTGCAGGAAATTAATTCGGCAGGTCTTGGGGGGGTCAGGGGGGTGGAGGTTGTTAATTTAAAGGGTTGGGATGGGGGTTTGGGGGTTCCCACAGAAAGAAAAATTTTCTGATCTGGGGAGTGGACCGAAATGGCCCTCCCCAGACCCGAAAACAAAATGGGGAGAAAAAAAAAAACTATGCACTCCCCTAATTTGCTCCATAAGACGCCCAGACGCAGAGCCGGTTTAGCACAATTTTTTTTTTTTTAAATTTTCCCCCTCTGAATCCTAGGTGCGTCTTATGGTCAGGTGCGTCTTATGGAGCGAAAAATACGGTATATTGAAAAGTACAGGTCCCAATACAGATCCCGGAGGCACTCCATTGCCCACTCCCTTCCACTGAGAAAATTGTCCATTTAATCCTACTCGCTGTTTTCTGTCTTTTAGCCAGTTTGTAATCCACCAAAGAACATCGCCACCTATCCCATGACTTTTTACTTTTCCTAGAAGCCTCTCATGAGGAACTTCGTCAAATGCCTTCTGAAAATCCAAGTACACTACATCTACCGGTTCACCTTTGTCCACATGTTTATTAACCTCTTCAAAAAAGTGAAGCAGGTTTGTGAGGCAAGACTTGCCCTGGGTAAAGCCATGCTGACTTTGTTCCATTAAACCATGTCTTTCTATATGTTCTGTGATTTTGATGTTTAGAACACTTTCCACTATTTTTCCTGCCACTGAAGTCAGGCTAACCGGTCTGTAGGTTCCCGGATCACCCCTGGAGCCCTTTTTAAATATTGGGGTTACATTAGCTATCCTCCAGTCTTCAGGTATACACGCAGGAAGTCTCCTGAATCTGATTCTTCAGCCCCTCCCCTGTCCATATACAGGGGATATGCTGGGGAGGGGGGGGCGGGGGTCAGCCTTCTGCACCATTGGTCCCTCCCCTCTCTGTTCCTGCCTGCACTGTCCCCATGCTGGGGCTATACAGAGAGGTTTCAGTCTCCAGCACTGTCCCAGCCTTGCTCCTACTGTCTCTGTGCTGGGGGTATACTTAGTAACATAGTGGATGATAGCAGAAAACGGCGCACTGTCCCATCACGTTTAATTCCTTATTTCTGACCACCGTGCAAGTGCATATCTCAGCTGCCACTCAGACTGTGACCGCCAGTAAGAGTTCTCTTCCTCATATACACTCTATCATCTTGAGCAAAGGAGCATACAGGATGCCCCCACTTAGCACCTCTCTCTTCCCACGTGTAACCCACAAGGCTTTGCATTCATCTACATTGTTGCTAATAGTAATGTGGCCATTGCCTGGACGTTCAGCCTTTAGGTCCCCTGAACAGCCCCGGCTAGGACTTCTATAGTTATTGCGATAACCATACAAGATCCCTCCTTTCCCCCTTGGTAACAATCTAAACAGCTACCAAAACAAAATGAGGCAGTTGCTCCTGTGGCCTTGCCCAACCTGCTGGCACCAACCTGATTGGTATGTGAGGAGTTGTAGCTTGCCATTACTAGCCCGACTACCCCGTGGGCCCGCAGGGTCATTCGGTCGGGTTTCCTTTCTTCGCCCTTTGTTATTAGCATCATCTCTCCCCTTGCCCTCAAGGGAGTGCTGGATGACTTGTTTGCAGTGCTGTAACTTTCCAACCCTGCTCCTACCGCTGTCAAGAGTACGACAGAAAATAAGGACCAGTTTCACTCCTGGTGCAGTGCCATATTCCCCAGCCAATCTGACTTGAATTAAAGTCAAAATTAAGGACTTATATTCTACCATTCTTAACCAGAATGGAAAACATGCATAACACATTAAACATTAATCAGAATGGATGGACCATTTGGTCTTTCTCTGCCGTCATTATTATGTTAATATGTTTTTGAGTTCAGAAAAACATGGGATATGCACAGATGATCCCTAGTAGTGGAGAAGTAAGTATATTAGTAGTATTATGAAGTACACATATATATATTTATTTATTTATCCTTAACCGAAACCTGGGGGTATATGCTGCTCAGCAAGTTTGTTATGGTAATAATTGCTGCTCCGTGCAGGTTACTTCCATATGTTCTGTTAAAGGTAGTAACTGCTGCTCCATAGAAAAATAGAAATGATAGCAGAAAAGGACCAAACGGTCCATCTAGTCTGCCCTGCAAGCTTATGGTACCATCAGTCTCGCCACACAGGTTTCCCCTATAATGTTAGCATCAGCGGGTGGCATCTGCCACGCCATACAAATTACCCCCATACTTAGTTTCCCAGACCATCAAAGTCAGGGCCCTTGTTTATTGCTGTCTGAGTCCAATTCCCTGTTACCTCTTGCCGCTGAAGCAGAGACCAATGTTGGAATTACATCAGAAGTATCAGGCTTATTGGTTAAGGGTAGTAACAGCCACATCAGCAAGTTACCCCCATGCTTCTTTGTTTCCCCAAACCGTAAAAGTCAGGGTCCTTGTTGGTTGCTGTCTGAATCCAATTCCCCTGTCCCTCTTTTCCCCCTGCTGTTGAAGCAGAGAGCAATAATGGAGTTGCATGAACAGTATGAAGGCTTATTGGTTAAGGGTAGTAACTGCCACACCAGCAAGTTACCCCCATGCACTCTTTTCTTCTTTTCCATCCTCTAGTCTTTAGGGACCCACAGTGTTTACCCCATGCCCCTTTGAAATCTTTCACTGTTTTTGTCTTCACCACCTTCTCCGGAAGGGCATTCCAGGCATCCACCACCCTCTCTGTGAAGAAATATTTCCTGATGTTGGATCTGAGTCATCCTCCCTGGAATTTCATTTCGTGTCCCCTAGATATACTGATTTCTTTCCAAACGGAAAGAGTTTGTAATGTGTAATCATTAAAACCTTTCAGGTATCTGAAGGTCTGCATCGTATCTCCCCTGCTCCTCCTCTCTTCCAGGGTGTACATATTCAGGTACTTCAGCTTCTCCTCATAAGTCATTTTGTGGACTCCACCCACCATTTTGGTCGCCCTTCTCTGGACCGCCTCCATCCTGTCTCTATCCCTTTTGAGATACGGAGTCCAGAGCTGAACTCAGTACTCCAGGTGAGGCCTCATCTCCCTTTTCTTACTGGCTATTCCTCTCTCTATGCAGCCCAGCATTTTTCTGGCTTTAGCTTTCACCTTTTCACATTGCTTCGTCATCTTCAGATCACCAGACCCTATCACCCCAAGGCCCCTTTCTTGCTCCGTGCACAACAGCACTTCACTCCCCATCACATATGGCTCTTTTAGATTACCACACCCCAGATGCATGACTCTGCATTTCTTGGCATTAAATCCCAGCTGCCATATCTTTGACCACTGTTCAAGCTTCCTTAAATCACGTCTCATTCTCTCTACTCCTTCCGGCTTGTCCACTCTGATGCAGTTCTTAATATCATCCACAAATAGACAAACTTTACCTTCTATCCCTTCCACAATGTCGCTCACAAAGATATTGGACAGAACCAGTCCCAACACCGATCCTTCTGGCATTCCACTTAACACCGCTCTCTCTTCAGAGTTGGTTCCATTTACCATTACACGCTGTCTCCTATCTGTCAACCGGTTTGTAATCCACGCTACCACCTTGGAGCTCACTCCCAAGTTTCTCATTTTATTCACAAGTCTCCCATGCGGGACCGTATCAAAAGCTTTGCTGAAATCCAAGTAGATCACGTCGAGCGCTCTTCCTTGATCTAATTCTTTAGTCATCCAGTCAAAAAAACAATCAAATTTGTCTGACAGGACCTTCTCCTGGTGAATCCATGCTGCCTCAGGTCCCGCAATCCTCCTGACTGTAGATAGCTCACTATCCTTTCCTTCAGCAGCATCTTTATTACTTTTCCCACCACTGAGGTGAGGCTAACCGGCCTGTAGTTTCCAGCAAACACAACAGAAGCAGATTCAATTTTGCACTGTAGCAACCAGAAGTAGACAGATCAGTGAAAAAAATGTTATTTATCACAGTACGTAGGCCAGACTCTGACAGAGTTTTGCTCTAGTCTTAGAGCTGCCTCAGGGGCTACTATAACAGTGAAACAAACATTTAAAAACAATTAAAAATTGTCAGGACATCACAAAAACATAAATCATAAGAAATTATAACATCAAATCAGAGTATAAATTACATAAAAATGACAATATTGATAGCAAGAATGTACACAACAAATGTAAAAATAACAGTATATTGTTATAAATATTGGCTTAAAACTGCTACTTTAAAACTTATTGGTGTTATTACATGTTGTGCCTGTAGAGCTTATTCAAATATTCTCAAAAGGTTTGTGGATTCATAACCCTTGCTCTTTATCTATGAGAATAGTTCCTCGGCTGGTATATTAATGAAAATGGAAACATAGTATGAATAGTGCCCATAAGTATATATACATTGTGGTTAATTACATTAAAAATATCTACATCTAAATAAATGGTATTATGTACTTTTGATAAATATTTATCTAGTACGGTATATTTCAAGAATTTTTTAAAAAATCTTTAAAAAAAAATATTTTAATAGCCAAGTTTGTATTTAGGTTTAACTTTATCTAATAAATTGTGCCTTCTCTATTCTATATCTAATTTTATTGCTTTATATAAGTAACTATACATTGTTCAATGTGTCTTACTGACCGTACATGTATGCATATGTCTCAGTCTTTTAGTCACGCACAGCGTTGAAAATTAAATAACCTCCTCACCTTGCCAGAAAAATGCCTTAAGTATCAATAAAAAATTGAAAGCAAAAAATAAATAAAAATAAAAAAAACTGTGTACATATGCGAATAAAGGTGATTTAAAGGTACATTAAACACTACTATGTCTGAACTCATGGAGTATACTATACTGGATTTTTGCTAAGAAGACCAGATGAACTCATTAACCCCTATCTCTATGTAGATCCATACATAATAATCCTGTTCCAAAAGACATACACTATCCTTATAAAAACATATTAACCAATGCTAATAGAATATACATTTCAAAACATTTATTTGAATGTGTGTCCTGCTCCCACAGTTAGTTAACAGTATCTCAACACCTCGGTGGACACACAATTATTAGGTAAAGTTAAACCTAAATACAATCTTAGCTATTAAAATGTTTTTCTTTAAAGATTTTTTTAAAAATTCTTGAAATACACCATACTAGATAAATATTTATCAAAAGTACATAATACCATTATTTAGATGTAGACACAATATTTTTAATGTAATTAACCACAATGTATATATACCTATGGGCACTATTCATACTATGTTTCCATTTTCATTAATATACCCGCAGAGGAACTATTCTCGCAGATAGAGTGTTAAAGAGCAAGGGTTATGAATCCACAAACCTTTTGAGAATATTCGAATAAGCTCCACAGGTACAACATGTAATAACACCAAAAAGTTTTAAAGAAGCAGTTTTTAGCCACTATTTATAACAATATACTGTTATTTTTACATTTGTGTATATTTTTTTGTATCAATATTGTATGTCATTTTTATGTAATTTATACTCTGATTTTATAATTTATGTTTTTGTGATATTGTGACAATTTTTAAATGTTTATATATGTTTCACTGTTATAGTAGCTCCTGAGGCAGCTCTAAGAATAGAGCGAAACTCAGAGTCGGGTCTACGTACAGTGATAAATAATCTTTTTTCACCGATCTGTCTACTTCTGGTTGCTACACCGTAGTTTCCAGCTCCATGCAGGTTACTGCCATATGTTCTGTTAAGGGTAATAACTGCCACTCTGTGCAGGTTACCCCTAAGCCTTATCTTAAGGGCAGTAATATTAACAATCAAAACCAAAAACTGTCAAGCCCATAACAAAATTACTGTTAACAACAATTTTTACAGGGTGAGCAACCTTCCTGATAATTCAGACAATGCTGCTTGAAGATGCTTTACTTTTGGACTTGACTGTAGAAGCAGCCCTGCGCTTTTTCCATTACTTGTCTCCACCACCTTCACTGGGAGTCCATGCCAGGCATCCAACACCTTTCTGTGAAGAAATATTTCCTGATGCTGCTCCCGAGTCTACTCCCCTGGAGCCCGATACTGTTACTTCTCGTTCCACAGCATTCTTTCCCCTGAATAAAGGGTTGCTTCCTGTGCCCAGTTTACATCTTTGAGGAATCTGAATGTCTCTATCATATTTCCCATTTCTCCTCGCCTCTAGAGTATACAAATATAGAGGGTAATTTTCAAAAGAATGTAGGCACTTAAACACTGGGCTTTACGTGCATAATTGCAATTTATGCATGCAAGTAGGCTTTTGAAAATTGCTACGATATAGGTTTATTTTTATGCACGCAAATCTTTTTGAAAAATTACCCCCATAGATTCTTAAGTCTCATCTCATACGGCTTTTGGTGTAGATCCTATACCAGCTTGGACTGCCTCCACCTCACCCTAGCACCCCTCTAGTTCTGGCCACAGCCTTACTGCACTGTTACCCTTCCTTGAGATCTTCAGATACAATCACGTTAAAAGTCTCTCCCTGCCCTCTCAAGATTGATGCACCCCAAATGCACTTTTTGGCATTGAATCTTGAACTTCCATTCTTAGATCACTTCTCATTCTCTCTGCTCCCTCAGGAGTGTCATCTGCAGAAAGGCAAACGTTTCCTCCGATGGCTCTGCAATATTGCTCACAAAGATATGGAACAGAGTCAGACCCTGGGTGCAGACTGCTCCAGTTATTTGTGAGCCTCTTAGGCGGGACGGTATCAAATGCTTTGCTGAAATTCAAAACGCACACATCTAGGGCACACCTTTCAGCCAGTCAAAGAAATCGATCGGATTCATTTGCCATGATCTACCTCTGGTAAAATCATGCAGCCTGGGATTTTGCAAGCCCCCAGATTCTGACTCGCTCCCTATCCTTTCCTTCAGCAGAACCATCATTACATTTTCCCAGCACCAAGGTAACCTGAACTGGCCTGGAGCCTCCTGTTTCTGCGCGGAGCTGCTTTACTTTCGAGGTCTGCCTCTGCCTTACTCACCTGGCTCCAGTCTTGCTTCCGCCCAAGCGGGGAGGGGGTGCGATCCTGAATAAGTCGAAGGGGACTCCCCTGGGACTGGAGACTGTAAGATAGAAGAAGGTGACAGAATTAAGGAGTTTGTATTAATTCAATATTTTTATTCTGCCTTTCATGGCGGTCAGTAGCTTTAAAGTGGATTACGGTGCAGTAGATTAGGGAAGAAGTTAGGGAGGCATTAAATTGCAAGGTCTCTTCAAGGCAGATTACAGATTGCTAGGTTAGGTCAAAGGGGGTGGGGGGGTTTACATTAGGATGAGGTAAGATTAGGTCCAATGTTAAGGGGTATTATATTAAAAGCATTATGTAAGCACATATGAATAAGGAGACGTTACATTACTGGCAAATGTGCATGTAGTATGATGTATGAATATTTCTAAGTCTTTCTTGAGTTTCTCTGCTTCTTGGTTTCCTAGTGTTACAATCAGGGGGATAGGTTACAGAGGGTATTGATCGGTCTGTTGGGTAAACAGCCATGTTTTTAGTTGGTGCCGGAAGTCTAAGCAGTCAGAATGGAAGTGCATTCCATAGGTCGGGTGCTACATCTCTGAAGGCTCTGGGGACCTAGGGTTTGTTTTTGGGTTGTTGTGTTTTCAGTCTGATTGTTTTAAGGGACAGGGCAGCTAGTATCCACCAATCTATCCTGTCATGCCCCGGCACCCCACCTCCCCCCTAATCCTGTCCTGGCCCGGCTGTACCATCACTCCCTAGGCTCCTACCAGACTCTCCCATCCTAACTTGGTGGCACGCCCCTCCCACACACACACATGCCCCCGTCCTATGCCATCATGGCCCAGTACCCTCCCCACCCCGTCCTGGCATGTCTTTCCATCCCAGAGTTAAATGAGGGTCTGACCTGCGGCTGCTCACTGCAATTTCCATTCTCTCCTCATGAGGGCTGTAAGGTCCAGTCCTGTAATTCAGGGCAGGGGGGGAAAAGGGGCTGCTGGGCCGAGGGCTGTGACACACCTGGTTGGGGTACCAGTGCTCATGAGAGTTCCTATTCTCATCTCTTCCTGCTTTGAAAGCATCCTGAGATTTAAGACAAAAAAACAAGCATATTAATAACAGCACACTGTACGTAACTCCTCCTGGAGCCACGTGAAGATAACGTGACCTCCTGAGGTCACACACAGCACCAGGGGATGATTGGAGGGGCAGGGGAGGCTCAGTGGTTAAAGCAGGGGGCTTCGACCCAGCGAAACCAGGGTTCAAATCCCACTGTAACTCCTTGTGACCTGGGGCAAGTCACTTTACCCTCCGTTGCCTCAGGGGATAGGGAAATACCTATAGTAGCTGAATGTAATCCACTTTGATGTACACTGTGAAGTGCCGAAAAGCGGAAAAAATAAATAAATTCTTCTCCCCTAATGACATGGAACCATTATTAGCAGCTCTCCTCCTTTAGGGGGCAGGCTAGCACTTAATTAGCAGAATTTGTCAAGCAGACATGAATGAGATTGTTCCAAGAAAGGCTGCAGAAGGATGGAGGGAGGGAGGGCGGAAAAGGGGGTGGAGGGGGGCCGCATGCCGATGACATCCCTGGCACAGATTCACAGCTGCCATCCTCAGTGTAGACTCCATACCTGCAAGGGTGAGGCCATGTCCATCCTCCGGTTAGGAGAGAGAATCGCATGCCTAGAACAAAATAAAAAAAAAATCTTAGAAATTCATTTTTATTTTATGATTCCTGGATCACCTCACTCTTGGTGATTTACAGCAGAGTCAATAATCAATATCCAACCAGTAAAAACCATCATTAATCATGTGGCGAAGTGGGCCCTTGCATGCACGTGTGGCGGCATCGTCATGGGATGCGCCATTTCCGGGAGGGACGTGTACCCAGGCACCTGCTGGTATTCTGCACCTTGCTGCACATACGAGGGCTGCTGGGCAGGTGGGAAGGAACAACGATCCCTCGTAAATAAACCGATCATTGGTGGGCCGGTTACTACTGGCATCCCGGCTAACCATCGTGACTTTTAGGAAAAGGAACCCCTGTTTAAAAGTAAAGTATCGGCGAACTCAAGTCCGAGAATTGCTCATATGGAACATCTACGGCTTCTGCTGAAACGTGAGCAATTTAAATGTAACCTGGCCTGGGGAACATATCATCAATACTACAGAGTAAAAATTTGAAAGATGCTGTCCGTGTATGCTTCATATACTTGTACAATACTGCACTGGATATATCTTTATCTTCCACTGGGTAGCCTTGCTGTACAGGGAGCCCGCTGCTGTTTCATTCTTTGGTTGTATGCCTTGAAAGTTAATAATAGTTTATAAAAAAAAAAAAATCCTTTATAGCACGTTGACAATACAACAATGTTTTACCTGTATCCAGCAAGGCTCCAAAGCCTCCAGCATTCATTCACACAAGCACATAGACAGTAGGGAGCAGTCATTACGAGGGAGTGGATTTCTTTCCTTACCAAAGCAGACAGGTGAGATTCCCTGAGCATACCTGTAGTGCGAGGGTGTGTCTAGATAATGCATGCCCTGCCTGCCACACACACGCCCTGCTCAGCTCTGCTCCTGGCAGTAACGGCTGGGCATGAGGGGGAAGTGGATGGCTCAGTACTACAGTACAAGCCCTGGAAGTCCCCCCCCCCATTTCCCTGCAAGCCCTCACTCAGTACCTCAAAATGTGTTCCCCTCCCCCGAGGCATAATTACTATTTCTTGCAGATTCACAGCAGCCAACTGGCTGTGCTGCTGCCACCTTCAGCACCACTGGCTTGACTGAAACACCCTCTCCTTTCCACAAGTGGGTGGCCGCACCCTGGCTGCTCTTCCTTCCCCATACCATCTTACTCACCCCCCCCCCCCACGCCACCACAGCTGCCGCGCACCCTCCCCTGTCACACATTCCTAGACAGTGTCTGGAGGAAGAAGGGGAGAGATGCACAGAGGTGGGGCCTTGTTACGCCAGTGAGAGAGTGGAAGGAGGAGGGACTAGAGAAGAGAGGCGTGGAAAGACAGTCATGAGAGAGAGTGGGGGGTAAGAGGAGATAGATGAGAGGTAAGGAAGCAGCGGGGAGAAAAAAAAGGAATGTCAGAAAAAGTAAGAAAACTGAATTGGAAAAAGAAAAAAAAATACATAATCTGATCTTACATAACAATGTAAAAATGTTTTATTCTAAAGGGACATTTAAAAAATTAGATTTTCAATAAAAATTGTGCTCTTTTGTCATATTTATACAAATATATGCAAATGAGCTCCTACTACACAGGACCGGATTATGGGATATCACCTCTGCTGGGAATAATTTGTCCCGCGATCTTTCTGGGGGAGCTTCCTCTAAGGGAAGGCCCCTCTTACTAGAAAAAGCTGTCAGCTTTCTCCTGACCTTTCATTACATGAGCTAGGCGGGTTGCCTAGAGCCCCAGAATTTGGGAGCAGCAAAATCCCAGAAACTTCCGGGTGCCACCCACCCATTTCTAAGGAAGGCCTGGCACCTCCAGGTCCGCCTCGCTGCTCGCTAACAAACGGCAGCTGAACCGAAGTGCTCCTGCCCTCTCATTCTTGCCAAACCTCCGATTGGATGGGAGCTGTCAAAAAGTGCTCCCACCTGCTCAGTCTTTCACTGCCCAGTATCCTTCCACCAGCCCTGACCCTTCCATCTGTGGACTAAAACCCTCCCCGACACACAACCACGCACCCAGGCCACTCAGTGCCTGCCCACAAACAAACAGAGGGGGGGGGGGGGGGGGGTTTGCTAAATTATTGGCTCGCGCCATCTCCGAGTGAGGTAGCAAAGGTCTATGGTGCCCGGGGCCCAATACATTCGTGTTGCCTTCCTTGTGCCCCACCACCACCACCAGCACTGCCACCATCCTCCTTGTAGAAATGCCTATGACCACAGAAGCATCAGACATTTCAAATAATACCATTTTGTCACCTTCTACATGGGTGCAGTTGAAAAAAATACAAAGAGAGGCCCCCAGGGGCCTTTAACCCCACCCCCTTTCTACACCACTGCCATCTCCACCACGATATCTTCCCTATCACCCCAACTTCCTCCACTTCCCTCCCAGAGGAAGCTCAATAATCTTCATCCAATCCTCCCCCCCTCCCCCCACTCAGAGAGCAGTATCAAAGTCTGCACACCCTCAAGAGCAGTGAAGCATTCAATACTCCCCAAAAGGCGCTCCCATGACGTCCCACTCCAGTGCCTGTAATCGGGAAAGATGTATTACCAGCCTCAGAACAGGATGTATCTCCCAGGAACCGGTCTGACGAGAGCTGCCTGCTTCTTGCACATGTCTGTAGCTGTAGGTCAAGAGCAAGCAGCGAGCTGCGGATGCAGCTTTCACCAGCACCTCCGTTCAGCACAGGCATAAAGCACTCGGAGCCCAGCAAGGGGGGTTGTGTCTGCCAGGAGCACCGGCCTGCGTCGCACCCCATGCACAGGATAGACAGAGGGCTCGCGAACCCCCCTGGACCCCTTCTCTCCGTACCTTTCTATACTCAGCTGCAGTCTGGAGGAGCACATTTTGATCTTATTCTGAGCCTCCACGTTTAACATGTCCTCCGTGCTCTCCCCATTGATAAGCACGATCATATCAGCAAGTCGCAGGTCTGCCTTTGCAGCTTTGCTGCCCTCGATGACCTGCGGAGAACAATAGAAAAATAAAATGTTCCAGAAATTCCAAAACCTGTCCAGTGAGGGGGGGGGGGGGTGTGTGTGTGTCAATCCCTATAAAATTGCCCAACAGAGTGGGGGTGAGGGAAAGCAGAGAACCCGGGGGGGGGGGGAGGGGGGGCCAGGAGGCAGCACATAATTCTACAGTGGCCCAGTGGGCAGAGCTGCAGAACTCCATAATGAGCCAGCGGGAGGCAAAGAATTCTATAATAGCCCAACTTGGGAAGACATAGAAACCTATAAAGACCCAGTGGGCAGAGCTGCAGAACCCTACAATCACCCAATGGAGGAGGAGGAGCAGAAAGCTGTGATTATCCAGCAGGGGGAGGAGAACTACACAAGCCTGTAATGGACCAGTGGCAGCGGTGGGATAAAAGTTTGGACTGAATGGGCCTCCGGTCTTCTTTTGACACAACCCACCATGAAACTGGAAATGCCCAGACCACTAAGCACAGATGATGGGAACAGGTAAAACCGTAGACTCCATCAGGCTGTGACCTACTTTCTGTCATTGTTTTACTTATGTAGTTCAGACTCTGTGCCTACAGTCTCACTTTATTATGAAAAACAAAACCATCCATAGTCCTTGCAGCTTACCATTTATCTACACTAATCACGCCTTCCCCGATACGTGAAGCCAGAGCGCCAAGGACTTTCCTACTGGGGATAACAGAACATCCAAGGAAAGGAGATCTTACAGCATGCGGATACCAACTGTCCCCTGGGCCTGGAGGGGTTACCAGAAAGTTCACCTGGGACGGGTACAGGAAATGCACTTCTGGCAGTCGTACCACCAGCCACTGTGTATAGGAGAGGAGGACACCACACCCCACACCCATGCAAAAATTCAGCCGATTCTCATTTTTAACGAAACGTATTTCCTGGACTGTCCATAGGTCGGTGTGAATGGTACAACGACAGACGGGGGTCCCTACTCCAAGCAAAAGGACAACTCTGTGGATTTCCAAGACAAGCCGATAGGAATTTTGTCTCCCGCCGGACCTTACCTTTGAGACTGTGATGGGCTTATTAAAGTCCTTTCCTCCAGTGATCCGGAAGCCCCATGGGGCAGGCCCAACCAGATTCAGGGTCAGCATCGCACCTGCAGTAAGTGTTGGGCCAACTCAGGCCTCCGGGCAGGAGAAGGAATTCTGAGAAAGAAGAAGAAGAAGAGAGAGAAGAGCTGAAGGGCAGAACGGAAGTTACAGAGCTTCCTAGAAGGATGCACTCATCCAAGAGAGCTTACAGATGCATCTCTCTCTCATGGTCCAGAACAGCACGTGGGTGAGAAACCTTGCAGGAACAGTAAACGCTTCCTTCGGTGCCGGTACTGAAGCAATAGGAAGTACTATAATGCTGTCTTTGGGGTCAGAGGTAGCCTTTGCCCATGAAAGGCCCTTTCACAAGAGGGAAAAAGAGTGCTCATGCCAGTGTCCAGCGCAGGCTGCACAATCCGACAGCTGAAGAAAGATCCTGCTAAGCTTCAGAAGAGATGTGTCTGCCCCTCCCCTTACCCCATTAAGCAGGGTACCAAGCGTTGAAGGAAAGCAGCCCCCAAGTGAACTGATAGAGCTTCCTTTGCCGGGCTTTATGAGATAGGCCTCACCACAGCCTTCCTGTCACAGAGACTGAAACTCCCCTACAGCAGAAAGCCACCCTTCTCTAACCACAAGCTGCAGATCAGGCTACAGGGACAGAGAGCGGAGGGCCAGCAACAAGCAGAGAGCACACCCGAGACAGGCACAAGAGTGAGAGAGATGCAGATAGAGACACAGACCTTCAAGGAGACTAAGGGCTTGCTTTACTAAATGACCAGAAAAATAATTAATAGAAAGATGCAGATAAAAACTGAACTGCAAACCCCAAGAAGCCTGACTCTCTGCATGCGGTGCAACATCAGAGAGAGAGGTAGACACAAACACAGAAACACATTTCCTCCAGTACTGTGCAAAATTCAAAAAAATAAAAAACAAAACAGTGACAGTGGTTTCATTTATCCAGTCCGTTTCTTGATCATGGAACAAGGAGCGAGTTGTAACAGTGCTGCTTGGAATTTAATGCTGTGTTTTGTTTTTTCATTTGTTTGTATGTTTTTGTGCGCTATGTGTTATTCTATATTCTGAAAGTAGATTTTTATCCGCATTGGACAATTGTATGGAAACTGTGGCATATAAGAATACATACATAAAATTAAAATAAAGCATGAGCAGGAAAAACCCAGTGCATTCCTGGGGAAAGAAGAGAAACAGCAGCTGGAGCTATGTGGTATCCTGCCACCAGGCCAGAAATGTAACCGGAGCCCTGCAGGGACAATGCAGACTGGCATCTGAAACCGGCAACTCACTGTCTTTGTTGTTATTTCTCCTCTGTACTTTCTAATTCTTTCCTTTTACCATTTTATGTTTTAACTTTGACGGCGTTGGAAATTAAGAAAAGGATGCATGAGGGGTAACCGGCATGGAGCGGCAGCTGCTACCTCTAAACAGGAGGCATGGGGATTACTACCCTTAACCAATCAGCAGGCATGATTTTGACACGACTGCAGCATCACTCTCCGCTTCGGTGGCGGGGGTTGGGCAGAGAAAGGGGGACTTGGATTCAGATGACAACTAAACACTGGGCTGACTTTTATGGCCCAGGGTACTGATACGCAGAAATTATGGAAAAAGCACAGGACTGCTTCTACGGCCAAGTCCAAAAGCAAAGCACGTTCAAGCAGCAGCATTGTATGAATTAGCATGACGGCTGCTCACCCTGTAAAAATGTTGCTTGCAGTAATTTTGTTGGGGGTTTGACAGCTGCTTGGTTTTGATTTGTAATTTTACTACACTTAGCAGAAGGCAAGGGAGTAACCTGCAGGGAGTGGCAGTTACTACCATAAGACGCTTACCGGGCAGACTGGATGGACCATTTGGTCTTTTTCTGCTGTCATTACTATCAGGCCAATACAGAACGGTGCGCACAGCCGAGTGCACAGTTAGTCCCTGTTTGACCGCACGTTTTTGACGTGCTATTATTACCCCTTATATGTAAGGGGTGGTAATAGCACGTGGAAAACGCAAGGCCAACCCCCCCCCCAAAAAAAAAACAAAACAAAAAAACCTAATAGCTCTCATCACATTTTACTCTCAGAAGGCAGGAGTTAATTTCAGATGGCACTGGGCAAGTGTACAGAAAAGCAGAAAAAATTGCTTTTCTATACTCCCTCCGATTTAATATCATAGCGATATTAAGTTGAGACCCCCCCCCTCCAAAAAAAAAAAAACCTTCTTAAAAAAAAAAAAAAAAATCTGCCTGCGGCTCACAGGTTGGAAAATGGACGCTCAATTTTGCCGGCGTCCGTGTCCCGAACCCGTGGCTGTCAGCGGGTTCAACAACTGACGCCGGTAAAATTAAGCATTGGTTGTCAAACCCGCTGTCAGCCACCGCGTCCCTAGCGCCTCCTTATTAGCGCGGGCCCTAATTTAAATACTGAATCGCTCACCCAGGAGAGGTGCCTGGGCGCGCATTGGGAGAGCGGGCGCTCGCCTCGGAGTGCCAGCTCTTCCGCGGACTTTACTGTATGGGCCTGATTGTTATTATGTATTTACAAATTGTGAGGACAAAGATGTTTCCTGAATGTGGGAGAAAGGCTCAGGAGCCAGAAAAGCACAGGAGAGCAGATTCAGATTTTGTTGGGATGACAATTATATGTGTGTCAGCAGAATGATTACAATAAAAAGGGAAGAAAAGAAAAAAACCCAATTACAATAATGATATAATAATAATTAGGCAAGATAGGCAAGTGCAGTGAGAAAGAGAAGAAGGGACAGAAGTAATAAGGAACAGGAGAGAGGAAAAGGGAGCAAGAACAGGCAAGTGCAGCGAGAAAGAGAAGAAGGGACAGAAGTAATAAGGAACAGGAGAGAGGAAAAGAGAGAGAGAGAGAGAACACATGCAAATAATCTCTCCCCATGCAGGTGAGAGGGACATAGCATCACTGTGGAGAAGAGCAGAGCGTGAGCCATCAATGAGAGGGAGACCACGCACCTCTCCCCTACTGAGGGTCCAATGAAGGAAGGAGCATGTGAAACCGTGCACTGAAATTCAGCACGAGAAACAATAATTCTCCATGCAGCGAAGGTTTGCTAAAGCATTGGGAGCTACAAGCATGCAAGGGCGAAGCGCACGTTATAACTCCGGCGGGTAAAAGGAGTCTCTCAAACTCATGATTTATGCCCACAATAAAGAAGCGCTTTTGTGTGCATAAAAAGACATTTATGTGCAGAAAACATGCTCTGTGCACATGAAATAGGATTTTCATGCCCAAAATTGCTTTCAGCGCAGAAAACATTTTTTTGTGTGCACAAAGTTTGTTTTCTGCTTATAAAAAAATCCCAACTACAGGTTCCGGCACCAGAACTCCCAACTTCCACTCCTAGATTAACAGCGGCCCTGGAAACTTTACTCCCTCTCTGACTGGGAGTTAAATTTCCAATGCAGACAAAACCTGGGGGCAGCCAGCGCAGCTCTCTGCATTGGGGGAGGGGGGTAATAGCTAATGCCGACATTAGCATGGGATGTGCAGGAGAGGGCACTAATCTGTCTGCACATTGTTTGTGCGCAAATTTTACTGCCTGTGCAACAAGGAGTTTTGCACAGGCAGTAAAATTTGCGCACAATCATAGTTAAACTGTGCAGCCTTCCCAATCACACTCAAAAACAACCAAAAAATAGAATTAGCAGAGAAAGTAAGAAACCTCGGAGTGATAATTGACACAAAGCTAAGCCTGAAACAACACATATCTTTAAAAGGGAAGGAAGGATACGCCAAACTCATGACTCTTAGAAGACTAAAACCACTACTAACAACTAATAACTCTGATTTTCGCTAGCACTGACTACTGTAATGCCCTTCTACTGGGTTTACCATACACTACGATAAGACCACTCCAGACACTACAAAACACTGCCGCAAGAATTCTGACTGGTAAAAGCAAGAGACCATATCACCGAAACCCTAGATGAACTACACTGGTTACCCATTGAGCAAAGAATACAGTACAAAACCCCATGTACCATAAATAAACTAATACATAACGAAAAAGCTGAATGGCTGAACACAGCCCTTCGCGTACACATCCCTCACAGAAACCTGAGATCAGCAAATAAAGCATTACTAACTATTCCCTCGGTCAAACCAGCAAGACTAACCCAGATGAGGGAAAGGTCCTTAGCAGGACCTATACTATGGAACACCATGCCGGTAGAAATCCGCTTACAAAGAGACATCAAAACCTTCAAAACAAATGTTAAAACATGGCTATTTAAACAAGCGTATCACAGAGAGAATGGAGAGAACCCGAGGAGTACAGGATGCAGTCTGTAGAACACCCATGCACATTACCCTAATCCATACGCGTGTGTATTGTATTTTTTTTTTCGTTCAACACCAAATGATAAGATATTATGATTAATATATTTTAAAGCTGTCACAGATAAGAAAGGACATGAAGTATCACACCCACCAATTAGTATTTATGATAAAACTATGTTACCATAACCTGATGGCACCTGTTTAGTGGATATAAATCAAGACATCTACCAACTTTAATATTTTTGCCTTGTTGTAAACCGTTGTGATGGTACCTAGCTTAAAGATGGTATAGAAAAGATTTTAAATAAGTAAATAATGACATTGGGCCCTGAGTCACTAATAAGAGATCACAGTAACACAATAAACGAGGGCAGATAAAGGCCAACTGGCCCATCTAGTCTGCTCAGCCGAGATTCTTCCTCTGGTTTTCAACCAACTCTGGGAAAAATGAATAGGGGAATGGGTTGGACTTCCTTATTCATTCATTCTCATATTCATAGTCTACCTTTCCCTAAAGGCCAAATTATGAAACATAAAACACAGTTTACAATACTATCATCAATAAAAGACGATCGAAAAATTAAAGCCAAAATCAGCACCCCCCTCCTCCCATCTGACCCCTCACCCTCCTTCCCACACCATTGCCTTCTGTGTCTGTCCCAAGCTTGTCCAGAATCTGCCAGTGGGCTAACCTTCATCACCTGTACCGGGAGGCTATTCCAGGCCTCCTCGGCGATTCTTACAAGATCGGTGCTTATTCCAAAACCCAGGTCTCCTTCCATGTCTTTTGTAATAATCCCCACAGCCACCAAAACCTGCTGAGGCTGTTGTACAAAACATCCGGCTTCCTCAGGCTCATTTATGTGTTCCCCCCATCCTTCTTGGAAACCTAAAGCAGCTGTACTACTGCTGTCAGGGCAGGTTACCCTGGTGCAAAAGCATGCTTAATCCCCCACTCAGGCCCCTTCCCCTCCGGTTTTAACCACCAAGCTTTATAATAATCTAAACAACTATGAAAAGTAGCAAGGCAGTTGCCTGAATATCCAGCCACCTAAATCCCCATGGGCTTACTGGACATTACCTGTTAATACCAGCCTGGCTGATCTCTGGGGGGTTGTAACCCACTGGCACCAACCCCTTGGCCTGCAGTATCACTGCGTTGTGCTTCCATTCTCTGCCCTTTGGCTTCATCTTTATTACCCCTCCCCTTGCCTCTAATCTTGAGGGCGTGAAGGGTGGATTGTTTGCAATACTGAAAAATCCCCGACCATGTTTGTACCACTGTCAGAGAATATGACAGCAGATCAGGACCTTTTCGCCAGTCTAAGCTGTTCAATTCTACCTCTGCCACAGACTCCAGCTAATCTATGGCTCTCTCCTCACCTCTTTGCAATAAAGGATCGGTTGTCCTTATTCTAGGTTGGGTTTTTTTTTTGTTTTTTTTAAATTCTGTTATTATTTTTGTCTATACCCCTTACACTGGGAGTCCATTCCATAATTTCCATAAAGAAATATTATTTGAGGTTGTTTCTAAATCTAGCCCCTGTACCTCCTACCTCTTCTAATAGAGCACTTTTTTTCTCAGAAACAAATAAGGGCTGCTTCTTGTATACAATGTATACTTTTGAGGTATTTGAATGGTCTTTTCCATATCTCCTGTCTCTCTGCTCCTCCAGGGTATACATATTTAGGTCCTTAAGTCTCACGTCATATGGCGCTGCACTATTTTGGTAGCCTCTCCAGTCTGTCTCATCCTCCTCCAGATGTGTCACTGACAGATTCCACAACTTTCTCTCTCTGCTGAGTAACAGAGAGAGATCCCACTGAATCACTCACCAGAGCACTCCCAGGCCTCTCCCTTTCCAGAGTCACTAATGAGAGGTCCAACACAGGACCATCCCTCTACCCCTGGACTGGTGGTGTGGCACCCTGATCCCACACCTCTCTCTCTCTGCTGAGTCACTAAGAGAGACCCCACAGCACCCCCTACCGCTGAGTCACTGATCCCAGGTCCTTTGGCTCTCAATTCCTAGATTGGTACAGACTAAGTTCTATGCCCCAGAAGTCTATGAAGGCGCGTGAATTAGGCAAGATGATAACTGACTTGTCACAAGGGTGTGTCCAGAAGGGATTGTTGCTACATAAGCAATGTTTTTGTTATGAGCTTTCCATGGTGTTTTAAAAACTAGGAGCAGAAATCTCTGGCATTCTTAAGTAACCTCACTGCAGTGCATTCCTGGGGAATTAACACTTGCGTTACAGCCATTCAGCTGCAGATTCCTAATCAGAATTTGGAACAGGGGAACCTGGAGATCCTAATTACCTGTGCATCTGGCCAGGTACAACCAGCAAAATTAGCTTCTTTACAACTTTCAATTAATGAGATGCAAAAATGATAAAAGCAAAACACTCTGAATTTGTTCCCATCTCATTTCTGGGTCACTAGATGACTATTTTCTAAGAATTTAGAGGCTGCCCTTGCTGCTTTTTAAATTTTTTTTTAATCTTTGCAAGCACCAACTGTGGTGGGCTAGTTTTATAACTTACAGGCACAGCTGG
The DNA here is from genome assembly GCF_901001135.1 of Rhinatrema bivittatum. Lineage (NCBI taxonomy): Eukaryota > Metazoa > Chordata > Amphibia > Gymnophiona > Rhinatrematidae > Rhinatrema > Rhinatrema bivittatum. The sequence goes on from NC_042619.1 coordinate 250,691,936, forward strand.
AATACAAATCCTCTTTCTCTCATATCTCTGGCTGGCATCGTTTACTGAAGTTTCCCTTCCAAGCAGACTTAGACAAAATATTCATCTGAAATTGACTTCCAAAACTCCTGCAGGCTGCACAGCCCCACCCTGGATCTAACAGCGTGCCATAGGCCTAGACACATGGACCTAATTACTTTACAACTCTCAAAGCCTTTCTGACAAAACTGACTATATTCAATTGTTCAAATCACTGCCAGATCCAGTGTACAACTACAAAACCCTTAAAGCCGCAGAAATGTGTTTCTTACATCTGCAATGCGTTCAAACATTCCTTGCCCCACAGTCTGAATTAACAAACCTGCCTAAGCACCTCTTCATGGCAAACGTGCTCCCTGTCTTTCTGCAGGAAGGAAAAAAAACCCCCAAAAACCTTGCCAGAGACTCTGAAGAAAAAACACAGGATCCTACCTTGCAATACTACAGCTGCCTCAGGAGAGTCTCCTTAACAGAACTGCCAGCCCAGCTCCATGTCATTATAAGATGTTGATCCAGTCTTGGTTTTGCCCATTGCATGCCTGGAGTTGTAGTCATGGTTTTTTTTCAGCTTTCAAATGCAGCTCCCTGCCACCTTAACACTCGGGGGTCTGTTTGTTTAAATAGATCCTGAAGAAACCCCCTATAGCCGGGGCTGTCTTTGGCAGCCTCTCGCCACATTCACCAATGACTTGAGATAGGTCCCCAAGAAAAGCAGAGGGAAGCACCTGATGCTTATTAGTTCAAGATTGGGTTTCTTTGTGGTTACCCTGTGGGATACGGGACCCAAATGTTCACACCCATGACAGGGCCTGCTTTGATGGTCCCCCCCCCCCCAGTCATGTCAACACTTGGGGAGGGGGGTGCTGTTTTTAATAGACCTTAAGGCAAGCAGCCATGGTGAGGGCTGCCTAATAGCAATTCCCTGCCATGTTAACACCTGGGGGTCTGTTTGCTTAAAAGGATCCCAAGCAGAACTGTGAATCCAGGCATACAATGGGGTGAAACCAGAACAGGGTCCACCATTCATGATGTGAAGTTAAGTAACCAAAGCCCAGGCAAGAACATTTCTCCCTTCATGCAACCCCACAGGAGTGGGTCACTGAGACCTGCAGGGCGATTCTAGCACAAGGTCTCCAGAATATCTGTACACAAAGCTGTCCTCTAAAATGATTTCAGCAGCACTTCATACAAATAATCTAAGGAAGAAGAGGGAGCTGGAACTGTAGAGGATGTGAGCTGATGAAAAGACACTGGAGGATTTGTTAGATGGGAGAGAGAATTTTTTTTGTAAATGCATAAAAATGTGGCATTATTAGATTTTGTAAATATTAATTCTTTTAAAATGTAGGTTATGATGTATTTGTCTTTTAATTTTACGTTTGTGTTTATACTCTACTTTGCCTAGGTTGTAACTGAAAAAATGTGGAATGCAAATAAAATATTGTACATGAAGTCAACAAAAGACAAGACATAATATAGGGAGATGCTCCAACAGGAATTCCATATCTAGATACTGTAGAGCAGAGTTAGGCAAACTACGGCCCATGGGCCAAATAGCATAGTTATCTGCCACATTATCTCTGGCCCTCCGGTGCCTTGGAAAACTATCATCATCGATGGCATGGCGTCATGGGTCTTTGTTGATGACATTGACGTGGGCATCAGCAGCCCGCTGAGTTGCCTCATCGCGGGGCCTCTGTTGGTGATGCTGGCGTGGGCTTAAATCGGAATAAAATCTGCAAACACACTTTGGGATGATCACAGGTTCTTAAGGTCGATGATGCTGACGTGGGCTAATGAGCAAGAGAAAGGGTGAAAAAGAAAAGTTGAAAGTATCCCGATGTTTTTTTCTTAACTTTTCCCATCCTCATACTCCTTAGCCTATATCTTTTTCTGCAAAAAAAAAAAAAAAAAAAAGCAAGTTGCCTGTGGTGGTCTGTGAAGAAGCTTAGCAGGCATTGTCATTTTGCTGGGTACGCTGCTGGAGCACTCTTTTGTAAGTATTTCGCTTTCCATTGTGCAGTTTATGTTTAAAATGCTTGTTAGATCCCTCTGGCGCTGCTTTCTCTTTATATTGCTGGTTATGGATATAATGCATGCCACTTTTGGTTCTGCTTTGGTCCTCTCACGGTGTTATGGGCTATTCTTCCCCCGGATTGAGAAGCCCCAGCTCCTGGTACAGATGAGCACCAATAATGTATTCCAGTTTAAAGAGTGTTTGCCCATCCCTACCACAGGGAGAGAGAGAGATGCTGTGATAGGTATGCTGTATCTAGACTCTGCTCTTAATGTGGAGACTCCTATAGCTCTTATTTTTATCTTGTGATCTCCCATCTCGGCTACTGTAATACTCTGCATGCAAGTTTACCAAACATAAATCAAATTACCAGTAGTGCAAAATGTGGTTGCAAGGCTCATTTTGGGGAGATCATGCAGAGAAAGAGCAATTTCTATGTGAATTGCAGTGGTTACCAGTGGCACAGTTGAAATTCTTCTCTCTTGCTTTCAGGTCAAATGGCCTGTGCCACCTGAAATACTGTTTGAGTTGGCATCATCCTAGCAAAGATTTCAGATCTATCCAGGAGAACTCATTGAATATTCTCTCCTTGTCAGGCCGATACAGTAAAGCGTGGCCGCGGTTACCCTGCTTCTAACCCGCTTCTAACTCACAATTTGGCCGCGTAAGTCCAACCTGCAATTCACTATCCCTTTTAACTCATCCTTACCGCTTCTTTAAATCAACCGGTAACCCTTTCCGCCCGCAGCATGTATATGAGATGTAAACGCTCTGATTAGCTATTCCCTCCCATACAGTAATGTGCACCCCGACTATCGCCTTTTTAACCTGCAGTTTTGCCGTGCGTTTAACCTGCTAACTTACCGCCTACCCTTACCCCTGCGTTAGTGTGGAGCGTCAGGTCAGAGAGATGAAATTTCATGGGCAAACGACCCCCTCACCCCCCGGGACCCTTACCCTGGCGTTAGTGTGGTGTGACAGCAATAGGCAGGCTCCAGTCAAAATCCCCCCCTCCCGAAGCAAGGCGCAGGGCGAAAATCGACTCGACATGTCATTAAAACAAAAGTAAATAAAGTGTAATAAACGTAAACTTACTGCATGTGAATTTTCTTTGAACAGTCCTCTCTCCCCTCCTCCCGAGGCGCGCACTGCGGCTCCCCTGCCTCCCGGGGGCAGCCGGCGGCAAAAGCGGCTTCCAGCAGCCCCCGCCGGCGAAGGTGGATGAATGGACGCCCGTACGCCTGGATGAATGCACGCCCGCCGGCGAAGGTGAAAGAATGCACGCCCGTACGCAGCGGGAGCCGGCGGGCGTGCATTCGTTCACTCACCTTCACCGGCGGGTGTGCATTCATCCAGGCGGAGGGAGCCGGCGGCGAAAGCGGCTTCCAGCAGCCCCCGCCGGCGGTGAATGAATGCACGCCTGTGCGTGCAATTTGGGCGCTCAAGGCGTGACGTCACAACGTTTGACGTCACGGCGTGTGACGTCGGCGTTCGCTAATGCACTGCCTTGAGCGCCCAAATTGCACACACAGGCGTGCATTCATTCACCTTTGCCAGCGGGGGCAGGGGAGCCAAAGCGGCTTCCAGCAGCTTCTGCCGGCGAAGGTGAATGAATGCAATTTGGGCGCTCAAGGCAGTGCATTAGCGAACGCCGACGTCACACACCGTGATGCCAAACCGTGACGTCACGCCTTGAGCGACCAATTGCACGCACAGGCGCACATTCATTCACCTTCGCCGGCGGGGGGGCTGCTGGAAGCCGCTTTCGCGCCGGCTCCCCCCCGGGAGGCAGGGGAGCCACAGTGCGCGCCTCGGGAGGAGGGGAGAGAGGACTGTTCAAAGAAAATTCACATGCAGTAAGTTTACTTTTATTACACTTTATTCACTTTTGTTTTAATTTTCGCCCTGCCTTGCTTCGGAAGGGGGGGGGGGCGAGGACTCTCAATCCCCCCTGATACCTGTCATTTCAAACGTCATTTAAAATGACAGGTACCATTGCACCCAGGATACTGTATAGGCGCTGTATAGCGCCTATACAGTAAAATGGATTGCGCGGGCCTAACACTTCACGGACGCTTCTCGGACGCGGCTTGCATTTGCAAGCTATTTCAATACAGTATCGAGCGGTAGGTGATCCGAACTGTGCATGCGGCAAACGCGGGTGCGCCCTGCCGTAATGCACCTCTTCCTACCGCTCCTTACTGTATCAGCCTGTGTGAGAGCTGCCACATGCTAAGTCTAGAGATAGAGCTTTTTCGGTCACCACACCCATCCTGTGGAACAGACTTCCAAAAGAGGTGAGATGAGAGCAGGACTACTTAGCATTCCGAAAATCTGTAAAAACCAGACTTTTCTGCAAATACAGATTAAGTTATCTTATGTGAATTCCTTCCTCTCTTGCATTTTCTGTTGATGGAAACACTTGATGGGATGGGATGGTGAGTATTTAGTTATCCAGAGTTTTTTTTGTTTTTTTAGTGTTTTAATACAAGTGGCTAAAGGGGATTGTGTGTAATTGGTTTAGTTATGGCCAGATATGCAGTAGTTTATGTGTGTTTTATATGTTGATTCACTGGATTTTGTTGGTTTTAAGTACTTATTCAGTAACTGGTTTTATGGTATTTTTTGTTTGCCAGTTTATTGTGATGTTTTTATTCTTTAATTTTTAAAATTTTTACAGTACATAAAAACAATAAAACATATGAAATGCCATACTAGGTCAAACCAAAGATCCATGAAGTCCAGCATCCTGTCTCCAACAGTGGCCAGTTCAGGTAAGTTCCCAGACCCAGTCCTTCTTGCTCATAACCAGGGAAAAGCAGTGGCTTTCCCAAGTCTACATGGCTAATAGTGGTTTATGGACTTTTCCTCCAGGAACTCATCTATGCTTCTTTCATTACATCCTCTGGCAGCATATTGAGGTGGTATATAAAAGATTTTAAATAAATAAACATTCCAGAGTTTGTGCACAGAATGAAAAAGATCGCTTCCGCCAATTTGTTTTAAATGTGCTACCTGTTACCTTCACAACATTTTCCCTAGTCCTTGTACTATTAGAAAGTGTAAGTAACTGTTCCCTGTTTACTTGTTTCACCCCACTCATGATTTTATAGATCTGTATCATATCTCCTCTTAGCTGTCTCTTCTCCAGACTGAAGACACTAACCTGTTTCGCCTTTGCTCTTAGGGGAGCCTTTCCATCCCCTTTATTCTTTTGGTTGTCCTTTTCTGTACCTTTCCTAGTTATACTATATCTTTTTTTAGAGGGACAACCAGAATGGCACAGGCCAATGCCATATCGAGCGCTATGACCAGCGCACCCACACATACGCACCACGGACACCGCTAAATGCGCGTCCAATGCTAAACAGGGCTTAGCAGTTGCACCATGCATCACTACAGAGTCACTATTTGTTTGTATACTGCTTTGAGCAGGTTTCTACTTGGAAACACAGTTTAACAAATCTGTACATTAAACTAAATTAACTATAGGTCCTGTAGTGAATGCCGTGACAGGTATATGGTTGCTAGACACTGTAAGGAGATAACTGCGCAACAAGTATGTGGTATCTGGAGACTGTAGAAAGATGCTGTGAAAGATAAACTGCATCTAGATGTCATATCAAGATGCCATTTAACAGATATAGCATAGGGAGATGCTGTAACATGTATATCATCTCTAGATACCTTAGCGAGAGATACTGTGACAGTATACCGTATCTGTATGCTCTAGGGAGATGCTGTAGAACAGGTATACCATACCATGTCTAGCTACTGTAGGGAAATGCTGTGCTATGGGTATACTGTATCTAGGTACTGAAGGGAGATGCTGTGACAGGTATACTGTATCCACATACCATAGGGAGATGCACAAAAGGTATATAGCATCTAGATTTTGTAGGAAGATACTGCAATAGTTATACTGTATCTAGATACCATAGGGAGATGCTGTACGGCAAGTATAGTGTATCTAGATTGATGCTGTAAACAAATACCTATATAGTATAAGGGTGGAATACATTACTTAGCAAGTCTCACATTTCTTACAAGTGACTCATGGGTAATCTTGCTTGATAGAATTGAAAAACTGTCACACACCCTCCTGCATTACATATTTTATTTAAAAAAAATATTTACCTCCACAATAAAGTGGATCATGAGCTTTTTTTGGCAGATTCCTCTGCACTGCTAATTACAAGAGTTGTCAGCTCCAGTGAGCTTTCCAACATATATTTGTATGACAGAAACACTAGGCAGAGAGTGAAGCCAAGCTTGGGATCAAGCAGAGAGAGATTGCCAAGGCAGTGGAAAATAGGGCATTCTGTAATCACATGGTTTACAGTCTGAAGGGGCTCAAAATTCACAAGTGGTGGTAGGCAGGCCCAATTGAAAGATGCTGGCTCAGAAGTAACAGTGCTCAGTCTGGAGGTGGATACCTTTTCCAATACTTTCACACAACACAGTTTTAGCAGTTTTGTACAGCATGTGGCACATTTCTAGCAATTTGGAATGAGGGCTCTTCTTTTAGATTATATCATTCTTGCTTTGATATACAACTGCTTTCTCATTATATTTACTAGCCACAGAATGTTCCACAAGTGCCCTATTTTAATGCCAACTTGTTATAAGTAACAGTGTGCATGAGGCAACTGAACCCTACTGGGTATAATTACAGAACTGCATTTCAGACCTGTGAGCAAGGATTCCACCCCCATCAGCCAGATGATCACCTGAGAGAAAACAGCTCGACTTCAGCTGGCGGTGCCCTCCGAGAGCAATGGGGAAGGGCTGAACCTTGTACATACATGTTCTCAGGGGCTGTCATAACACCAGAAGCTATCTGCAGGCAGACAGTTTCCCCACTCCTCACAGAATCAGACTTGTGTAACAGAGGAAGAGAGAGCTGCTATTCTGGGGTTGCAAGCTGAAGGCAGAAGCTGCCAGCATCAAAACCACTATACAGGAGCAAATCCCTCTCTGCTTAGCCCTCTGTCCCTCTGATACCACTCAATCCACTCCCCTTCAAATTCAGGAAACTTTATTGGCCTCCCAGTGTAAACATATTGCCAAAGTAACACAACAAGAGGTTAAAAACTAAAAGAACAGAAACAATTTATAATAGGAAAGTATAGAAAGGCCAATAACAAAAACCAATTCCCAGGTTTGGGTGCTGGTCCATATTTCCTCAGGTTTGGTTGTGTTCCTGCCCTGGTGGTGGGATACAGTGGTGATTCTCTGCCAGGTCACAGACCTGGAACCTTTTGGAACCTGCTTCCTTTTCTTCATTGGGAAAGACTGGAAGATGGAGGCCACGCCAGCCCCAACCTGATCCCTATAGTTTTGAAAATGACACTGGTAGGATACCCCCTATTTTGCTGCCCTGTTTCCTCTCCCATCCCCTCATTAACACAGACTTCAGTGGACTGCTTTAGCCAATGAAAGCCAGCTGGTCTCAAAGCATCTGGAGGAGAAGGGTAGTGATGGGTACATGTAAAACATCCTTCTGCTCATTCCCCTCACAACCTTCATCCCACTGACTCACTCCCAAGGGACTTCTGTGGGGGGGCATCCTGATCAGTGATGTTAATGAGGGGAGGGGTCTTCTAATGAGGACAGAGCTGCCATTCATGTGAAGGGGAACCATAAGAGTAAGGAGTGCGAGCTGACTGGGAGAGATAAATGCCCACTTCTACCTGTCCTCCTCCTCCTCCTCTCTGCCCCTCTCACCTGCTCCATCCTGGCTGAGAGAAAGTTTGCAGCAGTTTCCTGTTTCGCTCTCTGAGAGGTGTCACTTACCTCCCTCTGGTTACAGTCGCTCAGGCAACGCCAATGCCATGCAGGCTCTGCTGGGAGCTGCTGCTGCTGCTGCTGGGGTGAACGATGGCTCTTCCGCTGGCCTCCCTTCCCCGATCTGACCTGTCAAAGCCCTGCCCGGCGAGTGAAGCCTGCTGCCGAGAGCAGGTGAAGCACTGTCTCCACTCTGCACAGGGAAGGGCTCACTACACCCATGTGATGAGAGACAGGCAAGAGAGCATACTCCCTCCCTGCCAAGGGCTGCTCTTACTCACAGCCTCTCAGCACGAAATGTCCCAGTTGTGCGATTCTGCCTTACTAACGGGAAAAAGAGAGGATCGCCTCCTATGGGCAGCACAGCGTCTTGCAGTCCTCACTCATGCTCAGCCCGCAACACAAGGCTTTAGTCTGGACCCATTTTTTTTTCATGAAAGAAACATCAAAGGAATACATGGTTTTAAGAGAGCAGTTTTGGAGATTTCGGTAGCAGGCAGAACTAGAGGAAGGCGTTACTGTTCCTTCACAAGCCACTTTTAGGAAAGGAAAGAGAGAGTGGCTTAGTGGTTAACCTACTGACCTGGAACCCAGAGACCAGGGTTCGAATTCTACTTCTGCCACTTTTTAACTCTGGGCAAGTCCGTTTATCTCAGGTACCCTAATTACATTTGTAATTTCTTGGTGGCAGATCTTATACCTGCATTTTGGTACAGGGGGCTATAGAAATGCTGACATAATATATAGACCGAGTCAGTGCCCAATGCCCTGTGCTCTCCCAGGCAGGGAGGGACACCTGTTGAAATATACAGTGCTGGAGACAAAGCAAAACGTCAGGAACACAGATTTCTAATTATTAGCATGATCTCTACTTTTACCTACTTAAATCCATAATTGTGCACTTGAAAAGGTAGCAGGCCCTGATAAAAAAAAAAACCAAACCAAAACTAGAGACATTTCACAAGGAATGAAAAAGGAAACATAGGAACATGCCATACTGGGTCAGACCAAGGGTCCATCAAGCCCAGCATCCTGTCTCCAACAGTGGCCAATCCAGGCCATAAGAACCTGGCAAGTACCCAAAAACTAAGTCTATTCCATGTTACCGTTGCTAGTAATAGCAGTGGCTATTTTCTAAGTCATCCTAATTAATAGCAGGTAATGGACTTCTCCTCCAAGAACTTATCCAATCCTTTTTTAAACCCAGCTACACTAACTGCACTAACCACATCCTCTGGCAACAAATTCCAGAGTGAAAAAGAACTTTCTCCGATTAGTCTTAAATGTGCTACATACTAACTTCATGGAGTGCCCCCTAGTCCTTCTGTTATCTGAAAGAGTAAATAACCGGTTCACATTTACCCATTCTAGACCTCCCATTCCTCTGATGACCAGCATGGTTTTTTTTGGTTGGTTTTTTTTTAGAGAATTCAAGTCTAAAAGACCCAGTTGACACATCACAAGCTTGGTTGAACCTGCCCCTCCATGGACTTCTGGGGCAGGGCTTCCCAAATCTATCCTGTTGTTCCTACAGTCAGGCAGGTTTTCAGGATACCTAGAAAGTGCCGGAGACAAACTTGCACAAACTGAAGACCCTTATATGCAAATTTATCATATGAATATTAATTGGAGCTATCTTGAAGACCCAACTGGCTGGGGGGGTAGCAGGACAGGTTTTGGAAGCCCTGCTCTAGGTATTGCTCTGCCAGTGGCCAAATGCTACCCTGCATGTTTTTCCATGCCTTCCCCACAAACACACAACTACTCTCTTGGGGAACTCTTTAGGGAGTGATCTTCCCAACCAGTGCTGTGCTTATTCCATAATGTCTGTGTATTACAACCCCGACTTATATGGGCCAGAGTACTGATACGCAGACACTAGAGAAAAAGGGCAGGAATACTTCTATGGCCAAATAAGCGAGGGAGTAGCTTGCTTGTTACAGCAGTTACTACCCCGAATCAATTAAGCCTGATACTTCACTTGGAATACATATCCAGCACAGCTCACAGCTTCAACGGCAGGGGGGAATGAAGAAGAGAGGATTTTTATTCAGGCAACAACCAACAAGGACTGAATGGCACAGGCTGGGTAAACAAATAAGCGGTTACTACCCCTAACCACTTAAGCCTGATACTTCACTTTGATGCAGCTCCAGCACTGCTCTCTACATCAGTGGCAGGGGTGGAAGGTAACTAGAACCAAAAAGTTACTACTAAGGGCCAAGAGTAACAGATAAGTATGAGAAAAAAATAAGTGTGAAAGCTTGCTGGGAAGACTGGATGGGCCATTTGGTCTTTTTCTGCCATCATGTCTATGTTTCTATAAGTCCAAAAGCAAAGCATGTTCAAGCAACATTGTCTGAATTATCAAGGAGGCTGCACACCCAGTAAAAATTTCGCTAGCAGTAAATTTGTTATGGGTTTGACAGTTGCTTAGTTTTGATTGTAAATATTATTACCCTTAACATAAGGCTTGAGGACATTTTTGGAAACAATTCTTAGGTTTAATCAAATGTATTAGTATGTGGAATTCAACCATAAAAAAGGCCCTGCTAATACACATATGAGATAGGAGTAAATGAGCTTCTCAGTGAGGGCATGATTTGTCTGAAGAAGCAGATATGGTCACTGCTGTTGTAGCACCTTTATAGGTCACCCTTACTTGCAAATTTGAGAGAAATTCATTTCAAAATTTTACACTGCATTTATCTCACCAGGGTGCTTGGTGCAAAAATGCAGCTGTGGGAACTGGATCTATACTTAAAATGTAACTAAAGAAGTGATTTCTGTGATATGTTTACTGAATGCCATAAATTACAAGTTAATTGGAGGCAGACACTGGCCAGGTCCTTGGCACTGCCAGTCAGAGGCATGAATAGGCCAATGCAATATTAGGCACTAAGGTCAGCACGCCACGTTGGCTGGACACGCGTTTTGGACATGCTAAACTCACACCCTAGGAAATATCGGGATTAGTGCATCCAAAATGCAAGTCCAAACCAGAACGTAGCTAATAGCGCTAATCATATGTAAATGCCTGCTGATGAGCGCTATTAGCTAGTGTGCCTGATGTAAAATTTACCAGGCGCCGACCACGCACATTTTCACGGTCAAAAATTAATGGCAACCCCAGAGCTGGCATTAGGCTTTGAGTTTGCCCCAAGCCTTGCACAGAAAAGCAGAAAATGTACAAGCGTCCATTTTCCTAACCTGCGCACACCCAGATCGCCTGGGTGCTCGCTGCCATGGACACGCTAGGGACGCACAATTTATCTCTGGCGCATACTTTTTAGCACAGCAGCGCATTTGTCTCTTGCATCAAGCGCCCAGGAGAATTGATCGTGCGCACCTTAAAAAAAAAAAAAAAAAAAGTGCGTCCAGTTCGGCAGCACATTTTTAGCATGTCAGTATTCCAATGGTCTGTGAGTTTCTCAGCGTTTCCCTTACTATGGCCAAAAAGATGATCCTAATTTATTGGCATAATAATGAACTACCTGCCTTTCAAGAATGGAAGGCAGAAATGATGCAATTTGCCATAAAGGCAAAAAAGATCTTCAGGGGGTAAAAATCAATATTAAAGCAAAGGAGATATTTTAAACTATGGGAACATTTGCAAACTATGTTTTAGACTGAAGCAAGTACACACCAGATTCTGTTGGTACTACTGTTAAGGAATGAAAGAGGGATGCGTGTGGCCTGAGTGGAAAGTTGGTTGGGCTAAAGGGGGAAAAAGTGTAAAACTGAGAGCAATGTATCTGATGTTATGTTACCTTGCATTATTCTGAACTGGTTAATATTGTTGTTTATATTTCGTTTATCCTTGCTTAGTTGATAAATAATTTGCAAAATAATAAAAAACCATAAGGCTTGGGGGTAACCTACATGAAGCAGATGTTATTGCCCTCAACAGAAACATGGGGGTAACCTGCACAGAGCGACAGTTACTACTCATAACAGAAACATGGGGGTAACCTGCACAGAGCGACAGTTACTACTCTTAACAGAAACATGGGGTAACCTGCACAGAGCGACAGTTACTACTCTTAACAGAAACATGGGGTAACCTGCACAGAGCGACAGTTACTACTCTTAACAGAAACATGGGGTAACCTGCACAGAGCGACAGTTACTACTCTTAACAGAAACATGGGGTAACCTGCACAGAGCGACAGTTACTACTCTTAACAGAAACATGGGGGTAACCTGCACAGAGCGACAGTTACTACTCTTAACAGAAACATGGGGTAACCTGCACAGAGCGACAGTTACTAATCTTAACTGAAACATGGGGTAACCTGCATGGAGCAGCAGTTACTACCATAAGATACTTGTTGGACTGACTGGATGGACCATGGTCTTTTTCTGCTTGTCATTACTATGCTACTATGAGTTGCCCTTAATTGGGCGGGAAGTGTTTGAATGAGTAAATACGTTGTTGTTGCCCCCCTTTTCTTTTAGGTTGATCCTGGGACCTCCATGTTTTTTGAACTTGGGGAATTAGGAGGTTGTTGGATTTTGAGATACTGAGTTTATTAATAGACAGTATGTGGGGTGGTTTTTGAGGGGGTTACTTTAGTAAAATTAACTATAATTATGTTTGTATGGTGTAGTATGTACTTCTCCATAATGAAGATGGGGAGCATGTTACAGCAGTGTGATAGGATATTAATTACTATTATGTTTTATCTTGTGAAATGTATTTATTAATGCACTTTATAAAATGTATTGTTATCAAATGTATTTTTATAAAAGATGTACTGTTAGGAAATGTGTTTTTAAACTGTTTTAAGCTGCTCAGGCGAATCCTTATGGATAGATTTGGCAGAGTATAAATACAGACTAACACAGAACACGCAATAACAAACACATAAAGGATTTTATTAAACATTTGTACTTTTAAGAAAAATCTAACTATGTATAACTACTAAGACCTGAACCCAGCAGGTGCCAGGCTCTCTAGTCGCAGAATGATGACATCACAGTTGGTAGAGTATTTCAGAATGCCACTTTGATATAATCAACCTGGGACTTGAGCTGAGAGTATTATTATATTATATTATTATTATTATATATTTTCTTAAACAAAGCTCAAAGCCTTTACATTGTGCCACTTCAGAAGTGTGTGTTTGGTCAGAAACCACAAAAATGTAATGAAAACATTCAAGGAATGACAGCTCGGAGAAGCAACCCAGCCATCCAGCAAGCTCAGGCGGAGCCCAAGGCCAGGCCAGACTGTGCAGGCAAAAACATTAGCAAGAAAATTAAAAAAAAACCCATGTCCTGAATCTTCTAACATTCTATCAACTTCAGAATCAAAGTTTAAAAAAACGTCTTTCAATGTTCTCCTTTCACAGCAGTAATAGGATCCTCCAGTCTATGCTGAACTGGGATGAATGCGGGAGGTGGAGGCCTCCTGATGACAAAGGGGCAATATCCCACCCCTGAAACACCTTAAGGAGGTTCAAACAATCACAACATTCTCCCACTGTTAGCCTTGCCATCCAGGAAAATGTAAGCTTATCAAACAGGCTGATCCAGTTCTGGTTCTCCTCTATGAACATGCATGGACTTCTAGTTCTGATTGTCTTAGGGATGTCAATGACAAAAATCAGAACTAATATTTTAGGCATTCAATGGGACAAAAATTAGGTCTGGATGGCTGATCTGGGTAGAGGTGGAGAAAGGCCACAGATTTAACATAAATTCAGTAGGACAGACTGGAGAAAGACACCCCACTTTACAGGCCTACCCCCTTATAGAAATGTCACAGGACAGACTGGGAACAGGCTCCCTCATCATAGGAATGTCATAAGATAAGCCGGGGATAGAATCCCTCCTCACGGGAACGTAATGTGTCAGAATACGAACAAGCCCCCGCCTTCTGAGAATGTAATGGGACAAACTGTGGCCAGGCCTCCTCCTCTCACAGGACTGCAATGGAAAAGTATGGGGACAGAGCCTCCCCCTCCTCCTGCAGACTGTGGAAAGGGCCCCTCTTCACAGGAATGTAAAGAGATAGGCCGGGGACGAGCCCACTCCTCATGAGAAGGCAATGGGACAGGCAGGAGACATCCTCTCTCACAGGAATGTTCTGGGACAAACTGGACCAGGCTGCCCCCACCATGGGAATGCACAGGGACAGACTGGGGCCAGGCCCTGGTTTTCTGTGTGCGTACACTGGTTTGACGCTGGGCTCCATGTACCCAACACTTTACACACTGACTCCTTACAGCAGTTCCTCCGGCCTGCTACATAGCCTCAAGGGTCACTTAGACGGCACAGGCACAACATAATTTCCAGGGAAAGTCCCAAATTTCCTAGTTCTCCGGCACACACCTGAGAAAAAGCAGAGGGTCAAGACAGTTAAAGGCCCGTGTTTACACAACAGTATTCCCTCACCCCAGGCATGCGACTCTTCATGTAACACAACCAAAAATAAGGGCTTCCAGAAGAGAAGCCCCCTGGTCTCTGCATCAGGCTCACTCAGGAGCTACGCACGTAAATGCAGCATACTATCATAGCAATTTTCAAAAGTCGTTTACTGAAGAAAGGTGCACTTACACGAGTAAATCCTATGCACAAATCAATGGCGCATTTTATAGCAACTGTCAAAGTACATTTACACACATAAAACCCAGGTTTATGTGTGTAAATGCTTTTGAAAATCAGGCCCTAACTTCTTTAAAAGCCACATCTAGCGGTCCCAGACCCTCTCCAGTGCGCCCAACAGCTGCACAGTCTCAGCAGGCCTGTCGCTGGGTCAACTGGCAGTCCGGGCAGCTGGGTTGGCTTTGAGGGGGCCGGGTCCCCTTGGGATGATATAGCCACAAAAAAGGTCAGGAGAACTGGGTATGCTGAGCTGTGAGGATCTGATGACCTTCCAACAGCTCTGCCTCTCAGGACCACAGTAACTGCATATTTGTTCTCACAATGAATGCTCCTTATCGGAGCAATGCAGGATTCAAAGGACTCAAAACAGATGGCTTCAGAGAAAATATTGCCTCCTGCTGGGAGAGGCTGGGATTGCAGGCACTGTGAGCCCCCCCCCCCCATCATTCAGCTCCCTTTTCCTCCATAGCCAGCCCTCCTCCACAACTCCCTGCCGTTCCTTCCCACCCAGCCAGCACTTCTCCACCAGTCCCTGCCACTCGTTCTGCTGGAGGAGGCAAATCTCAGTTTCTCTGTGTGACTTACCCACAAACCAACCGTCGTCACACCGCTGCAGTACCTCCACCAGGTCTCCCTCGCGTAGCTCTAGCTCATCATCGCTGCTCGGGATGTACTGATAAACCGCTTTGTATCTGTGAGATGCAAGTCATGGGAGAGGCGGGTTACATACACGGTGGCTCTGAAAGCTGCCTGCCGTGACGGGCACTGGTAACGATGCGCACTTAACGCTACAGGTCACACCAGTCGGCGGGAATATGCCGGCACTTGGCGATTAACACATGGGGGGGGGGGCATTTCCAGTAGCCCGCCGTGGATGCTTTTATACCCGTTGGCTTTGTAGGCAATTCTGAAAGAGAACATTTTTCTTGGACCATGTGCTTATATGCGCATAAACGGTGCTCCACCATGAGTATAAGGGCAGAGGGCCAGGGTGAAGGGGGACGGGAAAGAAGGAAAGCAATGTGCATGATGTGAAAATTAAAGCCATGTACTTAACTCCTCCAAACTAAACACCTCCTTGGGAATGCTCCCCCCCCCCCCTTTTTTTATAATGCAGCGAGAAGGAATGTGGGTTGTGAATCCTGTGCACACTTTTTAGCTGCTCGGGGGGGGGGGGGGGGGGTTAGCAGCAATTTTCAGTCAAGGCAATCTACCTGGTAACCACCAATTTACCCAAATGGACTCCTTTGAAAATTGTCATTGTAAAGGGTAACGTCAAAACATTCTTACACTATACATTGAGAATCTAAGTGTGATCAGAAAATGGTAAAAAGTTAAACAGAAAATATACAGCTCCCAGAAAACTAGACTAAGTCTGCAAGAGAACGGTATTGTGTGATCCTCAGGTGTACGGAGTGAGGGATCCTGGGACACAGAGTCTGTGGGCAGAATAAGGGGGCAACGAGAGAGGCCATCTCTGCACAGAATGATGCACCCCGGGACATACAATGCGAGGGACCCTGAAACACACGGTCAGCGTGCACACTACGCAGTGGAAGCAGCCCTGGGACATGCTGTGTGCCGTATGAAAGGCCCTGTATGGTACACAGTGCACATGGTCCTGGGCTACGCTCTGTCTGGCAGGCAGTGCAGGGGGCCCCCTAGGACACCTGATCTGTGCACGGAAGCCATGTGTATACTGATTTGCGAGGACGCCCAAGCACTTACAGAAGGCAGTGCATGTCGGAGATGTTGAAGGGTGGTGATACTCTTCGCACGGAGGGTGGGTGAGTAGGTCGCTGGGACAAACCCCTGGTAACAGGGACATCCTGAGGCAAACTCTGGATAAAGCACAAATTACGTTTGATTAGAGGAGCAATGAGAGGATGAGATTCAGAATGACGATGGTAGGTAAAAGGAGCAGCCAGAGCAGCGTACAAGGAGTGCCACAGCCCCAGAAAGAAAGGGACAGCAGAAGGGGGAACGCAAGAAAGTCTCTGGTTGTTCTCAGATTGACTTGAACCCATGAGGAGATCAAAAAGGTATCATATCAAATGCAAACCCAATATCATATCTTCAACCTGAGCATCTGCACTGACAGCAGTACACCCTGTGCCACTGATCGGTCCTCCCAGCAGTTCACACCTCCCTTCTGTAAGTGGGTCTGAGACACCCCTATAGCCCCCTACCTGCAGTTTGCACCTCTGTTTGGTAAGCGAGTCCTACACATAGCCCTGGCTCCCTCCCCCAAGGCATTTACACTAGAGATGTGAATCGGAACCAGAATCGGTTCGGATTTCAGTTCCGATTCACATCTCTATAGATGTGAATCGGAACCAGAATCGGTTCGGATTTCAGTTCCGATTCACATCTCTAATTTACACCTCTTGCATAATCAGGGCCCAGGCAGATTCCTGGCCGCTACCTGCATGGGTTTATACCTCTTTTGTGTAGGAGCACCCAGGCACATCACTGCAGGCGTGCACACCTTTCTTCTGTCAGCATGGTCCATGGCCCTCTCTCTATAGGAATTTAAACCTCTCTTCTGTCAAAGTCCCAAACACACTCCTGAAACCCTCTCCGCAGGAATTTTCTGAGTGTGCTGTGAAAGCAATGTGCTCTGGAAACTGCTTAAGCTGTATTAAGGCATGAAAAAGGACTCGGGAACAGGGACTGGTAGCACATTAAGGAAAGAATCTACTTGTAAATTCATTCTTAGAATTCCAGTGCACGGATAGCGCTGGAGGTGAAAGAGGGAGGGTGCTGTGGCTTACCTGGGCTGGGACTGTGAGTGAAGCAGCTGGCACGGATGAATGCTTCACCTCTTTTAATGGTGAAGGACTTTGGTGATTGCCCGCTGGCCCCTGTGGACTCCTTGGCACTGTCCTGGGATCTGTGCTGAAGTGGGGTGAGGCGTTCTGGAGGTCCATGGAGATGGAATTTGCTGGGAAAGAGAACTGGGTATGCTGGGGAGAGGAGAGCATCGTTTTTTGTGTAGATTGTGCATGGCCAGGTGAGAGTGCATGGGTGGTGCTGGAGGATGCATCACTTATTGGAAAGAATGCAGGATGCTTTACACTGATGTTATTGGGAGAATCTCGCTGAGCTGTGAGGATCTGATGACTTGGAGACCCGGGGGTGAGGGCACTGAAGTTCGTGGGTGCTGGGGGGTCTTCGGAGACCTTGACACGGGGCTCTTTCACCACCTGCACGTAACTGACAGGAAAGATACCCTGGCGGCTGGTGCCAGAAATCCGGCCCTCGTACCAGTTCTCATCTACACGGCGGACCAAACTGATACGTTCACCCTGCAGAAAGAAGAGAGTTTCCATGTCAAGGGCCTTTCCCGAGTGAAATGTTCCTACAAACACCGACCCTTCTCAAAATCTTGCCCCACCCACAGCAAACTGCTGCTTCCAGCCTCCTCCTGTTCTTATCTTCCCTGACTTACTATACCCCGCGTAAGACAGGGAACTTAAGAAATGCCATGCTGGATCAGTCCAACGGAGCACTGAACCTGAAATCCTGTCTCTGACACTGGCCAGTCTGGATCGCCAGGAAATAGCCAGAAAATCCTAAGAAATAGGAGGTGGGAAAACCAAAGTCTAAATGGCTAATAATTATTTATGGAGCTGTCCTCCAGAAACTTGTCCTAACTTTTTTTTTTTTAAATCAGTTATACTACAAGCATTGGCCACATTTTCTGGCAATACGTTCCATAGCTTCACTGCGCTTTGACTGAAAAACATTCTCTTAACATTTGTTTTAAATTTGCTACCTGTTAGTTTCAGGGCGCGTCCCCTTCTCCTAGTACTATTTGATAGTGTAAATAACTGTTCCCTATTACACAATTTTATAAACCTCTCTCATAGACCCTCCAAGTCGTCTCTTCTCCAAGCTGAAGAGCCCTAATCTGTTTAGTCTTTTCTCCATAACAGAGCCGATCGATCCCCGTAATCATCTGTATTGCCCCTCTCTGTACTTTTTCTGATTCTGTTTTATCTTTTCTGAGACATAGTACACAAGGTGTGGCATTATTTTATTCCCAGTTTTGTTTTCTATTCCTTTCTGAATAATTTCTAATATTCCACTCTCTTTTTAGGCTGCTGCTGCTGCACTAAAAGCTGAAAATTTCAACAAAATGGCCACGGTAACTCCAAGGTCCCCTTTTTCCTGAGGGGTAAACTCCCAATATGGAACTCAGCATTGGGAACAGATATTTAGGATTAATTCTCCCTATGTACATCACTTTGCACCTATCCACATTGCATTTCATCTGCTGTTTAACTGCCAGGTTCCCCAGTCTCACAGCGTTATGCATTTGTTTATTTGCATTTACATGCCGCTAATTCTGAGGCCCACAGCAGCTCCCAAAATAAACATACACAGTGACACTGTGATTATTAAAGTGACACAGTCAGTGTGCACTGACAAACAGCAAAGGTAATAAATATAACACATCCAACCAAACAGACTAGATAAAAAGTCTAAAAAAAAAAAAAAAAAAAAGAGCAGGCAAAAGCAAATCAAACCTGAAATTTCGCATCTTAGAATTCCTCATAATCAACCCATGCTGAATAATTTTGTGTCATCTGCAAATGTGATCACTTCACTCAATGTTCCTTTCCTTTCACCTAGACCATTTAAATAGCACTAGACCCCCGGGAGTACTCCACTATTTACATCTTTCCACTTGGAAAACTGACCATTTAGTCCTACTCTGTTTCCTGTCTTTTAACCAGTTACCAGTTGACAAAGGGACATCACCTCCTATATCCCATGTCTGTGTAATTTCCTGAGTATCATCATCTGGGACTTTTGTCAAATGTGAATCCCTCAGCTCCTGGTGATTTGTTGCTATTTAGCTATAAAGCAAAATTGCTCACATGTAAGAGGTATATCAGCTCAAAAAATAAAGAAACAAAACAACAGAAAATAAAGTGAAAAAAAAATATTGTAAAAGCTCTAAATAATTTACTTAAATTGTTTATTGTGAACACAGCATCAGAAAAGAAGGATGTATTAAAATTTGCATCCACCGTCTCTCGCCACGCAATGGGCCTAAAGCGGTATCAGAAATATACATTAATGTTATCATTCATCTGCCAGTTCTTTTTGCTCTTGTACCCTTCATAAACCTATTAAGAATACGAGAATTGTTACCCCTGAGACAGGTGACATTGGTCATCGAAACATGAGCTCATGTCGGGTCTTTTGTCTTTTGGAAGCTATTTACAGTGGTCCTCTTCTACATAAGCACTGAACCCCAGTAAGATTATAGATCTAGGGCCTGGATGATGGTTTACCTGTAATCTCTTGGAATCAATATCCACTCCACGGGGAATCCTTGGCACTAATATTGGGCAGCCGTGGGTGGGATGCTGGGACAATCTGTCTACACTAAGGAAAACAAAATTATCAGGTATGTAATTTCTCTAATTTCCTAGCGTGTAGCCAGATGGATTCAGGACCAATGGGATGTACAAAAACTACTCCCAATCGGGGCGGGAGGCTGCCCGCAGTCCGATTAACACTGTCCTTGCAAAGGCTGCGTCCTCCTGGGGCTGAACGTCCAGGCGACAGAACCTATAGAAGGTATGCAAGGAGGACCACGTCGCCACTCAACAGCAGTCTAGCTTCTGCCCATGAGACTGCCTGAGCCCTAGTGGAATGAGCTTTAACCTGAAGGAGTAATGGCTTTCCTGCCTCCACAATCCAGCAAGCTAAGGTAGCCCGCAAAGCTGGTTCGCCCTGCTTCTTTCCACCGTGAAGGACAAACATGCAGTCTGTCTTTCAGACTGGTTCTGAAACTTCCAGATACCGCACCAAAAGCCTACTGACATTCAAATGGTGGAGGAGGCGGTATTCTTCTGCGTCCTTGTGCTTATCTAGGGATGACAACGAAATGGACTGATTCAAATAAAACTCTGAGACTACCTTGGGCAAGAGGCATGGAATGGTACGAAGCTGTAACGCTCCTGGAGTCATCCGGAGGAACGGTTCCAAACACGACAATGCCTGTAGTTCAGAGATGCGACAAGCCGAGCATATAGCCACCAGGAGGAACACCGTTTTCAGGGTTAATAAACGCAAGGAAAAAAACTGTGCAGTGACCGAAAGGAGGGCCCTGCCAAAAACTCCAATACTAGATTTAAGATTCCACAAAGGAACCGGCCACTGTAGGAGTGGCTGGAGGTGCTTCAACCACCTTCAGAAAACGGGCCATGTCCGGATGAGCAGACAGGCGGGTTCCGTTTACCTCACCCCTGAAACAGGAGAGAGCCACTACCTGGTATCTTCAAGGAATTAAGGGTTAAAGCTTTATTCAAGCTGTCCTGCAAAAATTCCAGAATTAGTGGGATTTTGACCGTCCAAACGGAACACTGTGTTCTTCGCACCAGGCCTCAAATACTCTCCAGACCCACACATATGCTAGGGACATAGAGAACTTCTGCACACAGCGTAAGCTAGCAATTAATGCTGCCGAATATCCTTGCTTCATCAGGTGAGCCCTCTCAAGGGCAAAGGCCGTAAGACAGAATCGAATTGGATCCTCATGAAGGACTGGTCCCTGCCGTAGCAGGTCCCTGTCCGGTGGAAGGCACGGGGGGGTCTCCACCAGGATTCTCCTCATGTCCGCATTCCATGGATAACTGGGCCAATCTGGAGCTATTAGTAGGATTAATCCCCTGTGGCACTCGATTCTGTGAATGATCCTGCTCAGGAGGGGCCACAGAAGAAAGGCAAATAGCAGCTCATCTTCCAGCCAGGTCTGAACAAGAGCGTCAGTCCCCAGGTTCAACTGATCTCTTCTGTGACTGAAGAATCATGGAACCTTCACATTGTGAGATGCGGCCAGCAGGTCGATGGACAGGAGACCCCGTGATCTACTACCAGCTGAAAGGCTTTAGCAGACAACGCCCATTCTTCTGGGATCCAGTCTCTTCCTGCTTAGAAAGTCAGCTCTGACGTTGTCTTTTCCTGTGATATGGGAGGCTGAGATCATCTATAGATGTATTTCCACCAATTCCATAAGGAGATCTATCTCCTATGACACTTGCTAGCTTTTGGATCCACCCTGGTAGTTGATATAGGCTACCACTGTTGATTTGTCTGACATTACATGGACCGCTTAACCTTGAAGTATGTGGTCGAATTGTAGACACGCCAATCTGACTGCTTGGGCTTCCAGGCGGTTTATGTTCCAGAAGGCCTCTTCCTTGGTCCAACAGCCCTGGGCTGTCAGTTCCTGACAGTGAGCTCCCCAGCCCCGGAGGGGACAGGGGTATTCCCCTGCCCAGATGAGCTTCCTCCAGCCATGACTTGAGCCGAAAGCATTCTTCCATCGGTAAGTGGAGGCAAATAGAATATTCTTGAGACAGTAAGTACCAACATGACAGCAGGGAGCTCTGAAGTGGTCACATGTGTGCCCTCGCCCATGGCACTACTTCCAGGGTTGCCATCATCAAACAGAGGACCTGAAGATAGCGCCACACTGTCGGGTGTATCATGTTCATAAACAGACGCCCTTGGGACATCAACTTCCTTATACAAGTGGTCATGAGGAAGACCTTGTCCTGATTGGTGTCGAATCGGACTCCCAGATATTCCAAGGACTGGGAGGGTTTGAGACTGCTTTTGTCCGGGTTTACGACCCAACCGAGTTCCTGAAGCAAGGAGGTCACCCTGCTGGTTACCTGGAGACTCTCTTCCATGGACTTTGCCCGGATCAACCAGTCATCCAAGTATGGGTGCACCAAGATTCCCTCTTTTCTCAACGCTGCCGCTACGACCACCATAATCTTGGAAAATGTTCTGGGGGTGGCGGCCAGTCCAAAGGGCTGTGCCTAGAACAGATAACGGCAACCCAGTACGGCAAAGCATAGGAAACATTGATGTTCTTACCAGATTGGAATATGTAGGTAGGCCCTGGATAGGTCCATGGAGGTTAAGAACTCTTCTGATTGAATGGCCATTTTCATGGAGCGTACGGTTTACATGTGGAAATGAATCACTTGTAGATGTCAGTTGATGCTCTTGAGGTCCAGGATGGGGCAAAAGGAACCTTCCTTCTTGGGTACAATGAAATAGATGGAATAACGCCCCGTATTTTCCTGGGGCACAGGTAATGGGGTTATAGCCCTCATTCTGAGGAGCCTTAACAGGGTAGCTTCCACTGCCTGCTTCTTGTGCTGGGAATGGCAAGGAGATATCATGAATATGTCCCGAGAAGTGCTGTGAAATTCCAGCGCACAACCTTCTCGTATGACCTCCAGTACCCATTTGTCTGAAGTGATCTTGACCCACCTTTGGTAGAAGAGGGACAGTCGACCCCCCTATCTCCTCGTTCTGAGGGTGCATCGGCAGAACTTCATTGGGGGACTTGGGATGAACCTGAACCTCTCTTGGGCTGCCAACTCCGAAAGGACAGACTTCCCAAAGGACCAAGACCTCTGAAATGTTGAGTTTCTGTAGGGGAGAAAGCATTGGGAGCCCCTGGACTGACACCTTATGGGCAAGGAGCGCTGCAACTGCTTTCTCTTATCTTCTGGTAGCCGGAGTACTGGAGATTCGCCCCATTTACTGGCCAGCTTTTCCAATTTGCTTCCGAAGAGGAGTGATCCTTTAAAGAGCATCTTTGTGAGATTTGCCTTGGAGGTTGTGTCTGCTGACCAATTCCACAGCCATAGCTGTCTCCTGGCCGCCACCACTGAGGCCACTCCTTTGACTGAGGTACAGAGACTAAGTCTGAGCCCACGTCAGCTAAAAAGGTGGCATTGGGTTATATAACCGTTCTGGAATTCGGTTCCCGAGTCATCCACCTCCCGAGAGACGAGATGGCACGAACGATCTACCAGGGCACAACAAGAAGCAATCTGTAATTTTTAAGGATGGCCTCCATCCGCTTATCGTGCGCATCCTTTAAGGCCACTAATCCTTCCACTGGGATAGTTGTTTGCTTAGAGACAGCACAGACCAGCTCATTCACTTTAGGGAAATGCAAATGTTCTCTTGCTGCTGGATCCAATGGGTATAGAGCTTCTAACACTCGTCCACCTTTAAAACTTGCTTCTGGGGCATCCCATTCCAGATCAGTCAACTCCTGGATGGCTTCCAATACTGGAAAGTAGAAAAAGGCTTTCCGTAGGGAAATCAGAATGGGATTCCTCTTTGGTTCTGTCACAGAGTCTGACCCAAGAACTCCCAGCATCTTTAGGGTCTGGGAAACCAGGGCCGGCAATTAATCTCTTTGGTAAAAACGTAACAT
Source organism: Rhinatrema bivittatum (assembly GCF_901001135.1). Lineage (NCBI taxonomy): Eukaryota > Metazoa > Chordata > Amphibia > Gymnophiona > Rhinatrematidae > Rhinatrema > Rhinatrema bivittatum. Next base: position 250,715,635 of record NC_042619.1, read on the forward strand.
GGTCTGATATGGTTCTAAACCAGGGGGGGATTTCCTCATCTTCCAATGAATCCGGATCCTCTTCTTCTTCCGTGCTATCCAGGTACCTTACAGGGATACCCTTTGTAAGTCGAGGCATGCCTCGAGGTCTGCCAATAGGACTGGAGAGGGAAGGCTTACCAGCTGAGGTTCCGTCCGGACAGGGGCAAGTGAGGTAGCAGATGTGCCTGTGTGAAGGTTTGAAGGCCTTGAAAGAATTCCACCCAAGAGAAAGCAGCTGGGTCCATGCCTAGCCCAGGTGAAACTGGAGTAGGTGCCTCTAAATTTCCCTCTGCCATGAATGACCCGGGGTTACTCAGATCTGGGGTACTTCCAGTTGAGGCTGTGGCTGATTCAACCTCTGAATGGGAGGAACTGGGCTTAGCAAAGTCCGGGGAGGCCAGTTCTCCCTGGGCTTCCTCACAGTGCTGAAATAAGCAAGAATCCAGGTCAGACTGTGCAGCCCTAATATGACAAGCAGAGCAAAGAGAAAGGCGCTTATGTTTCTTTGCTGCCGGAGCCATTGGCAACGGTAATAGCGTGTTCAGACGCCTCACACTTAAAATTTTATGCGCACAGATTTCGGTACCTATGCGGGCCACCGAAAGGTGCATGCACAGCCTGTGTACCCGGCTTTATTTGTATTCTGCACCTAGTAAATCATACATGTATGTATGTGCACGACGTTATGCGCACTGCGTGTACCAAAGCTCTATGGTGGGGATTACAGGCACAAAAACGCATGCGAGATGGTGCCGCCACAGCCTACCATGCAGTGTGCCGACCAAGCCTACAGCGGGGCCTAGCTCACCGAGAGGCCGCTCAACCCACTCAGAAGCCCACTTCCCCTTACCGCAACGGGATCGGGAAGGACATCGGTACAGCGCACCGAGCAAGGAGACCAGAGTAAGTCTCACCGAAACCCCTCCATCGTCTCTGAATCAGGAGGAAATCCTGAGTACCTAGATGGTCTCCTGCTGTGTGGGGAGAGGGCTTTGGCAATCACCGCCGCGCTCGGTTTCCTGCACCTGCTGCCTTTCAGCTGCTTCAGCAGCAAAATCCATGCCGGGAACCAGCTACTGGACGAAGGCACAAACTCTGAGGGATCTCGGAAATCACCTCAGGAATTCTCAACTGGGGAAGGGACCTCTAGCTATCACTGCAATCTTTTCTCCAATTTAAAAGCAGAATTTCTTCTTCCAAAAGGTTCAGCGATCCCCATAAGGAAAGCATGTCCGCATCTGCTGAAGACAGAGACATACTGAAGGGCTGAGGTCACTGCAGGGGTGTATCTAGGGTGATGTCAGCTTTGAAACCTAACTCCGTCTTCATCTGCTGGCAGGGGAGCATAACCCACTGGTTCTGGCTACATGCTAGGAAATAAGAATCCACTTCTGGTAGAAATGTAGAGGTCTATATTTGAACACCATTTAGACAGATAACGTAATGGTTATCCATATCAATGGCTTACCTGGTTATATTCAGCACTTACCTGGCTAAATTCTTGCCAAATAACTACTTGGCAGGAGGCACTCTGGGGAGGAGCGGCGTTAGCTGGATAAGTTAACTGGATAACGCTGATATCTGAAGTTAGCTGGTTAACTTATCCAGCTAACTCTGGTTAGGCCGTACGGCTGAACTAAAGTTAGCCGGTTATACATAACCGGCTAACTTTAATATAACCAGTTATATTCAGTGGCCGCTGAACATACCCTGCTAGTTAGCTGAATAAACTTATCCGGCTAACTAGATGAGTCACTCAGGGGCTGAATATTGCCCCCTTAGGATGTCTTTTCTAATCTGTACTGCTCTGGAAAATGTGGGTATACAGAGAGTATGAAACTAGGCAGAAGTTACAGCTAGCAAAACAAGACCTTCCAAAAAAGACATTCTTAGTTCTGCTATTGCTGTTTCATAAGCTTAGCCAGAACTATATTTGGATCTCAAGGAGGAGGAGACTCTTTAACCAGAAGTTTAAAATGAATTACATCTTTCACGAATTTGTCAACTGTGGGCTGCTGGGAGTTAGGAACGCCTCCCAAATTCTCGTGGTATGCTCTTTCAGCATTAAAATGAACTCTGACTGAATTAGTTTTCAATCCTGTGTCAGAAAGACTTAAGAGGTATTCAAGTATGAGGGGAAAAGGACATTTAAAGGGGTCCTGACTGACTCATGAACACCAAACATTGTTTATTTATGAACATAAGAACATGCCATACTGGGTCAGACCAAAGGACCATCAAGCCCAGCATCCTGTTCCCAACAGTGGCCAATCCAGGCTACAAGTACCTGGACGGATCCCAAAAAGTTGACAGATTCTATGCTACTTATCCCAGGGATGAGAAGTAAATATCCTCCTTAATAATGGTTTATGGGCATTTCTTCCAGGAACCTGTCCAAACCGTTCTTAAACCAGCTATACTAACAACTTTTACCACATCCTCTGGCAACGAATTCCAGAGTTTAATTATGTATTACGTAAAAACATATTTTCTCTTATTTGTCTTAAATGTATTACCTAATAACTTCATTGAATGTCCCCTGGTCTTTGCACTTTTTGAAAGAGTAAACAACCAATTTATGTTTACCTGTTCCACTCCACTCATTATTTTATAAACCTCTATCAGATCTCCCCTCAGCAGTCTCTTCTCCAAGCTGAAGAGTCCTAACCTCTTTAGCCTTTCTTCATAGGGGAAACGTTCTATCCCCTTTATTATTTTGGTCACCCTTTTCTGAACCTTTTCTAATTCTGCTATATCTTTTTTTGAGATGCAGTGACCAGAATGTACACAATATTCAAGGTGCACCTTCTGTTTTATTCTCCATTCCTTCCCTAATAATTCCTAGCATTCTATCTGCTTTCTTGGCTGCTGCCACACATTCAACATATTATCCATGATAATGCCTAGATCCTTTCCCTGGGAGGTGACTCCCAATATGGAATTTTTCATTGTATAGCTATAATTTGTATTGCTCTTCCTTACATGCATCCTTTACACTGGTCCACATTAAATATCATCTGCCATTTGGATGCCCAGTCTCCCAGTCTTGCAAAGACCTCTTGCAATTTCTCATAATCCTTTTGTGATTTAACAACTCTGAAAAATTTTGTATCATTAGGAAATATGATCACTTCACTTGCTGTTCCCATCGCTAGATCAGTTATAAATATGTTAAAAAGCAGTGGCCCCAGTACATTTCTTTAGAGCATTCCACTATTCACCTTTCTCCATTGAGAAAACTGACTATTTAGCCCTACTCTCTATTTTCTATCTTTTAACCAACTCTCAGTCCACAATATAACATTGTCTCCTGTCCTATGCCTTTTGAATTTCTTCAACAGTCTCTCAAGAGGTACTTTGTCAAACGCTTTCAGAAAATCCAGATGCACTACCAACTGTCTCACCTTTATCCACGGTTATTAAAAACCTTCAAAAAAATGCAGCAGATTGGTGAGGCAAGACATCCCTTGGCTACATTCATACTGACTTTGTCCCATTAAACTATGACTAACTATATGTTCAGTAACTTTGTTCTTTATGATAGTTTCAACTATTTTGCCTGGTACTGGCATCAGGCTCAGCAGTCTGTACTTTCCTGGATCATCCCTGGAACCCTGTTTAACAACTGGTGTTACATTGGCCACTCTCCATTCTTCAGTTACTGTAGATGATTTTAATAATAGTTTGCAGATTACTAATAGTAGGTCTGCAATTTCATTTTTCAGTTCTGGGATGTATACCGTCTGATCCAGGTGATTTGTTAATTGTTAGTTTGTCAGTTTGCCCTATTACATCTTCCAGGTTCACAGAGATTTCTTTAATTTCCTTTGAATCATCCCCTAAAGCAATCACTTCTGGCATGGGTATCTGCCTTACATCTTCCTCAGTAAAGACTGAAGCAACAAATTTAATCTCTCTGCTATGGCCTTGTCCTCCCTTAGTGCCCCCTTTTACCCTTCGAATATCTAATGGGCCAACTAATTCCCTTGCAGGTTTTTTGCTTTGAATATACCTGAAAAGGATTTTGCTTCCAGCAAGCTTCTTTTAAAATCCTGTCTTTGCCTTCTTTATCAGTGCTTTGCATCTAACTTGCCAACACTTATGCTGTTTCTGTTGTGTTCATTCTGATCACTTTTCCTGTTTTGAAAGATGTTCTTTGTCTAGAATAGTCTCTCTCATCTCACCTTTTAACCATGCTGGTAGTTGTTTGGTCTTCCTGCCACCTTTTTTAATGCATTGAATATGTCTGGTCTGGGCTTCCAAGATGGTATTTTTAAACAACATCCATGCCAGATGTAACTTTTGCAGTTCCTACTTTCAGTTTTTTCCTAACCATTTTCCTCATAGTCTTCCTTTTGAAAGTTAAATGCTATCACAGTAGATTTACTCAGTGTCCTCCCTCTTGTTATCAAGTCAAATTTGATCATGTTATGATCACTGTTGCCAAGTGGCCCCAACACCATTACCTCTTGCACCAAATCATGTGTTCCACTAAAATAGGATTTAATAAACCTATCTTGGAGGCCCCCACAGACAGTTGGGTTTTCAAGATATCATGAGATAAATATGCATATCATGGAGACTCAGTATATGCAAATTTATCTCTTGCATATTCATTGTGGATCTCCTGAAAACCCAACTGCCTGTGGGGGCCTCCAAGATAGGTTTGGGAAGCCTTACACTAACAGGCCGATACAGTAAAAATCGCGGGAGAGCGGGCGAGCTCCCACTCTTCTGTGCGCGCAATTCAGTAAATTAATTTATTTAAATTGGGGCTCACAGTAAAAAGAGGCGCTAGGGACACTAGCGCGTCCCTAGCGCCTCTTTTTGGACAGGAGTGGCAGCTGTCAGCGAGTTTGACAGCCAACGCTCAGTTTTGCTGGCGTTGGTTCTCAAACCCGCTGACAGCCACGGTTCGGAAACCGGACGCCGGCAAAATTGAGCGTCCGGTTTTCAACCTGCGAGCCGTGGGCCCATTTTAATTTTTTTTTTAATTTTTAACTATTTTTAACTTTTGGGACCTCTGACTTAATTTCGCCATGATATTAAGTCGAAGGGTGTACAGAAAAGCAGTTTTTACTGCTTTTCTGAGCACTTTCCCGGTGCCGAGAGAAATTAACGCCTACCTTTGGGTAGGCGCTAATTTCTGAAAGTAAAATGTGCGGCTTGGCTGTACATTTTACTTTCTGTATCCCGCGCGCATAACTAATAAGGCCATCAACATGCATTTGCATGTTGCGGGCGCTATTCGTTTCGGGGGGGGGGGGGGTTTGGACGTGCATTTTCGGCGCGCTATTACCCCTTACTGAGCAAGGAGCAAAGCTAGTGTGTCGAAAACACGCGTCCAAATGCGGGTTAACAGTGCGCTGTGCCGGAGCGCACTGTACTGTATCGGCCCATAAGTAAGGAGTAGTTCTAAAATAGCTCCCCCTCTTGCAGTCATTTATTTTATCTAGAAATTTTACCTCCTTAGCAGGTACTGATGTGACATTTGCCCAGTCAATTCCGGGATAACTGAAATCGCCATTATTATTGTCTAATTATGTTGGCTTCCCTAATTTTGGTTAGCATTACATCGCCTGTCTGTTCATTCTGGCCAGGTGGATAGTAATACACTCCCACTGCTATTTTTTCCCCTTCTCATATGGAATTTCTATGCATTAAGATCCTACAATCTATTTTGTTTCCTGCAAAACTGTTATCCTGTTTGATACACAGTCCAGATAGCAAAGTTAGCCGCATAAACATATCTGGCTAACTTTGGAGGCATATTCAACAGTGCAGCCATACTATTAAATATAGCCGGCTATCTTAATTAGTTAGCTGACTAACTTTAGGACAGCTCTTTGACTCTCAGATTTAGCCGGCTAAGTCATCCAGCCTACTCTGAATACTGGAGTTAGCCAGTTAGCTTAGCTGGATAACAACTCAACTTATTAGCCGGTTAGAATTTAGCTGGATAAAGGCTGAATACAGCCAGGTAAGCCATTTAGAAAGATAACTATTACGCTATCAATCTAAATGGCTTTTGAATATGGACCTAAAAATATGTACCCTGGTATCAGAGAGTCCCATTGGTTATCCTCCTTCCACCCGGTCTCCGAGATGCCAATTATATCCATCTTTTCATTCAGTGCTATATATTCTAACTCTCCCATCTTATTTTTGAGACTTCTAGCATTTATTTACAGACATTTCAAACTATGCTTTTCATTTGTATTAACAATTGCTTATCAGATGACAGGAATAATTTGGAATCTTTCTGCTCTGTTGGCTCTTTACTTAAAAGAGCCAACCTGGGCTGCGTTAGCATTTATTGCAACATTTCTGTCGGGATGCCCTAACTTCCCTGTTCTCTTAGTATCCTTCAAAGATACATCTCTCCGAATCATGAGCTTCTGAGTGACCTTTGGCATTCCCCCAACATTTAGTTTAAAAGCTGCTCTATCTCCTTTTCAAAGGTTAGTGCCAGCAGCCTGGTTCCACTCTGGTTACGGTGAAGCCCAATCCTGTCAGAACAGGCTCCTCCTTCTACATAATATTCCTAGCAAACCTCTTCCCTGCTCCATTATTTCATCCACTTATTGAGATTCTGGAGCGTGGCTTGCCTCTGGGGTCCGGTGTGTGGAATGGGACTGAGAATGCAGTTCTGGAGGCTCTGGATTTCAATTGCCTAAGAGCTTAAATTTAGCCTCCAGAACCTCCCTCCTACATCTTCCTATGGCATGCACATGTACCATGACAGCTGGCTCCTCTCCAGCACTGTCTAAAATCTTATCTAGGTGGCGCATGAGGTCCACTACCTTTGCTCCAGGTAACCAAGTTACCAAGTGATCCTCTCGCCTACAAGCCACCCAGCTATCTACTTTCCTAATGATTGAATCACTCACTACAATGGCCATCCTAACCTTTTTTCCTCCTGGTCACAGACCACTGGAGAGACAACCTCAGTGTTACTGAATCACTTGGAGGGCAGGTGCTAGCTACAGGATTACTTCCTGTCGCACCAAGGTGATGGTTTTCTACCAGGTTCTACTAGCATTGGGAGTGCTCTAATACGTCTCTGAAGGTCTCCTTTATATACTACTCTGTCTGCCTCAGCTCCTCTAGGTCTGCCATTCTGGCCTCCAAAGATCATATTTGTTCTCTGAGAGCCACGAGCTCTTTGCACTGGGTGCACACATACAACCTCTCACCAACAAGTAGATATCCATACATGTGGCACTCGGTGCAAAAGACTGGATAGCTCCCATCTCAAATGCTTCTGCCTGCATTTTAATTTTTTGTGATGATAAAGTCTTAAAGCAGGAAAGGAGTAGGTATGTCTCAATTTAAGGGTTACTAAATGTGATTAGAGTTTTTAAATTTATATCTCACTTATTGTAGCAACAGCCATTCTAACTGGATTCCATGACACACATACATAAAATACACACAAATAAAATTATGACACAAAACAGGACCAAACACAAAAACTTGCACAAACACAACCTAACAAAAAATGCAACAATTAAAACCTAGGTCAAATAATTTTTTTAAAGTTTCTAACCGACAGCCTATTAAACTAAAAGGGCCTTCAGTGTTTTAAGAAAAACCCTATAGTCCCTTATTGCAAGCAATTCAACTGGTAAGCCATTCCAAAAGAATGACCCTGCCACACAGACAGTGTGGTGACAAGAGATCTGAAGACATGCCTCTTTAAACGAAGGCAAATATAGCAAGAGCCTTTCTGTGGAATACAACAGACAAGAAGGCTGATAACTGGAAAGTAAGTCTGCAAGATACAGTAAGGAGGATATTACTTGACCCTATGCGCTACAGGCAGCCAGTGCAGCTGCAGGAGAAACCACAGAATTAGGGTTTGCCACATATTTGACAGCTAACATACAACATAGTCCACTTGGCTGAGCACGTGGCTTTACAGGTGCTTAGACACACGTGTTGGACGCACCTCTAAAACCTCTCTTGCAATAAGGGGATCAGCGCGTCCAAAATGCACGTCCAAACCGGCACAAAGCTAATAGCGCTCATCACATGTACATTCATGTTGATGAGGCTATTAGCTATTACCCCCGATGCAAAAATAAACCCCAATGTATGTCTGATGCGAACATTTTTACTCTCAAAAGCTAACCCCTCCCCCAGAGCAGGCGTTAATTCTTGAGGAGCCCCAAAAGTTTACAGAAAAGCAGAATACACTGCTTTTCTGTAGTTCCTCCGACTTAACATCGTGGCAATATTAAGTCGGAGGAACCGAAAAAAGAGGAACTGAAAACAAATTTTAAAAAATAAAGTACTGCCGGCAGTCAGCTTAGGAAAACAGACGCTCAATTAACAACCATCCATTTTCCTAACCTGTGGCTGTGCACGGGATAGGAAAACGGACGCTCATAAAACTGAGTGTTCGTTTTCCTAACCCGCAGACAGCCATCTCTCCTGGGCGCCCAATGCCAAGGAGGTGTTAGCGATGCTAAATGTTCCCTAGCGCCTCCTTTTTACTGTGGCAGTCCATTTAACTATTAAATCAGGCTCCTGGATGAGGTGGATCGGCGCACATTAAGAGAGTGGGCGTTCAATCATGAGCACCCATTTAAAACGTTTAAGTGATAGAACCAACATTTCTGAAAGCTTTCATACCTCCTAATTCAATCTTTTGAAGAAAGCTGCAGGGTGCCTGCCTGCAATCTGTGTTCCTGCTCTAGCCCTTCCCCTTGCAAACAACCTGCAGGGAACCCTCTCCTTCTGTTTCACCCACCCCCTTCCTCCTGTCCTGAAGCAAACAAGAAGATGGGGTGTGAAAGCGGAGGGCACAGATAAAGCAGTCAGAATGTTTTGTTTGATCCCTCAAAGATCTCTTAAATCCTCATCAAACCAAAAATGATTTTGATATAATTCCTGGATGATGTCCCTTCTAGAAAAATGTCATCTTTAAACAAAGGTTCTTGCACCTGGTTATGTGACCAATCCTATACCATGTACCAATTACAAAGACCTTGATGTATTTTTGGAAGTCTGCAACTGCTGGTGTCTCACAATGGCAGAGAAGGCATTCATTTCAAGTCATGGAAACCTTGATGACTTGCACTACTGCTGACAAGTTTCAAACTTGTGTTAATTCAACCCCTTTTTGTATCTGCTGCCATATGCCCTATACATGCGCACATATCTTTCTGTATAATCAACCGCATGACACACTGCTGCTACTGAGTGAGGGCATACATAAGCTCATAAACGTGGAAAGACATGGACTGTCTCAAGAAATATAAAAGGATGGTTGTACTATATTTCAATGCAATACAAAAGTGACATTTCACAGTTAAAAGTTTGTTATCTGTCAACTTGATAAATTGCTGATTTTTGTACTTGGTACTTTTTTATTTGTATATAATTTAAATATTGTAAAAAAAAAAAAAACCAATGTGAATATTTTTCAATAAAAAACTGACATTTTTGCAAAATCAGAGATGTAAATCTTTAGGAAAAATTATGCAAATTTGCCAGAAAATTGCCACAAAACTTTGAAAAATCTGCACAAACTTTGCCCTAGAATCTTGGAAAATCTACCACAGGAAACTGGGGGCTCTCAGTGCATGCGCGATATGTGATAGAAAATCTTTTACATTTAAAGTTCTAAGCTCTTCTAGTTGAGTCTTTTCTTGATGCTAGAATAACCTTACTCTTTCAGTAGATACCTGCACAGAAGAGGCTAACTTTCAGCATCCATACAGTCAGAGTTAAAGACTGAAGGTTGGGATGAAGAAGATTCCTGTTTCATAGCGTAAGCAGTGATGGGAATATTTTTAATTTTTACTGGCTGCTACGAAACCAGAATTTCATGTGGCCAGAAAGGAACTATTAATATCATTAGACCTTTTTCTTTCCTGAATATTGGAATTGGTTTGGCTATGAGTGGAAATGAAGGGAGGTTGGGGGCCGATGGCAAGAGGGAACACATAGAGAAGCCCATGACTTTATGGGGGTGAAAAAAACATCCGTCACTAGACTGTTCTTTGCTGGTCTCCTGGAGGAATGGGTGGGGATTTTGTTGTTTAATGGCATTGCAAAGAGATCAATCTGCAGAATGTCTTAAAGTTGCAACAGTTCTTTTGCTATATGGTGGTCCAATGGCCATTCGTGTGGTTGTAGTTGGTGACTTAGCATGTCTGCTAGCTGGCTTTGGTTTCCATGGCGATAGCTATCATATACATCTTCTGGGATACTGCCTGTTTCCATATCTTGCAGGTTTCTTGACAAAGATTGAAAGAGCCTGTTCCTCCTTGTTTATTGATATGGAACTTCATGCTCCCTAGCAGTCTGTCTGATTCACTCAAAACGTCTTCTTTAACCAGAGTTTGAAGGAATGTCCCTGAAAACCCTCCTTAACCAGTGCTGGAGCAAGCATCTAGCCTGGTCCACCTTAAAATCTAGAGACATAGGTATCTCGGTGGAAGGATCCCAGAGAGCAGGAATAAGAATTTGGCCCAGTTGAGAACAGCGAGGCTGCGGCTCTCCAGGAGAAGGTAGTTCCTGTAAGAAGATGAACACTAAAGGTGAAGAATGAATATGAATACTGAAAGTCAGTATTGGGAAGTGAATAGTGAATACGGAGGACAAATGTTGAGCTATGAATACTGAAGATGAATGTGGAGTGTGAATGTGGCTCTAGGTAAGCCACTATTTTAAAATAAAGTTTATGTAAGAAATGTCAGAGTCCAGTGTGTGTCTATCTTCTGTGGAGCCACAGACTGCCAGTGCTATCCCACGCAGAGCATGAATACTCAACGTACTGAAAATTGCCCTCAGCTTTAGATGATTCATGTGGCGTAATCTTTCCTAGGGAGACCAATTTCCTTCAGAACAAAGGTTGTTCGGATGAGCTCCCTGTTCTCCATTGGAGGCATCTGTGGTTATCGTGATTTGAAATTGAGGATGGTGGAAAAAACTGACCTCTCAACGGGCTTGAAAATTCCAGCCAGCATGCAGAGAATGGAGGAGTGTGTTCATTGTATAGAGTGAGGAAGAATGAGCTTCTTGAAGGGTATAGCTGGAGATAAGCCAGTCATCTAAATATGGAAAAACAAATAGAGTAGAGTGCTCTCTTAGATAAGCAGCAACCACTGCCAGGCATTTTGTGAAAACCTTTGGTGCTGCAGAGGCCAAAAGGGAGAACACGATAATAATGATTGCTGGCTATGGTGAACATACAAATTTCCTATGAGTTTTGTGAATTGAATGTGTGCATATCTGAGATCAAGAGTAGTTAGCCTGTCTATTTCCAATAAAGGGAGGATGATGCCTAGTAAGTTCATCCTGAACTCTTCTTTTCTTGTTGAGATATCTGACATGCAAGATGGGACTGAGATCATCTGTTTTCTTTAAACTGAGGAAGTAGATGGAGTAGAAGCCTGTGCTCCTTTATAGTACTGGGATCGGTTTCACTGCGTTTGCAGCGAGGAGGGCTGACCCTTCTCCTTTATGAAGTGATCGGAGGACTGTAGCACTGAAGCTGACTTTTCCTGCTTGTAGAAGGCTGCTCAGTTGTAACTGCTGACAGGATAAGAAGAGTGGTGTAGTGGTCTTTAATAAGATCCACCGTCTCTTTTACTTTCTTTGCAAAGCGACTGGAGCATCAGCAAGTTTCTCTTGAACATCTTCCTGAAGCCTCCGAAGTCTACAGCCATGCTGGCCTCCTGGTTCCAACGGTTATTGCAGATGTCCTGGAAGAAGTACCGCATGCATCATAAGCCGAGTGAATTAGATTTTTCCCCACATTCTTCTGCTTCTTGTAGTACAGAAGCAAAACAATCCATGGAGTCTGAAGGAAGCTTGCTGGGTTATGTCTCGCATCTTTTGCAAGGCGTGATATATGTATTATATCATAAATAGCTGATAGGCTGCAATCCTAGATGTTAACACAGCTGCTTAGAAAAATCTCTTTTGCCATTGTGTTTAGTAACTTGACATCGTTACCCAGAAGGGGTACCAGAATGTGTTTTGGAATGCTTTTCTTTTTTCAAAGCTGATTCCATTTTTATAGACTCAATGATGCCCAGGCAAGGCTGAACTTTGTATTTAAGATATAACTTCCTCATTACTGGTAATTTAGACAAGGCTGTCTGCCACATTCTTGTTTGAAGTTCCTGTAATACTCTGTGAACTGAACAACTATTACATGCTTTGGGGCAAATATATCTCCTGTAAATTACATGGAATTGCTTTTGCCATTTGGATAAAAGCAGGATATGGCATATCCCCCAGCTGAGATGGGAGGATATGCCATATCTCTTTTCTCCACAGCCTCTGGGAGGCTGTGGAGAAAAGTACAATGGAAGACCAGTGTTCTCTTCAACAATACTATGACAGAGAATTATATGATGATTGTGATCCTTCTTGTGAGTCAGATAATACCAGAACTGGGACTTCTGATGTCATTCTATCCTTGGATGAAAGTAAAGCCTGAGACTTAGCCTGTAACTCAGCTTGCATCTTTTCTTGCCTGGCTTGATATGGAATAATAGTAAATAGAGTTTCAGATTTAAGGGCCATGAACTCCAAAATAGGAGACATTTGTTCTAGCTGTGATGGAGGAGGCGGAGAATCTTGTATATTAATAAAACAGATCTTGAGCAAGTCAAGCCACATTTTCCTCATGAACGGATGATGCTCCTATTTGGAAGGAAAACTCTCGGTGGAACTATCAGATTCTGGAACTATAAGTGGCGTAAGTAGTTTGGCAGAATGAACATTTTGTTTGATTGGTGCCAAAAAACTGTACCTCTGTGCTGAGAAGCTGCTGGCCACGCTGATGAAATCTTTTTGCTGAAGAGTGAAGCCACCAAAAGCATCTTCCTGTGCGCTGATCTGTTGTCAGCACTAACAGGCCCTACTTTGATTCCTGCATGCTTCGGTGCCAAAGAGCACAACGTCTCTCCCTCTCTGCTACAGGGAGAATGGCGCCTGTGCCGAGACTTCTAAGTCATGGTGCCCAGTATGAAAGGACTCTACATTTTTTGATTCAGGCGATGGTCCCTTACCTGGTGATCGTTTCTTCTTCATTGACCTGGAGGCTTGAGGAGAACTTTAAAATTCTTTCGGTGTGTAGCTTCTAGATCTTCCGGCCCCGGGAGACATTTGGGCAGAGGCATCCCAGTTAGGTACATCATGCAACAGGCCCAAGCATCAAACACAGCAATTGTACTGATCAGATAAAGTAATCTTACAGGAGCAGCGGGAGCAGCTTTTGAATCTTGGTTTGCTGTCCGCCAATATTAGGAGAGCTGAGATTAGGTTGAATTCAATTTTTAAAAAAATAATAGTAATAAAAAAGTATTCTTGGCACTTGCTAAAAGAAAAACAATACTTTGACAAAGGAAAGAGAAATAAGAAAGCACAAAGACAAGCAAGCTGGAGAAAAGAGAGCAAAAATGTATCGATTCACATGAGCGGAAGAAAAAGACTGAAGAGATTCACAATTGTGACGGCTGTACAGAACACCCAGTGCATGCTCAGAAACACCTTGTCGGGGTTTTCTTAACTTAGAAAGCTTTACTCTCTTGGCACCGTCACATGACATCACCCACTTGTGTGGCCGATTACTGTCCTGCTTGTCCACAGAAAATACGTCCTCCAGTTTAACAGTGATTTTCTTCTGTTCCTCTATCTCATCACCTTCAAAGAACAGTTCCGGTGTGGAAATCTCCCTAACACCATCTTCAGTAAAAGACCGAAGAAAAGAATTCACTTAAATTTTCTACAGTGGCTTTGTGTTCCCATTTTACCTCCTAATGGCTGAACTGACTCCTTTCCAGGCTTATTCATTATGATTTACTTGAAAACGTTGTTACTATTAGTTTAACCTTTGTAGCAACCTTCTTCTCAAATTCTTTTTTGGTTTGCCTTATTAATGTTTTACATCTATTTTGTCAATGCCTATGCTCATTTCTCTTCTTATTTGGACTTGCTTTCCATGTATTAAGGCCTTTTTGGCTTTAATAGCCTCTTCCACAGCATCATTTAACAATGCTAGCAGTAGCTTGGTCTTCCTTTGACCTTTTTTAGTGCATGGAATACATTTTATCTGGGCTTCCAAGATAGCACTTTTAAGCTATCTCCATGCAGATTTTTAACCCTTGCACCTACCCATTTTAGTTTCTTCCTAATTTTTTAATTTCCTTTTTAATATTCCTTCTTAATATTCCCCCTGTGGTGACTATATGAAACTTGATTGTATTATGATCACTATTGTCAAGCAGTTCCCACCACTTCTACCCTTTGTGTCAGGTCCTGAATTCCATTGAGAACTACGTCTAAAGTAGTACCCCCCCCCCCCCCCCACCAAGCAGTATCTATATGTACAGGAATATATTTATTTATTTATTTTTATATACCGGTGTTCGATTTTACATATCACATCGGTTTACATTTAAACAAAATTTGCAGGAACTCGTGCTTTACCTTTGTCAAATACATTAAACATTTAAATATGGGGATTGTTAACAAGGGATATAAAAGAACATGGGGAAAGGCTAACACTACGGGATGCTCGAAGGGGTGCACAAAGGAAAGTGCTGCTTTGTCACGCCCCTGCGGAGCGCGACGCACGGCACGCGACACCTGGTGTTCTGGCGCTGTTTAACGTCCGTCACAGTCCTCAGTGACATCAGAGGGGGCGGGTCTCCCGATCAAGGATCACACAATGCCCCTCCCCTCTCAGTTCCAGGTGGATTCTTTCACCTTTTTTTTCTTTCTGTCTTTCTCATCACTGTTAGTTATTTCAGGGAGCCCAGTGTTGATGGTGTGTGGCATCTATGTATATATATATATATATGTAAGAGCAAAGGCAGTGGGAGGTCACAGCTCTGGCAAACTCAGTCTATCTTACCAAGATGTGCTGCAGCTCGCAGTGGTAAGGAGTGTTGGAGGAGTGCTGCCTATGAAGGGGAGCTGAAAATGGTAAGGGAAGCTGTGGGGAATGGTGGAGGAGCATTAACTGTGGAGGAGCTGTAGAGAATGGAGGGAGAAATCTGGCTGTAGGGGAGCTGAGGGGAATGGTGGGGGAAAGCTGGCTTTGGAGAAGTTTGGAGCTCCCTCCTCCATCCTCTATTTTCAGATGGATTCATGAGGGCAAGAAGACTTAAAAGGTGAATGGATTGATATTGTGTGTCACCTTTAGCCATCAGGGGCTGATGAATTCTGCACATTTTGGCAAGAAGAGTCTGGCCACATTTGAATAAGGGTCCTAAAAGTTCTGAAAAGCTCAGATATGGCATCACCTTTGGACAATTCTTATTTTGGTCCTATACCAGATATCAGTACCTTGCGGAAGGATAACTCCACAGGCAGGTCTCCTTTGAAGTTGAATAATGCCAGTGCTTCTCCATATTCCAGCACTTGGATAGAGGGGGATTTAATCGGCTTGGGGATTTCAGTAGGTGGGAGGATCTGTTTGAAGAGAAATAGAAAAAAGTGTTCATGTTATGAAGAGCATGTTCCAGGACAGGCATTGCAGTCTGCTCTCATGGAATAGTTGATCAATGGGGTCTACCTCTGTCTAACCTGATGACAGATAAGGCAGCCAAATGGGATCGCAGGAGATTGACCAGACAACCTGGTGAAGTTAGGCGCAAAGCCAGTGATATCTGGCAGAGGTAACTATTCTATCCTTAGAGGCAGTCCTGAGACTGAGGTATTATATGCATACTCAAAGCTTTAGGACTAGTGTAATTACTAATTATCTATAGCACTGAGAGGCTTACCCAGGGCAAACAGTGAAGAAAAAAATGTTAAAAGATACAAGGGCTCTCCTCACTATTCTACATGCACACAAGGAATCAATCTAACCTGTACTAGATCTGAAAGCCCAGACAGGCTCACTTCTGTGGTCTGCTCTCTGATAGGCCATTGGAGTTTGGGTCACCTACCTCCACATAGCTGGCTGGAAAGATGCCCAATCTCCCATGATGCTCCCCTTCAAACCAGTTCTTGTCCACTTGCTTATGGATGTAGACAATATCTCCTTTTTGTAAAGTCAGCTCTCTAAGGGGTCAAAGGGCATGAGGAAAGCTCAAAGGGACAGTCATGGAAACTAAAACAAATGCACAAAACAACCTCAGCTTTACGCTATCAGACCCTTAACTAAACATTCATGACCCCTGGAGTACGTGGGATGAGACTGCAAGTAATACTCCAGGCCTCTACTACCTCACCAGATACTTTTATACTGCAGACTTCCAATACAACCCACTCCTCCATATCACCAGGCTTCCAAAGTTGCCCACTAGGCCCCAAACTAGTGTAGACTTCTAACGCCACTCATGTATCCCATACTAATCATTGACTTCCAACACCCGTCACCCCCCCCCCCCCCATACTAGTGACCTCCAATGTCTCTCATGCCCTTCTTCCCTTTCCTACCACCATTATCCCTCACCCCATGCAATCACCTTGTCCAGTGTATGATCTATACCAATGCATTTTATGCCCACACTACACTACTGCTGACTTCCCATATCCTCTTATGTACTATTGTCTGGTTTTTTTTTTTTATTTATTTATTTTACAATTCAAATAAACCACAGAGCCCAAAGCTTTCCAGAACAGAAGGGAAAGGGGACAGAGATGGGCAGCAGAGCACTCACTTGATAGACTGTGCCTGGAAATCAAACTTAACACGGGCTGCCTTCATCTGAAAAAAAGAAAAAAAAAAGAATTTACGCACAGCCGATTACACTGCTGACTCCCTCAGACCCTGGGGCTGCTCTGGATGCATTCCACTGCTGGGCCCTCTCCAAATCCAGGGGCCACTCTGAAGCAAACTGTGCTGCTGACCACCCACTCCCCCCAGAGCCGCACTGCATCATATACTAAACTCTGCTGCGGGACCTCCTGCCCAAATCCGAAGGGGGGAAGCCACCCTGCAGCACGTTCTGCTGAAGAACCCTCTAAATGCAGGGGCTGCTCTGGAACACATTCCTTATTCCCCCCCCCCCCCCCCAACACTGATTCAGGAACCATTCTGGAACATATTCTGAGCAGGGAATGTCTCGTGTGTATTATTTGCACAGCACTGAATATGTCGAGTGCCGCTACAGAAATACTAAGCAGCAGCAGATCCCGGGGTCACCTTTCAACACATTCTGATTCTGATCCCCTCCCCTCCTTTCCACCAAGATCCAGAGGCCACTCTGCAGCATATTCTGCTGCTGAAACCTCCCTCGCTACCACCGCCAACACTGATCCAGGGAACATCCTG
This sequence comes from Rhinatrema bivittatum, assembly GCF_901001135.1. Classification (NCBI taxonomy): domain Eukaryota; kingdom Metazoa; phylum Chordata; class Amphibia; order Gymnophiona; family Rhinatrematidae; genus Rhinatrema; species Rhinatrema bivittatum. Next base: position 250,732,907 of record NC_042619.1, read on the forward strand.
GAACATTTTCTACTGCTGAATCCCACAGACCCAGGGGTTTCCCTGCAGCACATTCTGCAGCTGACCCTCTCTCACTCAAGATCCAGGGGCCCTCAAGCAGCACATTGCTCTGCTGACCCCCTCCGGACACAGGGGATCCCCATCAGCACATTCTACTATTGAATTTGTTTTCTTTTTTTGGATACATTTTCCTCCTGCTTCTTTAGGCTTGTGGCATAGCTGGAACCGGCCTCTACTACAACAGTGCCATGAGCCCCTATACTCAATTAGTTTATATCCCCACCAATCTCACTGAGCTCAGGCATGTCAGTAATAGTCCTCGGCTGGAGGCCATGCACCAGGAGTCCTTCCAGACCGCTGCAAACATGGGCCTTAAGGCTGGCCACTAGGTGTCACCCTTGCACAATGACAGGCTCCCTCCCCTCCCCAGCATCCCCAGCCACGGCTGGCCTGGGAGGAACCCAGGTCCTCTACACCAAGCCAGCCCTGCATATTAAATCTAGAAAAGTTTCCAAGATTCCCACACATAAGGCTGTCTTACCTTCCTCTCCTCTTTTTTTAATGGTGTAACATCTGTTTCCAGAGGCTCAGGCCTGTTAGCTGATGTCAGGCTGCTCCTAGGATGTGTTGCATTTTCTGTAGAGAACAGAAAAAATATGGACATGAACAGCATTCAGTCTGAGCTAAAGTACATACGCTGCTCTTCCTGCTGGGAGTAAAGGATGGAACTGACTCCTGCTCCTGGCATTCCCTGCACCAGGATCTTTTCTGTAATCCCCACAGCTGAGCCATTAACTCACCATCTCCAGCACCTACAATACCTGCTGCATTCAACTCTTAGTAGATCACTACTTGTATTCTGTTTGTTTGGTGTACATGAAATAGTAACAGTGTAAACGTTTTCTCTGGTCTTATTACCAATTGTTAAGAATTGTATCTGAATCCTTACATTCCTTAAAGGGTTCGTCTTTATGAAATGTTTTAATTTTGTTGAAAATGCTGCCTGTAACATTAATACGTATGAAATGAAAGATTGAATATGTAACATTTGATCTTGTTTAGTTTTGTTTTTGCAAGTTTGTGAGTATATTTTTTGGGACATTTGCGTGATTAGATGGCTAAGATTAGTGTCAGATGATTATAATGTCTTTTCTCCAGAGATGTCTTTCCACGCACCGAACAGTGAAAATATGAGGCAACATACATTTATGCATTATTTTGAAAATTGACAGATCGCACGTTTTGTATTATTTGGTTTGTGGTTGTTGTTGATTGACCTTCTAGTTATTTTGTATCTACCAATACAGACAATTAACTCCAAGGTAAAACTGCTTTAAACTCTACCAGCCAATAATATACTGAAGGCGCATCTTCAGAATTCCTGGACCAAATGATATGTTTCTGTGCTATTAATAAAGTTACATCTAGAAGGCTATCCTCCAGTTTATTGACAACAACATATATAAAACCACAATAAGTTAAAAACAGAGGCTCAAAAAGAGACAAATGATCAAATATTTCATCATCAGGTGAATCCAAACCCTTACAAACCTCAAAACAATAAAGCTGCGACAGAGAATTACTAATTATTTTAAATAGAGTAGAAAATACTGGCTACAGAAATAAGCTTTAAGGGCCCATCTAGAAACAAGCTAGCTTCCTTCTAAGCGGAGGTCCAGGAAAGGGCAGCAGCACCTATAAATGCTGGACTCCTTTTAGCCTGCCTACAGCACTCTTTGGCTGATGGAAGGCAGACAGAGCAAGCACCCAGGGACACAGCACCCTTATCTTCTGTTATTTCTTTGATGTGTGTAGTTTGCTGTTTTTAATCATTTGTTATTTATTGTGCTTTTACTATGTAACTTGCCTTGAGCTATTTTGTTACGTGATCAAAAAATCTCAATAATTAAATTAAAAAAAACAAAAACTTGCATTCTGCCTTTTTAGGAGAAATCTCTACAAAGCGGACGGCAAAACAGGCATTTCAAATATCACCGGCACTAACCAGATGCAATACAAATCATCCATGCCCAATCAAAACAGCAATAAAACATTCATCTACAAAACAGCATAATGAAATGACATTACTACTAGGGCTGTGCATTCATTTGCAACGAAAAGGGAAATTTTAACAGAATTTCCTATTTCAACTGGATTTTCAAACAAAAGAAAAATAAACATTTTTTTAATTTTGTTTTAAACAAAAAAAAAATAAATTAAAAAACACAACAAACCTTCCAGGCTTCCTCTCTTATCTCTTTTACCATATTTGTATTTTTCTTCAGTAGCTCCTGCCGCACCAAGGCCAGTGCCATTATGTATGGAAGAAATTAGAAATTGCGCTGGCTTCAGTTTGCTGGTGCCATGTCTAAGCTTACCTCCGGTGGGGCAGGAGCTACCAGAGCGGCCTGGGAAGGATTTTTTTTCCCCTATTTGAAACAAAAAGAAAACAAACAAATGAAAAAAAAAATGTCTGCGCACAACATTACTGACCACTTTAGAATTCAGTTATACAATAATAAATTCAAACCCATTACATCAGTTTCAAAAGCCATATCCAAAGTTAGCACATGCTGCAGTCAAAATCATTCCTCCGCCCATAAAAATAAACAGCCGGGGGTCGACGAATGAGGAGGGAAAGGGGCTGACACAGGCCTGCCTGGCTCAACAAAGCGGTGAGACCAATTAACAACCAGCTGACAGCTGTGGGACTGTGCCGACGTTGATGTCATCTGCCAGGGACTGCGAGGTGAAAAGCCCGCGGTGCGCCACCTAAGCCGCGCACGCCAAAGGGGCGTGCACACGGCTTAGATTGGCTTTGATCGCCTTTGATTGAATTGTTTAAGTTATATGGAGCGTAAAAATAAGGCGAAATTTGTCAGCTCTTCTCCGGCTCCACAAAGAATCGGCCCGATGGATGCCCATGTTAACAGGCTTATTTCGCCACAAGGGGACTGCGCTAGAGACACATCAGATGTCTCTTTGAGTCCTGGCATAGGCCCAAAGCCTCTACAACCCCCAGGAGGAACAGTTGGAGAAAATTCCATTGTGAGAGACAACGCAAATGTAAGTGGCTCAGAAATTTGTTCTTCATCACCGAAAATTGCTGTTTCTCCCTGCTTGGAGCTAGAACAGCAAGAAGCAGGAAATGGAACTCTAACTGTTAACATTGGTAGCACACGGATGAATACCATGGATGCATCCAAGGTTACCCTGGGTGATCTTTGGAGGATGATGATTAAGCTTGACTCTAATGTTTCTCAAATGAATTCCTCCTTTTGTGCTATTGCTAACGGGAATAGAATGGCTATTCAAGAAAAGGGGAAAAGATTAAATGATATAGAAGTCTCTGTTAAAAATATGTCTTTAGAAGACTTTAGAAAGTTTACATACATCAGACAATATGGTATTACATACTGATTTAGAAAATCTTATGAGAGTGAAGAATTTGCGTTTCATAAATTATCCAATTACTAGGTTGCTCTCACCATATGAGATGTTTGTGAAATATTGGAGGGAAAATTTAGCATCTGAAGAGATTCCTTCTATTTCAAAGATCTATTATTTCCCTATTCAAATGAGTAATATACCTGGGAGGGAGGAAGAGAATACCTCCGGTATATCTACTTTTTTGGAGGAATCCATTGATGTCATAAACAAGAGGGCAACACTGTTTGTATCCTTTGTTTCAGAAAGGAAGAATGAATTCATTCTTGAAATATTCTTTAAAAATAAAGATAAACTATTCTGTGGGCAAAATATTTTCATTTTTCCTATTGTCTCTAAATCTACTCAGGCAAGGAGAAGATAATTTTTAGCCTTGAAAAATAAAACCTTGGAATTAGGTGCAATTTTTTATTTGAAATATCCTAGCAAGTGTTTTATTAATTTTCAAGGCAAAAAAGTATATTTTTTTCGGAACCTTCACACCTTGAAACTTTGAGGGATAAAATTGAGGTAAATTTGGATCAAGTTACATCAGCAGAGTTAAGGCAGATAAAATAGAAACAACCCCTTTCCTTGATTATTGGTTTGTTTAAGAGATTTTTCTTATTTCCTAGATGGTACCCCCATGATAGTATTAAGTGTAATAACTGTTATATTGTGAATGGAAAAGATTTTCCCCAAATATGTTCATTTATAAGTTGTTACACTGATTTGCCTATATTATGCACAGAAATGCGATTTGTGTTGATAAATGAAATATTCAATAAAGAGAAAATTATAAAAAAAAATAAACAGCTATTCCGCTAGTAAAGGAAAATTGTACACCTAATACTTCTTATAGCCTAATGACCCACATACCAAATAAACCAACCGGTTCAGCTGTTAAAACCTTAGTGGATAAAGAACCAGGCTTTTAGTTTGCGAATATTAACTGATTTCCTTCAGCGTAAATGGACGTGAATTCCAAATACCAGGGACCACTCCCAAGAATGCCTGTTCCCTTGTCTCTACAAGAGAAAGTACTTTTATAGAAGGGACCACAAATTCCAACGAGGTTGATATTCAATGCTACTTAGCTGGATAAGCAGGAACTTATCCGGCTAAGTGGCGGTTGAATATCTGGCTAAGTATTTATCTGACTACGTAGAAAGTGAGATACCTTGGGGACAGGGTACTTGCCAGGTACTTGCAGCCTGGACTGGCCACTGTTGGAAACAGGATGCTGGGCTTGATGGATCCTCGGTGGCAACTTTTTTTTTTTTTTTTTATACAATTTAAAGTTTATTGACCACAACAGCAAAGATCAATCATACAGAACACAGCAGATATGCAAATACAATGGTCTCTGGTACAATTTCCATTTGTTTATTCCAACCCCACCCCCTACCCTCCTGGCAACACTCTTAATTCTGCACAACAAATGTCAAATAATGGAATATAATATATATAACTAAAGAATAGCATTCAAAGTCAGGGTTGTTTTACCTTCAGCCAGTTTATATACAGTTTCCATTTCTTATTACATTTCTCCAATTCATCATGTCTGAAAGCTATAAGGTGACCTAAAAGGTGTATATCATGTAATCTTTAACCAGCTACCTTCAAAGATGGACAATAAGTCTGCTTCTAATAAGCTGCTAAAGATATCCTGGCTGCTAACGCAATTTAAAATACTAAACCTCGAATCAAACCTGAAATGTCCGCAACTGGAATACTCAATAAGAGAGACCTGGGATCTTTGAGAACCTCCTGTGAATTAATCATCTTAATCAATCTTATTATTTCATCCCAGAAATGTGTCACTCTAGGACATTCCCACCAAATTTGGATCACACTGTCTCCAGCAAGCCCAGTATGGCAACCTTACCTTGGCTTACAGGGGATTTGTTCCAGCTGCTCCTGGACAGGGAAGGGCTGGCAGCTCGCTCCATCCCACAACTGCCTGAACATAGATGGACAGCCAGTGGGTTGAATCCTGTTTCCTGATGGTGCTGCTGCTGCTGGCCTGGACTGATATAAGGAAAGAAAGTAAATAATTCCAGAGAGTACAGCCATGGATAAAATCACCCTCCTTGCAGAGCTTTTGTTAGAAGGCCCAGTGCTGGAACTAGGGGTAGGGAGCACTGCCCTGGGCATCAGAGCCAAGGGGGGGGCATCATCAGCAGGGATGCTTTTACTTATGGTCAGTGCTCTGAATCTCAGAGAACAGAACAGCCCTCTACTTCCTGCTCCTGTTTCTCCCTTGCCAGGTAGCATGCAGGGAGCAGGAGGAGAATGGGGTGTGAGCCTGAAGCAGATGGAACACAGTGTGAAGCAGTGGTCCCCAACCCTGTCCTGGGGGCCCACCAGCCAGTCGGGTTTTCAGGATACCCACAATGAATATGCATAAGAGAAAATTTGCATGCACTGCCTCCATAACATGCAAATTTTCTCTCATGCATATTCATTGTGGGTATCCTGAAAACCCGGCTGGCTGGTGGGCCCCCAGGACAGGGTTGGGGACCACTGGTGAAAAGGAAAGAAGAGCCCTCTGCTCCCTAATCCAGCCCCTTTTGGGCCATCACCATGCTGTGCCAGAGCAGCCACTGGTAAGTCAAGGTTGGGGGGGGGGGGGGGGAAGACATCATTTTGAGTATCTGTCTCAGCACTGATAAAGTCATTCTGCTTTCCATCTCACAGAATTACAGCAGAGCATCTAGTCCAGCATATCATTCACAAGTCCATAAGTTCCTGTAATTTATCTGCTCTGAATTCTAGGTCTGGCTGCCAGGCCTCTCCACTCCTCTCTTGACCTCCCTCCCAGATACCTCCTCTTCTCCTCAGACCTTCCTGCGCATTTGAAGTCTATCTCAACGAGAGAGCAGACAGCATAGCAACACACCAAAGCACCCGGGAAACCAAGACAGACTTCCCAACAGCAAACAGCACTAAGCAACTGGACAGAGAAGAGACAGCAGAACTGCCAAAGCACACCTAGCATAAAGAATATCTAACCTAGGGCCTCTTAGATTTGAAAAATTATCTTTAAAGGAAAACGTAATTACATTATACAAATATATCAAAGGACTCTGCATGAATCTTGCAGGCTGATCTTTTTATCTCAGAAGCAACAACAAACAAAACAAGATGCATCCTCTGAGACAGAGGGGTAACAGATTTCACCAACTTTAACAAAATGGAGAGTTTACTAACTAGTGAAATTATTTAACATTTTGCCAGCAGAAGTATTTATGGCTGCAGCACTAAATCAACTCAAAAGTAAATTGAACAGGATTTTCTTTTTAGAGGAAAAAAAAAACTTTGGGGGCATATCAGGATGTAGTTATACAGTAGAGAAAAGGATTAATCAACAATTCTGAATCAATCACCAGATTTGGGGGATCAGGAAGGAATTTTTCCACTGTTACAGAATTAGTTACAGATGCACAAGGTTTATTCATCTTCACCTGGACTACCCCTTAAGAAATCAGAAGATTGAACTTAATGGACCTCTTGTCTTCTCTCAGCCTAATCTACAGTGTAACTCTATATCAATGCACACCAACAAACTATTTCCTAATTCATGATATAAAAGGGAACCAATATGTTCTAAATGCCAATTATTTCATTTCTTAGGTCTGACATACTGCAAATTTAACAAAAATGTAATACTTAAAAATCAGTGAAATAAGAATAGGAAGGTGGCCATCATAGTTTCCAGGTGCTTGACTCCCATGATGCACTGCAGGTGATGTCACAGCACGCAGTGGTTGAGACAGCAGATATTAATGTCAGGACAGGGAGATACTGATGAAAAAGCTGATAAATACTGCAAAACTGTGCAAGATTCTCAAGCACCTTATGTACAGTAATCTTTATCCAGATAAATTATCGGGAATATTCAGCAGGATGAATATCCCACTAAATATACTCAAATTTTTTCAAGTTCAATTGCCAGTAATCCCTAGAGAGGCACAACAGAGTCTCCACCTAGAATGAAGCCAAATCTAAACAAAATAACCAGAGGATGAAATGCCAGGAGAAAAAAAAAAAATCGATGTATATGATATACTACCCGAAGTATGTAAAACAGAATATATTTGTATTCCTTTAAGAACAGATGCTACAGATGAGTTAAGAGCTAGTTCCACACTAGCCTGATAGCTGAGACTTTTCCTGCTTTCAATTGCTGACACATTTGTGCAGCAAAAATGGAGCTGGGAATTATAGGAAGTTCCAATTTCAGTATCCCTGATGCAAGGCAAAATATCACACGCCAAAATTGCAAGATGGAGTACCTTAGGAGGCAGGAAACATTTTGATTTTTAATTGCCACATATTAGACACCTAGACAGAGAAGTGTGTATAACATCAACAAGTTGCTTGCCTCAGATGCATGTCACTTCTCAGTCATGCCATTGCACATGCCGCCACTTTCTGAGTGACTGTCAACACATCCAAGGCGTGCTACAATGCAGATAAACCAGTCTTTCTTCCACCCGTTCCACTCACCACAACAGATGAAAACACAAACTCCTCCCCTCAATGTTCCAATACATTTAGAGGTTGATATTTAAAGGGGCTTGTCCTGAGTTGGCTGGACAAATCCCAAGTTTTGAATTTTATCCAGATAAATCACCAAATGGATAACATTTATCCAAATAAATTAAATGTGTTCTGGGGCAGAATTAACTTAGCCAGATAACTTATCTAGCCAAGTCCAATATTCAGAGTTAACTGAATACATTATTTGGCTAAGTATGGATGTGCCTCAAAGCAGGATTAACCTAAACAACTATATTCAACTTATATAGCTGATTAAGAGCCCAAAAAATACAAATTAAAAAACAAAACAAGCTTGCAGGCCTGATCCTCATCCCCCTAAATCCTTCCAAAAGAGAGTCATACAGTTGTAGGCCTATTGGCCCAAGTGCTGCCTCAGATCCCCTACCCTCTCAAAATATATCTGATCAAGTCCCCTTCCTCATCCCCACCTGGCACCCCCGAGAAACCCTGGGCCGCAGGGATCACGGTACAATTGTATCACTCCCGGCGGTTTTCAGCGTTACTTTGACAGCAACACTGAAAGCATTATTCTGTATCATGCTTCCAAAGCAATGCTGGAAGCCGCTGTCAGTAGTTCCATTGTACCATGAACCAGATGGCCCAGGAGATTTCAGGGGTGCTGGGAGAGTGGGAATGAAGAGGGGCCCGGATCCAGATAGAATTTGAGATAGCGCATGGGGTAGGGAGGAGGCTGGGATGGTTCTCGAGCTGATAGGACCACAGATGTTATTTCTTTTGGGGGTCTTGAAGGGCAAGAGATTGGTTACAATGACAAACATTATTTAGTGGGTTGTGGGGTGGGAACTGGACCTGCAGGCCCAACAATTGTTTTGTAAATTCCTTTATTCTCACTTATCCAGCTATATTTGAACATAGCGAGTTAGTAAAGTTATCCATATACAGGCACCAAGGATAACTTGAAACCTAACTGGCTGTATTCAGATATAGCTGGTTAGGTTTGAAAGTTATCTGGGAAATGTTGCTTGAAAAGCTTTGAGTATATTTAGCGGGACGTTCATCCTGCTGAATATTCCCGATAACTTATCTAACTAAAGTTGGCCTGATAAATTATCCGCTCGCTGCTTTTCTGAGTTTTGGCCCCAGAGGAAAATTTGCAAAACGCCATTTATATGGGCAAATACCAATTTACCCAAGCAAAAAGGCAGTATGAAAACCACCTTCCTTTATCCTGGCTGAAAGCAGACCCAGGCTTCCACGGCACGCGTGCTTTCAACCAGGTCAAGGGATGCTGTCACCGGGGAGGAAGCTGTTTTGGGCAGGATTAAGAAACAGCATATATACATTGCATTTTCAAATGCTCACATGTTATTTCCCAGGCAAATTTAGTCAACACAAAGAGCAGGTGCAAAATCCATGCATCTCACTGGACTCCTGGGCAATTTTTCTTCAGAAAATCTGTACAACATCTGCAGCTGGGTGGGCTGTTTTGAGAGCTGCCCCCTTTAAAGTGTGAATAAATGATAATGCTAAAACACCACAAAAGACCATTCAGGACCCAGGGACTGGGTGCAGACCATGGGAAGGACAATAAAGAAAGCCCTTTCCGGGAGGGTAAACACTCTCTTACCCTCGGAAATAGGCTTTTTGATTATGGCCCACCCTCTATATAGGTAAAAGCACCCGTGTATCACTGGAGGTATTCTCCGGGCAGGATTAGGTTGGAAGAGGCATTTATGTGGGTAGTTTTGAATAATCAAAACCATCCACATATTTTTGACTTAGCAAAGCACCAAGAGAGATGTGGGGATAGCCTGCATATGGGGCAGTTACTACCTTTAACAGAAGGCACGGGGGTTGGGGGTTAACCTGCACGGAGCAGCAGTTACAACCCTATATGCTCCGCTGGGCAGACTGGCTGGGCCCTTTCAGTCTTTTTTTTTCTGTCATCGTTTACTACGTTATCCACACAAAAAGCAGCTGCAAATCTGCATGGGTACTTTTCGTTGGGGCAACAGCACCAAAACTGCCTCTGTAGTTTTGCTTTGATTTATTTTGGCAAACCCCATGGGTAAAGACTATCTGCGAGGTTTGCCCCTAGACCGTGGTTACTCCCATTAGCTACCCCCTTAATCCCCAGCCATTTTAACGTGTTGCTGGTTTGTGCTTGGTTCAGTGCCACTGCTGACTGTGGCTTGCACCTCTTCTTCAGCCACTTTCATGGCCGACGGACCCTCCCAGACAAGCTCGCTATTACCTGTTCTCCCCCCATTCCTTGAGGCTCTTCCTGATTTCCATAGTGGTAATGTTTCCAAATAACCATTTTTACCTTAAGCCTTGCAGTCTTGACAGAGGTCAAAGAATGAAAACAAAATTAGATTTGCCAGTCTCCGTGGGCTTTATGCAATAAAGGCTTTCCCCCATCGGCACAGAATGGGCAACAAGGCCCCCATTCCGCTTTCTGTCCCTGCATTTTCCATTAGATAAGATTCCTCCTTAGTCATTCTTTACATAAAAAAAGTTACGTTACTGCTCTCTCTCTGCCCCTTCTCCCTTTATCCTTCCTTCACTACTTTCACTCTCCTTTGGTCAGATTGAGAATCGGGAAACTTTATTGGCAGGACAATTTGTACCTCTCTCCTCCCCCTCGCGCTCTGCTGTTTGCTCTCGATAACAATCTGTCAGATTTCACAGGTAAGGAAACCTCCCCTGCTCCGGAAACTCGCCGGGGCCTGCAGCTTCGGACGCAAACTCACCTGGCAGATCTCCGATTACGCCAGAGCCGGGGGGGGGGGGGGCTCTGCTAAACTCTTCCGAGGCGAGCAGCACCCGGCCAAGGCTTACTTACCAGCACAGGGGCTCCACAGCAGCAGCCAGCAGAGTCTGCAGAGAGAAGAAGAGTGGCTAGACGGGTGTGGGAGGAAGGAGTCAGCCAGCCAGTCCGCTGGCAAGGTCTCAGCCAGCAGCTGAACCGAGAAAAGTCTGCAAGTTTGGCAAGCTGGGAAGGCCACCCGCAGGGTCCTAGACTGCACCCGATCTGCTGACGAGGGGACTCCTGGACCCGTCAGACAGGCACTCCCACACCAGGGGGAGGGGTGGTGGAGAGGCACAGACAAAGTCACATTGTGGTCACTCCCCCCCCCAGATAAATCAAAAGTACAAAGCATTGCCAGCAGTGGGTTAGACTTTAAACATACAAGTATCAATGGGCACTGCACTGCACTGCAGTTTTAAGTTGTTTTTGTTTGGCGTTGTGCCCCGGGATTTGCTTTATGGATGGAAAGAGGTCAATCCTCTGAAAGGATACAGAACGGGTAGAGGTGGTCCAGAGAGAGGCTACCAAAATGGTGCAGGGTCTGCAACAAAACCCGACTGAAATGAGATGTAAAGCCCTACATTATGTAGACCTGGAGAGGAGAAACAGGAGAAATGATAGTCAATCGCTACAGCGAAGGTATAGATCCAGGCACAGGAAGCAAAGCTTTCCCATAGGACAGCAAGCTGGAGAAAAAGGGGTCACAGTATGAGGCTCCAGAAAGGTAGACTCAGGAATATCAGCAGCACATATTTCTTTATGGATCTGGATTATAAATTTAGGGTAGTGGATGCATGGAACAGCCTTCCAAGGAAAACAGCGAAGACAAAAACAGTGACAACATATACAAAAGCCAGGGATAAGCACAAAGGATCCCTAGGTGCAATAAAGTGAGGGAAAAATGAGTCTATGGCATTGTCCCAGGAATGACATTGGGCAGGTAGCTTATGTGAACAGACAAGGAGGCATCAAAAGCATACAGGTGGAAAAAGACTTAGAATGACTGATGGAAATGAAGAAAAGGGGTAACCTGCACGGAATGGCAGTCACTACCCTAATAACTAAAAGCTTGCTGGGCAGACTGGATGGACCATTGGGTCTTTTTCTGCCGTCATTTACTGTGTTATTATGTTAGACTAGATGGGCCTATTGGACCATGGTCCTTACCTGCCACCTGATTTATTTATGATTCTAGGCTTTGCCTGGAAACAGTACAAAACCTTCCCAGTAAGGAACGAGGCTGTTACAGGTACCGCCTGTCTCCTCCAGAAAAGCTTTTCATGATATGTGTGAACTTCCCATGCCTGACCAAGGGTGGGGTAGGCATGTCCTAGAACCTTTTTGCTTGGAGGGTGCTCTCCATTTATCCAGTGCTAAGAGAGTGGAGGTCTCCTTTCAGCGTGCATTTAAACACAATCGGGCCGATACAGTACAGTGCGCTCCAGCGGAGCGCACTGTTATCCCGCATTTGGACGCGTGTTTTCGACGTGCTAGCTTTACCCCTTATTCAGTAAGGGGTAATAGCGCGCCGAAAACGCGCATCCAACCCCTCCGAAACTAATAGCGCCCGCAGCATGCAAATGCATGTTGATGGCCCTATTAGTTATGCCCGCGCGATTCAGAAAGTAAAATGAGCAGCCAAGCCGCACATTTTACTTTCAGAAATTAGCGCCTACCCAAAGGTAGGCGTTAATTTCTCTCGGCATGGCGATATTAAGTCGGAGGTCCCAAAAGTTAAAAAAAAAAAAATTTGAAAATGGCCCGCGGCTCGAAAACCGGATGCTCAATTTTGCCGGCGTTCAGTTTCCTTACCCATGGCTGTCAGCGGGTTTGAGAACCGACGCCGGCAAAATTGAACGTTGGCTGTCAAACCCGCTGACAGCCGCTGCTCCTGTCAAAAAAGAGGCTCTAGGGGTGCGCTAGTGTCCCTAGCACCTCTTTTTACCACAGGCCCTAATTTAAAGAAATTAATTTACTGAATCGCGCGCACAGGAGAGCGGGCACTCGCCTGCTCTCCCGCAATTTTTACTGTATTGGCCTGAATAAGAGAAATGTGCCGAAAAAAGCTAGTTTCTCTAGTAACCCCTTTTACTGTAACAGGGAGGGAAATGGAAAAGGGAAGGAAGACCATCTTATAGGTTATCAGAAGCTCAGACATACAGGTCAGTCAGCAGCAGTGATGCAAAGAAACTTTCATCTACAGTCGGCTCTATGCAATGACCAGACAGCAGAATTATTTACCTGTAACAGGTGTTCTCCAAGGACAGCAGGATCTCAGTCCTCACATATCGGTGACATCATCAGATGCAGGGCCAGATTTAAGATTTTGGCACCCCTAGGCAGAATGCTACATTGGCGTCCCTTTGAGGCTGTGTCAGCACATGGTCCTAAAGCAAGCAGAAGCAGGATCCTATTTGGCCTGGGTATTTGGCACCTTCAAAATTTGGCACCCAAGGCAGTTGCCTATGCCTAAATGCTAGCCATATCAGATGCAGCCTGGCACAGAATTTTACATCAAAGCTTCTAGAAGCTTTAAGCATGACCCATTGGACATGTGCGTCTCTGGCCACTCCACTTCCAATGCAGGGCCCCTCAATCCATGACAAAGCTAAGACTTGGAGAAACCAACTTCAAGGGGAGGTGGAAGGGTTTAGTGAGGATTGACAACTGTTGTCCTCGGAGGACACCTGTTACAGGTAAGTAACTCTGCTTTCTCCAAAGACAAGCAGGATGGCAATCCCCTCACATGGGAAATCACAAGCTACAGGCTACTCCAAACCAATGGAAAAAAAACAAACAAACTTCACAACAGTGCCAACAGGCCATCCTAACACTTTCTGACATTTATTTTTATGGCAATCTGAAACCATACTAATGGACAGAGTTGGGTGCTATACCTCAAAGAGAAGACAGACTAGCTAAAACTACTATTGTGTTGGGAGTCCATGTCGAAACAGTAGTGAGACGTGAATGTACGGAAAGAACTCAGGGTCACAAGCTTTGCTGATCTCAAGAAGGTTTCTGATGCTGCCATGCCACTAACATTGTGAACCCAGATATACCCCACTAGATCTAGGCCTGCCTGGTTGCCAACTCCAGGCTTTATTGGTATCAAACAAAACGCAAAACTAGGTGGATTATCTGAAGGCTTCAATCTGTTCCAGATAGAAGGCTACAGTTCTTTTGCAATCTAAATTGCAACATCCGTTCACCTTTGTGGACTTCGACACAAACATAGGCAGACAGGACGTGTGCATAGAACCACTGTATTGTGAAAAACTGTATAAGATGGATAAGTCACTGGGGCCTGGAGCTCACTGACTGTACATCAACGTGACTGCCATCAAATATATGACTCCCCAGGTCAGGCCCTTCAGCTCACAAGATTCTAGAGGCTCAAAAGGAGCTTTCATCAACAGGGTGAGTACCACGTAGAGACCCTACAGGAGGCTTCAACTCAAACCCTGTATAAAATAGACAACTAAAGGCTGTGCAGAGATGGATTTGCGTTCCACATGATGGTGATAAGCACTAATTGCAATGGTGGTGAATCCTAATTAAGGACCTCATTTACTAAGCATTTTTCCCATAGACATAGAATGGGAGAAAAGCCTTAGTAAATCAGGCCCTAAGTTAGTTCTCAAATTCGACTCAGAGAGCTGTAGAAGTTTTGTGCAAAACAGGAGAAAGGATCCAGAGCCTTTTCCTTATACGATACAGCAAAAGTCCTCCATTCGAAACCATAGGCATTCCTTGTGAAATCCTTCTTGGAAGGCAGGTTACAAGACACATTGCTGGACAGATTCAGAGGTTGAAGGGCTACCCTTTCAATATCCAGGCTGTGACAGCCAGATACTCAATCTCAGGGTGAATAGCAGCCCCTGATCCTGAGAGATCAGCATTAGAGAATTCCCCAACCTGAATGGATCCCCGATGGACATCTCACAAAGGAATGGAAACCAAACCTGACTTGGCCAATAAGGGAGTTATGAGAATCATAGTTCCCCCATCTTTTCTGAATTTCTGTACGGCTTTGCAACCAAAGGAAATGGAGGATAGGTTTGTAGAAGTCCTGAATCCAATCCAGGGTGAAGGTATCTAGGACTCTTGAAACTGAAGTCCAGGGCCCTTTCTTTTCAGAGGAGATGCAGAGTTATCATAGGTGTGCGCTACATGCAGAATATCTGGTCAGCTATGCCCCTATCCATGGACCATTTGAGGAATTCCAGGACCTGTCTCAATCTGTCTATGAGGACAGTCACCTCACCCACCAGATAATGTGACTGAGGACCATTTTGTGAAAGTAGGACTAGTGCTACATCTGGAATTTGTTGCCAGAGGATTTGGTTAGTGCAGTTAGTGTAGATGGGTTTAAAAAAGGTTTGGATAAGTTCTTGGAGGAGAAGTCCATTAACTGCTATTAATCAAGTTGACTTAGGGAATAGCCACTGCTATTACTGGCATCAGTAGCATGGGATCTACTTACTGTTTGGGTATTTGCCAGGTACTTGTAACCCTGGATTGGCCACTGTTGGAAACAGGATGCTGAGCTTGATGGACCCTTAGTCTAATCCAGTATGGCAATTTCTTATGTTCTTATGGACAGTTTCCTGTCACATGAGGTATGATCCTGTTCCTTGTCGACACAGAACATAGTACTAGAATGTCTGTTTGGAGGAGGACAAATTCATTGGCCAATCAATCTCTGAAAGTCTTCAGAACCTACCATAACATTCTTAGCTTGAGGAAGTTTACCTGCTGAAATTCCTCCTGAGCAGACTAGCAACCCTAGGTGTGGAGCCCTTCTATATGATCCCCCAACCCAGCATGGACATATCCATTGTTCGGACAATTTGTACCAGAGGAATTTGGAATGAATTAGTCACCAGAACAGAGTTTCTCTCAAAGCCAGATGCTATTCCAGAGATGCTGAGTGGCTGGAATCCATTGCTGTCTTAGGGTTCACTGGATTTTTCGACTGTGAATATGTGTTATAGGAGAAATGCATGGTCAAAGTCATAAGGACCAATAACCTCGACATGTCCCATGCTGACATCTATTGACTCCGTACAGTGGATATCAGAAGTCCTTTACTCCAATTTAGCATGTTAATCCTTTTTTTGTGGGAGAAGGGAGACACATCTAGCAGAGTTCCTATTAATCCAATTGAGGCAAGGGGCTCAGGTGGGATCTGGAGTAATTGATAAACTCTAGCAATTCCAACATCCAGAGGGTTTTGCTTATTAATTCTGCAGCACTTCCTTGAGATATGCTCTTGACCAACTAATCATCCAAGTAGGGAAAACACTTCTGCAAGGTGCAGACTCCACTGCAAGGCGTTGACACGAGGTCGAAAGGCAGCACATGACATTGGAAGTGGTGCTTCCCTACTACAAAACTGAGACATGTTCTAAGAGCAGAAGAGGTCTATATGTGGGCGTAAGCCTGCCCCCTCATCCTTGAAAAAGAATCGGGATGCTGAGGGAAACCACTTGAACTTTCCCTTCCCTGATACTTGTTTAACACCCCGAGGTTTAGGATGGGACCAAGTCCCCCCACACGCCTGTGGATCAGGAAACACTCTGACTAGAATGTTGTCCTTTTACCCCTGATGAACTGGGTTCAACCCATGAGCCTTCAAAAAAGAGGAAAGCTCTTCTTGTAGCAGTATCTGATGCTGAGAGGCTGCCCGAGTGCTTCTTGGTGGGCTATTTGAAGGAATATCCAATCAGCTTATTCTTCTAAGTATACCGAGAACCTGAGTGTCTGAGGATACTCTGGGCCAACAGATTACTTAAAACCTTAGGGCCTGTTTTTAAAAAGCATTTACATGCTTAAAATAAGGTTTTACACATGTATATGCACTTTACCCGAATAAGTGGGCTTTTGAAAATTGCTACAATATATGCCACTGAATTGGCCATAGGATATTCATGCGCACGTGCACTTTACTCGAGTAAATGGCTTTTGAAATTTGAGACAATAGTAGTTACATTTTCACGTGCAACTCCTTTTGAAAATTACCCCCTCTATCTCCTCTCAACTGGAAGGTTCTCTGACACAGGCACTGGAATCTCTACTTTGCCCCTCCGATCCGGTCAAAGCCTCAAGCCAGGTCTTGGCTGGGCTGTGGCTTTTGGGCCCTCTACTGCTGATGGGGATAAGGGAATAGCAAGCAGCATCTCCTCCCTCTTTGGCACCCACTTGAGAGCCTCCTGTGGGTTTGGAATGGCAGAAAAGAGGATGCCCAGTGGTCTTATCACTGATCCACTGCTTCCTTGACCCTATTGTCCAAGAGATTATTTCTAATACGTGGTATTCAAAACGTCAAAGGTCGAACATGTCCACTATTGTCTTTAATCCTAAACCTCTTGTCCTTCTTGATAGTGGATTCAGCCATCATAGACTGCTGCAGTAGCTGTTATTTTTTGAATCCTGGAGCTCAGATATGATAATCAGGTCTGCCTCCTTATTAACAAGAGCTACAGAAAGGGGAAAAACCCCACATCCTTAGCTGGGTTTTCTGGAGGATCTTATGGACAGGCACTACCACAATATTCGTGGAGAGATCCACTCACCGGTCCTGGACTCTTGTTCCTTTTGCAACTCAAACAGAATGCCATCTGCCATTCTCTTCACAGTTGCCAATGGAGAGAGGATATTGGTTGGAGGAGCGTTGACCCCTCTGATCAGAGAAGTACTCAGGTTCCCAGTACCACCTCCAGGATTACCCCTTCCAAACCTGATAGGGCATTGATCCAAATCTCACCTGGCTAGCAGGCAATGCCCCAGGGAAGACTTCATTTGCGTTATGGGGCCTAGCCCCAACGCATGCACACTGGGGGAGCTTCCATTGTTAATGTGCTAGGAAGATTCATCAGTGCATCAGTACCTGATGTTCATTCCCATTGGCGTGTCAGCACCTAAAGGGACTGGACGTCATTCTGCATTGACACCGATGTCAATGCCCATGTATCGATGCTTTGCTCCTGCACTCCAGGGTCTCTTTGAACTTACTGTCAAGCTCCTTATTAAAACTGCTGAAGCCAGCATAGGCGGAGAGACCACATCTTCATGGGTACTAGAGATGAGACCTAGTTCCCTGCATGTCGATGCTCATGCCCATTGGTTGGGCTAAGTCTCCAAAAACGTTTCTAAGAGTTCCCACCAGAAACAACATTCTCTCAGGGTCAAAGTCGCACAGGGGATATAGTCCAACATGCTGTGGTCCACCCCCAGGCAAAGCTTCCACCTATCATGCAGTCTGATAGACCTAAACTGGCTACACAGGGAGTAGTATCTAAGCACAGTATCTAAGCCTCTGAGGCATTGAATGAAATTAATAAGGCAAATAAATGACTTTAAGGCTGGACAAAAACCAACTAGAGACACTGTGGAGCACCAAAACCAGAGCACCATATGGCCAACAGAAAAATATATGTACCCCACTCAAGGGTGTGGTCTGTATAACGATGGATTCCCCCTCCGCAAATAGACTTCTGAGGGAAACTGTCCCTGAAATGAATGTCCTAATAGTGCACCCAGCTCTTTTATCTGTGAGCCAACGAAAACATGAAAGTAAAGCACTGTTTTATTATTTCAGGAACCAGGACAGTATGGTAAGAGAGCTGCACTCAAAATGATTAATCATAGCCAGGTGAAAACATTAGTAAACATTACAATACAAGCCATTTCTTAGTAATATTCTGCCATTAAGAGTAATAAAAATATGAATAATTTAGAACCTTGTAGTTACTGATACCAAGGCCTGGTATTCCTTTAAATTATCAGTGAGCTCACTATAACCCTTGAGGTATATCATTACTCTAATCATTGGGCCCAGTAAATTACAAATATAGACTCTCTATGGGCAACTGCTGTGATACTTATTATTCTTTAAGTCACTGGAGTTAGCAGCCAAACAAGATGTCCTCAGATCACTGAGGGCAACAAACAGCAGCAAAGCATACAAAGAATTCATATGGGATGTGTAAAAAGATACCTCTTCCTCCTAGGATACAGTGATAGGACTGAGGATTCAAGGATTAATGTAGAAAACCACACAGAATTTGGGATTAAACTGTAATCCACAGCTAGAGACAGATAAATATCAATAATGTTTTAGGTAGTGGCCTTTCTATGTGGTGATGAATGTCACTGTGGTAAAATCCACAAACTCACAAATACGTTCAAGAGCCCAATACTCAAAAAAACCCAAAAACCCAGCTCCTCAATGGGAGTCTGAGAAGGTACTCATGCACCCAAGGGCCACCAGACAGTGTTCTGCACTCCGCTCCAAGAGGCCTTAATCTCAGTGACACTATCTCAGTGACACTGGCTGCAGCAAACAGCACTCAGATAGCAAGGGCCTGACAGCAGCTCTCGGCGAAAACAGCAACCACAAAGCAGTGACCGCCGTAACTCCTAGTGATTCACGTCTGATCTCACCCCAAGCTGTTTATTTCCTGCAGCCCGGTCTAACTGGGCTGCCCCTTTGTGAAAATCCCTGCACGAAACAGCAGGCCTGTCTGGGCAGCATCACAGCTAGCAAGCTTATCCTGCTATCCTGCTCTTTCTCGCCCAAAAACCTGTCCTCTCAGCTCTCATTGGTCGAATCCTTTCCTATGTTCTATTGGTTCTTAAAGTCATGTGGTCTGAAGCATACCGCAATTCCACGATGCAATAACAGGTTGAGGCAGCCACATTTAGAAAGGCTGCAGAGGTTTCAGAAGCAGCAAATCATTACTGCCCTGGCTGCACAAAGAGCAAGGTTCGAGGGCACTACATAAGAAACTTAAACCAGATGAAAAACTTACCCAGAGGAATAGAGGGTGAAAACCAGTGTGTGGGACTCTGCGAAAACAGCTTTTGTGGCTCCAAGAAACTTTCACTGCAGCAGCCGGGAGAGATATGAATCATGGCCTGCAGCCTCCATGGAAAAGATGAGACTGAAGAGCCCTGCAGGGCCAGGGCTGCACATGCCCAGAGGGAACCTTCTAGAAGCTTTGACTTCAAAGTTCCATGCCATGCGCCATCTCGTAACGTCACCTATATGTAAGAAGTGCTATTCTACTTGTCCTTGGAAATCCTCAATCCAGGTGTCCTTGGAAATCCTCAATCCAGGTGAAATTGCTGGTGCTGCATCTGTGAGGGGGCAATTGTTGGACACTTGTGTCTAGAAGGGGTGAGCCAATTGTTGCTGCCATGTCTGGGTGGTGGGAGGGTTGTAGAGTTTTTAATTGCTGGTGTCTTGTCTGGGAGGAGGACCAATCACTGATTCAATGCATTGGGTATGGGGGGGGGGGAATTGCTGGTTCAGTATCTGAGGAAAACTATCACTGAAGCAAGGTCTACAGGGCAGAGCCGTAGCATGCCTATGGCCACGGCCATAGGCACTGCCACCAAATGGCACCATATAGCGCTGCCATGTGCCAACGAGAGCAGTACCGCCGGCAGGTCCTCAGCAAAAGAAAAAGCAGCGCAGTCCCGTCAAAATCGACAGCGTGGTTGGCACGGTCTTAGTAAGCAGAAAAGCAGTGTGGCCCCACTGGTAATGCTGCTGATTCTGGCCCTGCAGGAAGTAGTCCAATGCTAGAGCTGGCTCGACATTCCCTCAGCCATGAGGGCTGAAGAAGGAGAGAGAGAGCATGTGTGCTTGTGTGTGGGAAAGTGACAGAGAGCATGTATGCAGATGTGTGGGAGAGTGATAGCATGTGTGCGTGTGTGTGGGAGAGTGACAAAGTAAGTATGGTGGAGAGTGAGAGAGAGCATGTGTGCCTGTATGTGGGAGAGTGAGAGAGCATGTGTGCTTGTGTATAGGAGTGAGAGACGTGTGTATGTATGTGGGGGAGTGAGAGAAAGCATATGTGTGTGTGAAAGAGAGCGCATATGTGCGCACAGCTACCCCAGTTACTATCTGCCTGCTAATTCATTACAATTTCAGGGCATCTGTAAATCAAAAGTTCCAAGGTATGGATAACAGTACATTTTTTAAAATCCTTATTTTAATTGTTGATTGCTATTTGATGTGTCTGTTTTGAAATATTTTATTGATGTTTGGAAGATTTGTATATGAGTTTTAAATTATTGAATGTTATTCTATTTATTAATTGTTTTGAATTATTCTTTTTATTGGTATAGTTTTACTAATTTTGTTTTATGAGGAATGGTAATGTTTGTGTGTTTTACATTGTTGCAGTGCATACAGAATTTGGCTTGTTACAGTTTCCAGTTCAGTTTTTGTCTGTACATTGCTATTTATACTATATGGTCTCTTTAATCTGTATTTGAGAGTCTATCTGTGTTTTGCATTTGTGACTGAAGTGAGTTATTCCATTAGTGTGTAGTTTCTATGTAGGGATCTATAGCAGTTTGGATTGTTCTGTTTTCCTAATAGGGGGTTTATTACTATTTTAGGCCTGGTGTAATATTTGTAGTAATAGCTTTCAAAGGTAGGGTTGTTGCTATTTGAGTGCTGGCAGTTAGTGCTTTTTTGATATAGAAATTCTCTTTTCTCATGGCTCTCTGAGGGTCATGCCCATGCCCAAGATGCATTAGAGTAGGCCTAATACTATATAGCTTCCAAGCATCTCTTGCTTTTTTGCAGGGTTTTCTGGTTGGCACCTCAGGAGTGCATGTAAATGTAATAAACATATTGTATGTGATATTTTTACCTCAGAAGACCATGCTTTGAATGCTATTTTTCATGTAAAATCTGTTATTATAAATGCATAATTGTTAATTGTGTGTGAGGAGGGTGTGATGGGGTCTGTAATGTTTTACTAGGGCACCTAATACCCTTGCACTGACCATGGGCATTGCTGTACAAACATTGAACAGAGTCTCCCAGCTCGTGGTGTCATGAGTTGTGTGATGGGTGAGGGCTCAGCTTTTCACTTGGCCATAGATGCCAAATTGCCTGACTACAGCCTGCTACAGGGCATTCAGTGTGGGACTCCATAGTTGTGTTTGGCTCATGTAGGTGATACCTCTGCAGGTCTCTGATTCCTCTCCATTGCTTTTATATCCTCCTCTAACTCCTGGATAAACTGCTTTAGCTCCTTTTCCAATACAACCTGAATGGGAGAGAAAGTGAATGTCTCACATGTAAAATCTTCCTTTTACATAATCAAATAATACAGTAAGAAGCAGTAACATAGTACAAGTTCAGGCTTCTCTTTCTTGCATACAAATGCATTCATTCTGCAGATCCTCATTATCTATCTTCACTTAAAACCTTTCTTGTGTTCCAACACTGCTATCATGTACTTCTTGGTTGTACACGTTCATTGTCTTTTGCACTTGATTATCTGTGATTTCTACCCATGTTGGCTTATGAATTATCTGCATTTCTTGTCTCCTCGTCGGATCCCACGGGCGACCTTGACTAGCATTTGATCATTTGATCATTTGAATATTCCATACTCTTTTTCCTGTTTACGGTACACCCCATGGATATGATTTGATATGATTTGATTGATATACATCCGGTGGGAGGGGGGAGGGGAGAGTTTTTGGTGTTATATATGCTCAATTTGTAATGTTGTTACTACTCCCAAAAATGGCAGTGGAAGGGTTATTTAACCCCTCAGAATTATACGAATAGAATGTTACACGTGATGGTTACTGCTGCTTCTCGTTTAAATGTACATGATTTGGACGTGTGTACTGTTTCTTGCCAATAAAAATTGCTTATATATATATAAAAAAAAACACCTTTCTTGTGAACTCCATTCATCAGACAAGTCACTCTTATCTGTGCCCATCTCCTCCACCACCAATTCCTAACTCCATGCTTTACATCTTGCTGTACCATATGCCTGAATTAGACTCCCAGAGTTGATGCGTCACAGTCTCTCTCTGACCACATTCAAATCCAGTCTAAAAACTCACCTTCTTGAGGCTGATTTTAACTTTTAATTCTGTCTTTTATAATAAACATACTTCCCATTGACCCCTGTATGTTTGTCTTGACTAGATTGTAAGCTCCATGGAGTAGTGACTGTCTCTTATGTATTTGTACAGCACTGCATATGTTTAGTAGCACCTTATAAATGATAATTAGTACTGGTAGTAATAGTAGGGGACTGAGAGTGCCACTGTGGTGTTTGTGCTGGAATGAGCAGATCAGCTTTTCTACCTGAATTCACTTTCTGTGGGCAGTTACGGTGAAGTTCACTGTATTGATGCTCCATGCTTTAAGTTATATGTTTGCGATTTTATGAGCAAAGAAGTTTGCATTAAAAAAATAAAAAAAGAGAAAGTACTTGAAGTACTTAAGACAAATTGAAGTGAATAAAGCCATGGGAACAGAGGTGTACACCCCAGGATACTAAAAGAACTGAAGAATGTGAGAACCGGGCCTCTTGCTGCTCTGAACAACTTGTCCTTGAAGACAGAGAAAGTTCAAAGGAACTAGGGGAGAAGAGATGTAGCCCTACTACACAAGTGGGGTCAGAGAGAAGGCAGGTAACTAAAAGACCCATTCGTCTTACTTCAGTAGTAGGAAAAACTCTGGAAACAATACTACCTAAAACGATAGTGCAGCATCTTGAAACAATAAAAGGTGAATTTTTTAAACCAGAGCATGGGTGTCCATGTGCACACGGTTCCTGGCGCGCACACATGGATGCGCCGATTTTATAACGTGTGAGGTGACGCGTGCATGTTATAAAATCCACTACCCGCGCAGGCGATTTTATATCGGTGCGCGCGTATGTGTGTGGGTGCCGACTCGCACATGCAAGGATGGGGGGATTTTCTAAGACGCGCAGTGATGCAATAGGGCCTTTCCCCAGTTCCCTCCCAGTCCACTCCAATAAAGAAGAGGACTGGGAGGAAACTTGCTAAACCCCCTACCTATCCTGCCTGCCTTTTCCCCTATCCTCCCCAATCACTAAAACCCCACTAACCACTTTTTTTTTTTTCAACTTACCTGCTCTCCAGAGCAGCAATAAGTTGCGCGGGCTGGCCGGCTGCCGGTGCGGGCTTCAGCGGCACTGTCCCAGTCTGCCCACGCCCTGCCCACGCCGGCTCCGCCCTGGCCCGCCCCATTTTTTCAAAGCAGGCTCTTCCGAGTGTCCCGGGAGGTATGCGCATGGCCGTGGTGCTTTGAAAATGTGCATGGCGCACACCAGCCTTTTAAAGTTAGGCCATTAGGTTACAAGACACTAGTTGGCAAGGTTTCACAAAGGGAAGATCGCGTCAGATCGTGCTTGAGCTCTTTAATAAGGTGGCAAAAGTGGTGGATCGGGGGAGGTGCAGAAGACCTTGCTTAGCTGGACCCCAGCAGGGCTTTTGGCATCGTCCCACAGAGAAGACTGGCAAACAAGCTGGACGGCATGTGAGCAGGTCACAGAGCTGTAAATTGGATGGGAAACTGGCTGAGTGGCAGGACGCAGAGTGTGAGGGCAAATGGAGTCCACGCTGGTCAAGGCAAAGTGAGCAGTGGGGACCCTCCAGGGTTTATTACCAGGACTGCATCTTTTCAGTATCTTTATCAGTAACCTTGCAGAGGACATGGGGGACAATAACAAAGCTGACACTCCAGAAGGGATGCAAGAAATGGTCAGGAGATTGGAAAATGAGCTTCGGTGCTAAAACGTGTAAAATCATGCATAGGCAGTGCATCGTGAGATGAAAATATGGGAAGTGCTAGCCCCACAACTATTGAATACCACGGAGCCAGCACTTGAAGAGGAGCTGAAGGATGGGGATGGCCTTCTGCTTCTTCTGCCGCTGGTGAGATGGGGTTCACCGCGGCTGCACAGGCTTCCTGCTTCTTTCATTGCCGGTGGGATGGGGGTCTGTCGACTGTTGCCCGGGCCTCTCCCTGCTCCCGAAGCTGCTCCCCCAGGTGTGTTGCCCTGTGCGATTGCATGGTTTGCACACCCGTGACATTGGGCCTGATCACCTTTCCCCAACTTTCTTGTGCTTGCATATGAATAAGAAAGAGAGGTAAGCCTGTGTGTGTGTGTGAGTGATAGAGAAAGTGAGCCTGTGAGGTTGTGTGTGTTTGCGAGAGAGCGATTGTGCGTATATGTGCATGAGAGTGGAAAAAAAGCATGTGTATGCGTGGGAGACAGGAGAAAGTTTGTGTGCAACAACACCACTTCCCACCTCACTCCCCAAATCCATGACAGTCCTCAGAGCATCTGATAATCAAAGGTTCTCAGGTATGGAGAGTGAGGTGTTTTTTTTTTTTTATCCTTGTTAATTTTAATCATTGGGTATTGTTTGATGGGTCTGATGTTTTTAAATATTTTTATTTTTTTTTTGTATTTGGAACACTTTTTAAAATTGTTATATGAATGTTTTTATTATTAGATGTTATTCTATTTCTCAGCTGTTTTTAAATATTCTTTTTATTAGTTCTTGATTTTGTTTGTTATTTTAGGAAGAATGGTAATATTTCTATTCTTCCATTGTTGTGCTGCATATAGAATCTGACTAGTTGCAGTTTCCAGTTCAGTTTTTGTCTGCACGTTTTTATTTATACTTTATGGTTTCTTTATTCTGCATTTTAGCGAGGATCTGTCTGTGTCTGCATGTGTGCCTGAGGTGAGGTATTTTGCTAGAGTGTAGTTCTGTGTAGGATCTATAGCAGCCTGGCTTGTTTCTGTTTTCCTAACAGGAGGTGTATGATGTGTTAAGGCCTGATGTAATATTTGCAGTGCTGCCTTTTCATAGGTAGGGTTGTTACTGTTTGATTGCTGGCAGTTAGTGCTGTTTTGATATGGGAGGTTTACTATATTGTAATATATAAATCAGTTTACTCATGGCTTTCTGAGTGCCAAAACCCATACCCAACATGGGTTGCAATAGGCCTAATGTCATATGGGTTGCAAGCAGAGTTGCCATCTTTTTCATGGAACAGGACCAGACACTTGGGGGAGGGGGAGCCAGCCTCAGCCTCCTCCACTCCCATCCACCTCCCTTTCAAATCGGGCCTTGATTGTTTCCTAGTCAGATGCTGCCTCTGCCTGTCTTCAGGGCTCCTCATGGTCTGCGACTCCCACAGCTGAGGCGTTGGCGTGCCGCTTCACTTTGACTTCATCTAAGTCCCACGCGTGGTGATGCCCCATCTCTCCAAACAAGAGATAACGGGCTAACGCTTGGAGCCCAGGCTATGTAAGCCTGCAGCTGTGCCAGAAAATAGCAGGCAGGTGATGGGAGCGCTGCCAGGCTGCCACCTCCGACTGGCCCACTGACCTTGCCTGACCGGGTTGCACAGTGTCCGGTTACCCTTATAAACAGGACACCGTACAACAGGCTGCAAAACCGGGCTGTCCGGTCCAAAACTGGGAAGCTGGTCACCCTAGTTGTGTCTTTTTTGCAGGGATTTCTGGTTGGCATAGAGTCGTGCCTGTAAATATACAGGTTGTAAGTGATATTTTAATCTCGGAAAACTGTACTTTGAATGCCCTTTTCCATGTATAAGCTGTTATTATTAATGCCTAATTTTCAGTTGTGCGTGGGCTGGACTGGGGGGAGGGGGGAGGAGATCAGGGGTGGGGCGCAAAGCTGTAAGATTCACTTAGGGCACCTAATTCCCTTTCACTGGCCCTGCTTGTTAGAACCAAAGAGGAAATGAAGAGGGCATGGAACAGCCCTACCAACAGAGGGGGGTGGAGCCCTGCAACAGGCTAGGGACAGATATACTGTAGAAGGTATTGGTAGCAACAAGATTCAAAGATCAAATAAAAGACAGAAATAATTATCTTCAAACGGTTTCATTTCTGTGCCCACCATGGCTGGAATGAATCTCACTCATAAGCCAGAGTTCAGTACGTTATCTCCTTATCTTCAGTGGTCCACTAAACTGCATCTCTTTCCTCTTAGTTTTGTTTTTTTTTTCTTTTCATTAACTTCTGTGGTCTGTGTCCAGCTAGAGTGGATCTATAAACAGAGTCACCATGGCCTCTAGCATGCACAAGGGTTGTTATCTCCACAGGGGAGAGAGGGGGAGCTGATGTGGGTGCTGGTTTACGTGGTGTGCCTGTAGCAGTGTTGCTGGGGGCCTGTTTGTGTTTTGTGCTTTAGTGAATCTGGGATGCTGTCTATGATGTGCATGTATTAGCATGTTGATACATGTGTGTGTGTGTCTTGGATTTACGACTGATGAATATATGTGTAGGATAATGCAGTGAAACGGGGCCTGGTGAGCATGAGGAGAGTGGCCTCAGCAGGTTAGTTCTGTTTGAGCAAGCTGACCCCTCCCCCACCCCCCCTGAGGTAATTGTGCCAGAGCTCTTAACTCCTTAATCTCCTGAAGGCTCAGTTGGTATTTACCTCAATGGGCTGAGAGGAGGAGTCCGTGAAGTCAGCCAGCAGGTTCCTTCTAACCTAAAAAAAGTCAAGAAGATCAGAAATCAGAACAGCACTTAAGATAATTCAAAACAGCGAAATGAATAACCAATTGGCTCCAGATTTTCAGGCCAGGCAATTCCTGTTCTGATTTTATCCCATTACATGTATTGCCTGTTAGTTCTGTTTTTCTGGGGGGGGGAGGGGAGTAATTGCTTGCCTTAACTACTTGTTCTCTGTTGATAGCAATGATGCTGTCAACAGAGCCATGATGAGATCATGTGATTCCATATCAACTTAGTGGACTCTTCCAGAGCTTTCGAGGAACGCGTTAGCTTTGACCCCCTACTCATGCCCTGACACTCCTCAGTTTATTTCAGGGGTTCTCAGCTCAGTCTACGGGACAGACCTAGCCAGTCAGATTATCAGGATATCCACAATGAGCACACATGAGATAATTTGCATGCACTGCCTCCATTCAGTGACAGATTTAGGGTCTTGCCATCCTTAGGGACTATTGGTGCCGTTGCCCCCTAACTCACTTCCCCCTCACAGCCCCACAGTTGACTGCAGCAGCTCCAGGGTAGATTCTGTGGCAAAAATCTGAAAATTCTGAAGCACATTGGCAGAAATGTTTAATTTTTAATTTTCTAACCTTGCTTGCGTCTGTATGCATTTTTTTAAACTGGTCCTGTCACCCACTCTCCATCTCTCAGTAGGGTAGGAGATCTCAGAGATGGGGAGAAGAAGACTGGGGATGAGGAAGATGGGGGAAGAGCAGGTATCTGGAATGAGAGTGGGGGAGAGAGGTTCTGGGTTGGAGGAGGGGAGCTTGGGGAGGGGCTTCCAGGATCTGGAGAGAAAGGAAGGGAAGTTCCAGGATCTGGGGGTTAGAATCTGAGATGAAGGGAAAGAGGAACCGAATTCTCTGGGGGGTGTGGCAGGTCTCTCTACCATGCTTTGGTCCTGCTCCCTTCGCATCACTCTCTAACCTCCCACCCAATCTGACATACACGCACATAAACCTATATCAGGGAGCGGTGTCCGCTGAGGCTACTGCTCAGTGTCCAGGGGCAGTTGCGACTCCTTCCTCCTCGAATATCTCCGGGTGGATTTATTTATTTATTTAGTTAGTTAGTTTTTATATACCGGTGTCGGCACACACCTTCACACCGGTTAACAGTATCTCTTAAAATAATAAAAAACATAAAAAGAATAAAAAAATACAACAAATTTCATAAAACAATCCAATAAGAGCAGCAATCTTAAGAAATAATAATACATAAATAAAATAATTAAAAATACTCAAATCTAAAAAACTAAAATTATAACAAAGAAGTAAGTAAAATATTGCTTCTAATTGGGTACTGCTTGGAAGGATGGGCTGTGGAGGGGGTTTCCTGGCGAGGGATTGATTCAGGAGTTCCTGGGCTGGGCTACTGGGGTCCTGAATGGTGGGGTGGTTATCAAGGTGGGATGCCTCGTCCTGGTGCAGAAAGTTTTGAGGGGGAGGATGCTTGGTGGGTTTTTCTTGAGCAGCATTTCCTGCTGAGTGGGGGGTGGGGGCTAGAGGGCAGCCCTCTAATTTTAGGAGTCTATGTAGAGGGTATAGGACCTCAATTTGTTCTTCTAGGTGAGCGTTTCTCAGCACAACGATTGAGTCCGGACTTTCAGGGAAGATTTTCCACATAGGGTGGTGGCAGCTGGGGTGCCCCTCCTTTCTTTTGGCCTTATGGGCTGGATTTTGGAGATCCTTCATTTGGTAATTTCATTCAGAGTGGATGGCGTTCTGCCCCAGGGTTGTATGCAGCCAACTGAGGGGGGGGGGGGGGGGGGGGGGGGGGTATGGTACAGCGGGATGGCGTTCTGCCCCAGGGTTTTATGCAGCCAACTGAGGGGGGTATGGGTACAGCGGGATTTGTTGGGCCTTCTGCTTCGGCTTCCTGTGTTCCTCCTCAGGGTAATACTTTGTAAGGCTGGTCGGTTGGTCCAGGACCTCTTGCCAGGAAGGGTGGCAAGATGATCCTGTGTCTGCGGCAGTGAATGCAGCTGCCCCTCTTTCCCAGAATATTGGAGTGACTGAGTCAGGGTCGGCGCAGCATGGTGAGTCGTCCATTGTGGGTTTATCTGGGTAGAGGGATGTGTCAGTTCTGTCGGGTCTGTCAGGTGCCGGGGAGTCTCTTGCTGCCGTGGATAAATCTGGGGAGTCGGGTAAGAAACGGGCGAGATCTAAACATAAGAGGAAGAGGGACAGATCTAGTTCATCTGACTCTTCATCGTCGACTTCCTCGTCTGGTTCTTTGTGTGCCTCGTCTCCAGCTGATGCTGCAGCAAAGGATAAGGGTGACGATAGGGGAACCCCTGCATTAGTGACTTTTTCGGAACTGTGGGAGGATGTGCCCAGGTCTCTCAGGAAGATTAGACATTGTAAGTATATTGATATTTTCCAGCTATTAGAAGGCAGGAGCGGGAAGAGGAGGGAGAATAAGAAGAAAGGGAGGGCCGAACGTTTCCAGGGGACTCAAAAAAAAAAAAGGTTTTGCGCAATATTCACAATTGGATACGGTCTTTCCTTTGGCTGGCGAGCGTAGTGGGTCATCATGACCCCTCTCATTATGGGCCTTTTTTAGCTTATGCTAACGTGATTTTGGCCGCCAGCAAAGAGTATAAGAGTTGGTCTTGACTTAATTACGACAAGCAATTTAGGGACCGTATGGAGGAGAATAAGTTCAAGTCCTAGGGTACTCAGGATGTGGATTTGTGGCTGATGCATATGAATAGCAAGATCCCTTCCTCTGCGGCGAGTAATGTTGGTAGTTCAGTTCAGGGGCGGATTGAGGGAAAATAGTGGCCCGGGGGATTTTTCTCCATACTGGCCCATGGGTACCCAATTACATATACAATATAATTTACATATATATGTACACACCCCTATATTTCGGCATGGTCCTCCCGTATCAACACAGTACTATTTGCCAAAACTCAAAGAATAACAACCCCACCTATGAAAAAGAATACCACAAATATTACACCAGAATCTAAAATACCAATACACCTCCTATCAGGAAAACAGAACAGGGTAAGCTACTACAGATCCCTACAGAGAAACCACATGCTAAAAGAATGCTTCCTCTCAGTCTTTGCATGCAGAACACAAACTCTCACCAAATACAGAATAAAACCACATAAAGTATAAATAGAAATGTACAGACAAAATCTAAACTGTAAAATGTATCACGCCAGACTCTATACAGTGCAACAATGGAAAAACAAAAATGTCACCATTCCTCGTGAAACAAATCAATAAAATAAAGATATATAAATCATGAATCATAATTATAAAATCATACTAATAAAATAATTTCAAAACAGCTGATGAATAAAATATCCAATAATTAAAGACTCAAGCAAATTTTGAAACCTTTACCAAACACCAATAAAATATTTCAAACAGCAGACACATCACATACTACTCAATAATTAAAATGGTAGTCAATCAAGAAAAATGAACTTAAAAAGCCACCTTTACTTACCCTCTCCAGCAGTTCCCCTACTCCTTTCCCTTGCAGGCCACACCAGAAGCAGCAGTAGCTGCTGAAGCTGTCCTCACGGTCCTCTTCCTTAGGGACCACAACCAATCTCTTCTCTCTCTCTCTCACTCACACACACACACCAGTCATACCCTCAAGACCAATTTCTGTCTCTCACACACCAATCATCTCCCCAACCAGTCTCTCTCTCTCTCTCGCTCTCTCTCACACACACACACACACACATACCAGTCATCTCCCTGATCAGTCTCACACATATACACATCACCTCTCTGGCCAGTCTCTCTCAATCACACAATGCTCTCGCTCTCTCTTACACAAAGGCTTTCAATCACACACATGCTCTCTCTATTTCACTTACACACAAGCTTTCAATCACACATATGTTCTATCTCACAGCCACATACCAGCCAAAAAATTGCTCCATCTCTCTTGCACACACACATTGACACACAGAAGCACCCTCCCTGTCTCACATACACATTACACTCTCACAGAAGCACCTTGCTTTCAGACTTGCAGCATTTTTTACTTTTACTAAAAGTGAAAGTGATGTTCCCAACCATTAAATAAGAAAACCACATTCCTGTCAGAAGACGAAATGACATCCTTCCTTCAGGTTCTGTCCTCCCAAGGGACAGCCACCCACACCGTACAGCTTCTCTTGTTTTGCGCTTTCAGGCAATAAAGCAAGTGTCTTTCTTCAAACTATCAGTCATATGATTATTCATGTGGGAGATATGGAACCGAAAGACATCCTTAATCAACTTCCCTTTTAAATGGGAAGATTCCAGTCTTAGTCATTTAAAAATATACATTTTCTAAAGGCTTAAAAAAAATGGCAAAACCGTTTCAGATTGGAACTATTCTAGTCTTCATGCTTAAATTATGCTTAAAAAAACAAACAAACCCCACCTGGCATCAGTATCTTAAATTTGTGATTTTGCTGAGATGAACATTTTAAATAGTTTAATTTTTTTTTGCTTTAGTATTTGTCTCTACCCACTTTGCTAAATTTTATTTTCCAGAAGAGGGATGCTTAAAATTCAGTAATTTAATCTTTCATCCAACTTTTCAAAAGTTGCATATGTACTATCACATTTCATTTTTTTTTAAACTGGCAGATTCCTTTCTCACATACACACACACACAAGCACCGTTCCTTTCTCACACACAGAAGTACCCTTCCGATCCAAGGCACCCGCTGAACAGCTGGTCTCCGGCGGTGGTTAGCAGCACCGGTGTTAACTTCTTCGGCCCCCGCTGGCCTCGGTTTTAATTTCTTCGGCCCCCGCCGGAGACCAAGAGGGCCGAAGAAATTAAAATCGAGGCCGGCGGGGGCCAAAGTAGTGAACACCGGTGCTGCTAACCGCCGGAGACCAGATGTTCAGCGGGGGCCTCGATTTTAATTTCTTCGGTCGCTGCCGGAGACCAAGAGGGCCGAAGAAATTAAAACCGAGGCCGGCAGGGGCCGAAGAAATTAAAATCGAGGCTGGTGGGGGCTGAAGGAAAGAAGATAGGCGCTGCCCAGCCAGCCCCTGCTTGAGGCTGGCTGGGAGGCGCCCATCTTCTTTTCTTCGGCCGCCGCCGTCAGCCTCTATTTTAATTTAGTCGGCCCCCTGCCGGCTTGGTCTATGGCTGGGGCTGGCTGGGAGGCTCCCATCTTCATTTCTTCGGCCCCTGCCGGCTTGGTCTACCGCGGGGGCTGGCTGGTCTTCTTTTCTTCGGCCCAGGCTGGCTGGGAGGCGCTGAGGCATGTCTGTTCTAGCTGCAGAGCGAATCACCCAGCCTCTAAATGCCTTAAGCGGGCGGGAGATGGATGCTCAAGTGGGCCCTCTGTGAAGGGTCCTGTTCAAAGAGTCTTTGGAGCAGGCGCCACCCCAGTTCATGTCGATGCATTGTTGCCATGGCATAAGGCTTACCCTAGAGCAGAGGTTGGGCTTCTTTTATATCGTGGGTTTCAGTTTGATTTTCATATTCCCTTTGTCAGGCCAACTCTGTGGGGGACGGTAAGAATTGCCTTTCCGTGCGTAGGATGGCTAAGGTGGTTAGTGATAAATTGTGGGGTGAGATCAAGCTCGGTAGAATTGTAGGTCCTTTTGGAGATCCTCTGTTTCAGGGATGGGTTTGTCACCATTGGCAGTGATCCCTAAGAAGAAATCTGGTAAGTTTAAATTGATACATAATTTGTCTTTCCTTGAGAGGAATTCAGTGAATGATTTTATTCCAAAGGATCTTTGTGCAGTGTGGTGTGCATCATTTGATTCAGCAGTGTGAATGGTGCGGTGCAATGGTCATGGAGCTTTGATGGCCAAGGTGCATATTGATTCGGCTTTTCGGCTTCTGCCGGTTCATCCAGGTAGTTTTTATTTGCTGGGTTTTCATTTCAACAAGTCCTTTTATTTTGACAAATGCATGCCCATGGGATGTTCAGTGGCTTGTTTGTATTTTAAGGCCTTTAGCACTTTCGGCAATAGGTAGTTGAGCAGCGGTCGGGGTTGGCTAATTTCGTCCATTACTTGGATGATTTCTTATTTGTTGGAAAGGCTGCTTTGGAAGAATGTACGAATGCTCTGCGCTGCTTTCATGAGGTTTCCGCTGATTTCGGTATCCCTATTGCAGAGGGAAAAACCAGAGGACCCTTGCACATGGTTGGTTTTTCTTGGGATCGAGTTAGATTCAGTGGACATGATTTCCCGATTGCCTTCTGACAAGGTGGCAAGAATGAGAGGGTTGATTGAGAGGGTACTGCTTTGGGCAAAGTTAACATTGCAGGAGCTGCAGTCGTTGGTGGGAAGTTTAAATTTTGCCCGTCGGGTCATTCCCATGGGGAGGGTATTCCTTAGAAGATTGTCATTTGCGATGGCTGGTGTCATTAAGAGCAATCACCATATTCGCATTTCGTGGGGGTTGTGCGAGGACTTAGGTATTTGGGATACGTTTTTTTTTTTGTAATAAACTGTTTATTCACAGGGTATCCATCAGTAAGAAAGAGACACAGCCAGTACATAGTAAGAAAAATTATACAAAGAAAAAGAACATCAATAATACAGGCAGTTCATCCAGTCCACCAGAACAACCCTGTCTTTTTAAACATTAACAAAACCACCCCCAACCCCCCTCCCCCCCCCCAATGAAGAGAAGCAAGAAGCAAAAAAAACGTTGTACAAAAATAAAGAAAATATAAAACGAAATCAGAGAACATGGGCAGCAAAAATAACCATTATCCCTGTGTCCAAGTACCAGGCCTCACCCAAAACTACCTCGTCAAAAGAACAAAAAGGAATAGCCCCAACCACTTAATGCCAGTGGAAAGGTATGTTCAAAGAGGAACCTGATAATGTGTCAATTGCCACTGCCGATACCATTTCCAAGGCTCAGCAAAACGTGCTAAACAATCATATTTAATTGCAGTTAATTTCTCCATATAGTATACCCAGTGAAGGCGTCTCAAAACACTATCAAACGGGGGGCGGGGGGAAGGGGGGGAACATGGGCACTCCGCCAATCACGGGCTAGGACCCCCCGCAGTGCCATTAGAACAGCCTTCACAAAAGAACATTGAGATTTAGGCAAAGTATCCACAGGGAAATTCAAAAGCGCAATTTGAGGAGATAATGTTACTGGGGTGAGCAACACCTCACTGAGCCAGCTCTCCAGCTGACGCCACAGGGGCCTGAGAGCGGGGCAAGACCACCACATATGAAAGTAGTCGCCAATCTGTCCACAATTTCTCCAGCATTGAGTACTTCTGCCAGAGAACATTTTAGCCAGTTGGACCGGCGTATTTGGGATACGTTTTTGTCTGATTTTAATGGGTCTTTGCTTTGGCAGTCGGACTATTTATCGAGCCATGATTTAGAGTTGTATACTGACAAAGTGGGCCTCCCTCAGTTTTGGGGCTTATTGTCAGGATTCCTGGTGCACAGCTTCATGGCTGGATGACTAGAAGTGAGCCGGAACTACTAGGAACATCACATTTTTTGAATTGTTTCTGATAGTGGTCGCAGTCTTTTTATGGGGTTTGTGCTTCCAGGATAAGGTTGTTTTCTGGTGCAATAACCTAGGTGTAGTTGAAGTCAATATTACAAGATTGGCTAAATGCCTGATGATTTCAGACTTGTTGCTGGAGCTTGGCTTTGTTGTACGACTCTAAATGTGACAGTTTGGGCTCGTCATGTTCCAGGTGTGGCTAATTCTCTTTTTCGTTCCAAGTGGGCGCTGTTTTGCCAGGTTGCTCCAGAAGCGGACCCATGCAGAGTTTCTATACTGCCTTTCCTATGGAAATTTGGTTCCTGGAAGCATGGAAGCTGCTGTGATCATCACCATCTACTTGGATGGGTTAGGTAAATGGCACTAGTAAAGTGGTTTCTTTCCTTGCATCCTTGGGTTGGCAAATGGGACCTGTTCCAGATGATTTCTTGATACAGTTTATTGAGAAGATGAGAGCGGATGGGGGTTCCAAGGCATCAGTATCGAGACTATTAGCGGGGTTCTTATTTTTTATGCGGGCTCATGGATGGGGCTTCCTGATGGGCCGTTTTCTGGTCCGGCGACTGTAGCTTGAGTGGTCCAGAGGTGTTGTGAGCAACCTTGATATCCTGCTTAAGCTATAGGATGTCTTGTCAACTGTTTGCATGTCTCCATATGAATGCTGTTTTTTTTCATTTGGCTTTCTTATCTGCTTATCTCTGCGTTGTGCATATACATACAAATAATAGCACCCGCGTTCCCTTTTACCAGTATCATGCCCCAAACCATTCCCAACAGGCAAACAATACTCATAGTTACTCTTCTGTGTTTAGAACATATTTATTTATTTTATGCTAGTCTAGCTGAGAGAAGAGAGACCCCAGGGTGATCATAGGGATATATAGACATGTTAGAGGTATTCCAGAAGAGGGCTACCAGTATCTGCACTATAAATCTTATGAATAGGACTTAAGGACTTAAACTTGTACACCTAAGAGGAGCTAAAAAATTCTAACTTATCCTTATCAATTAAAAAGCAGAATGAAAATACAAACAAAAAACAAACTTTGAAATGTTTGTATGCTAATCCCAGAAGTTTAAGAAGTAAGATGAGAGAATTAGAATGTATAGCAGTGAATAATGACATGGACTTAATTGGCATCTCAGAGACATGGTGGAAGGAGGATAACCAATGGGACAGTGCTATACCGGGGCACAAATTATATCGTAGTGACAGAGAGGAGCACCCGGGAGGCGGTGTGGCGCTTTATGTCCGGGATGGCATAGAGTCCAACAGGATAAACATCCTGCATGAGACTAAATGCAAAACTGAATCTTTATGGGTAGAAATCCCTTGTGTGTCGGGGAAGTCTATAGTAATAGGAGTATACTACTGTCCACCTGGTGAAGATGATAAGACAGACAGTGAAATGCTAAGAGAAATTAGGAAAATTAACCAAATTGGTAGTGCAGTAATAATGGGAGATTTCAGTTACCCCAATATTGACTGGATAAATGTATCCTCGGAACATGCTAGAGAGATAATGTTCCTGGATGGAATAAATAACAGCTTTATGGAGCAATTGGTTCAGGAACCGACAAGAGAGGGAGCAATTTTAGATCTAATTCTCAGTGGAGCACAGGATTTGGTGAGAGAGGTAATGGTGGTGGGGCCGCTTGGCAATAGTGATCATAATATGATCAAATTTGAATTAATGACTGGAAGGGGGACAGTAAGCAAATCCACGGCTCTCGTGCTAAACTTTCAAAAGGGAAACTTTGAGAAAATGAGAAAAATAGTTAGAAAAAAACTGAAAGGAGCAGCTACAAAGGTAAAAAGTGTGCAAGAGGCATGGTCATTGTTAAAAAATACCATCCTAGAAGCACAGTCCAGATGTATTCCACACATTAAGAAAGGTGGAAAGAAGGCAAAACGATCACCGGCATGGTTAAAAGGGGAGGTGAAAGAAGCTATTTTAGCCAAAAGATCGTCATTCAAAAATTGGAAAAAGGATCCAACAGAATGTAAGACATTGATAAGACAGGCTAAGAGAGAATTTGAAAAGAAGTTGGCCGTAGAGGCAAAAACTCACAATAAAAACTTTTAAAAATATATCCAAAGCAGAAAGCCTGTGAGGGAGTCAGTTGGACGTTAGATGATCGAGGGGTTAAAGGGGCAATTAGAGAAGATAAGGACATAGTGGAAAGATTAAATGATTTTTTTGCTTCAGCGTTTACTGAAAAGGATGTTGGGGAGATACCCGTATCATAGAAGATTTTCATGGGTAATGATTCAGATGGACTGAACCAAATCACGGTGAACCTAGAAGATGTGGTAGGCCTGATTGACAAACTGAAGAGTAGTAAATCACCTGGACCAGATGGTATACACACCAGGCTTCTGAAGGAACTAAAAAATGAAATTTCAGACCTATTAGTAAAAATTGGTAACCTATCCTTAAAATCATCCATTGTACCTGAAGACTGGAGGGTGGCTAATGTAACCCCAATATTTAAAAAGGACGCCAGGGGTGATCCGGGAAACTACAGACCAGTTAGCCTGACTTCAGCGCCAGGAAAAATAGTGGAAAGTGTTCTAAATATCAAAATCACAGAACATATAGAAAGACATGGTTTAATGGAACAAAGTCAGCATGGCTTTACCCAAGGCAAGTCTTGTCTCACAAATCTGCTTCACTTTTTTGAAGGAGTTAATAAACATATGGATAAAGGTGAACCGGTAGATGTAGTGTATTTGGATTTTCAGAAGGCGTTTGACAAAGTTCCTCATGAGAGGCTTCTAGGAAAAGTAAAGAGTCAAGGGATAGGTGGTGATGTCCTTTTGTGGATTACAAATTGGCTAAAAGATAGAGAGTAGGATTAAACAGAGAGTAGGATTAAATGGACAATTTTCTCAGTGGAAGGGAGTGGGCAGTGGAGTGCCTCAGGGATCTGTATTTGGACTCGTACTTTTCAATATATTTATAAATGATCTGGAAAGAAATACAAGTGAGGTAATCAAATTTGCAGATGATTCAAAATTGTTCAGGGTAGTTAAATCACAAGCAGATTGTGAGAAATTGCAGGAAGACCTTCTGAGACTGGAAATTGGGCATCCAAATGGCAGATGAAATTTAATGTGGATAAGTGCAAGGTAATGCATATAGGGAAAAATAACCCATGCTATAGTTACACAATGTTAGGTTCCATATTAGGAGCTACCACCCAAGAAAAAGAACTAGGCTTCATGGTGGATAATACATTGAAATCATCGGTTCAGTGTGCTGTGGCAGTCAAAAAAGCAAATAGAATGTTGGGAATTATTAGGAAGGGAATGGTGAATAAAATGGAAAATGTTATAATGCCTCTGTATCGCTCCATGGTGAGACCACACCTTGAATACTGTGCACAATTCTGGTCGCTACATCTCAAAAGAGATATAGTTGTGATGGAGAAGGTACAGAGAAGGGCAACCACAATGATAAAGGTGATGGAACAGCTCCCCTATGAGGAAAGGCTGAAGAGGTTAGGGTTGTTCAGCTTGGGGAAGAGTCGGCTGAGGGGGAATATGATAGAGGTCTTTAAGATTTTGGAGCGGCCTTGGAGGGAATGGGGAAAGCCAGCAGGGCTCCCCAAGGGCTCGGCGCACACAAGGTGCACTATTGTGCACCCCATTGTGCGCGCCGACCCTGGATTTTATAACATGCGTGCGGCTGCACGCGCATGTTATAAAATCGGGCGTACATTTGTGCGCACCGGGTTGCGCGCACAAATGTACGCCTGTGCGTAGGTATTAATATCCAGCCCTTAGTGTTTGGGTACTTGCCAGGTTCTTATGGCCTGGATTGGCCACTGTTGGAAACAGGAGGCTGGGCTTGATGGACCCTTGGTCTGACCCAGTATGGCATGTTCTTAAGCATTGAAATATTTCAAAGTAGAAATAATGCATAAGAGACAAACATTTTTCAGTAGAAAAAGGAAGTTTGATTATCAGGTTATTACGATATGAGGCTAAAAAGGGGTAGGCTGTGAAATAAAATAATAAAATATTTCTTCACAGAAAGGGTGGTGGACATATGGAATAGCCTCCCAGAGGAGGTGATAAAGGGCAAAATTCAAAAAAGCCTGGGATAAGCACAAAGCATCCTGAGTTGCAAGTTAGCAAAGTCAAGTAGGTGCTGTGCTATTGCAACAGGATGGAGAAATGGGCAGATAGATTGGCCTTAGGATCTTTATCTGCTGTCATATTTCAGATTCCTTTCCCACCCCCATCCATCCCAATGAAGAAAATCTGCAGCACTCTTCCCAATGAGGAGAATCCCCCACTCACTTCCCAGTGAGCAGTATCCCCTTTGCCCTTCCCTCGGGTAGGATATCTGTACCTTGTTTGTTTGGTTAGTAGTGGAGGAGTTGCTGGGCTCCACAGCATTGGACGTGGGGACAACCTGTGCTTGTCGCAATCCGTGGCTCCTTCAGAAGTACAGCAAAGCAAAACACAGTATTTGAACATTTATTAGGGTCACCATTGTTATTAATTCTGAGCTTCCCCTCCAAGACAAATCTGAATTTAATTGTGAAAGCCAAGTTCTGCTCCAGTGAAAACTTTCATTGCATGGAGGACCTGTTTCCTCAAACTCTTGTCTTCCTCTCTACAGAAAACTTTCCTCTGCCCTTTCTATCTCTCTCTTTCCTTATCACAAAATATTTTACTGGAGCTATTTTGCCA
The DNA here is from genome assembly GCF_901001135.1 of Rhinatrema bivittatum. Lineage (NCBI taxonomy): Eukaryota > Metazoa > Chordata > Amphibia > Gymnophiona > Rhinatrematidae > Rhinatrema > Rhinatrema bivittatum. The sequence continues at coordinate 250,772,226 of NC_042619.1, forward strand.
GTCTTATTTCATGTCTCTTGGCTTATCGTTCTCTCTCCTGCAGTCTTTAGTCTGTTTCTTTATTTATCAATATCTGATTACTTACCATATCAGAAAATCCATTTTAGCAAGGTACAACAATTTACATTAACATAGTTTTTTATTTTTTCTCATCTCTCTCTGTTTTCTTTTCTCAGCCCCTTGTGTTAGCCCATCAAAAGGTGAGAACTATAGACTTCATCTAAACCTGAGAGGGAAGTGCGAGGAGAGAGTCCCGATCGCAAGACACGCCCCCTGACATCGAAGATGACGCGGACGGTCCGTTAAACGGCGCCTAACAACAGGCATCGCGCGCCGAAGGGGCACGCCCCTTTGTGCACCCCTTCGTGCAATCCGTAGTACTGGGTATATTTAACATCAAAATTAATCTTTGCGAATGGTTGTCTCTCTATTAATATTAATATGTCTGTAACCTTTACCATGTTTGTAAACCGTTATCATGGCTTTATAATTAAGTCGAATGACAGTATATAAAACCTGATAAATAAATAATTAAAAAGTGAAAGTTGAAGAACTGAATGCATTTAATTGCTGCAGTATAATCTAAAGCTACAGAGTTAAGGAATTGCCTATTCCTTCTTCTCCTAATTTGATCCAGAACCTGAGGTGTGCAGGTGTGGATCCACACTCACCCAGGTGTCTCCTTCCCCAGCAAAGCAGGCATGCTTGGTCGACAGTCCCGCCACTCGATTTCCACAGCATCTCTCGGCTGGAGGTCCATATACTGAGGCTCTAAATAAGAATGTTTGATATTTATCAACCCATCTGCTTACCAAAACAAGCCATTTTAATCTCCTGCCCTGCTCCAAATTCTGTCCTAAGTAGTACCGATGTCAAAATGAATGTGTTTGCACCTTGAGCAGACAGAAATAGTAGGGATCTCTGCATACAGTTCTTTAGAGACTTGAGCACACACATTTCCTAAAAGGCTAGAGTGCACATAGGAGTCCTGATGTACAAGGTCCTGAGAGACCTAAGCACACACAAGGATCCCTTAAATAGTTGCTCGGAGGCCTGTGTGCATCCGTAGGTGCCAGCTCGATGGGTGCTTGAGCACCAGTGGTGGATTTAGGGTTTTGCCACCCCTAGGCATTGTTGTCACCCCCCCTAGCCATCAGACAATAGAAAGTAGAAGGTCTAAGGTACAGTCCCACAGTTTGTTGCAGCAGCTGAAGGATAAAGTCTGTGGCAAAAATTAGAAAATTCTGAAGCACACTGGCAAATACTTCCATCTTTTCTATTCTATTATAAAAATGAAGTAATTTTCCAATCTTTCTTGTGTCTGAATTATTTATTTTACTTGTGGGCCGATACAGTTAGCCGGCATTTGGAAGCGCGTTTTGGACGTGCGTTTTGGACGTGCTAGCTTTACCCCTTATTCAGTAAGGGGTAATAGCGCGTCCAACCCCCCCCCCCCCCCCCGAACTTAAAAGCACCCGCAACATGCAAATGCATGTTGATGGCCCTGTTAGTTATTCCCACGCGATTCAATAAGTAAAATGTGCAGCCAAGCCGCACATTTTACTTTAAGAAATTAGTGCCTACCCAAAGGTAGTTTCTGCCGGCACCGGGAAAGTGCACAGAAAAGCAGTAAAAACTGCTTTTCTGTGCACCCTCCGACTTAATATCATGGCAATATTAAGTCGGAGGTCCCGAAAGTTTAAAAAAGTTAAAATGGGCCTGCGGCTGTCAGGTCGAAATCCAGACGCTCAATTTTGCCGCCGAGCCCGTGGCTGTCAGCGGGCTGGAGAACCTATGCCGGCAAAATTGAGCGTCGGCTGTCAAACCCGTTGACAGCCACCGCTTCCGTCAAAAAGGAGGCACTAGGGACGCGCTAGTGTCCCTAGCGCCTTTTTTTACCGCCGGGCCTAATTTAAATAAATTAAGATACTGTATCGTGCACACAGGAGAGTGGCCTGTGCGTGCGCTGCTCTCCCGCATTTTTACTGTATCGGCCCATTGGTGAGTTAGAGAGAGCTCTTCTCCCCCTACCCCTCAGGAGGGGAGGTGATTTCAGGGATGGGACCAAGAATGGGGTGAGGAGAAGGTAAAGGACTGGGGATAAGGAGGATGGGAGATGGGGAAAATCAAGGAAGGTGGGGAAGAGCAGGAATCTGAAACAGGAGCAGGAGGGAGGAGGAGAGGTTAGGGAGTTGGTTCCAGGATCTGCACCAGAAAGGAGAGTTGGGGAGGAAGGGAGGTTCCAGGATCCAGGGGACAGAATCTGAGATCAAGAAAGAGAGAATGTGAATTCTATTGTGCTTCGGTTCTCCGCCCCCTTTCATCCCTTCCATCCAGTCTGGCAAACCCAGGGAAAGGGAAATTTGGATTCAGGGACAACCAACACAAGCCATGACTTTTTTTTACAGTCTGGGTTACGGATGCTCAGACAATAAGGACAAAACACAGGACTGCTTCTACGGCCAAGTCCATAAGCAAAGCACGTCAAGCAGCACTGACTGATACATGGGGGTAACCTGCACGGCGCAGCAGTTACTACCATGGGAAGCTTGCCGGGCGGACTGGATGGACCATCGGTCCTTTTCTGCCGTCATTTCCATGTTTCTGTGTAAACAGCGCCAGTCCCTTCTCTCTTACACACAGACACATCCCTCAACTGATCCCCTCTCCTTCCCCGCAATGATCCCCCACTCAGCTCCTACTAACTGCCCCAAAATGATCCCCTTTGCACTCTGTGCTCTAGGCTCAATCCTTTCCCATTTTGTTCCCTGCATGCTGCCTGGGAAGGGAGGGGGCTGGATCAGGAAGCAGAGGGCTGTTCTCTGCTGAGTCAGATCCAGCACAGCTGGAGGGCAATAAATCTTCAGACAGTGCCCCCCCCCCCCCCACCAGATTTTTGATGCCCTAGGCAACAGGCCTAGTGTACCTATTGAGAAATCCAGGCCTGTTGAGCACCTTCAGTATTGAGCAAACTCTTTCACTATCTAGGGAGGGGTAATCTGTGTGGAGTTTAGCCCCACCAATCATTTTGAAAAAAGCCAGCTTCTATTCGGGGATCCCCTGTATAGCTCTTCAGGACTCTAGCACACGCAGGGCTCCCCCTCTGCATCTCCTCAGAGCCCCGAGAACACACAAGGGTCTCTAGATACAGCTCCTCAGGAATCCAAGCACAGAGGGCTGCAGTCCTGCGACCTGCTAATCCTGTCCCCAGCTGAAGATTCCCTGGCCTGCGCAGTCTTTTTGTGTGTGTGTGTGTGTGTGTGTGTGTGTGTGTGTGTGTGTGTGTGTGCTCACTGGCCAGGCAGGATAGTGCCTGCAAGTCAGGACTTCAGAAGAGTAAGAAACAGAGGGCGATCCAACCCAGTCTCACATTCCTGAGCAGTGAGTTCTCACCAAAGGAATGGGCCTACCCTGCCTGCCATAAGGCTCTTCATAAAGGTTCAAAAATGGTTTTGCTTCACTTGGACTAAGATTTTAAGAAGACGACTAGTTTAAATGAATTTGGCTGTAGTGATAGAACTAACGAGCAATTGGGTCTGTCTGGTAGGCTGCAAGTACAGTAATATCTAGAAGTCCTAGCGAAAATGCAGGAGCTCTGCCTGGAAGACTACGGAGTGGACCTAGGAGTCCAAATGTTCAGGCATCAGCCATATAAGCATTGGCAGGAAGAGCTGTCGCATACTTATGGCTAGTAATGACTTTGGCCATAGGTGCCACTACCCGAAGAGCACCACAGCACTGCCAGCCAGCTGGAGGAGGACTGCTCAGCTGCTCTGACTCCCTGGCAGTGCGGGACACAAAAGAGCAATCGAGGAGCGGGGACGCCTTATCCTCCCGCTGTCCCTCTGCACCGGAACAAACACTAGAAAACTGAAAGCTGGCAGGCCAGCCCTTCCCGGTGCTGACCTCGTGCCGCATGAGAACCGCAGCAGGAAGTCTCCGCCCCCGAGGTTTGAACCTGCCAGTGGCTGGGCTGGTGGAGTGCGCAGTGAGGGAGCTGCCGTATAAATTTAATGAAAGCAGGTGAGTACAACTAGGCAGGGCAAATGCAAGGGAAGAGGGAAGGGGTAGATTTTCAAAAGGGGGAGGGAGAGAGAGAGGCGGGGCATATACTACTGAAGGGGACGGGGAGGCAAGGGGTAATGCTGCAAAGTGGGGAGAAGTATGGGGCAAATAGTGGGCAAGAGGTTGCTGGCCAAGGAGAATGGGGCAGGGAGCAGATGGGGGGGGGGGGGGAAAGAGCGGGAGATAAACGGAGGGTTGGTGGAGGCAAGAAGTGTAGAGGGATATGATCTGTGCTGGGGATGGGACTTTATAGGGAAGAATGGTGGAGGACACTAAGAAAAAATAAGAGTGCTGCTGCTGTTGGGGATAAGCCTGGTGTCCAGCAGAGAGGGGAGAGGTCTGGGGAGGAAAGGGGTAATGGTGGGGGGGGGGGTCCATCCTGGAGAGGGGAAATGCTGGCATTTGTACTTGGGTGGGGGGAGGGATTCTGTATTGGAGAGGAGGGTGGGGAGAATGCTGGGGTCTCTCCCCCTCCCCCCCGGCCCCTCCCTCCTGCTTAACTAGTCCATAGAAGTGCTTCTTGGAGTTTCCAGTTAATGTTTTTATCTGCATGTTTCTCTTTTAATTTGTGGCTCCTTATTCCATATTTGTCTGTGCCAGAGACTCAGTGGATGGCATTAACGTATGTGATCCCCTTTCTGCACCGTGCGTCTTTCACTGTGCCAGCAGGGCCGGATTTAAGAGTTTTGTGCCCATAGGCAGGGTTGGAGAGTGGGAAGTGGGAGTTCCTAGAGATGGAAAGTGGGGTAAGTCCTTCCTTACCCCCATCGCCCCCTAAAGTGCCAGAGAGCCAAGTGGCTTGGTAGAGCAGGCTCCTCCTTAGCACAGCTGCACTCCTCTTTAGTCTGGGTATTTGGCGCCTTCAAAACTTGGTGTCCTAGGCAATTGCCTATGTTGCCTTCACCCAAATCCAGGCCTGTGTGCGGGTAATCTTTGAGGCCAGAGCATGGGGCTTACCTCTCTCTATGACTCCAAGCACGAGAGGACTCTGCCCTCTTTATGCTGAGCAAAGGTCCCCTTTGCAGATGTAGACTTTCTGCTTTTTCCGGAAGAGGTGTACAAATTCATGGAGCGCGTGGCTCCTGGATCTTCTGGCCTTGGGGGACCTGCAAGTGCAACGTGGCACCTGGTGAGAAGGGCACAGCATTCAAGGACATTTTCTCACAGCACGGAGGTATTTTGAAGCCTGGTCCAGATTTCTACCTCTTGAAAGTCACTGAGGTGATATTCAGTTTTTTGGAGGAGAGAAATGCGGCCAATGCCAAAGAAAGAAAAATGTAGGAGACTCGCTAAAATAAAGAAGTAGTAAAAGAATCTTAAGAGAAAAGGAATAATAAAAAAAAAAAACCTCAACCAGCAGCTGGAAAAAATGCGAGAGAGCGATTCACATCAGTTTGCAAGAGTGGAAAGAAAAAGACCAAGGATATCTGCACAGTGACGAGCGGTGCAGGAGGGTCCATGTACGGTCAGAGAACCCCTCCGGGCTCCACCTTGACACCGTCGGATGATGGCATCCCCTTTGTGTGGCTGATACCATGCTGCTTGTCCACGGAGGGAAAAAAAAAAGCTTCCTCTGAGCCTCCCTCCCTTCAACTTTATATCATGACCTTCCTGTCCTTGAATTCCTTTTTCTGTGCAAAATGCTCCTTTCTTGCACTTTTATTGAAGCCTGGGAGTACAGTTTGAGCTCCCTCGGCTTCTCCGTGCAGGATTTATGTTCTTGGTAGCGCTTCCCTGGACTGTTTCCTCTTGGTGTCCTTGTGAAGGTGGAGGCCTCTCAGCTCCTTGTTCCTGACTGTGAGACCTTTCCTTATCCACTGGAGCACACTGTTAACTTCCCCTTCTGCTGTATTTCACTGACTGGCCATCTGAGATGATTACTTCTAGCTCCTTTTCCCTTTTCTTTTTTTTAATAACTTTATTTAAACAGATTTTCAACATATTAAATAATGATAACAGCATACATTGTTCTCTGGTACAATAACTAAAACAACAGATATGGGAGAATACAGAAGTTAAAATAAGTCTATCGACTTTCACAGAACTTATCATAAAGCCCCCATATCCCCGTAAATTTGTAACGGGCATTTTTTTGGGGTCAAAATAGAGTCGCTCAATATCGGCAGTGGCCTGAACTTGGGCAAGCCAATAATCCAGATTTGGACTGGTCTTCCAGCACTTAGCAACCGTGAATCGAGCAGCTAGCAACAGCGGTCTGTGTTTGACAGATACCAAGGAACCAGACCATCAGCCCAATAAAAACTGGACACCCAAGAACATCGTCCTTTTCCCTTTTTAACCTAATTGATACAGACCACTGTGCCGCAGACGCAAGATTTTACTTTTCTTTTTTTTTGCACTGAATTGCAGTTTCCAAACCTTGGAGCATTCTTCCAGTACCTCAAGCCCCCTTCATAGAAGCTTCTCTGAGTGAGACGGCTCAGACTTGGCTATTCCAGTCCTTGGTCTTGTGGCTTTTGAGAGGGCAGGAAAAGACTGGACATCCTGCTAAAGTCAGCAATTTCTTTTGCTGATCCAGTCCTGGTTTTACCTCATCGCCATCTTATTTCTCTAAGAAAAGTAGAGCACGTGGATACAATTAATTGATTCCAGTTCTTCTGGGTGCTGGCAGAGACAAAACAAAATTATATATAGAGGACCCGCAGCCAATGTTCCTTCTAAATTTTGAAAGGCTACGTGTGCAAAAATGTCCTTTTGTGCAACCGAGTTCAGGTTTGTGCACTACAAACAAGTATAGTGCAAATAATATTGGGATTTCTTGCGTGTGCTATGTTTTGCCATGTGCGCAAGGGTCATGACCTCTGTGCACGCACATGGCTTAGAGGGAATAGTGCCTGCAGCTGAAGGGAGGGAGTAGGAGCCATAGAAACTCTCATCCATATTCTCTCCTACCAGCTGGTTTCTCGGATGAGGAAAGAAGGTGCAGAACAGATTAGCAGGTCAACGAACAAACTCAAAATGGGAGAATTTTCAAAGGAAAATTGCTCCAGGTATTGTCAGCAGGTTTTATCCGCCTTAAGTGCACTTAACCCAGGTAAATGGGCTTTTGAAAATTGCTACAATAGTACGTTACATTCACATTTACACTTTTTCTTTTGGAAGTTATCCTCAACATGTTTAGCTACAGCCCTGCTGTGACCTATGCTGAGGCACAGTGTTAATTAATAGCCTGGGTAAAAAAATCCTCTTTTACCTGGCTGGTTCTTGTGGATCTGTTGAAACATACTTCTGTACCAGTCCCGGGGCTTGTCGACACTCTAAGGAGAGAAGCAGAGAAACATGCATGCATTAACTAGAAACTAGGCAAAGGTCAGTCCCTCCAAACCATTCCCAAAATAAACAGATTCAGAGGGAGCATAAAAATAGCAGAATAGTTATGAGTGTTCTCCAAATATACTAAATGTATCTGAGTGCACTTCTAAATTACTCACATACTAACAGGTGCTCACTAATATACCCATAGTCCAGCAGAAACGCCTAATTATCCATGCACTCAACCTGACTGCACAAGCATACTAGCATATGCTCTCAAAACGCACAAGATTTAGCATTAACAGGGCATAGAGGTAACCTGTATGGAGCCACAGGTACTACCCCTAACAGAGGGCATCGGGTAACCTGCAGGGAGCCGCAGGTACTACCCCTAACAGAGAGCATGGGGGTAACCTACAGGGAACTGCAGGTACTAGCCCTAACAGAGGGCATGGGGGTAACCTGCAGGGAGCCGCAGGTACTACCCCTAACAGAGAGCATGGGGGTAACCTGCAGGGAGCCGCAGGAACTACCCTTAAAAAAATAAACTTGTTGGGCAAACTGGATGGACTACTTGGGTCATTTTTTGCCAACATTTACATGTTACTATATGATCTGAGTGTGCTTTTTTTTATATTTTGGTATAAATATTAAATTAATAAAAGATGATATAATTGTTACGATGCCCCCATGATCTGCCTCACTCACCCAGGGAATGACAGAGCCTCTCCATAGCAGGGACACCTCAGGCACTTGCATGCACAAGGGAGCGACGTGCAGTGCTCAGATGCCGTCCTCCCAGGGCTCCTCTTGGGCCACTCTATGTGTGCTTGTGCGGCACACTTCAAGATTGAAAGCGGCCACAGTGGGAAAAGTCCCCCTTTTGATGAAGTCATTAGCCTGCCTATTTAAGATACCCCAGGACCCTGCATTGGTGCTTCAGCAACGGGTCTCCTGCTTCGCAGTGCGTGCTACTCTTGTTCCTGGTTCTTGATCGTCTCAGTGTTCCTGTGACCCTGGTTCCTGTGTCTCATCCAGCCTTCCTTGTCTAGCCTTGGCATGTCCTGTCATCCTTGTCCAGTGGTGTCTTCTCCTGTTCATCTCATACATTGTTCTCTGTGTGCCTCCGTCTATTCTTGGCCTGACTCTCCAGATCTTGACCTCTTGCTCAGACCTGACCACAACTGCCTGCCGCCTGGAACTGACCTTGTTTGTCCATAGCCTGTCTCCGATTCTTTCAGTCTTCTGCCTGACCTGATACCAATGTACCCTTGGACTCTTGCTTACCAGACCACCCTAGGGAACCAGCTAAGCCCTGCCGGCTGCCAGAATCCAAGGAGCAGGCAGCTGGTATAGGTGAATCTCCAGCCTGTCCCACCACAGGGCACGTTCGCCAGCTGTTGGCATAGATCTCATAAGTTCGCCTATGAGGCTGTGTCAACTACACCGTAGCCACAAAAGCTCACACCCACGCCGTCCGTCACAGTAATGTAGTGACACTCACACGCCTGCAGGTACCCCTCCAAAACAGGCATATACCTGATTATATCCTCGTGACACTTACACATTTGTAGATCCACCTCTCTAGAATACATGTACTTGAATATAGCCATACAGTAAATACCCAGCGGCAATCCCAACACGCACACAGGTACCCCAAATGCATCTCCAAAATACTAGAAGTGTCGATAGCGCAGTTTATAAGTTTGATAAATAAATAAAAACTATCTACCTAGAAACACCCTAAAACGGCAATACGCCAGGTGATTCCATTGCCCTAAAATCCCACATACGCTGGCATCTCCAAACTACCGACAGAAAACACACTTAGAGGCTGACCGTTGAAGGGATCTAGCCGGCTAAGTCAGAACTGTGAAAAGTCTGTTCTCTGGGCAGCTTGCTTTAGCTGGACAAATTCTGAACAGGGCCCAGAGAATATTAGGGGGCCAGTGTTGACTTTCAGCTCTAGCTTTCTAACTGGGCTGGCCAAATCTAGGCGTTCTCCTCCCTGCCAGCTTGCAGGTGTTGTGCGCCTGGCTGCTCCCTTCCCTTCCTCCCTCCTGTCCTTTATTGGGAGGGAGGAAGGGACTCTCCCTTTTTTAGACCGCAAAGATGTAGGGAGGGAGGGAAGCAGCTGGGATTGCTTTTTATGTAAAGAGTCGGGAGGCAGGGAGGGAAGAGGACCCCTGTTGCAGGAGATTTTCTGGGGGAGGGGAAGTAAAGAGTTGGGAGGAGACCTCTGCCGGGGGGGAGACTTTGTTTCATATAAAGAGGAGGGAGGGGAGAGAAACAGAACCAGGCTGCAGAATACTGCTTTTATGCAAACAGTCAGAAGAGAGGGGAGGGTGTTTGTTATTGAAAGTCTCAGGAAGGAGGGACAAGGACCCGCTATGGGGAGAAGGGGGGTTAGAACTGACAGTGAAGGAGACAGAGGGGACTATTTTTTAGATCAGGTGCAGGAGGGATTGCTGGTTTCTTTGGATAATTTTCCCAAAGGACTTAGCTGGGTACTGTCTAAGTTTCAGCAATAACCTGCTAAATGTAGGTGGGGGAGCCATAGGGATAAGCCAAACTTTGCAGGCACAAGATGGAAGTCAAGCCATGTGATTGCCTCTGCAGTTTTAATGTGAATGTCTGTGAGAGCTATACTAAGGAGAAGCTTCTGCTATTGTTCTTCGTATTAAGCAATCTGTCTTCACCTTACGATTTTGCTGGGACTGCCAGACAAAGACATGATGAGTTTGTGGCCTTGAAAAACGTTGTATCCTGTCCCAAAGCCCAGCATTGGTCACCAGATGTCTTACAACTCACACCTTCATCTCCATGAGAATATGCATGTAAGTACCAGCTAAGAAGAAGTCATGTCATAAGCCCACCAGTCCTAACTCACACCTTTGTCTCAATGAGAATATGCATGTAAGTACCAGCTAAGAAGAAGTCATGTCATAAGCCCACCAGTCCTAACTCACACCTTCATCTCCATGAGAATATGCATGTAAGTACCAGCTAAGAAGAAGTCATGTCATAAGCCCACCAGTCCTAACTCACACCTTTGTCTCAATGAGAATATGCATGTAAGTACCAGCTAAGAAGAAGTCATGTCATAAGCCCACCAGTCCTAACTCACACCTTCATCTCCATGAGAATATGCATGTAAGTACCAGCTAAGAAGTCATGTCATAAGCCCACCAGTCCTAACTCACACCTTTGTCTCAATGAGAATATGCATGTAAGTACCAGCTAAGAAGAAGTCATGTCATAAGCCCACCAGTCCTAACTCACACCTTCATCTCCATGAGAATATGCATGTAAGTACCAGCTAAGAAGAAGTCATGTCATAAGCCCACCAGTCCTAACTCACACCTTTGTCTCAATGAGAATATGCATGTAAGTACCAGCTAAGAAGAAGTCATGTCATAAGCCCACCAGTCCTAACTCACACCTTCATCTCCATGAGAATATGCATGTAAGTACCAGCTAAGAAGAAGTCATGTCATAAACCCACCAGTCCTAACTCACACCTTCGTCTCCATGAGAATATGCATGTAAGTACCAGCTAAGAAGAAGTCATGTCATAAGCCCACCAGTCCTAACTCACACCTTCATCTCCATGAGAATATGCATGTAAGTACCAGCTAAGAAGAAGTCATGTCATAAGTCCACCAGTCCTAACTCACACCTTCGTCTCCATGAGAATATGCATGTAAGTACCAGCTAAGAAGAAGTCATGTCATAAGCCCACCAGTCCTAACTCACACCTTCGTCTCCATGAGAATATGCATGTAAGTACCAGCTAAGAAGAAGTCATGTCATAAACCCACCAGTCCTAACTCACACCTTCGTCTCCATGAGAATATGCATGTAAGTACCAGCTAAGAAGAAGTCATGTCATAAACCCACCAGTCCTAACTCACACCTTCATCTCCATGAGAATATGCATGTAAGTACCAGCTAAGAAGAAGTCATGTCATAAACCCACCAGTCCTAACTCACACCTTCATCTCCATGAGAATATGCATGTAAGTACCAGCTAAGAAGAAGTCATGTCATAAACCCACCAGTCCTAACTCACACCTTCGTCTCCATGAGAATATGCAAGTAAGTACCAGCTAAGAAGAAGTCATGTCATAAACCCACCAGTCCTAAGCTGGTGGACTCTGGTACCATCCAATCAATATCGAATTTTGGATTCTAGGCATATGTATATGTATGAGGTCCTGATGGAAGAAAAGATTTTGAACATATAGATTCAGGGCTACTCTACTGCTCACTGCTATTCACACCCGTGAACTTCCTACCTGAGAGTTTCCATGGAGGTGAAGCCTAAGCTTTGAGATTAGGCTCCCAGCTCAGCCCAATGCAGCCCTGCTTCATTAACTTTGCCGATCTCATCCTTGCCTAAGAACATAAGACATGCCATACTGGCTCAGACCAAGAATCTATCAAGACCAGCATCCTGTTTCCAACAGTGGCCAATCCAGGTCACAAGTACCCAAACATTAAATAGATCTCAAACTACTATTCCTTATTGATTAATAGCAGTTTATGGATTTTACCTTGAAGAACTTATCCAACCCTTTTTAAACCCAGTTACACTAACTGCTGTAACCACATCCTCTGGCAATGAATTCCAGAGCTTAACTATGCACTGAGTGAAAAATAATTTTCTTTGATTTGTTATAAATGAGCTACTTGCTAACTTCATGGAGTGCCCCCTGGTCCTTCTATTATCTGAGAGAGTAAATAACTGATTTACATTAACTTGTTCATGTCCTTTTGTTATTTTGTAGACTTCTATCATTCCCCCCCTCAGTTCTCTCTTCTCCAAGCTGAACACCCCTAACTTCTTTAGCCTTTCCTCATAGGGCAGCCGTTTCATGCCCCTTATTATTTTGGTTGCCCTTCTCTGTACCTTGTCCAGTGCAGTTATATCTTTTTTAAGATGTGGCAACCAGAATTGTACACAGTATTCAAGGTGTGGTCTCACCATTGAGCTATATATAGGCATTATGACATCCTCCATTTTATTCACCATTCCCTTCCTAATAATTCCTAACATTCTGTTTGCTTTTTGACTGCCATAGCACACTGAACCAACAATTTCAATAAATTATCCACTATGACGCCTAGATCTCTTTCCTGGGTGGTAACTCCTAACATGAAACCTAACATTGTGTAACTACAGCAAGGGTTATTTTTCCCTATATGCATCACCTTGCACTTGTCTACATTAAATTTCATCTGTCATTTGGAAGCCCAGTCTCACATGTCCCTGCAAGCTAAGCGAAGCCAATCTGCGCTCCTGTTGCCTTGCCTGCATAACTTACAGAGGTTTGGGTAAGTTGTTTGAGTCTGCTACACTGAAGACAGTGGTGTTAACCTGTCGTTTACTGCTGCAGGTTCAGTTGGCTGCCTTCCATGCTAAAACAGGACCCCGATTCTGCGGACGACGACCCAACTGTAGCATATAATGAGAGAGCTGAGACTGTTTTCATGACATCTTTCTGCACTCCTGATCAGTGTAAGAAACTGGCTAAATTACTACAAGCTGGGGGGTTTACTGGGAATGCATTTGAGATATGCAAGTTAATTTTGATCTAGATGCAGGAGTTTTTATAACCTTTGTAACAAGCGTGATTTACTTGGTTAAACCACAAATTAAAAAAACAATATCTACCATTTATAAAACCATTGTATATTTTGTGCTGCTATAATAAATCTCTTATTATCCACCTTTAAAAGTTGTAGACATTCTGCTCCCTTTACATGAACCTGAGACGCTTGCTATCTGAATTAAATAAGTCAGATAATCTGTAACTGTAAGAAACTCTTACAGAACCCAGCTGCATTAAATCTAGCTGATCAAATTTTGAGTGACTAAACAGAAACATAGAAACGTGATGGCAGAAAATGACCATGCGGCCTATCTGGTCTGCCCATCCACACCAACTGCTCAGTCCTACAATCCCTGCCACTCCCTTAGAGATCCCCTGTGCTTTCCTGAATTCAGATACTGCCCTTGTCTCCACCACTCCACTGGGAGGCCGTTCCATGCATCCAGCACTCTTTCCATAAATAAATATTTCCTAACATTACTCCTGAGTCTGCCTCCCCCCTTCACCGAAAGAGACCTGCCTCCTGTGCATTGGATACCTTGGAGTTATTTAAATATCTTTAGATTTGGGGGAATTTTCGCTTGGAAACCTAGTCAGCTAGATTCAGCTGAAAATTCACCTAAAGATAACCAGCTAAAATTAGACAGTTATCTTGTTAGCTCAGCAGGTCTTTGAAAATAGACCCAAAACCAGCAAATATCCTGTCCCCACCTCCATATATAACATTATTCTCCAAAACCCACAATGAATTGCAGGTTCCCTGCAGCCAGGGAAAGCTGTGTATAGCCACAAGCAAGTCCCAGCAAAGAGGTAGGGAACCGCCACTGTGACCTTCCATAGGTCCGCTATATATTCCCAAAGACAATTATTTAAACACATGAAAATCAGAGTAAGGCACGTCAGATTGGGCCCCAGGGAAGGTCACACCCAGAATCAATGACAGAGCTGTGATTTGAGCTGTGGCGCAGGCAGGTTGACTTTCTGTGTCGGAGCTGTGACCCAGGGAGACAGACCTCTACTCATGGTCACAGCTTTCCCCAGGACTTCTCCTGAATCATATTCCAGTGCTACAGAAATACTAACAACCCTTCAACTCTCCACAAAAGACACAAAGCAACTTAACTCGACTCCCAAAATACCCAGAAGCAAGCGATACTACCCTAACATGCCCTAAAAATGCAAACCGATAAGCAGGCTTGAATGAAGGGGAAAGGGGCTCAAGGGGCTCCCTTCAGCCACACTGTCTGCTCCCTTTTCTTTATCTTCTTCTTTCCCTCAATCTGTGGATGCAGGGCCCAACTCAAAAGCAAATGGCATCCGTGCCAAAATCTCATTGGCTGGTGCTCCACCCTTGACTCATGTTTTTTCCACTGCATCGTAGCCTGTGCTTATCGTTGAAGCGTATCCTTGCAAGCACGGGCTGCAGAGGGAGGCTGCTTACAACAAACTGCAGCTCTAAAGAATGCAGTCCCACCCCATGAGTCAAAAATGAAAAAAAAAAAATCATGAAAAGCAGAGGAGCTCCTGCCGAGAGCTCTGCCGGCCATTTGAAAGGTCTCTGTTACTGAAAGGGTTTGCGAACGTGCGTTCCAAACGGCAGCTCTCGTCTCGTCGAGTCCCGGTGGACTGCCCAGTGGGCCAGCGCTGCGACAGAGTCTGGCTGAGCCACGGGAGAAAAATGAACCGAACGTGCCAATGCAAGCCGGGGAGATAGGGATAGGTTTCAACTCATACGCATAGGCAGCCTTTCTTTATAAAACAATTCACGGCGGTTTGCAGCAGTCTGAACTCCAATAAACAGAAAAATACATGAAAAGCCCAACACACAGACCGACCCCCAACCACCACTCTCGCTGGGAAAGGGGCCCCCAAATATGCCAACCCAGAATGCCATGTAACATTACACCCACCCAACCCAATTTAGGGCTCCAAGAATTACGCCTTAGGTCCTCCTGGTCGCTCCCAGTGGGGATTCCCCATTTGGTTCCCATGCATGAAGTGGGTTAGCGGAGGCGCGACGAGACACCCCCACCCCCCCCCCACCCTCCGCCTGTCCTTCACCACCACCCTGTCCTTCCACCGTCAGCAGGGAAGTGACTGTGACCCACACAGCACAGGCGCTTCCTTTCAGCTGATCCTGAAACCTTAGGGACAATGAGGACGTCTCCAAGTGAACAACCAGCGGACACTTTCACCTGCACAGTCCCTTTCCTAATTTGCACTGACAGGGGACCCACTTCCATTTGGATCCCGCTCCTCCGTCACTTGAAAGAGGCAAAGGGGCAGTTCTGAAGCCTCTAAAGCAGGAAGCTGGCCAGCGGGGGTGGAAGGCAGAGCTTGCAGACTGCCGCCCCCCGTTTAAGTTTCTTCCCTTTTATTTTAACCATTTTATGTATCATTTTGTCAACATGTGTAAAGCCAGGGTACAGATCCTGCTGTCGCTCCTAGTGACTTGGGGGGGGGGGGAAGCGGAATTTAATTCAGATGACAGACAGTGCTGGGCCCCGACTTTTATGGCCCAGGGACTGATATGCAGACATTAGGGAAAATGCACAGGACTGCTTCTATGGCCAAGTTCAAACAGCATTGTCTGAATTATCAAGAAGGCTGCTCACCTCATTAAATGGTGCAAGCAGTAAATTTGTTATGAGTCTGACAGTTGCTTGGTTTTTTATTATAAGGCTTGGGGGTAACTGTCATGGACCTGCAGTTACTACCCTTAAAAGAAACATGGGGGTAACCTGCACGGAGCGGCATTTACTACCCTTAACAGAAACATGGGGGTAACCTGCACGGAGCGGCAGTTACTACCCTTAACAGAAACATGGGGGTAACCTGCACAGAGTGCAGTTACTACCCTTAAAAGAAATATGGGGGTAACCTGCACGGAGCGGCAGTTACTACCCTTAACAGAAACATGGGGGTAACCTGCACACAGTGGCAGTTACTACCCTTAACAGAAACATGGGGGTAACCTGCACGGAGCGGCAGTTACTAACCTTAATAGAAACATGGGGGTAGCCTGCACAGAGCGGCAGTTACTAATCTTAACAGAAACATGGGGTAACCTGCACAGAGCGGCAGTTACTTCCCTTAACAGAAACATGGGGGTAGCCTGCAAGGAGTGGCAGTTACTACCCTTAAAAGAAATATGGGGGTAACCTGCACAGAGCGACAGTTACTTCCCTTAACAGAAACATGGGGGTAGCCTGCAAGGAGTGGCAGTTACTATCATAAGAAGCTTGCTGGGCAGACTGGATTGACCATTTGCTCTTTTTCTGTCATCATAACTATGTTACTATATATGTTACTCCATTGCCTCAGGTATAAACTTAGGTTGTGCACCCTCTAGGGTCAGGAAAATGTCCCCTGGACTGGATGGTATGCACCCCAGGGTTCTAAAAGAATTCAAAACTGAAATTTCAGAACTATTACAATTAATTTGTAACTTATCATTAAAATCATCCATTGTATCTAAAGACTAGAAGGTGGGCAATGAAACCACAATATTTGAAAAGGGCTCCAGGGGCGATCCAGGTAACTATAGACCAGTGAGCCTGGGAAAAAATGTGGAAACTGTTATAAAGAATAAAGTCACAAAACATTTAGGAAGACATGGTTTGATGGGACACAGCCAACATGGATTTACTCAAGGATAGTCTTGCCTCTCAAATCTGCTTCACTTTTTTGAAGGGGTTAATAAACATGTGGATAAAGGTGAACCGGTAGATGTAGTGTATTTGGATTTTCAGAAGGCGTTCGACAAAGTCCCGCAATAGAGGCTTCTAAGAAAACTAAAAAGTCATGGGATAGGAGGCGATGTCCTTTTGTGGATTACAAACTGGTTAAAAGACAGGAAAAAGAGAGTAGGATTAAATGGTCACTTTTCTCATTGGAAAAGGGTAAACAGTGGAGTGCCTCAGGGATCTGTACTTGGACCGGTGCTTTTTAATATATTTATAAATGTTCTGGAAAGGGGTACAATGAATGAGGTGATCAAATCTATGGATGACACTAAATTTTGCAGAGTAGTTAAATCTCAAGCGGATTGTGATGAATTGCAGGAGGACCTTGTGAGACTGGAAGATGGCAGATGAAATTTAAATGTGGACAAGTGCAAGGTGATGCATATAGGGAAAAATAATCCTTGATGTAGTTACACAATGTTAGGTTCTATCTTAGGAGTTTCCACCCAGGAAAGAGATCTAGGTGTCATAGTGGATAATACATTGAAATTGTCAGCCCAGTGTGCTGTGTCAATCAAAAAAGCAAACAGAAGGTTAGGAATTATTAGGAAGGGAATGGCAAATAAAACAGTGGATGTCATAATGCCTCTGTATTGCTCCATGGTGAGACCGCACCTTGAATACTGTGTGCAATTCTGGTTTCCACATCTCAAAAAATATATATATAGTTGCACTGGAGAAAGTATTGAGAAGGGCAACTAAATGATAAAACACATGGAACGGCTTCCCTATGAAGAAAGGCTAAAGAGGTTAGGGCTGTTTTGTTTGGAGAAGAGACGACTGAGGGTAGATATGATGGAGGTCTACAAAATCATGAAGGGACTTGAACAGGTTAATGTAAATTGGTTATATACTCTCTCAGATAATAGAAGAACTAGGGGGCACTCCATGAAGTTAACAAGTAGCTCATTCAAAACAAATCAAAGATAATTATTTTTCACTCAGTGCATAGTTAAGTTCTGGAATTCATTGCCAGAGGATGTGGTTATGGCAGTTCATGTAACTAGGTTTAAAAAATGGTTTGGAGAAGATCCTAGAGGAAAAATCCATAAACTGCTATTAATCAATAAAGAATAGTAGCTTGAGATCTATTTAATGTTTGGGTACTTGCCAGGTACTTGTGACTTGGATTGGCCACTGTTTGAAACAGACTGCTGGGTTTGATGGACCCTTGATCTGACCCAGTATGGCATGTTCTTACGTTCTTATGTAGTGTATCTGAATGTGACTTGCCTTGTGCTACTAATGAAAAGGCTTGAGTTAAATATAAAATATCTTAATATGTACCTCTGCAAGACAGGGCTGGTGGGCATCCTGCCACAGGCCAGAAATTAAATCTGACCAGAGAGAATGACAAATAGAGACCATCACCAAAACCTGAGACATGTCGCTAATACTGTACATTCTGTAACTCTACTTGACTTATTATTTTGTAATTTCTTCCTTTTCTTTTCTTTACTCTTATTTTAATCATTTTATATATCACTTTGCCAATGCATGTAAAATTGCCATGGCAATAAAGTTATCTGAATGGGACTGCCCCTCTGGAAGGCAGAGCTTATGGGAGCCAGCAACCTCCCTGCAGACTGCCCCCTCTCTATTTTTTATTCCCTTTTATTTTAACCACTGTGAAAGGCGCTACTTAGCCGAATAAGTTGGAAATTAGCCAGATAAGCGTGAGCTAATCATATGCCCACGTATTTATATTTCCAATTTTACAAGGAAACATGGGTAGATTTTTATCACGCTAATCTGACACTTTACTCCCCGTGTACATGTAAGCCAGGAGATTTTATAACAAGCATGTGGCAATGAAATAACCAGTTTTACTATTTAGTCTACCAGATCACCCAATCCGTCTGCAGCTGGTGAAGCCCCTCCCGGCTCTTCATCCTATAGTCCCCCCATTGCACCCACTTTAACAGTGTTTGTGATCACATACACCAGATACTGAGCAGACGTAAGTACACGCAAGTAAAAGACACACACGCGCACACGTCCCTCTGGCAGCTTTTAAAATAGCAGCTTAGGCGGGTAAATGTTGGCCCGGCCCCAGAACGCCCCCGGCACTCCCCTCTCTTACGCGCAGGCCCTGGTTTTACGAGCGGAAGTTGCGGTTTTGAAAAGAGCATGTATTCACGTCTGCCATCTTTTGCGCGCACTTGCTCATTTTTACGTGTGCAGCATTTGAAAATCCACATGTGAATGCGGACGAGCTGGCCTGCCGATTGGAGCAGGGAAGTCGGGGTCCGAATCCTCCGGACAGTCCTTGGGTTCCTGGACCGGCCGCTTCCCCTCCCATCGCCTCAGGTACAAACTGAAAGCCCTCCAGGGACAGGGAAATACCTTGAGCCACCCGAATGTAATCTGCTTTGAAGTGGCTGACCAGAATATAAATTCAAGCATAAAAAGGTAGGATTTTAAAGGCCTTGCATGCGCAAAAAAAATGGAGCGGGAGCTAAGCGAATTTTAAATGGCCGGGAAGGGCGCGCGACCATTGAAGGGCGCGTGCCCAGAAAAAGTAGGAAGCACGGCACGTTGCTACCATGGTAAGGGGGCACTTTGACTGGGGGTGAGTTTTCGGGAGGTGGGTTGGGGTTGGTGGGGGTGTTACAGACACATTCAGTGCTATCCACTGTACAATTTACATCTTTGAAGATTTTTTTGACCCTATAAGTGATGAAAAGGAGTTGATTTGTACAATGCAGCTAGCAGAGACTGCAGTGTACAAAATCAGCTCCTCGTTTTAGAATTTTCATCGCTTATAAGGTCAAAAAACTCTTTACTGAAGGTGTTGAACTGCATGAAGAAACTGTTGGGGAGGGGGGGTGTGTGTGGTCCCATCGCTTCCTGAAGTGGCATTATTTGAAAAAGATCTCTCAAAAGGTTTCATGAAAGAGGAGGAGGACGTTCATTATCCTCGCAAAGCGTTTACATCAGGGGAAACATCTATTTTGCTGGTATGGCCTGATGAAATACCAGCACCTCACTGGCAGCGGAGGAATTCTTTGCACGACGACAGGACGACTGTGGAATCTCTGGCTCTGTCAAATAAAACTCATTTTACTCAGAAGAAAAGATTCCCATGAATCCGGGAGAAATCCATTTTTTCAGGTTGTCTTCTCCAGCTAGAGGTGTGATTCTAAACACTTTATAGGGCTTTCAGTAGAGAAATGGAATATAAACGATCCAGTTTGCCCTTCCTGTGCTCTTCTAGTTGGGGTGCAGGGGTAGGGGATGGAGGAGTTTGCCTCTCTCTTTTTTTTCCCCTCTGGTATCTATTAATGTAAAGGGGGAGGGACACAATGAAAGCAGAAGATGCCATAACTGATGGGAAAAGTTTGTCACTCACTGGAAAGGCTTAAATTGTATTTCTATTACTGTTTTGTTTCTTGTGGATTTCAAATAAATGGATTTGAACTAAAATAATAAGTGGGATGGAACAAACGTTGTTTTACTCTTTCAGAAAGTACAAAGACCAGGGGACACTCAATGAAGTTACTGGGTGATACATTAAAAAATAATAAGAGAGAAATTGTTTTCACTCGATGCATAATTAAGCTCTGGAATTTTTTTGCCAGAGGATGTGGTGAAAGCTGTTAGTGTAGCTGCGTTTCAAAATGGTTTGGACAAGTGGCAGGAAGAAAAGTCCATAAACCATTGTTAAGGTGGAGTTGCAGAAAAATCCACTGCCTAATCTTGGGATGAGGAGCTTAGAATCTCTCTACCCTTTGGGAGCCTGTTGGAAACAGGATACTGGGCTTGATGGATCTTTGGTCCGACCCAGGACGGCAATTTCTTATGTTCTTATGATCTGAATATGTACACCCTGGAAGAGGATGAGGTGCAGGGGGAGATATGATTCTGACCTTCAGATACCTGAAAGGTTTTAATGATGCATGGATTTGGAACCTTTTCTTTTGGAAAAGAAACTGTAGAACCTAGGGGTCTTAAAATGAAACTCCAGGGGGGACGACTCCGAACGAACATTAGGAAGTATTCCTTCATGGAGAGGGTGATGGGTGCCTGGAATGCCCTTCTGGAAAAGGTGGTGAGGACAAAACCAGTAAATAAGTTCAAAAGAGCTTGGAATAAACCCTACAGATCCTTAAAGGCTATAGGTTGGAAAGGAAGGAAAGGGTGTATATGGGTAACCTGCATGCAGCGGCAGTTACCACCCTTAATGGAAGGCTTTCTACTTTGACGGCAGGGGGGAAAGGGGAACTGGATTCAGACTACAGGCAACCTTACGGCCCAGGATACTGATACGCAGACATTAGGGAAAAAGCGCAGGGCTGCTTCTATGGCCAAGGCCAAAAGCAAAGCACGTTCAAGCAGCAGCATTGTATGAATTATCAGGAAGGCTGCTCGCCCAGTAAAAATGTTGTGAGCAGTAAATTTGTTATGGGTTTGACAGTTGCTTGGTTTTGATTGTAAATATTACTGCCCTTAACATAAGGCTTGGGGGTAATTGGCATGGAGTGGCATTTACTACCATTAACAGAGAAACATGGAACAGCAGTTACTACCATAAGAAACGTGCTGGCCAGACTGGATGGAGCATTTGGTCTTTTTCTGCCGCCATTACTATGTTACTTTGTTTTCTCCGACCTCTTCTTCTTCCCCTCCCCTACCTATCTCTTCAAATGACTGCTGGAACTGCCTGAGCTGAGATTCTTCCAGTGCTAGCAAGCAGCACAGCTTCAGTTTGGATCTTGGTATTTTAACTGTTGGTAAGTGAATTTTGCACTGTGGGTCCCAAGGAAGATGGGATACTGAGATAGAAGACAGTGGAAGACACAACCAATGGGGACCCACCAAAATGTACTGTATTCTACCGTCATGGAAAAGCTAATGTGCAGTTACATAATATATTCTGATTGTTTGTTTCAAGAAACATTCACAGCATTCAAAGTGCCCTGCCTCATCACACAGTGCTGCACTGTGTCTCCTGGGCAGTGCAGAGCCTCAGTGGCCTTGTAAAAGAATGATACTGTTTAATGTTAGTTGTTTAAGGAATTACTTATTTTGTGAGCCAGCAGGGCTTGCTGCTGTTGAAAGATCTGGCAACCCGAATAAAAGCTATGCTGTGACCGTCTGCCTTCCAGCACAGGGACATTCAGTACCGCAGCTCTCTGGGGCTGTAAGAAAGGCAGACTTCAGTGGGGGTGTGTGTGAAAAAAATATAAAGCAATAAATAACCCAAATGCTAGATTCTATCCCAGTATCCTGCACAGCACCAAACACAGTGACAACAAAGAACACAACTCTGGCCGGCAGCAGGAGCCCAGGCAGAGCCTCACAACTCCCTCTTGTGTCAGAAGTCCGGGCACGGCGGAGCCAGAAAACATTTCAGAGCTTGTGGGTGTGCATTCACAGGAATGCCCTCTGACAGGAGTTAATATTATCTGTAAGAACGAGCTCCTCCTCCTTCCTCTGGGTAAGTAATCTCTCTTTGGCACTCTATGAGCTCGGGGAGGTCCAAGTGCAGATTCCTGGCTGCCAGACTCCTCATGCATGAAACCCAACAGGACCCTCCCAAGTCCCATGTCACTACTGGCAAGCTTACTAAAGTCATTAATTACTGCGTGCAAAAACCGATAAGCACTTGGAGAGCTGCTGTTTTACCTTCTGACTCCTAGACCTGTCCTGGCACAAACGTGTAGCCCCATACTCCAGAGCAGGATTTGCCCTGTCACTGCTGCAGGCAGAATGGGTTCTCGCTTAAAATAAGATGCCTGTGCTAGCAGGAACGTGCCTGTACTTGTGGGAGGGTCTCTGCCTGCGTCCCCTGAAAACATTTTGATATCAGCCCCTGGGGGGATCCCTGCACACCCTGGAAAGATTTGGGAAGCAGCATTTGCAGGATCCCTGTACCTCCGAAAGGGTGTTTTAGGCCCACATGGGGCGGAAGGGGTTTTCTGCGTTTACTGGGAAGATTTTAGGAGCAGCCCTGGGAAGATCTCTGTGCCCACTGGAAAGGTTTCTCTAGCCGCTGGAGGGGTATCTGTGCCCCCCCTGGAAAGGTTTTGGAAACAGCCCTTGGAAGGTCCTTGCACCCACTGGCAGGATTTGTCTCTGGGATGGGGGAGGGGGGCTGCACGAATGCGCCCCCTGGAATTTGTTTTTCTAACTCACTGATCTTGAAGCAATTGGCATCCCTGATTCATCCACTGGTCCAATCCCGTCATATTTTATCCATCGTTTCTCCTTCCTCCTGTTGGCGTTCTCCCTAGCCGGGCCTGTTGTCCACATCTCATCACTGGAGTCTGCTGGAGGGGGCTCCTCCCTGCTGTTCTCTGCAGGGCCTATTGCTGGTCCTGCTAGAAACAGAACAGATGAAAACTGCAAGGCTGCTGGAAATGCTCGTGTCTGGAAGAAGTGCTGTTCATAAACTGAAAGAGACACACAGACAACATGAAGGGCTCAAACAGGCCAATGCAATATCATGCGCGTAAAAAACATGCATCCAAAGCGGATGCATGTCTTATGAACGCGCAAACATCCACCTCTCCTGGGCACTCTATGCAGATAATCTGCTCCCCTAAAAAGGACACACAATGGATAATTTGTGCGTCCCTGGTGCTCTGCATCGAGTACCCAGGAAAAGTGGTTGTGCATCCACAACGGCCTGGCCACAGCTCCCTCCCCACCCCCTAGCAGGGCTGTTCCTGATTGGTCCTTTTCACTAACAAGTGTCAGTGAAAAGACCGACCCCTTTCAAGACAGCCTTCTGAAAGGGGATTGGTCCTTTCACTGACATGTGACAGTGAAAGGACCAATCGGCAGTAAGCGAAGTAGTGAATAAATTAATATTAAGTGCCCTGTGTGTGCAGGTTACCAAAACAGACGCTCAATTTATGAGCATCCGTTTTATCCTGTAGCAGCTAATTTACTAATATATACTGTAGAGATCAATCTCCCAGGTATTACTTAATTACACACAACCTTTCACCTGGTAAAAGTTACTTTCAAACAAATATTGTTGCTGATCAGCGTCAGGCGGAGGCTCTTTGAGCACCGAGGAAGGAAGAACAGTGGTTGACTTTGCAAGATAGCATTTGGGAAAATAAAAAAAAGAAAAACAATTCCTGAAGAAGGCATTTTTGCTGAAACTTGTACAAGTCGGATATCGTAACCATTTACCATCTTGGACTTTCTAAACGCAAGCTAAGTAACAATTTAAAAATTAAGCAGTAAGAGCAATAGATTACATTATACCGACGGTGATAACGACCAGGAGGCATGTGTGCACACAAACAAAAATATTTATAAAAAAGAAAAACAAACAAGATATACAGAGCAAATTTTATTGTCAAATTCTAAAGGTTTTTTTTAAAACGTTTGATTAAAAAACAGAGGTTGAAGGGTAAATTAATGATTAAAACAAAAGAGGCAACATGGAGAGTGCCTAATAAAAATATATGAAACCACCACCCATCCTCATAACAAATTTATTAGTAAATAATATAACATTGAGTATAGCAACAATATTTGTTTGAAAGGAACATTTAGCAGCTAATTTACTGGCACAATATGCATACACAAAATACACTGCTCGGAGCGTGTATATCGTGCGCCCCCAAATTTTTTTCTTTATGTCAAGACTTATTTTTGTATGGTGCTGCTTTCTGTGGTTCCTCCTACTTAGTATTGTCATGATAGAACCACAGAAAAGTAGTTTTTTTTGTTTTTAAGTTAAGTCCTTGACGCATGGGAAGCTTTTATGTCTGCTCCGGAAAGGCATAAAACTTGAGGGGTTGAAAGGTGTGCCTCAGGCGCACGGAGATTTTTTGCATCGCAGGGTAATAGCTAATAGCCTCATCTATATGGATTTTACATTTGATGAGCGCTATTAGATACGCGCTGATCCCCTTATTGCACTGGGGGTTATGGACACACCTCCAAAACGCGTGCCTAAGCACTCGTTAACTGTGCACTAGGCTCAGCGCACGATATTGCATCAGCCTGAAAGTCTGATATCAGAGATAGAAAATTCAGCGGTCCCGTAATACAAGTCACAATTGCCTGATGAGAGCGCGCTCCTGTCCCTGAGGGTCCCCACTAGTGAGTGCTCTCTCCGGGAGTCCTGTGAGTGTTCCTGGCCTCAGAGGCTCTGGGAGAGAGAGTACGCCCAGCTACAAGTGTTGAATGGGAGTGTTCCTGGCTCTGAGAGTTTCAGTCTCCAGGAGCTGTAGAAGAGTGCCCCTGACCCCATCCTTTCCATAGCTGTCCACAGTATGCTGATTCAGGGTAGAGATGTGTTTCATGCTCTAATTACCTTCATTCCTGTGCTGAGCACTTTCTCTTTCCATTCCTTTCTTAGGAAGATCAAAAAAGTCCAAGATCAATGTATTAGAGCCTCCATCACGGATCACTGGGACCTTCAGACAGGGGCAAAACAATGGTTATACAGGAGCCCTGGTAATGGAACACAGTCATGCTTGGTGTTGGGGTGCAGGACTCCTGGCTCTTGGAGTAATGTGTGAAACCGGGCTCTTGGAGTAATGTGTGAAACCGGGGCACAAGAATACTTCGAGAACAATTTTCAAAACCATTTACTTGGGTAAATACAGATATACCTGTAAAACCTCTTGGTGTTTGGGTACTTGCCAGATTCTTATGGCCTGGTTTGGCCACTATTTGAAACAGGATGCTGGGCTTGATGGACCCTTGGTCTGACCCAGTAGGGCATTTTCTTATGTTCTTATAAACTAGCTTATAGAAAAGAATACAAATGTGGTTATTTTTAGGTGGATAATGGTTGGGTGGAGAATAGGGCCAGAGGAAATAAGGCTGGTTGCATTAGGTTTAGGGTGTTGTGCTCGCAAACGAAAGGTGGGTGTTGGAATTTTTTTTTATTTATCTTTTTATTTTAAAGATTTTTATGTTAATAATTATTATTTGAATATGTGTTTTGATTATCTTGTTGTGCACAGTTATGGGCAGGTCTTGTATCTGGGATTGCGATCCATAAGTAATAAATGGCTAAAGGAATGATGATCCTTGTACAGCATGTGTACTGTTAGCCACGTGTAGGGAAGGCATTCCTGGGGCAGCTTCTGGGTGGGATCAGAAAGTCACACGCAGATGGCAGCTTCTAATCTACACATGCTTTTCTTCCACAGAAAATCTACTCACACAAAAAGCAGGTGCCAAAGCCCGCAGGTGCTTCCAAGGAAAAGCTTGCACATATCTTCCCTTTGAAACTTGGCAAAAAGTCCCAGGCTAAAAATTAACCAAGGACTTTACCCTAATGTGGATCTGAAAATTGTCACCTATATGATAAATATTGGGATAAAGGAGTAGCAGACACAAGACATGGGGGCCCAATCTCTTACCTTACAGGGGAATTTTAAAAGGGTAACCCATGCGCCCATTAACGCAAGTAGTGGGCACGCGAATAAAGATACACTCAGTTTTATACTGTGCGAGCAAGTACACGCACATCATTTCAAATATCCCTATCGCACGTATGGGTGGAGCCTGTACCCGGGGGGAGGGAGAGAGAGAGAGACACTTTATCTCCCACTATAAGAGGGGCACTTTCAACTCAGGGTGGGTTTTGGGGTGGGCAGTGTTACAAAGGTCTACCCCCCCCCCCAAACCCACCCTGAGTTGAAAGTGCCCCTTTTACAGTGGGAGATATATAGAGAGTGTCAGATTCTCTCTCTCCCTCTGGCCCAAAATCTCCAGACTTACACCTCATCGGGACCAGTAGTAAAGTTACGCAGGTAACATGGCTGGCCCTACCCTTCCTGGTTTCTAAAAGGCACATATACGCATGTTTGGGGCCGTTTTTGCATGAGCAACACTTTTAAAATCTACCTGTTAGTCTCTTGACCTCTATGCGAGACTGGTATACCCCTCTCCGAGCACTCCGCGTCTCACAGGCTACCTTACTCAATGTCTCAACTGGGAAGGTGGTCAAAAGAATTAGACTGGGAAGCAGGATGTTACACCCTCTTTGTGGACTGAATTGGCTTGGGATACTAAGTCAGAAACAGATTTTTTAGCCTTTTGAACAAAAGCTAAAATCCTAGTTTTTCCCATTTGCATGACGAGATGGTAAGATGTTGCTGATGATACTTTCTCTAGTGATACTTTGTTTCTTTATCAGACTATTGATTTTTATGTTTGTAACCTGTTTATTTGTATTGTAGGGCTGAAGGATTTTATGCAGTACACTGCCTTGGAAATACAATTTTCTTGACCAGGAAGGAGGTTTAGAAATAATTTTAAATAAACGTTGGGATGCAGAATGTAAATGCATCATACAGACTACGGCACAAACAGAGAGAGATATTGAAGTTCTGCTCACCTTTGCCATAGCAGAATGTGCTGGGATTAGGGAGGCATCCTGTGCTCTTGTGGTCTGAGTTACAGCTGCTTGGACTCTGGGAGAAGTGGCTCCTTTCTGGAGGTGAGATGGGATGAAATCGTCTAAAGTAAGTCCCAGGCCCAACCCAAGATCCAACTGGTGGTGGTGGTTGTAGTCTTCCATGCGAGCAGGTGGCAACTCAAGGAGTGAGAAACATTTTCCAAGGGATGCAAGCTTACTTTTTCCAATGAAGCCAGACACAGCTGTTTGGAAGATTTCCTATAAACAGATTAAAGTGAGTAGCTAGAACCCATCCTTCATATCAAGAACTCTAGCAAAGAGGTCACAGAAGCTTGAAAAGGTCATTCAGCCATACCTCCTAACTTCCAGGTCTGACTCCTATCATCAACCCCAACCTGAAGCCATTTCCAAGTTCCTATATCTATCCCTAATACCAAACTCCTAATATCTACCCTATTTACCATCTATAATCCCATACTCATCCCAACCTTTATATCTGCTTGCTCCATCCCTAATCCCAGTCCTCCATCTCTCAGCAGCTAACTGCATCACCTACGCTAAATGTAGAATACTTACCCTAACTCCTACACTGTCCTGCTAACTTCTACCCCTTATATCAAGCTCTTGCTCTTATACCTAAGAATCAAGACCAAAATGTGCTCTAACCACTATCTCCTACAACTAACCCTCAATCATAGTCCTTGCTCCTATCTACTAATGATTATCAGGCGTGCTTGATGGACAGAGTTCAGTCAAAGATGCAATCCAATGGGCTTACAAAAGACACTTTTATAATGTCAGGCCCATGAGTTCAGGTAAAAAGCACTGATCACAAACAGAGCAATTTAATTAGCTAAAGCCCATGAAGGTTGCATAAATGCAACAATGTATTTCATCCCATTTTGTTTTCAAGCAGCTGTGTGACAACTACAGTACATGATGTGCAAGGGTTTTGCAGAAGGAAGGAGGGCTATCCTTAGGAGGATGGGGCAAATAGGGTTTCCACCCTGAGCCCTGCACAGCCATAAAAGCCCCATCCCCAACACTATAATTTCAGCATTCCAGCTCCCCGTTGTGGTTGGTCCGCTCTGGATACCGCACCCTCCTAAGGTCAGCCCTGGAGAGAAGGCTCAGGGTAAGTGTTGACATTAGGACTAGGGAAAGGGAAGGTTTAGGATCGGGGAGAGGGAAGGCTTAGGGTTAGGGTACAGGATAGGGAGAGGGACTGAGCTAGGGCTAGGGTTCTTGTTTGGGACAGGATCAGAGAAGTTTTAAAGACAAGGAATGGAAAATCTTTAGAGTTGGAATTAGGGCCAGGGAAAGCAAAGGGGTAGGGTAAAGGTTAGGGCTAGGGAAAGTGAAGTCTTAGGGTCCAGGGGTTAGGATTAGGCTGAGGTGGAAGAACATTTATTGTTTCTTTCAACAAAGTAAGAGGAGGACAATAATAGAGAAAATGACTCTGCTGCCATTCTCTCTGAGGGAGATTTTCAAAAGCCATTTACCAGGGTAAATAGGATGTGGGAAAATCTCCCACCCACTGCCCGGGTAAGAGCCTGTGCTGGGATCAACAGCTAATGCACTTTTACCCTTGGGAAAAGTAGCTGGACTCAGAGGTGGGGTTAAATTATGGGAGGCAACAGTACGTGCAGTTTGCATTTTTTTAAACTTATGGACATTGTTTTTCAGGGAGAAATCAGGCGCAGATCTCTAAGGGTACTTTTCCCTAGGCGGTTTTCAAAAGGAAAGAATGCACATACTTCACCTTTCAGAATCCGTGCAAAGTCCGCAAGTAAAAAGCACCCACGAACTTTGCAACTACCTGTGCAGTTTTGAAAATTGCCTCCTGTGTGACTTGGCCAAATTTCTCTCCCAAGAAGAAAACCATGTGTGACAGACCGACAGTCTGAAGCTGTACCCCATTGTAACCCTGTTCCCTGGAAACTGTTGCCTTCCAGACTTTAGGGAGAGATATCACAATCCTATCCACTGAGGGGTAGCGTGTGACCAAGACATCATCAGCACATACACTAGGCCCTGCAGCGGGAGCAGGATTGCAACATATCCACATGAAATGCTGGCTCAGCCTGGAGAGAACCTTGCTAGGTCCTAGGCTGACGCATCACTGATCTGCTCTGTGAGCCTTTTCCCACACGTCTATCTCCCAAACAGATACTTATTTCCATAACACTCCCTTTTCCTGGACTGCTGTGAGGAGGAAGTTCCAGGGGTTTGATTTTGTTATTCCCTTTATTTTGCTTTCCAAATCCCCTAGCCCGGGGTGAGCCAGCTGGGGTGCTTGAATAGTCCTGGAGTGGGGCACATTGGCTGCCCAGTCAGGGAAGAGAAAAATTGAATTTCAGTGCCATGGAGGTACTACAAGCTCGGGGGGGGGGGGGGGGATCTGCCAGAGCTTCAGGCTATCGTTGTAAGCATGCCATGGCTTTAACCATGCATCTCTTTTAGTGGGCCAAGGAGAAGAGCTGCTTTTGCTGTGGCGGGAGAGCTGCTTACTCTGCAGAAGAACTGGACATGGGAGCAACCGCTGTGGTGCTCTAATACACCCCAGGAAGAGCTGCCACTCTCAGGTACATAAGAAAATAAGAACATGCCCTACTGGGTCAGACCAAGGGTCCATCAAGCCCAGGATCCTGTCTCCAACAGTGGCCAATCCAGGCCATAAGAACCTGGCAAGTACCCAAAACCTAAGTCTATCCCATGTTACTGTTGCTAGTAATTGCAGTGGCTATTTTCTAAGTCAATTAACAGCAGGTAATGGACTTCTCCTCCAAGAACTTATCCAATCCTTTTTTAAACACAGCTACACTAATTGCACTAACCACATCCTCTGCCAACAAATTCCAGAGTTTAATTGTGCATTGAGTGAAAAAGAATTTTCTCCAATTAGTTTTAAATGTGCTACTTGCTAACTTCATGGAGTACCCCCTAGTCTTTCTATTATCCGAAAGAGTAAATAACCGATTCACATTTACTCGTTCTAGACCTCTCATGATTTTAAACACCTCTATCATATCCCCCCTCAGCCGTCTCTTCTCCAAGCTGAAAAGTCCTAACCTCTTTAGTCTTTCCTCATAGGGGAGCTTTTCCATTCCCTTTATCAAATTATATCTTTTTTGAGATGCGGCGACCAGAATTGTACACAGTATTCAAGGTGCGGTCTCACCATGGAGCGATACAGAGGCATTATGACATTTTCCATTTTATTAACCATTCCCTTTCTAATAATTCCCAACATTCTGTTTGCTTTTTTGACTGCCGCAGCACACTGAGCCGAGGATTTCAATATGTTATCACTATGATGCCTAGATCTCTTTCTTGGATGGTAGCTCCTAATATGAAACCTAACATTGTGTAACTATAGCATGGATTATTTTTCCCTATATGCATCACCTTGCACTTATCCACATTAAATTTCATCTGCCATTTCGATGTCCAATTTTCCAATCTCACAAGGTCTTCCTGCAATTTATCACAATCTGCTTGTGATTTAACTACGCTGAACAATTTTGTATCATCTGCAAATTTGATTACCTCACTCGTCATATTTCTTTCCAGATCATTTATAAATATATTGAAAAAGAAGGGTCCCAATACAGATCCCTGAGGCACTCCACTGCCTACTCCCTTCCACTGAGAAAATTGTCCATTTAATCCTACTCTCTGTTTCCTGTCTTTTAGCCATTTTCCAATCCACGAAAGGACATCGCCACCTATCCCATGACTTTTTACTTTTCTTAGAAGCCTCTCATGAGGAACTTTGTCAAACGCCTTCTGAAAATCCAAATACACTACATCTACCAGTTTACCTTTATCTACATGTTTATTAACTCCTTCAAAAAAGTGAAGCAGATTTGTGAGGCAAGACTTGCCCTGGGTAAAGCCATGCTGACTTTGTTCCATTAAACCATGTCTTTCTATATGTTCTGTGATTTTGATGTTTAGAACACTTTCCACTATTTTTCCTGGCACTGAAGTCAGGCTAACCGGTCTGTAGTTTCCTGGATCGCCCCTGGAGCCCTTTTTAAATATTGGGGTTACATTAGCTACCCTCCAGTCTTCAGGTACAATGGGAGGGAGGGAGATTGCAGCTGTGGCCTGTCCAGAGGAAAAGAAGTGAGATAGGGGAGAAGAATTGGCAAAGAGGCCAGAGATAATGAGGAGGTGGAGGGGAGAATAAAGGCATAAAGGGTAAAAAAGTTAAAAAAACAAATAAAAAAAAACATGAGAAAATAAAAAAAGAGCAAACTAAGAAAAATACAAAAATCAAAAGAAAAATTTAAAAATTCATGAAAACGTTAAAAAAGCAAAAATGAAGTTGGGCAGCAAAGGATGGAGTATTTCTCAACTCCTAAAAATTTTGGCAGTGACTGAGGTTTATTGAAAAATTTGACAGCCTTTACTATTGTGGTGCGTGTGGCTGGTGTGTCTCAGGGTAATGTGAAGTGTAAGTCTCTCTGTTTGGTGGACTTTGGTCTGTGTGTGTGATGTGCTCTGTCTGCTTGTGTCTCTCTCAATGTCTGGATGGAGTGAATCTGCCTGTGTTTGTCCATCTGGGTATATAGTATCTATACCTCTCTCTGTGTCTGTTTGTGTTTTTCTGTCCGGGGGGTGGTATGTCTTGTGTCTCTGTGCCTGTCTGTGTTTAGGGTTTATGTCTCTCGGTGGGTGTCTGGGTTTGGGGTATCTGTCTCTCTGTTTCTGTCTGGGTGTGGGGTAACTATGTCTGTCTGTGTTTGTCTGGGTGTCTGTTTTGCTCTGTATCGGTCTGGGTATGAGCTATCCGTTTCTCTCTTTGTCTGTCTGGGTACGGAGTGTCTGCTTCTATGTGCCCGTGTATGTGTGAGCTTTCTCCTTTCAAAAACTTGAAAAGAAACAAAATAGGGGCTTTGTGCCACTAATTGGCAGTGTGGCTGCCTGGTGAATAGCCTTCACGTGTGTGTGAGAGAAGCCTGTATACACACATTTATAGTAACTCATCTAGGGGGAGCCCTAACCAATTGCATGAATGGAAGGGAGGCTGCAGCTCAAAAAATGTCCTCACCCCTGTCCTAGTGAGGAGCAAGAGAAGCAATGAGAACATTTCTCCCCTGGGGTCGGTCAAAGGTGAGTAAGGAGGTCTTCAAATAGGTTAGCAGCTGGTTTCTTTGCAAAAGCAGTGCTAATATTGGGTCCGGAGCGCATTTTATTAACAAGTTTACTAAAAAAAAAAAGTTAATTCCCAGTGCAGTAAACTAATATGCACATACCCTGGGATTAAAAAAAAGCATAAAACCTAAAAATGTGTACAAATAAAAAAGAATATTGTACATAAATCATGTTTAAAGCACTCAAACCATTAGGGATGTGCATTTGTTTAAAACAAAACTGCAAAACGCGATGAATAAGGTTAGTTCGTTTCATTTAAAAAAAAAAAGGAATCAGGCCCAGTTCTAGGCCCGAACCCAGGGCCTCACTTAGGGCACAGGATGATGCCCAAAATAGGGGCCATGGCCTATGCCCTAGGCAAGGCCGGCATCGCGTTTGGGCATAGGCCAAAGCCCAAAGCAGGGACTGCGGCCTAGGCCCAACTGCGATGATAGGAGCTCGGCCAAGGCCCCCTAAAATAAAATAATAAAAAAAAAGAACTTACCTGATCCACTGGGTTCCGTCAAAGGCCAGGTCCCGAGGCCTGGGCCTGACGCCATGACCCGACCTGGAGGACAAGTCCCAGTGCCAGGGCCTCAGCCCAGACCCAGGCCTGTCACTCCAACCCGACCCAGAGGACGGGTCCCAACCCTGGGGCCTCGGCCTAGGCCGGGATCTGAACTCAGGCCCAATGCCAGGCCGAATCCCCCTAGGGCCTAGGCCAAAGCCTCAGCCTTGAGTAGGCCGAGGTGTGGCAGGCTGCTGCATCCTCAGCCTACGCAAGGCTGAGGCTTCGTCCTGAGCCTAGGCCAAAGCCCGAAGAGCCTCTCCAGACGGGTAAGTGGGGCTCAGGGGGGATCCTGGCCTCAGCATTTTTGTGGGTGGGAGGCCTGGGAGGCTTTGTTTTCATTTTTTGGCTTTTTTTTTTTTTTATTGTTTGATTCGTTTTTTTCTCACAAATTAAAACGAATCAAATAATCCACGAACAGAAATTTGTGGAAAAAAACTTCCAGAAAATGAACCAAATAATGAAAACAAAAATGTTTTCTTTGCACATCCCTACAAACCATGATTAATGCACAAAAACATTTTAGGAGCATAAGCATAACCTTGGTTTGTGTGCACTGTGCAGAAACTATGACTTGGAGTCATAATTGTCAAGGAACTATCCTTCAAGAACCACATCTCCGCAAAAATCAAAGATGGATATCACAAACTCCTAATACTACGACACCTAAAACCATTCCTGTCACCCAATGATTTCAGAACAGTACTCCAACTATTCATCTTCTCCAACCTGGATTACTGCAACTCTCTGCTGTTCAACTTACCACCATCCGACCTCTCCAAATCCTACAAAATACAGCCGCCAGAATACTCACAGGAACAAGAAAATTCAATCATTTTACTCCAACCCTAATTTCACTACACTGGCTTCCAATAAAATACAGGATTGACTACAAAATACTATCCATAATTCACAAAATAATAATCAAAAACAAACAAATTGGCTCAGCGCATCCATAAAACTCCACTCACCAAATAGAAATCTCCGATCAGTGAACAAAGGCCTACTAATAATCCCACCAACCCGTCACAAACTCATCTCAATTCAGAAGAGAGCCATATCCCTAGGAAGCCCTGAACTTTGGAACTCCTCCCAATGGACCTGAGAACACAACAAAATTTAAAAACCTTAAAAAAAGAGCTAAAAACTTGGATGTTTACAAAAGCCTACCAAAACTCCTAATGACACTATACTTAAACGACTTTACCAGATTATACCAGACTATACCAGAATGACTCTATGAAAGAATATATACTAGAATGACTAAAAGCCATGTTAACAAATGTATGATTGTAGAAATCGATCCTTTGTAAACCGTTGTGATGGCGAAACCGAACGACGGTAATTAAAACTCGATAAATAAATAAATAAATAAATAAATAAACTCTTTTGCAGATTTTGCAAATACTCTTTTGCAGGTTGATGCAAATATCAAATATTTTCAAAAACAAACAAATGCATGCAAAGAAATACCAGTATACTCATACATCTATACAACACACCGGTGTTCAGACACATATATAAATGTAGGGATGCTTTAACACCAGAAGAGTACATTTCACTAAAGATTATATAAAAAGGGCTGACAGACTGAAAGAGTTTCTCTCTCTGTGTCCCTGGCACAGACTGAGGGAGCCCCCATCTCCATATGCCTGAGGTTGGCACAGACCAACAGAGCCCCCCTTCACTATGCCTGAGGCTGGCACAGATCGAGGGAGTCCCCCTCTCCGTGTGTCTTGAGGCTGGCACAGACCAAGAGAACCCTCCTTCCCTGTGCCTGAGGGTGGTACAGACTGAGCGAGTCCCCCTCTCCGTATGTCGGAGGCTGGCACAGACTGAGCGAGCCCCCCTCTCCGTATGTCAGAGGCTGGCACAGACCAAGAGAGCCCCCTTCCCTGTGCCTGAGGCTGGCACAGACCAAGAGAACCCTCCTTCCCTGTGCCTGAGGGTGGTACAGACTGAGCGAGTCCCCCTCTCCATGTGTCTGAGGCTGGCACAGATTGAGCGAGCCCCCCTCGCCGTATGTCGGAGGCTGGCACAGACCAAGAGAGCCCTTCCCTGTGCCTGAGGCTGGCACAGACCAAGAGAGCCCTTCCCTGTGCCTGAGGGTGGTACAGACTGAGCGAGTCCTCTCCGTGTGTCTGAGGCTGGCACAGACTGAACGAGCCCCCTCTCCCAGCCTAACATTATAGACTTCCAAGACAAGATGCGTGCTGTGTGACTAGCGCAGAATGCATGGTAAGATCAGTTCTGAACTCATGGGCGCCTGGGAATCCTTGTTCTGTACTTCAGGCGCAGAAAACATGGTGAATACTGCTTTGAAGATGAATGTGCCTGTGGATCTCTATTTTGTGACTCCTTCCTAATGTCAGAAAGGCTAAGTGGTTTCATTCTGTATTTAGTTCATGACGTGACTGACCAGAACACGGTGTATTTCAAATAGCACAACTTCAAGATGTGCATTCATTTGTAAGGAAAAAAAAAAAAAAGCTGTAGGGAGGAGAAGGAATGAGGTTCTCCCTGGTCAGGGGAACAAAGGACACAGCTCCTCTATTAATGTCTCAAAGGTGCCGATTTGTAAACAAAGAAACTGCAACGAACAAGATTTACATCTACAGGAATAAATTCTCTCTGCTCAATGCATCTTTCTGACAAGAGAAATCCCTTTTTAGCAGGTGCAATAAAGTCGCTGTCAGAAACAGCAGCAAAAAGCGGCAACAAAGGATAAGCTAAAGCAAGGGATTCTTACTAACTAAAAGATGAAGCTTCAGCCAGACTCACAAATCTAGCTCCTGAGGGTTGTAGAAAAGACAGCAATCCCACATATCCCTCACAGGTACAACTTTAATCAGAGAAATCCATACGATTTCAGACTTCTTCACACAGACATAAATATACAACATGCACACACACACACACAGAAATATACAGACATGCATGCAGGGCCAGCAGAAGCGCTAAGCCAATTAGGCATCCAGCCAGAGCCCCACAGTGCTGAGGTTGGTAGGTACAGTTATGGCATTTCTTCCTTCTCAACCCCTGTGGCTAGGAAGAGGAAATAGGTGTCCCACAGGCCTGTGGGGGACAAGAAGGAGGAGACTGCCATAGCCAGCTGGAGCAGTGCAGGAGGATAGTGTGGCTGTTGGCTGGAAAACAGCTGCGGGCCACAGTAGTCAACTGGAATGGAGCAGTGCTGCAGGCCACAGCCTGAGTGGGAGTAGGATGCAGCAGCAGGCCCCCACAGCTATCAGGAGCCGGAGCAGCCAGGCTGTGTGTGCGGGCCACTCTGTCAGGAACTAAAGCAGTGGGAAAACATCTGAGCAGGAGGAGGAGCAGCAGCAGCAGCGTTGCCCATGGAGAGAGTGGCTCCCTCAGTCTGTGTCAGCTTCAGGCATAATGAAGGAGAGTGGTGGGGACTGAAGAAGGAAGCTGCTGCTACTGTTTGTGCTTCCAGAGGGAGTGTGTGTGTGTGTGGGGGGGGGGGGGGGGGGGGGGGGCAGGGGGAAGAGTGAGTGAGTGAGAGAAGCAGTGTGAGACTGAGCATGTTTCAGTGTGTGAGATTCAGGGTGGCCAACTGCCTGGGTTTTCGACTGGACAGCCCGGTTTTGCAGCCTATTGTACAGTGTATATACTGTATAACCCGGTCAGGCAAGGCCAGGGGTCAATCAGAGGCGGCAGCCTGGCAGCGCTCCCATCACCTGCCTGTTTTCGGGGCTGGGTTTGACTCTCCTCCCCCTCTGCCTCTCCTACAGCTGTGCTGACCTCCTGGGAGTCGCAGAGGAAGAAGAGAGTCGAACTGAGCCCCAAAGACAGCCAGGAAGAATCTGCCTAGGAAAAAATCAACGCTTGATTTAAAAGGGAAAAAAAAGGGAGGCCGGGTGTGCGTGGCTGCGGCCGGCCTCCCCCACGGCCCCCAAGTGTCCGGTCCTGCTCCATAGAAAAGTTGCCAACCCAGACAGGCCGATACAGTAAGGACGCGTAAGAAAGAGTGCGGCAGTGCCGGGCGCACCCTCGTTTGCCGCGCGCACAGTTCGGATCACATACCGCTCGATACAGTATTCAAATGAGACGCAAATGCAAGCCGCGTCCAAAGCGCGTCCATGAAGCGGTAGGCGTGCGCAATCCATTTTACTGTATAGAGCGCTATACAACGCCTATACAGTATCCTGGGTGCGCTGGTACCTGCCATTTCAAATGACATTTCACCAGGAAAGTGGATGGCTCTCCTACAGACCCCGCTGCCTCGAGCGTCCGGCGCCAGCAAACCCCAGCAGCCGGCGATCGGCGGCAGGGAGCGCAACAAAGCACCTGTGCGCGCAACTCCGATTTTCCGCCTCCTTCGCATGGGCAAGAGAGAGACGAAATTTCACGGGCACACTTTCCCCAGCCCCCGCTCACCTGCCCTGGCCGCGGCCACGCAAGCCCCCAGCAGCAGCAGCAGAAGGGCGTCCATGGGTGCCGGTCTCCCGTGCGGGCGCGCTGACAGCTCCGGAGCAGTCCCAGTCCTCTCTCCCCTCCTCCCGAGGCACTCACCCCCCTGCCGGCGAAGGTGCATGAACGCAAGCCTGTACGCCCAATTTAGGCGCTCAAGGCAGCAGGCACATGAACGCGCGCCGTGACCTCGGACGTCCAGCCGGGCGCTCAGGTCACGGCACGCGTTCATGCGCCTGCTGCCTTGAGCGCCCAAATTGGGCGTACAGGCACATGGACTGCTGGAAACCGCCTCGCATGGGGAGCGCCCGATCCGCCCCGGGGCTGCTGAAGCCGCTCTCACCGCTGGCTGCCCCCGGAAGGCAGGGGAGCCGCGGTGCACGCCTCGGGAGGAGGGGAGAGAGGACTGGGGCTGCTCCGGAGCAGTCAGCGCGCCCGCACGGGAGACCGGCACCCATGGATGCCCTTCTGCTGCTGCTGCTGGGGGCTTGCGTGGCCGCGGCCAGGGCAGGCGAGCGGGGGCTGGGAGAAAGTTTGCCTGTGAAATTTCGTCTCTCTCTTGTCCGTCCGAAGGAGGCGGAAAATGATTTCCGCCCTGCGCCTTGCTTTATTTTTTCTAATAATTTTTCCCCCTTGTGTGAGAAGCATTTTTTTCGATTGGGTTGATTTGGGACTGGGCGGCTAAGTTCACCACACTAACGCCAGGGTCAGGGTAGGCGGTAAATTTGCAGGTTAAAGACGCGGCAAAATAGCTGGTTAAAAAGGCGATAATCTGGGCGCATGTTACTGTATGGGAGGGAATAGCTAATCCAGTCATTAACATATCATATACATGCCGCGGGCGGAAAGGGATACGCGTCGATCTCAAGAAGCGGTAAGGGCGTGTAAAACCGGATACTGAATCGCGGGTTAGACATTCGCGTCCAAATTGTGCATACAGAGCGGGTTAGAAACGGGGTAACCGCGGCCGCGCTTTACTGTATCGGCCTGCGAGTTAGGCTCCCAATCTGACATAGACAGAGGCACATGCCTTGCCAGTTCCTAAAAAAGGGCTGGAAGGAAGAGAGCTAGTAAGGGGGGAGGGGTTTCTGGTTTCTACATGATTTACCTGTTCCATTCCTGGCAGGCTGTATCCCCTGCACAGGGTGGTCAGGAGGGACTGGTCACATTTTCGACCAGCATAAGAGGAGGTGGCAGCACCCTGCTATGAGAAGAGATCCTGAGTCAAGTTTTTGCAAGTTTTGTAATTTTTAGCCTTTGGGAAAGGATGAATTTTTCTGCCCCCTTCTTCTTTTCCCTGAACTAGAGACTGCTTCCAGTGTAGGGAGGCCAGAATCTATCTGCTGAAGAGGAACATCAAGGGAGGCAAAAAAACCATTTGGAGACTCCCAAATGGCGTTTCCAGCTTGGGACCCAGGACACTGCCAGGTGAAGTTTGGGACTCGACGTGGCCCTCAGGCACTGTGGGAAGGGATCCGGTCCAAGTCAGGATACCCCAGCCACCTTGGGACCCTGATCATTCCACGCCCTGCAGGATAAGTCGGTATGAAGACCCTGCCTCTGCAGGGACCATCCACAGGGTTAGAGAGCATTCAGATCCTGGCGTATATAAATCTGGGGACACTGCAAGTAACTTGACACTTTATGTTTTGCATCTGTTGAGTCTTTTAAGAGGAATTACAGTAAACTTTAATTGGAACCCCCATCAGCGAGTCCTGCCTAGGCCAAGAAGATCTGCCTTCACCCCCCCTAGAAAGGAATCACACCTTGGGGATCAAAGAAATAGGAATGAGAAGTGTGAAAATAGCCCCAGTTATAAATTTGTTTCTGTGCCCTTGGAGTCTGACAATCCAGAACAAAGGGTTATATAAATATACATGAGAGAGAGGCTGTATCTGTGTATGTATGTGACAGATTGTGTGTCTGCATGTGAGAGGCTGTGTCTGTGTGTGTCTATATATGAGAGAGAGAGAGAGAGAGTGTGTGTCTCTGTGTGTGATTGAGTATTTGTATATGAGAGAGAGAAGAAAGTTAAGTTTATGTGTAATAACCCCCCCTCCCCCCACTAATCCACAACATTCTCAGGGCATCTGGAAATCAAACGTTCCCAGGTATGGACAGTGGGAGAACTTTTTAAAATCCATATTAGTTTTTATTATTGGGTATTATTTGAGGTGTCTGCTGTTTTGAAATATTTTATTGGCATTTGGTACATTTTTATATGAGTTTTTAATTATTGAATGTTATTCTATTTGTCAGGTGTTATTCAAATATTTTTTCTTTTTATTAGTAAAGTTTTACTATTATTGATTTATATTTTTTAATTTTTTTAGTACAAATTGTAACATTTCTGTTTTTCCATTGTTGCATTGCATATAGGGTCTGGCTTCTTGTGTTTTCAGTTCAGTTTTTAGACATTTTTATTTATACATTTTGGTCTCCTTATTCTGCATTTGGTGAGGGTGTGTCTGCTGTACATATGTGGCCATGATGAGGAATTCTGATGATGTGTCATTTCTGTGTAGGGATCTATAGTAGCCTGGTTTGCTCTGATTTCCTAATAGGAAGTGTATTGGTGTTTTAGGGCCTGGGATATTTGCAGTGCTGCCTTTTCATAGGTTGTTACTATTTGAGTGCTGGCAAT
Organism: Rhinatrema bivittatum; assembly: GCF_901001135.1. Lineage (NCBI taxonomy): Eukaryota > Metazoa > Chordata > Amphibia > Gymnophiona > Rhinatrematidae > Rhinatrema > Rhinatrema bivittatum. The sequence continues at coordinate 250,812,052 of NC_042619.1, forward strand.
TAGCGCTGTTTTGGAATGGGAGGTTTACTAAATTGTAATTGAAATTCATTTTACTCATGGCTTTCTGAGGGCCAAGCTCACACCCAACATGTGTTGCAACACTTAATGCCATATGGGTTCCAAGTGTCTTTTTCACAGGGTTTTTTGGTTGGCATCAAAGCAGTGCATGTAAAAATAATATTCATGTTGTAAGTAATATTTTTACTTCAGCAGACTGTACTTTGAATATAAATTTTCATGTAAAATCTATTTTTATAGATATTTGATTTATTTTGGGGAGGGTATGATGGTGGAGGATGGGGCAGCACAAGGCTGTAAGGTTCGTTTAGGGCGCCTAATATTTTAATTTTCATTTCATTACTTAAAGTTAATATACTGCCCGTCAAAATAGGTTAACCAAGCGGTTCACAAAAAAAAAATGTATACCATACATAATAAATGAATAAACCATCATAAACACAAACATTCAGAATAAAACAAGAAACAATATTGAAAAAAAAAAACAAATAAGACAAATAGCACAATATAGATAATATTAAACATGACTGGCTAATAAAACATAATCAAGGCATCAACGAGATGGACCGTCCTAGGGATCAGTAAACGCCTGGGTAAAAGGCCAAGACTTAGCTGCCTTCCTCAACTTTAGCTAGTTCGACTCAGTCCAGATATCAATGGGTAAGGTGTTCCAAACTGCAGCTGAAAGAGGCTCTAACCTGATAACCTTTCTGAGATGAACGGAGGGTACGAGCTGGGGTACTACATGCATGTAAACACAGAAATAGAAAGACGTGAACATGCCACGCACAAATACTTTCACCTATCTTTATGCTCGCCAAAGAGAATGAGAAGCCTACTGGAAAGCAGCTGGCTGCAGTAAGCTTATGGGAGACAGCGAGGTGTTCCTGTCCAAGAGAGAAGCAAGACTGAGACCTAGAGGATGAAAGACAGCTACCAACAGTGACTCAGTTCTTGGCCTCATGCTGCATCCTAACTAAGGCCAGTCCAGGAGTCCAGAGACACAGCTGTCAGGTTCCACCCTCAGACCTACCAAGGCCCGGAAGTCAAAGCATGAAAGCATCTTCAGAGATTGGGTTTTAGAAGTCCAACAGACGCTAGTACAATATCCAAAAGCAACCATCCCTCAAATCCAGCAAAGTGCAATTGAAACAGGTACGGCCCTGTGTGTGGCACAAAGCCAGGCACAGAGAAGTTTCCAACATCCAGCATGTGCGTTGCAAAGGGTTAACAAAACAGAGCAAAGATTAAAGTATTTGGAGAGAGTCCAGAGAGTGTGAGTTAACAAAACTAATAATAGGGGACTAACATCTTCGGCATTCCCTGCTTGCTAATCCCTGGCTACTGATAAGAGATCCTCCCCCTAGAAGAAGATCCTCCCATGAGGACATTCCCTGCCCACCCAGGTCGCCGATAAGCTTCTTCCTCCTGATGCAGGGGTCCCCAAACTACAGCCTGCAAGCCAGACCCAGCCCGGACAGCTTGTTTTTCCGGCTCTCCGTGCTTCTCTTTTTTATGGTTGGCTCTGTCCATGGAGACTTTTATTTTTTATTTTTTTTTACATGCCCGGTGGCAGCAGAAAGCCTCACAGAGTTGTCCAGGCCCTGCCAGCATGAGAAGACCGGACTGCACCCAAACTGGTGAACACTGCCACTGGCAGAGAGGCCCTGCCCATGGGAGAAGATCCAGCTGCACCTGTGCCGGTGAAGAGTGCCACGGCTAGGGATGCCAGGCTCTGCCAGCACAAGAAAAAGAGGGGGGGGGGGGAGTGAATGAGAGAGGTGGAGGAGGGAGTGTACCAAACACACACGCACACTATCTCAGAGGAGGGCAGATGAAGGGGAAGGCAGGGAGGAGGATTCTTAGGGGGTACAGTAAGGTTGTCAACTTCCGAGAACTCTACAAACATAAGAAGATGCCATACTGGGTCAGACCAAGGGTCCATCAAGCCCAGCATCCTGTTTCCAACAGTGGCCAATCCAAGTCACAAGTACCTGGCAGGATCCCAAGGGGTAGCAAGCTGCTTATCCCAAGAATAAACAGTGGATTTCTGCAACTCTACCTCAATAACGGTTAATGGACTTTTCCTCCAGGAACTTGTCCAAACATATTTTTAAACTGCAGCTATACTAACAGCTTTCACCACATCCTCTGGCAATGAACTCCAGAGCTTAATTAATGTGTTGAGTAAAAACATATTTTCTCTTATTAGTTTTAAATTTATTACCCAGTAACTTCATTGTGTGTCCCTGTTCTTTGTACTTTTCAAAAAAGTAAACAACTGATTACTGTTTACTCGTTCCAACCCACTCGTTATTTTATAACCTCTATCATATCCCCCCTCAGCCGTCTCTTCTCCAAGCTGAACAGACCTAACCTCTTTAGCCTTTCCTCATAGGGGAGCTCTTCCATCCCCTTTGTTACTGGCATTCTGACACATTCTGGGGAACCCTGTCTTTTCCTTTCTCAGCATTTCAAATCATCCACAGGACCAGATATGCTGCCCCTCCCCCAGCCCTCTTGAAATGTCCTATGTGGCCCTTTTCTTGAAAGGTTTGGGGAGGATCCTCAGCTCAGGACATTCCCTGCCTGATAATACCCTGGTCACTGATAAAGATCCTCCTCCTAAAGCAATGTTAACTCAGTCCTGGGAGCAGGTTATCTACTATGAATAGTGAATATACAATGGAGGCAGTGCATGGAAATGTATCTCATGCATATTCATTATGGAGATGCTGAAAAACTGACTGGCTGAGAGGGTCTGGAGCACTGAACTGAGAGCCCCCTGTTCTGAAGGATTCCCATAATCAGAATATTGTCTGATAATATCCCTTCTATAGAAACCCAGGTCAGGGCATTTCCTGCTCTCTACCACCAAGAGACAGTGAAGAAAAAGATACAGCTGCTCCTCAGATCTCAGAAATGTTTAATTCTGAATTACTGCCTCTCTCCCAAAGGGGGAGGCCACGGAGTGAGGAAGGGAATGAGAGAAATCAACTTGTGGGCGGAGGACTGCAGCCAGAACGCACACTTTCCTGAGGGGGCTTGGGGAAGCCGGAATATGGCTAGGAAGCAAGGGGGGGTCCCAACCCCCTTACCCCACACCTCCTGCATGGCAAACAGGAAATCTTCTGTGATCTTGAAAGGTTCTGACATTTCCAAGGTGTAGGAGTAAAAAATGTCTTCCAGGAAGGAAAAAGAGCAAGGGGGTAAAAAAAAAAAAAAAAAACAGTGGGAAAAGAAAAGGCTGGAGGGAGGGGGGAGGGCAAGAGACTTTTTCACATGAAACAATAGAAAGATTATTGCTTTACCATATGACCCAGAGCTAATTCAAAAGGGAGGGGCAGTACCTCACCCCATAGATGGTTTAGGGTTACAGCTGCCTGAAGCCCTTCTGGAGGGAATTAGGGAGAGGGAAATTAAAGGTTTGTATTTACTTAACTAATTTATAGTCCACCCAGGACTGTCTTTCATTCAATACAGAGGAATAACTTTTATGTTTGTCTCTTCTTCATTGCTGTAGTCAGACAATTGTGTGGGAGAAAAAGAGACCATGACGACATACGAAATGGAATGCAAGAGGTTTCCAGCTCAGCATCCCGAGCCAGCTTCATCACCGACCCAAAAAAAGGGACAGTCCTTCTCCTGCCCAGTGCCGGAGAGGAGAGCAGCCAGAGCAGCCACCAGCTGGGAACAGTTTATGGAACACTGGAATCCCATTTCCTATTCCCATATCATCTCAGCGTGCAGAACGTCCCATACCCTCATGGCTTTCCTGCAGCTTGTGGGAAGAGCAGCGACCGCCCCCAGGCACAGTGACAGGTCCCCAATCTTACCTGCACCCACCGTCAGGCCAACGCAATATCGGGCGCTATGATCAGCGCACCGCTGAACGCACGGTCGGAGGCGCGTTTTGGGCGTGCTAGACTTACGCCTGATGCATCAAAAACATGTGTCCAAACCAGCACACATAGGGGTAGATCTGAAAAAAGTACGCCGGATTTGCGCGCGCCGCCTCGCCATCCCCCGGCACAGGCCGCAGTGCCAGGGGACTCGGGCCCGCCCTCCCGGCCCGCCCCTGAACTGTTGCCACGCCCTCCTGACCCCCCCCCCCCCGGCCAGCTGACATGCCCCTGGATACGCCCCCTCCCACCCCTTCTACAAAGCCCCGGGACTTACGCGCGTCCTGGGGCTTTGCGCGCGCCGGCGGCCTATGCAAAATAGACATGTGAGTGCCCTGCGTGCGTAAATCCGGCAGGATTTACGCACGCAGGGCTTTTAAAATCTACCCCATAGCTAGTAGTGCTCATCACATGTAAATGCATGTTGATGAGGCTATTAGTTAGTCCGCCCAATGTAAAAAAAAGTTACCGGGCGCTGGCCATACATGTTTGTACGCTCAAAAATTAACACCAGCTCCAGAGTTGACGTTAAGTTTTTAGGAGTCCCAGGCCATGCAAGTCCCAAGGGGAAAATACTGCTTTTCTGTGGTTCCTCCAGCTTAATACTGTTGCAATAATAAGCAGGAGGAACCACAGAAGCAGCGCAAAAAAAAAAAAAAAAAAGTCTTAAAGAGATGCTCAATTTACAAGCATCCGTTTCCCTAACCTGTGCACAGCCACATCCCCTGGGTGCTGGATGCCATGGATGCGCCAAGGACGCACAATTTATCCCTAGCACATCCTTTTTAGCACAGCAGCTCATTTGCCTATTGCATTGAACTCCCAGGAGAGGTGATTGTGCGCACATTTAAAAAAAAAGTGCGTCCAATTTTTAGCGTGGTGGTATTGCATTGGTCTGATTGCGTACTCACCACCTGTCACTGCTCCCTGCCACCGCTATTCATAGGGACCTTCATTTTCAGTTTTAATTTTATTTTCCAGGAATTTATCAGGAGAAATCAGTGAAAATAAATGACTCATCATTTTCATGGGTAAATATAATTTTTGTTCTTGTTGTGGTAAGACTGCTAAATTCCCAGAAAAAAAAAAATCAATAAAAACTGAAAACGAAGGTTCCTAGCTATTCACAGTCTTACCTAGGACTCCATACAGGGCAGTCAGTGCCCCCAGCCCTACTCCTGCCTGCAGTATTACTTGTACTGGTGGTAAACAGAGGGGCTTCAGTTCTTCAGCACTGTCAGTCCCTATCTGCATTATCCTTATGAGGGAGGTTTACAGAGGAGCTTCAGTCTCCAACATGGTCAGTCCCTCCCCTGTAGCTGATCCTGCTCCTGGCTGCTCTCTCCTTGAACTTAAGCACTAATAATATCAAGTCCTTCCCCATCCCAGCACTGCTCCTGCCTGCCCTGACCCTGTGCTGGGTGCATACAGCGTGGTTTCCATCTCCAGCACGGTCAGTCCCTCTCCCACGCCCCACCCTGCTCTGACCCTGTGCTGGGGATATACAGAGGGCCTTCAGTCTCCAGCACTAGCAGTTCCTCTCTTATCCCAGCCCTGCTCTTCTTGCCTGCACTGTTTCTATGCTGGTCCTTGTTATTATACTTTCCGTAACGTGTAACTATTTTACTGTTATTTTGTTGTTGTTTTTTTTTTTCCTTTTAATCATTCTATGTATTGATCTGGCAGTGGCGTAGAATGAGCATGCAAAGAAAGCTCTCTCGATCTGATATGCAATACAGAGGGGGCTTCGGACTCCAGCCTCTCTCACCAGCCCTGCCCCTTCTTGCATCGCCCCTGTGCAGGCGGACACGAGGGAGCTTCGTTCTCCAGCACGATCAGTCCCTCCATGTTCCCTAGTCCCGCTTCGATATAAATGCAAACCAAAACAATGTGACTGGCCATGTTTGGTCTTTTTTTTTTTTTGTAAAATAGAGCAAAGCCCCTGATTGCTCCATTCTGCGTCCATTCCACGTCCAGCCTATTTTGGATGACAAAGTCCAGTCCAAGTTCTCCAAAAGCCGGTGGATGGGATCGGACCTCACGTGTCTTTCGGCGTGGCGCGTGTGCCTAGCCCTTTAAATGCGCGCGTGACTTGGATGCCGCGCGCTTGCCGCCCCGAGGCAGAACTTCAGGGGGCCCTGCTCGCTCACCTCCCGCCTCGAAAGGCAGAGCCTCAAGCTGCGCGCCCACCAACTCACCTGAGGGCCTCCCGCCAGCTGCAGCCCCGATCGCCTGCGCCCCCCGTGCAAGCTGCCTCGCTCCCTCGCTCCCTCGCTTTACTCTTCCACTGAACTCTGTCCCTACGGCCAAGATAAATATTTAACCCAGTCCTCATTGTAACTAACTAAAGTTCACAAATGTTTACTGTTTAACGCCACCCCTAGCTGGCGGCTGGACAGGAAAAAAAAAAAAGAGAGGACCAGGAAAGCAGTTTCGGCTCCCCAGTCAGACTTTCCATCTCTGTTCCGGGCCAATCCATCCCCTACGGAGGGCGGGGGCGACACCGGCGCGCGGGCCCCTGACGGACGGCTCGCTGCTGTCTTTTCCAAACAGATTTTATCGCTCTCGGCCCGAGAGCTGTGTTACTTCCTCCAGTCGCGGGCGGGGGCAGCGGCAGCCCCAGCCGACCGAACGCTTTCAATCCATGACCTCGCTGCCTCCATCCAGGGCGCTAAATTCCACATCCGAACACTCAGGTCGATCCAGTAACGTGCAGTTAAAGATTCCCCGTCTGTAACGTGCTGGGAGCGCACAATACAGACGAGTAAGGCCATCCAGCCATACAGTCTCCAGTTTCACGCGTCCTTAGCGCTTCCTAAAATAGACGCATAACCCTTTCCGCACCCGGCATGTAAATGAACGAAAAAGCTGTATAATGAAGGAATTAGCTATTCCCCTCCAATACTGTAACGGGCGCTGATACTATCTCCTCAGTAACCCGCTGTTTTGCCGCGGCCTTAACGTGTTAGTTTACCGCCTCCCCCTAGTAGGAGGTAGTGTAGTGTAAAAAACATTGCTTACCCGCCCTGGTCCCGTCCGGTCTCTGGTCCAGCCCCTCCGGTCTCCGGTGTAGCCCCAGTCCGGTCTCCTGCAGCCCGTCCGGTCCCCTCCTCCCGAAGCAAAAAAACCCCCAAAAAACGAAAAAGTAGCAAGGCTCGGGCCTGCTACGGCAGTCCCTTCTCCCTTCCTCCCGATTTCGCACGGGCATTCATCCAGGCAGAGGGAACCGGTGGCGAAAACGGCCCACGGTTCCCTCTGCCTGGATGAATGCACGACCACCCGGCTCCCTCCGCCTGAATTAATACGCGCCGGTGCGACCAGGGTGGTCGCACAGGCGCGCATTCACTGCCGGTGGGGGTTGCCGGAGGCCGCTTTTGCCGCCGGCTCCCTCCGCCTGAATTAATGCGCGCCTGTGCGAGCCGGCCTCGTTTGAACACGCGCCCACCCGCCCCCCGGATCCCGCTGCCACGCCCGCCCAATCGAACACGCGCCTACCCGCCCGCGGCCTTGATCGAACACCCGGCTCCTGCCACCGCCCGCCGGCCGCCTGGACCCACGCCGCTGCCTGGATGACCGCATGAAAGTGACAGGTATTTAAAATTTTTTTTTTTTATAACACTCAGGTTTTTACATATTGTTGGTTTTTGTTTTTTTTTTTACACTTCCTGGTGCCTGTCATTTCAAATGACATTTGAAATGACAGGCACCAGCGCACCCAGGTTACTGTATAGGCGCTGTATTAAGCGCCTATACAGTAAAATGGGTTACGCGGGCATAACCCTTCCCTAACGCTTTAAAGCCGCGGCATGCATTTGCATGCGATTAGAAGAGAGTATCAGGCGCTAAGTCAAGAGAACTGTGCGTGCGGGGAGGAAGGGTGCGCCTGACACTGCCGCACTGTTTCTACCGCGGCCTTACAGGATCGACCTGAAAGCAAAGCAGCGCTGCCGCGTTACTTGGAAAAGGCCCATACGGTGGGCCAGCGTGGCGGCCCTGCGCCCTTCTCCAGCCTGCACGAGCCTTCTTGAGACGGTGGCCCGATTCAAGTCGAGGTTATTTCTATATCTTTGAACACTCGCTGCGCCAGCTATTAGCCGTCTTGATTGTAACCAGGTTAGCTAAAGCCATTTTCTGAAACTTTTTTCATTTTAGCTGCATGTCTTGATTAGATTGTAAGCTGTACACAACAGGGACTCCCTTTTATATTTATCTGGAGCATGCTGCATAGCTCGAGTAGTATTATAAAAAATGATTAATACAGTAGTGATAACATCCTTCCAACCCACCCTTAGTCCACATACTCACTTTTTTTTTTTTTAATCTTACTTTAGCTCTCGCCTTTTCCTTGGTAGCTCAAAGTGAATTGTTCCTATCGCAGCAGGTTTACAATCTAAGAGGCTGCTGCAAAAAGGTGCACTTAGCACAGCACATCCTTTAACTCTCAGATTTTGCACACATTTTTTATGTGCAAATGCCACTGCAAGGAGTTTTACACACAACAAATGTGTGCATTACATTGTGCATTTAAGTTAGCGCCCTCGCCTGGAAATTCCATACGAATGCTGGCTTGAGGTATTACACCTCCTGCTTTCTTACAGGCCAATACCCAAAACCGCGTGGGAGAGCCGGTGAGCACCCACTGTCCCGGGCACACGATTCAGGAGGGTGGCCTATGCAAATTAGGGCCCACCGTAAAAAGAGGCGCTAGGGCCACTAGCACGTCCCTAGTGCCTCCTTTTTGACAGGAGCGGGTTTGACAGCCGACGCTCAATTCTGTCAGCATCGGTTCTCAAACCCACTGACAGCCACGGGTTCGGAAAACAGACGCCGGCATAAATGAGCATCCATCTTCCGACCCACGGGCCGCTTTTACTTTTTTTTTTTTTTTTGGGGCCTCCGACTTAATATCGCTTTGCTATTAAGTCAGAGGGTGTACAGAAAAGCAGTTCCCCAGCGCCAGCAGGCGTTAATTTTTGAAAGTAAAATGTGCGGCTTCACTGCACATTTTGCTTTCTGGATCGCGCGGGAATAACTAATAGAGCCATCAACCTGCATTGGCATGTTGCATGCGCTATTAGTTGCGGGGGGCGGGGGGGGGGTGTTTGGCCACGCGTTTTCGACGCGCTATTAGCCCCTTACTGAATAAGGGGTAAAGCTAGCGCGTCAAAAACACACGGCCAAACCCAGGCTAACTGCGTTTTTATGCATAGAAAAACAGGCTTTCTTCACAAAATATATTTTTTCCATGTAATATGATTTATATGCACAAAATATGTTTTGAGCCTAGAAAGCATGTGTTGCACACATAAATCTTATTTTATGCATGGAAAACGTGATTTGTGCAAAAACTTCTTTTTCTGTATACTAAGCCTTTTCTGTGAACACATTTTCTGGTTTGTGCATATTTTTTAATTCCCAGTGCATTAAAATAGCATTAGCTTATTGCACTGAGAATTAAAAAAAATGTAGGTTGTGCTGAATTTCAGCACAACATTTTAACCCTCAGTTTTTTACATTGGCCCCCTAAGTTTTTATCTTAGACAATGGAGGGTGAAGTGACCTGCCCCAAATCACAAGGAACTTCAGCAAGATTTAAAGCCTGACCTCCCTGTTTTTTTTAGTTCACTTTACAAGAAATCATATGATTTACAAGAATCCAGTCTTATTAGCATACATGAGATAAATTATAATGTCAACCAGTTGGAAAATGTTATGCAAACAAGCAAACTAATTGGTAAAGTTAGGGGTGATGACATATTTAGCAAACAGCTCAGAAAAGTTGAGATGGTGGTTACTCTGGAGTATTTGGTAAGTTGCAGTGCTCTTCTTATAAAAAGACAAAATATTTTTCTGTAATTAGCTGTTTGCATTCACTGTTTACTAGTACCCACAACATTTTTGGCAATCCAGATAGGATGTGGAGTGAGAAGGGGGGGGGGGTGTTCCCTTTTGTAAATAAGGGATATTTTCCTTTTTCTTTGCTTAGGATCCTCCTGTTTCCTTCTATTCCCACATAAGGAAACCCACAGATTTAGGGAATTTTGCAGCATGCCAACAGCAGAGAAACAAATTAGACTTTTAGATTTTAGGAATATTAGCAGGGGTGGTTCTATGATTAGGCAAGGCAGCAAAATCTGGGGAACAAAAAAAAAAGTGTCCCCCAAAAATTCTCCTGCCGTGGCTATCTCACCTTGCCACAGATATGGTGCCTCAGTGACCGCAGCCAGATATGAAGCCTGGCAGGGCTTGAAGGGTAGTGTGGGCGCAGCAGAGCCCATCCCACCATGGCCGGAAGAATAGACCCGGTGAAGCCTCAGGAGCAGCATGGCCACACCGGAACCCGTTCCACCGCAGCTGGAAGAGTAGGCCCAGTGAGGCCCGAAGAGAGGTGTGGCCTCAGCCAGAATAATAGACCCAGGCAGGCCTGAGTGCATGCATGTGTGTAAGACAGAGACCTGTGTTGTATGGGTGTGAGAGTAAGTGAAAGCCTGTGTGCATGGATGGTTAGATTAAGACAGTCTGTATTGGTGTTTGAGCCAGTTATATTTATTTATTAGCTTTTATATAGCGACAGTCGTGGGTACATCATGCCGGTTTACAATCTAACTGAAGGAGGAAATTACAAAAAAGCAGGGTGGGGGGAGAGGGAGCAGATAGGAAGAGAGAAGGGGAGAGAGAAGAGAGGGAAAAACAGGAAGAGGAGAAAAGGAACAGTACCTGATGGAAAACAACAGAAGAACATAATAAGTAGCATTGCAAATGCATGTGATAGAGAAGAAGTGCATATGAGAGTCTAGTTGCATGGGTGAATGTGTGTGAGAAAAAAAGATGTGTGTAACAGCCTGAATGCGTGTGTGTGTATGTGTGTGAGAAATTGTAAGCATGTGCAAGAGCATGTGAGAGAGGAGTGTGTGTGTGAAAGCCTCTATGCATGTGTGACTGCTTGTGAGAGAAAAAGTGTGCGAGAGAGCCTGTATGCATGTGTGAATGCATGTGAGAAAAGGTGTACGAGAGAACCTGTATACATGTGTGAATGCATGTGAGAGAATCTGAATGCATGTGTGAGAGAGAAACCAAGCATGAGAGCTTGTATATGTGAGGGGAGAGGTCTATGTGTGAGTGAGCATTAGTATATGTATGAGAGAGGGAGTGTATGTGTGTGGGTGTAAGAAAGAGGGGATAAAGTTAGTCATGTGGGAGAGGGCCACACAATATCTCAGAGTGACTGGAAATCAAAAGATTCCAGGTATGGAGAGCAGGGGTTTTTTTAATTTTGAATTTGTTTTAGCTTTAATTGTTGGGTGTTTTGAAATATTTTTTTGGTTTTTAAGACCTTTTTGAACATGTTTTAGTTTAATTATTGAAGGGTGTTCTGTTTGTCAGTTTTTGATTTTATTATTGTTTTATGAGCAGTGATGGTGTTGCTGTTGCATTGCTTACAGAGTCTAGCTTCTTGTGATTTCCAATAAAGTTTATATCTGTACATTTGTATCTATACTTTATGCAATCTTTATTCTGTGTTTCATGAGAGTGCATGTGTGACTGAGGTAAGGATATTCTGCTGGCATGTAATTTCTGTTTATTGATATATAGTAGCCTGGCTTCTTCCGTTTTCCTAATAGGAGGTGTTCTGGTGTAATATTTGCTGCGTTGCCTTTTCGTAGAGAGGATTGTTACTGTTTGAGTGCTAGCAGTTAGTGCTGCTTTGGTATGGGAGGTTTACTATATTGTACGTGTAATTTGTTTATTCATGACATTTGGAGGGCCAAGTCCACTTCAAACACACTTTACAATAGTCCTAATACCACATAGGTTCCAAATGTCTTTAGGCAGTTTTTTCTGCTTGGGACCACCGCTGTGCATAGATGCGCAAGTTGTTGTGATATTTTTACCTCAGAAGACTATGAATGTCCTGTATCATGTAAAATCTGTTATTTTAAAATGCATAATTTGTAATTGTGTGTGATGAGGGCTGGGAGGGAGGGGATGCAAGGCTTTAAGGTTCTCCTAGGACACCTAATACCCTTTCAGCAACCTGGAAAGAGTGCGCCACACACAGATCCCCACCCTTCACCCTCCAGGGGGCAAATGCTGGAGAAAGGTGGGGGAGTCAGGTGGCAGGGTTGCCGGCTTCCTAGAAATATTATCGCTGACAACTCTACCTGCCACTCCTCTGGGAACACTGACCCCTTCTGCCTCATTTCAAATCACCAAGAGGGCCAGGTTCCAAGGAGACCCTTCCTCCCCCTTCTCACTGATTTGACCTGTGCCGTGCCTTTTTTTTGGGGGGGGGGGGGGCGGGAGGAGCACCATCTTATCCCTCGCCTCAGGTAGCAGATTCCCTTGAGCTGCGCCCGGGCCCACCTACAATAAGACAATGCTTTGTATGCTGATGACCTAAGGCTTGGAACTACTTTGACAGTTTTCGTCCCACTGGATATTTGCCATTTGAATTAAAGCCAATAAATTGCAGCCTCTCCAGTAAAATAGGATTTTCTAGGTATTGGCACCCAAACTGATTTAAAAAAGAAATGGATGTGCATAAATAATTATTGCAGTTACATTCGTTTTCTTTATTGTCATGTGCCTTGGCTATGAATGTGTAATAGGTTTCTGCTGCCAGTTTTATGGTGCCATCTCTTGTTGCTACTGAACTTTCTGCTCTCCATTCAAAGAAGAGATGGTCAGCCTGTTTTATTCCACCCCCCCAGCGAGGAAATAGAATTCCAGATGTTACAGATCAACCTTAACTAATTTGAGACTAGAACATGCACCCCATGTCAGGGTCAAAAGTTCTAGCCTAACCCAGTGCTACATGGGCTGGGCCTGCATTATTGGAGCTTGGTCAAATATTGCCACACTAACTCTGACAAATGGGGGAATGTAAGAGTGCTCTTAGAGGGTTTTCCGTGAAGCCAGACTAGTTTGGTGGTACTGAAAGAAACAAAGCATTACAGCACACTGAGATTTTACCGATCAGGCTTGTTATAGGCAAGGTTATCAAAATGTTAAAAAGTAAGCTAAAGGTTAACCCACACATTAAAATCAGCAATAATTTTTGTTTCTGCCTTCTGGGCTCAATTTACAAGAAATCATATGACTTACAAGAATCCAGTCTTAAGAGCTTATATGAGATACAATTGCAATGTCAACCAGTTGTAAAATGTTTTGCAAACAAACTCACTCATTGATGTGTAAGTTTAGGTGCAGTAACATATTTAACTGAATGCAATGACTCAGAAAAGCTGAGCTGGGGGTTAATTCTGCATGATTTGGTAAGTTGCACTGCTTCTAATATAAGATATCTTATAATATAAGACTAAAGGGTTTTCTCTTAGTGGCTGTTGGTATTCAGTATTTACTAGTGCCCACAACCTTTTCTTCCTTTTTTTTTTTTTTTTAAATCTGACTACCCCTAGTACTGCTCAACTTAGAGAGGAAGAGCTTGTCTTTTACCTCAGGAGCTTCCCCTAAGCAATTCTTATTCAGCCTACCAAACCTCAGACCACAACACAAGATGCACCTGTAGCATTTGCTGGAGACAGAGAATACAGGCTGAGGTCAGCATGGATGCAAATTAGGGTGACATAAGCAAACCTGTTTGTCTCTGTCCCCATCTGTTGGTCGGAGTGCAAAACCCACTCGTCTAAACTGGTCTCCATCGAAGAAGAGGAAGAGTAGCAAATCATCAGTGTATAATATTTTGTGTGAAATACCCTTAATCATGAAACCAGAAACAGGGTTTTCCTGTCTTGCAAACTGGGTCAAGGGCTCAACCACAAGATTAAAAAGCACAGATGATAAAGGGCAACTGTGACAAGTGCCTTGCAGAATTGGAAAGCAGAAGATGGATAACTATTAACCACCACCTTCACCAATGGTTTTGAATAAAGTACTCTAAATCCAAGCTATAAAGCCAGGTGGAAAACCATAGTATTCAAGTACAGAGAATATAAAAGGCCATGAGACCCTCTCAAATGCCTTTTCTGTATCTAAGGATAGGACTAATCCATAAACTTTGTTTTGATCAGCCCAACTCATAATATTAAACAGGTGCCTAGTATTTGCAGTTGAGGCTTTCCCATTTTTTACAAAGCCAGTTTGGTTAGTCTTGATGCAATAGATGTGGCATTAGCAACTCTAATCACACTTGCAAGAAAATAGCCATCAGTTTAATATCAGTGTTATGGGAAATAGGCCTACATGAGCCACATTCAGATCGTTTTTTGGAATTCCCACAATATTTGTATCCAAAAGATTATCATCCATAGGTGTTGTAGAAATGGAAACATTTTCCTATAGCATTCTAGTGGGTATGCATCCAGGCCCAGACTTTTGCCTAAGGGGAGCAACATAGCCACTCTGTATAATTCTTGTGCACTCATTGGAGTCCCTAATTTTTCCTTATGCTCTGCTTTAAAATAAAAAAAGGGAGCCAGCTTTGTTGCAATAAACCCTCAATGCACCCTTGGGAGGTTGGGTTTGGGGAGTGTATAAAGCTCTATAATAATCCTTGAAGACCTCAGAAGTCTCACCAGGGGAGTAAGATGTTTGCAGCTGTGGGCTTTCTAATTTTCCCCACATCCTTCTTCTGTCTCCTTTTTTGAATGAGCCAGGCAGGTACTTTACCAGATTTGTTGACGTGTCAGAAATGTTGCCTCCAAAATCACAGTCCCCATTCTATACAATCAGTCTGTTTTGATGAGCTCTTCCCTATCCAAACGTAAAGCTGTGTATACTTTAAGTGACTCAGTTTTGGGCTGGGGCTCCAGCTCTCTGTTTCTTGTCTCTATAGCTGCTGTTTTCTAGCCTTGTTAATGCTAGTGCCATATGCCATAATTTGACCCCTGGCTACTGATTGAAAGGTTTCTCACACCACTGGAGCGTAATCAGCAATAGAATGATAAAAGGGAAAGTCTGATATAGCAATCTCCATAAGGGTAGTAAATTCTTTACGTCCCAACAGAGCAGCAGAGAGGCATTCAGCCTCCATGAATTTTTAGCTTCAGCAATCCTCAGTGGATAAAACAAAATAGAAATAAGGTCATGATCTGACCGTGTACTTAGTAAAATATCAATAGCATGAATCATATCCATGAGCAAAGCTGAACATAAAAAATAATCTGTTCCAGTAGAAGAGTTAAACCATGCTTAGTAGCAAGTTTAATCTCTACAGGATGGATTAGACATCCATACATCTTGCAGGTTGGATTTAGAACTAAGCCCCATATGGCTATGTTTATGTTATATGGCTGCAAAAGGCCAGATGATCTATCTATACAAGGGTGAACACAAGTTCCAATCACCCCCACAAGCAACAGCATCTCAGAAAACTTCTCCAGGCATAATAACTGGGCAAAATTTCCACCAGCTTTGCTTTGGTAAACATATGTAGCTCAAAGGTGAGGCAAAGTAGTCACAGATCACAGCAATCCAACGACAATCAGGATCCTTCATCATGTTCTGTACAACACTGAGCATTGATTTGGGTATAAGAATACACATTCTATTTTTTTTTATTTTATTTATTTATTTATTTTTTTTAGAACTAGATGAGACAAAATAGGCCCACCCAATCTATCTTAAAGCTTTAGCTGCTCCTGGCTTGTAAGAAGCATCTCCTGAATAAAAGTTATCTTGACCCCTTCTTTCTTAAAAAAAACAAAAACAAAACAAGGAGTACTATCTTGTGCTTTATGGATGATAAGTTGCCTCACATCTTAAGAGACACCACTTTG
The DNA here is from genome assembly GCF_901001135.1 of Rhinatrema bivittatum. NCBI lineage: Eukaryota > Metazoa > Chordata > Amphibia > Gymnophiona > Rhinatrematidae > Rhinatrema > Rhinatrema bivittatum. The sequence goes on from NC_042619.1 coordinate 250,827,710, forward strand.
ATATTCAGGTCACCCATGGCCATAGAAATCAAAGTGGCTATAAACAAAATGTAGAATCCATAGAGTAGGTCACATGAAATTAATTTCCCCTATGTCCTCTGTACTGCAACACCTGCAATATGTTAGAAAAGCATTAAGCTCCTGACTCCTATTACAGTCTCATTTTAATTCTTTTGATATCAAACAAAATCCTCCAACTCTGTTGACCTTTAAAGCTTAGCAGCATAGGCCAACAAAACCCCTCTCCCAGTGAAGAGATCCAAGGAAATAAAAATGCTTTCAGCACCCAGAACCTAAGTCATTCTGTATCCATAAGCCGTTCTCTGAAACCCTTGAGCCCACCACCATAGCAAAACCAGCCCCACCCTACTGCGGTCAACAAGGGGTAGGAGAAACCTTGACACCCCATTCCTGCATTGATCACTATAATAAAAACGTCCCCTAAACTTATTTTCCCAACCCAACCCAAAATAAAAACTCTAAGTAAACATAGGGTGAAAAAGGAACTTGCCCACTCCCTTGCACCTGAAATTGCCAGAACTCTCAAACAGCAAACTTGACATCAGAACAGATCCCATCAATACCTTACATATGTACTTAGCATATACAATCTGTGACACACTCCAAACAGGGTTTCTTCAAAGTGGACCTCCCCCGAACAAAAGAAAGGTAGCAACATAATCCACACACTAAAGAAAAAAATTGTCAGTGATGTAATCAGTGGACCTGTCCCACCTCCTGGACTTGCAGAAATGAGGAGCTGACTGTAACACTCAGATGACCAAACCCTAAAAAGAAAAGAGGAAAAAAAAAGCACAAACACACTTCTCTTGTAAAATAGTAATGATGGAGGCAGAACAAGACCAATTGGTCCATCCATTCTGCCCAGCAAGCTTCCCAGGTAGTAACTGCCACTCCATGCAGTTATCACAAGCTTTATGATAACCCATACAAATTTCATCTAGCAACATTTTTTAACTGGGTGATGAACTTTCTTGAAAATGCAGTGCTGCTTGACGTGCTTTGTTTATTAACTTGGCCGTAGAAGCAGTCCTATGCTTTTCCCCCTTATGCTTGACTATCACTACCCCAAACCGTAGAAGTCAGGGCCCTGTTGGTTGTTGCCGAAGCTGGGAGTAATGTTGCAGTTGCATGAAAAGCATCAAGGCATATTGGCTAAGGGTAGTAATCTCCGTGTCTTCTGTTAAGGGTAGTAACCATTGCACCAACAAGTTACCCCTCTGCACTCTTTTCTCATTTTGTCCTCTAGCCTTTAGAGATCTAGTGCTTATCCTATACCCCTTTGAATGGACTGGTTTTGTCTTCATCACCTCCTCCACAAGGGCATTCCAGGCATCCACTACCCTCTCCATGAAGAATATTTCCCGACCTTGATTCTAAGTCATCCCCCCTAGAGTTTCATTTTATGATGCCTAGTTGTATTGTTCTCTTTCCAAGGGAAACAGTTCAGAGTTTGTGCATCCTTAAAACCTTTCAGATATCTGACGGTCTGTATCATATGTCTCCTGGACCTCCTCTCTTTCAGGATATACATATTTAAATCCTTCAAGCCTCGCCTCATAAGTCTTTTGATACAGACCCCACATAATTTTGGGCTGCCACAATCTTGTTGCTATCCTTTTTGAGATACAGACTCCAGTACTGAACACAATACTCCAGGTGAGGCCTCACCAAGGACCTGTACAAGGGGATTATCACCAAATTTAGAATAAAGAGACCATAATGTACAAATTGAAATGTGCAGACAAAGATTGAACAGAAAGCACAACAAGCCACACTCTGTTTGCAGTGCAACAATGGAAAAACAGAAACATCACCATTCCTCATATAACAAACAAGACAAGCTTCTAGATATGCTTGGTAAGTAGGAAGCCCGATGGAAATTTAGAAGGGCAAGGGGAGCAGTCATTGCTGGCAGTGACCTACATTTGTTTTGAGGGGGGGGGGGGGGCAATACTCCTGTGGTCCTCCCTTTCCACTGCCTTTGGTTGATTCCATTCTTTTTACATATCTAGCTTCAGTCTGAGTCCAGTCCATTTTCTGTCATGTTTTTCAAAAACTCCTCCACTTTGTGTACAGAATCAAAATAATCTGTGCTTTCCACTGGCAAAATCCTTAAGTTTGGCTGAGTAAATGAGTGCATTCGATAGACCCATCTACCCTAGCTTAGCTTTGACATCCTTAAATTCCAAATGCTTACTCTGTAATTGCACAGAAAAATCTTATTTATTTATTTTTTATATACAGACATTAGATGTGAGATGTCACATTTGTTTACATTCAGTTACTGTAGATATTTCCCTATCCCCAGAGGGCTTACACAATCTAAGTTTGTACCTGAGGCAATGGAGGGTAAAGTGACTTGCCCAAGGTCACAAGGAACAGCAGCAGGACTCGAACCCTAGTCTCCTGGTTCATAGCCCACTGCTCTAACCACTAGGCTCTTACTTTCTCTTTGGAGATGGCCTGAGGGACTTGGCCTGTGATGAGTTACTCTGAGATGGGGGTGAATTGCAGCTATTTGGGTAACCATTCCAAGATGACCTGCACCAGATTTTGGCTCTCTGCCTTTTCTGGCAGCCCAATAAAACAGAGATTGTTACGGTCATTTCTATTTTCTCGGTCAGCATGCTTCTCTGAGTTTTGTAGATGCGTTCAAGCTTTCCAATTTTCTGAGCCACAATGGTAAGGGAAGTTCCCATCTTGTCAATTTGTCCTCAATACCATCCACACGAGTTGTTTAATTTACGATGGACATTAGCTGGGCAACCTCGTCCACAACTATCTCCAAACGAAGGTCTAGGCTGGTTTATATCTGAGCAGCAAGCTGTTGAAGAACTTCCCCATTGCTACCACCATCACAGTAGGTGGGATTGCATGTATTTCCACCTCCTTCGGTGCCAGCTTATCCTCCAGGCCCATGTTTTTTTTTTTTAAACATTTTTTGCAAGTATTCTTCCTGGCTTTACCAAACTGTTCCGACCATAGAGCTGGAAGAGAATTATTGCCACTGTCATTAGCGATGGTTTTGGACATTCTGGAAGCCGACCCAAGTAAAAGGAACCAAAATGATCAATGAGGGCCACGGGAACTCAGCACAGTAGCTCCTTCACGCTGAAAGCATATCCAGTGACCCTATAAGTGGTCCAGCAGCAGGAATTTTTGTGGGGAGATGGCTCCGCAGCTGACTGCATCTGCCATTTTTCCTTTAACACTAATAAAACATTTTTTCTTTTGTTTTCAAAATGGGAAATTGTTGAAATTTCCCATTTTGTTTATAAAAATAAAAAAAAAAGCACATCACTAATATATACCAACTTTGCCCAATCAAAAGGCTTTTCAGCATCTAATGAAATTGCTAAAGTTGGAACCTCCAACTCTTAGTTTTGTGCAGTATATGACAAAATAATTCTGCATTACCTGTGGACTAATGACCCTATAAAACACCTGGCTGAATCATGTGGATTAATCCTGAACTACTTTGCTTAATCTTTGGGCTATGTGATGTCAACCAGGACAGTTTTGGGAAGATCTAAACTTGCAATTAAACAGGCAAACTACTTTGTTGCCACCTCCTTTCTGTACTTTCCACCTTGCTGCACTCCTGGGCTGGTGCAGCATGCACTGTGCCCATATTCACATTACACCTAAAAACTCACCTTTCTGAGGATTTTAAATCTTGAACCTTGGCTCTTCCTGCTCTTAGCTGTGTTGATTTTAACCATGTTTACTATAATACAGATCCTGAACCATTTAATTGGTCGTGACTAGATTGTAAGCATCTAGTGCATAGTAGCACTAGAGAAAAATCACAGGCAGCAATTTCACTTGCAGTGTTTGCCGGTTTGACTTTCTCCGCAGAGAGCACATTTCCGAGGTTCACTCAATAGCAAGATCTCTTCCCCTCCCATTATTTCTTAAGCTAAATCAAAGGTTCCCCGTATGTACGCGGATCAGTCCAGACTCCTGGATTTTGCCTCCCCTCCAGCAGATGGAGACAGAGAAGTTTTAACGGATTCCGTCCTATACCCCTGAGGTGCCACCTAGAGTCGGTCAGTATTTTTCTGTCTCCAGCAGATGGTGGAGGTGCAAATCCCTTCAGTCTGGATTAACTAGTATCCTCTGTAGTATTAATTTGGATATTAGGTCTTGGTTTTGATTAGGGGCTTAATTTTGATTGGCTTACATTAAAAAAAAACAACAGGACAAAAGGCTTAGAAGCCTTTGAGCCTCCCAGGGGGTTGTCAGGTCCTGGTGGAACACCCCTCCCCCCCCAGTAATAGAGGCTACAGAGCAGAGGGTTGAGGACCCGATTACTTGCAGCAGCTGAGGGTGATACCAGGGAGCCTGGTTCACTCACCCTCGGGGGGGGGGGGGGGGGGGGGAAGAGACAGCTTCTGATTAAAAAAAAAAAAGGGTAATCTTATTACGTTGCGCTGCAGTCCGCTTCACTCCTACCATGCTCCCGGGGTATTTTTAGTGTCTTCACAATGCCGCGTGGTACGGCCTGCTTGTTGTGTGGAAGCGTGCGCCTCTCCAGAGCCGGGTTATGCTCCGACTGCCTCGCGGGAGGGGAGAGCTCATCAGGGCAGGCGGCGGCCAAAACTGCCCACGGGGGAGGGGGGTCCCGCTGTCAGCAAGAGCCTGGGAGGCTCGAGGTTAGCAATAAGCCCTCTGACCCGTTCCTGCTCAGCACGGGAACTGAGGCAATTTTCCAAGTTTTCAGGGCTCAGGAACAAGCTGCGCTGGGGGAGGAGAATTCCCCTTCAACTCGTGTGTGTTCGTTCGTGTGTGTTCGTGTGTGTTCGTGTGTGTTCGTGTGTGTTCGTGTGTGTTCGTTCGTGTGTGTGTGTGTGTGTGTGTGTGTGTATATTCCACGAGGATCAAGAGCATTTGCTGGGAAGGAACCCCGGGGGGGGGGGGGGGGGGGGGCTCAGAAGATTCCTCATCTTCATTCTCCTCTGACTTTGTATTGCTGCTCCACAAGGCCTTTAAGGACTGGAGACCAGCAAAGAAACAGGGTAGCAGAGGCTTTCAGGCAGCCTCGGCTCTTCTCATCACAGCAAGGATACTGGCTAGATCCATGAGGCCCAAGTTCTCACCGGCGGTGGGAGCCATGAAATCTAAGCGCCCTCTCCGCTCTATTTCAGATCCGGTGGACACTACGTCCTCGGCTGGGGGCACCCCGCTGCATGATCCACAAGGACCTGATGCAGATCTGGACCCAGAAACCCTGACCCAGCCTTCCAAGGACGCAGGACCACCTATGGTTGAGGGAGATGGCCCAAGTTGGTGCATTTGTTCTGTAAGGACGAGTTAGGGCCTCTCATCCCAGCTATTCTGGAGGAATTGGGGATCAAGGTCCCTCCGGAAGATTTGCAGATGGGGGCAGTGGATCCGGTGATGGTCGGACTCCGGGGTCCAGCAAAATAGTTCCCTTTCCCTATGTCAGTTACTGACCTGTTTCGGGAGTGGGACACTCCAGATTTAGGGCTGAAAGTCAGCCGGGCTATGGATAAATTGTACCCGCTACCAGAGGAGGCTCTGGACCTTCTCAAAGTGCCCAAGGTGGATGCAGCTGTTTCTGCGGGGACAAAGAAGACCACCAGCCAAGTGACGGGAGCCACTGCTTTTAAGGATTTGCAGGATTGTAAATTGGAGCTGCAGATTATAAAGATTTTTGAGGTCTCAGCCCTCGGTGTTCAAGCAGCCATGTGCAGTTTTGCACTGAGAGCCAGTCTCCGCTGGGTGCAGTACTTACAATTGACTGCATCTTTTTCTGAGGCTGAGGCAGCAGAGGCCGGTCGGCTGGAGGCTGTGGTCGCTTACAGCGCTGATGCGATTTATGATCTTCTTCGTACTTCAGGGAGAAACATGGTTTCGGCTGTATCTGCCCACAGACTCCTCTGGCTCAGGAACTGGTCCACGGATGTTTCTTTCAAAGCTCAGCTGGGATCCTTACCGTTCAAGGGAAAGCTACTCTTCAGTCAACGATTGGAGGACCTGATTAAGTCTCTGGGAGAGAACAAGGGCCATAAGTTGCCTGAGGACAGGCCTAAGACGTGGGGATCTTTTTCCCCAAAAGGCCAGATTTCTGGGAAATTGTTTTCATTCATCTCGATCTTCCGGGTCCTCGTCTCATCAAGTTCCTGCCCGGCAACACTCCTGGAATAAGTCATTTCGTGGCCAACATCCTAGTAGAGACGGCACGCCACAAGCCCATGGTGCTCTCAAATCCTCACAATGAAGCGAGGCCGGTTCACTCCTCCGTACCAAAGATTTGGGGAAGGCTGTCTCTCTTTCTAGAGGAGTGGGCCAATTTGACCTCAGATCAATGGGTCCTAAATATAATAGAACACGGCTATGCTTTAGATTTTGCATGGCCGCTGCAGGAACGCCGTCTGATTTCCCCGTGCTCTTACCATCAAAAACATCAGGTGGTACTAGACACCGTACGACGTCTGCAAGAACTGGGAGCCATAGTTCTGGTGCCCACAGGAGAACTCAGGGGAGGTCGATACTCCATCTTCATAGTACCCAAAAAGGAGGGCACCTTCCATCCCATCCTCGATTTAAAGAGTGTCAATCAAAGGTACCTCAGTTTTGCATGGAAACCCTTTGCTCGATGATAGTGTCCATCACAAGGGAGAGGTTTTGGCATCTCTAGACCTGACAGAAGCATACTTACATATACCCATCCGTCCGGATCATCAGAAGTAGCTGCGGTTTGTGGTCCTCGGGTATCATTTTCAATTTTGTGCACTGCCTTTTGGTCTGACGCCAGCACCCAGAGCGTTCACCAAGGTGATGGTGGTTATAGCAGCACCACTTCGGAAGGAAGGTATATTGGAGCATCCCTATCTGGACGATTGGCTGATTCGAGCAAAATCAGAGGACCTTTGCCGGTCGGCAGTTCAGAAAGTGTTGCACTGGTGGAGTTCGATGGTCTGGGTTGTCAATCCCGACAAGTCATCTGATTCCTTCTTAGTCCCTGGAGTTTCTGGGGGCTCGATTCGACATGCTCCTGGGCAAGGTTTTTCTTACAGAGGAGAGATGCAACAAGCTTCTTGATCAGGTGGAATCTCTACGGTCCATGCCTCGTCCCAGAGTCTGGAATTATTTACAAGTTCTAGGTTCGATGGCTTCCACACTCGATCTGGTTCTGTGGGCCTTTGCTCATATGCGTCCACTTCAATCAGCCTTGCTCTCCTGGTGGAATCCACTCCTCGAGCAGTTTTAACTTCTCCTACCGCTCATGGACTCGGCGCATTCCAGCCTACTTGGGTGGCTCTGCCCTGCCAACTTACGTTGGGGGGTGGACTTGGAAATTCCTTTTTGGGTAGTACTGACCACCAATGCCAGCCTCTCTGGTTGGGGAGTGGTATGTCAGGGGAGAGCAGTGCAAGGACAATGGATGAGAACGGAATCCTCCTGGTCGATCAATCGGTTGGAGACCAGGGTGGTGCAGTTGGCTCTGCAGGCCTTCCTTCCCTTAGTACAGGGAAGATTGGTAAGAGTACTCTCCGACAATGCGATGATGGTTGCCTACATCAATTGTCAAGGCAGAACCAAGAGTCCTCCGGTGGCGACGGAAGCTCAACTTTTGTTCAACTGGGCGGAACAGCATCTATACAAGATAGCGGCCTCTCACTTTGCCGGGGTGGACAATGTGCAGGTGGATTTTCTCAGCTGCCACCAGTTGGACCCAAGAAAGTGAGAACTCGCCGAGGAGGCTTTTCAGCTCCTGTGCAACCGCTGGTCCAGGCCCACCATGGACTTGATGACAACGTATCGCAATGCCAAGGCTCCTCGATTCTTCAGTCAGCGACGAAGAGAGAAAGGGTAGTCAGCAACGAAGAGAGAAGGGGTAGATGCTCTGGGTCTTTCCCTGGCCAAGGGACATTCTATTGTATGTGTTTCCACCGTGGCCACTGGTGGGCAAGGTTCTGCACCGCATCAAGGCTCATCGGGAAAAGTGATACTCTTGGCACCAGAATGGCTGAGACATCTATAGTTTGTGGATCTCCTGAATTTAGCAGTAGAGTGTCTGCAAAGGTTCCGCCTGTCTCCGGATCTCCTGCATCAAGGGCCAGTTTGTTTCAGAGAGGCAGATTGCTTCTGTCTAGCAGCATGATTTTTGAAAGGCGGAAATTAAGGAGCAAGAGTTATTCAGATGCGGTGATTGCCATGCTTTTACAGTCCCGTAAAGCTTCTACTTCCATGGCGTACGTTAGCGTTTGGGCTGTTTGAGGCCTGGTGCCTAGACAACCAGGTGGAGCCGTCCAGGGCTTCCATTGCAGATGTTCTGGCTTTTCTACAGGCAGGTCTAGCTAAGGGATTGGCCTTTAATTCTCTGCGAGTTCAGATGGCAGCCCTGGGTTGTTTCTGGGGTAAAGTGCAGGGTGTGACTAGTATCCCATCCAGATGTAGCTCGTTTTCTGCGTGGCGCTAAACATCTGTGCTCTCCCGGTTCAGAGCCCTTGTCCCTCGTGGAAACTGAATCTGGTCCTCCGCGCCCTCTATAATGCGCCCTTTGAACCATTGAAACAAACGACCCTGAAAGAACTGACATTGAAGGTAGTCTTCCTCGTAGCTATCGCCTCAGCACGACATGCATCAGAGCTTCAGGCCTTATCTTGCAGGAAGCCCTTCTTACGGATTTCGTCAGAAGGGGTTTCCTTACGGATAGTTCCCTCCTTTCTCCCGAAAGTAGTGTCCTCCTTTCATTTGAATGAGTCGGTGGAGCTCCCTTCTTTTGCAGGCCTGGATGTCTACTTCCGAATCTAGGGAATTGCGAAAGTTGGACATGAAACGGGTGTTAATGCATTACTTGGAGGTTACGAATAGTTTCCATCTGTTGGATCATCTTTTCGTGTAATGGAGTGGTCATATACAAGCGCCACTATTGCGCGCTGGCTAAAGGAAGCTATTGTTTCGGCATATCTGATTCAGGGCCGTCCGATTCCGGTTGGTCTCAGAGCTCATTCTACTCGATCACAAGCATCTTCGTGGGCGGAATGACAGAAGGTGTTGCCACAGGAAATTTGTCGGGCAGCTACATGGAAATCTCCACACACTTTTGCCAGGCATTACCGCCTTGATGTCCGGACCCCAGAGCCAGGTTCCTTCAGTGCTAGTGTGATCCGTGCGGGACTCTCTCAGTCCCACCCTGGTTAGGAAAGCTTTGGTAAATCCCAGGAGTCTGGACTAGTCCGGGTACATACAGGGAAAGGAAAATTGGTTCTTACCTGCTAATTTTCGTTCCTGTAGTACCACAGATCAGTCTAGAGTCCCACCCATGGGGAAACAGAGTCCACGCGGCCGGATGTTATTCAAATCTTCATATACTATATGCCCCCCTTTACAGGGTAAGAGTATGGGCATGGTTTGGTTCATAAGTTTTCAAGTTGTTTCCCTTTCCTCTGCTCTGCAAGGGGGGTGAAGTTTGGTTATAGTGCAAGTTCTGGTTTGTCTTTTCTGCTTGGGTACAGTTAATACTGACAGACTCTAGGTGGCACCTCAGGGGTATAGGATGGAGTCAGTTAAAACTTCATCTCCATCTGCTGGAGGGAAGGCAAAACCCAGGAGTCTGGACTGATCCATAGTACTACAGGAACAAAAATTAGCAGGTAAGAACCAATTTTCCTTTAGTCCAGGATGAACAAGGTCCTATTCTGATTGTGTGCAACTGCCCTTCTGCTGCCTGTGCTGGGGCAGAGCATGCAACTACGTCACGGGAACCTTGGACTACTGTTGCTGACCTTGCTGTATCAATTCTGTGGTGGGGGTACTGGGTAGAGCTTGTATTGCTATTGCTCCTACCTTGTGGTGGGACAGTGGGTGTTTGTGTGTTGGTGGTAGAAAAAGCATGTACTACTAGGAGTTGCTAACTCCAGGTCAACATAATGGAGAAATTACTTACCTGATAATTTCGTTTTCCTTAGTGTAGACAGATGGACTCAGGACCAATGGGTATAGTGTACTCCTGATAGCAGTTGGAGACTGACATCAGCACTTCATCCACCCATGCAGGAAGCTCTGCTCTTTAGTATTCTCCTCAAAAAGCAATTGTGGATATGTGTGTGTTTGGATAACTTGGTTAACTTTGAACTGGTTGACGTGATTTTCAACTGGAGACCGCCAGTGCACTCAACCAAGAAATGCTGACTACCCGGCAACTATGGGTGTCTTAATTAGGGGTAAAACGTGGCTTACCCATGCTTGTCTTCCTCTCGGGGATTGTCACCCGAGGTTTCCGTATTTCGTGGCAGCCATGGGCGGTCTGCTGAGTCCATCTGTCTACACTAAGGAAAACGAAATTATCAGGTAAGTAATTTCTCCATTCCCTAGCGTGTAGCAAATGGACTCAGGACAAATGGGATGTACAAAAGGTACTCCGGACCTGGGAGGGAGGCTGCCCGTGGCCCACTTAGTACTGCCCTTGCGAATGCTGTGTCCTCCCGGGCCTGAACATGCAGGTGGTAGAACCTCAAGAAGGTGTGGCGGACCATGTCGCCGCCCGACATATCTTGGAGGGTGAGAGCATCTTGGTTTTTGCCCAGGATACAGCCAGGGCCCTTGTGGAATGGGCCTTGACTTGTAGAGGTGGAGGTTTCCCTGCCTCCACATAGGCTGGCTTGATTAATTCTTTGATCCAGCGGGCTATGGTTGCCTGCAAGGCCGCTTCCCCTTGTTTCTTCCCGCTGTGAAGGACGAATAGGTGGTCCGTCTTTCGTATGGATTCCGATCTTTCCAGGTATCGGACTAGGAGTCTACCGCCATTAAGATGGCGAAGGCGGCGAGAGTCTTCCGAGTCCTTATGCTTGTCTGGAGATGGTACCGAGATGTTTGGTTTAGGTGGAAATGCAAAACCACCTTTGGAAGGAAGGAGGGGACAGTGCGTAGCTATATGGATCCCCGTGTGAACCTGAGGAATGGTTCCCGACAGGATAGTGCTTAAAGTTCGGAGATGCGATGGGCTGAACATATTGCCACTAGGAATGCAGTCTTCAAGGTCAGGAGCCATAGGGGCAGACCACAGGTAGGTCTGAAGGAAGCTCCCACTAGGAAGTCTAGTATTAGATTGAGATTCCATAGGGGTACCGGCCACTTTAGTGGTGGTCTGATTTGTTTGACCCCTCTCAGGAAGCAGGAGCCGTCTGGATGGGAAGATAGACTGATGCTGTCCACTTTGGCTCTGAAGCAGGCCAGGGCTGCCACCTGAAGCTTGATGGAGTTGAGAGTCAGTCCCTTCTTTAAGCCAGCCTGCAGGAATTCCAGGATCATGGGGATTTTGGCTGTCCGCAGAAGGATGTCGTGGTCTTCACCCCAGGCTTCGAATATTCTCCATATTCATATGTAGGTTAGAGACGTGGAAAACTTGTGTGCTCGGAGCAAGGTGTCAATCACTGCCCCCGAGTATCCGCTCTTCTTCAGCAGAGTCCACTCAATGGCCAGACCGTAAGAGAGAATCAAGTTGGGTCTTCATGGAGGATCGGTCCTTGCTGGAGCAGGTCCCTGTGTAGGGGTAGACACAGGGGTTTCCCCGCCAGAAGTCTTCGCAGTCTGCATTTCACGGCCTTCTTGGCCAGTCCAGGGCCCCCAGTAGTACTAGCCCTTTGCGATGTTCTATCTTGTGGATGATTCCGCCCAGTAGTGGCCATGGGGGAAAGGCATATAGCAGATCCTCCTGTGGCCAGGACTGGACGAGGGCGTCAATCCCCTGGGATTGTGGTTCTCGTTTGCGGCTGAAGAAGTTGGGAACTTGGGCCTTGGACCAGGTTGCCAGAAGATCCATGGCTGGTGTTCCCCAGCGGTTTACTATCAACTGGAAGACCTGTGGTTGACAGCATCCATTGCCCTGGGTCTAGACTTTCTCTGCTGAGGTAATCCGCAGTGACGCTGTCTTTTCCTGCGATGTGAGCGGCTGAGATTCCTTGCAGGTTTGCTTCTGCCCACGCCATTAGGGGGTCTATTTCCAGGGACACCTGTTGGCTTCTGGTTCGTCCCTGGCGGTTGATGTAGGCAACTGTTGTGGCATTGTCTGATATGATTCTGACAGATTCACCCCGGAGTCTGTGACTGAAGCATAGGCAGACTAGTCTGACTGCCCGGGCTTCCAGTCGGTTGATGTTCCATCCCGACTCATGTCCCATTACCCCTGGGCAGTCAGTTCCTGGCAGTGGGCTCCCCACCCTTGTAGGCTCGCATCCATGGTGAGCAAGACCCAGGTCGGTAGGGATAGCCTTACTCCCTTGCTCAGATGGTCTTCTTGTAGCCACCATTGGAGCTGGGTCCGTGCCTTTGTCAGTAGCTGGAGGCAAACTGCGTAGTCCTGGGACATCGGGTTCCAGCGTGACAGTAGGGAACGTTGAAGTGGTCGCATGTGGGCCCTTGCCCATGGAACAACTTCTAGGGTCGATATCATGAGGCCGAGGACTTAGAGATAGTCCCATACCCTTGGGCCGAGCGCAGTTCAACAGTTTTCGCAACTGGTCCATCAATTTCCTTCTCCTTGTAAGGGGAAGAATGACCTTTGTCTTGTTTGGTGTCAAACCGGACTCCCAGATATTCTAGTGATTAGGAAGGCTGCAGGCAACTCTTGGTTGTGCTGACGACCCACCCGAGAGTCTGCAGTAGATTCTTGACTCTGGTGGTTGTCTGGTGACTTTCCTCTGGCAATTTTGCCCTGATCAGCCAATCGTCCAGATACGGGTGTACGAGGATTCCTTCTTTCCTCAGTGTCGCTGCCACTACAATCATGATTTTGGTGAACATCCGAGGGGCCGTGGCCAGTCCGAATGGCAGTGCCCGGAACCGGTAATGATGGTCCAGGATCACGAAGCGTAGAAAGCGTTGGTGGTGGGCCAGGATGTTGAGATAGGCTTCTGACAGATCCAGGGAAGTCAGAAATTCTCCCGAATGTACTGCTCTTATGACCAAGCGTAGGGTTTCCATGTGGAACAGTGGTCCCCTCAGGTAGCGGTTGACTGACTTGAGGTCCAGGATGGGCTGGAACGTTCCCTCTTTCTTGGGGACGATAAAATGGATGGAATAGTGTCCAGTATTTTGTTGGTGCATGGGCACCGGTGTTATAGCCTTTAGGGTGAGTAATTTTGGTAGTGTGGTTTCCACTGCTGTCCTCTTTGAGAGGGAGTGGCAAGGGGATTTCACAAATTTGTCTGGAGGGATGCTGTGGAAGTCCAGGTAGTATCCCTCTCAGATGATGGTTAGGACCCACTTGTCAGACGTTCTCTCGACCCATCTTTGGTAGAATAGGGCAAGCCTGCCCCCTATGGCTTCTTCCTGTTGATGGGTCTGTTGATTCTCATTGTGGGGTGTGGCTGGGGCCTTGACCTGAACTGGCTCCCCTCTTGTTGTGTCTGTTCCGAAAGGACTGGCCCCTGCCTGCGGGGCAAGGTGCTTGGTATGTGTTTTTGTATGCTTCAAAACGCTGCAATCCTCTGCCCTTGGGTGTTCGGGGAGAGGGGCGTTGGCTTCTTTTGTTCCTGTCCTCCGGGTAGGCGAGGTACTGGGGATTCGCCCCATTTGTCGGCTAACTTCTCCAGTTCGCTGCCGCACAGGAGGACTCCTTTGAAGGGCATTCTCGTGAGTTTCGTCTTGGAAGTCATGTCAGCTGACCAACTTCAGAGCCAGAGTTGCCTTCTGGCTACCACTATGGATGAGACGCCCCTGGCTGAGGTGTGCACCAGGTTGGAGGTCGCATCTATGAGAAAAGATAATCGCCGGTTCTAATGTTTCTACAGACGTGGTTGCATCCCTGGTAAGTGACAAGCAGGCACGTGTCACCACGGCGCAGCAGGCAGCGATCCGCAGGGACATAGCTGCGACATCAAATGACTGTTTAAGGATGGATTCCTGACATCTGTCCTGGGTATCCTTGAGTGCAGCTCCTCCTTTGACTGGGATGCTAGTGCGCTTTGCGACAGCACAGACCATGGCGTCCACTTTGGGGAACCCTAGGAGTTCTTTAGCCGAGGGTTCCAGGGGATATAGGGCTTTTAGGGCCCGCCCTCCTTTGAAACTGGTCTCCAGCATATTCCATTCCAGGTCAATCAGTTGTCGTATGGCCTGTAGCATTGGGAAATGGCATGAAGCCTGACTGAGCCCTATCAAAACAGGGTTAGTCTTTGGCTCCGCTGTGGTGCTTGTGCCTGGGATGGCCAGCGTCTTCAGGCTTAGAGACATGAGATCTGATAAGCACATCATGGTTCGGTATGGTTCCATTCCTGGAGGGATTTCTCCTTCCTCCAGGGAGTCTGGCTCTTCCTCAGAGGTGTCCGTGCCCCCTAAGGGGAGGCTTCTGATTGGAGGGAGCACATCTCGGGGAGGCCGAGAGGGACCTGGAAAGCTTTGGTCTTCTGGAGGAGGCTGTGGCACCGGTGGCACCGATTGTGCCTGGACAAAGGTTTGCAGTCCTTTGAAGAATTCTACCCAGAAAAAGGTTCCTGGGTCCATATTGAACCCAGCGGCTTTCCCCGAGTGGCTCAACTGAGGAGGGGCCGAGCCGGGGATAGAGAAGTCTGGGGTACTATTGTTAGTGGAGCTGAATTCCTCTACTGGCCGGAGGGGGCCTTGTCCTGGTTCCCCAGGGCCTCTTCGCACTGCAGGCACAGGGCAGAAGCCACTTCCGTGTTGCACAGCTCTCAGGTAGCAGGCCGGGCAGAGGGCTTGTCCCTTGGCACCATGATTTGAGTGCGTGGAGTCGTTCAAAACTAGTCTGTGCGCCTATAAGCGTGCACTGGGAGGCTTAGATAAGCGCTCCGGGTGCATCAAAGATGTGCGTGCAAGCTGCGGAAGATTTATTTTATTTAAAAACTTTTCTATACAGTCATTTAGTAATGCACCATCACAATGGTTTACAATTAGGTACATAAATAAGTTTGGTTTATAAATTATCTAGACTGTGCCAATAAATTCTTGGTTACATGTTTCAATAATGTACTCTATATGGAAAGTGGATTGGAATTTCCATTTATATGACTAATAGGATAATCATATATGTTTTATACGTCCTCTTAATTTAGTACTTAATTATGCTTAATTATGATAAAAATAATAAAGTAAGCAATTATGCTTTTGGGTGACTTTAAGAGCATGTCTGTGTTCTTATTCATCAACCTCACTGTTAAAGGCTTTTTTGAAGAGCCAAGTTTTTAAACTTTTTTTTGAAGAGTTTTAAATCTTTCATTAATCTTAATTCGAGTGGTAATGTGTTCCATAATATTGGCCCCACTAAAGATAGTGCTCTCTCTAACTTGGGTCAGTTTTGCTGTTTGACCAAGGGTATGGTTAGTAGAGCTTTATTGGCCGATCTGAGATTTCTCTGGGGGACATGCAATCGTGGGGCAGTGTTTAGCCAGTCGGCATTTAAGTCATTGATTAGTTTATGAATTGTGCATAGCGTTTTAAATTGCACTCTTTCTTCTATTGGCAGCCAGTGTAAATCGGCAAGTGTTTGAGTAATATGATCCCTTCTGCCTTTTCCAGTAAGTATTCTGGCAGCCGAGTTCTGTAGTATTTGCAGTGATCTTAGTGTTGTATATGACAATCCTAGAAAAAGTGTGTTACAATAGTCTGTGCTAGCGAATATTAGTGCTTGCAGAACTGTTCTAAAGTGTGCTTGAGTTAATAAGGGTTTTAGTCTCCTAAGGACCATTAATTTGGCGTAGCCTTCTGTAACTTTCAGTGTGCTTGCAGGCCGCTATGTGCGTGCTGCTGTGCACACAGGCTTAATTTGTGCGCCCGACACCGTTGAGCATGCCGCTGTGCGCACGGCAGATGTGCGCGCCGCTGTGCGCACAAGTAGTTTATGCGCCCGGCTCGCTGCTGTGCGCACAGCTCAGTTGTGCGGACAATACGGCGATCAAGGGGGGGAAATGGCACCAGTGACCACGCGGGCAAGATAGTGCCCCCCCCCCCCCCGGAGAGTCTCCACATGGGAGGATCCTCGTACCAAATCGGGGTCTAGCCTGGATGGAGCTTTCAACCCGAAGGGATAGACACCGGAGGCGATCTGAGCGGCTATCCAAGCCTCGGAGACCGGAGAGTTTAAGAAAAGTTTTCTAGCTTACCTTGTCTCGGCGCTTCCCGGTCTCGTGCTGGGTGGTCTCCGGCTGCGAAAGAAATACCTTCACCGCCACGCTCTGTATTGCACCTGCTGCCTCTCAGCCACTTCCGTTCTTAGGTGTTAAGTCCATGCCGGGAACAGTCTACCGGACAGAGGCTTACCTCTGAGGGATCTTGGAAATCATCTCAGGAATTCTCGACTGGGGGAGGGGTTCGTCTTGTAGAGGTAAGATTTTGGAATTTTATTTCTTCTTTGGTTTGGATTTTCTAACGCTGTGCAAGCGTGTGTAGAGTCCCAAACTGCTAAGGAGACTGAGAAACACTGAAGAGCAGAGCTTCCTGCACAGGTATATGTATAGTGCCGACATCAGATTGAAATCTGACTCAGTCTCCAACTGCTATCAGGAGTACCCTACACCCATTGGTCCTGAGTCCATCTGCTACATGCTAGGAAATAGGCTAATCCAGTACTGGTTTTGCCCCATTTAATACATGGAGTTATAGTTCCAATTATCTAAGGCAATTGGAGGATGCAGGCCACAAATAATTTTAAAATCAATAGGACAATTAGAACTACAATTCCATGTGTGCAATGGGGAAAAACCCAGGTCTTGATGAGCCTGTTCAGTTAACCTGGAATGAGTTGGCAACCTTATAACTGTTGTTGCTCATGCTGAAACTGTCCTGTGGCGACGAGGCTATTGTGTATGTGACACTTGCACTGATGCCATCTATGTATACTGTGCTGTGATAGAGCCATCTCCCACTGCTGCTGCCTGTGCTAAGGGTGGGTGTGGGGGTGTGTGTGTGTGTGTGTAACCTGCATGCTACTCGAGGTTGTACCTGTTGTGAGGTGGGGCAATCTGTGCAGGAAGCTTGTGCCTATATAATACTTGCTGTATACATTTGTGTATGAGAAGCTTGCACTACAGCTGCCTATGTGGTACCTGTTCCATGGTAGGGTAATATGGATAAGGGAAGCTTGCAGGAGGCAAGTGTGTGTGGATAAGGTGCCTGTTGTACTTGTTCTGTAGTGTGGTGGCCCAAATGTTAACTCAGCTTAAAGAGTATTCAATGTGGAGACATCAGCCAAAGTGTAAAAGAAGACGAAGTGTATCACTCACTCAATGAAACACTGGAACAAATGTTTTTTTGCATTTAATTTTAACTTTTTTTTTTTCCTGAAGATGACTTTTGATTTTACATTAAGACACTTCTAACAAAGTCATTCGTTGTTCACGAGAAAGAGAAATTTTATTTAAGAACTTCTGCCAATAAATAACAGTTTTCACCATTTTCTTTTAAAGTAACTAAAAAAAAAATAAAAAATAAAGAAGCAGAGCGGAGGGCAGAGTTCTGCTGAAAGGGTGGGTTCATGGGTCACTTTTGGGTAGACTCTGCATCACAGCACCATTCCCTGCTGGCCATGCTTGGACTAATCTGCCCTTCAGCATGTCTTCTGAGCATGTGCTTTTCCTGGACTGCCCTGAAAGACCACAACTACACAGAGCTATGATGCAAGATGACAACCCTTTTGTCAACTATGAGCCAAGAACCCAGTGCAGACCCCCTCCTTTTTACATGCACCTTGCTATTTCATGCAAAGGGCAGCCTTGCAACCCACCTTCTGTCCTGTCCAGTTTACAGTCTCTTAGTGGAGCATGACAATTCAGTGTCACATGTGGCATTGCATTTTGCAGCTCCTGTCATTTGTGACTAAACAGATGAATACAAGGTAGGGCAGAGGAGGGAGGATGAGAAGGAGCAACTAATCAGCATCCGATTTATGCAAGAAACACAGCAAAGCTGGGTTCCCTCTTTCCTACTCAGGTTGCAGTTGTGTAAACCTCATGGATGAAGGAAACAAACAGGAAGTCTACTGGTTCTAACAATCCCCTGTCTTTCTAGTGACGTAACAAGCACAGACTGAGCCAGACTCTAGTGGATTACAGCACATGAGCCTTCATTTGTAATGACTCAGGGCTCCCTCCCCAAATCAGTGACAGTCCTCAGTCAGGAACCACAAATCATAGCTCCATCTCAAACCTGGCTAATG
Source organism: Rhinatrema bivittatum (assembly GCF_901001135.1). Taxonomy (NCBI): domain Eukaryota; kingdom Metazoa; phylum Chordata; class Amphibia; order Gymnophiona; family Rhinatrematidae; genus Rhinatrema; species Rhinatrema bivittatum. The sequence goes on from NC_042619.1 coordinate 250,845,876, forward strand.
GCAGGCCACTAGGTATCACCATCAAGCGATGGTAGACAATTCCTCCGCAGAATCCCCAGCTCGCCTGGAAAGCAAAATCCTGGTCCACATGGCAGTATACAGTACTTGCCACTAGGCCAGCTCTACTACCCATAATTTCTAAGGAAGCATTTGTATCATGCAGGTGATATGTAAGACACTCCATTTTTCAAGATCCAAGAGAGCAGGTTCCAATAAAGCTGTAAGTTACTACTTCTCAATCAAGTTGGCAACACAAAAGAGCAAACAACTGTTATTTTGCTTAACTCCATTCTTCTGACCAGACAGGGGCCTTTCCTTTTAATTAAGGCTACATATTCCCCAGCATCACCACTGCCTTCCACAAATTGGAATAGATACAGCTGCAGCTTTCCTCAAATTTTCCCAGACCTTGTTTCAAGGACACCTGCCTTATACTCATCATATAACATACATGCAACAAGATTATCAAACAACTGAATTATTTTACACTTTTTAAAATCTAAAATTAAATACATTATCCAACCCTCTGGCCTGGAATGTGCAATTCAGTTTCCTGGTACTGCCCTCCATGGAGTGCATTATCTTGCTTCACCAAAACAGCATTATACTGAAATGAGACAATGTCTCCCAGTATTAGTGTCCACTGAAAAGGAATCCTGAAAACTAGGAACATAGATAACATACAAGCAGACTGTGAGGAACTGCAGAAGGACCTTGCCAGACTTGAGAACTGGACATCTAAATGACAGATGAAATGTAATATGGACAAGGGCAAAATGATACACAGAGGAAAAATAATCCTAAACTACAGGCACACAATGCTGGGTTCTGTATTAAGAGTCACCACTTAGGAAAGTATTGTGGTGTCATCGTGGATAATAACACGAAATCCTCAGCTCCATTTACAGTGGTGGTCAAAAGAAAGCAAAGAGAATGTTGGGAATTATTTGAAAAGCAATGAAGAACAAAACTGATTATTATAATGCCTCTGTATAGATTTACACACTGAGTATTGTGTGCAATTCTAGTCACTCCATATTATTTAAAAAAAAAAAAAAAATACCAGAAAGAGATAAAGAAGGACAAGAACATTGATAAAGAGGATGAATGGCTACCTTGTGAGGAAAAGCTAACAGGTTAGGGCTATTAACGTGGAGAAAAAATGACAGAGGGTGTATGATAAAGGTTTATAAAATCATGAGCTGGTTGGAACAGATAAATAAGAAACAGTTAATTTACTCTTTAAGATAGTACAAGGACTAGGGGACATTCCATGAAACAGGTAGCAGATTTAAAACAAATAGGAAAATATGTTTTTACTCTACACAAAATTAAACTATGGAATTTGTTGCCAGAGGATGCAGTAAAGACATCATAGGTGAGTTTCGAAATGGTTTGGACAAATTCCTAGAAAAAAATCCATAAATGATTATTAGTCAGACTTGGGGAAAGCCACTTTTTATCCCTAGGAGTGGGCAAAAAAAGAAATAGATCTACTCATTGGGATCTGCTGGTACTGCCAAGATCTCTGGCCTGGCCATTGTTGACCAGATGCTGGGCTTGACAGATTCTTGGTCTGACCCAGCATGGCACTTCTTATATTCTTATGAAAATACTTAGTTTGACTGCACTCTACAATATTGCTGATAGCAGCTGAGGAAGAAGCTACTTTCACCTTGAACAGAGAACACAACTAAGGACAGGAGAAACTCTGCTGTCCTGGCTAAGTTCAGGTTATCCATTTCCTTTTCTCAAATTGAAAACTTGTAAAGTATTTGGCTACAAAGAGATATTTTATAAGGCTAATAAATGCTTTAACAGGAAAACTGATAAGCTGGCCTGGTATTTCAGTGGCAATGCTATGCATTATAGTGTGGAAGACCTGAGTTTGGTTTCTGGCCTCAGCTTTTACTCCCCAGGTCTACCGGGGATGCTGCAAAGGCCTCCATAAAAATGAAAGATAGTATGGCCAGCCAGGAGCTTCAGCCGCTGCTTCATACTGATACCTACTAGCTGGAACTAGAGTACATGCATACCGCACACCAAAGAGCTCCCAGCCTAGGAGTGTCACTGCAATGGCTGAGCTAGGAAAGTTATAAAAACAAGAGAAATATCCTGCAAATGAAGGCTCATGGTGCCAGAGACCCAAACGTCCATTTCCAAATCAGATGGAAGCCCAAAGGAGCAGGCAGAAACAGACAGGCCAGAAATACAACCCCCACCCTCCAAAATGAGGCATGCAAATTCTCAAAACTCCTACCAGATAGATTATCCAAGGAAGGGATTTACAGATCTTAGTGGTCCTGAAAGCTTGAACAGTGAAACATTCATTAACCTTATAAAATGTATTTTCTCTATTCAACTACTTTGCTGCTTTTCTTCTATAAAATCCTGGGATAACACAGGGCTCCCCTTTTTCCTGATACCCTGGAAAGCAGGTCTCCAAGAAGCTCAGATCCTGTCTTATATAATGTTTCACTACTTTTTTTCTTTCACTTTACTGGAAAATCTGCTACTCCCCTCCCTCCCGCAACCATCCTGAGGGGAGAGTGGTGGAATGATCACTCCCTACTCGAGAGGTTGCTGTAATACTGATTACTATGAACCCAATGGGACCTATGTACTTATCTCTCCTCCTCTCGCAGACACAGAACCGGTTTGGAAACTGGAGGAGCTGCAGAAATCATTACCTTTTCCCTGGACTAGCGGGTGCCTTCCACAGCCTCACACAGCCAGGCAGGCCAGTGACCACATGCCACTATTTCTTTCCAATGGTATCCAAATTACATCACTTCAGCTAATGAAAAAACCTTCTGCATCAACCTCTCTGAAAAACACAGTTGCCAAGGCTTATGAGTCACACAAGATTACTTTTTTTTTTTTTTTCTTTTTAATCTTTGAATTTAAACCCTCTGCACAATGCTCCAGACTGTGCTAGAGGGGACAAACATGCAAGGACGGGATATGCCTTCCACCGTTTAAAAAAAAAAATAAGTGTGGGATCTCCTCTGCGTATGTGCGTGGGAGACAATTGTCGATGAGTAATGCCTCAGAATCTCTCACAAAAGAGAAAGACCACAGGCTACAAGAATGGGAGCGGCAACAATATTCCTTGATAAGATGCTGTGCCCTCCCCTCGAGACATTACATTCTCTGTGTGTGTGTAAACTGCAGCCACCCCCTCTCCCCACTGACTCTGAACTCCGCCTCATAGATTGGGCTGCATAGTCAGAGGCAAAATGTATGGCAAGGTAGCTGAAGAAAAGCTCAAGCCTTCAGTATATGGCTCAGTTGCATTAAAAACTTCAAAAGATACAGCTGAACAAGCAGTAAAATAAGGTTTAGACTATTTTCTACTTTAAAAAGATTCTTACTGGCAATAACACAGTAATGGGGATGTGCTAAACTTCCAATTTACTTCCTGGATGTGCGCAAAGCACTCAGCAACTCAAGGATGCATCAGAGTACTCTCTCAGACTCAATATAATGTGTTTTGTAGAGCTCACACAGTGAGCTCTACAAAACAATAGCTGAAGAACAAATGGGCTTTCCTTGATCTGCTCAAACCCTGACATTCTTTCAAAGCTTATTAAGCATTTCATTTGTGGTCTGGGCAAGGAAGCAATTTACTTTAAAAATAAAGTGGAAGTTTCCAAATTATCCCTGCTTGAGTATGAGCTGAAAAAGAAACATGGCATTTCAGCAGGAATGAGACTGGGAAGAACAGACATACAAATATATGAACCACACACCAGCTCCTTCCCACTTGCTAGGGTTGATACTTTCTCCATGCATGGAAGCTCAAATTGCACACAGAGCATACCAGAGATGCTGCTACAAGGACATTCCTTGTACAGGAAAAGCTGATTAATATATGGGCTAAAGAATCGCAAACCTAAACCATGCCTGTAATCTGTATATTACCAGATATGTACAGCTGGGAACTGCATTCTTATAAACTCGACATTTAGAATGATCCCAGATTACAGGCAGGAAATAGGGTAGGACTGAAAATCTTCAATCTGATCAATTAAAGAAGAGGGAAGAATAAGACCACCATACCTCTAACAAAGCAATATTAATCATTACAGATTTTTGTGAGCTATGATGAAGGCCCAAGGACAGGTTCCAAAGCAAGGCTTGCAAAATTCTGCAATGAGAAAAGTATTTATATCTTGCCATGTAAACAGTGAAATTCTGCATGGAGGAAACATCTTTTACTAATTAGATACTGAAAACCATGTTATTGTAATTAATTTATAGATGAATCATTGGTTCCCACTGCATGTCCTTTAAATACTGCCCCTATAGGCTGGTTAGGAGAAAGTTTATTTAATATATTATTTTATTTAAGCATAATTCTCAAAAAGAGCTCCCTGTTCATTGTTCAGCATTCATTTTGAAGACATTTTAAACAATGGCAAATTATAAATCCTGTTTGCCTTTAGTCTGTTTCCTCCAGGATTCTAAGTGCATTCATTTTCAAACAAATTAAAGATTAAAAATCACTCTGCGTCATACTCAAAGTAGAAAGGAGAGAACATTTCAAATGTTATTTAAAAATCATTAAAAATGTGGATTAAGCTTCCCGTCAGAGGCAAGGGGCACGAGACAACACCAACAGCTTTAATACACATTTTTAATGATGTCTGGAAAAAAAATTACACTAACATAGGTTATCTCCTCTTTGGGCTTCAGTGAGCGCAATATATGATTTTAGTCTATGACGTACATTAATTTTCTCAAGTTGTTTCACAGAAAACAATATTTTTGCATCTTGTTAAGATGTTTGTGATCGGTCTTCTCAATGTGTTTATATCTATGCTAAACTTGCCTGAAGCAGTTCATTAAAAAGTCTGAATTTCTGGAGAACAATTTTTGATTTTCAACAATTTTCTAAATCTTTTCACCTAGAGTTTATATTAAAAAAAATTTTATTTTTCATGTGAAAAGATTTTAAAAAAAACCAGATTCTGTATCCAGACATTGGAAGAAAAGTTAAGGCCACAACTATGCCTTAATCTCTTCCTAGGGGATTTCAAGATTTTTAAATAAATTTGGAAAAGATTTTGAATGTCCCAGTGTTAAGCTCAACAGATCTTGGTATGGAAATGGCTTTTTTCTTACTCTGCAATTAATCAACTTTATTGTAAAGCCATTCTTATGAAGCTTCTGGGATATGTAAGAAAATATTTCTATACAATGTCACAGCATTAGTCCATACAAAATTTCAGTCTGAAGACAGCTAAAGAATAAAACCCATGCCAACCTTGCAACGCTCTCTCCTCAATTAAAAATATTCCTAGCAAGATTTTATTTTGAAATCTGTTTTCTAGAAGAGAAATAAAGTCATTATAGAACAGTGCTCCCACCACCGCAGCAGGGGCAGTCTCCCAGGCTTCCTCCCCTAACAGTAGGCATTTCTTATACTCCTTCCCCTTCCTACTATTGTCCACACCCAGTTATTAACAGCTGCTGCTCTACCCTCAGCTACAGTAAGTGGTTCATGCCATTCTCCATGCTCCCATCCACCAAGAGCAGCCTAGTCTGGGGCACACACCAGAGGTAGGGAGGCAGGATGGCTGGAAACTTAGCAAGTATATGCCAATACCTGACGAAGGAGACCAAGGATAGCCCCTCGGGCCCACCACAGCATGCTACTGAAGTTCAAAACACTGAATTGCAAACCCGTTAATTTTGTGATTCTTGCCCTCAGGACATGTCTATGCTATTACCCTTACTACATCTATGCCGATATCAGTAGTTGTATTGTGTTTAAACACTCAAGTCAGTACTAGGTATCAAGGGTTCTCTGATGCCAAGATTTCCCCTTTAGCCCCAGTGATAAAATGTATTACATGATCTCCGGAACGTACCATTTATCTGGGGAGTTTACAATTCCCTCCTCTCTCCCAGAAGCAGTATTAAACATGATCGACTGAGAGCACAGGTACCTTACATTACCACTAATGCAACAGCCCAGGATACAGGCTGCACAAAAACTGAGCTAAGAGCTAGTGGAAGAGAGAAGAGCATAGGAAGCCCAGGAAAACCAGCAAACACTAGGGTCAGTCTATGTCGCTCAGATGGTACATCTGCCACTTTGAAATAGTCAGAAAGAAACTGTGGGTACCCTGCATCACCTCAGTTTGAAACACCCCAAATCCTGGACTTCACTTGGCTAGGGGACCCTGCACAGCAAGGTGGTGGGCTGCCCTGATACATCCCCTCGCCTCCATGCCAGAGGAATATGCCGAAGAAGAAAAGGTCATCAAACTAGAGGAGAAAAATATTTTTAAAAGCTCTTCCTTTGAGTAACAGACGCTGTTTTGTGACAGCAAGGCTGAACAAATTAGCTCAAGTCCGAATTTATTTGGGACCAGACGTTCTTGTCATAGCCCCAAACCAGCCCTACAATACAAGACTTCAGATGCACTACTGATTAAACCAATTTCTAAATTTAAAAAATGTACTTTTTATATATAAACATATGTATGTGTGTGTATGTGTGCTTGTACATACATAAACACGCATACACGTAACATGCACACACTATATGGAACAGAAATCAAAAATGTACAAAAATGGTCACCGTTCTTATACACAGAGTACAAACTGGATAAAACCAGACCTCCAGTTCACCCTAGGTTTTTTTTGTTTTGTTTTCAATACCAAATAAATAAATGTGTTAAAGTTTTAGTCCTTGGTGGTGCGTTTACTGAAGCTTCTTCCCAGTGCCGTTCTTCTCTGTGGAGTTTGTGGAGGTCACCAGGTTGATAGGCCCATCGGGCTGCATGGGATTCCTACGTGGTGGCATGCGCTCGTTGATGCGATCCAGACCCCGGGCTTCCTCAAAACTGCGGATTTTGTGCTGTGGTGAAAATCCACGAATGGCTGCAAGGAGGCAAAACGAGAATTAATGAGGGCAGAGGGCCTTAGGAATGATCAAACTAGCATCAGACCGACAGGCATCAGGCCCAAGATAAACTGGGAGTTAGAGGACTTGCATGTTTTAAAAAAAAAAAAAAGAGGCAGCAGTGCCCCAGCTACATGCCTGGCCAACTCCTGGCGTGTCACTAACTGTCTCCCCAATTAGACTCTTACAGTGGCTCACTACCCACATGCTGGCTGATTCCTGCAGTCTATCAGATTGCCCTGATTTTGCTAGCTATATGCGGGGAGTCTCGTTTAGTCTCACTGGCTGCATGCCTGGCTGACTCCCGCAGTGACATTACCAAAATGCTGAGGGAATCCTCTAGTCTCACTAGCTGTGTGCCCAACAGACTCTCACAGTCTCAAGATACATGCTGAATATATCCCAGAGTCTCACTAGCCATATGTTGGCTGATTCCCTACACAATGGTTCACACCTACTGCATGTCCATCAGCCCACCAACAGTCTCACTAGTTGCATGTCTGGCTGCCTCCCACGATGACTCCTAAAAGCTCACTAGCTGTATATGCCTGGCTGACTCTCAGCAGTACTATCCACATGCTAGGCGACTCCTGCAGTCTCTCTAGTCACATGCTGGGTGATTCCTGAAGTGGCTCACTAGATGCATGTCTGTCAGCCTCCCATGACCTCACTAGTTGCATCTCCAGCTGTCTCACTGCCTGAATGTGGTCTGCCTGGCTGCACTATCCATATGCTGGGTGACTCCTACAGTCTCAGTAACTGCATGCATGTCTGATGGACTCCCATAGTGACATTACCCACATGCTGGGTGACTCCTGCAGTCTCAGTAGCTGCACTTGGCATAGTTGGCTGACTTTCACAATGGCACTAACCATCGTGAATCCTTATACCTGGCTGTCCCACTAGTTGCATGCCCAGTTGACTCCCAATCTCATTAGTACCAGGTATATCTGCTATGAAGTGTTTCTAGGAGAAATCTTTAGGACTGTGTTATGCTACGGTGTTTAACAAAGTCTGGTTTATGTGCTCACTGCATGCACTGCAGCCCAGTAAATCATATCCTAACCTGTTCTACTAAAGGCTTGTTTCAAAGGCTAGATGCCCAATAATGGGGGAAACTGCATATCTTAAAGATGAGAGCTGCACATTTTGGAGTAGGAAAAGGAGAATGATGGACAGGGACACTAAGTTCTATTCTGCCTCATTTCTAAGGAAAGAAACACCACAGCAGGCAAGCTATAATGGAAACAAGACAGAGAATACATGAAGTACTTCTACAGCTGAAGGTCATCACAAAATCTTGCACAACCAGGAACAAGTCATGGAACTGCTAGATAGGTCACCACAGCCTGAAATACTGTTTTACTGTTAATTTCATTTGCCAAGAAGGAGAGGATCAAGTTCAGCCTTCAAAAGAAGGGGTACTGTTGATTCATGCAGGACATTTTTACATCCATTTTAAGATTAAAAGGCATAAAGTAAATCTCCAACCCTCGTTAAAAACCATTTACTCTGGAAACTAAACATGAAATTTACGGCCCAGAAGTGTTATATAAGGCCCTCTGAATAAGACATGCACATTCGTGATCTGCATTGTGTCTGGGAACATTTTACCTGTGTGCGCACTAGATTTCACTGAAGCGTCTGTACAGGAGCATATACCAGGAATACAATGCAGAATGCTAGTTCAGAAATTAAACCTTCCTCCCTTCACCACTGGTTTCACTGGCAGCTGCTGCTTCCATACGATATCTAGCTGGAGAAGCATGGACAGCACTTTCTTCCCTATAGTGCACACATTACTAACCATACGCTGCAATGGATGAGACTGGGGCAGGAGGGTGTGTCCAATGTTAAAATAGTGTCCTGCAGACCCAGGAATCCCACATTTCCCACAAATGCAGAGCGCCCATTAATGTTCCCCAAAGCCCAGGAACCAGGGTGAGTGTCCTAATGGAGAGAAGAGAAGGGCCGGTGCAATCCGCTCATAATGCAAAGAAATGTAGAATGCTTTGAGAGGGAAATACAGTTTTATTTAGAAAGTGCCCCAGAATTTGGTTTTTTTTTTGTAAAAGCTGGTGGTGCAAGAATAAAGTTATATAGATGGAAAAACGATGTTTCACTTCTTAGATTCTACACACATAGAAACAAGGATTTAATCTCCACATAGGAATTCTCATCATACCTTCCTGTGCCTCAACCGCTTCTACTGTGGCTGTAATAGAGTGAGCAGGGGCATGCAAAAATCAAGACAGAGATAAAAAGAGTGTGAGTGAAGCACATTCTCCATATCACAGTTCATACCCAGCATTCCCTTTATACCAACCATATCACTGTTATAAATACCTGGGGTAGGAAGGCTGCATGGCTATGTATGTACTACCCTTAGTGGTATCTTTGCCATATATGTAAAAAAAAAAAAGTTACACACAAAGCCAGCTCTTCCCGAGCCACTCAGATATAGCAAGAACCATGGCAAGAGTCTGGTCAGCTGGCACAGAAACTGAACTACACTATGCAAAGAATCTGACTCTTACCAGTCTTCATTCCTCATATTCAACTCTGTGGTCTTATAATGACCCAGGTGTAGCAACTGCAACAGGTTGCTAGAAAATGCCAATCTGACAGCAATCTGGCATATTCTGCCAGTGCACCCGTATTAATAGAAAACAGATGCAATATCACCTCAGAGGTTACAAGCGCCTGAGCTTACAATGGTAAAAGGAATATAGGCAGGCACTGGACCAGCTCCAAGGTTACGGGATGGGGTGGGGGGTTATCTGTCTCTAAAACAACATTTTAATTAGGGGTAAGACCTTTGTAGAGGTCAGAAATAACTGCTGATGCATGTAGGTCAGGGAGAAATAGAGTATGACAGAGCATCAATATGGAAGGACAGACTTCTTCTAGCTCCAGCAGCCAAATATTTCCTGAGGTCTCCACTTGTGAAAATGAAAACCTAGACTCAAGCTTGCAATTGGCTGATTGAGTTAGCGCCTTCTTCATTTACAAAATTATTTTTATGAACTAAACAGATGTATGGTGTTTAGAAATAATTCAGCTGCATTCCTGGTCTCTTCAAATAAAACTTCTATAGTTAACATATATTGGTCAAATCAAATGGCTGGCAGAATGCTTCCAACTGGGTCAGGGACAAACCAAGGGATTTTTCACCCTTCAGAGGATGTCAAAGTTGCTGCCTTCTGGCACAAAGGGTGACTGACTTCAGGACTGAGCTCTCTCGTACTAGTGAATCCAAGATAAAGAGTAAGGCTTGCAGTCTCATTCTGCTACCAGAGCTATTTGCACACTTTGTGGCTGTATCTGATAAACACCAGGAGCTCCTGTACGAGTGAGACATTCTTTAACTGTCTTAATGCAGAGTGGTAAGACTCATGCTCGCACACGTCTACAAACATGAGAAAGGAGGAGCACTGTGCTTCTACTCACCGCTCTGGAGTGTCTGCCTGCCCCCTGAGAGTACACCATGAGGAAGTGTCCCAGTAGGAGTAAGCCCTTTCAGAGTCAGCACACTTTCACTCTCTTCCCTGAAAAGAGAAGCAAAAATAAAACATGGACTAGGCACCACAGTCCACTTGTGGAGAATTTTGCCTCTCTCCACATTTCACTTTGAGTTTCCATTCACCATTTTGCAATGGGACTTTTGTGCAGAACAAGAACTCCCCAGCTCACAGAAGAGATACAGGTGCAGTCTGCAAAGCTCATTTCATGCAGTCATGATACTCCAAGTTTTCCCTTCTATACTGAAGTTGAAAAACTGAAATTAAATAGTCTCTTCTGTCCCCACTTACCTGGAAACTGGCATTAACAGGAGGTAACAGCACAGCTAATAGCTCTTTGCAAACTCATTTGTCAATCAGTATGCCACGTTCTCAGGGCCGGAGGAACCACTAGGCAAGCTAGGCCTGTGCCTAGGGTGCAGAGACTTAGGGGGCGCCGCCACTGCTCGCAGCCACTTCAGGCGGCAGAATTTTGAAAAGGCAAAAGTGCCCCTTCAAAATTCTGTCCAGCCCCCGCCTCACCCTGCTCCCCCCCTCTGTTGTGCCATCCTCCTGGCGCCCCCTGGTGGTCCAGCAGAGGGCCCGGGAGCAATCTGCTGCTCCCAGGACCTCGGCTGCCACTAAGCAAAATGGCACCGTGACCTTTAGCCCCTACCATGTGACAGGGGCCAACCAATGGCACCGGTAGCCCCTGTCACATGGTAGGGGCTGAAGGCCATGGCACCATTTTGGTTAGTGGCAGCCGACGACCCGGGAGCGGCAGATCGCTCCCGGGCTCCCCGCTGGACTAGGTGTTTTGTGAGGGTTTTTTGGGGTGGAGGTTGGGAGGGTGGGGGAGTGACGGCATGTGGTCCCTGCCCCTAGAGTTGGGGCTGCGACCGGGGGTGGGCTGGTGGCAGCAGGACGACGGGGGTGGGGGCAGCACAAGGCTGAAGGTGACTAGGGCGCCGAATCCCCTTGCACCGGCCCTGCACGTTCTGCCCTCCTCCTCACCCAAGAAATGCTCTCAATACCTCCTCCCATACAAGCGAGCCTCTTCCAATACAGTGACAATCCCTAAGATTTGGGAGCCCAAGGCAGAGTTCACACCAGAGCCCTCTCTTCCCAAGTTTACAGATAAGAAGAGGGCTTCTTGATAAGTACTGCAAGCTGCTCCTTCCACCCATTGTTATCACAATGCTCCAGCAGCACAACTGCTTACCGGAGGACAGAGAACACACGTGCCATCTTCCCAATGGCGCGGATCTTATTACGAATTATCTCTTTGCGGACTGTTGCGCTGCCTTGCAGAGGAAAAAGAAAGAACTGTTATTAGGAGGAGGCAGATGTAAATCAGACTAGAAAACAGAAGCAGACATGCAGAAGCAGCCAACAGAAATGCTATAAACATATTAACTGCAGCCCAGCCTGCATGGAGCTGGCAGCTTCTCATCACAGATACCAACATGACTTCACCCACTGCTTTGTCTTCTCGCTGGGATACAGGTTATAGTGTAATGCAGCATTCTAGTGACCTTATTGGTCTTGGAGAAATCTGAATTCTTTCCACACTGTTTCACCTCTTATTGAGTCAACATAAAAATTATTCAAAGATGCTGATGTTTCTAACATCTCTTAATTGGACAGACATCAAACTTAAAGGTTTTACAGCCAGCAAAGCTGCCTCTCCTGACAACTCCAAACTCTTTTCACAACTTTTTATTAGCATTATAGGCTTCTGTTCACTTGCTGAGTGCTGATGGCTTCATCACCCTGGGCCCTGTTGTGTAGTATGTTTATATAGGAACAGGAAGTCCTTCACTGGTAGCATGTATTGAGAAATCTGTTTATTGGTGCAATGGCTGACTAGTATTTGTAGATGTAAATGCACACTCTCTGCAGTTTAAGACAAGCTAAAAGGTGGTGAACCTAGTACTAACACCCTTAAAAGGAGAGAGAAGCAAAGTGGGATACGGTAAGAAGGTAAGAGTGTACTTAAATACCACCGAGGGGGAACAGGACAGTGTCAGACAGTACATAAATTCCAAAAAGGCCAAGATAGAAGCACAGTTCATCAGATTTCCAACAATGCCATGCCTGAAGTACAGCAGAAGGAAATTTCATCTGAACCAACAGGATCCATGGCAGCACCAAGTGCAAAATTACAGCCCCCAAGTATTACTGCACCCAACCACCACACTGTGGGGTAGGGAGAATTTGTGCCTCAGCTGGAGCATTCCAGAGATCAAGCCTGTGATTCTCTCTCTGTTGAAAAACAGTATTTCCTTACCCAAGTCGGACTATTGTTGGTGGTGTGAGAGAAAGATGCAAGGTCTGATCATAATTTTTTGGTTGGGAGGGTGGGGGGGCAGGGGACAAAACAATGCTTAAGCAACAGGTTCTGACTGCTGGTGCGTGGAACACAAAGGATCTTTAGATTTGTAAAGGGTGAACCATAGTGAAAAGATGAGTGCTGTAGAATTCTGAAAGCTACAGTATCTGCAATCATTCTCTGCAGCATGCGTGTCTGGGTGAAGAGGCATAGTGAGCACAGGCTTATTGTCCAAACAAACTGACTCAGCGGCATCATCACTCTCAATACAATCTACTGGAGAAGAGTGTGTACAAGCAGAACTCTCTCCCACCAATATTCATGTCACCAAATGCTAACGTATGGAGTTCACATAGCCAGAAAAACCTGTATTTCATAAGAACATAAGGGTCATACCAAAGGTCCATCGAGCCCAGCATCCTGTCTCACACAATGGCCAATCTGGGTCACTAGAATTCCCCAGCAGATCCCCATTCCTTACAGCTCAATCCCAGGGATATGCAGAGGCTTTCCCAAGTCTGCCTGGCTAATTGTTTATGGATTTTTCCTTTAGAGACTTGTCTAAACCCCTTTTAAACTCAGCTATGCTAGATCTCAACCACATTCTCTGGCAGCAAATTCCACAGTTTTGATTGTGCATGGATGACAAAAATATTCTCTCCGATTTGTTTTAAATCATCTGTTACCTGTTTCATGGAGTATAGATAAAGCTAGAGAAGGGGAGGAGAGAAGAGCCATTTGGGAGGATCAGAGTTTTCTAGCTGGAGTGCAAAAAATTGAGGGAAAAACTCAAGAGCTTGTTTATTCACATACTTGTATGAAAAAAAAAAAGTTTTGAATTGTATCCTGCTTTTGACTGGGAGCCAGTGCAACTGGTGTAGTATTGGTGGTTACGTGGCTAGTTGTTTTAGCGGCTGCATTCTCTAGAAGCTGAGGTGCTTCAGACTGTATTCAGAGATGCAGTTAAATAGATAGTTGCAATAGTTGATTGGCTGATGATTAATGCATGTATCATGGTAAGAAGATTGTATTTACCACTATAGTTTGCATAGTTGGGAAATCTACATAAAGTAGTCCTTACTACCTTACAGGCTGATACGGTACAGTGCACTCAGGTGGAATACACTGTTAACCCGCATTTGGAGCGCTAGCTTTACCCCTTATTCAGTAAGGGGTAATAGTGCGTCGAAAACACGCGACCAACCACCCCCGAAATGAATAGCGCCCGCAACATGCAAATGCATGTTGATGGCCCTATTAGTTATTCCCGCGCGATTCAGTAAGTAAAATGTGCAGCCAAGCCACACATTTTACTTTCAGAAATTTGCGCCTACCCAAAGATAGGCGGTAATTTCTGCTGGCACCGGGAAAGTGCACAGAAAAGCAGTAAAAACTGCTTTTCTGTGCACCCTCCAACTTAATATCATGGCGATATTAAGTCTAAAGTCCCAAAAGTTAAAAATAATCAAAAATAATCAAAAATAAAAAAAAATTAAAAAATTTAAACTTGGCCCGCGGGTTGAAAATCAGACACTCAATTTTGCTGGCGTCCAGTTTCAGAACCCGTGGCTGTCAGCGGGTTTGAGAACAGACGCTGGCAAAATTGAGCATTGGCTGTCAAACCCGCTGACAGCCGCCGCTCCTGTCCAAAAAGAGGCGCTAGGGACGCGCTAGTGTCCCTAGTGCCTCTTTTACCGTGGGCCCTAATTTGAATAATTTTTTTTCTGAATCGTGCGCACAGGAGAGTGGGCGCTCGCCCGCTCTCCCATGATTTTTACTGTATCGGCCTGCTAGTTTCCATTGAAAGGTTTCATACTGACTCCTTGGGTTGCAAGGGGGTACCTGCCAGTGAAGGTAGAGATCAAAGGATATGACCTTGATGACTGAGCAAGAGGAGTTCTGATTTAGTGGAATTTAATTTCAGTTTGTGGTTGCTAAGCCATTGGGCTACTGCTTAAGACAATCAATGAGATTGGCAAAGGATGATGTTTGGTTTGATCCCATTTTTACATAGTGTTTGATGTCCAAAAAAAAAATAAACGACATTCAATGTTGAAGGAATGAATGAGGTCACAGACTGGGTGAATGTAAATGTTGAAAAAGACTGGGGAGAGGACTGAGCTCAAGGGCACTCTACAGGTGAGATCTCTGGGACTGGATGGTTTGTTGACCCATGTGATAGATTACGTTGTTAGATAGGAACCATTCTAACCATTTGAGGGTGGTGCCTTCAATGCCAATGTTTCAGACATTGAATCAAGAGTATCTGACTGACAGTGTCAAAGGCAGCAGAAAATTCCAGAAGGTCCAGGGAGGGGAGGTTGCCAACTTAGAATCCATCTGTATGCAGACCATTAGTGATGGCCATTAGGATGGATTCTGTTCCATGACCTTTCCTGAAGCTGGACTGAAGAATGTGCAGGATGCTGCCCTCTTCTAGGAAGTCAAGGAGTTGGAAGTAAACCCTTTTTTCACTGGCTTGGACAAGAAGGGAAGGCTGGAGACTGGATGATAGTTATCAATTATTTTTGGCTTAGAGTCTGGTTTCTTCAAGATGAGCTAAAACAACCATCCTTTTTTCCCCGAGGTGGGGTAGGGAGACTTGGGTAAGAATGACAATTATTATGGTTCACCAGGGAGCTAAGTCATGTTTCAAGTTACAGATGCATCTTCGGGGCATAGGGACTAAAGGGCTCACAGATCAACTGATTCTGTGAAGGATCTTCTCCACCCCATGTGCAGAGACTGTTTTGAAGTCACACAATGGGATACTGACATGGTGGAGGAGAGGTAATTATATTACTATGGGTTATGCGGTGAGTAAGACAGAGGTGGAGGCATCAAAAGCGGAATGAACAGTTTGGATTTTTACCATGAAAAATTGAACAGTTTTCTGCTGTATGGTCATCAGTTATGGTAGGTGGTGTTTTGGATTCAGGCCTGGAGGAGGAGTGTTTCCGCACTAGTTCAAAGAGTTTACCTTTGAGCATTCCAGTTGTCCGAAGATATAGCTTTTTTTTTTTTTTGCATGTCAAATGGCTGCTTTATATTTTTTTGAAATGCTCTTTGCAGAAATGCAAATTGGTGTGTCTTTTTTTTTTAATTGACAATTTTTGTCATCACGTAAAGAAATCACATCTGAGAGGTATATAATGAAGATCATCAATCAAATAAACTTGAAAACAAGTGTTGTAAAATTATTTACCCAAGCCCTCCAGCCCCTCCTCAGATACAAAAATGATGACTGACTTTCCATAGCGATACAAATTAGGGACTCCATAGCAATAAGATTAAATACTAAGGCACATGAATAAACCCATATGTTAGAACCAACACTGGGCATGTTTCCTCCATCACAAATAAAGTCCCCAAACTAAATCAAATTTAAGGGTATGACTTTAGAGGCAGTCATTTTACACATAGTACAAACAGTATCCAATCTGAGTATCACTTTCTTCATAGGTGGAGTTTCCTTTTGAGTTCAAGAACTCAATTTCAATCCAAGCGGCTGTGCAAATCTGTTGAATTAAAAGCTGAGAAGTCAAACTCACAGAGGACAACTAAGAAGTGCAACTGCAGCCTGTAGCTGGTTTGTAGTTGGTCTCAGAACTATGGGTCATCACTTATTGCCAGAACAAAGAAATAACTGGACAGTCCCAACAGATATGGAAAAAAGATCCTACAACAGAACACTCTCTCCAATGTAAACCACTAAGACCTGGATAAAATCTATGTAGTTTTTCAGGAATATACCACCATCTATATAGCATTTTATAGCTATTTTTCAATATTAATGATAATATGGAAGATTGGCTAATCTTGGGGGGGGGACATTCCATTCCTCCTCTGGAATCTCATGCCCCATGTCCTTCTCCCAAGCTTGGATAGGAGTGGGCTTATCCTGCAACATAAAAGTTCAACAGCGTGATATTTTAGATATGAGCCCCTTCAAATTACCCACCTTGGCACAGAAACCCTCAAAAAAAGGACTTCAAGTTGTAAATGAGATCCCACCTTAGTGCTATGCAAAAAGTGATATAATTGTTGATAAGAAAATAATTCAGATTGAGGAAGATTATATGCTAATTGTAAAGTATCAAATGAAACCAGCCTACTTGCCCTCCCAAAGATGTTCCAGGCAAAAAATTCCACAATCCTTCCAAATTCTGAAGGACTGCACAGGGGGGATGCAAGGAGGAAACATTATGAAATAAATGTGGAGTAAAAATTCTCCCTCGGTCCCACTAATATACTTTTCCACAATTGCCATACATTCAGAGTATTGTGGGCACTTGGTGCCATATCAGGGCAATCCTGCCAGAGAACAGCTGGTAAGGGCATATTATTCATCCAAGACTGCTCTATTATAATCCAATGTTTGGAATTATAGAGGTTGTGCCAATCAATCACGGGATGCAGTTGGGCAGCAGCATACCACCACAGGAGGTTCGGTGCTCCAAGCCTCTCTCTCGTTTAGATTTATACAAGACCCACCTATTCTGGGAGGCTGTCTTTTCCAAATGAACTAAAGAGTTTCTTTTGCCAGGATTTGTGCAAACTATTCAATATGGGAATTGGTAAAGTTTGGAACAAATAGAGCAATCTCGGTAGAACATTCGTCTTCACAACCGCTATTCTCCCTAGCCAGGAAAGTAACAGCCGATCTCATTTATCCAAATCCTGCCAGATATTCACAAGCAAAGGGGGATAATTTCAAAACAAATACATCTTTCAGGTCTTTTCCTAAATGCCAAGATACTTAAGTTTACATGGTGCCCATTTAAATGGGTATTGCAAACGTAACAATGACTATGTACTCTGATCACAGGAAATATTTAATATTTAGGACTTTTCCCAATTAATCTTAAAGCCCGAAACTTTACTGAAATCAGCTAACTCCCTTTCTACAGCCAACAAAGAGGCCTGGGGATCGGTGATGGTAAACAATGTCGTCAGCAAAAAAAGAAAGTTTGAATATCTGGTTAGCCAATTGAAAGCCAGAAATGATTGGATTACTTCAAATTTTAACAGTCATGGGTTCAAGAAAAATGGCAAATGGTAGCAGGGATAATGGGCATCCTGGAGTATCTCTTTCTACAAAAAAAAAAAATCTGAATACCCCCCGTTAATTTTAATACAGGCTCTTGGCTGATCATAAAGTTTGCGAATCCAAGAAAGAAAGTACTCGCCAAAACCCATTTTCTCTAAAGTGTGAAATAAAGACAGCCAATGCACCATATAGAATGCTTTTTCAGCATGATAGAAATGAATATAAAAACTATTTTTTCTTTATGAATCTACCACATAATATTCACAAGTTTACAGACATTGTTCTCTGCCATTCTCCCTGGTATGAATCCTGCCTGGTCCTGATAGATATGTTGGCCAATAAATTTGCCAAGACTGTCCTGCTAGTATTTTGGCTAAGATTTTAAGATCTAAATTTATTAAAGAGATGGGTTGATGAGACCCACAAACCGTCAGATTGCGACCAGGCTTAGCAATAACAGTAATGCCTGCCACATTAGAGTCTGGAAGTAATAACCCCCCATTTTTCAAGAAATTAAATACTTTTTGTATCCATGCCACAAGAAAAGGTGCAAGCTGTTTATAAAATTTAGCGGACATTCCATCAGGACCGGGAACCTTACCCAGTTTCAGATTCTTAATAGCAAAAAGATTCTCCGGACTAGAGATTTCTTTATCCAACTCCTCCCTCATGTCCTCTCAATTTTGGCAAGGGGAGATCATGAAAATAAGTCTCAATCATGGTGGGGAAAATTGAGAGTATTCACCCTGTATAAATCTCCATAGAATGTAAAAAAAAAAAAAACAAAAAAAAAAAAAACAACTATTTCGGATATCAGAGTTATTAGAACAGGGCTTTCCAAACCTGTGCTGGGGACCCCACAGCCAGTTGGGTTTTCAGGAGATCCACCATGAATATGCATCTGCATATGCAAATTTATCTCATGCATATTCATGGTGGATCTCCTGAAAACCCGACTGGCTATGGGGTCCCCAGCACAGGTTTGGGAAGTCCTGTATTAGAATGACAACGGTATGATGTTTAATTTTCAAAATATGATTTTGAAGGGTAATCTTTAATTTATTGGTAAGCAACTTTTCTGCTTTGTCTTCCCCTTCAAAAAATTGTTTAGCAAGGTCCAGCAGGTGTGCAAATTTAGATGTCTCTAACCTCTTCAACTCTGCATGAGCATTAGAGAGCAAAGAACGTTTTCTTGGAATTGTGACAAAGGTTTCTGAGCCAAAGATTGATTTTTATAACATAAAGCCTTGCAATCTTTTTCTCTCTGTTTAAGGTATGAGGCCCTTGAAATTAAGAGACCATGTACATAAGCCTTCAGACAGTCCCATACTGCAATCGGGGGAGGAGTCTCCAGTGTAATTTCTGGCCAAAAGATTTTGAATATTATGGGCTAAAAGAGCATTATAATCATTATCTAGTAATAATGATTCATTCAATCTCCACAACTTCCCCCCCCTGTCAATTATAGAAGGTGAGAGCCACCCACACCAAAGAATGACTGGACCATATTATTCCCACTATACCCACTTGAGTCACCATTTTAAGAATAGTGGGGAAAAATGTTCTCCATACAATCAAGTGCCAACTGTCCATAAGATCCTTTAGTTTTTGCCTATGATAATGAGCTACTGAGGAAAAGCCCTAGGAAGCATCTAGAGCAGGAGATTTAGCCAAGTTAAAATTTCCGCCAATTATCAATGTGCCTGAGCAAGAGGTAAGCAACAACTAGTGTAAGTTCTGAAAAAAATATTCCTTGATCTTTGTTAGGTGCATATATATTAACAAGAGTATATGGAATACTACTGACCAAAATCTATATTAATACCTACCCATCGGGTCTCTAACACAATTTACAATAAAAAATAAAATCTTTAGAGTACATAATGCTGACAGCCGTATATTTAGCACCTTTACAGCTAGGAGTGAAGTAATGATGGGAAAATTTAGAAGAATGAAGCAGGTACTCATACCTACTCTGCAGGTGAATCTCCTGGGCAAAAATTATATCCGCCTTGAGATTTTCCATTTCCCTAAAAAGCATATTTCTCTTAAATGGGGAATTAAGCCCCTTGGTATTAATAGAGGCTATTTGAAAGGAGGACATTGTGCATATGTAAATATAAAAAAAACAAACCTTGAACAAACCAAGCACCACACCGACTACAGGCAATGGGAAGGGATGGAAAACATAGGATGTCAAATGCCTTGGATGTAAACAATATTACCCAGAATTGACATAAAGGAATGAAAACTCAGAAGGGCTGAAAGATACCCCCCACCCAACAGAAAACTAAACTGATCTGCTAAAACTTCCCCGCAGATCATCCGCACCTTCTCCAATGGAGGAAATGCAATCATTGAGGTAATGGGACTCTCCCCCCACCTAGAAGAGAAACTGAGAATATGAAAAAAAAAAACCCCCAAAAAACCAACACACAGTTGCATCACCTGGAGCCTAGAGCTAAGCAAGTAAAATATATTACTGTAGAATACAGAGAAACCTCTGATCAGAGATGCAAGTAAAAGTATATTATACAAAGAATTATCAAGTACTGCTCTGCATGGCAGAGGACCCTCCTGAGTGCCTCCGTAGCCTGCTATTACATTTGCCCACACATTGCCATTTTGGGAATGCTTCCCTCGAGGAAGAAGTTTTAGCTGATTCTGACAGTTGGGAAGAGCTGATAAATCTGCGATCCTTAGGAACAGAGATGACCTCGGTCGCAGAACAGATCTTGGAAGTCACTCCATCAGTAGAGAAAGATAAGCCAAACAGATGTAGCAATCTGTATTTGATGCTATCTTTACGCAAAAAAGCTGCAGCTTTCTGTAGTTCATGTCTATTCTGCATAGTAGCTGGCGCTAAGTCAGCATAGACTGCTATTTCTTGACCTTCCCAGGTCCAAATTAGCTGCTTTCCGGCAGCAGCTGCCACTCTTTCTTTTATGGAAAAGTCATGGAAACAGACTATATCTGTAATGCGGGTGTCTATGAAGCACGCCCAACACCCAGTGGGCCCTTATCCAAAAATAGGGTCTCTCACCATCAGGAGTGGTAGTGGCAAGGAGATGTTTGCAGAAGCGCACTATCAGTGCTCAGCAGTCTGTATTTTCTGGTGATTTATGAAAACACCGAAATCTGTGGTTTCTCCTCCTAACCTGGTTCTCCAGGTCAGTCAGCTTTTCTTTCATAAGGAGATTTTCATCTTGAAGCTCAGAGCAAACTTCCTGGAGATGTTTAGCAGCTTCTGCTTGAAAGTCCATCCGGTTATCCAAATTGTCCACCCGATGTCCCAGACTAGCAATTTCCTCTCTAAATTTCTTCCATCATTCCCCATACTTCACATTTATAATCCTTCAAATTTTTTCTTAGGCTACAACACCATTCTCTGAATTTGGCACAAGAAGGGAGTTCTGCCAAGGAATTAGATCGGGGTCCGAATCTTCCACAAGGCCTTCAGGGCCGTCGCCATCACAGCCCTCCCCTTCCTCGGAAGTGGCATGTTTTTGATACGAAAACTGGCAAAAATCTACAGATTTTCATTTAGCAGCCATCGTGCCGTCTCCCCAAAGAAGCAACCATTCAATTTGGTAAGAGAAATTAGCTCTAGAGGCTCCAATTATATCTGATAAGCTAGGAGGGGTGAGGAGCTCTGCATTCAGGCTTCCATCATCACTTCCTTAGCTGGTGTGTTTTGTGTTTTCACCAAGCTCTTTTGAGTTGATAAGACTGTGTAGAAGACTTTGGGAAGTTTCTAGGGGGAGGGGGGTCTAGTAGGGTTGGGTGATAAAGGGGCTAGATCCTTGCTGACTAGTAAATTCATCGCTCCTTTGCTGGTCTAGGAGTTCTGGCAGAGTCTGTGATGGTCGTAATTGTTATGATGATGAGAAGATTATTTATGCCTTCACTTGTAACAGAGGATACATTTTTGATGGGAGGTTTAGATGTAGAAATAAGAGGGCTTTGTTCCAGATTGGGATGGAGGCCCAGAATAGGCAGTCTGACCAGAAGATAGGGTCCTCTATTATTGTGTAGGGGGTCTAGTTTGATATTTCTAGAATGAAAAATCAATTCCAGAGAATGGTCATGCTTGTGTGTGGGAACCTTGATCATGGTGCAAGTCTGAAATCATCCATGTTCCATTGGAAGCGGACAGCATAACCTTTGAAAGGGGCCTCTGCATAGTAGTTAAAGTCTCCTAGTACAAAGAGTTTGTGGGTAATAGTAGCAGCAATGTTGCATTAAAAAAATCAGAGTTTAAAAAAGGAGAAAGGATGATTGCCAGGTAGGAAGCAGATGAGGACAATATTTGTTCCTCATTACCTTGGAATGTAAGTATAGGCAGTTGGTTTTGCTTATTTGTTTGGTAGCAATTAGAATGAGGGACAGAGAGTGGCTAAAGATGACAGCAACTCCTCCAAGGCCCATGGGTCAGGGAGTGTGGTGAATTTTGTAGCTGGGAGGACACAGTCAAGTGACAGTGATAATGTCCTCTTCTCCTATCCAGGTCTCAATACTACAGAGGATGTAGAGTTGGAATGAGGTGAGATTTACTGTTTGCAATGTACATTGAAAAGGCCTAGTTGAAGGGATGGAGGAATGATTTATTTGGGTTGGGTAGAGATCTTGGGTTGTAGGGGGATAGGGAGATGCCACCTTGAATGGGTTGGCCTTGGTGGTAGGGAATATCTTCTATCCAAAATCATCTGTACAGGCAGGGTGTTTTGCTGAAGCAAATAGTGGCAATGTATTATGGCCTTAGACATTTTCTTTGAGGGTCTGAGGGTAAGGCATCAGTTGGCAGACAGATGTGGGGGGTGGGGGGGAAGGGGATTTATGTGAAACAACTGTATTTTTAATGACTCCAAAGAATTCCTTAGCTCACTATTTAATTTAATTGAATGATTTGACCTATGCCTTTGGAAGAATATGTTTGAAAGGCAGACCCTGAGATGGCATGTAAGATGAAAAGGATTAAATTCCAGACAGCATAAACAATATCTTTTTCTTGGGTGGCGATTCCTAATACAGAACCTAGCATTGTGCACCTGTAGTTAGGAATAATTTTCCCTATGTGCATCACTTTGTACTTGTATACATTAAATTTCATCTACCACTTAAGATAGCCAGTTCCCCAGACTGGCAAGGTCCTTCAGCAGTTCCTCCTCAATCTGCTCATGTTTTAACAATTTTGAATAATTTTAGGGCCGATGCAATTAAGTCGCGTAGAAAGCGGGCGCTGAACAGTCAGCGGCCGCTCTCTTAACATGTGCATGGCTCCCCAAAAGGGGGGTGCAATGTAATATTAAAATTAGGGGGTCGCGCATCCTTGCTAACGCGAACCCAAACTGTTTTCGTGACTGCCGTACGGCAGTAAGGGAAACAGACACCGATAAACCCGGCATTGGTTTTTAGAAGTCATGAAAACCAACACTGGGTTTATTGGCATCGGTTTTCCATAGCGGCGGACGCCACAAAACAGACGCTGATAAATTCAGCATTGGTTTTCAGCGACCTATCTCAATCTGTGATTTTTTTCTTCAGAAATCTCACACGAGGGACTTTGTTAAAAGTCTTCTGAAAGTCTAGATACACTATATTGACTTGCTCGCCCTTATCTACATGCTTATTTATTCCAATAGATTGTAAGGCAAGACTTCCCTTTGCTGAATCTGTGTTGGCTCTTCTTCACTGAGCCACATCTAGTCATAGGACTAGCAATTCTGTTCCTTCGGCTACCTTGCCCAGCAAAGATCACCCCTGAACCCCTGTTTGAAAATTAATATTAGGCTGGCTACCCTCCAGTTTTCAGGCATAGTGTGTCTAATTAAACGTTCCAGTTATCCATTTATTTGCTCCAATTCCTCTGAACCATCACCTTCAAAAGACTGTTACCACTTCACTAAAGACCAAAGCAAATAACTCATTTAGTTTTTCTGCTATGGCCCTGTAGTCCCTGAGCACCCCTTTTCCTCTCTAGTCATCTAGTGGTTCAAATGACTCCCCTCACAGGCTTCCTGCTTTTGATGTACTTGAAAATATCTTTTTAGTTTATGACTGCATGGCAAAGTTCTTTAAAAAATGTTCTTGATCTTCCTTATATCAGAATTGTTTACTTGTAATGTGTGCTCTCCAAGAATCTGGGTGACATCAGCTAACAGAGCACGGGAGAGAGCTTTAACTCAAGCTCTAACTTTTTTTGAATGCTCTGCTGTGCATATACAGGTCTCCCATGTCAGTGAAAACACGCAGGGCCCCTCTCAGCTCAATATAGAAATTGTAGGAAGAGAGTGGGATTGCGAGGACTATGTATCCTGCTATCCTCAGAAGATACCCATTACAGGTAAGCAATTCTGCTTTTTACAAGGAGAAACAGGATACACTATTCTTCATCCATGGGTATCCCTAGCTATAGACTGCCTTGAATGGAAAGGAGAAAATAATGCTATTGGACAAAAAAATGATTTTACTGGCAATGGGCCATTTTGTAATTCTAATTTTTTTTAAGTCAATCTGGAAATCAAAAGAATGGGCCCTGTGAGGTATGGAGATGGATTCTAAACCCCAATTGACCACACAAGACCAAACTTCTGCTGTATCAGGAATCCCTATCCAAACAGTAAAGAGATATGAACATGGGGATGGAATTCCATGTTGCAGCTCTGCAGATCTTTTCTATGGAGGTTGATCTCAAAAGGAAAATTTGTTCTTACCTGCTAATTTTTGTTCCTGGAGTACCACAGATCAGTCCAGACTCCTGGGTTTTGCATCCCTGCCAGTAAGTGGAGGCAGAAAAAGTTACACTGCCTCCATAACATGCAAATTTTCTCTCATGCATATTCATTGTGGATATCCTGAAAACCCGACTGGATGGTGGGCCCCCAGGACAGGGTTAGGGACCACTGCTGTACATTACCCAGTGTGCCACCTGCAGTCCCTCAGTATTGACCTGTACCCAAGATTAAAAAAAATTGTGTTAACAGTACCCCCCCCCCAACTAACAGGAAGGTGGCAACACTGAAACCAACTGGAAAACCTGTCCCAGAAACTAAGGAAAACATAACAGCATAGAAATCCACTTATAACTCTGCAATCATAGAAACCATCAGAATGAGCAGGTCTATGGACTGATCTGTGGTACTACAGAAACGAAAATTAGAAGGTAAGAATCAATTTTCCTTTCCAGTACGTACCCAGATCAGTCCAGACTCCTGGGATGTACTTAAGAATCCCTAAACCAGGTAGGACCCCGAGAGTCCCACTCGCAAAACATTTGCACCAAATCCCAAGGATGCTGGAGCCCTCACATCCAGGCGCTATGTCTAGCGAAAGTGTGCTGCCCTAAAAACTCCTGTGGAGTAACAATCTGAGCCTCAGCCCAAGAGGCTGCCTAAGAACACGTCAAGTGTGCCTTCAAATGCTCAGGCACCAGCTGACCCTTAGAAATATCAAACCATTTGCCTCTTTAATATGTGAATATTGTATTTTGTTTAAATTTTGCCTTTGTACATCATTTTGAGTGATAGTTTTTATCTGGAAAGTGATTCAGAAATGCTATTAAATAAAATAAACTGTAGCTTTGGAAGCTTGCTACCCCTTCTTTGGACCATTCCAGAGAACAAAAAGATAATCTGACCTACGAAAATCTTTAGTAATTTTCAGATTCCTTAATAATGCCCATCTCTAGCGTGAGGCTTAGAGGAATCAAAACCTGGAAAGGCAGGAAATTCCAGTCTAATTAACATGGAATGCCAAAACCACCTTAGGCAGACAAGAGAGCACCCAGACTCTGAAATCTGCAGAAAATGATCTCGACAACACCTGGAGCTCCAAAATCCTCCTGGCCGAACAAATAGCCACCAGAAAAACCACCTTGAGATTAAAAGCCTTTAAGGTTGCTCTTCCGACTGGTTCGAACGGAGCCTCACACAATCCTCTAATCACCAGATTAAGATTCCAAGACAGACAAACCTTCCTCACCGGAGGACACAAATTCTTTGCTCCCAAAGAAAATGTACAACATCCAGATGCGCAGACAGAGCATACCCTTATACCTTACCTCGGAGACAGCCCAAAGCTCCTACCTGTACCCTTAGAGAGTTAAAGGCCAGACCCTGACCAACCCTTCCTTGAAAAAAAGTCAAAATATGCAATACAGTAGCTTGAGGAGACTGTATCCCTTAGCAATACACCAAGACTCAAAGATTTTCCAAACTTGCATGTATGCTAAGGAGGTGGAAGTTTGCCTGGCCTACAATAAAGTGGTAATGACAGTTTCAGGATAACCCCTCAGTCTCAGCCATTTCCTCTCAAAAGCCAGGCCATGAGTCAAAAGTGAGCTGCCTGATCGGAAAATATTGTATCCTGATGGAGAAGATTCAACAGATGGCCGAACCTCAGCAGTCCATCTATGGCCATGTTGATGAGAACTGCAAACCATGGATGGAGTGGCAAGGCGCCAATAGAATAACGTTGCCTGGTTGTTCTTTATCTGCCATATAACCTTGCCCACCAGTGGCCATGGGGCTGGGGAATATACAGCAGTATGCCTCAAGGCCACGGAAGAACTACTGCATTGATTCTGTACTCTCTTCGCCGGCTGTAAAACTGAATATTTCTTCTGCTAACTATGAGGAGAGCCCCACTGTTTGCAAAAGATGCATCGCCACATCCGACAGTTCATACTCTCTGGGGTCCAATGTCCCCCGACTCAAAGTCCGCCTGAACCCTCCACTCCAGTGATGTGAGAGGCTGCTATTCTTTCCAAGTGTTGCTCCACCCAGAGAATCAGTTCCTGGGCTTCTTGAGCCACTGCCTGACTCTTGGTTCTTCCCAGTTGATGTAGGCCACTGTCGTTGCACTGATAGAACTCTCACTGGACAACTGTGCAATCGAGGCAGAAAAGCAAACAAGGCATACTTCACCGCTCTCATCTCTAACCAACTGACAGAAAAAGAAGCCTCTTTCTTCAACCACTGGCCCTGCACCAAGTGGTCCTGACAGACTGTGCCCCAGTCGAAAAGGCTGGCATCAGTAGTGAGTACTACCCAATCTGTAACCTCCAATTTTATACCACATTTTAGACTGGTCTGATTAAGCCACCATGAAAGACTGTGCCTGGCATTCCTCTAGATCGGAAGGGGGAAGATGAAACTCCTGACAACAGATTCCACCGGGAGAGAAGAGCCCTCTGAAAAGGTCACATATCTGCGAATACTCAACTCCAGGGTTGAACCCAGGACTTGTAAACAGTCCCAGACTCTAGGCATTGGAAGCCCCAACAGATGTTGAATCTGACTCTGCAACTTCAGCATCCTCTCTTCCGTGAGAAACACTATCTCCCCCTGCCATGTCGAACCATACCCCCAGATACTCCAGGGTCTGAGAGGGAATGAGATGGCTCTTCACAAAATTCACCACCCAGCCTAAAGACTGCAATCTTTGTAGCACCTTCTGCACAGATTGCAGACGGAGGTCTTCTGGCTTCGCTCAGATGAGCCAGTCACCAGGTACAGATGCACCAGCATCCCCTCCCATTTCAAGGCTGCAGCCGCCACAACCATCACCTTGGTGAATGTACATGAAGCTGTCGCTAACCCGAACAGGTGTGAAACTGAAAATGTTCGCCTAGGACCATGAACCTCAGGAACCACCGGTGCTCCTCCTTTATAACTGTATGCAGATAAGCCTCTGTCAAATTTAGAGACACCAAGTACTCGTCCTTGTGCACCGCCATGATAACAGACCTCAAAGTCTCCATGTGAAAACGCAGAACCTTGTGGGCCGCATTCACCCATTTTAGATCTAAAATTGGTCAAAATGACCCCTCTTTCTTTAGCACCACAAAATAGATGGAATACCTCCCTGTTTGCTGCTCCTCTCACAAAACTGTTACTATAGCTCCTAGTTGCCCCAAGCAGTCCACAGTTCCTCAAACTATCACCCACTTGGTAAGAAGAGCACAAAGGGACACAACGAAAGCATCTCGAATGGGACGAGCAAAATCTAAAGCATAACTGTCTTTTACCAGCCCTAGGATCCACTGATTTATGGTAATTTTGGTCCACTACTTGAAAAAGAGTGCCAATTGCCCTCTGACAGCTGGAACCGGCTTCGCTTCATTATGAGCACTTTACTCCTCCTGCACCAGTACTTGAGTTGTCCTGGGACCGTCTTCTGCCACCCTGAAAGGACTGACCCCCCCAGGTCTGGGTTCTGACTGCCTCTGAAGGCCCCCAGAACCTTTGGACTGGTAAAACCTCCCGTTTGTCTCAAAACTTAGCCTACTTAGAAACAAATTTCCTGCCCTTTGGCTTATCCTCTGGTAACTTATGCACCTTGGACTCTCCTAGGTGCTTATCTGGTCGAGGTCCTTTCCCTCAAAAGGAAGAGCACCTAGCTGAGATTTGGACCACACGTCTGCCAACTAGTTTCACAACCACAGCAGTCTAGCAGACACTGCAGACATCATAATTCTGGAAGAAGTTCTGATAATGTCATAGAATGCATCTGCGCCATAAGTCATAGCCACTTCTAAATGCTCTGCCTTCTGTGCTGCAGCTCCTGACACAGCTTGTGACTACTGCAATTGCTGGACCCAGCTCAGACATGCTCTCTGCATAAGACTGCTGTGCAGCTCTTTTGCCCAAGCTGAAACCTCAAAAATCCTTTTAATATGAAGCTCTAATTTGCGATCCTACACATCCCTTAAAATGGCTGAGCCAGCTACCAGAATAATGGTCTTCTTGGTAACCGCCAACACCTTCGTGTTGACCTTGGGAAGAGCTAAGAGCTCCAGTGATTCCTCTGGTAACTGATAAAGCTTTGCCATAGCTCAATTAACACTCAAGCTGGATTCTGGAGTGTCCCTCTCCCACACTAACAACTTGTTTACTGACTTGTGAAAGGGAAAGGCCTTCCCCCATCCTCACAAACCATCCAACATGGGACCTGCATCCTCCAAGAAGGAATCCTGTGTCACGTTAATCCCTAGCTCCTGAAGCATCTGTGGAATCAATGACCAGAGCTCCTCTCTGCGCAAAGAGGCACACCAACTCGGGATCATCCCCTTCCACCACAGGGACCTCTTCTGGGTTTCCCGCCAAGTCAGGGGTCTCCTGCAACACTTTCGTCCCCAGAGACTCCCCTTGTGCTGCATTTAGATCCTTGGACTCTTCAGTGTCCCCCTGTGGGCCCCCAGCCTGCAAGGCAAAACCTAAAGCACGCCAAACCTCAGCAGCTCGCTTCCTCTTGGGATGACTGGGCCAATCCTGCGGTCCATGAACCCCCACGGACAGAGTCTGAGAAGCAGGGAGACCTCCAGAAGCTTTCTTGGCCAAAAAGGCCTTGTACATCAGGAGAACAAACTCAGATGAAAAGGTTTGGGACTCAGAGTCCCGATCCCAGGGAGAATCACCTCCATCAGAGCGCACATGATCCAGAGGGAAATCATCCCTATCTGAATCCCCTGGTCCATTCTTGCATCTGCCACCACCAGAGACCGTCACGGAGGGGAACTCCCAGCCTCTCTTGGTGAAGCAGTCACCCATATGACAGAAACCAACATGGCCATTGTTCCCACAATGCAAGAACAGCTCCCCAGGACTGGCCTGGCTATCCGTGCCAAAGAAACAGTCTTAGACCAAAAGGGGAGCACAGCCGATGAGCTTTCCCCACCTGAAATACACTCAGAACACAAGTTTTGCCCATTCAGGTACGAACGCAAGATCCTGCAGACTTGATATGGGCTGTCATGCACAATTACCCCAACTGTGTGGTCCAGAGTCATGCGCCTCGCTAACACCGCTGTGAGCCTTGGGAGACCTGACCTGCATTTCTTGCTTCTGGATGATCCATCATATACCAGCCCTAAACGCCCAAACAATTGCACACTGCCGCGGCAATGGCACAAGCAAAAATAAAGAACCCCCCTTATTTATTTGTTTTTTAAATAACTTTAACAAGCAGCTCAAGAAACCAATATCAAGGAATATTTCCCTGCTTCTTCAGGGCTCAATGTGAAGAATTGCCAGCAGGTCACGACGCTATCTCATAAGGGCTGAGGGATCTGCACCACCAGATGTCCACCACACGGACCTTCACACCGAGCACCAAAGGGTTAACAACCCCCTGCTCGTCCACCTCAAACCGGGGGGGGGGGGGGGGGGGGGAATGGCCCTACTAGGACCTCACAATCCTGTGAGAAGATCAAGAAATCTCTATTTCATTCATCTCTCTCTCCAGCCTGCAGGTTTTCCATCATCTACTGGAGAATTACTGGAGACAGACAGACTGCAGGTAGGACACTGGGTTATGTACAGTGTCTGTGAAACTTTCTCTGTCTCCATTTGCTGGCAGGGATGCAAAACCCAGGAGTCTGGACTAATCTGGGTATGTACTGAAATGTGCCACAGTCGTGACTTTAATATTATGACCCCTGACATGCCCGTCAGGAGTCAGACCTGCCTGGTCACAACAAAAAAAAAAAAAAGCAATTTACTATACAATTAGAAAGTGTGTTTGGCTATGGTAATTCCATTCTTTTACGACAAAATGAAACAAAAAGGTAGGTGGATTTTCTAAGGGCTTCAGTCCAAGCCAGACAGGCTAAGGTTCTGCTGCAATTCAAATTATGCAAGGCTTGCTCATTTTTGTGGACACTGGGCCTATGGAAAAATACCACATTAACAATGAAGGTGGAAATCCAATACTACCTTACAGAGAACTTAGAATTGAGTGCACAACCATCCTATTATGGAAAAACTTGGTGAAGGGCACATAAATCACTAGGGCTTGGAGCTCTGGACTCTGCACGCAATATGACTGCTACCAAAAATAAGACCTTTGAGGTCAGGTACTTCAGCTCACAGAAGTCTAATGGCTCAAAGGAAGCTTTCATCAGCTAGGTCAGTACCACACAGATGTCCAATAACACAGCAGAAGACATGATGGAAGGCTTCAATAGAAGCAAGTCACTTATAAATCAAACAACTAAAGGCTGTACAGAGATTGGGTTCTCTTCTACTATTATTTATAAAAACAAACATAAAACAAAACTAGTCAAACAAACATGGTAATAAGTACCAATTGCACTTAAGTTAAACCAGAACAGTTAGTTTTCAGACCAGACTGAAAGATGTAGAAGGTAATCAAGCAGATTTCGTGTGGGAAAGGAGAAATAATCTAGGGTCTTTCCCCTCACACCATAGGTAGAAACTTTCCTAGAAGCAACACAAATGAGATACAATATCCTCTCCATATCTAGGCTGAGAGAATTAGGGACCTGATTTTGGGGTGCAGCAATGTTCTCTGGTTCTGTGTGATGAGAGTTGCAGAATTCCTCAACCTGACTAGTTCCCTGATGGACAAATCCCAAAGGACAGGGAACCAAATCTGTCTTGGCCAATAGGGGGTTATGAGAATCATAGTACCTTGGTCTCTTCTGAGTTTTAGGAAGGTTTTTGCTATCAGAGAAAATCTGAGGATGTGCTTACAGGAGACCTTGATCCCAATTTAGGAAGGCGGCATTCAAAACTAGTTTGGCCTGTGACTCTCTCCTGGAACAAAACTAAGGAACCTTTCTGTTGAGAGGGTACACAAGACCGACCACAGGCGTTACCCTCTTCGTGGAATATCTGAATTGCAAACCCTCCCTCCATCCAGAGGCCATTTATGTGGTTCCAGGACTTGACTCAGTTTGTCTGCTAGATAGGTAGCTCTTAGGGTCATTCTCTGCAAAATGGCCCAAGACCACATTCTGCTCCTCCATGCATTATATAGTACATAATTGCTTGTCTGTCTGAATTAGAATAATTGTGTTGTCAACTGATCCCTGGAAACATAAAAATGATGGCAGAAAAGGACCAATGGTCCATCCAGTCTGCCCAGCAAAGCTTCCCATGGTAGAATCTGCCGTGCCATGCAGGTTACCCCCATGTATCAGTCAGTTTTGCTTGACATGCTTTGCCGCAGAAGCAGTCCTGTGTTTTTTCCTTAATGTCTGAGCATCCATACCCCAGACTGTAAAAAAAAAAAAAAAAAAAAAAAAGTCACGGCTCATGGTGGTTGTCTCTGAATCCAAATTTCTCTTTCCTTTCAGCCCCCACCCACCCTCCTTCAAAGCAGGAAGCAATGTTGCAGTTGCATCAAAATTATCAAGGCTTATTGGTTAAGGGTAGTAACCACTGCACGAGCAAGTTACCCCCATGCACCCTTTCTTCATTTCATTTAGGACTTGGCCATAGAAGCAGTCCTGTGCTTTTTCCCTTATGTCCGTGTTACAGTATCCCAGAACATGGAAGTCAGGGCCCTCTGTTATCGTCTGAATCCAGTTCCTCTTATCCCCCTGCCGTTTAAGCAGAGAGCAATGTTGCAGTTGCATTAAAAGCATCAATGCATATTAAGGGTAGTAATCTCCATGCCTTCTGCTAAAGGTAGTAGCTGCTGTACTAGCAAGTTAAGCATGCAGGGGGTTAATCTCATTTCCGTCCTCTAGCTTTTAGAGATTCACAGTGCTTATCCCATGCCCCTTTGAATTCTTTGACTGTTTTCTTCTTCACCACCTCCTCCGGAAGGGCATTCCAGGCATCCACCACCGTCTCAATGAAGAAATAGTTCCTGACGTTGGTTCTGAGTCGTTCCCTCTGGAGTTTAATTTTGTGACCCCCCCAGCTCCATTGGTTTCTTTCCAACGGAAAAGGTTCGATGACCATAATCATTGAAACCTTTTCGGTAACTGAAGGTCTGAATCATATTTCCCCTGAACTTCCTCTCTTCCAGGGTATACATATTCAGATCCTTCAACCTCTCCTCATAGGTCTTCCAATACAGACCCCACACCATTTTCGTTGCTCTTCTCTGGACTGCCGCCATCCTGTCTCTATCCTTTTTGAGATACGGCCTCCAGAACTAAACACAGTGCTACAGGTGAGGCCTCACCAAGGACCTGTACAAGGATATCACCACCTCCTTTTTCTTACTGGTTATTCCTCTCTATGCAGCCCAGCATTCTTCTGGCTTTAGCTATCACCTTGCCACTTTGCTTTGCCAAACGTTTAGTATATTTCAGATCATCGTAGCTCCAGAAGATTTTTGATAATGTTTCTCCTGAGGAAGCTACAGGTCATATGTGTGAGGCACTCCTCAGCCCTGATTAGTTGCATCCATTAAGATAATATGAGAATCTGGAATGACAACCCCTGGCCAAATTTCTTTGGTCTAGCCAGTGAGACCCTGAGCTACTGAGTGATTTGGATGCTGTCTCAAAGATCTTGAGTGACCTGCATCCACTGAGATCTTAAGGTCCATTGGACTTGTCTCATACAGAGATATTACAAGGATATGGCATGCACAGTTGCAAGCCATTAGGCCCCAATATCCTCAAAATGTCTCATAATGGAAGCCCACTGGCTTTTTATTCCTTCCACTGCAGATTCTAGGTTGGTTATCCTTTCAGACAGATGGAAGGTTTCTGCTAGAGTTGTGTTTAGAAAAGTTCTTATGAACTCCAATTGAGATGGACTTAACTGGAATTTTAGGTAGTTGAGTGATGAACCATAGTAACTGACACCTGGATGGTTTTGTTTATTGACTCTATGGCACTTCCAAGAGACGTGCTTTTGGTCAACCAATTAAGACAGGGAAACCCTTGTACCCCAGTAATGCAAAACTAAGCAGCCATTAATAACAGGTCAATTTTAAAAGCATTGTTTGCACAAAAATGCCCACATACACGTGTATATGGGCCGCATGCAAGCAACAGATTTAAAAAAGCTGCAAAACATGCGCATAAGTACACGTGAGCATGGGAGGAATAAGGGGCAAGGAATGCGGGGCATGGGTGTTCCGGGGTGGAGCAAAGACTTATGTGCATAACTCTGAATTTAAAAACAAAACCTGCAGTGCGTGTATGTTAGATATCCACATAACTTTACTGCTGGCTCCTGAGGAGAAGCAAGTCTGTAGATGTCAAGTTTTAGGGATTATAGGACATGGTGCAGGATGCACGGTGCAGACTAAGTGGTCTGAAAGACCTCACTATTACCTGGAGAAACTGGTGGACTAATTGGAAAACTGGGAATGTGCCTTGCATGAGAATGTTTTAAAATTCACTGACATAAGAGCGTAAAGGCAGACATGGTTCTATTGAAGACACATGCTCGCTAGCTGTGCTTGAGTAACCTCTTAAAATTAGGAGTCTACTTAAGAGCAGTTGGTGCATTTTGAAACATACACGCGAAAGTACACGCACAATTAAAAATTCTAGCATATCCTTGCTTGCATGCCGATATGCGCATGTAAGGGCACATGCACGTTTTAAAATAAACATCTAAGCATTTAGTGAATACACACGATGTTGACACTAGACCAAATGGCAGTACGCAATATTGGAGGTGGTGGGTTTTTTTTTATTACAAATCTAAGCTATTTTCTGTAACCTGGAAATATCGCTATGTGGGTGGAATACATCCATCAAATCCCAATCTTCTTTTTCTAGAAAAGGATTTAACGTGCCCAGAGAAGCCTTCTTGAACTTTTCCTTTACTAGAAACTTGTTCAAGGCCCTTAGGTCTAGGATGAGATGGAGTTCTCCTGTTTTCTTTGGGATCAGGAAATATTTGGAATAAAATCCCTTCCCACTGCGGAACAGGTTAATTGGCTTTTCCCTCTAAGAGGGAGAAGAGCTTCTTTAGTAGCATCTCCTGGCACTGAAAGGTAAACCAAGAGGCTCTCTATGGGCAAGCTTGTGGGGTTTCCAATAAGATGCAGTGTTTATCCATTCTGAAAAACTGAGAACTCAGACATCTGAATTTATACTGGGTCAACCATTTATGTAAAACCTTAGCCTTCCTCCCACAGGTAGGGTCTCTGGAATGGACACTAGAATGCTGGCTATGTTTTCTTGGATCCAGTTAAACCCAGGTAATTATATCAAATTTGACTGCATGATGATCATTATTGCCAAGCAGCTCCCTTGCACTAGCTCCTGCATGCCACCAACTATATCTAAAGTAGCTCTCCCTCTCATCTGTTCCAGGACCAGCTGCTCCACGAAGCAGTTATTCATAGCAGATCCTGATGAGACATTTACCCAATCAATATTGGGTAATTGAAATTTCCCATTATCATCATGTCAATTTTATTAACCTGGAAAGAGGATAACCAGAAGGACACTAATTGAGTACAAACTGTATCAAAATGAAAAGGCAAAGCAAATTGGTGGAGGAGTGGCACTATATGTTAAAGATGGCATAGAATCAGGTAGGATAAAAGTTCTACAGGAAATTAATCACTGGAATTTTTATAGATAGAAATTCCATGTATGACGGGAAAGAGTAAAGCAGTTTAAATATACTACTGCCCACCTGGCCAGGATGAAGACTCAGACAGTGAAATGCTAACCAATTTTGGTTAGTGTTTCACAGTCTGATTCTTCATCTTGGTCTTGCCTATTAAAACGGCATTTTGAGGGTGTCCCGAGGTGGGCTTTGGAGGCAAAAGCACATTTATGTATTTTATAAACGGAGTATACCTACTGTATATATTAAACATGCACACATGCTTCTGCACCTGATAATTAATTGTAGATATTAAATGACTTCTCTTTTGCGGGCAGGTTTTAGGTGGGGTCTGAAGCAAGTGTTGGAGGGTATGAGTGAACTAACTGGTGAAGGTCTGGGTCAGCTGGCATAGATGTTAATGAACTTATGCTTGGAAGTACACAAGTATTTTCATAAGGAAGGCATACATCCATCAGATGTTATAAATACCTACCTCTGCACACAAACTAAGGATTAATATATGCATGTTACAATTATTTAATGCATAAAATATATGAATGCATTAAAAAACATGCATGTATTGAAACATACATGTATCCTTTTGAGATGGCGATACACAGTATTTTATAAATTGTGAAGCAAAATACAACCTTAACTTTAGTTAGGCCTACTTATATGCATAAGTGCTGACTTACACACAACTATTGAAAATTACCCTCATTAAGTCTGTATCTTAATATAATACATTTTAATTCTCCAATCTTATGTTTTAGACTACTTGCATTTGCATACAAAAGTATGTATTGTATTTCTGTTGACAACCTGCTTATTATAAGCAGCTGATACAAGTAATTTGGAATCATTTGTACTTGTCTGCTCTGTGTACAAATCTACATGAACTATTTCAGCTCTTACCACAACCTCTCTATCGGGATGTTCTACTTTTCTGCTTTGACAGTATCTTTAGGAAATACCTCACTTCGAATCATGTGCTCCTTAGTGACTGCTTTCCCCCATGATCTAGTTTAAATGCAATATGCATGGCTGGGTTAGTCAAACTGCACAAGGTGACAGACTGCAAAAGTAACAATAAATGAGACCTCACACACTGTACTTCCTGCATATCTCAGAAGAAGGTGAGAGAAAGCAAGTTAGCTATTACTGTTAAATGCTCCCCTATCCAAAACCCCAGGAGTTTGCATGCAGTCAGTGAGAAGAATTAACTTGCAGCACACTGAGTACCTTTCTTACAGCTGGAAATGTAATGATCTTCAGGGAAGGAGACACATAGAAGATGAAATAGGACAGGAGAAAAATGTATATTTATATGGGGAAGGGAAAGAAAGAAACCTCCACAGGTCAGCTGAAGAAACCATGAGATGGGTCACTGCTTTCAAATGGAGCTTCTACATACTAACTGCTGT
The DNA here is from genome assembly GCF_901001135.1 of Rhinatrema bivittatum. Taxonomy (NCBI): domain Eukaryota; kingdom Metazoa; phylum Chordata; class Amphibia; order Gymnophiona; family Rhinatrematidae; genus Rhinatrema; species Rhinatrema bivittatum. The sequence goes on from NC_042619.1 coordinate 250,882,377, forward strand.
CCAGAACAGTTTTATGCTATCACTTGCTGTCCATTAAAGAAACTGCATGAAAATTAGGCCATTTATGCCTGTGTGGCATGTTACCACCTAAAGCTCCCAAGGAGAAGTCCAAGATTAAAGACACTACACAATGAATGAATGACTTTGGTGAAGGATGAGAAGAAATCTGCAGGATATATCACTTTTCCACACCAGGAAATAAAGTTTAGGCGTATGCTGCAGTCAGGAGGAGCTGAATCATCTTAAGTAATAAAACATCTTTCTACAACTCATGTTTTAGGCCCACATCTCAGCTTCCAGCACTTCAGTCTTACAAAATACTCAAGACTAGAAAGCTAACCAATTATTCCTCCTTTCCCCTTACCACAATTGGTTAACCACAGATTTTTTTTCAGGGGTACTATTTTTTGTATTCCCAAGGGCACAGATGCTTATTACATTTAATTAATATTTCTATATCAGGTATCCGACCATGAGCATAAACAAGTTTTCTGCAGATAAGTTCTAAGTTTGAGAGAGGTTTTTATGTCCCTCCCACTCCTTCCTCTTACTGCACTGGTCTGCAAAGCTCACACAGCTCCAGGGCACTATCTGTGCCCTGTTCTGAGTATATGGGCACACATGGAGAGCTCCTGATGAATTATGCTGATGGCAGGATTGTTATTTTAAAGCCTGGAGTCCCTATATCCAAATTTTATGGAATGCTCAATCTACTCTGGTAAAAGAAAAGATGTACTACATTTCCATCTCATCAGAAACAGACATCTTGGTTACCTGCCTGAGTAGAGATAAAGAATTTAGTTACCTTCCAACGTGTCATCCCCATCTGAAATCAATTCGTCGTCTGAGCAGATGTTGAGGATGTTGACCAGCATCTCTGTAACTGCAGGAATAAAGTATTAATCAATGAAGTGAAGGACATTAATGTATGCCAGAAATAACATTAGAAGTGAGTGGGGAAAACAGGAGAAACAGAAGTATAGCAGCAAAATGCTGCATCCTACTACCATGTAATCTGACTACAGACAAAATGAACCAGCATCAAAACCTGGGAACCATCCTTGTTATTCTTTCTGTAGCCTGCAAGGAGAAATTTCTTCTTACCTGATAATTTTATTTGAGTCCAGCCAGTGCAGATGAATGGGTTATGCCAACCAACCAGCAGATGGAGACAACAGATTAATAGGTTCACTGATGTCATCCCTCAAAGGCTCTTGTGCTGACCTCAGCCTGCTTGTATCACAAAAAACTTAATTCCCCTCCAATCCAGGGGACTTCCCAACAAACAGGAAAGAAACTATTTACAACATTAGAGTATAACTTACCTCTTTACTGCTGCACTAATCATATATTTGCCTTTTGTCTGTCACTACTGTACTGAAAAATGTGGCAGACCAGGGACTGGACTGAAGGAAAGGAAAGGAAATCAAGTAAGAACAAATTTATCCAACTTCGTCCAGCCAGACCAGTCCAGACAAATGCGATGTACCCAAGCAGGACACTGCCAAACCCCCTCTCAAAACCTCAGAGGCAAAGGAAGCCTTTTTCCCTGGCTTGCACATCCAAATGATAATGCTTCAAGAGAGAATGCAAAGACAACCATGTTGGCGATACAGAGTGTTGCTCGAGTTCTAGTCAAATGCACTCTGATCCTTTACCTTTATTGATATAGGCCCCTGTAATCACTTCCTTAATCCAACGTGCCAAAGAAGCTTTGGTTGCTGCGTCTCCTTTCTTTGACCCCACTGTACAAAACAAAAAGATTATTTGATTTCCTGAAGATATTTACCTTCAGATACTGCAAAAGAATTCTCATCTAATCAATGAAGTTGAGAAGTTTCCCTCATTGGACTCTCTAATAAAGGAAAACATACCATGTTTGGAAGAAAGGAAGATACCATACACATTTTCACCTCATCCTTAGCAAACACTAAAAACAGGTCCCTACGAGAAAGAGCCTGCAATTCTGAAATCCTCCTAGCCGAACAGACTGTCACCAAGAAAACTTTTTCAGAGAGAGGTTTCAACAAAATCTCTTCGATAGGCTCAAAGAGAGAGATTGCCAGAAAAGACAACGCCAAATTTAGATCTCAAGAAGGAACAGGATCCCTTATTGGTGGCCTAATGTATTTGACTCCTCTAAGGATATGAGAAACATCTGGATGAAAGGACAATGGTCTCCCAAATATTATACATCTATAGCATGTAATTGTTGTTACTTGAATCTTCAGCGAACAGCTAGCCCCTTAGCCAAACCTTCCTATAAAAAATCCAAAATACATGGAATCAAGACTCCTCTAGGTACTATATGCTTGTTTGAACATCACTGTTCAAAAACTTACCAAATTCTCACATATCCCAAGGAGGTGGAAGTCTTTACCATCTCCCAAGAATAACCTTTATTAGTCAAACTAGAACTCTTAAGGGCCAGTCCATAAGACAATCAATTCAGATTTTCTCAAAGAAGCAGGTTCTGGGACAATAGTTCTCCATGCTGGAGCAACTGAAATGGCTTCCCGCTCAATCTGATGAGATGTGCATACCAAGGGCATCCTGGTCAATTTGGTTCCACGATAATCATGAGACCCTAATGATCCAAAAATTGTTTTGTAGAACTCTTCCCCCTAGAGGCCATGGAGGGAAGATATACAGAAGCACCTCTGACTGCCATTCCTGAATTAAAGCATCCAAGATTGGATAAACCCTGTTCCTTTTTTCAGCTGAAAAATCCGGGGATTTTTTTGCATTCCTTCTGGTTGCCATAAGGTCCATGAGGTGCTTTCCTCAATCTGACTGCTTCCCTGGAAAGCGACCATTCGATGGGGTCCATGAGATTGCAGTTGAGAAAATCTGCCTGAATATTTTTCACTCCTATGTACAATACCGAAATAGACTTATGTTCTTTTCTACCCAGCTCATTAACATTTCCAACTCCTCTGATATATGAGAACTCTTGGTGCCTCTGTTAATTCACAACTACCACTGCTGTTGCATTGTCTAATAAAATCCTGACAGCCTGATCTCTGAAGAGAGACAAATTGCCAAGGAGCTAACCAAAACACTGGTTTCTAAACGATTGATAGACCACTTGGCTTCCTCTTCTGACCATACTTAAGTCACTTTTTCTCCCCATCTTTACAGGCTGGAATCTGTAGTCACTGTCACCCAGGATGGTGACTCAAGATCTACTCTCTCTAAAAGTCATATTCATCCACCACTACAAATTCCTCTTCATGGAACAGGAAACTTTACTGAATAAAATCTGTGACTGAGAATCCCACCTTGACAACATCTTCTACAGAGGTCTCATGTGCACTCTTGCTCACGGGAGCAGATCCAATGCCACTGCTGACAATAACTTGATACCATTGGATTCATGACTGTCAAGAGGAATGTACCTGCCATTGTAGCTGCTGAATTCTTTGCTCTATCAAATGATCTTCATGTGGAATAGTGCTCCCAGATATTCCAGGGACTGAGAGGGAACCAAACTGTGCTTGGAAAAGTTTACCACCCATCTTAACTCCTACAACTGGATCACCCTCCTTGTGACTGACATACTTTCTCAAGCTGACTTTACTCAAATTAATCAGACATCTAGATAAGGGTGAACCAAAATTCCTTCTTGACCCAGCACAGCTGTCACTATTACCATAACCTTCAAAAATGTTCTTGGAGCTATGGCCAACCCAAAGGGCAGAGCCTGAAAATGAAAATGACCTTTATGCACTGTGAAGCAAAGGTACTTATGATAATCCCTTATTGGGATGTGCGGAAAAGCCTCTGTAAGATCCAAGGACGTCAGGAATTCCCTGTGTCTCACCATAGCATGACTGACTTCAAGGTCTCCATCCAAGTTTCAAATCCAGACTGAGGAGGAAAAGATCCTTCTTTCCTGGGTATCACAAAATATATTGATTACTCATTGGTTCCTTGGAACTAGCAGTACTACTTCCACGAGCAAAAGCCGATGGAGCATAGACTTTACTGTCTCCCACTTTTGAATGGAGCAACAAGAGGAAACCATATAAGCGACTGAAAAGGGGAAAACTTTAAGGTATAACCATCATGTACTATTTCTAAGACCCAATGATTGGAGGTCTTTCTGACAGAAATTTGGCAGTCATCATCCTATCCTCTAAACCAGAGACTGGCCCCACTAAACTTCATTGGAAAACATGTGAGGATCCTAGCATCCCAGAGGCTCCATCCTCACCACTTCTTTTGGATGATCAAAAGGACTAAAATCCACTACATGGATCTAGCGCTCTGACTGCCTGATGCTTTCCCTGTTTGTACCTCTTGGAATCCTGAAATTTACTTTGGGCTTGTATTGATTGCAAACCACCCCTAGTCTAACTTCCGGAAGTCTAGGCACTTTAGAATCTCCCCAAACCTTGGCCATTTCTCTAGGCCTTTGCCAAACAGATTCTCCTTGAAGGAAAGTTTTGTTAAATGGAGAAAATACTTACCTGATAACATCGTTTTCCTTAGTGTAGACAGATGGACTCAGGACCAAAGGGTTTATGCTCCCCTGCCAATAGATGGAGACAGAGTCAGGTTTCAAAGCTGATGTCACCTTAGATCAGGGGTCGGGAACCCATGGCTCACGAGCCAGATATGGCTCTTTTGAGGGCTGCATCTGGCTCGCAGACAAGTGTCGCCACACTTTCCAGTCCCTCGCTGACCCAGCTGCTCCCCGGTCCTCCTCCGCCCGGGCTTAAAATGCTGTCAGCCCGGGCGGAACGCAGCAGGACAGCTGGAGTCAGCGGCACCGGCGTGCTCTCTTCTTCCCGCCCCCCCCACCCCCGGCCCGGAAGAGGAAGTGGTGAGCATCGGGTGCGTGAGCGGCAAGAAGAGGCCACGCTAGTGTGGTCTCTTCTTCCCGCCCCCCCCCCCCCCACGGCCCGGAAGAGGAAGTGGAGAGCATCGGGTGCGTGCGCGGGAAGAAGAAACCACGCTAGTGTCAGACGAAAAGAAAACTGCAGCGCGGCTCGGAGGAAAATGAAGAGCTTCAACCGCGGCCGATGGGACTCCGCCTCCGCGAGGGCTGAAAATGAAGGAGTTTAGCGTTGGGAGGAGGCTGCTGCTGCTGCGAGTTCCCGGGGTGGGGGAGAGAGTGAATGAGCGAGCAAGCATGTGTGTTTAAGATCCTGTGTGTGTGAGTGAGAGATTGCATGTATGTCTGTGATTGAGAGCCTGTATATGTGAAAGAGAGTATGTCTGTGATTGAGAGCCTGCCTGTGAGAGAGAGAGAGCATGAATGTAAGTTTACCATTGGGAACCTGTATGTGTAAGTTTGTGATTGAAAACCTATTTGTGTGAAAGAGTATGTGTGTATGATTGAGATCCTTTGTGTGTGAGAGAAATCATGTGTATGTATGATTAAGAGCCTGTGTGTATAAGTAAGAGAGATCATGTGTGTCTGTGTGTGATTGAGAGCTGATTTAGGTGAGGGAGCATGTGAGTGTGTGATTGAGAGCCTGTGTGTAAATGAGAGAAAGAGAGGACATGTTTGTAAGCATGTGAAAGAGTCTGTGTGTGAGAGAAAAAGACAGCATGTATTTATGTGATTGAAAGCCTGTGTGTGTAAGCGTGAAAAGATAGACAGCATGTGTGTAAATGTGTAATTAAGAGCCTATATAAGTGAGAGAGAAAAAACATGTGTATATGTGAGTACTGAGAGCATGTGTGTCATTGAGAGCCAGTGTGAGAGAGAGCGCTGGTATGTGACAGAGAGGAGAAAGTTCCAAGCAAACCACCCCACCTCCTGCTAAATTCAGAACAATCTCAAGACACCTGGATATCAAACGTTCCCAGGTATGCAGAGCAAAAAAATTTTTGTATCCTTATTATTTTTCATTACTGGGTCTTTGTCTGCTATTTTGAAATATTTTGTTGGTATCTGGAAATGTTTTATATGAGTTTTTAATTATTGGATATTCCACTCATCAGCTGTTTCAAAATATGTTCTTTTTGTTAGTACAGTTTTACTGCTGATGACTTTATATTTCTTGATTTGTTTTATAAGGATGGGTGATGTTTCTTTTTTCCTTTGTTACACTGCATACAGAGACTCTGGCTTGTTGCAGTTTCCAATTCAGTTTTTTCTGCATGCTTCTTGTTATGCGTTTTGGTCTCTTTATTCTATGTTAGGTGAGGGACAGCACGTGATTCAGGTGAGGTTTTCTGCTGGCGTGTAGTTTCTGTGTAGGACTCTATAGCAGCCTGACTTGGTCTGTTTTCCTAATAGGAGATGTATTGGTGTCTTAAGGCCTGGTGTAATATTTTCAGAGACTTATTGTACTTTAAAAGTGTGATCTTACATAAAATGCACACATTTACTTGTATTTAGTTTTAAACATATTGTATGGCTCTCATGGAATTACATTTTAAAATATGTGGCGTTTATGGCTCTCAGCCAAAAAGGTTCCTGACCCCTGCCTTAGATACACCACTGTAGTGACCTCAGCCCTTCAGTATTCTCTTCAAAGGTCACTGTGAACATACTATAAAAAAAACGAGTAAAAATTGATTGAAAATGGATAACCATAACTGTACTCAACCAAGTGCTAAACCCCAGTAAGATGATAGATGCCCTGACCTGCGGACTGAATGACGGCTTACCCGTAATCTCTTGGAATCAATATCCACTCCACGGGTGAATCCTTGGCACCGTTCTTGGGCAGCCGTGAGTGGGATGCAGAGTCCATCTGTCTACAGTAAGGAAAATAAAATTATCAGTTAAGTAATTTCTCCATTTCCTAGCGTGTAGCCGGATGGACTCAGGACAAATGGGATGTACAAAAGCTACTCCTGATCAGGACAGAAGGCTGCAAACGGTCTGGTTAACAACTTCCTTGCAAAGGCTGCGCTCTCCCAAGCCTGAATATCCAGGCGATAGAACCTATAGAAGGTATGCAAGGAGGACCACGTCGCCACTCAACAGCAGTCTAGCTGCTGCCCATGAGACTGTCTGAGCCCTAGTGGAATGAGCTTTAACCTGAAGGGGTAATGGCTTTCCTACCTCCACAGAGGCTCCTGTGATCGCCTCCTTAATCCAGCGAGCTAAGGTAGCCCGCAAAGCTGGTTTGCATGGCTTCCTTCCACCGTGAAGGATAAAGAGGCAGTCTGTCTTTCAGACTGGTTCTGAAACTTCCAGATAGTAGGCTTTTGGTGCGCTGACATTCAAATGGCGGAGGGGGTGGTATTCTTCTGCGTCCTTGTGCTTATCTAGGGATGGCAATGAAATGGACTGACTCAAATGAAACTCCGAGACTACCCTGGAGAAGGATGGAACAGTACGAAGCTGTAACGCTCCTAGAGTCATCCAAAGGAATGGTTCCCAACACGACAATACCCGTAGTTCAGAGAAGAGACGAGCCAAGCATATAGCCACCAGGAACACCATTTTCAGGGTTAGTAAATGCAAGGAAAGACTGTGCAGCGGCCAAAAGGAGGGCCCTGCTAAAAACTCCAATACTAGACTAAGATTCCACAAGGAACCGGGCAGCGTAGGGATGGCAGGAGGTGCTTCACCCCTTTCAAAAAAAACAGGCCATGTCCAGATGAGCAGACAGGCGGGTTCCATTCACCTTGCCCCTGAAACAGGAGAGAACTGCTACCTGGACCTTCAAGGAGTTAAGGGTCAAACCTTTATTCAAGCTGTCCTGCAAAAATTCCAGAATTAGTGGGATTTTGACCATCCAAGGAGAAAACACCATGATCCTCGCACCAGGCTTCACATACTCTCCAGACCCGCACATATGCTAGGGAGGTAGAGAACTTCTGTGCGCAGAGTAAGGTGGCAGTTACTGCCACTGAATATCCTTGCTTCATCAGGCGAGCCCTCTCAAGGGCCAGATCGTAAGACAGAATTGAGTTGGATCCTTGTGAAGGATAAATCCCTGCTGTAGCAGGTTCCTGTGCAGTGGGAGGCATAGGGGGTCTCTCCACCAGGAGTCTCCGCATGTCTTTTCCTGCGATGTGGGAGGCTGAGATCATCTGTAGAAGTATTTCCGCCCATTCCATAAGGAGTTTTATCTCCTGTGACACTCGTTGGCTTTTGGTTCCACCCTGGTGGTTGATGTAGGCTACTGCTGTTGTGTTGTCAGACAATATGCAGACCGCTTGACCCTGGAGTATGTGGCTGAATTGTAGGCATGCCAATCTGACTGCCCGGGCTTCCACGCAGTTTATGTTCCAGAGGACCTCTTCCTTGGTCCAATGCCCGTAGGCTGTCAGTTCCTGACAGTGCTCACGTCTGTCGTGAGGACCAGTCAGTTTGGAGGGGACAGGGATATACCCCTGCCCAGATGAGCTTCATGCAGATACCGCTGGAGCTGAGAGCATACTTCCATCAGTAAGTGGAGGTGAATCGAATAGTCTTGAGACAGTGGGTTCCAACGTGTCAACAGGGAGCACTGAAGTGGTCGCATGTGTACCCTCACCCACGGTACTACTTCCAGTTTTGCTGCCAAACTAAGGACTTGAATATAGCTCCACACTGTCGGGCGTATCATGTTCAGACGCACTTGGGACATCAATTTCCTTATCCACATGGTCGGAAGACCTTGCTCTGCTTGATGTCGAACCGGACTCCCAGAAATTCCAAGGACTGGAAGAGTTTGAGACTGCTTTTGTCCAGGTTTACAACCCAACTGATTTTCTGAAGCAAGGAGGTTATCCTGTTGGTCACCCAGAGACTCTCTTCCATGGACTTTGCTCTGATCAACCAGTCAATCTTTTCTCAATGTTGCCGCTACAATCACCATAATCTTGGAAAATGTTCTGGGAGTGGTGGCCAAGCCAAAGGGCAGAGCCCAGAACTGATAATGCAGAGTACCGCAAAGCGAAGGAAACTATGTTCTTGTCAGATTGCAATATGTAGGTAGGCCTTGGATAGGTCCATGTAGGTTAAGAACTCTTCTGACTGTACAGCCATTATCACGGAGTGTAGGGTTTCCATGCGGAAATGAATCACTTGTAGATGTCTGCTGACGCTCTTGAGGTCCAGGATGGGTACGATTAAATAGATGGAATAACGCCCCGTATTTTCCTGGGGTGCAGGTACTGGGATTATAAGCCCTCATCCTGAGGAGCCTTAACAGGGTAGTCTCCACTGCCTGCTTCTTGTGCTGGGAGTGGCAAGGAGATATCATGAATGTGTCTCGAGGAGTGCTGCAAAATTCCAGCACATACTTCTCATATGACCTCCAGTACCCATTTGTCTGAAGTGATCTCGACCCACCGTTGGTAGAAGAGGGACAGTTGACCTCTCTCCTCATTCCAAGAGTGGGTTGGCAAAACTTCATTGGGGGTTCAGGATGAACCTGAACCCGAGCTTGACCTTCTCGTAGGCTGCTGACTCCGAAAGAATTGAGACCTCTGAAATGTCAAGTGTCTGTAGGGGCGAAAGCATTGGAAGCCCCTGGATTGACCCCTCATGGACAAGGAATGCTGTACCTGCTTCTCTTATCTACTGGTAGCTGGGGTACTGAGATTCACCCCATTTACTGGCCAGCTTTTCCAATTTGCTTCCAAAGAGTAGTGATCTTTTAAAGGACATCTTTGTGAGATGTGCCTTGGAGGTTGCGTCTGCTGACCAATTCCACAGCCATAGCTGTCTTCTGGCCGCCACCACTGAGGCCACTCTGGCCAAGGTACGGACTAGGTCAGAGCCCATATCAGCTAAAAAAGATGGCAGCGAGTTCCATAACCGCTCTGGAATTCGCCCCTGAGTCATCCACCTCCCGAGAGAGGAGCAGGCATGAATGAGCTACCAGGGAACAATAAGAAGCAATCTGTAAGGTCATTGCTATTGCATCAAAGGCCTGTTTAAGGATGGACTCCATCCGCCTATTGTGCACATCCTTTAAGGCTGCTCCTCCCTCCACTGGGATAGTTCGCTTAGAGATGTCACAGACCAGTGCATCCACTTTAGAGAAACGCAAATGTTCTCTCACTGCCAAATCCAGTGGGTATAGAGCTTCTAATGCTCGCACACCTTTAAAACTTGCTGCTGGGGCATCTCATTCCAGGACAATCAACTCCTGGATGGCTTCCAGTACTGGAAAGAAGGAAGAGGCTTTCCGTAGGGAAATCAGAATGGGATTCTTCTTTGGTTCCGTCAGAGTCTGCCCCAGGAACTCCCAGAATCTTCAGTGTCTGGGAAACCGGGGCTGGCAATTCTTCTCTATAGAAAAACTAACATGGTTCGGTATGGTTCTAAATCAGGGGGGATTTTCCTATCTTCCAAGGAATCTGGATCCTATTCTTCGTCCGTGCTGTCTGGGTCCCTGCCAGGGATACTCTTGGTAAGTCGAGGCATGCCTCGAGGTCTGCTGATAGGATTGGGAGAGGGAGGGCTTACCGGCTGATGTTCCGTTCCGACAGGGGCAAGTAAGGTAGCAGACTGCGCCTGTACGAAGGCTTGAAGGCCTTCAAAGAATTCCACCCAAGAGAAGACGGCTGGGTCCATGCCTAGCCCAGAAGGTACTGGGGTAGGTGCCACTAAATTTCCCTTTCCCATGGATGACCCAAATCCTGGGGTTACTCAGATCCGGGGTACTTCTGGTCAAGGCTGTGGCTGACTGATTCTCTAAATGGGAGGAGCCAGACTTAGCAAAGTCTGGGAAGGCCAACTCTCCCTGGGCTTCCTCACAGTGCCGACATAAGCAAGAATCCAGGTCAGACTGTGCAGCCCTAATATGACAAGCAGTGCAGAAAGAGAAAGGCACTTATGTTTCTTTGCTGCCGAAGCCACTGGCAACGGTAACTGCATGTTCAGGCAGCACGTGCTTAAAATTTTGTGTACACAGATTTCAGGCGCCTACATGGGCTGCAGTAAGGCCCACGCACAGCCCATGTGCCCTGCTTTACTTGTATTCTGCACCTAGTAAGTTGTACGTGCATGTATGCACGCAACGTTATGAGCACAGTGAATGTGCAGAGCCAACATGCATTGTGCATACTGAAGCTCTATGGTGGGCAATAGACACACAAAAACACATGCAAGATGGCACCGCCCAGTCCTACCACACGGTGTGCCATTCAAGCCTAAAGTGGGGCCTAGCCCACCAGGGGGCCGCTCAATTCTCTTGGAAGCCCACTTCCCCTTACCCCAACGGGATCAGGAAAGACGTCAGTACAGTGCACCGAGCAAGGAGACTGGAGGAAGTCTTACCAAAACCACTCCAACATCTCTGAATTGGGAGGAAATCCTTTTTTTTTTTTTAAACTTACCTGGGCTCAGCGCTTACCGGCTGAGTACAGAGTGTCTCCGGCTGCAGGGGGGTGAGGGCTTTGGCCATAACTGCCGCGGTCGGTTTCCTGCACCCGCTGCCTTTCAGCTCATGCTGGGACAGGCTATTAGACCAAGGCACACCTCTGAGGGATCTTGGAAATCACCTCAGGAATACTCAACTGGGGGAGGAACTTTTAGGTATCACCGCAGGAGAGCAGTGCTCAATCTTTTCTCCAATTTAAAAGTAGAACTTCTTCCAAAAGGTACAGCTATCCCCATAAGGAAAGCATGTCTGCATCTGCTGGAGACGGAGAAATACTGAAGGGCTGAGGTCACAGCAGGGGTGTATCTAGGGTGATGTCAGCTTTGAAACCTGGCAGTCTCCATCTGCTGGCAGGAAAGCATAAACTCACTGGTCCTGAATCCATCTGGCTACAAGCTAGGAAATTTGTTTTTAAAATAGAGTCCACTGACCAATTCTGCAGCCACAGAAGCTTCCTAACTACCACAATGGAAGCCATACTCCTGGTAGAGGTGCACTCCAAGTCAAAGGAAGCAGCAGTCACAAAGACTGCCCGAGGTTCTGAGACACCTTGTCCATGAATGAATGAGTATTCTCTCAAAAGCACAGAGAAACAAAGTAGATCTTGCTGCAATACTGCTGCAAGCAGCCATCTGAAGTGCCATACTGGAAGTCTCAAAGGCTTACTTCAAGACAGATTATTTCTGTTCTGCACATAGTTAAGATCAGTGCTTCCTTCCACAGGAACATTAATATGTTCCTGAGTATGCCAAGGGTATAATTTGGCCAAGGAGCAGCCTCTTAAAATTAGTTTCCAAAAACACCTATTCAAGATCAAGAAGATCCTTAACCGCTTTATGCAGAGGAAATAATTTAGAAGGCTTTTGGATGCTGAACATAATGGGATCTTCAGCAGAGTTAGGACCGTCTTATTTATCCTCAGCTATGTTCAGTACTCACAAGGACTGAGAAATTGATGAAGAAAGTTCCTCTTTATGAAAGAGGCGCATTATGGAAGAGCCATCCTCCCCTTCCGGTGGATAAACCCCTTCCCTCAAATCCTCCTCACTAACACCTTCCCTCAAAGTCTTAAAACTCTCGAGAGAATCCTCTGATTTGAATCACCTATCATTGCCATCTCACCATCTCCTGGGTCTTTTCTTTCCTATCCCTTCTGAAACCCCAGAAGGAAACATAGGAGTGGATCCTGGGACCAAACTGTCCAACATGGAATGTCTGGTGATTACACTTCAAAGGAAAATTAGTTTCTTACCTGATAATTTTCGTTCCTGTAGTACCAGAGATCAGTCCAGACTCCTGGGTTCCCCCCCCCCCACCCCCCAGCAGATAGAAACAGAGCAGTTTACCAAACAAATCTCCGCCTTATATAGGATGGTGCCCCCTACAGTCCGGCAGTATTACTCAATGTCAAAGCAGAATGAGTCTCAAACCAACCTATGTACAATAACTCCTCAACCCGGAAGAAAAAACAAACGGAATAGGTAAACCAGCAGGAACTCCACCTGTGGAATCACCCAAGGACTATTAATGGAAATCTCTGTGAAACTGAAAGTGCACAAAAGAAAAACTGAGCGGACTCTCCCTCACCTCCATGTCTGAAGGGCAGGGCTCTGGACTGATCCATGGTACTACAGGAACGAAAATCAGGTAAGAAACTAATTTTTCTTTCCCTGTACTTACCCGGATCAGTCCAGACTCCTGGGATGTACCAGAGCGTCCTTACATGGGATGGGATCCAAAAGGTCCGCTCGCAGCACACATTTTCCAGATTCTCTTGAGACTGGCGCTTGGACAACTAGTTTGTAATGCCTTGCAAAAGTATGCAAGGATTTCCAAGTAGCCGCTCCACAAAGTTCCTGTGTATAAACCGTCTGACGCAAAAGAATGCAAGGACTTCCAAGGAGCCACTCGACAAATGTCCTGCGGATAAACCGTCTGACATTCTGCCGAGGACACCACTTGTGAACAAGGAGAGTGTGTACGCAGACCCGCTGGAAGAAACCTACCATGAAAAACAGATAGGCCGAGCGAAAAATGTCCTTCAGTCAACGAGCCATGGCAGTCTTGGAAGCCTGCCGTGCTAGATTGGGACCATTCCATAGTCCAAAATGATGGTCAGATACACAAAAGGCATATGTGTGGCGCCAGAGCTCTGCGAACATCCAGCCTCCACAAGTCCCTAGACAAAGCATCCGAGAGGTCTAATTCCGGGAAGGCCGGTAGTTCCACCGGTTGGATGACCTGAAATGAAGAACACACCTTTGATAGAAAAGAAGTGCCTGGAGTTCTGACACCCTACTAGCTGAAGTTATGGCCACTAGAAAAAACACTACCTTCAAGGTAAAATCTTTTAAAGTCGGACTTTTCAAAGACCCAGAAAGTGCCGAAGAAAGCACCATGAGAAGTAAATTCAGACTCCAATAAGGACAAGGGTGCCTCAGCGGAGGATGCAAGTATTTTGCTCCCCTTAGGAAACAAATCATCTCTGAAAGTACCGCTAACACTACGGCTAGCACGGTGTCACGCCAACCACCAACAGCCGCCATCTGCGCTGTAAGGGACCTATATGACAAGTCGTTGGCCAGGCCAGATGGAAGAAACCCGAGAATATCAGACACCGAGGCCTGGTTAGGTAGCCCCCGACAGACCAGACACCAAAACCGAAAGAAAAAGAGCTTTCATACTCTAATGTACACTATGTTAGTGGGAGGCGTACACGACCGGCAGAGCATAGCCCCGACAGCTTAATACCAGCCCTTGCGACGTAAACGGAGCCTTTCAAAAGCCATGCCGCTAGCCAAAAGCGATCCACTGCCGTCAAATGGGCCCTTGATGCAGCAGGTCGGGGAGAAACTGGGAACCGCAGCGGTCCCGCCACCGTCAGATTGAGGAGGTCCGCCCCCTCAGGGACGTCTCAGCCATTCTGGGACTACCCGGAGTATCTCTGCTGGATGGATCTCTATTCGCCTGAGTATCTTGTCAATCAATGGCCAAGGCGGGAAGACGTATTGCAGAACTCCTGTGGACTGTGGGCCCCGACAGCACTAGGGCAGCCACCCCTTCTTGCTCCCGAATTTCTGCGACGACCGTAAAACCGTGGCGCTTTGGCATTCTGAAAACGTTGCCATAAGATCCATGCTGGACGAGCCCCATGCCGCGCAAACGAGTTGAGGAGCAGTGTCCGCCAATTCCCATTCCGGCGATGTGATACGCTGCTGTACTAAGTTTGGGAGATCAATTGACAAGCTTCCAGCGACACTGGTAGACTCCTGGGCCCCCATGGCAATTGATATACGCCACCTTGGTTGAATTGTCTGAAAAGAATTCTAACCAACCTCCCTTGGAGGAGAGGCCGGAATGCTTGTAGCGCTAGCCCCAAAGCTCCTGTTTCCTACTACTGCGATTCCTCGGGAGATCATAATCCCTGTACAGATTTTCCCTCGGCACACTGCCCCCCCAACCGGAGAGACTGGCAGTCGTGGTGATTACTGACCCTACGGGGACATCTAGGGGGACTTCACGCCAAAATTGTCCATCCACAACCAGCAACCGAAACTGCCCCGTGCTGTATCAGTCAGCAACAGAGGAAAATATTTGGAGATCGAGTACCATCGGAAAGCAAAGCTGATCGCCAAGATGGACCAGAGGCAACATGGATTCACCAGGGGAAGATCCTGTCAGACAAATCTGATTGACTTTTTTGACTGGGTAACCAAGGAATTGGATCGAGGAAGAGCGCTCGATATCATATACTTGGATTTCAGCAAAGCTTTTGACATGGTTCCGCACAGGAGACTGGTGAATAAAACGAGAAGCTTAGGAGTGAGTGCCGAGGTGGTGACCTGGATTGCAAATTGGTTGACGGACAGAAGACAATGTGTGATGGTAAATGGAACCTTCTCTGAAGAGAGAGCGGTTTTAAGTGGTGTACCGCAAGGATCGGTGTTGGGACCGGTCCTGTTCAATATCTTTGTGAGCGACATTGCGGACGGGATAGAAGGCAAGGTTTGTCTTTTCGCAGATGACACTAAGATCTGCAACAGAGTGGACACGCCGGAAGGAGTGGAGAGAATGAGACGGGATCTAAGGAAACTGGAAGAGTGGTCGAAGATATGGCAGCTGAGATTCAATGCCAAGAAGTGCAAAGTCATGCATATGGGGAGTGGAAATCCGAATGAACTGTATTCGATGGGGGGGGAAAGGCTGATGGGCACGGAGCAGGAGAGGGACCTTGGGGTGATAGTGTCTAATGATATGAAGTCTGCGAAACAATGCGACAAGGCTATAGCAAAAGCCAGAAGAATGCTGGGCTGCATAGAGAGAGGAATATCGAGTAAGAAAAGGGAAGTGATTATTCCCTTGTACAGGTCCTTGGTGAGGCCTCACCTGGAGTACTGTGTTCAGTTCTGGAGACCGTATCTACAAAAAGACAAAGACAAGATGGAAGCGATACAGAGAAGGGCGACCAGGAAGGTGGAGGATCTTCATCGGATGACGTACGAGAAGAGATTGAAGAATCTAAATATGTACACCCTGGAGGAAAGGAGGAGCAGAGGCGATATGATACAGACTTTCAGATACTTGAAAGGTTTTAATGATCCAAAGACAACAACAAACCTTTTCCATAGGAAAAAAATCAGCAGAACCAGGGGTCACGATTTGAAGCTCCAGGGAGGAAGATTCAGAACCAATGTCAGGAAGTATTTCTTCACGGAGAGGGTGGTGGATGCCTGGAATGCCCTTCCGGAGGATGTGGTGAAGACCAGAACTGTGAAGGACTTCAAAGGAGCGTGGGATAAACACTGTGGATCCATAAAGTCAAGAGGCCGCCAATGAAGAGTGGATGACTCGCCAGAATGATGGCTACTGCCTGGAGACAATACCCTTATTCAATAAACGTACACATGCTTACTGTGACTCCAACATCGTTCTAGCTTCAACAGCAAGAGGAAATGTGGAATAAAGGATTTGCACTCACAAAGAGGGGAGTAGCTGGCTTGTTACGGCGGTTACTACCCCAAACCAAATAAGCCTGATACTTCAATTTCTATGCATATACAGCATAGTTCTCTGCTTCAACGGCAGGGGAGAAGAAAAACTGATACTACACACATCCAGCAGAGCTCTCTGCTTCAACGGCAGGGGAGAAGAAAAAAGGGTTCACACTCACAAAGCGGGGAGTAGCTGGCTTGTTACGGCGGTTACTACCCCAAACCAAATGTGCCTGATACTTCACTTTCGATGCATATCCAGCATGGCTCTCTGCTTCAACAGCATGGGAGAAGAATAAACTGATACTTCAAGCATATCCAGCATAGCTCCCTGCTTCAACGGCAGGGGAGAAGAAAAACAACCAATAAGGGCTGTATAACATAGTCTGGGTAAAACAAATAAGCATGGGTGTAGCTTGCTTATTGCGGCGGTTACTACCCCTACCTAATCAAGCTAGATATTTCACTTGGATGCAGCTCCATCACTGCTTTCTACATTAATGGTGGGGGTGGAAGGGAAATAGAACCAAGAGCTAAGAGAAACAGATAAGTATGAGAGAAAAAAATGTGTGAAGCTTGCTGGGCAGACTGGATGGGCCGTTTGGTCTTCTTCTGCCGTCATTTCTATGTTTCTATAAGACCTCCTATGAGTAAAGGCCCAGGGTACCCGTTCTAAGGTGGAAGACCTTGAACCAAGAACCTGTAAAAAATCTCAAACCCTGGGTGGATGCTTGACCAATAAATTTCGCACTTGACCTCGCAACTTGGAGATGCGGTTTGTTGTAAGAATAAGACTGTCCTATTGAGAACGAGTCTGCGCTGCTGAATGTCGAATATATCAATCAAATACTCCAAGAACTGAGTTGGCACCAGCCGACTCTCGGCGAAAATGACCACCCAGCACAGCGACTGCAGAAGCTGGAGCCCTCTATGAATCACTCCTCATGGAAGCACTACAGAGTGCGCTCAAATCAGCCAGAAGTCCAAGCAGGGACGGAGTAGAAGCCCTTCCTTGCGGAGCTATGCAGCCCTCACCGCCAGTACTTTAGTGAATGCTCTGGACGCTGTAGCGAGATCGGAGGGTAGCACTCGAAACTGAAAGCGAAGACAGAGGACCGAAAACCACCGAAACCGCTGGTGGTCGGAAGGGATACAGATATGCAGGTACAGCTTCGTGAGATCCAGGGACACTAAAAACTCTCACTTGCGCCCTGAGACAATGACAGACCGTAGCATCTCCAAGCGAAACAGAGTCACTCTGAGACACCGATTTACTCTGTTGAGATCCAGAATGGGCAGAGATGATCCCTCTTTTCCTTGGCACCACGAAGAAAATGTAAAAACAACCACTCCTGATTACCTTTGGAGGCATTGAGGTTTCCTGGACCGCTGTTTGCTTGGAGCTGAAACAGCAGGTAGAGAGGAGAAAGCGATCCCGAGGGCACCGTGTAAAACCTAAGGGGTAGCCTTGATTTATCATGGTGAGCACCCACCGATCCCTGGATATCCTGGCCCATTCCTCGAGAATCAGGGGCAGACTGACCCTACCACAGGCCCCGAGGAATGGCCCGGGCCCCCTTTGTTGTGAAGATGTGTCTCCGGATGCCACCTGCGCATTACCAGGTCTGCCGATACGGCGGCCACGAAAGGACTGGGACCAGGACTGTTGTCTACTTAGCGCCTGAAGCCAGTAAGAACTGGGAGCTGTAGATGGCCAAATTATTTGACTGCCTCGAAATCTGGCCTGGGCCAAGAAGGAGCCCTCTGACTTTGGACGAACCACCGGAAAGCAAAGGACCGTAATGTCCCCCCGAGATTGGATCATAGCTGCCAGGTACTTTCCAAAAGCAACTTTCCACTGAAGCATAGGGAACCAGCTGTGCCATGGAGGAGACATCCGCCAACCAGTTCCTCAATCACCGAAGTCTACTGACAGACCGCCGAAACCATAGACCTGGATGGCGCTCTCAACAGATAGTGAATGGCATCAGCACAGTAGGCCATTGAAGTTTCGAAACGGCCGGTTTGGGCAGCCTCCATCTCCGAGAAACCAGCGCTGGCTTGTAACTGCCGAACCCAGCAGAGGCCCGCACGCAATGGCAAGTTGCCACAGATAGATGCTCGAGCTCCCCGAGCTGAGACCTAAAAGAATCCCTTAAGCTGCAATTCCAACTTCCTGTGCTGCAGGTCTTTGCGTGCAGATGCCCCCAGTAGAGAATATAGCCTATCCATAGGTTTGGTAACATCAAACCCAAATCAGGGGTGTCCCAAACTGGAAACTACAAGCACATGATAGAAAAAAGGAAATGAAATGGAAAGGAAGTAGGAAGGCCCCTCAGGCCCCATAACACCAGATCCATGGCCCCCCAACTTGGACTCTTCCTGGGGTGACTGAAAACCCAAGTCTCCCCAAAATCACAGGGATAAGGGAACCCAGAACACCTAGTCTTTTTCCACAGTATGAGATCCCTGCACAGTTCCCTGTGGCTGATCTAAAGTCCTGTAGACCCCCCTCGGGGGCTGGGATGGTAGGTCTAAACCACCCTGGTCTGACACCACCGACAACGACTCTGCTGCTGTCTGAGTCGCCACCGAACTTACGGGACGGCGCCCCCTGTCAGAGCCAGCGCTATCATGTGTCCTGGCCCACTTACTGTGCTTTACAAGCGGCTCAATCCCAATAGCATTAGCCTCTGGTAATATTATTAATTAAAAAAAAAAAAAAAATTACTATTTATTTTATTTTATTTTTTTAACTGTCTAGCTCCAAAAGGCCAGTGCAGCAGGGCACAAAGCCTGAAGAGGAGGAAGGAGGAAGATGCCACATCTGAGACCCCCTCGGGGCCATCCTCCATAGCTTTTGCTGTCATTCCCAGCAATTTGCCCCCCTCAGGAGCCGCGGGATGAGGCAACAATGGTGGCAGGAGAATCTCCCCCCCCCCCCCCCCCCCCCGCCTGCCTGCATGTCCTTCCTCGTTGCCGGTGTGAAAATTCCAAAATGGCGTCCGTTCCCACGCTCAACGGGAAAGGACTCTAAGGAGACTCCCGCTTCCAAAACGCTCCAGCGACAGTCTGAAGCGCACATCTACCCTCCCGGGGGGCCGTGGAAGCTCCCCCACTCCCCGGGAAACAGACTGGGCCCAACCCCTCTCTGCAGAGGTGTGTGTCAAGCCATCCGCTGACAAGGCGACCTCCGCGGCAGTATGCTCGAGAGAAACCGCAAAAACCTGGCTGAAATAGCCCACGAACGCTGCAACAACCCCGGCTACCCGGACAGTGATTAAAGCTCCACCTCAACAGTGAGGAACCGCAGAAACAGAGACACAAGGAACAAAGAAAACTTTTTTTTTTTTTTAAGCTGTACTTGCCCGGTCTATCTTGGTTCCTGGACCGTCTGGGGTGAGTGAGCCCGGCTCCCCGGTATCACCCAAGTGCCTCATACACCCAGCAACAGAGCTCTCAGCCCTTAGCTGCAGCTGCCTCTGAAACCATGGGGGATGGTCCCCTTAGGACCTGGCAACCATCTGGGAGGCCACCACACTCCTTCAGAAACTGTGTAGGTTAGGCAAAAATATGCTTTTCTAAACAGCGTAATCTCAACCTGAATGATTAACAAATCACCACAAACCAGAAAACAAAACAAAACAAAATTATCTACACTAAGTAACCAGACTGTAGGTTTTGCACCTCCACCATCTGCTAGAGACAGAGAAATACTGCCAGACTGTAGGTGGCACCAGCCTATATAAGGCGGAGTTTTGTTTGGTAAACTTCTCTGTCTCTATCTGCTAGAGGGGGGAGGGGGGGGGGGCAAAACCCAGGAGTCTGGACTGATCCGGGTATGTACAGGGAAATATTCCTTTGATACTGAAGCTCAGATTGACACAAAAGCTTCTAAAACTAAGGAGAAAGGTGCTGTACCTTTAAAGGTAGCAGCCACTATTTGTTCCAATAAGGGCCAGTCAGATCTGTGCCCCATGAGACAGAGGGACGCTCTAACTCCTCCTCCTGCTACCACATTCCAAAGATGCCACCTCAGCCAGAACACTGCTGGTGGGACATGTGACAGTGGCTGGTCCCACTGATGCACGTCTTCCCCTCAGAGCAGTGGAATTGCTGCTCTTATCAGCCCGTCTCCTCAGAAGAGGGCTGGCAAAACCTGGACACTCCCACTGACTGAATAAGCCACCTCCCACAACTGCTGTAAAGCAGTGTCTTCTTCCTACACTCTGCCAATGTAGCCATGGCTCCCCCACACCATGACAAACAAAACTCACTGGCAGGAAACGAAATACCTGACTACTAGCACTCTCCTCATGTACTTTAGTCTTTGCCTCAGTCTCTCTGACCTGAAGCTTTTTTTTTTTTTTTTTTTTAAACTCTAACCTCGCTAAGGCAGAAAAGCAGGAGCAAGAGATTTTTTTTTTTTGGTCTTGTCTCCTGAAAGGAGAAGGTCCCTAAGAAAGGAACCAAAGAAAGGGAGAGAAGGGGGGGAGGGAGGAAAGGCTAGTCACAGACCTAATCTGTAGCCCACCCCAGAAAAACAGACACCCCTGGCTCAGGACAATGTTCAACTGAGAGAAGGAGTACTAGCCTTTGACCTCAAGACGTGTTCCTCAAATTGTGATTCCTCTTTAACCAGGCTCAGATCAGAGCACAGGATGCATGCCTACTACCATCTCCTAGAGACAGAATACTGGCAGGTTGCGGTCAGCACAGTAGCCTATAAGGGGTGACATCAATGAACTTGTTGATTTCTATCTTCTGGTTGATGGGCATAAACCCATTCATCTACACTGGTCTGGCTGGCTGAAAAGGAATTTTATTTATTTTTTTTTTTTATTACTGTTTTGCAAATTTTTCACTTTGTTTTAAATCACTGTATTACTTCAGCAATATATGTAAAATTTGCAATGCAATAAAGTTATCGGAATCTGCTTGTGCAGTGGGCATTATACACACAATACAGTCATTCCCCCACAAAGTTCCCATTATAACAATGTAACTTAGTCTAGCAGAGTAACTGTGCAGAAATATACAGATGCAAGCCAAGCAAAGTACAAGACAAATGTATAGGAAAAGCCAAGAAAAGTAAGAGTCCCTGGCTATGTTATCACTTACCCTTTTCCCCAACAAAAGGCAGAGACCATGTGAAGACATCCATGAAGTTGGGCAGCCAATAAGGATGCGGAGAACAATTAAATTGCCTGATGTTCATCACATTGTTTTCATACTTCAACACAGCAGCTGAAATGGAAGATATGGGTGACATGCAGCACAGGAAATGCACAGTCAAGGTGAAATACATGATGAAAGTCTTACACAGTGCACAAGACACTGCTGTAAATCATCACTGTGTGCTTCCAAACCTAGGCAGCATAAAAAGTACAAAGTTGAGTTATACCAATGTGTCCAGTGCTTGCAATGTAAGAATGCGTGCACAGTCTAATAATACAGTGGGATCAGATAGTGGGGCAGTATAAATTGTCCTAGTAGCCTAGAATTAGGCAGCAGGAATGAGAAAGAACATACAGAAATTGAATGCCTCACACCACGCCCACAGCTCAGCCCTGTACTAGAAGCCTAGCCAATTTCTAAAACTAGAATCACAAGGAGTTCTCATATATAGCCAAGAGCTAGCCAAACAAAACATGTGTAATGACATTCATTCAATACGATAATATTGAAAAAAGTAAGAATTATGATTGCACTGAAATTACCACATCGTAAGACTGGATACAAGCAAGACATCCATCTACTAAACTCACTCACTAAAGGAGACCTTGGCATCGACTTAGCCTTAAGAAAGAGCATGTCTCTTGCTATCAGCCACTTAATGGAAAACTGAACTGTGTTCTTGTGCCACTACATGACAACATAATGAGAACACAAGATATCGTTTGCGGTGTGCTCACTGCTGGTGAATGAAGGTGATAATGGGTAAAGAGGAACACATAATGAAGTCCTAATATATGCCAGGCATCAGAGGAGTTTTATATCCAGTTCTTGGATCTGGATCTTACACACTTTATTTGAATTTCAGCAAATTAAAGAGAGCTCTCGGCTTTCATTGTAGCATAGTATACCAGATACTGCTGCCTCACCTTTGTTGTTATAAACATCGAGGTAATTTGGTGCAGAAAAAATGGTGATAAGTGAGGGAAAGCCAGTGGTTTGACTCTTCCTATACATTCGGTACCTGCAGAGATGAGAGGGCTGGTGTTAACTCAGGAAAGAAGCACTCCAGACGTTGCCAAGCAATACAAACAGCGCACAGAAGACAGTGCACTTACCCAGCATCTTGTGCTTCGTGTGCTCTGATCACTGATAACAGGTTATTACTTTGCAAAAACTCACACACGGCAGGGTAACTGAAAAACATTTTGACAACATGAATCTATCAGATATGGCACTGAGGCTCATTGTCCTTTACACACACACTTCAGAAAATAAGAAGGAAGTTCACCCACCCGAGTACATACTAAGGGCATCCACAGAAAATATGCATGAAGAGGACTTCCAAATCTGAGCCTTCAGCTAAAGAATGCAGCCAATGGCTCTTCAAATAGGAATGTCCCTGGTAGAGTGACTGAAAACAAATCTCCCCCCACCAATTTAAAGGCACATGTGTAGCATGCATGCGTAAATATCCCCAAGTCCAAGAACACCCATGGATGGAAGATGCACAATGGTCGAGCCTTCTATGGCAGAGAATACCTGTCTCAATGTAACAAAGGCCCACTGTGGCAAAGAATATCCCTCTGCCACAATGGAAGAGCCCCTGCATAGCAGTGATTGCTCTGTTTCTGCAGTCTCTAAGAACCCCCTTCTCCACCCAAACATAGCAGTAAAATTTCCGCACACTACAGATGGCAGACACACCTACCCCCTCCGGGTGAAGTGATTAATCCACTCTAAATCAGTGCAGTGAATACCCACCTGTAGAAATAGGAACACCCTCGGACTGTGTTATGCGTGAAATGCTCCAAGGTCTTCTCATTGCCATAATCCTCAGATGGGTCTGACCAGAGCAGGTCACACATGGGACCAAAGGCTGGGGGTTCCTTAAATCTGTCTAACTGAAAGGCATATGCAAGACATAACATTAAGGTACCAAAACATCTTAGGAAGCTTTGATATACATCTTCACACACTGGCTGGATCTGTGGCTACAAACTTCATTTCTTTTAGAGTCCAATGAAAAATGTTACCATTCAAAAATGGAAACCATGCCAATAAGCAATGCTCTATTTACAGGGTACATGTGTCAATATGTACCTCTCCTGCTATTCAGATACTTTGCATTACCAGAGTTGTCCGCTGTGTGTCTTACCCCTCTGTAGATACTTCTGTCTGCAACTCTCACAACTTGAGCCATCACAAACAGTAATGTGGATTTATATAGTACTTTTCATTCAAAACAGGACCTCAACAGAAATAGCCAACCACCTCTGGGGGTGAAAAGCCAGGTGCCAATTATGACCTCTAACATAGAAAACAGCTTCCAAAAAAGTAAACTAATAGTATATACATCCAATTACAGTTGGGAAACAGGGAGCAAAGAAATTCAGTCACTTGCAAATATAGCAAACAGAGCAGGATGACAACTCTAAACTCGGGAATTTTCCTAATGCATAGTTCACAACTTTTCTCTGAAGTATGCATCACCTCTCCAAGATACAAAAGAAACAAGACTTACCTTCCTAATATCATCTAGACATGTTATCTCTGGGGACAGCCCTCCATGCACACATAGAAATTGCTGATTTAGAAGGGCAGCAAGGGGAAGACAGTCAAACGCTTCCATACATGCATCATAAACACGCTCAGAGTATTTGATTCTACCTATTTGGGAGGAACAGAGTAAACAAAAATTATACAGAACTGTAGCCCATGGAGTACATAAGCATACTATCAGTTAAGCATTAAGAATAGAATTCTCTTTCAGCTCAATCAATGCTTTGAAGCACTTAGGGAAAAAGGAGCAGGATGTTTTAATACTGTTTCCCTGATGCTCAGGCACCTGTACAGTTAAGTGCTCAAGAGGAGTGTAATGCATCTCACGCCATCCTTAAATCTTAAGCCCATGACTAAAGCACTTCCTACCTGTGCCTGTTTTCCATGGCATCTTGTATTGGAGTACCAATGCAGTATTGGCAAGCCTTGCCAGTTTTCAATTTTCAGTCACCAATAGGAAACTGGTGACCAGAAAATTTGAATTCTATTACATGTCTTTGATTTACAGTGCTCACATGACCAAAGCACAGTAACAATGAATTCTTTTTCCATAATGCATGAGGAAGGATTCTGATATCCCTGCTCAAGAACTTTGTGACTTTTGTCCAATTTGGCATTAGGATAGGCATACCAGTAGTGCAAGCAACATGTGCTTCTCAGCAAAGTTTTGAAGAGATCTCACTGTGTGGATACTAACCAACAGAACGCCACCCCCAATTTCTAGAGACCAATCTGACTCCTATATCTCCTGCTATGTCTGAGTGCAAATCCTGCATGTGTTCCTTGGCATTACCTCCTCAGTGTAGGTGTAGGCCAAGGCATTTATACACTTGTCTGTTTTGACATTCCATACCTCTGAACTGAAATTTCCACAGAACCAAGCTGCAGATCCTGTCTTTTTAAGACTATTCAAGGGAGATAAATTATAGGAAGGCACAAAAAAAATATATATAAATAAATGGCAGCTTGTTCCAAGAAAATTTATAGTTGGGGAAGTCTTCCTCCTAGGGTGTGGACAGGAGAGTGCAACTTCACAATCCATAGGCGTACCATATCATAGTTCCACACGCTAATCTGGCAACATACTTCAGGTCTTACTTACACGACATCCTGCTATTTTAGGTTTAGATTGAAAAGGAAAGAATGTACTTTACTTACATTCCTGTTTAAACGTGAAATATTCTGTGAGGTGTCTACACTCGTGGTTCCCTCGGAGAAGGAAGAGCGTTTTTGGATGATTAATCTTTAAACTCCACAAGTACAGCACACACTGTAAAAAAGACATGCAAGTTTATCAATATACCACATCTACCATATAAACCCCCCCCCACAAAACTGAGATTGACTGTGTTCCTACAATAGATCTCTGGCCCTCCCAGGGTAGTTTATTGAAGGTAACTTCAGTAAAGTATGAGACTCTCAGGTTATGGAGTTTGAGTGTTTTCGGTGGTGGTACCAGCCCTTTGGAATGACCTACTTCAAGAGGTTCGGTTAGAGTTAAATCTGCTTAGATTTTAACCTTCTTACAAAATGTATTTCTAACATAATGAGAGGAAACCTTGTGGGGACAGTGGTGTTCTCATAAGTTATTATATTGCTCTGCGATTTTAGTTGAACACAGTTTTTAATGTGTTTTTTCCTATGTTCTGTACCTACATATTTTGTTGTGCACAGTAAAATGGTGCTCCAATTCTTGGCCAGGTGCAGAAGTTTTTAAAACAACTTGTAGAACTCAGAACATAGTAATGATGGCAGATAAAGACCAAATGGTCCACCTAGTCTGCCCGGCAATCTGCTTACAATAGTAACTGCTGCTCTGTGCTGGTTACCTCCATATGTTCTATTAAGGGAAGTAACTGCCTTAATAGAGCACAACTATGCCATCTGCATAGGTGGATGTAGCTGTACAATAACTCCAGACTTCCGCAGGGTTACAAAAATAAGCTCCTGATGATCCCAGAAGCATGTGTCAGAATCAGAAAAAAAAAAAAAAGAGACCAATCAAGTTAGCAATAAAAACAGCAGCCTTCTTCTTTGAGACAGGTTAGGTGCCATTAGCTGGAAATGACATGTAAAAAACCAATACATATTACAAAAAAAAACCATAACAAGGATCCTATAAAGGAATATAGAAAACAACTGGAACACATCTCTCCAAAGCAGCTATAGTCTCAGCTGAAAAACCTAATACCAATCAACCCTTCTACTAGTACCTTCAACATGCTATCCAAAATCAACAATCCTGGGAATCCTAGCAGACGAACTATAGCTGGTAATGGCACACTTACAGAGGAACTACCTGGACTAAGAGGGAATCCTTAAACCTCTAGTAAAACAAAACAAGTCACCACAGACTTTCTAAATGTATTAAACATCAAGCAGCTACCATTTGACACCTTCCTTGTCATGATGGATGGCATAGCTACATGTTACAAATTTCTAAGAACCATGAACCACCAATGCACAGCAAAAAGTTGCAAAATTGACTGAATTCATCCTAACCATAACTACTTCAGCTTTAATAATGGCATCTCTTTACAGATTATGTGAACTGCTATGGACAGCAGACTGGCACCACATAGTATGCCAACCTTTTTATGTCAGAATTGGAAGAATCATTCTTGAGTGGTTATAGCACAACAAAGCTTCATGATTTAGACTGAAGGAGAAGAAAACCTTAAGCAGTTTTATTTTGCCTTCAATACATTTCATCCCATAATCAGGCTGAAGATGGACTACTCCATAGAACAGTGGTTCTCAAGCAGTGTGTCGGGACACAATGCAACCCTAGGCTTTCTGTAACAGCCACACGTGCTTGCTGCTTGCGGAGAGTGCAGAGTAAGGAGCTAGTAATTAAAATTCCCCATCACCACTCCCTGTTCCTGCTTTTCCCTCACCCCTGGCAATCACTGCCACCACCAGTCCAAGCTAGAAATGCTGCGGGCATGCTGTATCCTGCAAGTTTGTTTTTCTATGAATGCTTGTTTTTAATTTATGGTCTTTTATTCTGTATTAGATAAGGGTCAGTCTGCATTCTGGATGTTTGATAAAGATGTGGGATTCTGCTAACCAGGTTATAGATTCTGTGTGGGGATCTATAAGTCTGGCTTGCTTTGTTTTTCCAATAGTAAGCGTACTGTGTTCTATATTTGCAGTGTTGCTTTTTCATAGGTAAGGTTGTTGTTCAGGTCCTGGGTTTTAGTGCTCTTATGGTATGGCTGGTATGCTATATAATTTCTAAATATCTTTTTAGCAAGTTTTCATGTTATTTCACAAAGTGCCTGGCAGGGAAGGGATTTTGAAGTACTATTACTGAGGGGATACCAGAATTTGAATATTTTTTTTGTATGGTGAGTTGAAAGGGGAAATTTCCAATCCTGCTCTGTATAAACTCCAGAAGAGGTCAGAACTTCCTGAGGTTGACAGTGAAATGCATGAGAGTTTGTCTGTATAAAAAAAAAAACCAAAAAAAAAAAAAACCACCTGTGTGCTGCATAAGTAAAGATTAAAATTTCTGTGAAAAAAATAAAACAATGATATTTTACAAGCAGACACTAAAATTAAAGAATATTTTATCTTTCTCCTGCATCATTTTCAACAATAAAATATCTAGGATTTTTTTTTTAGTATAGCTGTTAAATGTAGTGTGCAATGTGTCATGCACATAAGCATCATCTGTCAAGTATGTCATGATGGAAAAAAGGTTGAGAACCACTGCCATAGAAAGTTTACTTTCTAGACACTACAGTCTCTAACAATGGATACCTGCAAACATTTGTATATAGAAAACCAACAGACATATGCAGCTACCTTCACAGCTCTAGTTTCCATCCTTAACACAAAGTTCATTATATACAGCCATGCTCTACAATAATCACTGTATTTGTTCTGCCCCAAAGGATAGGAATAAACACCTCAAAGCTTTGACTGTATCCTTCAAACAAAAGAGCTATCGTCCTACTACAGTACAAGGAATGGAAAACCACAGAACATTTACCACTTGTAGTAAAGTAAATTTGCTTATCTGTAACAGGTGTTCTCCAAGGATATCATGATGTTAGCCCTCACACATGGGTGACATCATTGGATGGAGCCCAGCATGGAAAACATGTCAAAGTTTCTAGAACTTTGACTGAGCCTCATTGAGCATGCTCAGCATGCATTATACCATGCATCCATGTAGGGTTTCCTTTAATCTTATAATCTAGAATTCAAGGATAAAATAAAAAAAAAAAAAGATGAAGAAACCCACAAAGTGGAAACTCAACTCCGTGGGGTGGCAGGGGGTTTTGTGAGGACTTACATCCTGCCGTCCTCAAAGAACACATGCTACAGGTAAGCAACTCTGCTTTCGCCAAGGACAAGCAGGATCGTAGTCTTCACTCATGGGTGAATCCCTAGCTACAAGTTACCCCCCCCCCCACACACCAATGAAAAAGGGGACCAAAACACACCTAAATTAGGTGCCAATGGACACAACAGGTTTTGTTGGTAATGGTACACAAAGAACGGGCCCTAGGTAGGAACAGAGTTGGGTTCTACACCTCAAACAAGTTCCAAAGGTCAGACTGGCCAAACTTACTGTTGCGTCTGTCATCCCTATCCAGACAGCAATGTGATGTAAATGTGTGGAGAGAACACCATGTCACAGCTCTGCAGATCTCCTCCATTAGAACTGCTCCCAAGTGGGCCATAGATGCTGCTATGGCCCGAACAGAGTGAGCCTTGACATAGCCCCAAAGATGAAGTCCCACCTGGGCATAACAGAAGGAGATGCAGTCTGTTAGCCAATTAGAAAGTATCTGTTTGGCAATGGCAATGCCCAATTTATTCCCATCAAAAGAAACAAAGTTGGGTGGATTGTCTAAGGGCTTCTGTCTGCTCCAGATAGAAGGCTAAGGCTCATTGGCAGTCCAAACTGTGCAGGCTTTGTTCGCCTTGGTACGAATAGGGCCTGGGAAAGAATGTTGGCAGGATGATGGCGTGGTTAAGATGGAAGTCCAGCACCACCTTAGGGTGCATAAGTAAGACCATCCTGTCATGAAAAAACAGTGTAAGGTGGATAAGTCACTAAGGCCTGGAGCTTGCTGACCCTGTATGCAACTTTGTTGGACAGCTGATCTCTGAAAGCCAATAGCACGAACCTGATTGCCTGGAGCTCCAGGAAATTGATTTGACAGACGTTCCTGGGCAGACCAGACACCCTGAGTACTGAGCCCATCTACATGAGCTCCCCAACCCAGGGTTGACGCATCCATGTTGAGTACAATAAGGGTGGGATGACTTTGAAAGGAGATCCCCTGTTCCAGATTTGAAATTACCCACCACTAGGATAAAGAGTCCAAGAGATGAGGTGACTTGGATGCGATTCTGGAGGTTCTGCATGGCCTGGCTCCACTGCGACCTCAGGGTCCAGTGCCAAGAGAGAGACATTAAATTTCACAGCCAAATGGCCCAACATCCTTAATATGTACCAGGCACCTGCTGGCTCTATTGAATCTCTGCCACAATGGTTGATAGCCCTTGTCAAGGCAGGAAGGCCTTAGCCTGAGCCATGTCTAGCAGGGCTCCAATGAAGTCCAATTGAGGGGTCGGGCTGAGATGGGATTTGGGGTAGTTGACAAACCTTAGTGTCTCCAATACCTGGATGGTCGAGCAAATGGTCCTGGTGGGCCCCACCCAAGATATGGGAAAAAGTGAACTCTCAGTATGCAAAAGTACACCACCACCATGGCCAGACATTTCATAAAGACATGTGGGGCTGACGTGATCCCAAACGGCAGCATGCAATACTGGAAGTGCTGTTTTCCCACTATGAATAAGAGATACTTCCAGTGACTTGGGAAGATCTGGTGAGTGTATGCATCCTTCAGATCAAGGGAGCATAGCTAGCCCCCTTTCTGCAAGAAGGGGGATCAAGGTGCCCAGGGAAACCATTTTGAACTTTTCTGATGAATTTGTTCAAGGCCTTTAGGTCTAGGATGGAATGGAGTTGTCCTGTTTTCTTTGGTATCAGGAAGTATCGGGAATAAAACCCCCGTTTTTTGCCCTGGTGGAATGGGTTCAACCGCTCTGGCAGTTAAGAGGGAGGAAAGCTCCATTAGTTGTACCTCTTGATGTGCTACTGGGTTCCAAAATGGGTTGGGGGGGGGGGGGGAATTTGGCAAAGCATCCAATAGGTTCATTGGGCACTCTTGGCAGACAATGGACAGAACCCTTTGGTCTGAGGCGAAGAACTGCAACCTGTCCCCGACCGGCAGCTCCATCACCTCAGATATGGGCAACTAGGCTACGCTCTCTACGATCCAGTCAAAACCCTGTCCCTAGAGCTGACTGAAGCACCAGCTGGGGTTTCAGAGCTTTTTTCTGCCTGGGATAGCCACAAGAGCTCTGGTTTTGATGATGGGAGCGAGAGGGCAAAGGACAGTACCTCCCTTGGGTGGAAGGAGGAGGACTTCCTCAGCCCTGATCGCACCGATCTCCTAGACGAGGCTGACTGGTCCAGAATACTGGTGGAAAGATGCTAAAGGGTTGCATGGTGGTCTCAGATTTGGGCCACTGCGTCCTTGACCTTATCTTTGAAGAGATTCTCTCCAGTGAACGCAATGTCAGCGAGTTGCTCCAGCACCTCTGGTCTGAGATCAGAGGCCCACAGTCATGCAAGTCTGTGGACTAAATCCTGCTGCAGAGATCCTCAATGCAGTTTAAAAAATATCGTAGGTTGAGTGGACATGTTTTCCGCACTCCAGGCCCTTATGCACCAATGACAGGAGTGTCTTGCTGCTTCTGAGGCAACTGCTCGGCAACATCCTTTATCTACTTCCAGATGTCCCGCATATACTGGCCAATATAGATTTGGTAGGCAGCTATGTGGGCAAAAAGCATATCCTTCTGAAACACCTTCCTCCCAAGAGCATTCATTGCTCTGTGATCCTTCCCTGGGGACCCCAAGGAATGGGTCTGAGAATGCTTGCCCTTCTTGAGAGTAGATACTGGTTTAATCCAAAAGCCTTCTGGTCGAGATAAACTGCATCTGCCTTTTTGTTCACAGGAGGCACTTTGAGGGGGTATTCTCAACAGTAACTCCACAAAGATCTCGTGTATTGGGACTACCACGAACTCCTTGAGAAGCTCCACAAACTGGAGGATATTGAGCATTTTATGCCTGGTATCCTCTTCAGTCATTACCTGAAAGGGGATGGCTTCAGCCATAAACCAGAAAAAACCTGCAAAGCAGAGGTCCTCTGGCTGGGACTTCCTTCGCTCCTCTGGAGATCAATCTGAGGGGAAACCATCAGAAGCATCATCGCAGATCTTGATGAGTCATTCCCCCAGTTGTCATAGATACCCTCATCTCCACTATCATTGACTGGGGATGAGGCCCTGGGCTCTTGGCCTTCGCCCAGCACTGCAGGCACTTATGGAACTGGACATGGGGTCAAAGGCCCCGGTGCCTTTGCCAGTTTGGGGGAAGCTTCCTCCTCTGAGAGACCAGCAACAACCGATTTGGCAGGGTTCAGGAGGTGGTGTGCCGTAGGTCATTGATGCCATCCCAGGAACAGACACTGGCTGGGTTGGTAAAATACCAATGAGTGCGTGCAGGGATTGCTCGAGGAGCAACGGTGTCAGCATTGCAGCACTGATAGTGCCGCAATGCTAACACCACACACTGCCTTATCTACAGCCAGCTGCACACGCCTCTCTAGTCCCTCCTCGATCACTGCCGATGCCAATACAAACTGGAATGGAGGAGGTGTAACCAGATCCTCTTTAGAACTGAGAGGAGGATCAGTGGCTGGCAGAGGGACCAATGGAGTCTGTAGCACACCCTCGGCAATGATGGAGGACTGGCTCTCTTCACTGCAGGGTCGCTTCAGGGGCATCACAGCAGAAGCTGGTGCATACCCATGACCAGCACCATGTATCAACCAGGACTCATGATGATGCTTCTTTGGTTTCCCTCAATGCTCGGCATAGTCCTTTCCCAGTGCCAAGGTCAATAAGGAACCCAACAATGGCTTGGCGCCAGCATCCCTTCCAGGCATTGATGGAACCGATAGTCCTGCTGAAGTCAATGGCTCGGGGTCCAGTGGTGTGGCTCCAAGGTCCCTCGATGCTGATGGCTTGGTCTTCTCAGGCCTGAAGAGGCGCTCATCTTATCGAGCCGGATTTTACATCCCTTCGGGGTCAACGTGGCGCATTTGCTACAACCCCAGATATCATGTGATGCCCCAAAGCAGAGGACACATCTATCACAGGGGTCTGTGATAGAATGGTCCTTGTGCACCTGGGGCATGTCGGCATGAAATAAAAAGGATGCGATATTGAAATTGATAGCAGCAGCCGTTAATGGCCAGCAGCCACCGAACACACTGTCACTCTGGGGGTACTGATGTGAAAATAAACTTATTGATAACCATCAAAAATCCTATCTAGGATCCTAAAGGAAGAACAGTCGGGGACCCCCATGTCCACCGCAAAAGGCAGTGGAGAAAAATTATCACAAAAATGAAGAAGGTTTTCCCAAAAACAGGTCAGAAAGCCTGTCTGAGGGGGAGGCTGAGGTCTGGATTGACCTCTTTGTGATAGTCTTGATGTTCTACCACGATAAGCTGGTGGATAATATCTGCGTGGTCTGTAGAAAGGTCTTCTTGTATCCTTTCTGGAAGTCCGCCTCGCAGAAGATGAGTTTCTGCAGGTATTATAGAGAGTTAGCGCAAAGTTTCGCTTTGATCTTTTAGTTGAGCAACTGCTGCTTGGACTTTATCAAACAGGTTTTTCACCTGTGCAAAGCAGATCAGCTAACATTTCTTGGACCTCAGGTCTGAGGGCGGACACTTTGAGCCATGCCCATCTCCGGGCACTGATTCCAGTTGCTGCCATTCTGGGTGAAATCTCAAATGAATCATAGGCTGCACGGACTTCATGTTTTCCAGCCTCTAGACCCTTGTGAATAATAGAGCTGCAGGAGACTTGATGCGCTTGTGGAAGGGATTCTGAAAAGGCCTGCATTTGTTTCCATAAATTCCATTGGTATTGTGTCATATATAATTGGTATGATGCAATCCAGGATAGTAATAGGGAACCTTGGAACATTTTACGACCTAAGGTGTCTAAGAATTTCTGTTCCTTTCCAGGAGGTGTAGAAGAGTGTGGTTTAATCCTTTTTGATCTATTCTGTGCAGACTCTACCACAGACTGGTGTGGGAGTTGAGACTTCTGAAACCCAGGGATGTGTTGCACTAAATAGGTGGCATCTGTTCTCTTATTTACAGGTGGCATTGTGCATGGATGCTCCCAAAGGCGGCAGAGATCAACCAGGACCTCATGCACTGGGTATGGAGGTATGGACACGAACTGGTGGATGGAGGTCACAGAGGGCATTGGAACTGGCGGATAAATCCGTCCAGTTCCTCCCTGATAGTTGATGCGGACAGAGCAGCTATAGGGGGTGGCAGAAGAGGCAATACTGGCTGCACCACAGGTCCCTGTGGGGGCTCAGTAACCAGCACCGATATCAGTGGGGATTGCCTCTGTTTTGGCATCGATTGTGCCGATGAATCCTCGATCCTAGGCTTCTTAGCGGGTGGGTCAACAGCTATGGAATCCATCCCCGGATCGAAATCGGCACCGGGCGGTTCCCATCGATGCCGATGACTGTGCTTCTCACGGTGCTCTTTCTTCTCGAGCACCGATGCTGATTTTTTCAACGCCTTAGGAGTTGGGGATAGTGGTCCCCACTACCCCCATGTACCCAGCAGGTCTTTAGGATTACCTTTTTTGTAACTCCTGCCGGTGACAACTGCATCGATGATGATGGAATGAGCTGTATATTGCTCCATTTTTATCTAGACGGGCCCGTCTACCTTTGGAAGTCATCTCGGCACATTAGGGACATGATGAAACGTTATGTCCGGGGCCGAGGCACAAAACACACTCGATGTGGGGATCGGTGATGGACATTGCCCCCGTACAATTAGGGCATTTTTTGAAGCCGGTTGCCATTGTGAAAGGCCGGACAGCCAATGGCCTGTGGTCACCAATGAAATTAAGGAACGGTATCGACTGCAATAATTGGTTTAAGTCACCGATCGAGGGAAAAATTGATCTTGAGACTGGGAGACACCAATGAGGGGATTTTTCTGAGAAAAGATATTAGTTTTTCCGTGAGGAAAAGTTGTGTGAAAACAGGGCTCCTTAACCGCCTAACTGCAGCGCAGAAAAAAGACTGAAGGGAGACCCCCTGTGACTCGAGGGATAATGGCATGCTGGGTATGCTCAGTGTGCTCAGTATGTCAGTCAAAAGTTTCTAGAAACTTTGACAGAAAGTTTTCCTGTGATAGGGCTCTGTTCAGTGACGTCACCCATATGTGAGGACAATCATCCTGCTTTTCCTGGGATAATCTTGCAAGATACCACAATAGCAAGTTGTGCCAGCACATATCACAGGACCCTACAGCTATCCACAAGGGGGAAAACATTCAAAATAAGAGGTTCGCATCCATGCCCCTCAACGAAGTGTGTAGGCCCATGACAAAATGCACGGAATCCATGGGTAACCCAGCCCTGCTTCATCACCTAGAGTGAAGCAGATTTGCCTGCAGCTGATCGCCCCACCTCTCTCCAGTGGGGCAGAACAAGAGATGATGTTTCGAGGAGAGGAAAGGGCAACAGTTGTGTCCTGATGACAGCAGCAGACCTTTAAATACCATGTCCTCAGAGATACCCTTCCTCTTTGATTGAGACATTATCCCATCACTCTCCACCACTTTTTCCTTTATTGAACTGTAATGACATACAGACAGCCTAAGACCTAGATGACTACTATTTAAACACACGTAGGGCTGTTTCTTCACTCACCTGATGGAGAGGATAACCCTTGAAAGCTTGTCAAAGAGGTATTAAGTTAGTCAAATAAAAAGGTATCACCTACAACTTGTTTGTTGACCCTTAATTCCATATAAAAAGCCACAAATTAATTGCCTTCCCTTCTTCTGCACTCTCAAATACAGCAGCAAGGGGCAGCAGACAGAGAAACAATGGGCCCGCATAAGAGGCTGCTAATGCAGCAAATATGGCCATTAAGAAAATTCAAAATATATACACAGCAACTGCACAAATTAAGGAAAGTGGATATTGGAGCACTTTCTAACCTAGAGCTCCATTTCCAGTATTAACTTTCTCTCTCTCTCTCTGCACTTCTGAGACCTTATCATACCAACATGAAAATTACCCAAATATGATAATGTATATGAGTGCTAGAGAACATATGTCCACTCATCTAAAGGCATAGATGGATAAATTAATGTACTGATAGCAGCTTGGCAACTCAGCAAAAGTGAGTGCTGATCTGTCTAAGAGAATCATGATTATCTGCAGTCCCTTCTTCAGATGGGATTGTTGGATTAACAAAAAAGTATCAACCTGCAAAAAAATAGATATATTGTTCTGGAAAGCAGAATTCTATTATGTGCTATAGAACTTTCCCTGCAAAATACTGAATAATGAAGTTCTGGAAAAGAATGTTACAAAAGAGAGGAATTACAATATTTATACCAATTTCTTTTTAATCAAATCTGACAAATATTTTCAAACACTTTACTAAAAATCTTACAAATTATCTATTGTACAATTACATATGTATTCTAATATATGATTATTCAACATTTATTATTGCTGGATTATATACAACCCCTAAAACAATAAAATCATCCATCAGCATGCATATCCATTCATACCATCTGTGTTCACAGGCCACGCTAAAAAAAACTCATACAATTTATTATACAAGAATATATTAAAATATGATAAAATATCAAATAAGATGATATAAGATGCTTCTTCTCATATCATTCACATCATCTGTACCTCATGATTTCACATATTTTCAATAGATGGGAACTTCTTTAAAGACATTTACAGCTTGTGAAAACCTTTGCGGTTTCAGAATTCCTATTCCCTTATATTCCCTACAAAGAATTCTTCGTTTTACCCTTTAAATCAAGGGCTTCCTCAGGGAAAATTCTAAATGCCGCCAAGCCTCTAATTAAATTGTATAGATTACAAAAACCACGCTATACTCTTCAGCGCTCCCAACTATCAAAATCTCATGAAGCACGTACACGCTTATTCAATGCTCAATCGCATAACACATTTTTTATTAATGGAATCCAAAACAGCGTCACCCATGTATCTCCACTGAATACATCTTTATATGCTGTATCGCAATGAAATGTCAAAATCCAGCAATTAAAAACAAACTAAAATGAAAACAACAATGTTGAACTAAATCGTTTCATCAAATCTCTGATACTTTACAAAGAATATAAATCCCTATGGTATGCATGTACTGCCTACGAAACCAGAAACCTTACGTCGTCACCAAAAACACCATTATCTCTACGTTGCATCACAAATAATGTTAAATGTATAATCATATATTAGAATAAATA
Organism: Rhinatrema bivittatum; assembly: GCF_901001135.1. Taxonomy (NCBI): domain Eukaryota; kingdom Metazoa; phylum Chordata; class Amphibia; order Gymnophiona; family Rhinatrematidae; genus Rhinatrema; species Rhinatrema bivittatum. Next base: position 250,918,845 of record NC_042619.1, read on the forward strand.
TGTAATTGTACAATAGATATTTTGTAAGTTTTTTGTAAAGTGTTTGAAAATATTTGTCAGATCTGATTAAAAAGAAATTGGTATAAATATTGTAATTCCTCGCTCTTTTGTAACATATTGCTTTGATGTGAGAGAAGGTGTTTTGTTAGTCCTTCAATGCTTTCGGTCTGGAAAAAGTTACAGACCGAATGACATCTAAATCACATTCAGATAATACATAGCAAGAAATAAAAGTTTCCTGACTAGTTACCATTATACAAGACTCTCAGCACTTAATCAGATATTACTGGTTTGTTCCTTTTCTATCATTCAAATGCTATTGGCAGAAGGAAGACTTTAAAGGGTACTGCTACCTGTAATAGCAGAGGTTAGAGCTACAGGACAGTGCAAATTACAGGAGAGAAAAAGGAAAAAATAAGGCTGCACAAAACCAGAAAGGTTCTTTAAAACCAAGTGCACAGATACACATCTTGCTGATAATCCTAAGCAAAAAGCTACATCACACTTCCACCCAAAGGAAACTTTACAGCACGCTCTTCCAAGGCCATGCAAAAACTGTCACATAAAAATAAGATCAAATGACAGTTTATAAACTTGCTCTTAGATAGCGAACATATGAACAAACTCCAGATATCCTCCTTCATTCTAACAGATCTCACTAACAAGAGCTGTTGCAGAGGCAAAGACATCCCAAGTTCTCCAGCAGTATCCAACTGATGGTTCATACTCTATCCTCGAGTTCAGAGAGAGGAAACTATCTGACCCCTTTGCATCATTTACACAGGGGACAGCCAAACTCTGTTACTTAAAAAGATCTAGGCTTTAAGTACCTGGCACAAGAGAAATTGGTATTGATGCTTAAGGACTAAAGGATAATATATTTTGCCAAGCAGCATCACAATTATTTGTATACAGACACATGCCATTCAGGTTGCCAAGTTGCACCTCTTACACCAGGTGAGAAGCGGCATCCACATTCTAAAAGTAGAGTCATGGGGCAGTTATGTACAGACATACAGTCTCCAACTTTCATGTGGATATCATCTCTGAAAAAATGTTCATGTTGCCCTGATTAAAAAAAAAAAAATGGGACTTGTCCTGCCTGGCCATTCCTCCTACAGCAGTCAGCCCTTGAGGGCATTGCTATCCAGGGAGCATAACTGAACCGATCAGCTTCAAACTAAAAGTTTATCTGTCAGTTTTCTTACTTGCCCGATAAATAAAAGGCTTTTTTTTAGCAAGGAACAGCAAAAAGTTGGATTATAGCACTTCCTATGCTGTCTCCATCTCCTCCTTTTGCTCAGTCTGAATACATCTCCAGCAATTCCTGACCCGACACACACAATTTGATCAGATCTGGCAGCATGCAAAGGGGATGGAATGAAGGAGTTGCTGCAGTCTGGAGCCGCCTCTTGCCAATGGGCTGCCAGAAAGGGGAAAGAAAAGATGAGAAAGGATGGAGAAAGACAGAAAAGGAAGAAAGGAGAGGGAACAGTGCTAAAAAGCTTATGTGAGGGGGAAGACAGGGAAAGAAGTGGGAGGAAGGGGAGAAAAAACAACAAAAAGAGCAAACGATAAAAACAAAATTTATTCTGGAAGCAGTATGCATTCTGCAGCACTACAAGGGTCAGATGGAGTTGTAGGGAAGGTGCTATATGGTAACCGGGGCTTCTCATATAAGTAAAGTTTGAACCATCACTAGCAGGTTTTGGATGGAATTGATTGCTCATGATTGTTACTGCTCGCTATGTCTGTGCCAGAAGCCCTATGAAGGAGATTTATGGACCTAAATACATATACCTCAGAGCAGAGCTTTCCAAACTGTGTGTCACGACACGTCTGTCGCCTGCAGTATGCAGGTGTGTCGCGCAAGCCCGGTCCACATAGCCGCTCCCCTCCAGCAATTCACCTTTTTTTTTTTCTTTTCAGTTCATGGGTTGCTTATTATTGGGCGATTTTTGCTGTCAATTGTGTTTTTTTTGGGCTTGGTGGGTGGGACTTGAGCCCAGCTGTCCCTGTCATTGGCTGCTGCTGCCGATGAGGCCTGGCCACGAGGAGCACTGACTGCAAACAGTGTCTGGTGATCCTGGAAGGTTTTATGCAGCAGGGCAGGCTTGAACCCTGAAGGGAGTGAAGCACTTAACTGGCAACAATCAAAAGAAGTGGTACATGAGTGTGGGGGCCAGACGGGCTGGGGGGGGGGGGGAGATATGAGTGTGTAAGGGCCAGGCATGTGCTGGGGGGGTAGAGGGATGAGTTTGTGGGGGACAGACGTGCCTGCACTTGTTTTTTTGGAAAATAGAGCTTTTTTTTCATGAAACACTGGCATCAAAAAGAAGAGGTACATGAGTGTGGGGGAGGAGAGATGAGTGCGTGGGGGAGGAGAGATGAGTGCGTGGGGGACAGATGTGCTGGGGGAAATATGAGTGTGTGGGGGACAGAATGTGTTTTATTATTGTTACTCAAATTATAACAATAATCTTGGAATATTACACATTTTTAATATAAATGAAAGGTTTTCATAAGATAGGTTGTGTCCGTGAAACATTTTATTTATGTATATATTTAAGGAAACATACATAAACTGTCAAAATACGTTTTGTTCGTTTAACCTCTGGTTTGCTAGTAGACTGAATTACTGTGTCGTGAAATTGTGTTTGTCTAAAAAGTGTCACCAACATGAAAAGTTTGGAAAGCTCTGCCTTAGAGGAAAGGAAAGATGGGAAGATGACAGAGGCAGTCAAATACCTCAAAGATATAAATAATGCACAAGTAGTAAACCTTTTTACAGAAGATATTACTAGAATAAGAGGCCATGCTAAGGGGCTGAAAGAAAGTACACAAGAGTTACATAAGGAAATATTTTTCACAGAAAGGGTGGTGGATGCTCCCAGGGAAGGCCAAAACAATAACAGAACTCAGGTAAGCCTGGGAGAAGCAGAGGATCCTTGGATACCAGAATATGAATGTAAATAAAGCCTGACATTGGATAAGCTCTGAGGTACTGCAACAGAAATAGGCTGACTAAATGGATGGTGTGGGCCTATCTTTGTTTTCTTACAGATTCATTTATATTCTATGTTTCTTTCAATTAGAAAAAAAAAATACCTGCATCTTTTTAACTAACAAATACAAAGATTAGGCAAGTGACTCAATCAGAAGTGTGTGTGGTGAAACATTTCTGCTTTTAAGTCTAAGTAAATAAAGGACAATAATTCTGTAAGGAAGTTAAGTGCTAGAATGAGCTCTAACAATGGTTTCTTATAGCAGTGTGGTAGGGCCTGACTGGGCGGCAAGGACAAGTGCTGAAAAAAGCAAAATACCACTACAAAGTTTAAGTGACTAGTACTTGCTGTTTTCTAGCTATCATAAAAAGCTCTACATATCTCCTCTCCCTCTGCGACTGGGAGAAGTCATTAGCCCAGAACACCAAGAGGAGAGACTGTTGCTCTAATGGGATGTGACTGACCTGCCTAGATGCTCTCCTGAAATAGTGGTTGGGGGTAGGAGGTGTGGGAAGAGAGAAGAGAAAGCGCAGTTGCTTACCTGTAACAGGTGTTCTCCTAGGACAGCAGGATGTTAGTCCTCACATGTGGGTGACATCGATGGAGCTCAGCATGGAAAACTTTTGTCAAAGTTTTTAGAAGCTTTGACCAGCACAATGAGCATGCCCAGCATGCCACTATCTGCGCATCCACGCGAGGTCCCCCTTCAATCTCGTAACATAGATAAAATACGAGCAAAAAAAAAAAAACCCAACAAAAAAAACCTGGGAGGAGAACCCAACTCTGCGCAGTGGTGAGCAGGATTCCTGAGGACTAACATCCTGCTGTCCTAGGAGAACACCTGTTACAGGTAAGCAACTGTGCTTTATCCTAGGACAAGCGGGTTGGTAGGACTCACGTGTGGGTGAATGCCAAGCTCCAGGCTGTCTCCGTTAACAGGTGAGACCAACAGGTGCCGAACAAAATGCCAACGGGCACGACACAACTGCGGCTCTGCTGGTTGGTAAGAGACTGCCTGGCTTCAGCCAGGGCTACTAGGCAGGAAGAGTTGGGTTCAAGTCTGTAAAAGATTGTACAGGATGGACTGACCAAAGGCACTGTCCTGTTGTCCATCTTTGTCTAAGCCAGTGATGGCCAACCTTTTGAGCTCAGTGTGTCAAAATTCATAAAAAAAACCGAGCATAACTCGGGTGGTGTGTCACTTCTAGAAAAATCCATAATTTTGTGATATTTGTAGCTCTAATCAACAAAGTTATAATTTTAATATATATACTGTATTTATTAATAAAGCAAAAACAAATAATTCTTTACCTTACCTGCTTAGTGACTTTTTTGTTGCTGAATTTCATTGGCTAAATCTTCAATTGAAGGTTGGTATTTCGTACACTTCAAGTCCAAGCAAGCGTTACAAACTTCATCTGTCAGTCGGTTTCTTTTATTGGCTCCCATTCATGTTCACAACACTCCCTCCCCATCTCCCAGGCATGCACACATTCATTCTCACACACACAGACCCCCAGGCAGGCACCCATGCATTCACACACACACACCCCCCCAGGCAGAGTCCCATTCATACACATTCACACACTAAAGGTAGCCCCCCCCTCTCTTTCTTTTGCCAGCAACCTCAGAACCTCTCTCATTCCTCTGCTGCCACTGTCACTGATGCCGCGTGGCTATTGCGGAGGTGCCGATTGCTGCTACTGACACTGAAGTCCATTCTGCTGCCTCCTCTGTGCAGGCCCCGTGGGCTTCCACTTTCTCCATGCTGATCTCGTACATTGTGCGATCCGTTGAGAAAGTGCTATTCTTGCACATTCCCAAAGAGTACATGTGCCAATCACTAAAAAGTACATTTTTTTTTTTTTTTTTGCCTTTGCTGTCTGATCTTAGTTTTCTAATTGGTTGGTCACAGGCTTTTTTTTCACCTTCCCTTTCTTATTTTTTTGCCAATTCCTTTTATATTGTCTTTTTTTCTGTTTCTTTTTTCTCCATCTTCTTCCCTCAAACACACAGTCAGGTTCTCATTCTCACATGCATTTCTCTCTCACACACACACAGGCTCTCACTGGCACATGCTCTCTCTCATACAATCATTCATATACACAGGCTCTCACTGGCACATGCTCTCTCTCATACAATCATTCATACACACAGGTTCTCACTTGCACATGCTCTCTCATACAATCATTCATACACACAGGCTCTCACTGGCACATGCTCTCTCTCATACAATCATTCATACACACAGGCTCTCACTGGCACATGCTCTCTCATACAATCATTCATATACACAGGCTCTCACTGGCACATGCTCTCTCATACAATCATTCATATACACAGGCTCTCACTGGCACATGCTCTCTCATACAATCATTCATACACACAGGCTCTCACTGGCACATGCTCTCTCATACAATCATTCATACACACAGGCTCTCACTGGCACATGCTCTCTCATACAATCATTCATATACACAGGCTCTCACTGGCACATGCTCTCTCTCTCTCTCTCTCACACACAGACACACACACAGGCTCTCACATGCTGTCTCTGCAAACATTCAGGTCCTCTCTCTCAACTCACCTCATACACGCACTCTACGGGCCCTCAGCCTCTCTCTCACCTCTGGGCCTCCTCTTCGCGGGTCGCCGCAGGATGGGCTCTGCAGCGGCCCTGATCTTCTCGGGCCGCGGCAGCCCTGCTACCGGGCCTCTTCCTCTTCTTGGGCCGCTGCGACTTGGGATTCGCAGCGACCCGCGGCGGCTCCTCCTCTTCTGCACGCGCTGATTCGCTTCCTCCTTCCTGCCCACACGGCTCCGGCAACGTTTACTTCCGGGGCCGCACAGGCAGGAAGGAGGAGCATCAGCGCGTTGTCTTGAGCCTCATCGCTGCGACGCATGAGCCTCCCTGCGCCCGGGGGCATTGGTGGAGGGTAGGGGGAAACTAAAAAACACATTTAAAGGCTCGGCGCAGCTGAAAAAGAAAAGGCTCGGCACAGCCGATAAAAAAAAAAATAAATTCCTGATAGTCCTCGAAACGCTGCGCGTGTCAGCCAAAACGGCTCGGCGTGTCACCTCTGACACGCGTGTCATAGGTTAGCCATCACTGGTCTAAGCAGTAGTAAGCTGCAAACATGTGAAGAGAACTCCACGTTGCAGCACGACAAATTTCGATAACGGGGGACTGCTCATAGATGAGGCAGGTATGTGTACAGCAGGCCCCTTCTCCAGTGAAGGGAGAAGACGTCGCAGGCCACATGTCCACTCTCCAGTGACAGGGAGCAGAAATTGCTTACTTTGTGATTGTACCAGGAGGCGAAGAGGTCGACATCCGGGGTACCCCACCGACAGATTCAGGGCCACTCGTGCGGCTGAAAGAAGCGGCTCAGCTGGTCCGACAGCATCTTCAAAGTCCCAGGTAGGTATGTCGCTCGAAGAGACATCCCCTGAGAAAGGACCCAGGTCCACACCTGCACCACTTTGTGACAGAGAAGGAATGATCCCATGCCTCCTTGTTTGTTGACATACCACATTGCAACTTGGTTGTCCATCTGAATCAGGATTTCCTTGTGGAACAACCTGTCCCTGAACGTCCAGAGGGTGTAGCGGATCGCCTGAAGCTCCGAAAAGTTGACTTGGAAGTGGGCTTCGTGAGCAGACCAGAGACCCTGCATGTGGAAGCCATCCACATGGGCTCCCCAGCTTTGAGGAGAGGCGCCGGTGGTGAGGACCACTTGAGGCAGAGCAGCCTGGAAGGGAATTCCCCTCTCAAGGTTGAAGAGGTTTTCCCACCTGGACAGAGATGCCCTCAGAGGCTCAATGACAGAGAGAAGTCTCAAGGTCCTGGGAGGCCTGCAGCAACTGCGCCCACAAGGTCCATTGCGCCCTCCACATGCACAAGCGGGCGAGAGAGGTAACGTGGACTGTGGCCTCTATGTGGCCCAACAAACGGAGCAGAAGGTGGGCAGTGACATCCCAACTGCTGTGACAAAGGCTACAATGAGGCGAGGGCAAGAGCCCCATCACTGAGCAAAAATGCTTTCGCTTGCACCATGTCCAGCCTGGCTCCTATAAAGTCCAGCTGAGGAGACTGGCAGAGGTGAGATTTTGGGTAGTTGATCACGAACCCCAAGGATTGCAGAGTCCGCACTATCAGAGTTAGAGCACTCAGCACCCCTGTGTGGGAATCACTCGATCAACCAGTCATCTAGGTACGAGAAGACGTGCACCGCACGACGCCAGAGGTACGCAGCCACCACCGCCAGGGCATTTGGTGAAGATGCGAGGGGCTGAGGCCAACCCAAAAGGCAGTACCTTGTACTGGTAATGAGCCTTTCCCACCACAAAGCGGAGGTACTTTCTGTGGCCAGGGAAGATGGCTATGTGAGCGTAAGCCTCCTTGAGATCGAGGGAGCAGAGCCAGTCTCCTCTTTTGAGGAGGGGTATCAGCATGCCCAGAAAGACCATCTTGAAATTTTCTCTTACGAGAAACATGTTCAATGCCCTGAGGTCGAAAATGGGGTGCAAGCCACCGTTTCTCTTCGGAATGAGGAAATACCTCGAATAGAACCCTCGGCCCTGCTGAGGAAGAGGAACGGGCTCTACCGCACCTGCTGAGAGAAGGGCAGAGAGTTCTGTCCAAAGTATGACCCAGCTGAACAGATGAACCCCACAATGGACATGGGGGGAGAGATCTCTGGGAGCCGTCTGAAGTTGAGTCTGTACTCCTGATCTGATTATAGGGATCGCTCCCAAGGAGGGCATCTTTGGCCGCTGGGGAACCAAAGGTCCCTCGGGCACCTGTTGCATCTGTAGGGCGCCTAACAGGATGCTCAGACACTCAAGCAGAGGTGCCAGAATAGACAGCGGAGGCTCCAGCATCGGCATGGGGGCTGGTGGTGCAGTCAGCTTGATGCTCCGCAGAGCTCTGAGCTCCGCAGAGCTCTGAGCACCGCAGTCTGCACCCTGCAGTCCAACTCCTCCTGAAAGTCTGGTGAAACGAGGTCCACCTACGATGTGACAAGGCGTAACTGGCTCTTCCTCGGTCCTCCGGGGAGGCACGGTTCCTGGCACAGTTATTGGTGGGGAATGCCTAGGACTCCCGGTTATGTTGGAGGATGGTGCCTCCGAGACAAAGGGTTGCTTTGGTGGCGGTACAGCAGCTGCCGGTACCACACCGGAACTGAAGCCGTGTGCAGACTGTGACCGGTATCTATGCTTGTGGAATCTCTCACTGTGCTCAGCCCGGTCTTTCCCCAGCGCTGAGGAAGCGGATGATCCTGATGTTCTGGAAACCAGTGAGATCATAGAAGACCGATCACAGTTCCCATGATCCTTCAAAGACGCAGTAGGGGAAGTAATGAGAGGGAGTTTATCGAGGGGATCCCCTCAACCCCCTGGTGCCAATGACTGACATGGGTGTGGATGGAGCCAACATTTTGGAACTGAAAAGTTTCTCCATCTTGTCGAGGTCTGCACAACGGCCTTTGGAGGTCATCTGGTCATACAGCTGACACCCACAGACGTCGTGAAAAGCCCCCAGGCAAAGGATCCAAACCTCATGTGGATTTGTGATGGACAAGGTCCGTAGGTGTTGAGGAAAGCTGGCCGACACCATGAAAAAAAATACCCAGTGTGGTTGATGACCATCAGTCACCAGGATGCCAAGAATAGACTGCGGAGAAGGGGGGGGGGGGGGGGGAGATTGTATTAACCTACCATGCTAAGAAGGCACAGACTGTGAAAGGGGACCAGACGACGGAACGGAGAAAAAAAATTGCTTTTTAAAGCACAAAAGGCAAAAATGAAGAGCAGCTCCAGAAACCACGAGGCAACAGCATTACAGAAAAAAAAAAAGACTGAAGGGGGACCTCGTGTGGATGTGCAGATAGTGGCATGCTGGGCAAAGCTTCTAGGAACTTTGACAAAAGTTTTCCATGCCAGGCTCCATTGGATGATGTCACCCACATGTGAGGACTACCACCCTGCTCGCCCTAGGAGAAATAGCAATTATAATGGAATTAAGTGGCTGAATCTCCTTAAGACACCTTAACCTCCATCTCATCTCACCTCTGATATGCTCATGGCTACCAATCTGGGACCTCTTCAGAAACAGCCATATCTAGAGCAGGAGGAAGACAAAGCATCCCCCTGGGCATTTTCTCAGGTCCTGTTATGCAATAACTGCTCCAATTGTATAGCAAGAGATATCTCCTTGGCCAAGATCATGCACACTTAAATAAAACTCAATGACTGACTATGAAAGCATCAGCGAGTAAATGAAAATCCGTAATTACAAAAACAGTAACTGGTTAATACAAGTGTGTGTGCAATCATTCAAAATGCACAGCGTACAGAAACTGCAAATATCACAACAGCAGTGTTCGCAAATCCCTCATCTGTTACAAATATCCTTCAGTATCTTCTGTCATTTCAATGACATACATTTTTAAGCAAGGGGAAACTAAAATAAGCAAGAATATTTGTGTTTAAAAATGTAGGACCAGAAAGCAAGCTGAATTATCACCTCTATACTGAAGTAACCTCTGTCCACATAGTCGCCCAGGAAGAGGTAGCGTGTGTTAATAGGAGATCCACCAACTTCAAAGAGCTTCATCAAGTCGAAAAACTGTCCATGAATGTCACCACACACTGGAAGAGGAAGTAAGGATAAATAAAACTACATTATAAGAGGAAAAAGTCAATTTTATCAAACAGGAGCACAGGTCTACCTTTTAGTTCTGTTTTCACTGACAGCATGAAGGGCAGGGGTATGGACATTGCCCTCCTACTTGAGACATTTTCCTGGTGCTGTGAAACATTCAATAAACAGATATTCCAAAGAATATTGCAAAAATGTTGTTCATCTGAGATTTAGTATTTCACTATGAGAAGATACAACCATTCCAAACTGCAGAGCAATCTGAAGTATAAATGCTAGAATACTGAACTGCCTCAGGGTTTTAAAAATGCTGCCAGCTATACATAGAGAGACTGAGGGAGCCAACAACGTACTCTCTAGAAGAAAGAAGGGAAAGAGAAGATATGATATAAACATTCAATTATTTGACATGTTTCAATAAAGTACCAGAAGGAAGCATTTGCCATAGAATGAAAAGCTCAAGTACACTGGGTCATCATATGAAGTTGAAGGGAGGAAAGCTCAAAAGGAATGTGTGAATACTTTTTCACTGAGAGGGTGGTGGACACCTGGAACAGACAAGAGATTACAAAAGCCAAATCAGTGGTAGAATTCAAGCATACTGGGGATAGACACAAAGATCTTAGTGGGAGAAGACCACAGATCGAGTAAGATCTATGACAGCATAAGATACAGGTACAAATAGGCAGTTTGAGTGGGTCAAGAGGTATTCTTACAGTATCGTTGTGTTTCTATAAAAAATAAAGACAAAAAAATATAAAATTTGAGGCTGAGGTCTCTGGTGTGTTGCAATAACGACTTCTGTAGCACATAAGAGCTTTTTTTTAGTTAAGGGTCATAAGAAAAGTAGTGTACCTCACTTTTTACACCAAGGCTGAGAAAATAGAGTCCCTATAAGTCAACAGTAAAGATCTCTTGCATACAGCAAGATGGTACTCTGATGAGAAACCCAGTCGTGGAAGCTCTTACTAACCTGTGATTGGAGCCTCCACTTCAATCATAGTCTTTTCATAACGCAGAATGGCAGCTCCATCATCAATGATCTTTAAAGCAGCATCTTCTTCCAGGCGACCTTCCTTCACCAAATGGCTCTTAAGAATATCAAGTCTTGGCTTCCCATCCTCAAACACTTCCTTTGTTGAGAGCCGCAGAGTAGGAGGGAAAGGGACAGCTAGAAGGAAAACATTTTTAGATCAAAGATTTATCATGCCAGTACTATCAGTTTTAACCAGCTGCAGCACACAAAATTAAGGAAATGTGTGTATACACTAACATGACAGGCATTAGTAGGGAATGTAAGAAATAAAATAGGATCTGCATTAAAAGGGCTACTGAAATCCTTTATATACATACGAAGACGTTATTAGCTACACACAACCCACAGCTTGTATTAATATGACTTGCCACAAAAGTGTCCAAATTATTTGAAAAAACGAAGTTACTTTTTATACTTTCTTTTTACCGTATCAACCAGCTTAATTGAAATTGCAGTTAAACTTCAATGTCCTTACCTCAGAGCATTTAAGCACTTAGAAGACATATGATTTGCTTAAGGACACACAAGTGAGTAAAGGATAAGAAAATCAAACTGGGGTTTTCCAGCTTCACAGCTCAGGTATATCAGCTATTCTACTCAAATATTTGCTGCTTTCTCCCACACATTTCACCTTGCTATCTACAGTCCTGCAAACTTTTTTCTCATCAATAAATTAAGACAGTCAGAATACTGTTTGGGGTGAGTGCTCTACTGACAAAAACTATTGCACTCTGCATACAACTGTACACACAAAAATATTTGCTATAAAATAAGAACTGACTTTACCCCACAGTAGGTACACAGTAAAGAGCCCAGCAGGCCAGAGTGATGAGAAGATAAAGGATTTTTCAGTTACCTAGACTTCTCTGCAGGAATTACCTAGGAGACCTGTCTACTGGCTCATGCCTGCAGCATTGGGCTATCACAAGATAATGTTTCTAATAGTCTGACTGCACCCATCATGGTAACTCCCCGTTCACAATCTATAGCTACACAATACTGCAGTGACTATTGAATAAGCTTCATTTTTAAAAATTCAATCACATACTTCTTAAAATTCACATATTCAAAATATCAAGTGTCTATCAAGCTCTAGTACTAGTGATAAATTTGAAGATAAAATTGAACATAAGGCAAATAAACCTATTTTAGACACTGGCAATGCGTCGCCTTATAGTCAAAGCTCTCAGCAGCTATACACTCTATCCCACATGTACAACTATACACCCTACATCTACTGACTTCCTTCGCTCTGCTAAAAGTGGAGTTAAATTTACAGGCTAATACCTTAATAACCAGGTTACAAGCCTTTGTTTGAACAGTCCATGACTTATTTATAGCTTTTCTATACCGACGTTAGTTTGCACATCACATCAGTTTACATTGAAACATGGGTAAAACTTAGTACATATAACTTGCATAATGAGAGAAATTAAAAAAGAAAACTCAGTAAACATTCAAGTTGGAAGGAAGATTTAGGGTAGTTAGTTACTTGTTTTACAAAGTAGTATAATCATACAACCTTTAACAACTGGAAGGGTCACATAATACATAAGACAGTTACAAAGTTATGATTTCAGGGAATTTATTTATTTATTTATGGTTTTTATATACCGATCTTCTTACATTATATGTAAATCAAATCGGTTTACAGAGAACAGTTGAATAAGCTTGCTTGTGGGCAATTACATATAACAAAGAACTTTGAGCAACATATTGTATAACTTTTTGAGTAACATTTAAACATAAGAGCAAAAAATACATGGCTAAACATAAACATAAGAACAAGATATACATGGCACAACAAAGTCTTATATGTCTAAATCCAAGGGGGGAGAGAAGAATAGAGGGAGGGGGATGGAGGGGTTATATAGTTGGAGCGGAGAGGATGTAATAAGAGTTCGTTGAAGCAGCTTCTTAGAAATCATGGAAATGCTTGGCTGAATAGTCAGGTTTTCAGTTTTTTCTTGAATGACTGGTGGCAAGTGACTTGTCTGAGTTCTGGTGGTAGTGAATTCCAAAGTGAAGGACTTGCTGTGGAGAAAGCCCTATTTCTTAGTGGAGTTTTGGTTTGAGGGATGATAAGGGTGTCTTGGTAGGCTTTTCTGATTGGTCTTGTTGATTTAATGGTACGGAGTTGATGGGTGAGATCGATAGGTGCTATGTTGTTTAGGTATTTGTGAGTGAGGGTCAGGACTTTGTAGGAGACTCTGAATTTAATTGGAAGCCAGTGGAGATTGTAAAGAATGGGCGTGATGTGGTCTCTCTTGTTAGAGTTGGTCAGGACCCTAGCTGCAGAATTCTGTACCATCTGGAGAGGTTTGATGGTGGAGGCTGGTAATCCGATTAGTAGCGCGTTGCAGTAGTCAATTTTGGTCAGGATAATTGATTGCAGGACGAGGCGGAAATCGTGAGCGTGAAGTAATGGTTTAAGCTTTTTCAGTACTTGTAGTTTGAAAAAGCATTCTTTGGTTGTGTTTACAAATCTTTTTAGGTTCAGCTGATTGTCTAGCAGAACGCCTAAGTCTCTTACGTAGGATGTATTTTTGAGGCTGTCTAGGATAGGTGTAAGTGGATTTTGATGAGCGGTGTCTTTTTGTTGTTGATCTGCTATAATGGGTGTGATCTCTCTTTGGATGAAGTTATCTTCCTGTGAGATGATGAGGTATTCTGTTTTGTCCTTGTTGATGACTAGATTGAGTTCGGTGAGGAGAGTGCTAATTTTTTGAAAGCATTGTTCCCAGAACATTAGAGATAGTTGAAGGGATTTCCTTATAGGGATGAGGATTTGTATGTCATCCGCGTAAATCATGTGTTTGATTTTCAGTTTGGATAGGAGGAAGCATAGGGGAAGAAGATAAATGTTGAAGAGGGTAGGGGAGAGAGATGAGCCTTGAGGGACTCCCATGTTAGAGCTGATTGCCTGTGATTCTTTGTTATTGATTTTCACTTTGAAAGATCTGTTGTTGAGAAATGAACAGAACCAGTCTAGGGCCGTGCCTGAAATACCAATTGCAGCTAATCTGTCAAGTAAGATAGTATGGTTGACCGTATCGAAGGCTGCAGAAAGGTCGAGGAGAATAAGGAGGTGAGGTTGTCTTTTTTCTGAGCTTAGGAAAGCTGAGTCCATGAGGGAAATCAGCAGAGCTTCTGTGTTTAGTGTTTTTCGAAATCCATATTGAGAAGGTGCCAGAATTTTGTGATCTTCCAGGTAGTCAGTGAGCTGTTTATTTACTATTTTTTCCAGTTTAAAAAGTTGTTTAGTGTTTTTCGAAATCCATATTGAGAAGGTGCCAGAATTTTGTGATCTTCCAGGTAGTCAGTGAGCTGTTTATTTACTATTTTTTCCAGTTTAAAAAGTTTAAAAAGTTGTATTTAAAAAGTTGTGGGTTGTCATATCCAAACCCATCTTTCAATTGCTAGAGCATGTTCCATTATGAATGTACAAAGGGTTACATTGACTTTTTGAATACTCAAAGGCGAATATTTAAAAATATGTTTGCCAGATAAGTTATCAAGGAAAATCAGAGGGATAAACATCCTGCTGAATATCCCTGGAGAACCTTGAAACCTAATCAGCTAGATTTGACTATTGCTAGTTAGGCTATTAAATTATCTGAGTATGCATATCTGGATAACTTTACCCTTAACTGGCTATTCAAAAATGCATGCAAGGGGTCCTAAGAACTTTTCTGAGCTATAAGAGTTCTGCAAGGAAATCAGAAAAAATCTAAGAACAAGAATAGAAAGATTCTTAACTGGCTACAGGAAACATTTGGAAGTTATTACTGCCAAAGGAGGCTCTACAGAGTACTAACTGAAAGGGTGTCTATATTAAAAATTGCAGAAATATTTAATTTTGTATCATGCAGAGGTAGGTTGTGTCAGCTTCTTTCTATTCACTTAGAGATTAATTGAAACATACAGTTTATCCAAGGGTGCCTACATTTTTGTACACAACTGTAAGATCAACCAAATTTGATAAACTGGGATATCGCAAAAAAATTTTTTAACACACTTATACAGAGTGCTTCTCCATATAAAGCAGAGTTGCTTACCTGTAACAGGTGTTCTCTGAGGACAGCAGGAAGTTAGTCCTTACATGTGGGTGACATCAGATGGAGCACGATGTGGAAAACTTGTCAACGTTTCTAGAAACATTGACTAGGCAAACTGAGCGTGCCCTATACCTCACATCTATGCAGGGTCCATTCTTCAGTCTCGTAACAGAATTATGATAAAATAAAACTAGGAGAAATCTAATTCCACCTGTTACAGGAAAGCAATTCTGTTTTCTACAAGGACAAGCAGGACGGTAGTCCTCACACATGGGTGAATCCCTAGCTACAGGCTGCTCCCCAACAGAAAAGGGGACCAACAAATACCTAACTAGGTGCCAACGGGCACACCACTACCAGTGCTGTTGGTAACAGAGGGAGAGAAGGCCTGAACCCAAACAAACAACGGACCATAGGTTGGGAGAGTTGGGTTCTACACCTCAAACAGGTTCCGGAGGACAGACTGGTCGAAACTGTCACGTCGGCCTTCCCTATCCAGACAGTAGTGGGATGTGAATGTGTGGAGAGAGCTCCACATCTCAGCCTTGCAGATCTCAATGGGAAATGCTGGGCCTCCGATGCTGCCATGGCTTTGACAGAATGAGCCCTGACATAACTCCCAAGATGCAGTCCTGCATGGGCATAACCAGATCTGGACCACTTCCTAACACAGGAGGTATGATCCCGTGCCTCCCTGCTTGTGTGACATACCACAAGGCTACTTGGTTGTCAGTCTGGATCAGGACAATTTTATTAGACAGCCAATTTCTGAAAGCTCATAGCGCATACCTGATCACCCGAAGCTCCAGGAAGTTGATTTGACAAGAATGTTCCTGAACGGACCACAATCCCTGGGTGCAAAGCTCATCTACAAGAGCTCCCTACCCCAGTGTAGATACATCCGTGGTTAGCACAATTTGAGTAGGGAGACTCCAAAAGGAAATCCCCTGTTCCAGATTGGAGATTACCCGCCACCAGGAAAGAGTCACAGAGAGACGGGGTGACTCGGATGCTATCCTGGAGGCTCTAAGTGGCCTAGCGCCACTGTGACCTCCGGGTCCACTGAGCTCTGCACATGTGTAAGCGTGCCATGGGAGTGACATGAATGGTCGCAGCCATCTGACCCAACAGTCTTAATATGTGCCAGGCTGAAACCTGCTGGCCCTGTGTACCTCTGTCACAATGGTCACCAAAGCGACAGCCCTCTGGTGCGGCAGAAAGGCCCTAGCTTGAGCTGTGCTTAGCAAGGCTCCGATGAAGTCCAACTGAGGTGAAGGACTGAGATGGGACTTTGGGTATTTGAGAACAAACCCTAATGACTCCAACACCTGAATGGTCAAGCGCATGGACCGGGTGGCCCCTTCCTGAGACATGCTCACCACGGCCAGGCATTTTATGAAGACCCGTGGGGTGGATGCGAGCCTGAACGGCAACAATCCGTACTAGAAATGTTTTCCCACCACAAATTGGAGATTCTTCCTGTGACTGAGGAATATATCGATATGGGTTATGTGTCCTTTAGGTCGAAGGAGCATAGCCAGTCCCCTTTTTGCAAATGGGGGATCATGGTGTCCTTGGAAACCATCTTGAACTTTTCTTTAGAAATGTTTTCAAGGCCCTCAGGTCTAGGATGGGACAGAATCCTCCTGTTCTCTTTGGAATAAGGAAGTACCTGGAGTACAATCCCCCCCCCCCCTCTCTTTGCCATGGCACCAATGTCAATGGCGTGGTGTCCATCATGCGGCTCAGAGGTCCTCCGATGCCGATGCCAATGGCTCGGACTTCGATCTGAAGAGGTTGTCCATCTTATCGAGTTGAAGCTGACGTCCATTCGGGGTCATCTGGGTGCATAAGCGGCAACCCTGGATGTCATGCGATGCTCCTGGGCAGAGGATGCAAACATCATGAGGATCAGTGATAGATATGATCCTCGAGCATCAGCGTAAACCAGAAGCAGCCATGATGGGGTGAAACAAATGGGGAAAAACACAGAACGATGGTGGCAGGTATTGATTGATGACTGGCACCAAGGCACCACCACCACAATGGGGGGAACAGACTATAAAAAAACCTACCCGAACGTAGAAAATCCTGACTGGGGGCAGTACGGGGAGGCACAGATAGGGACCCTGTGATGGACTGAAGGAAAAGAATCACGAAAAACTGCAAAATCTAAGTTTTCCATAAGGCAAAAAGCCAAAATTTTTAGAGCTATATCAAACCCCGAGGCTCTCAGCTCTGTGGAAAAAAAAAGAGAATGAAGAGGGACCCTGCATGGACACATAGTATAGGGCATGCTCAGTGTGCTTTGTAAACTTAAGTCTAGAAACTGACATAAGTTTTCCACATTAATCTCCAACTGATGATGTCACCCACGTGTGAGTACTACCAGCCTGCTTGTCCTCAGAGAAAGGCTGTTCACCTCAAAAGAAAACAAAATCTCGGAATTATATTTTGCTTGAGTGAGTTATGTCCTCTACAGCTGTGTCAGAACAGCATAGGACAACTTTTATGTTGAGTAGGAATAGCTTTTTCAACCAATTTGGTATTTTTAAAATTTGCTTTGTTACTGGTGTTTTTGGCAAATGTTCATTTCACAGGCCAATGAGATATGCCAGAGCATCAAAGTTTGTCTGGATCATGAGTGTGTAATATTTTGATTTAGCTGAGTCGATTCATTTTTCTACATTGTATCCATGGGTTTGGAGAGTTTTCTAGTCACCATTAACCTCTTCATGAGTGCAATGTGGAATTGCTTTCCTTTTGTGCCTGACCTTCAAAAAGTGCACAAGTTTTTTGCCTTGTAGTTAAAGCAGATTTGTTTGAGTTCTGCCCTTTACTATAATCATGTGATGCCTATTTACATAGTAGGAGCTTCATTTTTCCAGCTCTCGCAGATTAAAACAGAAGAGCAGTTTAATGCTAGCATATGCTGGACTACATCACCTTCATACCCCAGCGATGTAGTGCTGTGCCTAAGGGTCATTCCAAGATCCTAGTACAAACTTCGTATTTAAAACATTTAATATGATTGATTGAAATGTGGCTCAGTATCAAGAGTTTCCAGAAAGCCAGAATGTTATCAAAACTGACTGCACACCTGCTGCTGCATTTTGCCAACATGCTAGAGAGCAGGTGAGTAGAGGGATACATTTAGGATATAACCATTGTTAAAGATTCATATTTAGGGTACACAAATGTATAGAAGTTTATTATACAAGTGTTTATGTCATGTCTTTTTAGTTAACCAATCCAAATTAAAAAAAAAAAACACACACACACACAAATGTAAGCACTGTAAACCGTGCACCTGAATGGCAGATGAATGAATATTCAGCATGTCAGACTATAGATAAAACCAGAATGTTTATCAGAAAGTGAGTACAGTAGTACTGATCCTTCTGAGATATGAACATTCGGCAATACAACCACATAGCACATGCACATTACAAGAGTCCATGTGCTGTGCACCACCAACACTGCTGTTCTACTCCTTGGCAACTTGTTCTTAGCACTCATAGGTCCTTGCAGTCAGATGCAAAGCTTTTGGGAAGGGAACAGCCTGCGGCAGAGGCTTTATACATGCAATTGCACGCATGGGCAGAGAAAAAGAATGTAAAGGATTCCATTCTTCTGCCAGCCCACCACTTTCCCAAAACACACATACTATTCATATTCTAGTCTCAGCAAAGACAGTACCACACCCTAGCCTAAATTACCTCCAGACAAACAGGCTACTGAAAAACTAAGTTGTAAACAACCTATATTTCAAGCTTCCTTTAACAGTGCAACACACATTTAGGGAGACATTTTCAGTAAGCCCTTTTGTGCCCACATAATTTACAATGAATTTACTTAACACTTACATAAATAAAAAAGTGCCCACATTGCACCTATTTGTTCAGAGAGGAAGGTCGGAGACCATACTATGTGCATGAGGGAATTGGTTGGACCATTAAATGATCGAGGGCTTAAAGGGGCACTTGGAGAAGATAAGGCCATCATGGAGAAACTAAATGAATTATTTGCTTCGGTGTTTACTAATGAGGATGTTGGGAAGATACCTGTTCCAGAAACTTTTTCAAGGATGATTCAGAAGAATTGTACAAAATCACGGTGAACCTAGAAGATGTAGTAGACCAGATTGACAAAAAGAATAGCAGCAAATCGCCTGTACCAGATGGTATACACCCCAGAGTTCTGAAAGATCTGAAATTTCATTTTTAAGTTCCATTACTAGTAATTTGTAAATCATCATTAAAAATAATCCATTGTAGCTGAAGACTGGTGGCCAATGTAACCCCAATATTTAAAAAGAGCTCCAGCCGTGATCTGGGAAACTATAGACCAGCAAGCCTGACCAGTGCTGGGCAAAACCTTGGAAACTATTCTAAAGAACAAAATTGCAGAACATATAGACATGGTTTAACGGAACACAGCCAGCACAGATTTGCCCAAGGGAAGTCTTGCCTCACAAATCTGCTTCATTTTTTTTTTAAGGGGTTAATAAACATGTGGATAAAGATGAGATGATAGATTTAATACGCTTGGATTTTCAGAAGGTCTTTTGTGAATTTCAAATTGGTTAAAAGATCAGAAACAAGGAGGTCGAGAGAGAAGGAAATTGAGGGTATCGGAAGCCTTACTGGGGGTGCAGCTGAGCCCAATTGATTGACTGATGTCACTGTGGTGAGACGCACGGGGCTTGAAAAACTGCCCCAGTGCAGCTGCTGCCGGCACGCTGCCTAAGCCGCATGCGCCAAAGGGGCATGCGCAGCTTTTTTCTGCTTTTGTCAGATTTTGTTCAATTAAGAGTTGTTGAAACTTTTTATATATAGTTTCTTCTCACCTTTTGAAGTAAATCAAGACCTACTCTCTGAATACCTCCAATTTGTGTTGGACCCAAGGTAAATCAGCAAACTAGTTCGCGCTGCTAGGAATTTTGCTTGATGCCACATTCAACACAAAAGAGAAGGGCTAGGGAGCGCCTGGCCTCGGACGCAACCAAAACTGTCTCCAAAGTAGGCCCAATGGATGCCCATGTGAGACGTGGAATGCACATAGGGGATGAGGGTTCGCTAAGTGTTAGAAGGGGAGAAGAAGAGCCCTCCATCGCTTCTGAACTATTAACAACACTCTCCCCAGGGGAGAGGTCTCCTCCGGTGAATCTTGCTGAAAAATTTTTGCAAACCACTGGAGACTTGATTTCAACCGAAGTCTCCCTCGAGGCAAGGTGGTTTGCAGGACGAATTTTCAGCAAATGGAAACAACTTGGAAACCGGACAAAATCTCATCGGAGCTACAGGAGTGGGACTTGGGGTAAGAGAAGTGGGACTTTCAACTATTACATTTAAACCTTTAGTTAAACCACAAACATTTTCTCTGAAAATGATATGGGATGCTATCAATGAAGTATCAACTAGTGGTAATATCTAATGCTGTTGGTACAACTAAGAAGAATGTATAATTGTTAGAAATTGAAAACAAAAATATAAAAAATGAGTTTAAGGTAAGAGAGGAATTGGGGAAGTTTAGAGAGGTACAATTAATGACAATAAAGGAAAATTCTATATTACAGGCAAAGACAGAAAAATTGGAGAATCTGGCCAGAACTAGAAACATACGTTGTATAAATTTTTTAAAAATCCCCACTTCAACACCAGAACAACTATGGAGGAGGTATCTGATAGAAAGTTTAAACATTGTGGCGGCTACTTTGCCTATAATCTCAAAAATATTCTACCTACCTCCAATGAAAAAATTCTTAGTGACAAGGGAAGTGGGAAATTTACAGTTAGTAGAATTACAACAAACAACTAATTCAAGAAAAAACGTTAAACGTTACAGAACTTCTTGAGCAATCAGATTCAGATATAGCTGAGCCAGCTACATTGATAGTTTCATTTATGCTAGAAACTGATAGAGATTGGGTTTTTAAGAAATTTTTTGTAAATAGAACTAAAATGTTTCTGGGATGTAAGGTACAGCTTTTTCCAGATTTAACTCCACTTACTCAAAAACGTAGAAAATAATTTCTTCTGTTAAAAACAAATTCTACAGATAGGAATGTACTTTATATTGAAATATCCTTGTAAGTGCATTATAAAAAGTGAAGGTAGTATGTATTTTTACAACCAGAGCACTTGGCTCAGTTTATAGAGCATAGAATGAAACCCACTATTAGTTCTACCCCGAAACCCACATAAAATGGCTCCTAGGATAAGAATTGACCTCTCAATTTAATTTAGCATTCCTGAGTTAGCTGAGAACTTAATTTCTGCACAATAGATTTGTTTGGAATTGTGTTCCTTGGATTCATATAGAGGGCTAAACACAGATAATTATATATAGATGGTGAATTTTTTCTTGTTGACTTAAGGAAATGATTCAATAGAAATATGTGATAATGATTTAATGAGATTTTAGACTAAGAAATTGTCTTTGTATCTGTGAAATCTTCAAGTTATGGCTTGAATTGTAATAAATGTAAAATTGTTATAAATACAAAATAAAAAAAAAAGATCAGAAACAAGAGAATAGATTTGAATGATCAGTTCTCAATGGAGAACCTCAGGGATCTGTCCTTGGACCAGTGCTTTCTAATTTATTTATAAATGTTCTGGAAAGGGAACGACAAGCGAGGTGATCAAATTTGCAAATACCACAAAATTTAGAGTTGTTAAATAACAAACAGATTGTGATAAACTGCAGGAGGACCTTGCAAGACTGGAAGACCGGGCATCCAAATGGCAGATGAAATATAACATGGACAAGTGCAAAGTGATGCATATAGGGAAAAATAACCTTTGCTGTAGTTTAACAATGTTAGGTTTTACCTTAGGAGTTACCACCCACAGTAATTTACGGACCCATTGGATTTTACGATCTGTTGGGTTTGGTGGTTTCTGAGTACCGGATTTCAACATAGTTACCAGGAATCTATCTTTTTACCTCTACAAGGAAATGGGGACTTCCTGCCGGGGTTACATAATCATTTGTAGAATGGGAGCGAAATAGATGTCTCATGTGGCGCAGATAGTTTCTGCAGATGGGAATATTCTCTCTCCTCAAGACAGAACTATATTTTGACATGACAGTAGGGCAGCGCTTTGCGTATAATCAACGTCATCATCATTATTGGTGGTCTCTCTCTAGTAGTAATCTTCAGGATGAGTTTCAGGTACAAATTGAGGATTTCTTTCAAAGTGGTGATGTGCGGAAAATGGGTGTGTCTCGCTTTTATAAGGCTTTACTGGAGTTTCGAGATCCACCTGCCCTTGGACTTCTATTGGCTAAATGAAGGGCTGAGCTCCCGTTGCAAATGACTGAGAAACAGTTGCTCTCTGCATTTGGTAAGATTTCTGGGTTAACAGGGAATGCAACTGAGAGAAGTGCAATATAAATTCTTCTGGCAGGCATATCTACCACATATTAAGGCTGTTTAAGTCTGAATTATGCCCTTAATGCATTATAGAACAGGGAACCCTGAGACATTATTGTCAGTCTTGTCCAGTTGTGCAGGACTTCTGGGGCAAATTAAAGAGGTACTTACAAAGAACTTTGCAGTGCACTACCGTTTTCTATTGAGGAGGTGTTTGATTGTCCAGGAGTGCAGACTGTAGTGGGAAGGGGATATCACCTTTATCAATGTAAGGCGTGGTTGCTGAGGAAAAAGGCTCTACTTTGTCTGGTGTACTCCGGATGTCCCTGTGTATTGGGCTTGGCAGGATAGTTTACATGTATTAATGCAAATGGAAAATTTGGACACTACTAGATCATTCAAGAGTAAACTTAAATTTGTGTCGATTTGGGGCAAATATATTCAATCTTTGTCTCCCAAGGCTAAATGTATGGCACTTAATTATCCCTGATGTACATGGGTTGGGTTGGTATAGGCTAAGGGCTTCATTTGTCATACAGTTTTCTATTTTTTCTTGTGCTTTTCGTTTCACTCTCCAGTAGTATCTGTGTTACTTGGAGCATGGGGGAGGGGATTCTGTCAGAGAGGGGGAGGTATAAAATATATAAGCTGTACCTTTTTTTTTTTTTTTTGTTCCCGGTGCGCATTAAGGGGCGGATTTTAAAAGGGTTATGCACATAACCCTTTAAAACCCCTCCTGCGCGCACCAAGCCTATTTTGCATAGGCTTGGCGACACACGCAAGCCCAGAGGCTTGAAAAAATGGGCGGGGCAGTCTGGAGAAGGGCGGGGCCAGAGGCCTCCGAAGGCCTGCTAGGCTGGGGAATTGCGTGGTGGCACTCGGACGGCAGGCGCAACTTAAATAAAGGTGTGGGGGGGATTTAGGTAGGGCTGGGGGGGGAGCGAAAGGAAAGTTCCTCCGAGGCCGCTCCGAAATCGGAGCGGCCTCAGAGGAAACGGGGAAAGCCATCGGGGCTCCCCTAGGGCTCAGCGCGCGCAAGATTTTGTATTTGATATTTGTTGTGATGGGCTTACGATAAAATTGTTTCAAACTAACCAGCTTGCAATCGGTTAGGACACATTCTCCTATCCCATGACTTCAGTTTTCTTAGAAGCCTCTCATGCGGGACTTTGTGGAAAACCTTCTGAAAATCCAAATACACCATCTACCGGTTCACCTTTGGCTACATATTTATTCACCCCTTCAAAACAAAATGTAGGAGATATGTGAGGCAAGACTTCCCTTGGGTAAACCCATGTTGGCTGTGTCCCAAACCATGTCTAAATGTTTTGTGAATTTATTCTTTATAACAGTTTCCACAATTTTTACCGGCACTGAAGTCAGGCTCATCAGTCTATAGTTTCCTGGATCACTCCTAGATCCCTTTTTAAATATAGGAGTTGCACTGGCCATCTTCCAATCTTCAGGTACATCGGATGACTTTAATGATAGGTTACAAATTAATTGAAAAAGGTCTGAAATTTCATTTTTTAGTTCTTTCAGAACCCTGGGGGTGTATACCATCTGGTCCAGGTGATTTACTACTTTTCAGTTTGTCAATATCTTCCAGGTTCACCGTGATTTGGTTCAGTTGATCTGAATCAACCACCATGAAAACCTTCTCCAGAACAGATCTCTCTCCAACATCCTCTTCAGTAAACACCGAAGCAATTAATCTTTCCATAATGGCCTTATCTTCTCTAAGTGCCCCTTTAACCCCTTGATCATCCAATGGTCCAACAGACTCCCTCACAGGCTGTTTCAGATATATTTTTTTGAAGTTTTTTTTTGTTGAGATTTTGCCTCTATGGCCAATTTCTTTTCAAATTATCTCTTAGCCTGTCTTATTAATGTTTTACAATTAACTTGCCAATGCATATGCTTTATCCTATTTTCTTCTGATGGATACTTCTTCCAATTTTTGCGAGCATGTTGAAGACGAGAATAAATCCGAGGAGATAGAGTGAGTTTATGTTGTTTCTCTAAGCTAGAAATAGTGTTCATTAGCCGATCAATATTTGCGTTCTTCACTTTTTTCTGGTATGATGCTTGGGATATAAACCTTCCCCGGAGAACCACCTTCAAACAATCCCAAAGCAGGGGTGGAGTATGGGAGGTTGCAGAGTTAAAATGCTTATAGTCATCTATAGCTGCTTTGATAGTCTGGCAAAAAGCCTCATCAGTCAAGAGAGTGTCATTTAACCTCCAAAAGCGTAAACCTACCCCCTTAACGTTCAAATGTAGCGTCAAGCCAATAGGAGCGTGATCGGACCACGTAATAGAACCTATCGTAGGTTGAGTGATCTGTAAGCTCAGGGATTTATCTACTAAGAAATAATCTATGCGGGAGTATGTCTTGTGTGAATGAGAAAAAAAAAGTATAATCCCTCACATTTATATTCCTGTGGCGCCAGATATCCAAGAGTTCCCTGTCTCGTATAAATTTTTTAAGGTACTTACGATCACCCGATGTTCCCCCTCCCCCTCCCGCCGAGTTGTCTAAGTGAGGCTGAACAGTGAGATTAAAATCACCCCCAATAATTAAGTGCTCGGGTTCCAAATTATCTAAAATGGCACCCAGCTGAACCAAAAAAGTTTGTTGAGCAGTACTGGGTGCGTATATATTCAAAAAAGTGTAAGTAGTCTGCTCAATTTTCAATTGCATTACCAAATACCGTCCCAGAGGATCCGCCACAGTTTTAATTACTGAACCCTGAAGGTCCCTGTGAAGTAAAATACTCACTCCCGCATATTTAGCCACCTTCGACGCTGCAGCATGAAATTGGCGAGGATAAAGAACCCAGTTCAGCAAATGTTCATATCTTTTTTTAAGGTGCGTCTCTTGAAGAAATAATATATCAGCCCCAGAGCGCTGTACGTCATTATAAAAGATCCGCCGCTTAGAGGGACTGTTTAACCCTTTAACATTAATGGACCATAGTTTAATCCGCGACATGGGAAATATATATAAACAGAACAAGAAGCACTCCTAAACACCATGTGAATTGAGTACCCTCCCCCACCTGGAAAATCCCCTGTCCCATCCAGATGCCTAAATGAAAGAGTCCAGCAACAACCCAATGCGTGGTAATATTGTTAGAAAGCACAAAAGTTGCAATACATTGACCTAGATGCACAGATAACTAAAGCCTTACATTACATGCCCATTCCCGTTCCCAAATCCCTCCCTCCCTCCACCCCCCTCCCCCCAGATTGCCAATGCCCTCCACAGACATGTGCAAAAAGCACCCCTGTGCAGGCTATAGAGGACGTGATCGCCTGCAGAGCCTCCGCCCCCAACCCTTCACCCCAATTACTTCTATGTAAACCCTTGAACACAGAAAACCATCAAAAAAGTGGCACAAAACTGTGAATAAACAGAGCCATATAGCTGCTAGAAAACCCCAGATTGCAAACCAGAATCTGTGCAGAGATAAAGTCCACTCCAGGCATGCTCTTCCTCTCAGCCTTTCCCTTTATCTGGATCCGAGGTGCTGCCCCCTGATTGCCTGCGCAGTAGTTTGCCTCCATTACGGACTCTGCCATCTTGGAGTGTCCATCAAGTGGACCGGAGCCGATCTAGCAGGAGCTGGGCGTTGCACCTGATGACCTGCAGCTTTCAAAATGGCTGCCGCTCCATCCACCGTAGTTGCTTTTGTTGTTGTGCCTGCTATGGTAATCGCTATCCCAAAAGGGAATAGCCATCGGTAGCGGTATCCTTCCTTGCGCAGCACTGTGGTAATCTCTCTGAATTCCAGCCTTTTTTTCAAAGTCATAGGGGAGAGATCCGTGTATATTTGGATGGTGTTGTTTTCCCTCTCCCATGAGCTGCGCTTCCGTGCAATTTGATAAAGTTGGTCTTTGACGGTGTATTTAGTGAAGCACACAATAATATCTCTGGGCTTACCCGGCTGCTTCTGGCCCAGTGATCTGTGAGCGTGATCCAATTCTATTGTAGAACTCTCCACTTCAGGGAGACCGTCACCAGTTTGTGATAGCAAAAAAGAACAGAATCGCTGGATAGTGGCCCCACAATCGTTATATGCCTCAACTTCAGGTATGCCCCGAAATCGTAAATTATGGCGTCTTCCCCGGTTGTCCAAATCTTCTAGCTTGGCAGACAGGACTGTATAATCAGCGGTAGTTTGTTCTGAGGTTTGTTGTAAAGAGTGAATCTTAATGGCATGATCTTCTAGACACACATCACACTCATCAGTGCGTCTCCCTATCTCAGCCATTTCTTCACGCATGTCCTCCATGGCTTGCAGTAAATCTTGTTTGTTGGATTTCATTTCCTTCCTGATATCCCCGAACCAGCGTCGGAAGTCCTCTCTTGTGGGGAGATCCGAATACGCGGGGCCAACATCCCCCTCCTCGCCATCTTCCCCGCGAGTAACATTACTTGGGTCCGAGGCATCAGTCACGCTGCTAGGCCCACCTTCAACGTCTGAGCTTTTTGTAAAAGCAAACTGCTTAAGGTCCGGCCCTTTCTTCTTCAGAGCCATCCTGACTGGTACAGCGGAGGATCCCTAAATTTTGAAACGTGTTCACCGGGTTTAAAGCTGCAAAAATTGCACAAAAGGGGCTCGGGACCAGTGGGAGAGCGAAGTCACGCGGACATCTTGCTCCGCGGCGAGAGCGCCCGCCTACTTCTTCCAATTTTTGAATGAAGATCTTTTGGCTAAAATAGCCTCTTTTACCTCACTTTTTAACCATGCCGATAATCATTTTGCTTTCCTTCAATTTTTTTAATGCATGGAATACATCTGGACTATGCTTCTAGGATTTTTTTTTTTTTTAATCAATGTCCACGCCTGTTGCACCCACCTTTGTAGCTGCATCTTAGTTTTTTTCTATTTTTATTTTATCAAAGTTTCCCTTTTGAAAGTTTAGTGCTAGAGCCGTGGATTTACTTACTGTCCCCCTTCTAGTCATTAATTCAAATTTGATCATATTATGATCACTATTGCCAAGCAGTCCCACCACAGTTACCTCTCACCAAATCCAGCGTGTCACTGAGAATTAGAACTAAAATTGTTCCCTCTCGTTTGTTTCTGAACCAATTGTTCCATTAAGCTGTCATTTATTCCATCCAGGAACTTTATCTCTAGCATGCCCTGTTTCACTTACCCAGTCAATATTGGGGTAATTGAAATCTCCCATTATTACTGCACTACCAGTTTGGTTAGCTTCCATCTCATCATTTTGGCCAGGTGGACGGTAGTATATTCCTATTACTATTCTCTTCCCCAACACACAGGGATTTCTACTCATAAAGATTCAATTGTGCATTTAGTCTCATGCAGGATCTATATCCTGTTGGACTCTATGCCATCCCAGACATAAAACTCCTGTCATTGCGATATACCCCGGTATAGCACTATCCCATTGCTTATCCCTCTTTCCACCATGTCTCTGAGATGCCAATTAAGTTTATGACATCATTCATTGCTATACACTTTAATTCTCCTATCTTACTTCTTAGACTTCTGGCATTGGCATACAAACATTTCAAAGTGTGTTTATTTGTAATTACATTCTACTTTTCAGTTGACAGGGATAAAATTGGAATCTTTTAGCTCTGGTGAGTTTTTAATTATAGGCACTTGGACTACTTTTCTTATTATTGGAACCTCTCTGTTGGGATGACCTAACTCTAATGCTATATTAGTATCCTTTGAAGATACCTCTCTCTGAACCATGCACTGCTGAGTGACTATCTGCTTTCCCCTTTGATCTAGTTAAAAGCTCTCTCCCCTTTTTAAAGGTTAGCGCCAGTAGCTTGGCTCCACCCTGGTTAAGGTGGAGCCCATCCCTTCGGAAAAGACTCTCCCTTCCCTAAAAGGTTCCCCAGTTCCTTACAAAATGAAATCCCTCCCTTGCACCATCGTCTCACCCACACAATGAGATTCTAGAGCTCTGCCTGTCTCTGGGAACTTATGCATGGAACAGAGCATTTCAAAGAATGCCACCCTGGAGGGTCTAGATTTCAGCTTTCTACCTAAAATCCTAAATTTGGCTTCCAGAACTTCCTTCCCACATTTTCCTATGGTCTTTCATGCCCACATGTATCATGACAGCCAGCAACTCCCAAGCACTGTTTAAAATCCTATCTAGGTGATGCGTGAGATCTGCTACCTTCGCACCAGGTAGGCATGTTACAGGCAATCCTCACGCCAAACAGCCACCCAGCTGTCTTCATTCCTAATAATTAAATCACCAACTATGATGGCTGACCTAACCCTTCCCTCCTGGGCAGTAACCCTGGGAGAGACATCCTCAGTGCAAGAAGACAATGCACCACCTGGAGAGCAGGTCCTTGCTACAGGATCATTTCCTGCTGCACCAGGTTGATACTCTCCGATCATGAGAACTTCCTCCTCCAAGGAAGTACCTTGGCTGCCAGACTGGAGTTGGGGCTTGACTACTATGTCCTTACGGTCTCATCTATATACCTGGCTGCCTCAGCTCCACCACTCTAGCCTCCAGAGATTGGACTTGTTCTGAGAGACAGAGGCTCTTTGCATCGGATGCACATGTACAATTTCTCACCGGCAGGTAAAAAAATCATACGTGTGACACTATGCAAAAGACTGGGAGGCCCCCCTCTTGCTGCTGGACCGCTGCCTTCATCTTAAATTTGTTCAGTTCCAAGTTAAGTTTTAGGTTGCTATGGGAGTAGGAATGTGTAAAATTAGGGTCCTTTAAATGTATTAGTGTATTCACTATATCTGGTACTGGTAGTGACCTACAAGGGAATGATGAAATTCTTGATAAGGTGTGGGGGAATTTCTGAATTTAAGTAAAAAGGCAGATTTTTTTTTTCCCAAGTGTGAAAGTGACAGTTGCTATAAATTAAAGGATGAGCTAAGGGTGGGTTGGGAAGTACAAACACAAACTTCTGTTTGTTGCCTGACTTTCTGACTATCTATTTAAAACATGATTGTCGAACGAGATGAGTTGTGTAGACTGCCTGTGGCCTGCTGTCCATTTGAGGTAGAAAGCTAAGGCCATCTTGCAATCCAAGCTGTGCAGAGCCCATTTGACCTGGTGCAAGTGAGGCCTAGGAAAAAAGGTGGGCAGAATGATCGCCTGGTTAAGATTAAAATCAGTCATGATTACGCAATACTACCCTATCATGAAATAATTTTGTATAGTGCGGATAGTTCACCAACGCCTGAAGCTCATTGACCCTGTATGCCAAAGAGACCGCAACCAAGGAGATAACCTTCCAGGTCAGGAACTTCAGATAAAAGGAGTGCAATGGCTCGAAAGGATCTCGTATGAGCTGAGCCAATACCATGTTGAGGTCCCAGGACACAACAAGAGGCCACAGGGGAGGCTTCAGTTGAAGCAAACACCGCATAAACCGCCCCACTATGGGCTGCACAGAGATTGGCTAACAGTCAACACCCTGGTGGTAAGCACAGATGACTCAGGAGTAATCTGACCAAGTTGGTCTTTAAACCAGTCTCCGAAAGGTGCAGCAAGTCGTCTAACAACTTCAGAATGGAGCAGGAGAATGGATCCAAGCCATGGCCCTCACACCAAACAGAAAACCTCTTCCACTTAAGGCTATAAGACTTCCTGGTGGATTGCTTCCTGGAAGCTTCCCAGGACCCGAGACACACTGTCAAAAATTTCAAGGGGCTGCAAAGCTAGCCTTTCAACATACAGGCTCATCAGTGCCAGCACCCTGAAGTTTGGATGGGGCAACCTGCCCTGATCAAGCGTGATCAGGCCAGGGTCCCCAAACCGATCAGCTCTCTGACAGAGATCCCGCAGGAGTGGGAACCAGACTTGCCTCAGGCAATGAGGGGCAATGAGAATCATGGTCCCCCTATCTTGCTGGAGGCTTCAGGAGAATTTATTACCAGGGGAAGTGGAGGATATGCATACAGAAGGCCCTTGCCTCAGTGGCGGGCAAAGGCTTCAGAGGCTGGTTTTGTAGGGACAAGCTCTAACCCTTGTAAAAGTTTTTTAGCAATTTGTGACCTCTTGAGGCATAGGGGCTGTGCAACTGTGAAAATTTGTTCTATTCTTCTACCATTGTAACAACATAGGGAAACTTGGTATCTGGCAGAGGACGTGTGCATGTGCCTGTGAATCACTGTGACGCGAAAAGGTGAACCCAAAGTTCACTACGGAAACTGTGCATGAGAACACCGGAGAGGAAACAGATGTGGGGGTATGGGAAGTTAAGCTATTTGTAGAAAAAAGGAAAATGTGTGTACTGGTGTCAGGAGCTGACTACTGTCTGCATGCAGAATGTCAGAGGTGAGACAGAAAAACTGTATATAAGGAGTGGTCGGAATACTGGATATTTGGAGAAGGCTAGGACTATCAGAGTGTACATTGTGTTGTGCCCTTCTCCTCAGGAAGACAGCCAGTATTAGTAATACTGGATGTAAGTTGTAAGTATTTTCTAAAATACTTACAACCTATTTACATAATGAAACATATGCTTGCTGTTATGATTCAATACTAATAAAAGATTAATTATCTGTAAAATTCTAAAAAGAATTAAAGTCTGAGTGTTTTCTGAGACATATCACAGAAAAAGAATCAGGGAGAGAAGCTCCC
The DNA here is from genome assembly GCF_901001135.1 of Rhinatrema bivittatum. Lineage (NCBI taxonomy): Eukaryota > Metazoa > Chordata > Amphibia > Gymnophiona > Rhinatrematidae > Rhinatrema > Rhinatrema bivittatum. The sequence continues at coordinate 250,949,611 of NC_042619.1, forward strand.
CCTCCCGATGGTTTAGCCACAGCAAGCAGTCTAATCTAAAAATAAAGATAACTAATTAGGGAACTGAAACCCTTTGGAATAAGGAACAGTAAGGTTGAGGCTAAACAACTGGTGACCCGTACAGGGAACCACGTGCCCGGTTTACTCAGTAAAGCACCAATATAAATTATATATAGATAGCGCTGGTCACAAATGTTTGTTCTGGGTAGAGAAGAAAAAACCCCATTGGATGAAAAGGAAGCCTGACAGAGGTAAGCTCACCATGCTTTAGACAAAAGGACACCAGCCAAAGATCCATAGGGGTAAGTGACATTTGTGTGAGAGACCGCGAGTATGAGTGTGTGTGATTGTTTGAAATGTCTTAATTTGTGTTAGAGAAAAAGGTTCCTAGGGTTACATTGGTTTATATGTATACATATTATAAAGCAGAGTAAAGAAAATGATAACCCCTGTACAGATATGTGATAAGAATCCTCTTTTTGCATAAGAAGCAGGAACCAGATTTGCCTCAGCCAATGATAATCATGGTCGCCTTGTCTTGCCGGAGCTTCAAGAGAGTCTTCATCACCAGGGGAAGCAGAGGATATGCATACAGAAAGCCCTTGCCCCAATGGTGGGCATAGGAGTCCAAGGCTGGTTTGCCATCCCCCCTGTACAGGGAGCAAAAATGACTCACTTTGCTGTTGTGGGGAGAGGTGAAGAAGTCCATATCTTGGATCCCCCAGAGAAGGAAGATGCAATTCGCCACTGCTTGGACCAGAAACCACTCATGGGGATGGAATGCTCGACTCAGCCAGTCCGCCACCACATTCTCTGACCCGGCCAGGTACATGGCTCGGAGCAGAATGCCTTGGGAATGCGCCCATGACCAAATCTGACAGCCTCCCGACACACGAGGAACGACCCCGCACCTCCCTGCTTGTTGATATACCACATGGCTACCTGACTATCAGTCTGAATCAGGACCGCCTTGCTGGATATGCGACCCTGGAATGCCCAAAGAGCATATAAGATCACCTGCAGCTCCAGGAAGTTGATTTGGCACCGAGCTTCCTGAGCAGACCACAGACCTTACATACGGAGGCCGTCCACATGCATGCTCCAGACCAGCGAGGATGCATCTGTGGTCAGCACAATCTAGGTAGAGAAGAGAGACTGAAAAGGAACACCCTGCTCCAGATTGGGCAGACTTTCCCACCAGTACAAGGAAGTCTGGAGAGATGGCATGATGCGGATGCGCACACTGAGGTCCTGGGAGTCTTGCCGCCACTGAGACCACAGGGTCCACTGAGCCCTGCGTATATGCAAGCAGGCCAAGAGCGTAACATGGAAAGACGCAGCCAAGTGGTGAAGCAAGAGGCGGGCTGAGACCTGCCAGCTTCGGTGGATCAGACTCACCAGACACGCCAGAGAAAGCGCCCGATTGTGAGGTAGATAGGCCCGGGCTTGAGCCATGTCCAGCCGGGCACCAATAAAGCTCACCAAGGTGATGAGGTGAGATGGGACTTCGGGTAGTCAATGATAGACCTGAGGGACTCCATTGCCCGACTGGTCAAGCTCAGGAAGCAAAGCGCCCACCTCTTGGGTGGCACTCCTGACAAGCCAATTTTCCAAGTAAGGGAACACATGTACTCCCAGATGTCGAATGTGCACACCCACTACTGCCAGATACTTGAAGACCCATGGGGCCAAAGTGAGGCTAAACGATAACACCCTGTACTAGAAGTGCTCTCACTCATGAGGAACCACAGATACTTCCAGTGACTGAGGAAGATCTCAATGTGAGCGCATGCATCTGAGATCGAGGGAGCAAAGCCAGTCCCCTCTTTGCAGTAGGGTAATCAGGGTGCCCAGTGAGACCATCTTGAACTTTTCTTTTTGGAGAAATTTGTTCAAGGCTCTCAGATCCAAAATGGGGTGAGTCCCCCTGTTCTATTTGGAATCGGGAAATAGCAGGAGTAGAATCCCCGCCCTTGTTGCCACAGCAGTATGGGCTTGACTCCTGATTAGAGGACTGACCCCAAGATGGGCACGGAGGAGAGTCTGTGGGGACATCCCAGAGGTTTAGTCAGTACCCTCGACGAATAATAGATAGGACCCACTTGTCTACGGTAACCTGGGGCCAGCTGTCTGCAAAGGACTGCAGCTGACCTCAGACTAGAAGGTCCAGTGTCGAGGGTGTGGTGAACTGGCTTATGCTCCCTCACATCCAGTCAAAACCCCATGGTGGGGGTAGGGGGCCTCTGCTGGGGCGCGGGCTGAGGGCCCGCTGCTGCCTAGAGCAGCCCTGAGAACTCACGTATGGAATTTGAGCAAGCAAGGCAGGAAGATAGTATTTCTTTTGGCGATAGAAGGATCTTCTGGGACCCTGATGCGAAGATCTTCTGGCGAAAGACGACGGGTCTGATGTACTAGCCGAGAGATGCTGAAGTGTCTCATGGTGATCTTTCAACTGAGCCACAGCATCCCTCACCTTATCCCCAAACAGATTCTTGCCTGCACAGGGAAGGTCCGCGAGCTTTTCCTGGACCTCCAGTATGAGATCAGAAACTTAAAGCCAGACCATCCTTCAAGCGCCAATGTCTGCTGCTACCACCCTAGCAGCTGTCTCAAACATGTCTTAGGTGGACCACGCCTTGTGTTTGCCATACTCCAGGCCCTGGCTGGGTGACTGCCAAAAAAGGCGTCCTGCTGCTGAGGCGGGCGCTTGGGCAACTCCTGGACCTGCTTCCAAAGGTTCCGAGTATATTGGGTCATGTACAGATGGTAGGAAGCGATACAGGCTATCAACATTGTTTCCTGGAACACTTTCCTACACAAGGCGTCCAACGCTCAGTGCTCCTGACATGGAGGCACAGAAGCGTGGGTACTGGAATGCTTGGTCTTCTTGAGGGTTGACTATCACAACTGACTGATGTGGGAGCGACGCCTCTCAAAACCCAAGACCTGCTGTACCAAATAGACCACATCTGTTTTTTGATTTACTGGAGAAACAGATATGGGGTGCTCCCAGAGCTGAAGGAGTAGCTCCTTAAATATATCATGGATGGGAAAAACCACTACCTCCTTTGGGGCATCAATAAACTGGAGGACCTTCAGCATCTTATGTTGGACATCCTCCTCCATCAGGAGCTGGAAGGGAATGGCTTCCATCATGGCCTATACAAAGCCCCGCAAAGGTCAGGTCTTCCGGCGGAGTCCGGCACCTCTCCTCTGGAGGGGACGAGTCCAAGGGGAGATCTGAGCCAGCAGAGGAAGACTCAGAGGAATTATCTCCCCTTGGGTCATGCGGGGCATCCTCCTCACTAAAGTTCCCTGGGGACCCCCCGCGGAGGGCCCTTGCCCAGATCCCTCAGCCTAGGCACCAAGGGGGACAGAGGCCCTCAAGGGACCAGAAACCAGACCAGGGAACAGTGGACATGACACCAAGAACCCCGATGGTGTTGCGGGCCATGACAGCTCATCCTCCTCGGAGGAACCCACGATGGGAATTGCCCTGGATGGAGGAAGCACCAGTGGCTGCTGGGGAATCTAAGGATCCCCGGGCACTGGCAGCTGCTGCATCGGTAAGACACTGAGGAGGACATCAAGGTGCACCAACATCGCAGGTGCTTGCTCAGCACCACTAGAAGCACCGGTGAAGCCAGCAGTTCGATACCCTGCAAGGCTCAGATCACCGCAAGCTGCACTCTGTAGTCCAGTTCCTCCCGAAAATCCACCGAAAAGAGAACAGATGGAAGAGGAGGAGAAGGAGTCATCGGATCTCCCTCTGAGCCCAGAGGGAGATCAGTGCTTCGCACTAGTATAGTTGGGAATGCCTAAGACTCCCGGGTTCGATGGAAGTCAAGGCCTCCTCTCTGCGGGGTCGCTTTGGGGGCATCACGGCAGCCACCGGTGCTGACCTCAGCGGTGACTATGCTTCCGGGACTTCTCTCGGTGTTCGGCCCGGTCTTTCCCTGGAGCAGAGGAAGATGGCGATGATCCTGATATCCTGGAGTGGGATGACAGACAGCGGCCTATCACCGGCCTCTCTCTCCCAGGAGGGCCCCGGTGGGGGAGTGGACAGTGAAAATCCTGTGTCCATGGGTTTCCTGCGGCCCCAACAACTCCGATGCCGGAGTCGATGGATTGGATTTTCTGGACCCAAAAAGTTTCTCCATCTTGTCCAGATGGACGCAACGGCCTTTGGGGATCGCAAAAAACGACACCCTCCTACATCGTGCATGCCCCCATGCAGAAGATACAGACCTTGTGCGGATCCATGATAGATATGGTCTGCGAGCACTGGGGACATCAGTGAAAACCGGATGACGCCATAAAAAACAGCTGACGAGCGGTCGATGACCGGCGGCCACAAACAAGCAACACTATAGGGAATCGACCGCGAGGAAGGAAGAAAAACTTATCACGCCACCCTACAGAGGCACTGACCAGGAGGAAGAGGGATCCCAGTGCAGGAAGTCTAAACTGACCAGAATACAATGAAAAACCATGATGAAAAGAGAAGAGCTCCACAACCACGAGACAAAAGCTCCGCGGAATAAACAAGACTGAAGAGGGCCCCCGCATGGATGTGCGGATAGTGGCATGCTGGGCATAAGTGCTCTTATCCATAAGTTTTCCTTGCCGGTATCATCCGATGTTGTCACCCCTTGTGTGAGGACTACCATCCTGCTTGTCCTAAGAGAAAATACTGACATTCTTGTTCACAAACTGTTACATGCTGATAAGCTTACTCATTGGCTAGATTACTAAAACCATGTTTTTCTACCAGAACTTTAAGGTCCCAAGATAGCAAACTTCTAGAACCACCTTCATTGAGCGATTCTAGATTACAGTTTACATGAATGAGATCTTTTTCTTACATCACCCCTATGTTATGGCATGCACTACCTAAGGAATTGTGGGGCTCTTGTTGATATTTACAAAAGTGAAAGCATTTTATTTTAATATTGCTTTTAAATATGTAATAGATGTATTTAATTCTGTGTTTGTCATTTGGGTTTTTTTTTAAGTTATTGTGAATGTTTATTTTCACTCTGATCATATGATGAAGAATGCAGATTATAAAACATGCTAAATAAAATAGTAAGATGTACTAAGCACAGAGCCATGTAAAAACCTGAAGTAAATCCCAGGGGTCTGGAGCTCTATGCTTGTCAATGCACTAGAATGCAAAAAAGGCTACACCATACTGGGGATGGAGAATTTCAGCCATCTTGTCTCTTGAATTTGAATTTATTAAAATTTATTATCCGCACTCATCACAGAAAAGGTCGAGATGGATTATAAAGTATAACATACATAAGATTAAACATAACATTACTAAAAGGGACCAAATTAAAATAAAATACAGAAAGGTAATTTGCTTGCCGAATCCAATAAGGACAGCATCCAGCCTCTTCCACTGAATATTGCTTAGAATGACATCTCCTGACTGTAAGCCAGTTTAAACAAATGCGTTTTCAGAGCCTTTTAAAAGAGCTGCTTCATTCAATTATTCAGATCTTACCCAGTAAGGAGTTCCAAAGAAGTGGTCCCTGCAACAGAAAAGGCTCTGCCTCTTGTGATGTCTAAAGAAGCCACTGAGGAAGGTTATGAGGAAATGCTTTTACTCATGTTTGGGACCACACCACAAAATAGACATAACGTTAACTATTGCTTAAGTCTCCTATACACAAACAAGCCGATGCAATAAGGTACACAGAAGGGCATCCAGTTTAACCTCCAGTTTTGTGTGCAAACTTTACTGCTTTTGCAGCAAGAAGTTATGTGCACAAAAATGTGCACATAAAACTGAGTATTTCTTAGTGCCCTTTTATGCAAATATCATGCTAATGAAGGCATTAGCTGTTACTCCCAATTCAGAGAGATATGTAGGCTGACCTCGTTCTCTCTCAGCATTGAAAATTAAGTCCTAGTCTGAAGTGGAGTAAAGTTTCCAGGACTAATGTTAGTTTACGAGTGGATTCATTCTACACACAAGCAGATGAGAGTAATCAAAAAGACATACAAAACACCAAAGTGCTCTCTCAAACAAATTTTTATATTTTAATGCCTATTGGAAATAGCCCACACTGGATTGAATGGTATATACCAGAGATACAGAGGAAAAAGACCTCAGAATAATGGCAAGCCACCACGCACTTTGAGAGCTCGCTCTATTTCAATCACTGGCCAAAAAGCCTCCAACCACCCTTTATTGACAAAACATTTTTTGTGACTGTTAATATATATTTATTTAAAAAAAAAGGAGAAAAATATTTTCTCTGGGACTCCAAATGATCCGTATGGTAACCACTTATGGGCCGATACAGTAAACCACGCAGGAGAGCAGGCGAGCGCCCGCTCTCCTGTGCACGCGATTAGTAACTTAATTTATTTAAATTAGGGCCCGCGGTAAAAAAAGAGGCGCTAGGGACACTAGCACATCCTAGCGCTCAATTTTGCCGGCGTTGGTTCTCAAACCCGCCGACAGCTATGGGTTCGGAAACAGGCAAAATTGAGTGTCCGGTTTTCAACCCGCGAGCCCATTTAAAATTATTTTTTTTTTATAACTTTTTTTTTTTTTTTTTACTTTTGGGGCCTCCGACTTAATATCACCATGATATTAAGGCGTAGGGTGCACAGAAAAAGAGTTTTTACTGCTTTTCTATGCACTTCCCCGGCGCTGGCAGAAATTAACGCCTACCTTTGGGTAAAATGTGCGGCTTGGCTGCACATTTTACTTACTGTATCGCGCGGGAATGACTAATAGGGCCATCAACATGCATTTGCATGTTGCGGGCGCTATTAGTCTCGGGAGGGGGGGTTGGACACGCGTTTTCGACGCGCTATTAGCCCCTTACTGAATAAGGGGTAAAGTTAGCGCATCAAAGACACGCGTCCAAATGCCGGTTAACAGTGCGCTCCACTGGAGCGCACTGTACTGTATCAGCCTATTAGTCGCATAGAAAGTGGTTGACGTTCCATCAACTAGACGACAGGGAATGCCATTTGACTGGAAATTTTAGATCATATAAATCTTGGATTATGAGTGGAACCTGGAGTTCTGGTGCTGGGATCTGTAGTCAGGATTTTATGAGGAGAAAACATGTTTTGTGCATAAAAAGCATGTATTCTGCACATAAAATGATGTATGTGCACAAAAAGCTTTCTACGCTGAAAACAATTTTGGGGTGCAGAATGTATATTTTCTGCATATAAATCCAGAGTACAGTTAATATCATAAAAGTTGTGCGCACAAAAGATATACTCCTAACTACATGCAGAACACATTTGTGCAAGGAAAATGATTTGCCACAAATGTTTCCTGCTCATAAATCATGCTTCGTAGTGAACTAAGCATTTTCTGGTTTATGTGCATTTTTTTTTTAAACTCACATGCATTAAACATACTATTAGCTTACTGCTTTGGGGGTTAAACAAAAATATTAGCTTGTACATAAATTGTTCACTGAATTCCAGCACACAGCTTTAACGCTCATCTTTTTGCATCAGCCCCAAAGTGGAGGAGGAGAACTACTAAAGTAGCCAATACAATAACATGTTGGTTAAAACTGCACTGAAATTCCACATACAGTTTCTTAACACACAAGTTAAAAATATTTAACTCCCGATGCAGTAAGCTAATGTTATGTTAATACATTGGGAGTTAAAGGGCACTGATTGGAAAATATGCACACAAACCAGAGTTAAAATGTGCACTCAGCACAAATTGATTGCACATTTTAAACTTGGGGGAGCAGATTTTATTTAGGAACACAAACTTTTACATGCACAAAACATGATCTGTGAACATAAAATATGATTTTCTTAGCACTGGAAATTGTACTCCTGGTCAGAGGTGGAGGTTTATTTATGTGCAGAAAACATGCCTTGTGTGTGCAAAGAATGATTTCTGAGCATAAATCCTAATTACAGGCGCAAATATCTGAATTTCAGCTTCTGACCATAGACTTACAAGTACTGGAAACTTTACTCCACCTCTGACCAGGAGTAAAATTTCCAGCGTTAAGAAAACCTGAGTTAAAGCTAGTGCACCTATCTGCACTGAAGGGTAATAACTAATGCCCTCATTTGCAAGGGATTTCCATGGAAGGGCGCTAAACAGAATGCCCATTTTTTTGTGCACAAAACTTCTTGCTGATTTGGAGTAACATTCACATACAAAAAACGTGTGCACAGCTGCGAGTAAAACTGTGTTCTGCTGAGCACACCTTATTGATTAGCCTATAAGTAATTAGTTGTTGAAGTAAATAATCTTGTTAACTACTTGTATAAAAACCTTAATCAACTCAGGGCAAGTATTCAGCCTATACACTAATTTCTTGCTTTTGAATCTTCTTTTCTCATTTATAACTATTAGGACTGCTACTATTCAACACATCAGTAGCACATGCAGGGCCTGAAAAAATTTAGGTCACATAAAACATAAATAAAAAAAATTCTGTTTAAATCTGTTTATTAAAGATGAAATTGGCAAAACATGCCCTGGGTGCATTGTTCTTAAGTACACAGGGCATGAACAAAAGAACATCAAAAAGTAGTTACATAGACCCCGAGTGAAATCTTCTCCCACCCTTCCAGTGATGAGCAGCTCGTACTAAACAACCAGCTACAGACTAGTATGTATTCAAAATCATACTCCAAACACGAGTAGGTAAAGAGTCAATGTACAGTAACCAAATGTCCAACTGTTTCTGGTCTGTTGGAGGACGTCTCTTTCCGATCATCAGTTCCATTAGTAGTAATTGATGTATAGCATTCCTCCAAAACAAAATTGGAGAGTTGAATCCGATCCACCTATGATGCAGAACAGTAGTTCTGGCTAACAGAAAAACCTTTGATAACTATTGATTTTGTATTGCTGTATGTTGGTCTCCTAAATTCAGAATTCCAAATATAACCACTGGAGCGGAAAAGACTAAGTGCACAGAAAGGACATTTTCAACATGATACACGTTTTCCCAAAATTTCTGAATATTCACACAAGACCAGAAGGAATGACCCAGTGTGCCAACCTCCACCTTACATTTCAAGCACAAATCAGAATCATTAAATCAACTAGGTATGCTTGTCTTTGTGAGATGTAGGCTCTGGATAAAATTTTAAAATTGCACTTCCCTCATCTGCATATTCTGTGTAATTTTAGAAATAAATCTAAAGCAAGAAGTAAATGCAGATATAGAGAGCTGTATGTGTAATTCCTGATTCCACTGAGACCACAAACCCACTAGTGAGAACCCAGGAAGTTTAGCTTGCAGCAACTTATGAAAGAATGACAAAGTGTGCCTTCCAGTGTCTTCTAGATCAATGGTCCCCAACCTTTTTTGCACCAGGGACCGGCTTCAAGCAAGACCATTTTTCCATGGCCCTGGCAGGGCGGGGCTTTGGTCATATGGGGGCGGGGTTATGGAGGGGGTTGGATTTTAGAGCATACTTATTTAATTATGACATTTATAATGTGAATGTGACTCAACTCACCATAGATTCTCACACGCATGACACACTGACCCATGATCGTCACGGGGCTAGATGTAAAAGTACAGTTTGCATCCACGGGAACCCCCCTGACCCGCAATAATGGATGTAAAGCAGAATTACGACATTCCCCATACAACTCACCCTACAAAAAAAAATATTCTGGTTCTGGTGACATCTCAGTAACAGTAACTCAAACTCCTTCTACTTCCAGGCTCAATAGCCCTACTTATGAAAAGACAGCAGTTTACCACAACACAACAAAGACTGATACAAACACTTACATGCTAGTAAAATATCTCATCTCGGTAACAGACATAGAACCGACCTAACATACTCCCAGGATCTGTAGTAATGCACATAAACTAATCCGCACACAGTTACACCTGTATTATGGAATACACTCAAACAGGAGCAACCCTATCTATGAAAAGGCAACACTACAAATATTAAATCAGGTCCTAAAAACCAATACACCTCTTATTAGGAAAACAGAACTAGCAAGCAGCTATAGATCCCCACACAGAAATAATTGTAAAACTATACTAATAAGCAGAATAAATGTTTCAAAACAGCTATGAATAGAACAACATCCAACAATTAAAAACTCATAAAAACTATTAGACATTCTCCAAACACCAATAAAATATTTCAAAAAAAGCAGACATCACAATTAAAATGGCAGTCAATCAAGAAAAATAAACTTAAAAAGCCACCTTTACTTACCCCCTCCAGCAGCTCTCCTACTCCCCTTCCATGCAGGCCATGGCACACACCAGAAGCAGCAGTAGAAGCTAAGCTCTATTCTCATGGTCCTCTTCCTTAGTGCCCATGTCTCTCACACACACACACACACCATACCAGTCATGCCCCCATGACCAGTTTCTGTCTCTCACACACCAATCATCTCCCAAACAGTCTTTGGCACACACACACCAGTCACCTTCCTGAACAGTTTCTCTCATGCCACACACACACACACAGGCTTCTCACTCCCATATTCTACTTACATATATGGGCCTCTCACTCTCATAATCACTTTCTCTGTCTCACACACACTCACCAGTCTCTCACTCCCATGCTTCTTCTCTCCACATGCACAGGCTTCTCATTCCCATAATCACTTTCTTTCTCTCTCACACACACACACACAGGCTTCCCACTCCCATGTTCTCTTTCAGATATACAGGCTTCTCCCTCCCATGCTGTGTCTCACACATACCCAGGTTTCTCACTCCCATGCTCACTCTTCACATGCCCAGGCTTCTCATTCCCATAATCACTTTCTCTCTGTTACACACACACACCAGTCTCTCTCTCTTTTCCATGCTCACTCTCCACGTTCACAGGCTTCTCATTCCCTGAATCACATTCTCTCTCACACATTCACACACACCCCATCACCTTACCAACCAGTCTCTCTCTCATGCATGCACACACACACAGGCTTCCCACTCCCATGCTTTCTTTCACACACACACACCCTCTCCCCCCCCCCCACAACATCAGGCTTCTTACGCCCATGCTTTCTCACATACCCAGATTTCTCGCTCACACACACACACCAGTCACCTCCCTGAGCATTCACTTTCATTGTCTCTCACATATACACACACACACCAGCTCTCTGACCAGTTTCTCTAAATCACACACAGGCAGGCAGGCTGGCTGGCTGCTTCTCTCTCACTCACTTCCTCTACCCCCCCCCCCCCCCCGAGCAGAAATGGTAGCTGCAGCAGCCTCCTCCTCCAGCCCCCGCAGGCCAAGGAAGAAGAATCCCATCGGCCACGGGAGGCTCATGCTGCTGTCTCCTTTCCCTGCTTCGATTGCTCGGAGGCCGCTGCTGCTGCTGCTGCTACTTTATCACGCGGCACGGCTCTCTCTCCTTCCCGCGCACCGCGTATCACCGTATCATTTCCTGTTCCGGGTCACGGGGGGGGGGGGGGGGGGAACAGGCGCGGGAAGAAGAAAAGGCCAGCCACGGGTGCCACAGCTTCTTTTAGCACTGCTGCCGTTCCCACTGGGCTTGAAAGTGCTGATAGCCCGGCGGCAACGGCAGCAGGGAAGGAAGTTCAGCGGGAAAGACCGGGAGCACGCGACACACCACCCGGGGCTTGGCGGCGCCGCGGACCGGCAACAAACCCCCAACGGCCCGGTCCTGGTCCGCGGATCGGTGGTTGGGGACCCCTGTTCCAGATCAAACCAATCCTGCACTGAATTCCCATCCCAAATCAGAGATTAATTCTGACAATAATGAAGATACATAGTGACAGAATTGCAAATAACTAAAAATATCTATATTCCCCCTCTCCCAATTTTTGCTGTAAGGTATGAAATGGCAACAACTTCCCTTCCTCATCTAGAAAGTGAGAAACAACCGATAAACCTCTAGATACCCATTCCCTAAAAATACATTTATCCTACCCAGGTTGAAAACTAAGATTACCCATGATAGGGAGGAAGGGAGTTATGGAATTACTCAATTTAGAAGTAATCAACTGCCAAGATTTACGGGCTGAGGATATCAAGACACGATTTCTCAAATAGGGTGATAGTTGGGAAGATGTGTAGGATGTGTAATAGCAGCTTCGAATTATCACAGTAAAAAGAAGTACCTATAAGCCAATCTCCCAGCTGTTTTAAATTAGCACAGTGATTGTATAATCTTACATCTGGCAGACCCAATTGTAACAAAGGCACTCAATTGTAACAAAGGCACTTACTTCCCTTCCATAGGATAAAACTCATTTCCTCATGAAAGAAATGGATGTCTTTTAAGCACAACACCAAAGGGAGAACATTCAAGACATATAATCACTTGGGGAAGATGGTCATCTTAAACAGGTGGATCCTGCCCCCCACCCAGAGAAAAAGCTAAATGATTCCATTTCTGTAAAGTAGCTTTAGTAACCGCTTGCAACTTAGCCACATTAAAAGAATGTAAGACATGTCTTTTAGTGAGCCAGATACCCAAATATTTCATAAGGTGAGGGGCCCAGGCTAATAGGAATGTACACCCCCAATCTCTAGGTCCCCATTCACCGATAGCCATTGCTTCAGACTTATCTAAGTTCAACCTTAGTCCAGTCTGCTCTCCATAAATAGCAAGCTCAGTTAACAAGACAGGCAAAGAAGTTTGGCACCGAGCAACATGTAAAAGGTAGTCACCCACAAATGCAACTTTAAAAATCCTATCCCCAACAGTAATACCCTCAATCCACCCATCCTGCAAACATTTTCAAATAAAAGGATCTAATAACACAAAAAGTAGGGGTGACAAGTGACAGTTCTCTCTAGTACTTCGATGTAAACTAAAAACCTCAGTACATCCCCCATTTACTAGTATTCTCGCCTTTGGGTTAATGCATAGTATTTTAATCTACTGTAAGAAGGAATCCTGAAATTCATATGCCTGCAAAACTGCGAAGAGATATCCCAATTAACGCTGTCAAATGCCTTTTCAGCATCAAAACAAATGAGTAAAGAATTAATGTGATGTTGTATGGAGTGTTCCCTGGAAGCTAAAACTTTACAAACGTTTGTGGCTGCATATCTTCCTTTAGTGACACCAACTTGCTCTGGGGATATCAAGAATGGCAATATCTTAGCCAATTGATCAGACAATCGTAGCTAATACCTTTACATCAAACAATAAGGGATCATGCACCGATTTAAACAAGACCACAATTGGAGAAATTACTTTCCTGATAATTTCGTTTTCCTTAGTGTAGACAGATGGACTTAGGACCAATGGGTACAGTGTGCTCCTGATAGCAGATGGGAGACTGAGTCAGATTTCAAAGCTGTGCATATACCTGTGCAGGAAGCTTAGCTCTTCGGTATTCTCCTCGAAAAGCAATTGTGGATATATGTGTGCTTTAATAACTTTATTAACTTGGTTAACTTGATTAACTAGGACTGGTTCAACTGATTTCCAGATTGGAGACCGCCAGCACACTCAACGAATAACACCGACACCCGGCAACTATGGGTAATCCCCGGCTTGTTCTCGGGGATCGTCACCCGAGGTTCCCGGATTCCGGGGCAGCCGTGGGCGGGATGCTGAGTCCATCTGTGTACACTAAGGAAAACGAAATTATCAGGTACATAATTTCTCCATTTCCTAGCGTGTAGTAGATGGACTCAGGACTAATGGGATGTACAAAAGCTACTCCCGAACAGGGCAGGAGGCTGCCCGTGGCCCACTTAGTACTGCCCTTGCAAAGGTTGCGTCCTCCCAGGCCTGGACATCCAGGCGGTAGAACCTGGAGAAGATGTGTATGGAGGACCACATTGCCACCAGCATCTTGGTTTCCACCCAGGACACTGCCTGGGCCCTTGTAGAATGGGCCTTGACTGGTAGAAGGGGAGGCTTCTCTGCCTCTACCTAGGCCGCCTTGATTACTTCTTTGATCCAGCGGGCTATAGTTGCCCACGAGGTCGCTTCCCCCTGTTTCTTTCCACCGTGAAGGACGAATAGGTGGTCCGTCTTTCGCACAGATTCCGATCTTTTCAGGTATCGGACTAGGAGTCTGCCGACGTTTAGATTGTGAAGACTGTGTGAGTCTTCCGAATCCCCGTGTTCGTCTGGAGATGGCAGAGATATGGTTTGGTTTAGAAGAAACTGAGAAACCACGTTCGATAGAAAAGAGGGGCCAGTGCGTAGCTGTATGGATCCCGGTGTGAACCTGAGGAACGGTTCCCGAACAGGATAGTGCTTGAAGCTCGGAGATGCAACGGGCTGAACATATTGCCACTAGGAATACAGTCTTCAGGGTCAGGAGCCATAGTGACAGACCGCTTGTTGTCTGAAGGAAGTTCCCGCTAGGAAGTCTAGTACTAGATTGAGATTCCATAGGAACACCGGCCACTTTAAGGGTGGTCTGATTTGTTTGACCCCTCTCAGGAAGCAGGAAACATCTGGATGGGTTGATAGGCTGATGCCGTCCACTTTGGCTCTGAGGGAGTTGAGGGACAACCCCTTGTTCAAGCCGTCCTGCAGAAATTCCAGGATCTTGGGAATTTTGACTGTCGCGGAAGGATCTCGCGGTCCTCACACCAGGCTTCAAATACTCTCCATATTCGTACGTAAGCTAGTGATGTGGAGAACTTGCGTGCTCGAAGTAAGGTGTCAATCACTGCCTTAAGAGTATCCGCTTTTCTTCAGGCGAGTCCTCTCAAGGGCCAGACTGTAAGAGAATCAAATCAGGTCTTCGTGGAGGATCGGTCCTTGCCAGAGAAGGTCCCTGTGTGGAAGTAGGTACAGAGGGTTCCCCCGCAAGAAGTCTTCGCATGTTTGCGTACCATGGCCTTCTTGGCCAGTCCAGGGCCACTAGCAGTACTAGTCCCCTGTGGTGTTCTATCTTGCGGATGATCCTGCCCAGTAGTGGCCATAGGGGAAAGGCGTACAGCAGGTCTTCCTGTGGCCAGGTCTGGATGAGGGCGTGAATTCCCTGGGATTGCGGTTCTCATCTGTGGCTGAAGTTGGGCGTTGGACCGGGTTGCCAATAGGTCCATGGCTGTGGTTCCCCAGCGGTTTACTATCAACTGGAAGGCTGTGGAAGACAGCGTCCATTCCCCTGGGTCTAGGCTCTCTCTGCTGAAGTAGTCCGCAGAGATGTTGTCTTTCCCCGCGATGTGGGTGGCTGAGATCCCTTGCAGGTTTGTTTCCGCCCACGCCATGAGGGGGTCTATTTTCAGTGACACCTGCTGGCTTCTGGTTCCTCCCTGGCAGTTGATGTAGGCAACTGTTGTGGCGTTGTCAGACATGACTGACAGACTCACCCCAGAGTCTGTGGCCGAATCGTAGACAGGCTAGTCTGACTGCTTGAGCTTCCAGTCGGTTTATGTTCCATCCAGCCTCTTCCTGGTCCCATTGTCCCTGGGCTGTCAAGTTCCTGGCAGTGGGCTCCCCACCCTCGCAGGCTTGCATCCGTGGTGAGCAAGATTCAGTTCGGTGGGGATGGTTTTACTCCCTTGCTCAGATGGTCTTCCTGTAGCCACCATTGGAGCTGGATCTGAACCTCTGCTGGTAGCTGAAGGTGAATGGAGTAGTTCTGGGACATCTGGTTCCATCGTGACAGTAGGGAACGTTGTAGTGGGCGCATGTGGGCCCTTGCCCATGGAACGACTTCTAGGGTTGATGTCATGAGACAGAGGACTTGGAGGTAGTCCCATACCTTGGGGCGAGCATAGTTCAGCAGTTTTCGCAGCTGACTTAGTTTTCCTTCTCCTTGGAGGGGGAAGGACAACCTTGTCTTGCTTGATGTCGAACCAGGCTTCCAGGTACACTAGCAATTGGGAGGGCTGCAGGCAGCTCTTGGCTCTGTTGACGACCCATCCGAGATTCTGCAGCAAATTCTTGACTCTGGTGGTCGCCTGGTGACTTTCCTCTGGAGATTTTGCCCCGATCAGCCAATCGCCCAGATAAGGATGTATGAGGGTTCCTTCTTTCCTCAGTGTTGCCGGTACTACCACCATGATTTTGGTGAAGGTCCGAGGGGGCAATAGGTAGTCAGAAGGGTAGCGCCCAGAACTGGTAACGATGATCCAGTATCGCAAAGTGTAGGAAGCGTTGCTGGTCGTGATGGACCGGGATGTGGAGATTGGATCTATCCGAAGCCTATGAAGTCAGGAATTCTCCTGGCTGTACTGCCCTTATGACCGAGCATAGGGTTTCCATGCGGAAGTGTGGTACCCTCAGCTAACGATTGACTGTTTTGAGGTCCAGGATGGGCCGGAACATTCCTTCCTTCTTGGGAATGATAAAATAGATGGAATAGTGGCCAGTATTTTGTTGATGTGTGGGCACCAGGGTTATCGCCTTTAGGCTGAGTAGCTTTGTCAGTGTGGTTTCCACTGCCATCCTCTTGGAGAGGGAGTGGCATGGTGATCTCACAAATTTGTCTGGAGGGATGCTGTGGAAGTCCAGATAGTATCCCTCTCGAATGATGGTTAGGACCCACTTTTGTCCAACGTTATCTCAACCCATCTTTGGTAGAAGAGGGTAAGTCTGCCCCCCTATGGCTTCTTCCTGTGGATGGGTCTGTTGATTCTCATTGTGGGGTGCGGGCGAAGCTCCCCTCTTGTTGCATCTGTTCCGAAAGGACTGTGCCCTGCCTGCGGGGCGAGGTGCTTGGTAGTATGTATTCTTGTACGGTCTAAAGCGCTGGGCTCCCTCTGCCCTTGGTTCTTCGGGGGTGGGGGGGGGGGGGGGGAGCGCTAGTTCCTTTTATTCCTGTCCTCCAGTAGACAAGGTACTGGAGATTTGCCCCATTTGTTGGATAACTTCTCCAATTCACTTCCGAACAAGAGGGATCCTTTAAAAGGCATTCTCATGAGGTTCACTTTGGAGGTCACGTGGCTGACCAATTTCGGAGCCATAGTTGTCTTCTGGCTGCCACTATGGAAGAGGAGACGCCCCTGGCTGAGGTGCGCACTAGGTCTGAGGTCGCATCCATGAGGAAGGATATCGCCGGTTCCAACGTTTCAGCGGATGTGGTTGTGTCTCTGGAGAGAATCAAGCAGGCACGTGTCACTATGGTGCAGCAAGAAGTGATCTGCAGGGTCATAGCTGCTGCAAAGGACTGTTTAAGGATGGATTCCTGATGTCTGTCCTGGGCATCCTTGAGTGCTGCTCCTCCTTTGACTGGGATGGTCATGCCCTTTGAGATTGCGCAGTCCATGGCGTCCACTTTTGGGAACTGTAGGAGTTCCTTAGCCGTGGGTTCCAGGGGGTACAGGGATCTAAGGCCCGTCCTCCTTTGAAGCTGGTCTCCGGGGCATTCCATTCCAGGTCAATCAGTTGTTGTGTGGCCTGCAACATTGGAAGATAGCATGAGGCCTGACGGAGGGACACCAAAACGGGGTTCATCTTTGGTTCCGCTGTGGTACTTGTGCCTGGAATGGCCAGCGTCTTCAGGGTCAGGGACACGAGAGCTGGTAATTCGTCTTTGGAGAAGAATCGTAACATGGTTCGGTATGGTTCCATCCCTGGAGGGATTTCCCCTTCCTCCAGGGAGTCAGTTTAGTCCCCCAAGGTGTCTGTATCCCCTGAGGGGAGGCTCATGCTTAGATGGGGCACGTCTCGGGAGGTCCGAGAGGTGCTTGGAAGGTCTTGTGCTTCTGGTGGAGACTGGGGCTGTGTTGTAGGCGGTACCGATTGCGCCTGGACAAAGGTTTGTAGTCCTCTGAAGAATTCCACCCAGGAAAATGTCCCTGGGTCCATACTGAATCCAGGCAGGGTAATGGTGGAGGCCCGCGAGGCACCCTCCTGGTGCAGAGTCGGAGATACAGAGGTCCGGGGTACTATCATTGGTGGATCCGGATCCCTCTAATAGCTGTGGGTGGCCTTGCATAAGTTCCCCCTGAGCCTCTTCGCACCGCTGGCATAGGACAGAGGCCACTTCAGGTTGCTCAGCTCTCAGGTGGCAGCCTGGGCAGGGGGCTTGTTCCTTGGCTGGCAGCGGTCAAGGGGGGGAAATGGCTCCGACGACCACGCGGACAAGATGTCGACCCTCGCGGAGGGTCTCCACGTGCGTGGACCCTCTCACCGGATCAGGGTCTAGCCCAGATGGGGCTGCTCAACCCGATTTAACAGACGCGGGAAGGGACAATCTGTGCTATTCGAGCCTCAGAGACCGGAGACCTAAGAGAGGTTTCTACCTTACCTGGTCTTGGCATTTCCCGGTCTCGTGCCGGACGGTCTCCGGCTGCGGGAGGAAAGGGAATTACCTTCACCGCCGCGCTCGATTCTGCACCCACTGCCTCTCAGCCGCTCTGGAGGCAAAGTCCATGCCGGGAGCCGGCTACCGGACAGAGGCTTGCCTCTGAGGGATCTCGGAAATCACCGCAGGAATTCTTGACTGGGGGAGGGACAGTTAGGTATCACCGCAGGAGAGCGGGACTCATCTTCTAGAGGTAAGTTTTCTTTCTCCTTTGGTTTAAAAATTTCTAACACTATTCTAGTGTGTGCAGTGTCCCTATCTGCTTAGGAGACTGAGAAATACTGAAGAGCTAAGCTTCCTGCACGGGTATATGTAGGCTGACGTCAGCTTTGAAATCTGACTCCGTCTCCCATCTGCTATCAGGAGTACACTATACCCATCGTTCCTGAGTCCATCTGGCTACACGCTAGGAAAATTAACTAAGTTAGTCCCCCGGTAAAACTCCCCAGTCCCCAGAGAAATCAAACATTTTTCCCCAAGGTTAGGCAGACCTGATAAAATTCTCCATTCATGCTGTCTGGGCCTGAGCTTTATGTGACTGTGAATTTTTAATAAGAGAATATAATTCTGTCAGAAAGAGGGATGGAACAAGTCCCTTATGAGGAAAGGCTAAAGAGGTTAGGGCTGTTCAGCTTGGAGAAGAGACGACTGAGGGGGGATATGATAGAGGTGTTTAAAATCATGAGAGGTCTAGAACGGGTAAATGTGAATCGGTTACTTACTCTTTTGAATAATAGAAGGATTAGGGGGCATTCCATGAGGTTAACATGTAGCACATTTAAAACTAATAGGAGAAAGTTCTTTTTCACTCAACACACAATTAAACTCTGGCATTTGTTACCAGGGGATGTAGTTAGTGCAGATAGTGTAGCTGGGTTTAAAAAAGATTTGGATAAATTCTTGGAGGAGAAGTCCAGTACCTGCTATTAATCAAGTTGACTTGGAAAATAGCCACCGCTATTACTAGCATCAATAGCATGGGATATACTTAGTTTTTGGGTACTTGCCAGGTACTTGTAGCCTGGATTGGCCACTGTTGGAAACAGGATACTGGGCTTGATGGACCCTTGGTCTGACCCAGTATGGCATTTTCTTATGTTCTTATTTAACAAATTTAAATCTTGTTCCTCCAACTGAGGAAGGGGAATATCCTTTAAATATTTTTTTTTACCTCCAGTATGTTTTTTGGCTCCAGAGCATAGAGATTTTTGCAAAAACTAAAACAAAAAGGCTCCCAATCTGTTTAGTGTGTCTAACAATTGTACCTCCCCTCGCTTTCATCGCAACAATATAGGATTTGACATGAGATTGTTTCACAGCATTACCCAACATTCTTCCTGCCTTGTTGCCATGAAGAAAAAATTATATTTGTAATACTTTTTTTTTTATTTGATGTTGTATCAGTGTATTCAAAGTGGATTGTGTATTTAGGAATCGCAGTTTATTCTCAGGGATAGGTTCAGAGGCAAATCTCCTTTTATTAATTTGTTTCTGTTTTTCCAAAACAATTATCTCCTTAGATTTCAGCTTCCTCTTCCGGGCTGTATAAGCAACAATATCCTTAATATGGCTTTCACTGTTTCCCAAAATAGTAAGGAGTCTTGTTTATGTGCCTCATTAAAGCATTCAAACTCTTTCCATTTCTGTATCAAATAAAAATGAAATTGAATCCTGAAACAGATGTGATGGAAATTTCCAAATTACCATGCATTATCCATAAATTCCTCCAACTAAATCCATACCGGGGCATGATCAGAAATCTCAAGTGGGCCAATCCTTGCATTCACAACCATTGAAAAGAAGTTTCAGACAGGAGCAAATAATCAATCATGGACTTAGGGTCACGTGCTCTAGAGAAATGAGTAAAGTCCAGATCAAGAGAGTGTAAAAACCTCCACACGTCCAAAAAAAAAAAAAAGCTGTTCACACAAATATAGGTATACCCCACCTCTGATCCTGTTTTCTTAATAGTTTAGCAGGGATCCTAGCCATTGAAGGATCAGCTACCACATTAAAATCTTCCCCCATAAGAATTGGGACATCAGAATACTGGGATGCAATAACAATTTTTGCAAAAACATGTATCTTTGATTGTTTTAGTCAATTGGAAATGCAAAGACTTATGTATTAGAATAGTCACTCCAGCTTTATGAGACATAGCAGAAGCGTAGAATATATTTCTCATCCATTTTTATTTAATTTATCATTTCAGAATCTGAGGTATGTCTCCTGTAACATGGCAATATCAGTGTGCAAGCGGCAAATATTCCAAGATATACATTTCAACTCTTTACCCAAAAGGAATTATTTTCTGGAATGTAATGCAAGATATAAACAATATTAAGACCTCTCAGCCTGCTACCCCCCCCCCTCCCCCAATGAAATAAAAGAAAACGGAAAATAATATTCCATAGCTGGTCACTCATCTCTAACAAACAGGAAAATAGAAGTTCATCGCTAACCATTGCCCAGAAAAAAATCCCCACCCTTCCAGCTCTCACTCCCCACCTCCCCCCCCCCTTATCAAACCCAGAAAGATCAATATGAATGAAAAAAAGAACAAAGTAAGAGCAAAAAAAAAAAAAAAACCCAACTCAGTACAGGTTTCATACCACCCTGTAATCCCATCTAGGGTACGGGTCATGTGTAACGCCATGAGGGTCCTCCCCTAGTTGGCAAAGCAGATGTGACCTCCAAAGTGAGAACAGGCATCACAAAAAATTAAAAGCGATCAAGGATTATCCAAAGATTGCAAACATTTTACCACTTCAGCAGCTGTCTCAGAATATAAAGTTTTGCCCTGATGCACTACCTTAAGCTTAGAAGGAAACAGCAAAGTGATCCTCAGCTTCTTCTGCATCAGTTGAGTGCACATCGAGGTAAAAGATTTGCACTTCTCCGCCACAGACTGAGAATAGTCCTGGAACATTAAGACTTTTTGACCCTCAGAGAAAAGGTTGCAACTTCCGGTAGGCTCTCAGAACATCCACTTTCTGAGAAAAATTAAGAACTTGCAGTATAACAACTCAAGGTTTGTTTTGCATCCGATTTTGTGAGCCTAATCTTTGGGCCCATTCTATACGCAGCAACGCCCAAAGAATGTAAGCCATTTCTCCAACATTGCCACCAAGTTTATATCAGGGAGGACCTCAGGAATACACATTAACCTGAGATTATTTCTCCTGGAGCAATTTTCCAAAAATCAGTTTTTGCAAGCAATATTTGATTGCTTTTATGAAGTTCCATTTCTAAGTGCATCAACTTATCTTTCAAATCAGAAACTCTCTGCTCTGCTTCTTGAATGCGCTGGCCATATGCAGTGAGTTTTGCGTCTAAGCCTTCCATTTGTTGAGATAGAGCAGTAAAACAGCAGATGCTTTTCCACCAAGGGAAGAGGGGCAGCTTGGCGGCGGTGGTGGTGGAGTTACTGCTCTAAGCCCTTGAGTTCTCCAACATTGGAAACCAAACACTTAGACATAAGTTTGGTACTGATAGGAAAATTGGGGATAAAAATTATTTCATGACAATGCTGCAGAAGTAGTGTTCACAGCCTCTGGTGGGAGGGAGTGAAGTTTGTGCAATGACACTGTCAACATCTTGTGGACAGATTTAGGATTCATGATTGGGGATTGCAGGGGTTTAGAATAAGCCTTGGTGTGTGACTCCAGCAGAAGACTGTCGCTGCAATGACTGAACTAAAGTTGGGAGGGGCTACAAAAATTGTGGAAAAAATTCAAAAGGCGGCTCATGGCACCATATCCCAATTCAGTTCTGGCTGGAAGCCTAGAGAAGGAAACTCGGGCACCCTCTCCCTTCTTCTATTCACCCCTTAAAATGAAATAAAAAGATATTCTGTGGCTCCAGGGAAAATCAAGGATAAGTAGTTTCCCACGTAACTGCTTAAAAAATTAGCTGCTGGGGAGAGAGCATTGGTGTCCATCTGTGAGGCGTCCTTTCTATCTCTGAACAGAATACCAATACAATGAGTGATAATCTTATTTTACATAGAAGACTGGACAATCTAGGAAATTGTTAGAAAATGTAATCTGAGATTCTTGAATTTTCCTAGGTGTTCTATTATACCTCCTATGGAGATGCTAGGGAGATTCTTTCAGGAATTCCTTGGTCTCTCCAAAGAATCCTTTCCTTCTATTATTAAAGCTTGCTGTTTTCTCCCTCTGAGTTTATGGAGGGAGTTCAGAATGAAGAATCTCTTGATTTGAAAGGTTTCTTAGAAAATTCTGATTTCATTATTAATGATAGAGCTACACTTTTAGTGGCGTTTTTGAAAGAATCTGATAAAAACTAATTTTGAAACTTTTCTTCAATTTAAAATAATGTTCTTCTTTTGGTAATAAAATTTCAACTTTTGTGTTACTAGAGATACTCAACAGCATCGTAAATTATTTCTTGCTAGGAAGCAGAAGATATTGGAAATAGGTGGATTTTTTTCAATTTAAATTTCCTTGTAAATGCATTCTTAAATATCAATGTAACATATATGTTTTCCACGAAGTAGCTCAGCTGGACAACTTCTTGATGAATAAGGTGGTCACCAGTTTTAGTAGTGGTAGCTATTAATGTAATAATTGAGGTCCTTAAGAAGTAGAGGCTTATTGTGTTGATATATAATTGTTCTTTTTTCTATTTTCTCTCCCCATTTGTGGTCTGATATAGATCTTTAGTGTTATTATTTCTATGTAAATTTTTCCTTTGTTAGTTATGTAAGTGGGACTAAAGAATTTTTTTCTGTCACCAAGGATATTTACTTGGATGATTTGATTTAAAACTTAAGAAAAAGGGGAAAAAAAGAGCTGCTGGCCGTCAGGAACCTTTCAGACATTGTTTCACTATCATTGTGTAAAGGCAAAGTATTCATGGAGTGAAACTATGCTGTTGTCGTCTCATGTATCTTCCATCAATCGCTGAGAATGAATATCTTCTGATGGTATACTAGAGTTTTACCCCTTGGCACCTCTTATCACGATTCTTCTTTCTATAGAAAAGGTCCATTTTGTGAACATTTTATGTTTCTGTTTTTAATATATTCCCCACTTATTGCAAACATTCAGTGTGCCTTAAAAGCAAAACAATAGTTTCTGAATGGTTCCATCATATCCCTCATCAACCCTTCTCTTCTCTAAGACCTTAGGGGCTGATATATATTCAAAAGGGATCTAGCTACCTAAGGTGTTAGGTGACTAGACCCAGAGTGGTAAAAATGCTCCCCTCCCCCCCTCACATTAATATTGAATCTAAACCTAGCTACCTAGTAAAACTAATCATCTAGATTTAACCACTTAATTGAATATTTTTGGAGGTGAAGTTAACTCTGGGAAAGAATTTAATCAGTTATGCAGATTTTAAGCACTAGCTAGCTATTTCGGTGTCCTCACACAAATGGAGACATTGCTGGCCTACATTTTATCAGCTAGGTTTACAATGGATAGATTTGAGCTAGCTGGCTAGGTTGCAGCGAAAAATTAGCTTAACTGCTGAAACTTAACTAGTTAAGGGGCTTATTTATAAAAGCACAGTAGTGTGTTTCCTTTTATGTACTGAAGCAGGCTTCCTTTGGTATTTATATGGCACATTTCATTCCTCTATTAGTCTAGCATAATAGCCCTATTGGATGAAAGCATCACAGAGAGAAGCAAGGTATCTAGCTCATGTCTGCATCAAAACACAGTTTTAACTGTATCAGACAGTAACTACCGGTATATTATAAATTTGTGTGGCCAAAATGAAAGATGGAGTTTTACACACTTGAGTGATATTAGGTTTTGGTTTTTTTTTGTAGATTGTGGTTTGTGTCCCCAACTTCTTTTATGTTTATAGCCATTGGTGGAAAATCCTTGTTCTAGAGCACCTTAAATTTGGCACATGGCTCCTAACACTGCAGCCCAAAGCAATAATTGCCACAGGGCTGCAATGAAGAGGTAAAACTGAAGGGAGGAGCAAAGAAAATCAAATTTAAAAAAATAAGTAAACAGCCTGAATGAAAAAAAAAATGACAAGGCTAAAAAGAAAAAATAATTCCCCTGCCATATGAAAATATTTTGGCTAGTGTTCATGTTTTCTATATATTTTTCCAGCTTTTCTCACAATAGTATCTAAGAAGTTGATTTTAGTGATACAGTCAACTCACAGAGATAATTCAGTGTCAGAGTGAACTTTTAATTAGCTGACCAGTCTTTAATGTTACAAAGCCACAACAGCTCTCAAACGATGCTCAATTCATAACTGACCACTCACATTCATTGAACATCCAACAGATTGTGTTGTGCAAGGATAAAAGGACAACCTAGTAATAATGAAAAAACAAAACAACCAAAAAAACCTTACCCCTTAGCCACATCACTGACAGGCTGGGAGGTGAGGGGGCAGGGAAGCTCTCTGCATGTGTTATTCTAGGCTCCAAAGCATTAGAAGAAAAAAAAACAACTACCGGTATGTAGTCTCTGATCTTTTATGGTTGAATTCCCTATTCTGCCATTCTGTAGACCTAAACAAGAATTTCCATGATTTCACCAAAAGAATGACAGGACATAAGGTTAAAACCCCCCAACACATGTAGTAAACAACATTTTGAAAATGTTGTTGCAGGGACCAGCCTGATGGCTCAGCAACAGTGCTGTACCCTGCCACACCAGAGGGCTTGCGTTCCATCACTGCTCTTCCACTCCTTAGATTGGCCAAAGCTGGATGCCGCAGAGGCAGCATTCCCAGACCCTAGGAGGAGTCCATGATCACACCGTGGGGACACCTGGTGGCTAGAATTAGGCCCCATGATTGCAGAAGTCCAGAAGGAACACTACTGCATGGTCCCTGGTCAAGTACTGTCACCAACAGGAAATGACTGGACTAAAAGTTAAGTTTGGAAGGAATATAAATAGGGACTTTCATTTTCAGTTTTTGTTTTATTATCCCCAGGAATTCTTCAGCGTTTATTATAATGAACAACAAAAACAGGAAAAATATCAGCAGGAAAAAAAAATGTCTTTTCCACTGATTTCTCCTGTTTTTGTTCATTATAATAAACGCTAAATTCCTGGAGAAAATAAACCAAAAATTGAAAATGAAGGTCCATAAATATAAAATAGGAGGGAAAATACCCTGGGCAGTTGTGAATACAAGGTTCAAGATGCCAGATTCCCAGTCCCAAGTAAGTTGGAAGTCCAACAGAAGCAAGAAAAAACTGCCAGGGCAAACCAAAAGCACCACATTCACAGAATGCACACCATTCTACGTACACTTGTTTCTACATTGATAGTGTTCTAACAGTACATGTGGAGGAAGACATAATCCCTTGTACATTTGGAGGTAAAACTCAATGAAAAGTTCCATTTGGAATCATAAGTGTTGGTGGTGGCACAAAACACCTTCTTTAAATTGAGAAGAAGATTGCATCTTTCCTGGATATAAGGTCTTTATGTGCTCGTGTGTTAATTGCTTATCTGGACTATCTGACAGGCTCAGACCACAGATAATCCAGAATATAGTAGGGAGAAGAGCACTAAAGCAGGCTAGGAGAGTTAAAGCCACACATTTCCTGAGTATACTGCATTGGGTGTCTATTAAGGAATGGTGTATAAGGTGATGAAAAAGTGGCCCACGCTACTTAGAGAGAAAAGCTCATTGGTGTAGGCCATGGCAAGAGCTCTGTTCAAGTCAAGTGCCTTACTGAGGGCACCCCCAACACAGCGGAAAGTGAAGAAAGCCCAGCTATAAACAAGGACTTATTCAACAGTGGCCTGCATTGTGGAACACCTTACCTGCTAAAATAAATTTGAACTGGATTATTTGGTATTTAGAAAAACTTGATATTACGGCTGGGTGTGGCAACTTCTCAGTTCTGCTGGCAAGTGAATGTTTATTTAATAGTAGCAATGAGAAGAGTGGCAAAACTGGATATTTTGAAGTGTGAAATGATTATTGAGGAAATCCGTGGGAGAAAGGTTGGATCTTTATTTATGGATCCTGGTACATGTCTCCCCTGGGGAGAGGGAATGGTGGATAAGGGGAGAATTGGAGAATTGGATGCTGGGGTATGGCATCAATGGGTCCTATAGCAATAGGAAAGGAAATGATGGGATTTAATGGGGCTATGGGCAACAGCTCCTGAAGTAGAGAGGAGTAATAATAAATGGGATCATAAATTTGATAGTTTATGTTAACAGTGAAGGGCCAATGCAATAAAGAGTGTCCAGCCTAGCACACAGATCTACATGCATTTTGGACGCGCTACACTAGTGCCCAATGCAATAAGGAGATGAGTCCAAAACACGCGCTCAAACCAATATGCAGCAGACAATGCTCATCACATCACATGTAAATTCCATGTAGATGAGGCTATTACCTATCACCCCCAATGCAAAAACAAATCGCTAGGTGCCCAATACATACTTAACATGGCAAATTTAACTCCAGTTCTGGAGGTGGCGTTAAGTCAATCTGCGAGTCAAGGGTTTGTGAGAAAGTAAAAAATATGATCCCCTGTAGTTCGTCCTAGCTGTGACACTTACATTTACTGCTTGCAGTGTTAAAAATAAAGGTATATGGGCTTGAATTTAAAAATATATCAAATTCTGGATGCATAATGTACAATGGCAAGGGGTGCTTAGCTATGGGCGTCAGCAACCTCAGCAAAATCTGCCAGATGCGGGATAAAAATGGGCACCCATTAAGTGCCCGCTGTGACTGTGGATGCACAATTCTCCCCAGCACGTCCTTTTTTTTATGCAGCCCCTCATTTATATACTGCATCGGGTGCCAAGGGAATATGGCTGTGTGCATTAGGGAAACTGGCCACTCAATACAAGGCCCATTTTAACGCACATCTTATTGCATCCATCCGTGGCTGCACATCCCCAGCAACTTGACTAAAAGGTTTGTTCTTAATAGTGTGCATTTTATGTGAGTTATTTATTTGTTGGTTTTTATATATCGACATTCGTCGGAACATCATGCCGGTTTACATTGTAACAAGTTAACAAGAGAGTGAAATACAATAAACAGGGAAGGGGAAGGGGGAGCAGCAATGAAGGAGGAGAGAGGACAGCAGTAGGAAGGATAGAGAAAGAGAAATTTGATAGGAACATTCGAAGGATATAAATTAACAATAGACAATTTATGTACAGGTGGGCTGGTAGGTAGCAGACCACTGATGGCAGTGAAAAGGGAGAGGTGGGGGGAGGGACAGGGTAGGATAAGCTTAGAGTGGAGGAGGGGAACTTATAACAGTATTTAGGAGTTTTGTTGAGCGTATTGTATTTTTAAAAATTGTGAACCACTTTGGACAATGTTTTTTTTTTAAACTGAAGACGGGGGAAGCGGTTAATAAAAACATTAAATAAAGAAAAAAATAAAATACTGCTTTCCTGGTTCTTACTAGTCTGACACTGTAGGCAGAATTACAAAGCATAAATATCTGGGTTTGCACGTATATGCTATTTTATGTTCAAAGACAAGAAAATTAAATACATGTAACTAGCAGATGTTGGGAGAGAGAAATGTATTACTCCTGCTAATATTCTGAACCCCTTAATGCACAGCTTGTAATCCTATAAATACTGTTCACATATCTTAAAAACCTATGTTTTGGTCCAGAGTACATCCCTTTTCTATATTAACCTTTGGGACTCTGAAAGTATCTAATCAAAACTGTAAACATGCTCAGTATAATTTGAAAGATATATCATCTATGTCACAGTTTTGAGTCATTTCAGCTTTATTTTTCAAATGCTTTCTAGAGGGCGTGGGTTTCAGCTAATGAAAAAACAACCTTTAGTACAATTAACCTTTATAATGCTGCTGCATGAGAACAAGAGTAGATAATGTTACTGTTAGTAGAGGACAAGTAATATTAACTGAATACTTTGTAGAGCTACAAACTAAAGGAGATTTTGGATACAACCAAAATACCTGCGAATGCATAATAAACAAAATATATTGGGAATTATAGAGAAAATATAAAGGTAGATTTAAATGTGAACACAACCAAACTGTACAAACTGACACTGACATGGTACCAGAAGACCAGAGAGGGGCCAGTGTCATATCAGGTTTTTTAAAATGGCTCCAGGTGTGATCTGGAAAATTATAGACCAGTGTGAAGGGGTCCAGCTGGTTGGCCCTACAACTCTTCCATTTTAAAGCATTGGATCTTCTGGGCAGAAATCAAAACATCCTCCACCACATTGGGAAGAAGCAAGGAGGAAGCTACTGTATGTTCAACATACATGCCAGGAGGGCCAGCAATGGCAGAGCATGCCTTCCTCCTATGTGACAAGCTTTGGAGATGCTGCAGAAGGAACTGGAGACTGACCTAATAGATAAAATATGGATACCATACTTGTTGTGGCTAGGTTGGTGCTACAAGAATTATTCTCTCCTTGTCCTTAGGTACCTTCTGGAGATCCTGGTAATGAGAGAAATCTGTGGGTACTTGGGAGTAGATGACATTTCAGTCTAGCATAAAAGCATCAGGAGCTGATCTGTAGCTGCTCAAATGCATGGAGCAGAACTTGACTTGTCTTATCTTTTGAGACAAACAGATTATCAGTTTCCCCTGTCACTGAACATTTTGTCTGTGATTCCTTGGATCAAAGGTCCACATGTGCAGTTGTAACTCTGCTGAGACGGTCCACCAATAAATTCTTAATTCCCGGAAGATAGGTCACCTAGGCATTATGTTCTGCCCACAACCAGATTTGGAGGGCTTCCTGGCAGAGGACAAGAGCCTGTACCTTTCTGATTGCTTATACTGAACATAGTCACTTAGTTGTCCATACAGATCTAGGATTTTCTTTCCTGAAATTTCATAGTGAACAGAGGATAGCTTGCAACACCAAATAGATGATTGCAATTGACTCTCCACTGGGAACCACAATCCTTGGGTTCATGCCATTCTGGTGTCTCTCCTCGACCATTGGTCTGGTTAGCTGTACCTTGGTTGTTAGCGGTTGCAGGAATTGAGACCATTGGTGTTTTAGGCCCCACTGTAAGCGATGCATGTGTAGTCTCATGTGAGGTACGACATGAATAGCTGCCACCATATGACCCAATAGCTGAAGTATTTGACGTGCAGAGGAATAAGATTGGCTGTGCAAACGTTGTGCTAGGTAGGAAAGAGTCAGGAGCCTGTCTTGTGGAAGGTAGGCTCTTTCCACTACCATATTGATGAGGGCCCCGATGACTGAGTAGGCTGCAGGTGAGATTTCTCGTAATTTATTAGGAAACCCAGGTTTTGTAGACAATCGATCATGCATACTATGTGTGCCCTCAGAGTATTTGGGTCTGATGCTACTAAAAGCCAGTCTAGATAGGGAAAGATCTGGACTGACAGTTGTCTGAGATGACCCACCACCACTGCTAAGCATTTTGTAAACACTCTTGGGGCTGAGGAAAGGCCAATGGGTAGGACCTTGTACTGATAGTGTCTGTTCTGGATTCAAAAACAGAGGTAGCGCCAGGAGGAGGGGTGCATGGGTATATGCGAGTACGCCTCCTTCAAATCAATGGAGCACATCCAGTTGTTAGGTTGTAGGAGAGGGAGGATGTTCTTGAGAGAGGTCATCTTGAACTTTTCCTTCTGAAAGTGTTTGTTGAGGTTCCGTAAGTCTAGAATGGGGCGAAGTCCGTCTGACTTCTTTGGGATGAGAAAGATTTGGGATTAGAATACCTGATCCTGTTGTTGCGGAATTCTTTGAACAGACCTCTGTAGTAAAAGACTTGAGATTTCTGTCCGGAGTGATGGTAACTGGGTTGATGCCTTTCGAAGAGGGATTACATGAGGAGGGATGGAGAAGCTATGAAGTTCAAGCGATAACCTTCTTGGATGATCTCGAGAACCCAATGATCTGAGGTGATCGACTCCCAATTGTAAAAATATTGGATATGACCTCCTATGAAAAGCAGTGGGGGGTGGCTCAGCTGCTTCTGTGGAGCTGCCGGGCTCTGCCTGGGTTGCCTCTGCTGATGTGGGCATCCGCGAGACTGATGGGGTTGACTGGAGGGTCTCTGTTGATTGTAACGCAGTATGTGGGAAAAGGTCGGAATTGGCCCCATGGATAAGACCTCCGTTTGAAAGAAGGGTAGTACTTCCGAGATGATGTGTGATGTTCCGATGGGTAAGTAAGAGATAGTACTGCAGTACTTTGCTCTTTGAGGTGCGAGACTGTTTCACCAAACTTGTCTCCGAATAAGTTGTCTCCTTTGCAAGGTATGTCCGCTAACATTTCATGGACATAGTCACGAATTGCGCTTGCCCTCAACCAAGCAAGGCGTCGGGCAGAGATGGCAGCTGAATACGACCTAGCAGAGGATTCAAAGGCCTCATAAACTGATCGAAGTAGATGGCGTAGGTCCTCTTCCATATCAAGGAAGGGTTGTGGCAAGGTATCTTGAGCAGAGAGACAAACTGGATGCAAGTTCTGCAAACAGTCGTACAATTACTGCGTCATGTAGAATTGATGGTATTGGATTTTGGTAGATAACATCGATGCATGGTAAGCTCTACGTCCAAAGTCATCTAGGTATATGTAGTCTTTACTGGGAGGTGCATTCACATGAAGTTGACCTTTTTGCTTTCGCCATTGCAGATTCCACCACAAGAGAATTGTGTGGTAGTTGGGCCAACTCGTGAATGGAGGCATTTCTCATGCGAAATTTTAAATCCATTTTTCGTGACGCAGCTAGGGTTGAGAAACGTGTTTCCCACATCTTTTGGAGGACTCAGTCCAAAACTGGATGGGGCAGCAAAGCCATTTGTTCCGGTGGCATTTCAAAGATTTTTAATATGTCCAGTACTTCGGACTGTGGATCCGGGATTTTCCCCATTTCCACCTTGAGTAG
Organism: Rhinatrema bivittatum; assembly: GCF_901001135.1. Lineage (NCBI taxonomy): Eukaryota > Metazoa > Chordata > Amphibia > Gymnophiona > Rhinatrematidae > Rhinatrema > Rhinatrema bivittatum. The sequence continues at coordinate 250,980,675 of NC_042619.1, forward strand.
ATTTCCCACTTTCTCTATAAGCTTCGCATAAGAGATCGTCTAGTGGCAAATATGGTTCTGGCAATCCCTCTGGAGGATCCGAGGGCATGCCTGTAGAGGAACTCTGAGATGATATGGAGGAGACCTGTGAGTCTAGGCTGCGTGGATGAACTGGAGCCAGAGAAGGAAGACTGGCCATGTCAGCAGGTCTAGGAGGGGTTGTCATCGGTAGAGAAGTCAGTGGAGAAGTCACTGGTGGTTTTGATCCCATTTCCATAGATTCTAAGTCCACAAAGAAAGAACTTAGGGCCTGCGAAATCTGCAGCATGGCCTTAGATGCCAGATTGCCTGGTTGTGGATGGGGTCTTGCAGGCAGTGCTGCCAGGAGAATGTCCTGGGCATCAGTGCGCTTTGAGGACCTGGTGGAATGACAGGAGATGGTCTATGTCTTTTCCAGAGTGGTTCCTGCATCTGAGGTGACAATCTCTTTCTCCTGGATACCGATGACAAGTCAAATAAGGAGCCCCTACTTCCCGAAGGACATCTCGATGTGTAGTCCAGGTCTGACAGCAGTTCCACCTCCACTTCAGGACTTTCTCGTGGTTGCTTATGGTGCGTGGAATGTCCTGAATGTTCAGAATGTGTCGATGGGGGTCTAGTAGTGAGGCCTTTGGTATGTTCCAAGTGTTTAGGACATGATGAGCAGTCTTTATGGCTAGAGTGCGCCGTCTATGTCATATGCATCGTGGCATGGGGACGCATGGTGTGCTTTGAATGCGTTGTATGTTTCGGATGCTCTGGTTGCATCGTATGTTTCAATGCCTTCAGCGCTGAAGCTCGCAGACGGTTGGGAACAGGTCCCTGATTCCCGCTCAATGCATCCAAGGGCCTTTCTCCCTGAGGAAGCAATTTAGTCAGTGCCTGGGCCTTTTTTTTTTTTTTTTAGGGCGCTGGAGGTTGTGCTAACCGGGGCCCGATGGCTGGAGTGGCGCAAAGGGGGTCTCGCGGGCCACGCGAGGAGGCCCTCTTCGTCAAAGACACCTTTTCCGCTGATCCTGGCAAGGATTGCGTCAACAGAGTCGGATCATAGGAGCCCAATATCCGGAGACCCGCCATTTTTTTTGGCGCGTTGACGCTGCACCTGGGGGGACATCTGACCACTGTCTCCACAAAAGGCCTGGTCGTGGTCCGGCCCGAGGAAGATGAAGCAATAGTTATGCCCATCTGTGATGGACATAAATTTCGGGCATTGGCAATACTTGAAACCGGATGTCTTCGGATACATCACGGCAGGAAACTTTGGAAAAAGTTTGAAAATCTGAGAGAAAAAGAGTCCCCGCGTGCAAACAGCTCATGGAAAAAAAGACTGACGGGAGGACTTGGGTTCGCACCGGAAGACGACCGCGCAGCCGCAAGGAGTCAAAGCTAACCAAATTGGTAGTGCAGTAATAATGGGAGACTTCAATTACCCCAATATAGACTGGGTAAATGTATCATCGGGTCACGCTAGAGAGATAACGTTCCTGGATGGAATAAATGATAGCTTTATGGAGCAATTGGTTCAGGAACCGACGAGAGAGGGAGCAATTTTAGATCTAATTCTCAGTGGAGCACAGGACTTGGTGAGAGAGGTAACGGTGGTGGGGCCGCTTGGCAATAGTGATCATAATATGATCAAATTTGATTTAATGACTGGAAAAGGAACAGTGTGCAAATCCAAGGCTCTCGTGCTAAACTTTCAAAAGGGAAACTTTGATAAAATGAGAAAAATTGTTAGAAAAAAACTGAAAGGAGCAGCTACAAAAGTAAAAAATGTCCAAGAGGCGTGGTCATTGTTAAAAAATACCATTCTAGAAGCACAGTCCAGATGTATTCCACACATTAAGAAAGGTGGAAAGAAGGCAAAACGATTACCGGCATGGTTAAAAGGGGAGGTGAAAGAAGCTATTTTAGCCAAAAGATCTTCATTCAAAAATTGGAAGAAGGATCCAACAGAAGAAAATAGGATAAAGCATAAACATTGGCAAGTTAAATGTAAGACATTGATAAGACAGGCTAAGAGAGAATTTGAAAAGAAGTTGGCTGTAGAGGTAAAAACTCACAGTAAAAACTTTTTAAAATATATCCGAAGCGGAAGGCCTGTGAGGGAGTCAGTTGGACCGTTGGATGATCGAGGGGTTAAAGGGGCACTTAGAGAAGATAAGGCCATCGCGGAAAGATTAAATGATTTCTTTGCTTCGGTGTTTACTGAAGAGGATGTTGGGGAGGTACCCGTAATGGAGAAGGTTTTCATGGGTAATGATTCAGATGGACTGAATCAAATCACGGTGAACCTAGAAGATGTGGTAGGCCTGATTGACAAACTGAAGAGTAGTAAATCACCTGGACCGGATGGTATACACCCCAGAGTTCTGAAGGAACTAAAAAAATGAAATTTCAGACCTATTAGTAAAAATTTGTAACTTATCATTAAAATCATCCATTGTACCTGAAGACTGGAGGATAGCAAATGTAACCCCAATATTTAAAAAGGGCTCCAGGGGCGATCCGGGAAACTACAGACCGGTTAGCCTGACTTCAGTGCCAGGAAAAATAGTGGAAAGTGTTCTAAACATCAAAATCACAGAACATATAGAAAGACATGGTTTAATGGAACAAAGTCAGCATGGCTTTACCCAGGGCAAGTCTTGCCTCACAAATCTGCTTCACTTTTTTGAAGGAGTTAATAAACATGTGGATAAAGGTGAACCGGTAGATATAGTATACTTGGATTTTCAGAAGGCGTTTGACAAAGTTCCTCATGAGAGGCTTCTAGGAAAAGTAAAAAGTCATGGGATAGGTGGCGATGTCCTTTCGTGGATTGCAAACTGGCTAAAAGACAGGAAACAGAGAGTAGGATTAAATGGGCAATTTTCTCAGTGGAAGGGAGTGGACAGTGGAGTGCCTCAGGGATCTGTATTGGGACCCTTACTGTTCAATATATTTATAAATGATCTGGAAAGAAATACGACGAGTGAGATAATCAAATTTGCAGATGACACAAAATTGTTCAGAGTAGTTAAATCACAAGCAGATTGTGATAAATTGCAGGAAGACCTTGTGAGACTGGAAAATTGGGCATCCAAATGGCAGATGAAATTTAATGTGGATAAGTGCAAGGTGATGCATATAGGGAAAAATAACCCATGCTATAATTACACGATGTTGGGTTCCATATTAGGTGCTACAACCCAAGAAAGAGATCTAGGTGTCATAGTGGATAACACATTGAAATCGTCAGTTCAGTGTGCTGCGGCAGTCAAAAAAGCAAACAGAATGTTGGGAATTATTAGAAAAGGAATGATGAATAAAACGGAAAATGTCATAATGCCTCTGTATCGCTCCAAGGTGAGACCGCACCTTGAATACTGTGTACAATTCTGGTCGCCGCATCTAAAAAAAGATATAATTGCGATGGAGAAGGTACAGAGAAGGGCTACCAAAATGATAAGGGGAATGGAACAACTCCCCTATGAGGGAAGACTAAAGAGGTTAGGACTTTTCAGCTTGGAGAAGAGACGACTGAGGGGGGATATGATAGAGGTGTTTAAAATCATGAGAGGTCTAGAACGGGTAGATGTGAATCGGTTATTTACTCTTTCAGATAGTAGAAAGACTAGGGGACACTCCATGAAGTTAGCATGGGGCACATTTAAAACTAATCGGAGAAAGTTCTTTTTTACTCAACGCACAATTAAACTCTGGAATTTGTTGCCAGAGAATGTGGTTCGTGCAGTTAGTATAGCTGTGTTTAAAAAAGGATTGGATAAGTTCTTGGAGGAGAAGTCCATTACCTGCTATTAAGTTCACTTAGAGAATAGCCACTGCCATTAGCAATGGTTACATGGAATAGACTTAGTTTTTGGGTACTTGCCAGGTTCTTATGGCCTGGATTGGCCACTGTTGGAAACAGGATGCTGGGCTTGATGGACCCTTGGTCTGACCCAGTATGGCATTTTCTTATGTTCTTATGTTCTCTGTGCTCACTGAGCGAATCTCCGCCTACTTCGGTCGCGTGCATGCTTCCAGACAGCATGACTAATTCAGCCCTACTATCAATGGGAAAAAATTTAATTCACAAATTTTAAAATTCTGTGCACATTTTTTTGTGCATATAAAAAAGATACAAAAAATATTTAAAGCTGCAGATGTTATACATGCTAAGCACATTAATGTTTTTGAATGGAGGTTGGGTGGTTGATGATTACAAAAAAGTTAAAATCATTACCAGGTGGTAATGTTTGAAGATATGAAACCTGCCACCTCGTCCATATATATATTTTTTGGTTTTGACTTTAAAAATTTTCTTCTATTGGTTGAGTAGCATTTTTGCAATTAAAAATGTTATAAAAAACAATCACAAAATATATAGGAATTGTTTTGAAAGTATAAGACAGAATGGAGCAGGGTCTTTCCAGGAGTATGGGACCTTGATGAAGGAGGCCTTTTTCCTCCGGAAGGCGCAAGATGGGACCTACCAGCAGTTTCTGGAAGTCTGCATACCAGGTTCTCCTTGGCCAGTCCGGCGATACCAGGATGACTAAGGTCAAGTTGGTTTTCTATTTTCTCTAATGTTCTTATCATCATCAACAGCCATGGGGAAAACACAAACAGCGGGCCTCCGGGTGGCCAGGGCACCAGCAGAGCTATCTAGCCCACTGGAGCCTGGCTCCCTTCTTCGGCTGAAGAACTCGTTTTCTCTTTGAGAAGGGACATCATCATGTCCCTCATTGGTTGTCCGCACTTGCCCACAATCCTGAGGAAAGCTTCTTGGCTCAGTTCCCATTCTCCTGGGTCTAATTTATTCCTGCTCAGGAAATCTGCCTCTGTGTTGCAAAAGCCTGCAATGTGGACTGCTGTCAGGCTCTCCAGCCTCCATTCTGCCCACATACAGATCACTACCATCTTGTGCGCTAGGGGGACAATTGTGAGTGCCCCCATGGCGGTTTATATAGGCCACTGCCATGGTGCTGTCTGAGAGGACTTTGACTGGCCTGCCCCTTAATGATGGGAAAAAGGTCCCGAGTGCCAGGTTGATGGCCCGCAACTTGAGTGTTTATGTGCCAGGACTTCTGCTGGTCCCACTGCCAATGGGCTGTCCTCCCTTGACAGTGTGCTCTCCAGCCTAAGCTGCTGGCATCTGTGGTCAGCATGATCCATTGTGGCGAGGTGAGGCTTAACTCCCTTTAAAAGGCTGGGGAGGTGTTTCTACCAATCTAGGTTGTCCCTTACAGGACATGTTGCTCGTAGCCCATTGAGGTCAGGGATCATCTGGACAGCAGGGAGTCTTGTAGTGAGCACATGTGGGCCCAGGCCCATGGGACCAGATCTATGGTTGCTGCCATGAGGCATAATAGATTCAGGTAGTTCCAGGTCGTATGCACAGGCTGTGTTTGGAAAACCTCGTGTGGAAAATTGTTTTCTCCCTCCTATGGGTGAAATCCACCTGCCCAGCTTCCGTATCATAGTGCTCCCAGAAACTCCAGGGATTGTGAGGGCATCAGAGTGCTCTTTGCATAGTAAACTACCAAACCTAGCCACTCCAACAGGCAGACTTCCAAGGAAGTGGCCCGGATGTTTACCTGGGTGGACTTGGCCCAAATGAGCCAGTTGTCTAGGTAGGGATGGACCCAAATGCCCTGCTTGCGCAGCCAAGCTGCTACCACTATCGTATCCTTGGTAAAGGTCCTTGGGGTGTTTGCAATTCCAAACAGCAGGGGCCAGAACTGGAAGTGTTTGCCTAATACAAACAACGTAAAAGGTTCTGGTGAAAGTATACCGCGATTAAGTCCAGGGATGAGAGAAACTCCCCTTTTTTCATCAGCGCTATAACTGAGTATAGGATTTCCATACAGAAATGCAGGATCTTGAGTCATTTGTTGTCTCCTGAAGGTCTAGTACAAGCCAATAGGAGTTATCCTTCTTGGGCACCACAAAGTATATAGAATAGGTTCTGGTGCCCCATTCTCCAGGTGGGCCAGGGCAAACAGCTCGTAGTCTTTGTAACTTGGATAAGGTAGCTTCTATCATACAATTCCTATTGTGCTAAAAATCTGATTCTCCTCATAGATTCAAAACTATGTCCAACAACATAGCTACAACTGTAAAAAAAAAAAATATTTTTTTTTTTTTTTTTTCAAACTACTGCTATTCGAATCAGACTTCAGATCAGTAGTCCAAGCATTGATATTATCCGGCCTCGACTACTGCAATTCACTCTATCTAGGACTACCGGCCTTGACTATCTGTCCCCTTCAACTCATCCAGAATTCTGCTGCTCGCATACTATACAATATACCTCGCAAAGACCATATCAATCCAACACCTCAATGTCTGCATTGGCTACAAATTTCATTCCGTATTAAATACAAAATCCTCACCATAATATACAACTTAATTTACAACCCCTCATCAATTTGGCTTTGCTCAATGCTAAGACTCTATAAACCGGCTCGCCAATTATGCTCAGTGGGACAAATGTATACTCAAAATACCTATAATAAAGAGAGCAAGATTAGACCTGACTCGCAAGCGCGCTTTTTCAGCTGCTGGTCCGATTTTATGGAACTCCTTACCTGAAGACATTCGTCTCATGCCCAATACCAAAGATTTTTTAAAAGTTTTAAAAACCTACTTTTGCACTATCGCTTACAACATCACATAGCCTGTTTTTAATGTCATCTTCCATCATAGTTATCGATTGGATATTTTAAGTTTAATTTATCTATACTGTTTTAACCTATATGATATGCGTATTTGACGTCTCTTACGTTTATTTCATTTTATTTACCTATTTGATGTCTATTTTTTATTTGACTTATTTGAATTTTATGTATGTTTTTACTGTGAACTGCATAGATCAATTTAATTGTATAAGCAATATATAAGAACTTTTAAATAAATAAATCTCACTACCTGTGGCACATTTAAAACTAATCAGAGAAAGTTATTTTTCACTCAACGCACAATTAAACTCTGGAATTTGTTGCCAGAGGATGTGGTTAGTGCAGTTAGTGAGCTGTATTTACAAAAGGATTGGATAGGTTCTTGGAGGAAAGGTCCATTACCTGCTGTTAATTAAGCTGACTTAGAAAATAGCCACTGCTATTACTAGCAACAGTAACATAGAATAGATTTAGTTTTTGGGTACTTGCCAGGTTCTTAAGGTCTGGATTGGCCAATCTTGGAAACAGGATGCTGGGCTTGATGGGCCCTTGGTCTGACCCAGTATGGCATGCTCTTATGTTTGGAGAGCAGGGAAAAAGACCATGAATCTTTGGGGTACTGACCTGATCAGTTCGGGTACATACCCTACGCAGATCACTTCTAGTACCCAACGGTCTGAGTTGATGTGGATCTACTCCAAATAGAATCCCTGTAGGCACTCCACCCACAGGGACCAGTCTCGGGGGGACCTCCACAATGTCATTGGGGAGGGTGACTAGGGCCTACTCCTGCTGCGAAGTCAGGCCTGGAACATCTGGCCCCTCAAAAGGTCTGGATCCCAGACCTCCTTGCCCACTTTAAAGCCTCATCCACGGCTCAATTCCGGAGCAAAAGCAGCCCTAAGGCTTCATCCATGAAAGGGTACGAGTCGCAGAGGGAACCCGCCATGCTAAGGAACCTCTTGGTCCCACAGGTGGGAAAATCTCCTTCCCCTCAACATGAACCCGAGAGCCGGCTTGCCGAAGTAGCAACAGTAGCACTTACGAGCCAGCTGCATGAACCCCCCCCCCCCGTAGGTGGGCCTGATGCGTTGATGCTTTCTGCTCCTGCAGCTCTGAAGAGAGGAGTGCCTCGTCCCTTAGATCTTTCAGGTAATCAGCTTGCTTCCCCCCAGAGCCTACTTTCTGTTTGCCTCTCTTTCTCCCCCCCCCCCTTTTTTTTTTTTTTTTTAATTTACTCACTGCATTTCCAGAGGCGGGAGAAGCTCAGTGTCAGGCAAAGCACTTAAGACCTCAGAATTCCCATCTCCCCATGGGAAGGGGAAGTCCCCTTCCAGGGCAGCCACACTAGCCCTCACAAGAGCTAGGGGCACAGCCTGAGGGAATCACCAGGGAGAAGACAGACTACAACCCGGGAATTGCAGCTGACAGCAGAGGCCCCAGAGGGACTGCCCCATAGGAGCAAGCTGGCAATTGTCTAAGGAAAGCAAAAAAAAAAATAAAATACACACACCAAGGGGCTGAAATGTCAAACAGCACTTATCCGTACTTGCTGTGAAACACACCTCCTTTATAGGGGAAGTGACATCACAGCAAACAGCTTGGAAGCATATTCTTTGTCTACACTAGCTATGGAGGAGGAAATCTCTATAATGAGGACTGGTCTAGCAGGGGAATAAGGAACCAGTTGTGCCACCATCTGCTGGTAGGATAGCATAAACCCAAACATCTGGCTGAAGAGGAAACCACAATTTATGCACACAAAATGTGTTATGTGCAAATCAGTATTGGGTACACAAGATGAGTTAAGAGCACAGACACCTTTTGTTTCAATAAGACAGGATTTGTGCACAATCCTGTTCTCTGCATATAAAACATGATTTATGTGCAAATTTTGTTTTATACACAAACTCTAAGTACAAGAGCCCAGAACCATGAACTCCAGGTTCAACCCCATAGTCTAACAATAGCCCCAAAACTTTACTCCATTTCTCACCAGGGGTTAAATTTCCAGCGTTAAGAAAACAAATTAAGCTTACGCAACTTTCTGTATTGGGGAGTAATAGCTAATGCCTTGATTAACATGGGATTTGCATGGAGGAGTGCTAATTCGTGCACACAATTTTGTGCACTAAACTCTTGTTAAATTGAGAGTATAGCTGTGTGCACAATCATGAATTAATGCACACTTTATTACATCAGGGCTTCAAGTCTGAAGGCAAGAAATGAAAAGATAAGGGATCAATGATGTCACACACCAAGGTGGAGACTCAGGGTAAGAGCAGATCTTCAGTCATAGGCAAGGTAAAGGTAGAATCCTCAAGAAATATGGTGCTGTAGCAATATTAGAAGGTTAGAAATAAATGGTATTTAAGTTAGACAATGCACAGATGAGTTATTTGGCACATACCAAAAAATTCAAAATGAGATACTAAATTTCAAAGGATTACTTTGGTGCAATAATCACTTCTTACCTGTATTTTATATTGTAATAACTGATTAATGTGATACAAAATCACCAAGTAATATTTCAAACATTAATTTAAAAAAAGTTACTCTAAAACAACCACACAGCAAAATAAATCCCAATTTATCTTCTGTAGCATGTCTGCTTTAATATGCAAGCAGATGTCACGACTGTACAGGAAATATGTATTACTAAAATTTCAATACAGATAAAGTTAAAAATAAAATCCCGATTTGACTAGCAAGTTATAAAGTTCTTCAGATCAAAGTACAGGATGTCTCTTGATAAATGTGCATCTCAAATAAATCAGCAACTGCAGGCGGCAAACCAGAGGACTAACATTTCTGTAAGTTAATACAAAGATCTCTTGGTTACTAGTAATCACTACCCACAATTATGGGCCAAAATTCTCTCATTGAGCCTTAGCTAGCAATCATCAAAAATCAGGAGATGAATGTGTCTTTCACTGAAAAAGAAAAAAAAAAAAAAAGGTAAAGTTGTACCACACATGGCCACAAGAATATGAATGAATCAGATACTGAAGGCTTCAAGTCAGAGAAATATTTACTTGCCTACCAGCCAACACATCTGTAGATTAGAGCTTGTGCTACCCCCATGGGGACAGGAGGATTTACCTAAATAGCACTGTTCAGCACAAATGGCTCTATCTTCAGTACTATTTTAAGCCAGCACCCTGCCCTACTTCTTACAGATTCCATTTCTAATCTAGTATCCTTCCATTTCCAGCCATTATGTGTTCCCATAACACCGTGACAGAAAAACAGCATTCCAAATTGTGAAAAGCAGATTCAAAGTACTTAATTTACAAGTAACATTCTTCCCCTAAGGTGAGAATGTTTCTTGTTCACTCATTCATCCTGGGCACTTACTGCTAGGGAGCCCGTTATATGGGAAGCAAACAGGTACCCTGATGGCAAGAAACCAGTTAACCTTTCATAGACACACACACATCTCAGAAATCAATTAAAACAAGCTAATCCCATTAAACAGGATATTAAAATATGCAATCTGTGCAGCATACAACTGTGCTTCTTGCATTTCTGTCCCCCGTGTCAGATTGAAGCATCAGACAGACAGTTATGACTTCAAACCAATTAAGTAGAACATGGGAAAGGAGGTATGCTGGGTATGAAGTGAACAAGGGATCATAGGTGCTCAGCTATCCAAGATGGTACAGAACAAATGAAGATGGCAAAAACTGGCTGGATAGGGAGCAATGTGGCCATGCTCTATGACTGGCAGCTAGAATATTCCCTTGCAGAATGGACAGGAATTACTGAACAGACTGAATGGGTTGTTTGATCTTTTCCGGCCATCTTCTATGATGTTACTGTATGTAATTTTAATTCCCATAAAGCCACAATATTAGTATTAATGATGATTAAATTATGCTTACCTGATAGTAGAGAAGTAGAGTATTGCGAGAATACTTTGATACCCCCTAGACCTCCCAGTTCCCCATTTCCTTGTCTTCCTGTGCAGGATATGAACTGGTCTAGCAGGACTCGAGGAAAAAAAAAAAAAAGTTAACAAATAAGCATAATTTAACCTTATCTTCCTGCTAGACCAGTCATTACATACAGGAGATACAAAAGCTTTCCCTTATTGGGTCGGGAAGAAGGCAAGGCTATCCTCAATACTCCAACTCTAAAGAATGAGTCCACCCTGGTCTGCAATCCAACCTGTAACACATTGTGAATGTGTGCAGAGATGACCATGTGGCAGCTCTGCAAATCTCGTCTGGAGATATTGCTGATGCCTTTGCCCACAATGCCATTTGTGCCTGCCAGCCAGCCAGATAGCAAACATGTTATTTCTTTGATCTACCTGGCTATGGTGGCCTTGGGATTGTGCTTCCCTGTTCTAGGGACCAAATACCACAAGAGGTTCTTCAGACTTCCTAAAGGATTGTGTCTTCTTTAGATAATTCAACAGTATACGACGTACATCTAACCGATGTAGGTTTTCATCCTTATCCTTCACCTCTCTGCTACCGAAGGCTGGCAGTGAGACTGAGTGGTTAATATGGAAGGTCAATAACACCTTTGGCGGAAAGGATGGGCCCGGGTGAAAAGTTCAAGTAAGGGTCTCTGTATAATAGAGCTTGTAGTTCTGATATTCGCCTTGATGAACAAATAGCAACCAGGAATATGATCTTCAGGGACAGGTCTTTACTAGAAATCTGATTCAATGGTTCAAAGGGTGGCTTTACTAAGACCCTAAAGACTAAATCGAGATCCCACTGAGGGATTACCGGCCTAAAAAAAAGTGGACATATCCATTTCATCCCTATCAAGAACCATATGACATTCAGGTGCACTGCTACCTCAGCACCCTTAAGTCAGTCCCTATAGCATGCAATTACATAAGAACGTGCCATGCTGAGTCAGACCAAGGGTCCATCAAGCACAGTATCCTGTTTCCAACAGTGGCCAATCCAGGCCATAAGAACCTGGCAAGATCCCAAACAGTAAAATAGATCCCATGCTGCTATCATACAGAGATAAGTAGTGGCTATTTCTTAAGTCTACTTGGATAATAACAGTTTATTAACTTTTCCTTCAAGAACTTGTCCAAACCTTTTTTAAACCCAAAGGTGGTCTTAACCACATCCTCTGGTAATGAATTCCAGAACTTAATTGTACTTTGAGTGAAAAAGAATTTTCTCCGGTTTTGAATGTGCCTCCTAGTCTTTTTATTTATTTTAAAAAGAGTAAATAACTGATTTACATTTATCCATTTTATTCCACTCATGATTTTATAGACCTCTAAAACAGGCTTCCGAAACTGTGGGTTGGGATCCCAAACAAGGTCACAAGTGCCTCAACTGGTAGCAGCATTAGTAGTATAAGTTAGTGTGAGACAGAATGCATTCACAGGCCCTGCAGCAGCCCTGCCCTCACATGAGCTTGTAGTAACAGAAAGCCCTGCATGAGGAAGGTTTAAAGCCAGTGCAGTGCCTGTAAGCTTGCACAGGCTCACAAGCCCTGCGCTGACTCATTACTGCTGCTTGCAGATCGCTTTCATGCTTGGAACCAGCCATGAAGGGAGGGCGCTGTGTGCACTAGCAAGTGTAGGTTACCATTGTTCCCATCTCCTCACCCATCAATGAACTTATCCAAGAGAAAAATGTTGCCTTCATCATTAACCTTCTCTCTCTTCTCACCAGTTGTCATCCACCTTTGGCCTGGAGCCCAAAAGAAAATGCTATCATTGAATACTCAAATAATGATTTTATTTATGAAATTGTAATGAACTTTATTGGCACCTGTTAGAATGTACGATAACCTACATTTACTTACCTTAGTCTATGTGCCTATTTGTAAACCGTTGCGATGGTATATAACTTAGCGATGGTATAGAAAGGTTTTTAAATAAAAAAAATAAATAAATTTGGCCAGAGGAATGTTTAGAAGAGGGTTGTTTGAAGTAAGGGATTAAAAGCAGGTGGGGTTTGAGGGTTACATCAGCTGGAGAGGGATTGGTTGTGGAGGGAGGGAAGGAAGAAGGAACGACAGAAGATCAGCTGGGGGATATAAGAGAGGAGGGTGAGTGGCAATCTGCTGGAGAAATACGAAAGGAGGATTGGAGGGGAGGAGTTGAGGCTACGGGGTATGAGGATGAGAGTGAGCAGGGATGGAGTGAGAGAGAGGGAATAAAAAAGGATCAGGTGGCTTTTTATAAGGACGATGGTGTGAGAGAATCAACTGGGAGGATGCGAAAAGGGCTGGAGGGGGGTCAGACAGACAAGATGGGCTGGATAGGTTAATGCATCTGAAAAATGTAAGAGGGGATCAACTGGAGGGGCAGAGGTTGAGAGGGAGTCCATTGGAGAAGAGATCCTTTGCAGGAGGTGACAGTTGAGCGAGAGGATCAACTAGAGTGTGGTAGGGGTGAAAGTGGCATGATTGCTGGAGGGGTCCACACCCCTACTGATTTGTTTTAATTGCATGAGGTCATGTGAATTTGAGTGCTAAAATGGGGTCACATTGGCTAAAAATTTGGGAAGACTTACTCTATCATAACCCCCTCCCCCCCAGACATCTGCTTTCCAAGCTGAACAGACTCATCCTCTAACCTTTTCCTCATATGGAAGCCATTCCATCTCCTTTATCATTTTGGTCACCTTTCTCTGTACCTTTTCCAATGCAACTATATATATATATATATTTTTTTTTTTTTAGAGACAGTGACCAGAATTGCATACAGTAGTCTAAGTGTGGCCTCGCCACGGAGCGATAAGGGCATTATGATAGTCACCATTCCTTTCCTAATAATTCCTAACATTGTTTGCTTTTTTGACTGCTGCCACACACTAAACTGAGGACTTCAAAGTATCGTTCACTACAATGCCTGGATCCTTTTCCTTAGCAGTAACTTCTAATATGGAACCTAACATTATGTAACTACAGTGTGGGTTACTTTTCCCCCATGTGCATCACTTTGTACTTGTCCACATTCAATTTCATCAGCCAATTAAATGCCCAATCTTCCAATCTCACAAGATTCTCCTGCAGTTTCTTTTTTATAATCCGCTTGTGATTTAACAGCTCGTAATAATTTTGTATTGTCTGCAAATCTGATCATTTCACTTGTAGCTCCCTTTACCAGATCATTTATAAATACTGCATATTAAAAAGCGCTAGCCCCAGTACAGATCCTTGAGGCACTCCAATGTTTACCCTCCACTGAGAAAAATGACTAGTCCTATTTTCTGCTTCCTATCTTTTAACTAGTTTGGAATCCACAACAGGATATTGCTTTCTATACCATGATTTTTTAATTTTCTCAGGAGTCTCTCATGGGGCATTTTGACAAAGGCCTTCTGAAAATCCAAATATACTACATCCTCCAACTCACTATTATCCACATTTATTAACCCTGTGATTTTGTTCTTTAGAATAATTTCCACAAATTTTCCTGGCACTGAAGTGAGGCTTACCTGTCTATAGTTTCCCAGATCACCCTTGGAGCCTTTTGTAAAAGATGATATTGGTCACCCTCGTCTTCAGGCACAACAGATAATCCCAATGACAGGTTACAAGTTACCAATAACAGATCTGCAGTTTCATTTTGAGTTCTTTCAGAATGCTGGGGTGTATACTATCTGGTCTAGGCAATTTGCTACTCTTTAATTTTGCCAGTCTTATTACACCTTCACAGTGATTTGTATCAATTCTTCTGAATTGTCACCACTGAAAATAGTTTCCAGCACAGGCATCTCCCCAGGAAAAAAAATTCATTCAATCTTTCCACAATGGCCTTTTCTTCCCTAAATACCTCTTTAACCTCTCGATCAAACAGTCCAACTATTCCTGCTTCAGATATAGTTTAAAAAGGTTTAATTATGAGTTTTTGCCTCTAAGGCCACCATCTTTTCAAATTCTCTTTTAGCCCACCTTAACGTTTTACATTTAAATTGCCAATGCTTATGCTTTTTCCTACTTTCCTCAGATGGATCCTTTTTCCAATTTTTTAAAGAAGTTCTTTCGGCTACCTGTACCTTTAGGGAGTTAAGGGATAAGCCCTTAGCTAGGCCCAACTGAAGGAAGTTTAAAATGAGGTATTTCCATCATCCAAGGTGTGACTTCCTGTTTACTACAGAATTCCTCAAACCACCACCAGGATCCTTATGTATACCAATGGCTTACGAGCTTTTAACATGGTAAAGACTATGGCTGAGGAGTAGCCCCTCTTATGCATGCCTGCCCTCTCAAGGGGCAAGCCGTAAGAGAGAATGGAACCAGGTCCTCTATTAGAATCAGTCCTTGATGGAGGAAGCCCTTTTTCATTGGAAAGTGTATTAGAACTTCTATTAGACTCACCAGATCTGCATACCAGCCCTTCGTGGCCAGTCTGCGGCTACTAGAATTACCACGGACGCGCGACTGTCTCAAACCAAGGACTGTTGGCAGCTCCAATTATTAAACAGGCTCATTTAGGTTAAGTGTGTGACAGAGCAATCTCAATTGCAGGTCCACAATTATGGAACACACTATGCCAAGTGAGCTCCGATGGCTTTTGAACAAGTAATTCAGTCAGAAATTAGACCATAATGGCAACACTGTAAAATTCAGGTAACTGCTAGATGCAGTCAGAAATAAGACCATAATGGGGACATTGTAAAATGCAGATAACTGCTTGATGTAGTTTCCAATATAAGACTAGATGAAGTGATGTTTTAAATCTATGTTAAACATAGTAAAAATAATAATTTGTACATTTAAAGTGTTAACCACTTTGATTGCTAAAAAAGCAGTATAGAAATAAAATAAATACATCAATATTTTTTTTATTGTCCTTCCTACCAGAGGCCATGGCAGGAAAACATACAAAGGGCTGACTTGCGGCCAAGATCATGGGAGCACATGTATGCTTCTACCCAGCTCTGCGATTGAAGAATACACTGACCTTGACATTCTGCCATGTCGCTATCAGGTCCACTTCCAGGCTTCTGGACTCAGCTCCCACTCTCCCACATACAGCCTGTTACTGCTGAGGAAGTCAGCCTGATAGTTGTCCTTTCCTGCTATATGCTCTGCCAAGAGTAGGAGCAGATTGGCTTCTGCCCAACTGCACAGCTGGGCTGCCTCCTGTGCCAGAGAGCAGCTGTGAGTGCCCCCTTGTTTGTTTGTTTACATATGCCATTGCCGTGGTGTCTGCCATTGCCCTGTCTGCTCTTCCCTACAGTAATTAAAGAACTGAGAGCTAACCTGATAGCTCTTGTCTCTAGTCTGTTTACTGTCCACTGCCTTTCTTCCTCTAACCATTGCCCTTGGACCACCTAACCTTGGCAATGGGACCCCCAAGCTTTCCGACTGGCATTCATAGTGATCACGATCCACTCGGGAGGCTGCAATGCTACCCCTTTCAGCAGGTTGGACAGCAGTAACCACCAGTCCAAGCTGCTTCTTATACCTGGGAGCACCTGAACCCAGAGGCGGTAGTCCTCTGAGAAACAGTGTGATAGTAGGGACTGCTACAAATGTCTCAAACAAGCTTTGGCCCATGCAACCAGGTTCAGTGCTACCACCATGAGATCAAGCACTTGGGGACAAACCCACTCTCTGCGAGAGTCCTGCTTTTAAAAGTCTTTCACACCCTATATCAGCTTGGACCCTTCTGGGGGACCACCTGACTCTCTTCCCCCATAACCGAATGAGCTCACAGAAATTCTAAGGTCTGGACTGGCTCTAGACTGCTCTTTGCAAAGTTTATTATCCATCCTAGCTGTTGTAAATGCTGGACCTTTTCTTCTGAGCATCTGCAGCTCTCCTGCACCAACTTGGCTCTTATGAGCCAATCGTCCCAGTAGGGGTACACCATAATTCCTCATTTGCAAAGACCTGCCTTCACTACCACCTTGACCTCGGTAAAGGTCCTGGCTATGGTCACTAGACCAAAAGGCAGCAGCTGGAACTGCAAAAGTTGTTTTAAGACAAGACTTCAATGGGTAATCCAGCTAGGAATGTGAAAATAAGCTTCTGCCAGAGTCTGGGAGGTAGTGTTTCCATTCAGAAGTGGAGCACATGTAAACAACTGTTGACCTCTGAGGTTCAGCACTGGACCAAAGACCTGTCCTTTTTCGGAACTGCAAAGTAAACTTCCATCTCTTGTAAGGGAACTGGCACAATGGCCCGAAGGAGCTACAATATGTGCTACATTCCCTTTATGCCTTCTCTTCTGAGCGGTGACACCCGGGATATTTTGCTAGCTCGGGAACGCAGTCCTGCCAGAGAACATCCAGTAACTGCTGGTCCAATCCTTATAAGTACCTTAAAAGGCAGCCGCCTACTGGCACTATTCATGGAAGTGAGGCCTGTTGTGTATCACTGCTGGATGCAGGGACTTCACCCTTAGCCTTCCTGGCACCTTGAAAAACCTGTGCCTTGGACTTCCTGATTTTTCTGCAGTGTATTCAAAACCAACGAAAGTCCCTAAAGCACTGATTTCTGAAGCCTTGCAAACCGGCCCTGGGCTTATGCTTGAGCAGCCTCTGTGGTTTGGAATTACCTAGGTTCTTAACAAGCTTCTCCAGCTCCTCACTGAACAGACCTCCTCTGAAAGGCAACTTTGCCAGATGGGCTTTGGGCCTCGTGTTCACTGCCCAACTTCGGAGCCATAATAGCCTTCTTGCTGCCATGTCCAAGGCCAATGATCAGGACAACATTCTAATTAAATTATATAGGCTGTCTGTCAAATATGCCACACCTAACCCGATTTTTGCCGTCTGCTCTGATTCCAGGAGTTGCTGAACCCAGCGAACCCGTCTCTGGGCAAATAACAGCCTGCAAGGCCAAGGCATTGGTAGAGAAAACCTGTTTAAGAGCTGCCTCAATTATTCTGCCCCTCAGGAAAGTCCCAACTTCAACTGGTATGGTAGCCTTATGAGTGACGGAAGAGATAGAGGCATCACTCTTCGGAATTCTCAAGAGAGATTCCCTGTCCTTTATCAGTAGGAGACAGATCTTACTCATAAGCCTTTCTCCCTTTAATCTTCCTTGGAGTGGGTCCCGTTCCATTAGCACCACTGCTTTCAGGGCAGCATGTATGGGGAAGGATTTGATAGCTTGTGGATTCCTCGTCATATGGAGTCCCCTTCCATCTGGTCATTCCCTTGGGGATCTGATATCTTAAGGGCGGACATTACATTTGTAATAAGCAATGCAAGTTCTTCCTTGTGAAACAGACGTACCACTGTTAACTCCTTCCCCAAAGGGGCATTCGTTTTCCTTCAGGGGATCAGACATCCTAGAATGAACTGATCTATCATCTTGTCTGGAACCCTCAGTTAGCATATGGGCTAAAGAGCCCAAGTCTCTCACTGCCAGCTCACTTCAGAGGGCCCCAACTAAGAGAAAAGTCAGCCCATTCCTGGCTTCTGCCAGGCCAAAAACACCTGATAGATAAGGTGTACAAAGTCCAGGGGAAGAACTTCCATGGCCTCTGCCATCAGGCCCCTCCTGGGGAGGTCGCAGAGCTCCTCAGAGCTCTGCTAAAAGCCCTTTGGCTCCCTTCTTAGCCTGCAAACTTATCCAAGTCGCAGCCTGCCCTGGCCTTAGCCCTGCCCCAAACACCCCCTGCAGGCGTTGTTGCTCACCCCACACTTCTCTCCCCTCTCAGGTCAATGTACCACCAATACAGGATTACTCATTCTTCCTTGGGTCTTGAGAAGTTGACAGCCCCGGCCCTTGTGCTCCTGGAACTGAGGCTTCCTGTGTTTTTTTGTTTTATTTTATTTTTTAACTTTACTCAAAAACTTTGCATCAAGCAGAGAGTGAGAGTGAGCAGGGGGAGGGGGAGTAGCCTTAGCACAACCCTAGGCTCTCAATCATCTGGGGTAGAGGAGAGGGAATTTTCCCTACCAGGGTACTCAGACCCCTAAGGGAACTGTGAGCGGACCCAAGAGAGGTCAACTAGTCAATGCTCTCTAAACAATTTTTTTTTTTTTTTTTAGATCCCAAGAGTAGACTACTATCAGGGAAAGCAGCCTTGAAGGACTGGCAACCCAGAAGTCAGAAGGCTCAATCATGCCAAGGATGAACCAAGACTCTGGGAACTTAACCCTATCTTACCATCACAACTGCTGAAATCAGAGATAACTGAGACCCTTAACCCATAGTGAGATCATTAAAAAAAAAAAAAAAAAAGGTGTCTCCTCTGTCTCCATCAGCTATGATGGAAGGGAAATCGCATATGTATCAAATGATCTAGCAGGAAGATAAGGAAATCATGATTTAATTTCTTTGACACTATTGCCTTTCTCACTGAGAAGTGCACATTTATTAATTTTGTTGCGACATACAAAAAAACCACAACAATACGATGAAATAAACCAACTTAGTAGTAAAACATGTTACTCCTGGTCTCCAGGGAGTAGGCCAAAGTGATGATTTATGTAGATACAGGAAGGCTATTATAAAACCCAGGAACTGAAAGTGCAGCTGCAGTTTGCAGAATAATGCAAGAAGTGTCATACCACAGACAGGCTGCAGAATTGTGTAAGATATTAAGACATAGGGCGTTACAAGGCTTGAGGTTTTAATGCAAACTTCCATGTTAAAAGTACAGCCACTAAAGATTACTAATGAGAAAACCTTACTTGCAATCCTAAACCTTCCATGCTCATGACTAAATTAGTCTTTTGATATTGACCTGCTAAGCTACATATAGACCAGGATAAAGCAGCATTTATAATTGTGTTAACACTTTACTAAGATACTGCTGAAATTACATCTTTTAGCTGAAAAAAACTGAGGGCATATAAAGTTCTAATTTCAAAAGGTGTTGAACTTAAATAATTTTTGCACCAGAAAATCTGGTTGCACTGAAAAATCTTCACAACTTTTATTGCACATTAAGTGATTAAAATCATTAGCTGCAAATACTGTTGCCATTGAGCAGAGTTGCCAAACTAAGCAAAGGGCCACAAGCAAGTATTGCCCTTTCAGAGATATGAAATGCTGGGGAAGGTAGGGGGCAGAGCTCCCACGGAAATATGGCAGAAAAGGTGTCAGCAGAATTATTTCTAGGAACCTGGCAACCAATTCACCTGCCTACCCCATCCTCAACATCTGCCCGCTAGGTGCGCGAGGGGGTGAATGAATAGCTAGGTAGTGTTTGTGGTACACTTTTCCCACACGCAACTTCCCACTCTTGCTCTCTCTCTCTACTCTTCTTCCCTTTCCTCCACTCCCTCTCAGTCATCCCATCTCCTCGTATTCCCTTTCCTTCCTTCCTTCCTCCCTAACCCACATTACCTTCCCCTCCCACTCATCTAGGAGCACAGCTTCCTCTTCTGCAGGCAGGGATTGGGGAGGACCCTGCCAGCATTGAAGCCTTCACCACTAGGCCATTCTGCCACTCTCGGTGCTAACGAAGAGGAAAACAGGACTTCTGAAGGCTGTCACCGGTGGGGGGGGGAAAGAGAACTGTACAAGAGAACATGATTCATATCTAACAGGGTAAGAGGGGCACTTTCAACTCGGGGAGGGTTGGAGAGGGTGGTGTTAGCAAGTCTGTAGTGCCCTAGGCAGACCAATGTAAGTGATAAAAAATGTGAAGGCTCTTGGTTTTCTGTACTATTTAACAGAAAATACTGGATTGCACTGAAATGAAAAATAATTTGCAAAAAATATTGTATTAATTTTGACAAATAAATGTGCAGAATTTAAAAAATGTGCATGCAGAATTCCCCCAGAAGTAATCACTGCCCTGCATGGGGAAAGAGAAACAAAAGTAAAAAACTTGCTCCACGGCTAATTTGGCCAGGTCAGGAAAAGTTTGGCAGGTCTGACAACGATTCTTTGTGGGCCATAGTTTGGGGTCCTGCTGTAGGGTCAGTGATTTTCTGCCAGGCACGTCTTTGAACTTGCTTCCTTTTCCCTATTGGGGAAAAAGTGGAAGCTGGAGGCCACCACTGGCCATGACCTGGCATTCTTTTTTATAATAAAGAAAACAACCACTTCACAGAGGGAAGCCAAATGAGTTGGTACTCAAGAAAATTTGCCTTCCTCTGCCCAACTAAAGACATGAGTGGGCTTTCACAGCCTGCATACTTTCAGCTGGGTTAAAAAGGTGTCCCGTTGTCCGCACACTGCCACTAAGCCAACGGGATGCCTCTTATTAACTTGGATAAAAGTTTCAAGGAGGAAGACAGGACATGCTGGCCAAACTGGATGGATCATTTTGGTCTTTGCCTGCTGATATTTACTGTGTTACTGTATACTTGGCATTCATTCACACAAATACAGGTGCAATGTTAGGGCTTCCTCCCACCCCACCTGCAGAAATAACATGTAAAGTATATGAGCACTTTTAGAGCACGCACTTTGCAGTTGCTAATTTTCAAAAGGGAAACAATGTGGATGGTTTCCCTTTAAAAATTTGCTGCAATATATACACAGTAAATGCGCCTGCACACATTGCAGACATCAGCTCTTTACAAATTGCTCTCTCTAAGAAGGCCCAGCCGTTCGAGGCAGGGGGGGGGGGTCTCATAACTGGGCAGGCGTGCTGCAGCCAGTTCAAGAAGGGAGGGGGGACGGACGGACTGGTGGCCAATGGGGCACCCTGGTCGATTTAAGTTCTAGCCAGGAGCCTATGAGATAGGAAGGAGGTCGAGGGCTCAGGAACATTAGGGGGTGGGATAGGGAGTGATGGCACATTAGCCGACAGGGGAGTTTCCTCCTTGAGTCTTATTCTTAAAACTCCATTTTGGAGAATGTACCTTTACATTGCTAATGGACCAAACCTGATTTTATAAAATGCCCTTCCTGGACATTACTTTGTAATCAAACTCTACTTGTCTGTCAGACATTTTAATTGTGTTCTTGAAAAGATCAAACATACCAACATCCCCAATTTATGCAGATTCAGAACAGTGGGCGAAGCTTACATCACAAAATCTTCATCATGAAAATATTCAGACCGATAAAACGCCCCGAGGTCCATTTTCAGCCGCTGTGTGGCTCAGGAAGTTAGCTGGATAAACATATCCGGCTAACTAGCAGGGGTATATTCAGCGGCATGGTCGCACCACTGAATAAACCAGGCTATCTTAAAGTTAGTCAGTTATGGCTAACTTTAGGGCAGCCCTACGGCCCAACCAGAGTTAGCCGCACAGGTTAAGCAGCTAACTCCAAGTATTGTAGTTAGATGTATAACTTATGCGGCTAACTCTGCTCAGAAACACCTACCACCTGCCCCCAGAATGTCCCCAACTTAAGCAACTAAGTTTTAGCCACTTAAGTCATTATGCAGCTAGAATTTAGCTGCATACAGCTTTCAATATAGCCGGGTAGCCACTTAGACGGATAACTTTTCACTTATGTATCCAAATGGCTTCTGAATATTTACCTCCTTATTGATTTTGATTCACCTGCACACATTTATTTTTTAAACTTTTGAGATAACATGATATCTAAACATGAAACCATATTCATAGTCAGTGACTGCTGTATTTGGTGAAATCAAATTATGAGCAGTATGCTTTCCGGAGTACAACTTTTAATTGGGCAAGTCCATTAACCACTTTATACTTTGAGCTGAAGAGAGATTTTTAGCCAGTCCTAGTTTTGGAACTTCCATCCCAGTTCTTCTGCCATGATGTGTGCGCTTCTCTGCTTTTTTGGCTAAGATGGGATTGTGGACTTGACCTATGAGCAGAGGATGGTCTCTTCTTGGCCTTTTCCCGAAATCGGCATGTAGGTCTTAACTATGAATTCAGGACAATCCCTTTTCAATTTTTTGGCAAAGATCAAGTGTAAGGGATGAGGATGGTCTCTTCTTGGCCTTTTGCCTGAGACTGAGATCTTTTACAATATTAGAGGTTAATATCCTACCACCTGGGGACGTGATTATGTTATGACTATTACCAAACCTAGAAGACTGAAAAGATCCTGCCAATTTTGTTTTATTCTGGTTCTACTGTTGACACTGCAAATCAGCACTGCAGGAATCAGAGTGCATCAGGATGAAGGGTTACTCACAAATCAAGCTTGCCCAAAAATCTCATGCCAGAAACCCTGCCTCATGGTAGATCTGATCACAGCATATCAACTTCACATGACATTTATTAACCTACATTGTGTACCCATGTTAAGATGGAAATATTCCTGGGCACATAAAAATTGGTACATGGCACTGGTCAATAGCCTATGATCTGGAACTTCTCCCTGCCCACATAAGAGAGGCTCAAGAGAAATAAGAAAAAAAAAAAACAAGTGAAAAAAATAGAAAAATCCAAGAACAAAAAAAGCAGCAAAGTTAAAAAAAAAATGTTAAAAAAAAGTTAAATTAAGGCCTTACCTGCTAATTTCTTTTCCTTAAGTCCTGCCAGACCAGTTCATACTTATGTGATACATCCCACTTCCAGCAGATGGAGGTAAAGAGCAAACACTTCTTGTTGATGACTTCCTCTATGTATACAGATGCAGCAGAGGAAATAGCCAGTAGGCTTAGTTATGTCACCCTGTAAATAACTTAGGTATATAAACAAACAA
The DNA here is from genome assembly GCF_901001135.1 of Rhinatrema bivittatum. NCBI lineage: Eukaryota > Metazoa > Chordata > Amphibia > Gymnophiona > Rhinatrematidae > Rhinatrema > Rhinatrema bivittatum. Next base: position 251,003,849 of record NC_042619.1, read on the forward strand.
AGAAAAAAAAAAAAAGTTCAACTGACCTTTCATCCTTCTCTGGGCTCTCTTTCAATATGGGAATTACTCTTTATTTGGAGCTGCCCTTCCATCATCGCTACAATTTTTTTTTTGAAGTGTGCACTCCAATATACAGTTTTCAGGTAGGTCACGGACTGAGCTGGCAGGACTCAAGAAAAGGAAATTAGCAGGTAAGGGCCTAATTTCACCTTCTTAAGCGTTCCACCAGACCAGTCCATATTTATGGGATATACCAAAAGCAGTGTCTATCTCAAACACAAACAGGAAGAAGCTAAAGCTGCTTTGAGGACAGGACTTGAAAAAGCAGTGTCCTCCTTTACCCTGAAGTTTAATTGTTAATGCTCCATAAAAGAATGTAAGGATGACAGTCACTGCCCTGCAGATGTCAGCCTGCATTCCGCCCACGTGGTGGCCTGAGCTTTCATAGAGCAGGCACTCTTTCGCTCTATAAGCCAATGCTATTGCCTCCTTGGATCTTTCTAGCTACTTTCGAGGAAGCCTCCCCATTCCGAGGTTTACTAAAGTGAATGAACAGCCTATCTAACTTTCAGAAAGGATTTGTAACCTTCAAATACCGGAGCAGTGTTCTCCCCATGTCTAGTGAACACAGACTTCTCTTCTCTGCCTTGCAGTCCATTGCCCTGAAGAAGCAGGGGAGGGTAACTGCAGGGTTAATATGGAAACCTAAGACTAACTTCGGCATAAAAGATGGAACTGGCCTGATTATGACTTTCTCTTTTGAGAATTTCAAGTAGGGGTTCTTGCAGGATAACCGTACTTCAGAGTTATTTTGACTGAGCAGACAGCAACCAGGAATGCAATATTTAGCGCGAGGTCCTTCAGTGAGGCACTCTTTATGGGCTCAAATGAGGTGGATGCTAAGGCTTTATGAACTAAATCAGATCCCATGCCAAGGTCAGGGGCCTCACTAGAGGTCATATATACTTCACTGCCCTAAAAAAAGAAATGTTACCTCTGGATGTGAAGCTATGGAGCTAACTCTTACCTGTGCCCTATAGCAGGATATGGCTGCTGCCTGGATCTTCAGTGAATTCAGGATTAAGCCTGTGCCCAGACCATTTTGCAATAACTCCAAGATAGAGTGCAGAGGTGCTTTAAAAGGAAGTCGTCCTTTTTCTTGGCACCAAGTCTCGAATATTTTCCATAGTCAGACATATGCCAGGCATATGGACACCTTTCTTGCTTTAAGAAGGATCCATATCACTGCTCCTGAGTATCCTTGCTTGAGTAATCTCATCCTCTCATGAACCAGGCTGTAAGCCAAAATGGAGCTGGATCTCTCATGACCACTGGGCCCTGGTGGAGTAGGTCCTGAATGTGGATGAATCTGATTGGATCCCCTCTCCGGAGTCTGATCAGGTCTGCATACCACAATCTCCTTGCAGAACCTGGAGCTACTAGCACTGTACATCCTTGCTGATTTGCAATTGTCCTGAGTACCCTATTAAGGGTCAGGAAGGGAACACATGCAGGAGGTTGTCCTTTAGCCACAGCTGAGATAGTGCATCTATTCCCATGGCTCCTGGTTCTCTTCTAATGTTGTTGAACCTTTGTGCTTTGGCATTTCCAAGGTTTGTCATCAAATTCCATTGAGGGGGTCCCCACCTATTCACAATCTACACAAAGGCTTCCTCTAACAGTGCCCACTCTCCTGAATCCAGAGTCTACCAATTCTGATAATCCACCTACACACTGGTGGAGCCTCTGATGTATGCTGCAGACAGGTCCTGAAAGTTGTAACATAGTAAACGATGGCAGAAAAAGACCCAATGGTCCATCCAGTCGGCCCAGTAAGCTTCTTATTTTTTTATTTATTTTTTATGGGTAGTAGCTGCCACTCCATCCAGGTTATGCCCCGTGCCTTCTGTTAAGGGTAGTAACTGCCGCTCCGTTCAGGTTACCCCTTTCCTTCATTTCTGCCCATGCCATTAGTCATTTTCATTCTTTTTCCACCTGTGTGCTTTTGGTGCCTCTTCGCCTGTTCACAGCTACTGCCATGGAGTTGTCCAATAGATTCTGACTGCCCTGCCTTTTACCCATGGTAAAAACTTTGGTAGGGCTTGCCTTATTGCCCTGGGGTCTAACCAATTTTACTGGCCACTCTGCTTTCCTGGGGGACCAAAGGCCCTGGGGCAGTCTGTTCCCAACCATGAACTACCCAGCCTATAAGGCTTCCATCTATTGTCACTTTAACCTACTCTGGGGGTTCCAGAATGACTCCCACTTCCAAGCTGGTCTTGCTAAGCCTCCACTGCAGGCTCGTCTTGGCCTGTATTGTCACTGGAATGACCATATCAAATTCCTGTCTCTAAAGCAACCATCTTGATACCACCACCTTTTGAGCACACATGGACTCTTGCCCAGGTATTACCTCTATAGCAACTGCCATTGATCCCAGCACCTGTAAATTTGACCATACTTGGGATGCCCAAGCCTTCCTCAACTCTTACTTGTCCCTGCAATGTGGATATTTTTTTGTCCATCATAAATACTCTACTTATCTTTGTTGTAAAACATACCCCTAGATACACCCGGACTGAGTAGGCCGCAGCAGGCTCTTGGGGCGATTCACCATCCATCCTAAGCTTTCTTGTACCTGTACCACCCTTTGCATATCTCATACGCTTTCCTGAAAGGACTTGGCCCTGATTAACCAGTCATCCAGGTATGGGTGTACCAGAGTGCCTTGTCTGTGAAGGTAGACTGCCACTGCTACCATTAACTTTGTAAAGATTTGTGGCTTCTTGGCTAGACCGAAGGTTGAGAACTGATAATGCTTCCATAGGACTGCAAATTACAGAAACTTCTGGTGTTCCTTTCCAATAGGGATTTAAAGATACGCCTCTTCTAAATCTAGGGAGGTCAGAAATTCTCATCTTACTGCCTTCATCACAGACCTTAATGACACCATTCAGAAGTGAGCCATCTTCAAGGATTTGTTAATATTTTAAATCAAACATTGGCCTGAAGGTTCCCTCCTTCTTCAGGGCAATGAAATAAATAGAATCTCTTCCCTTTCCTACTTCCAAGTTGGGCACTGGTCTTATTGCTTCTAACTGGAGCAACTGGTCTACTACAGTGGTTCCAAACCCTGTCCTGGGGACCCCCCAGCCAGACAGGTTTTCAGGATATCCACAATGAACATGCATGAGAGAAAATTTGCATGTTATGTAGGCAGTGCATGCAAATTTTCTCTCATGCATATTCATTGTGGATATCCTGAAAACCTGACTGGCTGAGGGGGTCCCTAGGACAGGGTTGGGAACCACTGGTCTACTGTTTCTGTGACTGCCTTCCTTTAGCTTGGGAACCTATAGGGGACAAAATAAAAGCATCTGATACAGGGATGACTAGTTTAAGGGAATAACCCTTTCAAACTATGTCCTTTGTTATATGGGTCCATTCTGTGTAAAACAAACATGGCTGTCCTCCTACTGGAGAAAGTATGGAGTACACTCCTGGATCCTGTAGAACCTCTCTAGCTTCCTTCTCTACCTCCCCTTCTACTGCCACAAAAGGGCTGAGAGCTTGTCAGCAGCCTAGACTTATACCCATTGTATTGTTTGAAAGGCTTGTACTGCCTGGAATCCTTGAATCTATTGGAGATGAAGGTGTCTCTTACTGTTCCCCTGAACCTATCTTCTGGAAGCCTCTGGGGCTTTGATTCCCCTAGCTCCATCACCAGCTTTTGCAACTCTTCCCTAAACAGAAGGCACCCCTTAAATAGAAATGTACTCAATCTTGCCTGGGATGCTGAGTCTGCTGCCCAGCTTCTTAGCCGCACTTGGAGTCTAACCATAACCACCGTGGCTACCTACTTAAAACATGTCCCAATCATACAGTGCATTGGCTACAAAGGCTGCTCCCGATTCTAGGTGGGCTATCTGCCTGTGGTCTGCAATTCCTCATTTTTTTTTTATTCCAGCTGGGATTGCTCTGGCTATATAGCCTCCACATACTGCTGCTTGTAGTGAAAGGATACCTAGTTTAAAAGCCTTCTTCAACAGGGACTCCACTTTCCTAATTTTGGGATCCTTTAGTATTGATCCCCCTTTCTCAGGTATAGAAGTTTTTCGTGTGATTGCCACTGTTGGTGCGCCTACCTTTGGTACCTGGAAAAGTCAGTTTCCTTCCTCCTACCGCAGCAAGTACAATCCTTCTATAGTGTTCTTGTTTGCCCATGCTGAGTCTGAGGTAACCCACTTGGACTTAATCATGTCCAGAACTGTTGGATGTAATTGAAAGGATTTTGTCAGCTTTTTAATTCCTGAAAGAATTGATTTCCTTTGGTATACAGCTCTTTAGTCTTCTCACTCAGGGCCTGTAAAGCCCATTGTGATGAGTTCAGCAAGCTCCTCCTCCTGGAATAATTTGACCACCATCTCCTCCCCCACTGAGGTGGTAAGTTCACCCATCTTCCTGTTCCTCCAGAGACCCTAGGTCTTCCTTTCCTAGCCCCAGGGGATCGTTGTGGGTACTAATTCATCGTATGACTCTTATAGGTGAAGAATTCCGTGTCAGGGCGAGGCCGGGAAGGTGTTATCCAAGGAATACTCTTTCCCTTTAGTTAGCTTTCTCCTTTTTGAGCCTTTCCTCTGGCAAAATGCTTCATGCATTACTCGCACAAATTCTGCTGAGAACTCTTGCCCCTCAGCAACCAGAGACAAGTCTGAGCCTGTGGGAAAGTGTTGGGAGTATGGTCCAGCTGTTTTTTTTCCCCCTTCACTGACACTGCGGTACCCATTCCGTCTCCATGCTCTGTGGCATCAGCCTGCACTCTGATTTCTGCCATGGTTATTGCTCCCCATGCTGCTGCTTCCTCCTCCACTACTTCCCCAGTGTCGCACGACTGGAAAAACAAGCCAGCGATACTGAACTGCCGGTGGGCCCCACAACAACCGCACTTTCAGCCTCATCTGACATACCTTGCCTTCTAGAGGCAGGTGAAAGTTGGGACCAAGTAACTGTGTGCCCACTGGCTCTGACTGAATGTGTGCACTTTTCAAAAAAAAAAAAAAAAATCAGCTTTACTGCTGGAGTGAATGGAAGGTTTTCTTTTCCATTAGGATAAATACCTTTCCAGGTTTCCAGCACCACAAAACCCTAACCTCCAGAATCAGTCATCCATAGTCCCCTCAACTTGGTCTAAAGCTCTACTACTACTTGAGACTGCATTGTTTTTCAGACTAAATTTTAATGTAAATATGATGTATTTTAATTGCCTGTTGTATTATGAATGTTTTATTGTAAACCGCTTAGATGGTCAGACTACTGTCCTATTTTGCGGTATATAAAAACTTTTAAATAAATAAATACATACTAGGGAAATCAGCCTGTAAAGCCATTGTTCCTGCTTGAAACCATTTCTTTATCATGTCCTGGGAGGTAGAAAACTAACAACAAAGTCCCTTGCTACATCCATATCTATCTGCATATCTATCTATATAGATATATAGAGGAAGTTGTCAGCAAGACGTTTTTGCTCTCTGCCTCCATCTACTGGAGGCAGAGACTAGACTGGAGGGATGCTAAAGAATATGAGGTCCATAGTCAGAAGTTTTAGCTTCTTAGAAAGATTAGGTATATCTTCCTCTTCATATGATAAATTTTCTTTCAAAAATTTCTTAAATAACTCCCAGGATGAGAAAACCTTCTAGAACTGTTGGTAATCTAAATGTTCAGGAAAATCCTCCCTCTCCTGGTATATCGACCTTCTTAGAAGATTCGATGGACCAGATTAATAATAGAGCAACTTTAATTATTTCTTGTATTTCAGAACAGGATAAAGAGAAATTATTTAAGAAATTCTTTGCAGTTAAGGACCTGCTATTTTGTGGACATAAAGTACAAATCTTCCCTGATGTGGCTAGGTCCACTCAGGTAAGGAGGAGAAGCTTTTTGTCCTTGAAAAGTAAAGTTTTAGCAATGGGTGCAACTTTTTTCTTGAAGTTCCTATGTCTCTGTTTGATTAATTACCAAGGGAAAAAATTTGGTTTTATAGATCCTTTACAGTTAGAAACTTTTCTTTTAGATAAAAATCAAGTATCAAGATCAGAGACTGAAGCCTAAAAGATAATGATAACTCCTCCTCCTATATTATATTCAGAATGTTAATATCTGGATAATTCTTTATGTTTCTAGTGTTCTCCCCCTTATTATGGGTTATAAAGAGACATACAAATAAATGAATAGTAGTATATTTTCTTTATGTGACAAAAGTGGAGTTGTATTTCCTTTTTATTTACTGTATGATATCATTTATTTTCCTGTTTCATGATGTGTAAACACTGATGAAAAATAATAAAAAAAAATAAATTAAAAAAAAAAAAAAAAAGAAGTTTTAGCTTCTATCTGGCTAAATGAATATTTGGGCAAGTAGCCAGCTATAATTTAGCCAGTTAAGTTAGCCGGCTGAGTTAGGGGCACTCCAGGGTCATGCCTGGGAAGACCTGAGTTAGCCAGATAAATTATACGGCTAACTCAGACATTCAGCTGGCTAAGCTTGGTCAGGCCAAAGAGCTGTCCTAAATTTATCCAGATAAAGTAAGCCAGCTAATTTTAAGACAGTCAGTGCGACTGCACTGTGGAATGTACCTCCAAAGTTAGCCGGATAAGTTTATCCGGCTAACTTTGCTATCTGGACAGTGACTGAATACGGACCTCTATATTTTAAGTTACAAAGTCAAATAAACATGTCTGGCTCCTAACAAAATGTTGTCTGACACTCAAGTTTTCTAAATATTGTTCCACCACTATATATATCTACATATTTTTCAGATATTTTATTAGCTTTGCTTTATACTATGACACTAGCAGGTATGTAAAAACACTAGTACTATATATTGGCAATGTACAGACATTTATAAATCTGTGGATCCATACTCTGTCGGGGTTGGCAAGTTTAGGACTTGCATGCCACAAACAGGTCTGGCTCTCAGGATATACACAATGAAAAAGACATATCTGCATGCACTGCCTCCACTGTTAGCAAATAAATCTCATGCATATTTATGGTGGTTCTCCTGAAAATCAGACCTATTTGTTATACTCCAGGAGTGGAGTTACCTATCTTTGCTCTATGGAGTAGATGTGTTACATGGAAGCCTAATTAAGAGATCTACTAAAAGGTCAAATTAATAAAGACTGCATCCTACAAACCCTGTACTAATCCAAGACCCCTCTTAGTAATGTAAATATATAACCTTGTCTAACAAAAGAAAAAAAAACTGCAAAGTGTCACAACCACTATATGCTCTGCCTTTTGATATAAAAATCCAACATGCTCACTTTCAAATATCTCAAGACTGCTTTACAAATAAAACAAAATTAAACTGAAGTTTAAATAACTGCTTCCACTAATCATGCCATTTCCTAATTAAACAAACATGAAGAAAAGCACAAAATTGCATCCAATTCTCTGGGCTGCTTGGCGCAGACAGCTAAAAACGAAAATCACACAGATGAAAAAGAGGAACCAAAAACAGAAAAAAAAAACCCATTGTGCCTTCCCCACCCATATTTTTTTTTTTTAGTATTATTAGTCTATACCACCTATCACCCTTCCTCACCACCTTGGAAGAGCATGCCGCTCACGGTTATCGGGGTAGCAACCCGATTTCTCACAGGACCCATATGATCTGAACCTGTCAGGAGTGGAAGGATCACGAGATATCCTGCAGAGCCATGCTTCAGAATGATTACTTTGGCATGGGGTATAGGCCTGAAGTGAGTGGTGGAAATCCAGTCCCCAGAAACACCCAACATTAGAAGGAAAGGGAGATCCAGGAGCAAGGCCCCTGGGCTAGGTTCAACACGGTTCCTCCAGGGAAAAAAGGAAAGGATTCTCCCAACGTCAGCACATGCATATTAAGGAGGGGAATTCCCCAGAACCTCTAATATCCCTATCCATGCCCACAGAAAGCGGGCGGACGGGCAGATTCTTCCCACAACTCCCTGCCCCAGAAAGGCAGCAGCATTACTACAGATGAATGTATCCTCGGGAAGGAAAGAGGTCCGCCCAAAAAAATACCCACAATCAAATCCGCTTCCTAAGGCTGACTTAACGACACAAAGCTCAGGCCGCAGGAAGGGACAGAAAAATTGCATGCAGCCCCCTCCTCAACACCAAGGCAGGGGGCGACTGCAGCCCCTCCTGACACCCCAATACCCCTCAGAATAGAGGGAGAGCGCAGCCTCCACCTCGCCTGCCACCCCCGTTCCCCTAAGGCTAGGGGGGGGGGGGGGCGACTCCCGCCCCCACCTCAGGACGGGGGCTTCTCATTATCCACGCCTCCCCCTCTGTCAGAATATGCTGGCACCGGTGCCGCGGCCCCAGCTCCGGCAGCCTCTCGCCTACCTTTTACAATGCGTTCCGTGGTGGAGAGCTTGTTCTGTCCACGGCTCCCGGACATGTCGTCGCTGCCTGTGTGGGGCCTGCAGCCCGCAGCCGCCCCCGCTCTTCCCGTCTCTCGGCCGGCGGGGGGGGGGCGAGAGGCCGCGCGCTGCCGCCTCACGCCTGCCCGTCACTACGCTGCCGCCCGCGCGCTCCCCTCCCCCTCTCTACCGGCCGCGCGCACGTACACACAATCCCACCTTCGCCAGCTCACAGAGAAGCAAAAAAAAAAAAAAAAATTTTTTTTTCCCTTCTGGGACAGCGCCTATAAGCGCGCATGCGTCTATGGGAAGCGTACTGCGCCGCCCTCCCTTCCCACATATGTGGGCGGGTTGTATAAGGGTGCGCGCGCAGTGCAGCATGCCGACGGCTTTCTGGAAAGTGACCTTCCACTTGCCGGAACTTTGGAAGGCTCGTGGGTACTACATCAGTTTGGGTTAAATGCTTATGTCAGACTTACAGTAGCTATAGCAGCAAAATATTTATTCGCAGTAATTTCTAACCCGTCCAAGTACCAGAACTCTGTTCTATGTGATATCGTGCCTTTAGGCTAGAAAATAAATCTGACCAGGAACAATACTGAAATTGCTGCTAGCCTCTGCACCTTTAAGGAGATGGACTCGGCTAAATTTGCCAACTTTTCCAACTGATCACGACTGGATACATAAGGAGTGTAGGGGGAGGGTGTGGTCTTTCTCCCTCAGAGCCCGAATCAGCTTTTTTTTTTTCTGCACCTGGGGTAGATATACAGAATAATAACCCCTCCCTTCCCTTATTAATATTTGCCCTGACACAGCGCTTTCCAGTAGCACATTATAGTGGTGGCAGCCAGGGGCAGCTCAAGGGCCACCTGAGGCAAGGGATGAGATGGCGCCCCCTCTCACTCCAATCCCCTCCTCCCTTCAGTCACCACCGGCCTGCCCTCCTGCAGCGGTGGCCCGCAGCAGCAACCCTCCTCCTGCCGCTGCCAGCCTGGATCGGCAGCCGCAGCAGGGTGAGGCGGACACCACAGTGACGTTCTGAGAAGGGCATTTTTTGCCGCCTCAAAAATCTGCCGCTTGAAGTGGCCGCCTCACCCTGCCTCATTATAGAATCACCCCTGGTGGCAGCGTCAGCAAAGCACCTTTGTCTCTCTTTTTCCTCTTCTACCCAGCATCCCCATCTTTCTCTTCCCCTATCCCATGCCAGCAATCCCTTTCTCCTCCCCCTTCTTCCCATATCCCCCCTCTCCCCCCACTTCATCTGTGCCTTGAATACTCCTATTTCTCCCCATTCTTTGCCCTGCATCCTCCCAATCCACTAAGTGCCCTCAGTCCCTCCTTTTCTTCCCACATTACTTGTCCTGCATCCCCCTATCACCCTAAGTCTTCCATTCCCCACCTCCCCACTTACTACTTGCCTTGCCTCCACCTTTCACCCTCACCCATTCCCTATCCAGCAGCAGGAGTCCTTTCTCTACCATACTGCCAAGTAGCAGCAGCATAAGAAGTTGCCATACTGGGTCAGACCAAGGGTCCATCAAACCCAGCATCCTGTTTCCAACACTGGCCAATCCAGATTATAAGTACCTGGCAATTACGCAAACATTACATAGATCCCACTGCTTTCATCCATTTTTCTTTTTATTGTAAATAATACCGATACAGTCCCAGGAAAAATACAATAAAAAGTAAAAACAAAGGACCTTACACATAAAGCAAAAACTGTGTTGGGGCTGGCTCAATCCATGTGGGCCAGATGAGGGACACAGAGGCTGTAGAAATGGTAGGCAGGGGTAACAAGCCAGTGATTTGGAACGGCTGGAGGAGCATGTGCTGGGGACAGGGGAGGGTGGGAAGGGGGTCGCAGAGGCTGGCAGGAGGACCAGTATGATCAGGGATAATAAGGAAAGTTTCACAGGGTAACAGCTAGTAGGCAGATATACAGTCAAACATATGCAATTGTCCACTATGTCTGTAAACTGGAATTGTGTGTCTGTATCTATGTCTATGGAGTGGGACTAGTGGTTAGAGCAAGGGGCTGTGAACCAGGGAAGGCAGGGTTCACATCCTGCTGCTGCACCTTGCCACCTTGTGAAAGTCACTTCACTGCCTCAGGTGCAAACTTAGGAGCTCAATTATTAAAGGTTTTCTTCCATTCTGTATCTGTGGGAAAAATGCTTTATAAATTGAACCCTTAGATTGTGAGCCCTCTGGGAACAGGGAAATACCTCCAGTACCTGAATGTAATCCCCTTTGAAGTGTCTGAATGGCGGAATAGAAAAAAATAACGTAAATACAGTATTAAAAGGTAGTGGGTGTTGCTGCCTTGCACTGGTAGCTGGTATTAAGGTAAGATGGTACAAGTACAACATATGTAGATATATATATATACTAGGGATGTGCACTTCTTTTTAAATAAAATGAAAAAAGTGAGGGAAAATGTTGGTTCATTTCAAAATGAAAAACAAAAAAGCCCCTTCTGAAATTTTTTTTTTCTTCCACTTGTTCTGGAAAGTCAACAAAAGAAAAACAAGTAGCCAGCAAAACTGCAAAATTGCACTCCAACCCCCCCCCCCCCCCCAGGCGTTCCCCATAAAATCCACCACCCTTACCCCACTCTGCAGGGGTCTCCTCAACCCTTTCCTGGAGCCTGAGAAGTAAAAAAAGGGGCAAGAGCAATCTCCCGTCGCTTCTGCTCTGCTGGGTCCTGCTTCATGGCCCTCCCAGCATCATTTTCAAACTGGGCCGGGTGTGACGGGATTGCTCCTACTCCCACCTCACAGACTCCAGGAACGGGGCAAGACCCTGAAGGGGGGGCAGGGGTCCTATTGGGAATTCCTGGGGAGGGAGGGGAGCGGGGGGTTAATTTAGCTGTTTTGGTACTGGGGGAGGAGGAGGGTCAGTAATTACTTTATTTTCTTTAATGTTTATTTCGATTCATCAGTAGCCCCCTCTCTTTTTGCCCCTTCCCAATCTATTGCACAGCTGCAGTCCCTTCTTTGGCTCCACTTCTTACCCCTGCCAAGTGGCAGCCCCCTCCCCTCTCCCTCTTTTCTTTCTGTCTCTCCTCCCTCCTATGATCCTCAGGCTGCAAAGCTGTGGATCTTTCTGTAATGGTAGCAGCAATAGATGAGGAAACTTGAAATCAATACAGGGCCAGTGAGCCATGAGGTAGCCCCTAGCTTTCTCCTACACAAGCTGATTCACTGCAGGATCCTGAAAACATGAGTGGCTGGGGTTCCTCAGAACAGATTTGAGAACCAATTCACTAGGTCCTTCAGCCTTTTTCACCCTTCTCAATTAATTTTCAGGCTCATAGGCTCCCCCTGAATTTTTATAATTAAGTTCAACTATAATTGTCCCCACCACAACCCTTCAAAAATAACATAACTGGTCATCATTCTTTTAAATATTAAGCTTTGTTTTGCTAAATATATGTTTCAGAAATCATGGCCCAGTGTCTGATGAATTAATTTCTTAGTTTTTGGAAATAGACTGCAAAAAAAGAAGATCCCGAGAAATTACTTACTTGATCATTTCGTTTTCCTTAGTGTAGATAGATGGACTCAGGACCAGTGGGTTATGCTCCCCTGCCAGCAGATGGAGATGGAGCAAGCTGACGTCACAGTAGGAGAGTGGGGCTTTTGTTTCTCAATATAAATTTCTCCTTTCAAAATATATATATATATATAAAATATATATAAATAAATAAATAAATATACTCCTGCAGTGACCCCAGCCTGTGGACAGACTAGTAAAAAGCTTGTTTAAAAACAGACAACCATAACTGTACTCAACCAACCATAAACACTGAACTCAAGTAAGAACATAGGTACCCCAAGCTAGGGGCTTGATGAACACTTACCAGTAATCCCTTGGGATCCGTATCTCCACAGGAGGACCAAATCCCAGCCCGCGTCTGCTAAAAAGGCAGCAGCGGGTTCCATAACTGCTCTAGAATTCACCCCCGAATCATCCACCTCCTAAAAGAGAAGCAGACAAGAACGCACCACAACAGTGCAATAGGAAGCAATCTGCAAGGTCATCGCCACTGCGTCAAAGGCCTGCTTAAGGATAGATTTAATCATGCACATCTTTCAAGGCTGCTCCTCCCTCCAAGGGAATAGTAGTCCGTTTAGATATGGCACAAACAAGCACATCCACTTTTGGACAATGCAAATGTTCTCACAGCTAGATCCAGAAGCTATAGGCCTTCCCATGCCAGACCCCCTTTGAAATTTGCCTCCAGGGAGTCCCATTCAAGATCAATCAATTCTTGAATGGCGTCCATAACTGGAAAAAAGCAAGAGGCTTTTCGCAAGGAATACCCAAATGGGATTCTTCCTCAGCTCCAACATAGAATCCACCCCAGGCACTCCCAACATTTTCAATATCTGGGAAATAAGAGCTGGAAGTTAATCTCTATGAAGGAACTGTATCATGGTGCAATACGGCTCCAAATCAGGAGGAATTTCACCATCTTCCAAGGAATCAGGATCTGCCTCATCATCCATGCCATCCGAGTCCCCACCAGGGATACCCGTGGCGAACTAAGGCGTGCCAAGACGCTTAACTGTAGGATTGGAAGAGGGAGGGGCCTTCGGCTGAGGGTCGACCTGACCGGAGTGGGCAAAGTGGAGGCCTGCGCCTGAACGAAGGCTTGTAAACCTTGAAAAAAACTCCACCCAAGAAAAAGTGGCCGGATCCAGACCAAGCCCAGAAGGTATTGGAATGGGCCCAACTGAACTGCCCTCTCCTGTAGAGGAGCCAGTCAAGGAGTACCAATATCTGGCACACTTTCAGTCAAAACCGTAACCAGACCATCATCAGAATGAGAGGATCCAGGCTTAGCAAAGTCCGAGGAAGACAACTCTCTCTGAGCATCCGAACAGCGCTGACAATTGTTGGAAGTTAGGTCAGGCTGAGAAGCCCTAATGTGACAGGCAACACAAAGAGAAAGGCACTTAGGCTTCTTGCTTACCGGTGCCATGAGCAATGGTAACCATGCGTTTGAACGGCTGGTGCTTAAAAAAGGTTGCGAGCACAAATTATAGGCGTTCCAGTAATAAGTGTGGCAAGGCGCATGCACTACTCATGCGCCCCACTGGACTATATCACCAAGCTCAAAAACGTTATGCATGCAAAAGTCATGCCTAGCATGGTACGCACTCACACACCGACGTCCTGTAGAGGGCAGGAAAGCACGCACAAGAGCGCGCGAAAACGCCGCCAAGGCCTACCACGCGGTGTGCAGAGTAAAGCCTATCATGGGGCCTAGCCCACCTGGGCTGCTCAACTCACCAGGGTGCCCTATCCCTAACTCCAATGGGAGCGGGAACAATGTTGGGTTGGTGCGCTGAGCACAGAGACCAAAGGAAGGCCTAAAAAAAACCCTGTCTCTGTGGGTAAAAATTCTTCTTTTCTTTTTTTTAAACTTACTGGAGCTCAGCACTTATTGGCTGAGTACAGAGATGGTCTCCGGCTGTGGGGGGAAGAGGGCAACTGCCATCACCGCCTTACTTGGTTCTGACCCCCGCTGCCTTTCAGCTGTACAAGCAGCTAAATCCACGCCGGGAACCGGCTACCGGATCAAGCAACACCTCTGAGGGACCACGGAAATCACCTCAGGAATTCTCAACTGGGGGATGGTTCTTTAAGTATCACCGCAGGAGAGTGGGGCTTTTGTTTCTCAATATAAATTTCTCCTTTCAAAATCCATAGGGAGATGCATGCCCACCATCTGCTGGAGACAGAGAATACTGGCAGGCTGGGGGTCCCTGTAGGGTTATATATACTGTGGCATCAGCTTGCTCCATCTCCATCTGTTGGCAGGGGAGCGTAAAGCCACTGGTCCTGAGTCCATCTGTCTACATGCTAGGAAAACCTATGTTTATCAGTTAAAAGATATTCATGCTACATTGGTTTAAGGTAATCTCTGAAGTGATGGCTGGGCTGGACTGGAATTTTTTTTCCCTTTACTACTCACCATAGGAAAACAAATTTCAAATTATGTTGTCACTTTAGTTACAGTGACACAAAGTCCCTCCATTACCAAGCATTTTTTGAAGTAACACACAAACCCCTGCAAAAAGTCTCTTAGAACCTATAAAGCAAGCCTGCCATCTCAACACAGCATTAACTGCCAAAACTCAAAACAACAACAACCCTGCATGGAAAGGCAACACTGCAAATATTCCACTTGGGCCTAAAACTCCAAAATACCTTCTAGTGAAAAAAGCAGAACAAGCTGGACTACTACAGATCCCTCTGCAGAACCTACATGTTAGCAGAATACTTCACCTCCATCACACATATGGAACACAGAGAGAGACCCTCACCAAATGCAGAATAAGGGATCACAAATTAGAAATAGAAATATGCAGATAACAACTGAATTCTTTGTTCTGCTATCCTCTCCAATCCCCCCTCCCTTTCTGTTACCTGCAGATAGGGAAGGGGGGGAGGGAGCACAAGAGAGGAAAAGGCTCTGGATTAGAGAGGGTTCTTCTTTGCACTGTGCTCATCTACTCCAGGCGCTCACATCCACCCCCATCCAATTCCTTGCATGCTGCCCGGGAAGGCAGTGGCTGGATTCGGAAGCAGAGGACTGATCTCTGCTGCCTGAGATTTTGGCACTGGCCAATAGAGTCTTTGAGACAGAGCCTTATGTGCTGATGCCCATAGGTAAAGCGGCCTTGTTGATGACACCCCTTTGGGCAGCTACCCCCTTGCCCCCCCCCCTCCCAGTCCTAGCTCTGCTCCCCCACATTTGCAATTATTTCATATCCTGATACATGGAACCCTGTAATGCATGTTGTGTGGACTTAGCCTTCAGAAAACCATGAGTAAACTGAATTAAAATATAGTAAACTTCCCATATCAAAACAGCACTAACTGCCAGCACTCAAACAGTAACAATCCTACTTATGAAAAGGCAACACTGCAAAAATTACACCCAGGCCCTAAAACACCAAAACAGCTCCTGTTAAGAAAAAAAGAACAAGCCAGGCTGCTATACAGTCCTTCACAGAAACTTCACCCTAGTAGAATACCTCACTCTGCCATACATGCAGAACACAGACAGACCATCACCAAATACAGAAAAAAGAGACATAATATATAAATCAAAACGTGCGAATCAGAATTGAACTGGAAACTGCAAGAAGCTGAACTAAATATGCAGTGCAACAATGGAAAAATATAAACATTATCTTTCTTTGTTAAACATCAAACAATACAATCAAGAAATATAAAACATCAACCATATAAAAAAAAAAAGAAAACATTTTTAAATCAGCTGATGAATAGAATATTTAATAGATAAAAATTCATTTAAACATTTTTTATAAAATTTCCCAAACATCAATAAAAGTTTTTCAAACAGCTGTAGCATAGTGAGGGGGGCAGGGGGCCCAAGGCCCCTGGGCAACAGGCTGTGGGGGGCACCGAGGAATCCTATCCTACCCAATGAAGAAGAGGCCCCGTGGCTACTGAGGGATCCCATCTCACCCAGCGGCAGAAGTTAGAGGAGGACTGCGGCTGCAGAGGGATCCCATCCTATCTGGTGGCAGAAGTTGGAGGAGGACCGCGGCTGCCGGGGGATCCCATTCCACCTGGTGACAGGGATAGTTGGCCTGTCTGGGCTTTGGGCATGCCCTGGAGGGCCGATCCAGCCAATCACGTGGTTAGCGTTGGTCAGAGTGACCCCATGCTAGCTGGACTGCTGCTACCAATATCAGGCCCTCAGCCGTGCTTCTCCTATAGCCTGAGTCACCTCCAAGTATCTCTCACAGCATTTTCTCTCTCATACCCCCTCCTCCATTCATCAGCTTCTCCCTGCTGGAGGCAGGTGGTAGGCCTCCTGCGGCTATCTCAATGCCAGCTTCATATCTTCTCTTCTGCCGCAGGCCTCCCTTGCCCTCCGCCAAAAAAAAAAGACCACAGGCCTTTTAGTTTTCCCCTTCCTATCACAAAGGACACCTCGACCTGCAGCAATAGGAAGCCAACCAGACTTCCAGGACCCTATTGTCCCAGGTGGAACGCACTGTTAACCCGCATTTGGATGCGTGTTTTCGACATGCTAGCTTTACCCCTTATTCAGTAAGGGGTAATAGCGCATCGAAAACGCGCGTCCAACCCCTCCGAGACTAATAGCGCCCGCAACATGCAAATGCATGTTGATGGCCCTATTAGTCATTCCCATGCGATACAGTAAGTAAAATGTGCAGCCAAGCCGCACATTTTACTTTAAGAAATTAGCGCCTACCCAAAGGTAGGCGCTAATTTCTGCGGGCGCCAGGGAAGTGCACAGAAAAGCAGTAAAAACTGCTTTTCTGTGCACCCTCCAACTTAATAACATGGTGATATTGTCGGAGGTCCGAAAATTTAAAAAAAGTTAAAAATAATTTAAAAAAAAAATTTTAAATCAGCCCGCGACTCGCGGGTTGAAAAACGGATGCTCAATTTTGCCATCATCTGGTTTCCGAACCCGTGGCTGTCAGCAGGCTCGAGAACCGACGCCGGCAAAATTGAGCATCGGCTGTCAAACCTGCTGACAGCCGCCGCTCTTGTCCAAAAAGAGGCGCTAGAGACGAGCTAGTGTCCCTAACGCCTCTTTTTACTGCGGGCCCTAATTTAAATATTTTGTTTTACTGTATCACCTGCTCTCCCGCAAACTTTACTGTATCGGCCTGTAAAGTGTGAGTAAAAATGCTTACAAAAAAATTAATCATAGGCAGCTGCTGCCCCTTCTACATTTTTTGAGGGGAGAGGGAGGGAAGAAGAGACTTTATGAATGAGCAATTCAGTAAACGTGTGTGTGTGATTGAATGTGAGTATATGACTGAGCGAGCATGTGAGGAAATGTGTGTATGTCAGCACGTGTGTGTAGGTGTGTCAGAAACTGTGACTGAGCATTTGTGTGCGTGTGTCAGCAGCTATGTGAGAAAATGTGTGACTGAGCATTTGTGTGTGTGTGATGGAGAGAGGGAACCCATGTGTGCCTGAAAGAGAGGGAGCCAGTGTGTGTGTGTTTGATGGAGAGGGAGCCAGCATGTGTGTGTGTGTGTGTGCGCCTGAGAGAGAAGGAGCCCACAAATATGTGTGTATGTGCCTGAGACAGAGGGAGCCCATGTGTATCTGACTGAGAAAGGGAGCAAGTGTATGTGTATGTGTGTGTGTGTGGTGTGTGTGTGTGTCTGAAAGAAAGGGAGCCAGCGTGTGAGTGTGTCTGCCATTGTGTGTGAGTTTTGAAAGAGAATTTGTGTCTGTGTGAGCATGAGGATGAATGTGTGTGTATGTGAGAGAGGAGAAAATTTGTGCACCTCCCTTCCCCTCCCACTAATCCACTACAATCTCAGAGTGACCGGAATTCAAAAGTTCCCAGACATGGAGAGTGAGTGAGTTTTTGATCCTTATTGATTTTAAATAATCAAGTGCTATTTGATGAGTATGCTGTTGTGAAATATTGTATTGGTGTTTGGGAAATTAAAAAATATATGAGTTTTTAATCATTGGATGTTATTCTGTTCATCCACTGTTTAGAAATATTAAATCTTTTTATTAGTATGGTTTTATTATTATCTTTGATGCTTTATTTTTCTTGATTTTATGGTTTGATCTTTTCTGAGGAATGGTGATGCTTCTGGTTTTCCATTGGTGCACGACATACAGAGTGACTTGTTGCAGTTTCCAGTTCAGTTTTTGTCTGCACTTTTCCATTTATAACTTATGGTCACTTTTTTCTGTATTTGGTGAGGGTCTCTCTGAGTTCTGCATGTCTGATTGAGGTTTAAGTATTCTGTTAATGTGTCATTTCTATGTCGGGATCTACATGTAACCCTTTGCTGGAGTATTGTTGGTTCCCCTAGGGCCATAAAGTATTTATAAGTCAGGGCTGCTCTTGCCATCCTTCCTGAACTTCCCAGGGAATGAGCTCTTTCTGGGTGGGGGGAGAGGAAAGTCTCTGTGGCCCAGGTGATGAAGAGTCCCTCCTGATGTGTGTATATCTCTCTGGTGTGGTGTTCTCTTCAAGGACAGACAGGCTGGACTCAGACTGGGTGTTCAAATCTTATTTACTGATTAATTCCAAAAGGCCAATCACTGTCCCACAAACATTTAGCATATGACACTGTACAGTTGCACTATTTACACAGGGTCTCTGCTGGGGTGCTGGTGTCCATCTCTCCAGCTCCTGGGAGGGGGCGTGCCACTGCCTACTCATCTGTGCAAGAGACCGGTCGAGGGAGAATCCTAGTGGGGGGGTCCCACGCCAGGAAAAGATCCTACGTGAGCCCAAAGTTCAGCCTGATGCCCACAGCCTGGGTCCTGATCCTTTTGGGGGTGGAGATCCGATTGGGAGCCCCCCAAGGCTTGATGGTACAACCTTAAAGGACCTCTCAAGGAGAGAGGCCAAATGTTCGAGTTCAGCTTACAGCTCTCTGTCTCCTTCACCAGGTGGTGCAGACGTATGGGACATGAACAAAAAGGGGAAAAAATCCAAAAGTCTCTATCCAAAAGGTCTCACGCAGGGTAGTGCTGTCACTGGTCTTGCTTCCTCTATGGGGAAGCCCCTGCTCTCAGGATCAGAGGGGGTTGCTCCTTTCCCAAGGCACAGGGGTGTTGCCCTGAATTAGAAAAATAATTATCAAAAGCTATAAAACCCTTACCCCCTACAAAAGGGAGGCAGACCCTCTCAGAGAGGGAGTGCACTGAGAAGGGATCTCCTCTAAACACAAGAAAAATACCAAGCTGGGTTAATGGGCCCAACTCAGCAGGGAGAAAACAAAAACAGCTCCTCACTCCTCAGCCTCTAACTCAAACTGACCACACTCTATACTCCTCTATCTCTGCCTTATGCCCCTGGGGTAGCCAATCACAGTCAGCTCAGTGGAGAGACTGAAAGAGAATGGAAAATCCCGTGCTGTTACTAGTCCCGATGGTAAGGGAGCTAGGGCCATCTAGTGACAAACCGAAGGGTTGGTCACATTCAGAAGCTTGGTTTGTTCTGTTTTCCTAAAAGGAGGTGTATTGGTGTTTTAGGGCCTGGTGTAATGCTTGCGGGGTCACCTTTTCATAGAGTTGTAACTGAGTGCTGGAATGGGAGGTTTATTATATTGTAATTGTACTTTAGATTGTTCATGGCTTTCTGAGGACCAAGCCCACACCCAACATGCATTACAATAGTCCTAATACCATATGTGTTCCAAGTGTCTTTTTTACTTTTATGCAGGATTTTCTGGTTGATAACTCAGCAGTACATATAATTATAATATATATGTTGTTGTAATATTTTTATTTCAAAAGACTGTACTTTGTGTGTCCTTTTTCATGAAAAATCTTTTATTGTAAATGCATAATTTTATATTTTGTGTGGAGAGGGCCGTGGTGAGGGAAAGGCTGGGCACAAAGCTGTGAGATTCACTTAAGGTACTTAAAATATCCTTCTCTGACCCTGATTAGAAACAGTATACAAATTAAATGTAAAAAAAATTCAGAGGTAGGAGGGGCCAGCAGAGTAATTGGTCACATAGGGCTGCAAAAAAGTTAGCACTAGCCCTTCACGGTGGAGCCCTGTGGTGAAACGCCACAGTGAAGAGAGACCCGTGCAGTTGTGCCGCGTGGGGATGCACTGGCATGTTTACCCCACCAGCGAGAAGAGACCCTGTGTGGTGGAACTGGATGCCTAGTGGTGGGCCAAATGGTCACCTGCTGATGGATTCCCACACTTGGCCGTAAGGAAGAAGAAGACGAGCATAATAGATTTTTAGATGAGATATGTATGATATATTGTATTGATTTTTGCAAATGTCTAAAGTTTTTAAATCCTTATTGTTCTTTATTTATTAGATGCTCTATTTATCACCTGTTTTGAAATACTGCTTTTATTAGTATGATGGATTTATATTTCTTGATTTGGTTTGATGAGGAATGGTGATGTTTCTGTTTTTGCATTATTGCACTGCCTATGAGTCTGGGGGGGAGGGGAGAGGGGGCTGGGGGGCAGGACTGCTGAGGGCTGGGAAAGTAGGAGAGTGAGACTACTATTGCTTCTGTTTCTTCGAGATGGGAAGGGGGAAGAATTTTATTTTCTCTGTCATTTTTGGGAAATGTGTATCTGAATATTTCTGGGTTGTTTTTTTTTACAGTACAGGGAAATGCAATTTTTATTTATTCCTCTGGTGTTGTACTGCAGGCAGGGGTTTCCAATTCAGCTTTTATCTCCATGTTTTTCTTTCTAATTTGTGGTCAGTTATTCTG
Source organism: Rhinatrema bivittatum (assembly GCF_901001135.1). Classification (NCBI taxonomy): domain Eukaryota; kingdom Metazoa; phylum Chordata; class Amphibia; order Gymnophiona; family Rhinatrematidae; genus Rhinatrema; species Rhinatrema bivittatum. The sequence goes on from NC_042619.1 coordinate 251,024,522, forward strand.
TATTTGGTAAGTGGATAGGCAATGTGCTGCAATGATGTGTGCAGGTCTAGAAAAAAAAAGACAAATTTGGAATGGTTTTTTTTCCTTTTTTTTCCTGATGGTCAGAAATAGAAAAATTTTACATGACAGTCCTTGACTCTTGGTCTCATTCTTTATCAGAGACGGTTTTAGTTTGCTTGCAGTACCTCAGAAGGAAGGGGCAAAGGAAACTCTATTGGTGACCTGTCTGCAGGCAGGAAAGCTTTTGCCCCCTAGGCAGCTCACAGTAGTCGATCAGTTCATTTCTTTTCTGGGGTTTGTATTAGGGTGACTTTCTGTGACCGCAAGCATTTCTACAAGGAGGATGGGGGAGGGGGGCGCAGGCGCAGGGGAGGTAACACAAATGCATTGGCCCCCAGGTACGCCTCTGCAAAACAGACTCATAAAACAACATCCAATAATTAAAACGAATAAGGATTTAAAAAATCGTCTGCTCTCCATACCTGGGAACTTTGATTTTCATTCATCTTGTAATTGTCATGGATTATTGGGGGAAGGTAAAGGGGCCACCCAAATATTCTCCTTCTCTCACATATAATCTCACACACACATACACACACGCTACTTCTCTCATATATGCTCTCACACATGTTCCTGCTCTTACTGACATATACACACATATACTCCCTCTTTCACATATGCTCACTGTCACACACAAATTCTCTGCCTCTAACACATCCACCCTGTCTCTCACTTAAACTTATACACACTCCTGCTGACTTTCAGACACATGCTGAGGCCTGCCCCTCTCCCCTGGGATCTTCAGCTGCCAGTAGGATGGGCTCTGCTGGCATGCACTGAACCTCTCTGTGTGTGTCTTCAGCCACCAGCTAGACAGGCTCTGCTGGCGGCTGCCAGGCCCTGCTCTTTCTGTCTGAGTCTTCAGCTGCCAGTAGGCATTTTTCTCTCCCTGTTCACTTATTCAGCCACCAGCAGTCCTTTCTCTTTGCTTGCTTGTCAAGTGGCCAGAGCCTGGGGATGTTTCTGATACTGGCATGGGCCCAGGATGGCAGGAGGCAAGGTCAAGGAAGGAAGGCAGACAGAACAGGCAGTGGCCATAGTAGTGTAGTCACAGAAAAAGACAGGCAGGAGCACCACCACCACCACTGCATGTCATGGAAAGAAGCAGAGAAGGGGGGGGGATCAAGGAGGGAAGCCAGGAGGAGGATGCAGTAGAAGCGCAGTACCGTGAACCTTGTAGAGCCCTAGGAACTGCAGGAACAGGCAGCGGCTCTGAAAACACCCCAGGCAGCCTAAGCTCCTTCTCTCACACTTTGTTCTGCAGCTTCACCAGCCCCCTAAAGAGAGGCGCAGGCACCTGATTGGATCACCGTCTGCCAACCTTGACTCAATTGGCACTTGAGCCAGTTTCTGGACTGGATATTAAAGTGTCTGGTTACTTGTTAGGAATTGTGCACCCTTGGCCCGAGGTGAGGTTGACGCTACCTGAGGGGTTGGGCCCCACAGGTCCCCACCGCCGGGAGGCGAGGCTGGCCGGGAACAGAGGTAACAGGAACTTCGCCAGTACCGGCCCTCGTTCCCCGCATGTTGAGCCCTTGGCTGCCGGGGCCGGCTGATCTTAGGCGTGCCTCTATGTGGCTGGTCCCAGAGAGAGTAGATGGCCGGAAGCAGAGAGTGTCAGAGAGGTTAAGAACAGTCCAAGGCTGAGGTACTCCTGGAGGGAGAGGGAGAGAAAGTCTCACGGGATGAAAGACCACTGCAGCTCCGAAGACTGTAGGGCAGAACCACGTGGGAGTGGCCCCGAGGTGAGGAGGTGCTGAAGCAGAGACTCGTAGTATGCTGAAGGAGGGCCAGAGCGGGGAATCCACTGTAGCAGGTGCGAGTAGAGTAGCAGCGAGAAGGTACTACCTGAGACACAGCAATGTAGTGACAGGACCTTCTGTTGGAGGAGCGCCGGGGAGTGCCACGAGGAGCGGGGACACTGAGACACAGTCCAGTAGTGTTGCGGCGCTGAGCCAGGTCTTAACGAGTGGAAGCTTTGAAGCAGTATCTCCAATGTAGAAGAGCTGAAGCTGGTCCCGAGGAGCGGAGAGCACAGTGGCAGGGTCCCAAGTTTAGAGGCGCTGAGCCAGGCCCCGAGGAACGGAAATCGCTGAGATAAGGTCCCAGGTGGAATAGCAGTGAGCCAGGCTCCGAGAAGCGGAAAGCACCGAAACAGGGTGCCAGATGTAGAGGCGCTGAGCCAGGCCCCGAGAAATGGAAGCGCTGAGACAGGGGTCCCAGGTGGAGTAGCACTGAGCCAGGCCCCGAGGAGCGGGAAGTGCGGAGACAGGGTCCCAGGTGGAGTAGCGCTGAGCCAGGCTCCGAGAAGCGGGAAGCACCGAGACAAGGTCCCAGATGTAGAGGCACTGAGCCAGGCTCCGAGGAGCGGGAAGCACAGAGACAGGGTCCCAGGTGGAGTAGCGCTGAGCCAGGCCCCGAGGAGGGGAAGCGCCGAGACAGGGTCCCAGGTGGAGTAGTGCTGAGCCAGGCCCCGAGGAACGGAAGCACTGAGACAGGGTCCCAGGTGGAGTAACGCTGAGCCAAGCCCCGAGGAGTGGGAAGTGCAGAGACAGGGTCCCAGGTGGAGTAGCGCTGAGCCATGCCCCGAGGAACGGAAGCACGGAGACAGGGTCCCAGGTGGAGTAGTGCTGAGCCAGGGCCCGAGGAGCGGGTAGTGCGGAGACAGGGTCCCAGGTGGAGTAGTGCTGAGCCAGGGCCCGAGGAGCGGGTAGTGCGGAGACAGGGTCCCAGGTGGAGTAGCGCTGAGCCAGGCCCCGAGGAATGGAAGCGCGGAGACAGGGTCCCAGGTGGAGTAGCGCTGAGCCAGGCCCCGAGGAGGGGAAGCGCCGAGACAGGGTCCCAGGTGGAGTAGCGCTGAGCCAGGCCCTGAGGAGTGGGAAGCGGGGAGACAGGGTCCCAGATGTAGAGGCGCTGAGCCAGGCCCTGAGAAGCGGGAAGCGTGGAGACAGGGTCCCAGGTGGAGTAGCACTGAGCCAGGCTCCGGAGAGCGGGAAGCGCCGATACTGAATACCGACGAGAATCGCAGGGATTTGTACAGCAGGAGCAACAGGTCCGAAGTACTGGAGCAGGCACCAGATAGGAACCATGGAACTCGTTGCCAAGTCGGTTAATGGTGGCTGGAGGTAGTCCTTAAATATCCCAGGCCTGTGATGTCATCAGCCGGGGACGGGCCTGAAATTCCCGCCATTGGCCCTTTAAAGGGAGAACAGATGGCGCTTGTGCGCGCCTAGGGAGGCCCAGGGTCAGAACACTGGTTGGCAGTGTCCTAGCTGCTACGTGGAGCACAGCGAGCCAGCAGGAACGTGGCATCAGTGACTGGCTAGAGCCGCGAGTGTACTGGGAGCAGAGAGCCAGGCATGACATGATGTGACAAGGTTTGCTAATGAATTGTTTGAACCATGCTGACATTGAGGGCCGCATTAAGGGGTGAGCCAACAGGGCAGTCGCTCAGGGTGCTAACCACAGGACACTGAACCCTCATGGGGGGGGGGGCGAATTACTAGCCTGCCTTGGACACCAAAATGTCTCAGCCTGTCTCTGCTGACATCACAGAGGAAGGAGCAGCCATGTTTCAAGCAACGGCCAAGGCACAAAATTAGGGTGGTGTCTTCAAATTTAGTGCACGGAAATAAAAGTTAACAAATAAAAACATTCTACTATATATAGATATAGATAGAGAGAGAGCAAGCTTTTTATTGGGCTAACTTACTACATTTATTGACCAGCTTTTGGGAGCTAATACTTCCTTTCTCAGATCAGATTCAGACCTGGGGAAGGGAGCATTTCTCCCGATTGCTATTCAAGCAATGCATTGTTTGTTCAAACCGATGTGAGTTTGACAACCTGCAAGTCCTATGGAGCCTGTTGTATCTTTGTTGAGCAGCAGGAGAGGGGGACAACTGATGGATATGCTGCTGAGTCACGGCTACAAAAGACGTTTGGGTGGGGGTGTGTGTACTGTTTTTCATAGAGGTCAAGCTTCAATTACCCTGGACAATGTCCCGATATTCAATCTGGGCACAAAATTGCCAGGGTGAGCTTTAGGACTGCTATATACTCAGAGTTATTTGGGTAACTTTGTCCGGGCAGCACTGCTCGGGGAACATGAAACTGCGCCTCAGGAATTCCCCCAGTGCCTCTCTGTTGTGGGTGAGTAGATTCTGTCTGAGCGACAAGTTGCCCAGAGACAATGTAACCAGGTACCAGGTGTTGTGTTGGCGGCCTCAAAAGGCCTTGCATTCTGTTACAGTGCGAGTGTTTTAGTGTGCCCTTGGGCCTCAGCACGACCCCAGATGGATCCAGGACTGAATCGAGGGTTGGCGGCATGTCCCAGCATGGCAGAGACACGGTCTTATCCTCTGCCGGGCCTGCAAGCTCCCAGAACCAACAACAGGATGATGTTGGTAGGGGAACGGTCCTCTGACCGTTCCGAGCCCTTTTGGACCTGCCGCTTGGATCGGCATGGAGCAACAGGCCGGCCTGAGGATGAGGGCAGACAGAGGCCTTGACACGAAGACATGACACCAAGGCTAGAACACCAGGAAGCAAGACATCAGGAGATGAGATACCAGGACACCTGGATGGGGACCTCAGGCAATGAAGGCATGGCATGGCATGACGAGACGACAAGACGAGACGAGGAGCTCCATGAAGAAGACAGAAGACCAGACGGAGCTCTGGCTGCAGGAGCCTCCAGGATTGAAGAAACTCCGATGCAAGGCCGCGAGGAAATGCAGGAACAGCCCTTTTATAGGGCTAGCATAGGAAATAATCACTAGGTGGGGCCCAGGGCATATCCTGCCGTGGGCCCTTTAAATATTGTAGAGAGGCATGGCCGCGCGCCTAGAGGAAGCAGGAAGCTGGCTGTGCAGGACCGGTCCTGCACCGACGTCCACAACGCAGGAGCAAGGCTGGGCCTGGAAACAGGCCTGATGACGGCAGCGTCTCCTGCTGCAGGAGGCCCCAAGGGCGGCTTCAGCCGCCAATCCAGCCCGGGGCTTGCGGCCTCCAGCCGCGAAGAGAACGGCAATGTCGGCGGCAGCTCCGTGCTGCGAAGATGGCAAGAAGTCCACGGCTCCGGTCGCACGAGAAGGCTCGATATTGGCGGCATCCAGCCGCGTCGGGCACGGCAGCAAGGGGGGAAGGTGAGTGCCTGCTCGCGGGGATTAGCTCCACGGGCAGTGTTCATAACACCAGGACAAAAAAGTGTAAACCTTAGGGTTTGTCCAACTAACTCCAAATGTTCCAGACATTTGATTATTGCCCTCAATGTCATTCAGATTTTCCAAGTCAACTACATTAAGTAATTAAATTCTTTAAAGGATATCTCCAGATGAAAATTTAAAAAAACAAAAAAATACAGCGTTGTCTGGTGTGGAGATTTTTTTTTGTGTGTTTTTTTTTATTACATTTAAGAAGCACAGGAAGAGGCTTTGTTTGAAGATCTTGGTGGGGGGAGGGAAGGGAAGAGGGCAGGGGGACTTGGATTCTGGATGTTGGGAAGAGGAGGGAATGCAGAGATTCAGAGATGTAGGGGGCAGGGAAGCTGGGCCTTAGGGATGAATATGGAGAGCTGGAGGGGGGGGGATGACTTGAAAACAGCAGAGGCTGAAGGAAGGGACGCAGCAGTTAATTGGGGAGAGTTAAGTTTGGCTAGGAGTATGAGTGAGTAATGTGAGACAGGGCTGTGAGGGTTCAACCTAGAAAAAAAATTAAAGGGGGCCTAGCCACAAAAGTTTGCCCCCCCCATCCCATAAATGGTTAAAGCAATCTTGGATCTGGGACAGGAGGCGCAGGGCAGTCAGGCCTAGGCTAGCAGGTTGGAGGGAGAGAATGACTGGAGTAAGGGGGGGGTGGGGGGAGAAGGGGGATAGATAATGCCTGAAGGAAGGGAAGAGAAAGGGGACAGCCTGCAGGGAAGGAGGGAGAAGAGAGAATGGAGGGAGCGGAAAGGGTAGAAGGGGGACAGAGTACCTTGAGGAGGGAGAGGGAGAGAAACGATGGAGAAGGGGAGACAATGCTAAGAGAGAGGGTGGAAGGAGAGAGAGATTGCCTGGAGGAAGGGGGAGAGAATGTCTTGGGGGGGGGGGGGGTGACTGACAATTTGTGCCTGGGGCACCATTTGCCCAGACAGCCCTGGCCAGATTTAACCGTCAGGCACCCATAGCCACTTGGAAAAGGAAGAGGATACCCAGAAATGATCAGAGGGTTTGAGGACCCCCCCCCCCAAGAAAAAAAACAACAACAAAAAAAACAGAAGAAGAAGGGGGTCAGTGTATCCCCCAGATGCCCCTCCCAAATCTTCCCCTTTAGGAGATCAACTGGCAGCCTGCAGCAGGAGAATTAAACTCCCAGGAAACTTTGAACCAGGCTTTTAAGTTACCTCACATGTCAGAGGCCCTGCAATGACTCCCATTCGTGGGTTCTGTGCTATCCCCTGTGAGGGGAAGGGGGCACAGTTACTGTGAAACTGATAATATTACTACTGCGGCCCAGCAGAAAAGAGCAGGTGACAAGGCAGTGGCAGCCTTCCAGAGCCGATCAACATAGGGCATTAGAAGCAGTTGCCTATGCTTAAATCCGGGCCTGCCTGAGACTCCTCTCTGAAATTGTACTTTCTGTAAGCTGTAACATTTATTAAGAACATAAGAACATGCCATACTGGGTCAGACCAAGAGTCCATCAAGCCCAGCATCCTGTCTCCAACAGTGGCCAATCCAGGCCATAAGAACCTGGCAAGTACCCAAAAACTAAGTCTATCCCATGTTACCGTTGCTAGTAATAGCAGTGGCTATTCTCTAAGTCAACTTAATTAATAGCAGGTAATGGACTTCTCCTCCAAGAACTTATCCAATCCTTTTTTAAACCCAGCTACACTAACTGCACTAACCACATCCTCTCGCAACAAATTCCAGAGTTTAATTTTGTTATTTTTTTAATCTTTTTCTTTCCCTTTTTCTTTTAAATCATTCCTGTGTGTTACTTTAGCAACGCATATAAAATTGTCATGCCAATAAAGTTATCCAAATCTAATAAAAATTATAACTACTAAGAGTCCAGGGTAAGGTGGTAAAGTTCTCCCGTTGCTGTGTTAGTCATGTAGTGATATGGGGTTAACAAACAAGCTATAGGTAGTTGTAAAAGCTGTGATTCATGTACCTCAGAGGTGTTCACATTGCATCCCCTGTCTCTTTCCTATAAATCTGTGCATTCTGCCGACTTGTGACAAGAATCCCAAGAGTTATCTCCTGTCAGCAGCAGGTGGCTCTGAGAGCCTTTGCCAACCATCTAGTGCAATCTCTGGCTACCTTCGCTCCTATCCGTGCTCTCCCTTTAGCACAGGATATAAAGCAAGTTGGGATTTCAGCCACTGGAGAGTTTTATTTTAAAGACATAATTAAACAGCACATGAGCTTGGCTTAATATACACCCACATGTGAATATTTTTAAGTGCCCAGGTCCCCATACGTGGCATCTGTCAGGGCCAGCCGTGGGCACATGCATGCACCCACTGACGTGCACACCTGCCTGGCTCCGACAGACTGATGCCTCATGTGGACACCCAAGTGCATGGGTTGGAAAGAGGCGCGGTGGGAAATAAGCGGTGCAGACAGCGTGGGCTGGCAGGTATATAGGCACCTGTGCTGTCAGTTATTTTATTTTTCCTGGGAATTTATCAATAGTTATTACAACAAGAACAAAAATTATATCTACCTGTAAAAATGACATCATTTTAGAGAACACAAGAAATTGCCATACTGGGTGTGCCTGAGGGTCCATCAAGCCCAGCATCCTGTCTCCAACAGTGGCCAATCCAGGCCATAAGAACCTGGCAAGTACCCAAACATTAAATAGATCCCACTGCTTTCACCCATTTTACTTCTTGTTGTAAATACGGTGATACAGTCCCAGGAAAAATAAAATAAAAAGTAAAAACAAAGGACCCTACACATAAAGCAAAAACTGTGTTGGGGCTGGCTCAAATCCATGTGGGCTAGATGAGGGACACAGAGGCTGTAGAAATGGTAGGCAGGGGTAACAAGCCAGTGATTTGGAACGGCTGGAGGAGCATGTGCTGGGGACAGGGGAGGGTGGGAAGGGGGTCGCAGAGGCTGGCAGGAGGACCAGTATGATCAGGGATAATAAGGAAAGTTTCACAGGGTAACAGCTAGTAGGCATATATACAGTCAAACATATGCAATTGTAATTGTATGTGTGAGTCTGCATATGTCCACTATGTCTGTAAACTGGAATTGTGTGTCTGTATCTATGTCTATGGAGTGGGACTAGAGGTTAGAGCAAGGGGCTGTGAACCAGGGAAGGCAGGGTTCACATCCTGCTGCTGCTCCTTTCCACCTTGTGAAAGTCACTTCACTGCCTCAGGTGCAAACATAGGAGCTCATTTATTAAAGGTTTTCTGCCATTCTGTATCTGAGGGCAAAATGCTTTATAAATTGAGCCCTTAGGGGCCGGTGCAATATAGTGCACTCAGCCGAGAGCACTGTATAACCCACACTCGGACGCGGGTTAAATAGGCGCTAATCCACCCCCTAATGCAATAGGGGAATTAGCGCCTATTTAACATGTGTCCCACGCGGAGTGAATGCAATAGCGCTCACCACAAGCAAATGCATGTGAACGAGGCTATTACTCATTCACTCCGCATTAAAAAAAAAAAAAAGTGTGCGTCTCAGACGCACATTTAGCTCTCAGATATTAACGCCTGCCTGGAGCAGGCGTTAATAGCTGAGCACATGTAAAAGAAGTACAGAAAAGCAGAAAAAACTGCTTTTCTGTACTTTTTTTTTTTTTACTTAAGAAAAAAAAAATACCTCGGCAGAGCGCCGAGTTATGAAGACAGACGCCGATAAACTCGGCATCGGTTTTAATCGGCATCCGTTTTCATTACTGGCAGACGGCCAGTTATGAAAACCGATGCTTGGTTTACCGGCGTCGGTTTTTGTAACCAGCAGCCGCAGCGGGGTCGTGTTAGCCACCCCCTAATTTGCTTGTAGCATGGTGGGGGTGCTGACCTTTCAGCGACCGCTTTCCGCGCTGTTTTTTTTTTTTTTACATCAGCCTGTTTGATTGTGAGCCCTCTGGGAACAGGGAAATACCTCCAGTACCTGACTGTAATCCCCTTTGAAGTGTCTGAATGGCGGAATAGAAAAAAAAATAATGTAAAAACAGTATTAAAAGGTAGTGCGTGTAGCTGGTATTAAGGTGAGATGGTACAAGCACACCATATATATACACTAGGGATGTGCACTTTTTTTTTTATTTCAAAACTGTTTTTATTGATTTTTAACAGAGACAATCAGTAATACAATAACAAATAATCAGTACATACATCTACACCCTCCTCTGTCAACCTGTACATCTGTCAGGCTCCCCCAGCCAATGGAAATAATGTGGCTGTTATTACATGCTCGATGCCGGCCTCTGGTGCATCCAGCAAAATGGGGAGAGACCTATCTCCCTTAAGTATCTGTCCCCTCTTCCCTGCCTTCCCGTCTCAGGTACATCATTAACAGATGACTCTGCGCTGATGCTCTTGTGACGTGCGTAGAGCGCGCTTGGAACGTGGTTAGAGCCTGGCTACGTGCCCTGTGTGAGAGAGAAGTCTATACGAGGTCCCCCAAACCTTCAGAAATGTCTGCTTTAGATTGGGCAGATACGCGAGCAGCTATTCCATGGTCATCATCATTGAATGTAAGGCGTCACGCCATTGCCAGTACGAAGGGCACGGCGGCATCGCGCCGCAGCAGTAAAATAGATCCTTTAACCCTGCGCCAGGAACTTTCTGGACAGTAAACGCTCCTCCGCTTTGCTCCAATATTTGGTCAGGTCCGCCTCAAACGATACCACCCCAATTTGCAATGGCAAAGAGCCAGATAACAAATCGTTGATATAACAGAGGGCCGGAGGCCAAAATCCGCTGGAGGGGCAACCCCAGAAAATAATGTAAGAGGGAGCCCTCAGCCTCTGCACATTTACCGCATGTATCCGAAGGTGTGAGTCTCACTGTGTGGGCCAGGGCACTTCTTTTTAAATAAAATGAAAAACGTGGGGGGAAATGTTGTTTCATTTCAAAATGAAAAACAAAAAAGCCCCTTCTGAAATGGTTTTTCTTTTCATCCACTTGTTCTGGAAAGTCAACAAAAGAAAAACAAGTAGCCAGCAAAATTGCACTCCAACCCCCCCCCCCCCCCGCGTTCTCCATAAAATCTGCCACCCTTACCCCACCTGCAGGGGTCTCCTCAACCCTTTCCTGGAGCCTGAGAAGTAAAAAAGGGGCAAGAGCAATCTCCCGTCGCTTCTGCTCTGCTGGGTCCTGCTTCAGGACCCTCCCAGCATCATTTTCAAACTGGGCCAGGTGTGACGGGATTGCTCCTACTCCCACCTCACAGACTCCAGGAATGGGGCAAGACCCCGAAGGGGGGGCAGGGGTCCTATTGGGAATTCCTGGGGAGGGAGGGGAGCGAGGGGTTAATTTTGCTGTTTTGGTACTGGGGGGGGGATAAGGTAATTACTTTTTTTTTTTTTAAATGTTGATTTCGATTTGGTAAATAAGCCGAACTGAAATAAACATTCAATTGAAAACAAGAGTTAAGACAAACACCCAAAAACTAACAAAAAAAAAGACATACAGATATTTTCCCTGCACACCCCTTTCAAATAATCTTGCTATGTAAAGCAGCCTAATTAAATGGTGTGCTTCCTTTATTGGAGCAATACTGAGTGCTCCCCGAGTGGCTCTGTGTAAGCTGGGCCACAGGAGGATCCTCTGAAGAATCGGTAACCAGATCCTTAGGTGCCAGAAGCCTAGTTTCTCTGTACTCAACGGTTAGCGGGTAGTTTTAAACTGGCTATAAAGATACTACAAGAAAAAGCTCTAAGAGCCCTAAATACAACAAAGAAAGCTCTAGACAAATACAAACCTCCCAGTAAAACTGCTAGTAAAAAGTATTTATTAGCATCATTCAACCAATCCTCTTATATGGAAGCAAGGTCTGGGGTGTGACATTAAGCCCAAACCATACAGAATGGGACAGAACTCCAAAAGAAATCCTTTACCTCCAGTTCTGCAAATAGACACTCCGTGTCCACAGAAACACCCCCAATGAGTGCAAAGCAGAATCAGGATGTTTCCTTTACTACTTCGCCATGCAAAACAGAAAGAATATTCAAATTCTGGTGTCATCTTAACAATGGCATCACAAATTTCCTCCACTATCAGGCTCTCTATGAAGTCACACAAAATCCTGGGAAAAAAAACCCCACTCTCAGCACCTATGTAGCAAACTTGCCATACCATCCCAGCACTAACAGCCGGAACTCAAACAACTATAACCCTGTACATATAAAGACAGCAATGCAAATATTGCAATGCACCCTAGAACACCAATATACCTATTAGGAAAAGCAAATTGGAAAACACAAGCTGGATTGCTACAGTTCCATACAGAGCAAATACACACTAGCAGAATACCTCACCTCAGTCACAAATACAAAACACAGACAGGATCTCACCCAAATACAGAATAAGAGATCTCATACTAGAAATAGACAGATGCAGACAAAAAACAAACTGGAAATCCCAAGAAAGCAGACTCTGTATGCAATGCAACACTAGAGAAATAGAAACAGAAATGCACTTTCTCCTGTGCAGTGCAGAATACAAAGCTGACACAGAAAATCCAAGATGTCCTACAAAAGAATAAGCAAGAAAAATTCTTTACAATCCTGGGGAAAGATGAGAAACAGCAGCTATATTTCTGCCACCAGTCCAAAAATGAAACATGACCCAGCACCAAAACCTAACATTTCCATGATGTTGTACTTTCTGCATTCCATACCTTTACTTATTACCATTATATTAATTCTTTCCCTTTTATTTTAATTATTCTGTATATTACTTTGGCAACATGTAAAATTACCCTGCCAATAAAGTTATCAGACTCTGAATCTGGTAGGCTGAGCTGAGTTCCAGAACAGGATGGAAGAGATGCCCAGCGAGTGTACCAGGAGACCTGAAGGTGGCCTCGCCAGCCGTTGCAGGAGGGAAAGAGATCAGAAAGTACAGGATAAGTATAGAGGATCCCTAGTTGCAAAGAAGTGAGGGGGTCAACCAGAGATCAACTGAGTTCCATGTCATTACACCAGGCATGAAACTGGGCAGACTAGATGGGCCTTTCTTGCCATCATATCCTACACCAAAGAACTCAACAGCTGCCACAGGAGGGAAATTCTATTCTGACTTTTTGGAAGACAGTATGAACTCCTGCAAGCTAGTCAAGAAATGTATTAAATTAGTCCAGTAAAAAAGGTATCACCTTATATATTTTGTTATTGTTTTAACAGGAGAAAAAACTTACCCGCCTTGTATATTATTTTGGCAACCTACGTAAAGCTGTCATGCCAATAAAGTTATGTGAGTTGGAGTCCCGCACAGAGGAGCTGAGCCCATACTGCTGATAAAGGGCAGGGGATAGGCAGCTCTGGTTCTGGAGTGCCTGGGTGTTTCAGGGCACACACGGTGAATATGCATGTGGTATATTTGCATGTTATACCTCTGTACTATACAAATGCTTACTGTACTTGAATGTAATTCATCTTGCAGTACCACTAGAAAGGCGTGAGCTAAATGCACAATAAAATAAATCAATAAGTCTTCTGTATCCCATTCATTGTGGATGTCCTGACAGCCAGTCCTATTTGTGGCATTCCATGACCAGAGTTGCCTAAGGGGAATGTGAGAAGGAAAGTGAGTAGCAGGGCAGGCAGAAATGGAGGCGTGAGAGAGGAGATAAAAGATGAACAGACCTCTCTGTCACACCATTTATTGTATGGCTCACCAGCTTTGATGCCTTCCCCCATGCATTCTTAAGCTTTGCAGGTGATACATTGCACCATGCTATCAATTAAGCAATGCACACACCCATATCCTACTGAGGCCCATATGCAATCTTGACAATGCACCTTAAAGCAGCCCCTGCAATATCAATACTGAGACACGCATGCCCAAAACTCTGCTGACAAACCTCAATCCAAACCTGCAGCATCCCTTGCTGTTCCAGTAATGAGACCTACACACTCAGCCCTGCAGCACATCCCTCCCCTACTCCTTAAGTACTGGAGTTCACAACACAAAATGATTGACAATGGTGATTAAGGGATTGGTGATTTCACATGCATATAATTTGCTATAGAAAAAGGCGTGGAAATGCAAGAAAGATAACAGCAGCACCACCTGCTGGGGAAATAGTATTATTACAGAGGCAAGCAGCAGCTGCAACACTGCCGAGCGCCGGTCGATACAGTAACGTGCGGTTAAAGATTCCCCGTCTGTAACGTGCTGGGAGCGCACAATACAGACGAGTAAGGCGATCCAGCGATACAGTCTCCAGTTTCACGCGTCCTTAGCGCTTCGTAAAATAGACACATAACCCTTTCCGCACGCAGCATGTATATGATGTGTAAATGAACGAATTAGCTGTATAATGAAGGAATTAGCTATTCCCCTCCGATACTGTAACGGGTGCTGATATTATCTCCTTAGTAACCCGCTGTTTTGCCGCGGCCTTAACGTGTTAGTTTACTGCCTCCCCCTAGTAGGTGTTAGGACTGTGAGTCTAGTAACAAATCCATCGACACCGCTTAAGATACTCAAAAACAATAAAACACAATAAAAAAAAAAGCGATACAGAGATGATCGAGAAAATGTAATGCTGTGGGACACATAAAACCTGTCAGAAAAAAAAAAAGGCGCCTGTTCCAGGCGGCGGCGGCGGGGGCAGGTGGTCGCGTGTTAAATCTAGGCCGGGTCGCACAGATGCGCATTCATCCAGGCGGAGGAGCCGGCGGCGAAAGCTGCCGGCTCCTCCGCCTGGATGAATGAATGCGCGCCTGTGCGACCCCTGCGATTCGGCGCTCAAGGTGTGACGTCACGACGCCCGACGTCACGGCATGTGACTGCCTTGAGCACCGAATCGCAGGGGTCGCACAGGCGCGCATTCATCCAGGCGGAGGAGCCGGCTGCTTTCGCCGCCGGCTCCTCCGCCTGGATGAATGCGCGCCTGTGCGACCCGGCCTAGATTTAACACGCGACCACCCGCTCCCCGGCTCCCGCCGCCGGCCGTCTGAAACTAACGCGCGTCCACCCGCCCCCGCCGCCGCCTGGAACAGGCGCCCACCCGCCCGCGGCCTAGATTTAACATGCGACCACCCGCCCCCCGGATCCCGCCGCCCGCCTGGACCCACGCGGCCCTCCGACAGGTATTTAAAAATTTTGTTTTTTACACTTCCTGGTGCCTGTCATTTCAAATGTCATTTGAAATGACAGGCACCAGCACACCCAGGTTACTGTATAGGCGCTGTATTAAGCGCCTATACAGTAAAATGGGTTGCGCGGGCATAACCCTTCCCTAACGCTTCACAGCCGCGGCATGCATTTGCATGCAATTAGAAGAGAGTATCAGGCGCTAGGTCAAGAGAACTGTGCGTGCGGGGAGGAAGGGTGCGCCTGACACTGCCGCACTGTTTCTACCGCGGCCTTACAGTATCGAGCCGTTAATCAGCAGTTGGACGCAAGTTGTATAGGCGTTACCAAATCCCCTTATACAATAAGGGGATTAGCGTTTCCTCAATGTGCGTCCATCGTGGAGTGAAACTAATAGCGCTCATCACATGCAAATGCATGTGAATGAGGCTTTTAGCTATTCACTCCCAATGCAAAAAAAATAAATAAATGTGCATCTAAGACGCACATTTTTGTGCTCAGGAATTAACGCCTACCCAGAACAGGCGTTAATTACCGAGCACTCCCAAAAGTTGTACAGAAAAGCAGAAAAAACTGCTTTTCTGTACATCCTTCCTCACAATATTGTTGCAATATTAAAGAGGAACAAATCTTTAAAAAACTAAAAAAAAAAGCCCTGACAGTCGGGTTCAGGAAACGGACGCTCAGTTAACAAGCTTCCATTTCCTGAACCCCTGGCTGTGTGCCGTTTAGGAAAACGGGGAGGGGGGGTGTGCATTCGGAAAGCAGGCGCTGAGCGTTCAACACCCGCCCTTCAGCGCACTTATATTGCATCGGCCCCACTGTTAGCCAGTTAAACGTCCCACTGAATATACTCGCCTAAAGTTAGCCGGTTACATACAGCTGGATAACTTTCAAACTTAGCTGACTGGTTGAATATAATCGGTTAAGTTTTAAAGTTATCCGGCCTCCTAGGGCTGGATAACTTGAGACTTCCTCAGCTACATTCAAATGAATATATTCAAATGAATATAACCGGTTTAAGTGGCGCTCGTGTGAAAAAAAAAAAAAAAGGTGGTGAGGGTCCATGGCCCGATTCCCCTCCTCCCCTCAATATTTAACAAACGTGCTGGGGCCTGCAGGCCCAGTCTACCTCTCTCTTCCCCACCCAGCACCGAGAAACCCAACCCTTTCTACCAGGATCACTGTGCCAAAGAGCAAATCGCGGCCGCTCTCACCGCTGCCAGTTTACGCTTCCAGCGTGGCTCGCCTACCACTGCCGATAAGTGGCCACGACATTGCTTTGACCCCCCACCACCATCCTGGCTAAAGGAGCTGCATTTCTCACGGTACTGGGTAGTGGGGAGGGAGAGGGAGCACACAGGACCATTTTCAGTGGAACCAGGGAGAGGGTGAGGGAGGGAGGGAGGCCATCCTGTGGACCCCAGCCCATATTTATTAAATGTAGTTTGTTTGTTTTTTTAGGGGGGGAGGGTGCTCAGAATGGCAGGGCTATCTGTTAAATATTGGGGCAGGGGTGTGAATCAGTCACAGGCCTGCATAGCACTTTGTTTTAAACAAAAAACAGACCACTTACCCGCGTATTTTCTTTTGAATATAGCCGATAATGTCTCAAGTCGTCTGGCCAGAGGAGGCTGCGTATCTTTGAGAGCTGTTCTGAGTCAGGCCTAAAACTATCCAACTAACTTAGCCACATACAGCTCAAAATCAGCTAAGTTAGCGGAAATTTGGGTCCACCCTGGTCCATCTCTTTTTTTTTCTATTCAGTTAGATTTTAGCCAGCTAATGACTTATTCGGCTAATATAAGGCCAGCTGAGTGTCCCCGTATTCAAAAAGTAGGCTTTTAGCTGGTTAACTTCTGAGTTGCAATCCCAACGAAATAATGTACTGGTCTCTTTTTTATATACAGCACTCTATCGCCAAAATACTTATGTAAGACCCTCTATTCACGAGTAGGCATATATTGTACCATCTCGTTTGTCATAGGGGTCTGAATTACTTTTAATAAATCCTGCGTTCTTTTTGTTTGCTTAATTTTTCAAATTATCTTAAAATGTCTACACAATTTTAGGAACGCAGGATTTATTAAAAGTAATTCAGACCCCTATGACAAACGAGATGGTACAATATATGCCTACTCGTGAATAGAGGGTCTTACATAAGTATTTTGGCGACAGAGTGCTGTATATAAAAAAGAGACCAGTACATTATTTCGTTGGGATTGTTTACATTGTGGTGTATTGGAATACATAGTTTGTGTGTGTGGGTATTTGTGTGATTGATATCGTAACTTGTGAGTTGTCCAGCCAAATGACTTTGAATATTAACCCCCTCAATATTTTCCCGTAGACACAAAATAGGAAAAATCAGGACTTAAACTGAGTTCTCTCACAGAATGTTCTCGCAAATGTGGAATGGCACCGTCAGTTTGTTTGTGGATTCAATAAATCATTTCAGAGCGCATAACACAGATTATGCTCTTTATTTCTGGTTGTTCTTACTAGAGAGTAGCAGTACAGAACAAAAAATATTCAGCCACCAATCGGAAGTATTTAAAATACAGATTTCTCCTGCAGGTTGTATTTCTTCTACGTTCCCATCCTGGTGACCTTCAGATCGATTTTTATTGCAAAATGCCTCTTTGTTATTACTGGAGTTAAAAAGAACCGCTCCAAGTCCCTGCTCCCAAGAGCATGCACATTTCATTCTGTGGCTCTGCTGGAGCAGAAATGACGAGGGTGAGGCCACGGACAGGTATGGGGGGGGGGGGACTGAGGACGAACGAGACCCCCAGCTGCAAGGGAGGATGAGACAAGACCTCAGTCGGAAATGGGGGATGTTGGAGGGGGGCGAGACTCCAGCTGCAAGGTCCAAGGGGTTGAGGCCCACTCCTGGAGAGCGACAAGACATGACACACTAGCCACCAGGGCAAGACCCTCCCCAATCCCAGGCGGTGATGGGGGCAAGACGCCCCCACTAATGAGGGGCTACTGGGGCGAGATCCCAGCCCCAGAACAGGGGGGGGGACGGGGGGGCTGTAATAAAGATAAACTCTCTTGAGTACCAGCCGGCCGCTGCCCTGCATGACACTGCAGGAATTACTTTGCTGTACTCGCTACCCAAGGCTTGAACTACTGGTTTCTTAAAACTGCATACGGGTGCTTTGAATCTTGTTGGCTTCAATGTGACAAGTATCATGAAGTCCCTTCATACACCATCTATTAATGTCTGGCTTCTATGTACATCACTCTGAGCCTGCAGGGTAAGCGATTAAACAAAATGTGAATAAATCAATAAATACAAATCTTTGCCTTCAGGAGCCGTGATCTTGACCTCAGCCTGCCCCCATGCGGATTAAGGACCACAATAGACGGACCGGGTGATTTTTAAGTACGGCCTGCTAAAGCACGTTTGAGCCATCATTTTGCAGGCGGAGTAAGGTGTCAGCTGGTTTGTTTGGCTGGTGCAGGATATTGCTGGTATCGGGCTGTGCGTTGTAGGAACAGAGATTTCCATGTCTGGCTCTCAGAGGAATTGACCAGGCTATAGAGAGGATTGTTTGTTTGTTTTTTTGTAGAAATTCCATTCTCGTGGTAGGCATGTTGTGTGGCCTTGTTTTACTGTGTCTTTTGTTCCTGTTTCTCTTGATTTGTTTTAATCCACCTGTATCTTTGTCTCTCACCCACATAACATTTTCTGAGGTCAGACCGCGTGTAAAAGGCATAAAAATAATCCAGAGCAGACTCTGCGGCTGGGGATTCAGACCCACTGCAAAAGAAAGCTGTTGTTCTCCAGGGTACGGTCCATCCCTTGGGTCTGTTTTGCATATCTCCTGAAAGGAATAAACCTCACTCCTAAATCAGGGTATGTTGGGTACAATCTCTTTCTCTCACATTCACTGCTCTTCTTCCATGCATGTTTTCTTTGCCTCCTGTACCAGCTCCCTATTCTGAAAGCACAAGCTATCAGTAAAATATAAGCTGTTACTTTGTCCTACACTGAATTTTGGTTGTGCTCCTGAAAAAAAAAAAAGTTATTTTTGGCAAAATAGATTTTTTTTTAGCAATCAATTATTTTCACTACAGTTTCAGTGTTTGTGTCTTAATGCATAGACGAACCTTAGCATACCATACCAAACCCCGGTGAACAGAAAAAGAGAAAATTTAATATAGCCATGGGATAACTTAAAGAAGAGAGCATGCTTCTAATTGAGATGATATCAATATGATAATTCAGCTTTTCACCTAGTGAATCTGGAAAAATAAACTTTGCACCAGAGGTCTGATGCTCCTAGTGCTGTAATCTCTCTACTCTTTTCCCAGGTGCCAATATCAGAACCACAGCAAACATGACCATGATCAAGCTATTGTACCATGACCAAAAAGGAGAGCCATACTCCCAACACCTTCCCATGGGGAATGTCCAAATCAAAGGGTTTCACTCCCAGCACCTTCCCACTGGGCGTGTACTCCCAGCACGTTCTCCACGGGCATGTGCAGAGCAAGGAGCAACACTTCCAGCATCTGCCCATGGGGTGCATTCAAAAGTGGGGAGCCCTTGTGGAATGCTGCCAGTTTCCGGACTGAAGGAGCGGAGGGGCTGAGAAATAAGGGGTGCGCCAGTGAATGATGTTAGCCTCTGGGGGTGGGGGTTGCTCTCCAATGAGTATATGGGAGGGATGCTGGGGCTGTGCTCCTGTGCACCCACACCAAAAGCAGAGGCACTCCTGTCAATGCTGACAATGCTTGAGTGGCTGGGGGAGCACTCATGATCACTGTTTGTCTCCGTGGGGTGGGGGGAGGGTGGAAGGCCACCGGTAGCGCTCTTGTGAAGGCTGCCAGTATCCAGGGTGTGAGGTGACCAGTCTCTGGGGCATAGGGGAGCTCTTGCGAATGCTGCCAGTCTCCTAGAGGTAGCTTCTGTGAATGATGTCAGTCTGTGGGGCATGAGGATGCTCGGGTGAATGCTGCCAGTCTCTGGGGGAAAGGGGAGCGCTCCTGTGACTGCTGCCAATTTCCAGTGTGTGTGTGTGTGTGTGTGTGGGTGGGGGGGGGAGTGCGGGGAGGTGCTCCTGTGAATGCTGCTAATCTCTGGAGAAACGGGGATGACGACAGACACAAGTCTTGATTTTTTTTTTTCCTACCTATTTTAACATATTAGAAAGTCTCTACTGTTTCCCAAATTAAATAGATATATAAAACGTTTATCCAAAGTTCACTCTCTGTGTAAGAGTCAAGGTCTTTGGAATGTGCTGGGGAGCAGTGGAAGGTGTATGGCTGCACTGCTGCATTTTGTTCATTGCACTAATCCAGGGCGCTTGTCCGTTTCACGGCCGCTGTCAGTAAGAAGCTCCACCATGACGATGAGCTGCAGTCCCAGAAGGCCTGGACCTATCCTAACTGGATCTGCCCTGAATACATGGTGAGTAGCAGCATGATGGCAAAGCCGGTGAGCAGCCCAGCATTCTGCAGTGCAAATGCAGTCAGGGCACTGCCAGTCCTCTCATCTTCCTTACTGACTTCGTTCATCTCCGGGAACTAAAGAGAGACAAAACAGGATTGCACATTTCAGACAGACCTGAACACTGCTGTATACATCAGTGGTGATTTCTAAATAATCACTGCCTTGTGACTTTACAGTACTCTAATCATCAATGGCGCATTCTAAATAATCTCCCCTCTGTGATTGTACAGTGCTGTGTAAACTGACAGCACTTTACAATGGCCATTATTTATAAAGCTGATATTGCTCTGTCCCTGTACAGGGCTCTGTATGTTGATTGTGCTTTGTAACGGGCTGATACAGAAACACAGGCTACTCTCCTGTGCGCGTGATTCAGTATTTTAATTTATTAAAATTAGGCCCGGCGGTAAAAAGAGGCACTAAGGACACTACCGTGTCCCTAGTGCCTTTTTTTGACGGAAGCGGCGGCTGTCAGCGGGTTTGACAGCTGACGCTCAATTGTGCCGGCATCGGTTCTCGAGCCCGCTGACAGCCACAGGTTCGGAAACCGGACGCCGGCAAAATTGAGCATCCAGTTTGACCCACCAGCCGCGGGCCCATTTAAAATTTTTTTTTTATTTTTCACTTCTTTAAACTTTCGGGACCTCCGACTTAATATCGCCATGATATTAAGTTGGAGGGTGCACAGAAAAGCAGTTTTTACTGTTTTTCTGTGCACGTTCCCAGTGCCCTGTGCCCGGAGAAGGTAGGCCCTAATTTCTGAAAGCAAAATGTGCAGCTTGGCTGCACATTTTGCTTTCTGAATCTAGCGCATCCAAAACGCGCATCCAAATGCCGGCTAACATTGCGCTCCATCGGAGCGCACTGTACTGTATAGGCCTGTAAATAACTAACAAAAAGTGCCTGGCATTGTTCAGGTAGTTTGGTCTATAAAAGCCTGTGTGTGTATGTGCCTATGCATGCCTCTGCCAGCCTGGTTGTGTATCTGTGCTTATGTTTGTAGGGGCCTCATCTTGTGTGTGTGTGGGTTTGTGTGTGCGTATGTGTCTGCTTGTGTGAGCAGCTGTACCTATGAGTTCGTGCACATATGTGTGTACAAGCCTGGGTGTCAAAACCAGCAGGCATGCATGTTGGAGCCTTTGCACACTTATGTGAGCTTGTGTGCATGTTGCGGGACCGGGCCGTGCTCCAGTTCCTCCACCTACCTTGGGGCCGGCCCGGCCCACGTGAGTCCGTCTCCGGCCTCCCAGGCCTGTTCCGCGGCGTCCCCACTGCGAGGGAGACGCCGCCAACTCCCCATCGCTGGCCCCACCCCCTAGGTGCGCGCGCGCAGGGGCTCCAGTCTTAAAGGGGCCAGCATGGGAAACCAAGGACAGCTCCTAGGATGATGTCAGACGCTGCAGGGTATATTACCCTGCAGCGTCTGACATCTGGGATGGGATCCTCGCCTTGCAATGAGGTTCCTCAGGTTTCCTGACTGCTAGTTGCAGCGACTCTTGGATTGCTTCTGTCTTCGATCTGGCTTGCTTCCTGAACTTGTCTCCTGCTTCCGCCCCTTGGTTTTGGTATCAACGTCTGACTCTTGGCTTCTGACCTGGCTCCGTTCCACGACTTCATCTTCGGCTTCTGTTCCTGGCTTGTATTGACTTCTGACCCGGCTCCATCCACTACTCTGTCCTCTGCTTCGCCCCTGGCTTTGGTGTGGATCGTTGACTCCTGGCTCCCGACCCGGCTTAGCTCCTGGACTCCGACTTCGGCTTCTTCCTCTCCTCTCGTATCCGGTACGTGCTTGCCCAGAGGATTCTCCTAAGTCCCAGCGGCTCGGGCTCTCACGGGCTCCTCCCGGGGGAGCCGCAGGCTTCCGAGGGTGAAGACTCTTCATCTACCTGGGTCCAGTCCTCGTCCATCTCTTCAATCACTGCCTGGGTCCTTGGTCGCATTGGACTCCACCTAAGTCCAAGAGGTCCGGGTCCCTACGGGCTCCTCCTGGGGGGACCTTGGACTTCCAGTGGTGAAGCCTCCTCTGAGTCTCTTCCGAGCTGCCTCCCGGCTGGGACGCTTGCTGTGGTCTTCCATAGCACACCATCTACTGTCCCAACCGGTCCAAGGGTCCACGACCTTAACAGTGCACTTCTGCACACTTGCATGCATGCTTGTGTGAGCTTGTGTGTATCTATATGCCCATGCCTACCTGTCTCAGTGTATGGGAGTGTGAAAGACAGGGCTTCACAAGCACAGCATATTAATGAACATTACCATGTGTTGCTTGGGTTGTCTGATCAATAACAGCCTGTGTGTGCATGTCTGTGCATGTGGGTGTGGATGCAGGGGCATGTACCTGTGTGTATATGTATGCCAGCATGTGTGTGTGTGTGTATGTGCATGTGCCCCTGGGAGTGTGTGTCTCTGCCTTGATGTGCGAGTCTGTCCATGTGTGTAGGTACCTGTGCCTGTGTGCATGGGTGTAACTGCAGGTGTCTGCCTATGTGTGCATTTGTGCGTGCCTGTGTGTGTTTGTGATGGTGCTTTCCAGACAGAGCACATTGTCTTTGCACATTGCACCTTCCACTGTTCCAGGCACCACCTGGTGGCCACAGACAGACAAAACAGTGTAACTGACACAAGCCTTTTATATTGAATATACAGTATGTAAAAGGCTGGCAATAGACATTTCTTATTTTAAATGCTTGACAGTCTGAGCAACAAATATGGAGATATCTAAAGGAATTCTTCCCAGAAACTCTGTACGCAGTGCAGTTTCAGAGAAGTGATTGTTATTTATAAAGCACCATCAGCGTACAGAGCTCTGTACAATGACACTGATGGTGCTTTATAAATAATCACTGCTCTGTAACTCTGTAACTCTACAGCACTGTGAATGCTGATGGTGTTTTATAAATAATGATCACTGCTCTATATCTGCACTGTGTACAGAGTTTCTAGGCATCTCAGTATTTGTGGCTCAAAGCATCTAAAATAACGAAGAAATGCATTCCTAGTGCCTCCTGTGAGCCCTAGTATAAAGCATCTCAGGGCTGCACAGGTCAGTAAAACTTACCATGTCTGCCAGTGCTATGTAGAGGAACATGCCTCCTGCCAGGGCAAAGATCCAGTTGGCAGAGAAATGGCTACCAGCAAGGATGCCGAAGGCCAGTCCCAAATAGCAGCAACATGCAGAGATGAAGTTAAAGAACAGGGCCTGCTGGATACTCATTCCTGCATTCAGTAGGATGACAAAGTCACCTGGAGACAGGAAAGGGGAGAGAAGAGACACAGATCAGGGAAGTGGGGACCAGGGAGAGCAGAAAGTGGAGACAGGAGAGTGGAACTGGGATGCAGAGAAGACATGCGAGAGGAGGGGGAATGGGAAGGGTAAGCAGAGAGAGTTGGGAAGGGAAAGTAGAGAGAGTAAAGGGGACAGGCAGGCAGAGAGATGGAGCACCATATATTTCACAGGCTCTGCTATCTCTCTCTCCTCTCCCTGTGATATCTCATGTACCACACACCCATACCCCTCCCCCATCCCATGTACCACACACACACACACACACACACACACTCCCCTCCCCATCCCATGTGTCACACACCTCCCTATACCCAACCCATATACAGCTCCATCATCCAATAAAGCCAGACACACCCACAGCTATCTGATATATTACGCACAACCCAGCCATACACCTCCACTGTATTAAACACCACACCCTCTTTCCAGCACTGGTGCCCACATTCCCACATACCCAGCTCATGTGGGAACTCCTCGCACAGGATGGCAATGGAAGTGCTGATTCCTTGGAAGACTGATACCGTGAAGGATGCGCCAATTGCCAGCCCATCAATGAAGTTATGGAGCCCATCACTGAGGGTGATCATCCAGGCCAGAGTGCCGATGTCAGAGTAACGCGTTCCCTTTAGCCAAAAGCAAGCGCTCTGCGAACCCTGCAAGTCCTAATGGGACATATTAGAACCTCACATACATCTGCCAATGCATTTCACTCCTGCCCTACAGCATCCCATATTGAGGCTGCACGCATGGCTCTGCCAATGCACCTCACTTATGTCCTGCTGAATTTCATGTGAGACCGGTGTCCCTCAAAGCACCACTGTTCAATATTTACATGCTCCCAATCTAGAAATACATTTCTTCTTGTATGCAGATGACCTACAGTTCTTCATACCACTCTGCAGATCATTCGAAAATACCATAGCGATACTATCTACTTATATGAAAACAATTCAACAAGAACTCTCGCAATTCAAACTGACACTAAACCCTAAAAAGACAGAAATCACTTGGCTGAGTAGAAACCCATCGATAGTTAAACTACCTGCCTTAGATTTGGGCAACTTTCAAATTAATCCCTCCAATCAAGTTCATGATTTAGCTGAACAGCTAGATGAGAACCTCACATTGAGAAATTGATTAAGACAGGGTACGCTAAGCTGGGTATACTACAAAGGTTAAAACTGCTATTGACCTTGACGGACTTTCGTACAGTACTACAATCTACTGTAACTTCTTTCTTCTAAGGCTTTCCAGCAAGTCACTTGAAACCCCTACAACTATTACAGAATGCCACAGCAAAATTAACAAGGGGATCCAGGAAATATGATCACATTACACCCTCGCTGGTGGCACTGCACTGGTTACCAGTACAATCCAGAATATACTGTAAAGTAATAACGATAATATTCAATATCGTTCATTCCAATAACACTGGACTGTTAGGAGTGACACTCCAGCCCTACAACCCTAAACGAACACTAAGATCCCAAAATAAAAGACTCCTGAATATTGCCACTATACGGAACACACATTTGACGCAAATAAGAGATCGAGTATTCTCCATAGTGGGTACAAAGCTCTGGAATTCTCTACCGGAAACTCTACGCATCTTACCAGACAGAAAGAAATTGAAAAGTGAATTGAAAACATGGCTATTCATAAACGCTTATAATTTAACTTCAAACTCAGAATATACGAATCTACAAAAGCCAAGAAAGACAAATGATAATCACAGCATGAAAAATAAATCAAATGAGAGAATGCATGGTTTTCAAACAGCCCACAGACTAAGATGTGAAAACTACCATTTTATTTGTCATTACCAACAATCTTAGCATTATGCACTTCTCATAATTTCATTTGCCCCAGAAACCCTCTCTAGATTCATGGAAATTACTACCTACATATGAATACCAACATTGTAACCATGCGCTCTGTTTTTGTTTATCTTTATAACTATGAATGTCATCTTGTAAACTGTTGTGATCTATACATGGAACGATGGTATATAAAATGCCTACATAAATAAATAAATAATAAATACTTCAAGATTGAGATCTCCACACACATAGCTTTGCTAGTGAACCTCACTTGTGCCCTGCTATTCCACTCCCAAAACACAGCTCTGCCAAAGTATCTAATCCCTACCTACACCATAGCAATCCCTACTAATCTAGCATTATATCACCCCTCACAGCTCTGCCATTGTACCTCACACCTACCTTGCAGCATCCTCGGCTCTTCCGCTATTAAGATGCCCCAAATGCATCTCTGCCAACGCACTTCTCTCCTGCCCTGCAACACTCCCTGCTAATCCAGTACCAAGACCCCTCACACACTGCCCTGCCAATGCACCTGTTCTCTGCAGCACATCCTCCTATTCCAGTACTGAGACCCCCCACACAGCTCTGCCAATGCACCTGTTCTCTGCAGC
The DNA here is from genome assembly GCF_901001135.1 of Rhinatrema bivittatum. Taxonomy (NCBI): domain Eukaryota; kingdom Metazoa; phylum Chordata; class Amphibia; order Gymnophiona; family Rhinatrematidae; genus Rhinatrema; species Rhinatrema bivittatum. Next base: position 251,050,050 of record NC_042619.1, read on the forward strand.
ACATCCTCCTATTCCAGTCCTGAGTCCCCTCACACACTGCTCTGCCAATGCACCTGTTCTCTGCAGCACATCCTCCTATTCCAGTCCTGAGACCCCCCACACAGCTCTGCCAATGCACCTGTTCTCTGCAGCACATCCTCCTATTCCAGTACTGAGACCCCCCACACAGCTCTGCCAATGCACCTGTTCTCTGCAGCACATCCTCCTATTCCAGTACTGAGACCCCCACACAGCTCTGCCAATGCACCTGTTCTCTGCAGCACATCCTCCTATTCCAGTACTGAGACCCCCCACACAGCTCTGCCAATGCACCTGTTCTCTGCAGCACATCCTCCTATTCCAGTCCTGAGTCCCCTCACACACTGCTCTGCCAATGCACCTGTTCTCTGCAGCACATCCTCCTATTCCAGTCCTGAGACCCCTCACACACAGCTCTGCCAATGCACCTGTTCTCTGCAGCACATCCTCCTATTCCAGTCCTGAGTCCCCTCACACACTGCTCTGCCAATGCACCTGTTCTCTGCAGCACATCCTCCTATTCCAGTACTGAGACCCCCCACACAGCTCTGCCAATGCACCTGTTCTCTGCAGCACATCCTCCTATTCCAGTCCTGAGTCCCCTCACACACTGCTCTGCCAATGCACCTGTTCTCTGCAGCACATCCTCCTATTCCAGTCCTGAGACCCCTCACACACTGCTCTGCCAATGCACCTGTTCTCTGCAGCACATCCTCCTATTCCAGTCCTGAGTCCCCTCACACACTGCTCTGCCAATGCACCTGTTCTCTGCAGCACATCCTCCTATTCCAGTCCTGAGACCCCTCACACACTGCTCTGCCAATGCACCTGTTCTCTGCAGCACATCCTCCTATTCCAGTACTGAGATTTCCCCACATTCTTGCTGGTCAGATGTTCTGACTCCGGGGTCTGTGCTCACCTGCAGAGACAGAGATCCTACCACCACTTTCTGGTCCCCTGTAGGGATCTTGTTCTCCATCTCACTGTTCCTGGTAGGAGGGATCATTTGATCTAGATCCCCATTCTGCAGTTTCTCTGTTACGCCCTCCTCCTGGTCTTTCCTGGAGACAAGGCCCCCTGGCCTGTAATGACTGTGGCCATGCTGGTGCTGCAAGTGGAAGTCGACAGAGAAAGTAGGTCCCATGATCTGGGCACATGCACCCCATCTACAGCAGGAAACAAACTTCATGACAGGAAGAGTTTGCACTTCCTCTTGACAAAGCATGCAGGAGATAAGAGGTCACCTAGTCACCCCTCAACCCAGTGGCTACTAAGCATCAACTTATCATAGAGGGGAGTCCCTACTTTGGGGCTGGGAAAGAAGCATTAATGTCAGGATCCAACAGGTACTGGTCATATACAGAACCGATTTTAAATTACTTTGTTTAGTCTTTGGCTCTCTGCACATTTCTGCTCCATCCTCTCACTTGAATAACATCTGCTATCATCATCCAAATCATTTGCTGCGCTCCTCTCACAGCGGGCCCTGCTTCACATTCTTATGTTTAGACTAACAGGCGCTGATAGCAAATCTTAGCTGGTTAGGTTTCGACTGCACTGAGCGGCTGCCACTTAGATAGCTACGTATCCAGCTAAACAGTCAGATAAAGAAGGGGGCAGGATGGGCGTTCTGGGGCGGAGCTACTTATCCACCTAACCTAAGCCATATAAGTGCCAAATTTTAGCATTGTCTGGCTTACTTAGCCAGATATGTCTAGGACAGCTATTTGACTATCCTATAATTAGCTGGATAAACTTATAAGACAGTCAAATATATTCAGGGGCGTGGCCATGCTGCTAAATATCTTGGTCAAGTTAGCCAGTCAGACAGCAGCTAAACATTGGCCTCACAGAGATTAAACAGAGAGATTTTGTTTGTGCAGGCCCACTAATACGGAATAGCCTTCCAGAAATCTATATTCAGAAGCATTTAGCTGGATAAATCAGAAGTTATCCAGTTAAATGGCGACTTTTTAATATTTTCCTCACTTATCTGGCTAAACCTTAGCTGGATATCTCATTATCCAGCTAACATTTAGCCAGGTAACTTAGAGGCGTTCCAGAGGTGTTTCTGGGAGGAGTTAGGTTAGCCAGCTAACGGGCCGATACAGTAAAAATCATGGGAGAGCGGGCGAGCGCCCGCTCTCCTGTGCGCGCAATTCAGTAAATTGTGCGTCCCTAGCACCTCTTTTTGGACAGGAGCGGCGGCTGTCAGCGGGTTTGACAGCCGACGCTCAATTTTGCCGGCGTCGGTTCTCAAACCTGCTGACAGCCACGGGTTCGGAAACCGGCAAAATTGAGCGTCCGGTTTTCAACCTGCGAGCCACGGGCCCATTTTACTTTTTTTTTTTTAATATTTAACTTTTTTTAACTTTTGGGACCTCCGACTTAATATCGCCATGATATTAAGTCGGAGGGTGCACGGAAAAAGCAGTTTTTACTGCTTTTCTGTGCACTTCCCCGGCGCCAGCAGAAATTAACGTTTACCTTTGGGTAGGTGCTAATTTCTTAAAGTAAAATGTGCGGCTTGGCTGCACATTTTACTTACTGAATCGCGTGGGAATACCTAATAGGGCCATCAACATGCATTTGCATGTTGCGGGCACTATTAGTCTTGGGGGGTTGGACGCATGTTTTCGACGCACTATTACCCCTTACTGAATAAGGGGTAAAGCTAGCTCGTCGAAAATGTGCGTCCAAATGTGGGTACTGTATCGGCCTATAAGTTATCTGCCTAACTCTGATATTCAGAGTTAGCCAGAAAACATATTCAGCTAACTCTGGTCTTGCCTTAAAGCTGTCCTAAAGTTAGCCAAATAAAGTTATCTGGCTATCTTTAAGATAGCCATCTTTATTCAATAATGCGGCTGTATTACTGAATATCCCTCCAAAGTTAGCCGGATAAATTGATTCGACTAACTTTGCAATCCGACCAATGACTGAATATGGACCTCCTTATAGAATTAAGATTGGAAAATGACTACCTAATGTTTTATAATGGATCTTTCCTAATATTTTTAATGTAAAATTGTGTATCTTTTGTGTTTAAATTGTCTTAAAAATGTATTTGTGCAGCACTTTGTCCCTTTAACAGAAAAAGTGATTTATAAATTTGGAAATAAATAAATAAGGACCTCTTCCAATGGAGGAAGCTGCCAGGAGCAGAGAACTGCACAATCTGCATAGATCTAACCATTACTGATCAGTCGAGGCCAGGGCAGGAGTTGATGGGAGGCATCAACAAGATACACACTGCTGGCCTCCAACTATTCACTCTGGCCAAGGTGCAGTCCACCTTCACTGCATCCCAAGCCCCTGACAAGCCAGGTTCCTTCCCCCTACCTGAGGTCTCTTCCAGTCAGCAGAATCAAGGCACCTCACCTGATTCTTTTGTTTTAGAAGCATCTTCAGTACTTTCTCAGTAAAAAAGAAGAGGTAGAAGCCCCCAAACACCACAGCAGATTTAGAGATGTAATAATCCTCACGAGGGTTAAATCCAAAGGCCTGTGAAGGAGCCAAAGAGGAAGAGTGAAATCCACTAGGACCTCTCACACACAATTTCCATGTTCCCACAATAATGTGTTATGAGAGAGAAACTGTGTGTGTGTAGGACAGAGAACACATAAGTGAAAAAGACAGAGACAGCATGAGACAGTGTGAGAGATAATGTGTGTGTGTGTATGTGAAAGCATGAGTGAATGTGGATGACAGTGCGAGTGAGATAGTTGAAGATTGTGTGTGTGAGAGTCACAGAGAGAGCTAGTGTGTGTGAGAGCAAGTGAATATGTATGAGACAGTGCATAAGTGAAATAGTGTGTATGTGTCTAAGGCAGAAAGAGAGTGAGTGAATGTATAAAAGTCGAAAAGTGTGAGTGAGAGAGAGTGATCGAGTAAATTTGTGTGAGACACAGTGATTGTGAGACAAAGCATCTGATTTTAAAGAACATTTACAATGCTTGAAATTGGGTTTTACACATTTAAATGCACTTTACCCATGTAAGTGGGCTTTTGAAAATTGTTACAATATGTCAATGAATTGTCCATAGGATATTCACATGTAAGTGCACTTTACATGCATAAATGACTTTTTAAAATTCCTACAATAGTGTTACATTTATACGTGTAACTCCTTTTAAAATTACCTCCAGAGCGCGTGAATATGTGAGACAGAGAGCGCGAGTGAGCCAGTGTGTGTATGTACTACAAAGAGTGCAAGTCAGACAGAGAGCACAAGTGAGACAGTGTGTATGTATGTGAGAAACAGAGTGTGTGTGCATGAGAGAGAAACAGAGTGAGACAGCGCATGTGTGTGACAGATCACGAGTGAGACAATGTGTATGTATGACAGAAAGAGCAAGTGAGATTGTGTGTGTGTGAGGCACAGCACAAGTGAAACAGAGAGCACAAATGAGACAGTGTATATGCATGTGTGTAAGAGAGATCATTAGAGAGAAAATGTATGTGTGAGTATGAGACAGAGAGCATATGTATCTGTGTGTGTGAGACAGCGTGATACAGAATGTGTGATAGAGTGTGAGTGAGAAAGCATGTTTATATGGGTGAGACAAAGATCATGAGTGAGACAGTGTGTGTGTGTGTGTGAGACAGATCACGAGTGATTCAGTGTATTTGTGTGAGAGATGGTATGTGTGTGTGAGCAACAGAGCGCAAGTGAGACAGCACTGTGTTTATGAGAAATAGAGCTTGAGTCAGACCAGTGTGGTGAGATACAGCATGAGTGAGACTCTGTGTGTGTGCACGTGTGTATGTGATATAGAGAGAGTGAGATACCATGTGTGTGAGACAGAAAGAGCGAGTGAGACTGTGTTTGTAGATGTGTGAGAGAGACAGAGAGCACGAGTGAGCCAGCACGTGACAGAGGGAATGAGACAGCATGTGTGTAAGAGACAGTGTGAGTGAAACAGTGTGAATGTCTGAGAAACGGCATGTGTAAGAGACAGATCACAAAACTGTGTGTGTGCATTAAAGTGCATATATATGTGTATGAGAGAAACAAAGAGCGCAAAATAGTGTGAGATAGAGAACGTGAACGAGACTGTGTGTGTTTTACAGTGCATCTTTGTGACTAGAAAATAAGAATGAGATAAGTGTTTGAGACAGAGAGCACAAGTGAGACTGTGTGTAAGCGAGATGGCATGTATATGTGAGAGACAGCGCAAGTGTAAGACAGCATGTGTAAGAGAGATTATGAGACAGTGTGTATGTATGTATGTGTAAGAGAGAGTATGTGCGTGAGAGAGATAAAAATCACAAGTGAGAAAAAAAGCATGTACATTTGAGACAGATTGTGACTGAGACAGTGCGTGTGTGTGTGTGAGAAAGATAGAGTGTATGACAGAATATGTGAGAAGCACAAGTGAGACTGTGAAACAGTGTGAGTGAGACAGCATGTGTGTCAGAGAGCAAGTGAGACAGTGTGTGAGGGTGAGACAGACTGCAAGAGTGAGACACTGTGTAAGATAGTGAGCACGAGTGAGTGTAAGTGTGATAGCATGCATGAGATTGTGTGTGTGTGTGAGAGAGAGAGCATTTGTGAGACAATGGGAGTGTTTGAGACAGATTGTGAGTGAGACAGCATGTACGCATGTGTGTGTGTACATGAAAGGCACAGTGTGAGTGAGACAGGGTGTGTGAGACAGCATGTCAGTGTAAGAGATAAAGTGTGAGTGAGACTGTATGAGAGAGATAAAGAACATGAGTAAGACCGTGTGTATTATGCGAGATAGACTGTGCGAGTGAGACCGTGTGTGCATGTGTGAGGCAGAGACCACAAGTGATACAGTGTGAGGATGTGAGACAGAGCGCAAGTGAAACAGTGTATGAGAGAATGTGAATGAGACAGTGTGTGTGTATGAGAGACAGAGCACAAGTGAGACAGTGTGGGTGTGTAAAAGAGAAGGTGCAAGATAGTGTATGTGTGAAACGGCTTGCATGAGACAACCATGTATGTGTCAGAGACAAAGATCATGAATGAGACAGCGTATGTTGAGACAGAGATCACACATGAAAAAGTGTGTGTGCGACAGAGATCACAAGTGAGACAGCGTGTGTAAAACAGCATATGTGTGAGAGAGACAGATATCATGAGACAATGTGCGTGTGAGACATAAGAACATAAGAAATTGCCATGCTGGGTCAGACCAAGGGTCCATCAAGCCCAGCATCCTGTTTCCAACAGAGGCCAAAACCAGGCCACAAGAACCTGGCAATTACCCAAACACTAAGAGAGATAGTGTGTGTGTGTGTGTGTATGTGAGATAGAGCACATGAGGCAGTGCAAGGGAGTGTGTGTGAAAGACAGCATGAGGGATACAGCATGTGTGTATGTGTGAAAGAGATCACAAGTAAAACAACATATATGTGTAAGCGACAGATCGCAAATGAGAAAGTGTGGTGGGAGACAGAGACCGCAACTGAAAGTGTGTGTGTAAGACACCGTGTGTGTGTGTGAAACAGCATATTAATAAGACAGCGTGTGTGTAACAAAGCATGAGAGAGCATGTGTGTGTGAGACAGAGTGTGTGTGTGAGTGAGACGTGTGTGGGAGCACAAGACACTGTGTCTGTGCAAGACAGAGATAGTAAATGAGATGTGTGTGTCTGTGTGGGGCGCACAGAGAGCATGAGTGAGACAGTATATATGTATGTGTGAGAGGCAAATATCATGAGTGAGACAGTATATGTGTGTGTGCATGAAAGACAGCGGAGTAAAACAGCAAGTGTGTAAGAGCACAGGACAGTGTATGAGTGTGAGATAGAGAGTGAGTGAGAAAGTGTACGACTGTGTGTGTGTGGAACAGACACTATAAGTGAGACAGCATATGTGTATATGTGAGACAGAGATTGCAAGTGAGACTGTCTGTGTGTAAGACAGAGTGAGTGTCTGTGTGGGTAAGAGACAGCACAACTGAGACAGCGTGTGTGTGAGAGTGCAGGACAGTGTGTATGTGAAATGGAGCGAGTAAGACAGCGTGTGCGTGTGATAGCATAAGTGAGTCAGCATGTGTGTGAGACAGAAAGCACAAGTGAGACTGTGTGTGTGTGCGAGAGAGAGAGACAGGATAAGTAAGTCTGTGTATGAAACAGAAAGCACATGTATGTGTAAGAGAGACAGAGAGCAAGAGTAAGACAGTGTGAATATGAGATAAAGAGCACGAGTGAGCTAGTGTGTGTGAAAGAGCACGAGTGAAACACAGAGTGTGACAGAGAATGGAAAATTGGTTCTTACATACTAATTTTCATTCCTGTTGTACCACAGATCAGTCCAGATTCCCGAGTTTTGCCTCCCTGCCAGCAGATGGAGACAGAGGAAGTTTCACTAACACTGTACATAATCCAGTATGCCACCTGCAGTCCCTCAGTATTGACCTGTACCCAAGCCAAGATAACAACCACCACCATAAACTTCTAAGCAAACACCCTCCCCTCCTTCGGGCCGGAGGAAGGTGAAGTTTCCCAAAAAGTCAATGGAAAACTTGTTTCCCAAATTTAACATAAGCGATCAGCACTGAAAACCTCCAACAACTCCGCACTATATACAAAGCAACAGTACAAACAATGGACTCTTCGCCCCCAATAAATAGGCAGGTCTCTGGACTGATCTGTGGTACTACAGGAATGAAACATAGCAGGTAAGAATCAAATTTTTCTTTCCCTGTACGTACCCAAATCAATCCAGCCTCCTTGGATGTATCCTTGCACCTTACACCAGAGACAACCCAATGTCACTACTCGGACTCTCAGAGAGTTAAAGGCCAGACCATTGACCAGAACCTTCCTGTAGAAAAGACAAAATATACGACACCGTAGACTGAACAAGCTGAGGCTGCACTCCGACAACATCAAACCAGGATTTGAAGACTCTCCAAATTCGCACATACGCCAAGGATGCAGAAGGTCGCCTAGCCTGCAATAACGTGGAAATAACTGCTTCAGAATATCCCCTCTGTCTCAGTAACCTCTTCTCAGAAGTAAAGCCACGAGACAGAAGTGAGCTGCCTGACCTGAAATGGCTGGCGCCATTTTTAAAAATGGCGCCGGCCATCCAGTGTTCCTACCATGTGACAAGGGCCGGCCAATGGCATGGATACCCTGTCACATGGTAAGGGCAAAGGGCCATCTGCGCCATTTTTATTAGTGGCAGCCGATGGCCCGAAAGCGGGAGATCGCTCCCGGGACCATCACTGGACCACCAGGTAATTTAAAACCTTTTTTTTTTGGGGGGGGGGGGAAGCTAAGGGAGCTGTTTTGAAGGGTCGGGGTCGGTTTTTTGTTTATCAGCTCGGGCGCAGCCGATAAAAAAAAACCCGATCGGGCCGCACGAAAAAAAATTCATGATGTGAATTGGAACCGGAATCAGAACCGATTCCGGTTCCGATTCACATCTCTAAAGTCGAGGGATACCAAAAACTCTCCCTTGCGTACACCGCTATGATGGACCTCACAGTTGGACCTCAGAGTCTCCATGCAGAAACAGGAAACCTTGAGAGCCACATTTTACTTCTTTAAATCCAATATTGGTCGAAACGTCCCTTCCTTTTTTTTTTTTTTTTTCAGAACCACAAAATAGATGGAATATAGGAAAATCGGTCTCCCACCTTTGTAAACTTGCCTCCAGGGCATTCCACTAAAGACCAATTAATTCTTGAATTGAATATGGAGAAAAAAAGAAACAGGATACTTAACTTAAATTGACCTCTGGCCACACTAAGGGGTGGATTTTAAAAGCCCTGCTCGCGTAAATCCGCCCGGATTTACGCGAGCAGGGCCTTGCGTGCCTATTTTCCATAGGCCTGCCGGCGCGCGCAGAGCCCCGGGACTCGCGTAAGTCCCGGGGTTTTTTGACGGGAGCGTGTCCAGGGTGTTTCGGGGGCGGGGCCGATCGATGCGGCGTTTTGGGGGCGGGACGCAGCATTTCGGGGGCGTGGTTTCAGCCAGGGGCGGTCCGGGGGCGTGGCCACGCCCTCCGGAACCGCCCCCGGGTTGTGTCTCGGCGCGCCAGCGGCCCGCTGGCGTGCATGGATTTACATCTCCCTCCGGGAGGCATAAATCCGTGGACAAAGGTAGGGGGGGGGGGTGGGTTAGGTAGAGGAAGGGAGGGGAAGGTGAGGGGAGGGCGAAAGAGAGTTCCCTCCGAGGCCGCTCCGATTTCGGAGCGGCCTCGGAGGGAATGGAGGCAGGCTGCACGGCTCGGCGCGCGCCGGCTGCCCAAAATCGGCAGCCTTGCACGCGCCGATCCTGGATTTTAGCAGATACGTGCGGCTACGCGCGTATCTACTAAAATCCAGCGTACTTTTGTTTGCGACTGGTGCGCCAACAAAAGTACGCGAACGCGCATTGTTTTAAAATCCATCCCTAAGCGTGTTCAGGGTCTGAGCCAACAAACTCAACAAGACATCAAGGAAAGAAATCTGAGCAGAGTCCAATGCGGCTCTCAATCAGATGTAATTTCTCCCTCTTCTAGAGGTGAGAAAGCTAATTCCCCATTGGAATCCTCCAATGTCTCACGATCCACAACCCCTTGAACATTACCAAGGACAGCCTCCCTGTGGCATTTGCCCACCGTGACTGACAAGTGGGAGGCCCAAGCAAGTGATCCCTACATAGTAGGTTGCTTCGCCTTCACTGGGCGCCCCTGCAGAAAGATCTCTAGCTCCTGGAAACATTCCACCTAGGAGGAGGAGGATGGATCTATACCAGAGCCAATAGGTCCAACCTTGCTCTCTCCAATCTTTATCTCTCGGGAAAGCTTCTGCCATTGGGAACAAGGGAAGAGAAGAACTGACTGTTGCCTCGCCTTCTACTCCATTCCCCTCCAGAGACACCATAGGCCGAGGGGATGCCCCAACAGGGGCAAAAGCTGTAGTAGTTAAATCGTTTTGAGCATCTAAACAGCACTGACACAGATGGAGAGAGAATGAGGACTGAATTGCTCTCAGATTGCAAGCCTCACAGATAGCAAGGTGCTTGGACCGGTTCATCCCTGGCACCTAACTCTC